>NC_092314.1:34359351-35677066 GCF_036785885.1 Coffea arabica
CCTAATTTCACTTCAGTTGCCAAATGAACAACTAAATGCACCATGACATCGAAGAAGGTTGGTGGAAAGCATTTCTCAAGATCGCAGAGTATAACGGAAATTTCACTTTCCAAACGAACCACATCTTGAGGACAAATAACTTTAGAACAAAGCTACCTGAAACATCTACTCAATCGAATCAAAGAATAGCGCACAGATTTTGGCAAAGTCTTTCTCAAAGCTATAGGCATCAATTGCTGCATTAGGATATGATTATCATGACTTTTAAGCCCCGAAATTGTTGGTGGTTTCACTCGAACGCATCTTGAGACGTTAGCTGCATAACCATCTGGAACTTTCACTTTTTTTAGCACATTGCAAAACATAGTTTTCTATTTTTTATCCATTGCAAAGGAAGATGGAGGTAAGTTCACCTTTCCAAGTTCTGTCTCAATGGGATGCAGCTCTTTTCTTATTCCCATTTCTCTCAAATCACGGCGGGAATTATAATGGTCCTTTGCTTTATCCTCAATGTCCAGCAATGTCCCCCAAATGTTTTCACAAACATTCTTGTCAATGTGCATGAAGTCAAGATTGTGTCTTAAGACATTATCTTTCCAATATGGCAAGTCAAAGAAAATACTCCTCTTTTTCCAATTCAAAAGGCAGCTTCGGATTACCTTTCACAAGTTTTCCAAATTTAATTTGCAAGTCTCCCAATTCACTCACAATCATATCCCCAGTTTGCAAAGGTTGTCGCTTTCCATATTTTTCAGTGCCACCAAAGAATTGGGCTTGCTTCTAAATTTATGCTTACTATCTAAGAATCTATGATGACCATATAGCAATATTTGAAACTATGAGTCAACCGTCGTGTATGTGTGAGTTTGTGACAAACAGGACAAGCATATTCACCTTTAGTGCTCCACCCAGATAACATTGCATATCCAGGGAAATCACTAATGGTTCACAATAGAGCTGCATGCAATTGAAAATTTTCTTTTTGGGATGCATCATAAGTTTGAATGCTAAAATCCCACAATTCGATCAGTTCTTTAACTAGAGGCTGTAGATAAACATCAATATCATTCCCAGGAGAGGATGGTCCGAGTATTAACAAGGACAACATAAAGTATGGTTGCTTCATACACATCCACGTAGGTAAGTTATATGGTATTAAAACCACAAGCCAAGTACTGTGTGTAGAACTCATGTTGTTGAATGGATTAAACCCGTCAAATGCCAACCCCAATCTAACATTTCGACAATCCTTAGCAAATTCTAGATGTAGATGGTCAAAAGTTTGCCAAGCTGGAGAATCAGCTAGATGTCTCATACAACCATCTTTTGTACGTTTTTCCTCATGCCATCTCATTTGAGATGCAATTTTAGAAGATATAAATAGTCTTTGTAATCTAGGTTTTAAGGGAAAATGCCACAACACTTTTTAAGGAATTTTCCTTTTTTCCCCAATTGGATCATTTTCTGAAACAACCTACCTAAGCTTGTTACATGTTTCGCATGAAATTCTTTTTCAGCACTACCCCAATAAAGAGAACAATCATTAGGACATGCATCGATCTTTTCATAACCCAACCCCAATGTATTCATCAATTTCTCAGCCTCATAGTAAGAAGAAGGCAAATTAGTCATGGCCTCCGAAAATGCTTCTCTCAACAGCTCAACAAGCATATTAAAAATCTTGCTACTCATCTTACCAAGGCATTTTAGGTGAAGCAAACGAATAATGAAAGACAACTTCGAGGAATTTTTGCAACCACTATACAAATCCTGTTGAGAATCATCAATCAATTTGTAAAATTTTTCAACCTCTAAAACAGGAATGTCCCCTTCTCTATTCAATTCACTTGTTCCATGTGGTATCCCAAATACATCATGGACCAAGTCTTGCATGTCATTAGTCCCATTTGAAACCCCAATTAATGTATTTTCAGAATTAGATGTGGCTTCATTGTAGTTTGAAAGTTCTCCATGTGCTATCCAATTATTATAACCCTTGATAAATCCTACCACTTTCAAATGATCATATGCTTCCATTTTAGTCACACAAACACCCATGCCGCAATCTTTGCAAGGACACAAAATCATTCCGTCACAATTTGATCTAGAAAATGCGAAGTTTAGAAACATTTGAAGTCCTGTCTCGTACTTTTCACTTGTTCTTGGAAAATCCATCGAACTTTTATCCATACTTTTAATATAAATAAATGTCCTCCAACAAGCTTCCAATAGCCTACTTTTTAAACTCAGGTCGTGGCTTACAAGTCCCTAATTTCAAGTTCAAGAATTTACAGTCTACTAAATCAAGTAGCCCAGCAAATATAGGAAATCAACAAAATGTAAAATTTCTCAACGAAGAACCAAAAACAGAATTTGAAAGCAAACGGATAGAAATTTTATTTACCTAATAATAGAACAAAGCCCTTCGTACCAACTCCTGCGCTCGCGTCTTCGCAAAATTCCTAAGTTCAATCTGAAATGTTAACGGTTAAACAAACACATGAGCGTGAAGACTAAAGGTGAAATTCAAGAATCTTACTAAATTTCGATCAAAGTATAAGTACATCTCTGGTGTGTAGTGATTAATTTTATAAGTCATCTCTTTAGAAAAGCATGCAACTGACGGCATAGGAAATTGGAGAAAATGAATGACAGAAAAGTCCCCTAGCTTCTAATCCTGCCTATGAAGATCCTTATGAACATGTCAAAAAACTTCGACCCAACTACATCAATGTCTCTATCTTATTAATCTAAAAGTCCTCTTTTTTGGGCTCAAAATTTGCACTATAATAGACTGATCAAGTGCAGAAGACACTTAGTACAAGCGTTATACTATATATTTCAAGAAACTCACGTACTGATTAGAACATACAATTTAAAACAGAAAAATGCTGTAAAGATGCAAGTACTACATAGAATTTAACATAGAAAAAAGCAATAGTGATATAAGTGATAGCATTGGGTGAAATATGCAGTTAGCCAGAGGACCACCTTTGTGACAAAAGCCAAGAGGCAGCAAAGGTCACCTCCGTTATGCAAATTTTGTGCCTCACATTGGTGGTCCATTATCTGCATCTTAATTGTCTTTGGGCTTACATAGTCACGGTTTCCCAATTCTATCGCCAGAATAATTTCCTGCTAGGCATATATAGACCATGGTCCTTGTTTCATTTATTTATATTGAACCTGTTGCTGAGTGTTCATGATTACGATAGGCAATGCAATTTGGTTGAAGCTCTCTATTCACAGTTTTGCTTAACCGTACCCATTCCCAAACAAAACTAGCTGCCTAAACAGAACTTCAATTACAGCTAGGTTTCATAGAAAAAAATGAAAAACAGGGGGGAATTGACATTTTATCGAACAGGTTTTAGGCAACAGAGCTTCATTGTGTTTACCACTTCGATTTTGGAACAACATATGCGCGCCTGAAGTACAGCTCCGATCTTCTAATTTTACTCCCTGCCTGCCCTTTGAGATGTCTTAGCCGAGGGATTTAAAGTTGAGATTAGAAAAGATGAAGATGGTTGTTTGTGGAGATAGCTTGGATTCCTACCAACATTCTGGATTGGCCGAGATAGATTGTATGCGAAGAGGTGAGAGAAATGAGAAGAAGAAAATTTTCACCAAGTCCTTTTGCCGGCAAAATGAAACTTCAGAGTACTTTACCAAGTGTATGGAGTCAAAATAAAACGATGTCATTTTCTGTCTTTTTTTTCATTTCACATTTTCCCGAGTGTCATGATAGGTAGTCTAAAGGCACATTATTATTTTTACATCATGATAAAATAAAAAAATTATAGTACATATTATTGAGTTGATTAATAAGTGTCATGATACGTTTGCTATAACGACACGAACCAACAAGTGTCCTTATAGACATGTCAGGAAAGACCATTTTTGTTGTAGTGAGGATTAATATGAGAAAACAAAGAATTAAACCACAAAAAGGTCGATAAATGAAACAAAATATAAAGCTAGTGTGTGAGCATTTTCTCCTCTCATTTTTATTTTTGGTATTTTCTCCCCTACTTTAAGCAATCAAAATCTTATTCTTGGAAACATAATGAAACATAGCTTTGTCAGACTGCTGATCATGTTGTTTGTTAATTACTAAGAATGGTTTGTTCATCGAGAAATAGCCCAATTCCGTTATAAGCCACCACCAAAAGGGAATTTCACATAAAATCACCAAAATTCTAAAAATATCAACAAATTCATTGGATACAAGATGAGAACTGCAGACACCCAAGCTCAGAGCAATCAATGTTTACCAAGCCCGTTATATTCCAATAGTATTATTGAAAAGAAAATTATATATTAAAAAAATGTAAAAGATTTTGAATTCATCATCTTAAATTCTCAAACTCTCAAATGTAAAAGTTTTGAAATCATCATCGTAAATTTGTAAAATCTCCAAAACTAGGGAGACATTTGTAGAGATTTTTTCAAATGATAAAATCCTAATAGAGATTAGGTGTAATCACACCTTTGTCGGTGTCGAAGACATTGTCGGGCCAGTGAATATGATGGCTTTCACTTGAATCATAGCTGCTTTTCAGCCTCTCTTCTTCTCTCTAGCGCTAAGTCCTGGTATCTCTATTTTTTGGACAAGACGACTCTGCCTCCTGTTTCATTTTGTTTTGATAGGTGCGAGTTGAGGGACATATCCCTTCTAAAAATGAGTATAACTAAAACAACTCACAAATGGAAGTTGTTTTCCACCGGTTTTGGTAAAATATTTTACCTAAGAAAACATTTTCCAAACTTAATTAGTTACCAAACACAGGAAAATCTAGAAAATGTTTTCTGGAAAATATTTTCAGTTGAAACAAATAGACCCTCAATGCAAAATCTTTTTCCTCTTTTGTTGTTTTTCTCGCTGTGTTTTTCCTGTGTCTTTGAGCTACTGCATTTGGAAAAAATCCTTCATGGAGATTCAATGCTAGATATTTGAGCCAAAGAATGTTACATAAGCCACAAGAACAACCAACTCTAGCTCAAGAAGTCTACCCATTGAAGACATTTGTTTATTTAAATTTCAATGACAATCTACCCTGACTCTGGAAGTCCATCCATTGCAGGCACCTGTTCGCTTAAATTTCAATAAGAGCCTATGTAGAAGTTGGCCCATTGAAGAAACATTTTCACTTAAGCTTTAAGACAGCCTACCTTGACTCAAGAAGTCCGCTTATCGAAGAAAACTTGTTCTCAATGACAATCTAACTAGGACCCAAGAAGTTCATCAACTTAAGACATTTGTTCCACTTAAATTTCAATGACAGTCTCAACAATGCTCGAGAAGTCCATTTACTCACGTTTCAATGAAAGCCTCATAATGGTTTAAGAGGTCCATTCATGCAAGTTTCAATGAGAGCCTAATCAAGGCTTGAGAAGTCCATTCACGCAAGTTTCAATAAGAGCCTCATAAAGGCTTGAGAAGACCATTCATTCAAGCTTCATTAATAGCTTCAAGGAGAGTCTCATCAAGGCTTGAGAAGTTCATTTATTCAAGTTTCCTTAATAGCCTTACAAGGGCTTGAGAAGTCCATCCTTCAATCTTCAACAAGAGTCTCACCAAGTTTTCAAATGTCTGATCATTCATGCTTCAATGATAGCCTCATCGAGGCTTGAAAGCACCAAGCATTCACACTTCATTGTTAGCCTCCCCAAGGCTTGCGAAGCTCGTTCTTTCAATGATCCTGGAAGTATGAGAACTGCATCGAGCATTATGATGATCGAGAGCAATTCTACCAAAGACGGTGGCATGATGAATCCAAAAAATTCATGGAGGCATGGTGAACCCTTCAAAGATCATAACAATGGAGAGCGACTCCATTAAAATGGAGGCATGATGATCCCATCTAAGACAATGATGTTCATAGACGAAACTAGAATTTTTATTTAGAGGAAGCCAAAAATTAGTACATCGCAATACACTGTAATGAAGCAAGGAAAATATAAGAAACTTAAATTGTAATTTTAAAGTACAAAAAATCAAATTCTCTATCATTCTGTTCTTTATCAATGCAAGGGATTCGAAATTGTACTCAATCCTAATTCATTCGATCAAATGCATCTATGATCGAAATTGTATGTGTCTTTAAGTGTTGCTTCTTGTACCAAATTAATTACATGTTGATAATAATAAAATATTGGTTTTATTATTCAAATTTATAAAGCATGTAGACTTTGAATTTTGACCATAATTTATAATTTTGCGTAAACCTACATTATTTATTTTGTTATACAACTTTGCTTGGAGCTTAAGTTTGGCATTTAATTCTTTTCAAAAAAAGAAAACCAACCACAAAAATCAATTCAACCCAATCTCCAAACCCAAAAAATAATCGGGCTAAATCCAAAGAAAGAAAAAAATAAAAGCCATGCAAAACCCAAACAAAAGACCAGGAAAGCCCAAAAGCAAAAACAATCCAATTGGCGCAAAAAAAAAAAAAAACTGCTTCCTTCTCATGCACTCATGCAATTCTTTTTCTTCTTCATATTGCAAAAATAATACTTGAGGACTGCTCATTTTTTTTGCAGATTTTTCCTCCTCTTTTTTTCATTGAATGATCATACACATGCTAGTTCCCAATTAACTCTTAGTACCAAATCTTATCAAGATTTTTGATCAAATGATCAAGAAAATGATGTACCTTTCTTTCTTCTTTCCCAAAAGTTCATTGCCGCTCTCCCTTTTAGGCTTTTTTTTTATAACTACCCATAATTATACCTTGTTTACGATGATTCAAGGTTTTTAGAGAGAGTAGCAGCTGCATAGCAGCAGAGAAAACACAAGAAAAATTAGAGAAAAAGGAAAGAACAGAAAATTTTTCTAGATCCAAACACAAGAAAAAAGTCTGACTAGACAGCCTTATTGAGAGATGATTTTCTCTTTCGTCTCTTGTTCTTTTTTAGAGCATTTTTTTCTACACTTTTTAGGATTATAGTAAAACATTTTCTCTTTTGGCAACTTCTTGAAAAGGTACTGTTAGATCTAGGCAAACCAAGTACAAAATCCATAAAAAATCTACCTAGTGTTCCTTAATAATTGGTAATAAATTATATGAACTTAATGGTTGTACTTTGGACTTGGCCTACTGACAAAGCCTCTCCACTACTCGTTCCACATCTCATCTCATGCTTGACCAATACAAGTGCTCCTGCAAAATAGATAGTGTCTTAGCAACCCTGAAGTATCCCATTAAGCCCCCACCATGTGATTACTTAACTAGCAAATCTCAAATTGAACAAGTAGGAATGTGCTTGTTATCTAATCAAAACATATAACCCTTAAAGAGATAAAATTTACCATTGGCAGCCTTAACACACGCCATATACTTTTCACCTAAGTCAAGGTCATTAGCATATAAATCCTTCATATGATCAAAACCAAGCAATTTAGCATCAAGAGTAGTAATTAAAGCATAGCTACGCGATAATGCTTCAGCTATGGCATTCTTCTTACCCTGCATGTATTTGATGACATAAAGAAACGTCTCCACAAACACAATCCACCTTGCATGCCTCTTGCTCAACTTGTGTTGTCCCTTTAAATGCTTTAAGGACTTGTGGTCAGTATGAATCATGAATTCTTTTGGTCTTAAATAATGTTGCCACATTTCTAAAGCATGAACCAATGCATACAACTCCCTATCATAGGTTGAGTAGTTCAATGCAGCTCCATTGAGTTGCTTACTATAGTATATAGCAAGTCTACCTCTTTGCATAAGCATTGCACCAATACCTATACCACAAACATCACATTCAAATCTCAAAAGTTTTATCAAAGTTATGTAAAGAGAATAAAGGTGTATGCATAAGCTTATATTTAATTAATTGAAAAGCTTTTTCTTGTGATTTTGCCCAATGAAACTTCTCATTTTTCTTAATCACAGTGGTCAAAAGGTCGGATATTGTGCTAAAATCTTTCACAAATTGCCTATAGAAACTTGCAAATCCATGAAAATTTCTGACTTCACCTATCGACTTAGGAATTGGTTATTTCTTGATTGCCTTCACCTTATTCTTATCAACTTGTATACCTTGTGTGTGAGGACTCGAAATTTCAATTTTTTTTCTTACTTTCATTTCATTTTACTAGCTTATTTAATTATTTATTCACCCGTTTGCTCTGAATAATTTATTTCAACCATTTTAAATCTATTTACATGGAACAATGTCTCGCTTATATTATTAAAACGTTCCGTTAACAAATTTAATTTTTCGGAAGCTCATTTAGTAAGGAATAACAACTACACGTTTTTTGAGATAATATTCGATTCGAGAGTGCAATAATTTTGGAGAATTAAGGATGATCAATAATAGATTAAAAAAATAAATTGAGAGATTAGAGGTGAGTTAGTTCAAATTAAGCTTTTACCGCGCGCGCGTCCATAGTTTCTCGATAATCGTGTCCGTACAACTAAGTGGAGATTTTAGAAATTAATTCTAAATTCATAAGAGTGAGTAATTACAGTGTTAAAGGAATTACATTAGAGGATTAGTGCACTAGTGCAACAAACAAGAGAGAAAAGTGGTGGTACGAAACACTATTCGACAGCTATTCAAAGTTGACTTTGGCTAGCCTTTTTGTTCCTTTTTCCCTCCAATCTTCCTAGACAAGATCCACGCAACAAACACTCATCTCTCTCCTCTCTTTGGTCGGCCGAAACAAGAAGAAAAAGGGGAAGAAGAAAACTCAACTCTTTTGGTAGCATTTCACTTGCAATTCATCATCCAACTTTCAAGTTCTATCTTGGAACAAGAAGCAATCTTGTGGACTTTCTTGGAGAGTTTTTAGTGGAAAAATACTGGTTTCGTCTAGGGTTTGAAGAGGAGGTAACTTTCATCTCCTTTAATCTTTCCAATTTCTTCAAGATTGAAGGTTAATCTTCATGGGTTTACAACCCCAAGCAAGAAAATAGGTTAGAGGACTTGAGGAAACCATTTACCTTGCTTTAATCTCTAGGTTAGTGGTCTTGAGATGGCTTGTAGGTAGCTGCCTTGAGGATTTGTTGCTTGGTTAATGTTGTTTATGTGTAATATGAAAGGTTTACGGTTAGAAAATGGTGAGAAAGTTGGAAAAATTTTGGTTAGTGAGCTGGCCGAAATTTTGGTCATGTTGCTATGTTTTAATTAGAAATTTTGATGCTTGTTTGGCTGTGATATTGATGGTTATATGTTGTATATTGTGTGTAGAAAGTGTGTGATGCCCCCACTTCTCCCTAAAGCAAGCCAAAGGGTGTCGGCGAGATGCCTGTCTAGCTCTCACCAGAACTCGGTACTATTCCCGTTCAAGTTTAATGTTATAATAACTAATAAGACAAGATGAAATAAGAAAGAGAAATCACTTCCATATATAAATATCCAATCTTACGCCACAAGTTCAAAATACATCCACTTTCCAAAATATACAACTTCCCAAAAAATGTCTAGACAAACACATTCCAAAAGTCTAGCCAAAAGAGCTATCAAGTAGGCTTTTTCCATAATCCCTTCTAGTTCAACTCCTGTTAAGGAAAACAAATCTAACGGGGTGAGCGGATGCTTGTGAGGCCAAAAAAACATGCAAAACACATAGTTCAAATAACAATATCACTTAAACAAGAATGAAAACTGTAACATTCAAGTAATTCACAATTAACAATAAAACACACTTCATAAGGACACAGGAGCTCTCAGGAGCTATGTTCCACTTGCTCGATCCAGTACCTCCACGAGTTGACACTCCGTCAATCGGGTAAGTTATAATCCATAGAACTTCACTTACACGTTCCCCGTTCACCGTTACTCCCCCTGCTCCGGGCCCGCACTTCTTTTATATAAGGCGATACTACTCGAGTATGCCAAGCGATATCTCTCCAATAGATCAAGCTTATACACTTTTCCCATGGTTCACCAAGCTTCTCGACCAAACCCATGTCGGCTCGAGTCGCAAGGTCGGCCGATGAGTTTAGGCGTCCCCTAACATTATCACTAGGAGTCGAGGAGATTCACTCCAACGACATATGCAACTATAACATATTTAACCATTTCAACACTTCACTTAATACACTTGACAATTCACTTCAAACAATTCACTTCAAGCAATTCAATTCAAGCAATTCAATTACACTTCACTTAAACGAGAACGAGTGTAATAAAGTACACACTCGACTCAGCATATTCAAATACTCAATCAATAATAACAATTAAGTACGTAACAAATTTTCACACACTTGACACTCACCAAGTCAAGATAAGAGTGAATGAACGAGCAAGTAATTCGTTAGGCGTCCGCTTCGAGATTCTCTTGCAGATCTCCTTGAGCGCTTGGACAATTAACAAGCATTCTCACTCACAACCATTTATTTATCAATAAAGAAGTTACACTCATTTAGACTAGTCAATACCTCAAACAAAGAACCTTAACCACTCAAAGTAAAAGTTCAAAAGTGAGGTTTTATTAACACAAGAAAAACTAATTTCCTTCATGAAATCAAGTTTAAAACGGTCAATCAATATCAAAGGATAGGCAAGAGTTTCCAAAAACTCATTTCCCATCGAGTCGGAAAAATTTTAGTTTTACATGTCAACTTAGAAAAATCAGAACTTATACTCAGTAGGTCCAAAATTTGAAAAATTTATACTGTTGGAATGTTGAATCAAAGTACTAAAAGTTTCCAAAAGACGCCTTTCTAGGATTCCAGACGAAAGACATTCAAATTTCAGCTCAAAGTGGCTGATATAAGCATACCAGACAATTTCGATCATGTTATTCGGCAAACTTTGAAAATTCGGCAAAATTCACAAAAAGTGAACTAGTCTCTGAAATTCATAATACAATAAGAGTTCTAAACAAAGTTTCAAACGCAACAAGCAGAACTAAATTCGGGGTTTTGAGTGCCAAAATATAACAGCTCAAAGTTGGCCAAAATTGAAGACTGTTCGGTCAATTTTTCAGATTTGAAGAACAACTTTGGCACATCATTTGTATATCAAAATAGTCTTAGAATGACACCAAATTTATTAAATTAAACTCCCACATTGGGGCTATTCCTCTATCAAATTTCATGTAAAAACTCATATGGGAAGATAGTTAACAAAACTACCAAATTTCAAGAAATTTTCAAGACAAATCTGTCTTCTTGTTTTCTTTTCCTTTTCAAACACTTTGCACCATGAGATCAGTCCCATTTTGGTTCATTTGTGAAACCAAGGTCCAAGAAACATTTCATAAGCAATTTATAGTTGGTTGACATCAAAATTTCAAAATAAAACATCTCACAAGCAGCCAAACCAGTCGGCCAGCCCAAAAGAAGGGTTTTCCAGTTTTGTCGCAGTTTGGAAATTGAATCATATCTCACTCCATACAACTTCGAATCAAGAATGGTTGGTGGCGTTGGAAACTAAAATCATAGGGCTACATTTTATCAGAACAAATTGTTTTCAAAATCAGTTCATAAGTGAGACAAAATAGAGCCACAAAATGCAGCTTCTACCTTTCTCTAGGATAGGCCATCAGAACAGGGCAGCAAATTTGCCAACTCACTACGATTCACTCATTTCGAACTAGAAAATGAACTTTACACTGTTCGAAAGCTACAAATGTCTAGTTTCAAATTCCATAAATGGCACTCCATTTCGATGTCTGTACAAAGAGATATGTTCGTTCAAAGAGACGCTGTTCAAGCTACCAGAACACATTTCCAGATTTCTTTACATTTCGAAATTTCAAGTTTTGCTCAACCAATTCAAAAGATTTTTGGTTGAAACTTTCTACACACAATATACCACATATATACATCAGTTTCACAGTCATTTGAGCATCAAAATTCGAAATAAAGGCATGGCAAAAATAGGACAGATTTCGGCCAGCATTCCTACGTAATTTCCTTCGATCTTTCCTTCAATTTCTAACCTTAACACTCATCACCAACACACTAACACACATTAAAACATCATGGAAGTTCTATATAACCAAGGTGGGAGTTCATAGAGCCCACTTCAACCAATCCAATCCAAATAACAACAACAACAAGGAAGCTACAACCTTCATAGCCAAGAATGAAACTCTTTAGAACCAAAGAAATGAAAGATTGGATGAGTTGAGGTGTATACCTCTTGAAATCTTGAAGAACCAGAAATTTTGATCACAAAAGCTCCAAGAAAACTGCCAAGATTAAGCCTTTCACCAAGCTAGAGTTGCTATCCAAGTGATATGTGAGTTGTGTGGAAAATTTGAGGTGAAATGGAAGCAAAAATGGTAGTGAAATGGAAAGAGCTCTTCTTCTTCTTCCGGAGTGTTTGGCTGGCTATGGAAGGTGAAGAAAGAGAGTGTGGCTGATGAATGAAGCTTCCTTTGGAAGCTTAAGGGTTTTGTGGTTACAATTTGTACAAAAATCAATCATGAATAGCGTTCACGCGCGCGCGTTTCGTATCCATTTTCTCTCGGGTTTGTTTCACTTGTACACTAAACCTCTAATGTACTTCCTTTAACACTATAATTATTCACTCTTAGTAGTCTAGTATTAATTTCTTAAATCTCTACTTAACCGTTTTGATGCGAAATAAGCGAACTTCCAATTCGCCCGCGATAAAGCGAAACTTAAAAGAAATTCTTGTAACGATAATATAACTCACTAATACTAGGGTAAATAATCCTAAAAATAACTATTTTTGAAATAAAAATATGAGTCCTCACAAGTATTAATTCCTCAAATCTCCAATTAGTTTGTACAGGCGCGACTTTCGGGAAACTTTCGACGCACTCGCGGTATTAGCTTAAATTTTTAACTCACTCACCTCTAATCCATCAATTAACTTTTCTTAGTCTACTATTACTCATTATAAATTCTCTAGGATTATTGCACTCTCGATTCAAATATTGCCTCAAAAAACATGTATTCACTATTTCTTAATAAACGAGCCTCCGAAAAAATTAAATTTGCTAACGGGACGTTTTAAAATATAAGTGGGACAGTATTCCATGTAAATTATTTTAAAATGGTTGAAATAAATTATTCGGAGAAAACGGGTGAATAAATAATTAAATAAAGCAATAAAATAGAATTAAAAGTAAGGAAAAATTTGGGTCCTCACAAAGTGCTTAGCAAAAATCGTTTCATTTGGTTGCATAAAACTTGAGTTTTGGCAAGGTTCAAATCTAGAAAAACGTATAACAGAGGTCTCGGACAATGCTTCTTTGTTCAAATTTAACTCTCTGTACAAAAGTCGAAATTGAGTGCCATTAGTGGCATTCAAAACTAGACATTCGTAGCTTTTCAATGGTATGAAAATCTCCTGCTGGTTCGTTTTGAGTGAATCGCAGTGAGTCAGCAAAATTGGCTGTTCTGTTTTGACTGTTTATACGAATGAAACAGGAAGCTGCATCTTGTAGCTGGATTTTGTCCCATTTATGAAAAGATTTTCGGAATGATTCCTTTTGATGAATTGTAGCTTTTTGAATCTAGTTTTCAACGCCACCAACCATTCTCAATTTGAGTTTGCATAGAGTTAGATGTGGGTTGAGTTCGAAAATGCGACAAAGCTGGGAAACTAGAAGTTTTTCCTTCCTTGTTGGCCGAATGGTCAAACCTGTTTTGTGAGGTTATATTTCGAAATTTTAGTGTCATTTAACCATCAATTGCTTATTAAATGTTTTTGGAACCTTGGTTTCAAAAATGGAGTGAATTGGGATTGATTTCATTGGACAAAACCTTTGAAAAGCAAGAAAGAGTGGATTGGCAGATTAGTCTTGAAAATTTTACAAACTTTGGTCGTTTCGTTAACTGCCTTCCCAGGTGAGTTTTTACCCATAATTTTATAGAGAATTAGTCCTTATATCGAAGTTTAAGTGTACCAAATTTGGTGTAATTTCAAGGCCATTTCGATATCCAAATGATGCCCCAAAGATTGCTCTTCAAATCTGGAAATTTACCAATCAGTTTGCAAGATTTAGCCGACTTTGAACTGTTATATCTTGATGCTCAAAACTTCAAATTTAGTCCTGATTGTTTTGTTTGAAACCTTGTTTGGAATTCTTATTGTGTTATGAATTTCAAAGGCTGATTCACTTTCTATGAATTTTACCGAATTTCCAAATATCGCCGAAAACCAAGACTGGTTCTGTCTTGCTTGTTTAAATCAACAACTTTGGGCTGAAAAATGAATGCTTTCTGTTTAGAATCTTGCAAAAGTTCTTCTAAGAACTTTTAGTACTTTGAACCTAGTTTCGAACGGTATAAAGTTTTTAATTTTTGGACTTAAGGAACTCGAGATACGATTTTTCCAAGTAGTGTCACTCTAAACTGGAAATTTTCTGTTTTCAACCAAATTGTTCTTTTAAGAACTTTCCACCATCCTTTGCAATTGTTGGACTATTTTAAGTGTAGTTTCATGGTTTAATATGAGATCTCTTTGAAATTTAAACTCTATTTCGAATCTTAGTTTCCAAAGGATTAATCGCCTTTTTGTGATTTTTCTTGACTCTATAACTTCCCTTGTTTATAACACTTCTCTTCATACTAGAATTATAGACTTCAGCTCTATTCTTATGGCCTCAATTTCCATGAGTTTGAAACCCAAAAAGGGAGCTTTTTAACTAGAGTAATTCTTGGCGAATTTCACTAGTTTCATATTTGAACCTTGGAACCTTAACTTTGATATTTTTCTATGAAAATGAGTGGAGTTTCAAACGAGTTTTAACTCCATTAGTTTGGATAATGTGCATGCTCTTCGCCTTTTAAGGTTTGGGAAATGAAAACCATTTACCCCTTTTTCTCGATTTTCGTGCTGAAAGTGAAAATGGTACTTTCTCTTGAATATGAGATTACTTACCACGACTTGAATCAAAAACCACCTTCGAACTCTCTTGAGCATTATTTTAACGATTTAGCTAGAAGAGCTTCTTTAATTTAACTCGAACTTGTGACCTTGAGAGTGAGTAGTGAGAAAATGTCTTTCTTTTAACCTTGGTCGAGCACCTAGGTAACTATGATTGTATATGTCTCAAGTGGTCACGAGGACTTCGAAGAGCTCGTTTGACTTCTTGCTTCACTCTTATTTTGCCCTTGGCTAGTGGTGAGTGTCAAGTGTATGTTAAATGCTTATGTGATTGAAATGTTAATTGTACAAGTGTTATACATGATACGTAAACTTGCCGAGGCGAGGGTGTACTTTATCGCTCTCGTCCTCTCTCTATTTTAATTATGTGATACTTGTTACATGAATGCATATGTTTGGTAATTGTACATGAATATGTTTAACTTGTGAGTTCTGAACGGATGCATGTACCACACCTTGTTCGGTGCGGGAGGTGCCTCTCATACCGTCTCAATGCTATAATCAGTTCTCTAAGCGATAGCATGTACCACACCAATTCGAGTGGGAGGTACCTCTCATGTTGACTCAGAACCATAAACAATTTTAAGTCGATTGGAGCAATGTCTCATCGACCCAGTTCTCTAAGCGATAACATGTACTACACCAATTCGGGTGGAAGGTACCTCTCATGTCAATTTAGAACTATAAACAATTCTAAATCGATTGAAGGGACGTCTCATCGACCCAGTTCTCTAACCAATAGCATATACCACACCACCTCTCATATCGACTCAGAACTATAAACAATTCTAAATCGATTGGAGCAATATCTCATCGACCACTTATACTTCTGGGGCACCCCAACCCGTTGGCCAACCTTGTAACTCGAGCCGGTAAGGGCTTGGTCGAGAAGTTTAATGAACCATGGAAAATTATAAAGTTTGATCTTTTGAGATCTCGCTTGGCATACTCGAGTAGTATCGCCTTTTCTAAATGATGAGCGGGCCCAGAACAGGGGGTGTAATGGTGAACGGGATTCTTGAAGAAAGTGGTGTCTATGGACTAAA
Organism: Coffea arabica; assembly: GCF_036785885.1. Lineage (NCBI taxonomy): Eukaryota > Viridiplantae > Streptophyta > Magnoliopsida > Gentianales > Rubiaceae > Coffea > Coffea arabica. The sequence goes on from NC_092314.1 coordinate 34,375,227, forward strand.
TATACCTACCCGATTGACGGAGTGTTATCACGCAGAGATATATGATCGAAACTCGGCAAAGCAAGTGGAATTTAGCTCCTGAGAGCTCCCGTATCCTTATTGAGTGTGTTTTATTTTAAAATGTGAATTACTTGAACGTTATAGCTTTATTTCTCATATGAGTGCTATTGCTACTTGAACTACGTGTTTGCATGTTTTTCTTGGCCTCACTAAGTATTAACTCATCCCATTAGCTTTGTTTTTCTTAACAGGATGAAATGGAAGGAATTATGGAGAAGCCAACTTGATAGACTTTTGATTAGAATTTTGAATGTAATTGGTTAGATGACTTTTGGAGGTTGTATATTTTGGGAAAGTTGATGTACTTTTGGTAACTTGTAATGTAAGATTTGAATGTTATTAAAGAAGCGACATTTCTTTATATCTTCAACTTTTAGCATTGGTTGATTATCCATAAGTTGAATTCGTCTTGTATCGAGTCCGGGCGAGAGTTGGGCAGGCATTCCGCTGATATCCTTGGATTCGCCCTTGGGAGAAGTGGGAGCGTCACATTGTGAACCAACAATAAAGCCTAGAAAGACAAGTTTGTTAGTACAAAATGTGCACTTCTTGAAATTAGCATAGAGCCTTTCTCATTGAAGCACTTCTAAAACAGCCCGTAGATGTTCCTCAAGACTCCTACTATACACAAGGATATCACCAAAGTAAACAACAATAGATTTACCCAAGAATGGATGTAAAACATTATTCATTAAACGCATGAAAATACTAAGTGTATGAGTTACACTAAAAAACATTACTAACCACTCATACAATTGATGTTTAGTTTTAAAAGTAGTTTTTTATTCATCCCTTTCTTTCATGTGAATTTGATTATAACCACTTTTCAAATCAATCTTTATAAAAATGACAGCACCATACAATTCGTCAAGCATATCATCTAATCTAGGAATTGGACAATGATACTTCATCGTTATTGCATTGACTGTTCTACAATTTGTACAGATTGTTCATGAGCCATCTTTCTTTGGCATAACTAAGGCTCGAACTGCACATAGCCTTATGCACTGTTTTACCTAGCCCTTAGTCGATAACTCTTCAACTTAGAGTTGGAGCTCCTTTGTTTCCTTCAAATTGCTTCTATAGGCTAGCCAATTTGATAGAGATGTTTCTGAAATGAAATCAATTTGGTGCTCAATCTCCCATATTGGTGGCAATCCGCTTAGTACCTTATCAGTAAACACATCTCCAAATTCCTACAAAAAGGACACAACGTCTCTAGGCAAAGTCTCATCAAGATCATTAGTAGAGAAATAGACCTCTTTGTGTAAAAACACAAATAAAGGTTGATTAGAAAGTAAAACTCTCTTGACATCTTTGGCTTTTGTAAAAAATGTTATGTTTTCTCTCTCTTTTTTTCCCTCTATGACTAAATCAATTTTTGCATTTTTTCCCTTTCTTAGCCACCTTCTCCCTCACATCTCTCTCTTTTCTTCTTCTTTCATTCTCTTGCTTGCTTTTTTTGTTGAAACTTCACTTGGTCCTTATACACCTACTTAGGTGTGAGTGGTACAAGAGTTATACATCTATTATGATGTACGAAGGAATACTTGTTGGCGAATCTATCAAAGCTAACTCGTCTATTATATTGCCAAGTACAACCCAACAAGACATGGCTAGCTTTCATTGGACCCACATCACAAGTGACTTCATTTCCATACTTCCCTATGTAAAACGGCACAACCACTGGTTTAGTAATATGAACTTCTTCACTATTTTCAACCAATTTATATGGCCTTAGATGTGCTGTAGTTGGCAAGTTCAACTTTTTTACCATGAAAGTGCTATAAACATTGATGCAACTCCTTCCATCAATAATCTCTATAAACTTTGCCATTGTTATGACAATGTGTATAGAAGATATTTTCTCATTCAGATTCATTGTCCTTCTTAATGTGAGTAGTCAAATCTTATCTTGCATCCAAGCCTATTTGTTCAGTGGTAAGCTACTCTTTCCCTGAATCTTCCTCAATCAATGGTGGCATGGAATCATATTTGGCCTCATCATGAATCACGATCTCACCATTATCCAATATCACCATTATTCATTGGTTAGGTCACTGACTTCCAATATGTCCTCTACCTTGATACTTGAAATATTTCTATCCCAGTTGCGGATATTTGGACCCTATATCACACTCTTCATATCAAATTTTGAAGTTTCAACTTTTGGTTTAAGATGTCGTACCTTTCTCCTCTTTCCTTGGTTGTTGCATTCTCCAATTACTTGGTGGAGTGTTGGATCTAGGTCATGAGATGCCTTCCCTCTTGAGTTGCATTTCTACTTTGACAACTTTATTCAGCATCTCACCAAGTTCCCATATAGTGCTGCAACTCCACAATATAAGCAATTTTCATCCTTAATCCACTAAGAACAGAGTCATGGTTGCCTCACAATCTTCCTTCACAACATGCATGGCTATCTTCATCTCTTTATAGTACTCTTCAACATTTCAGTTTCCTTGAGTGAGATTTTATAGTTTTGGTACAATTCATGATAGTACTGACTAGGGATAAAACAATGGCTCATAGCTGCCCTCAACTGAGCCCACATCTCAATAAGCAGCTCCCCATTTCTCCTCCTGCTAAAGCATACATGGTCTCCACCAAACAATCGCATAATCAGAAAATTCAATAAATGCAAGATTTACCTTATGCTCCTCGAAGTATTATTGGCAGTCAAAAATCATCTCCATCTTCTTCTCCCATTCCAGGCAAGCCTCAGGATAGGATTTCCCTTGGAATGGTTGAATTTTCACCTTGATGCTTTTCAATGCATCACCTTCATGCCTATTGTCATGACATTCCTGCCATGGTCTCCTTTCAACTTACTCTTCATCATTGGACTCATCAGATTCCTCCACTAGAGTCCTATCACAGTTCCTCTTAGACATTTGAGATGGATGCTTTTGTTGTTGATTAAAGGAATTCTTCATTTGATCAATTTGTTTATGGAGCAGTTCTAGAGTGTTGTCCAACATACACTTAAATTGGCCCATCGTGGCTTCCATCATAAGCTTAGAATCAAATTTCTTTGATCCTTCTCTATTAGATATCTTAACCTGTAGGGAAAGATTAGTAACAAAAGCACCTCACGTATTCCCTCGTGTGTCTCACTCAACACTCGTGTTTCACTCAAGTGTTTAACCTCTAATAATCTCACCAATTAGTTCTCAAGGCTCTTGTTCACCTTTTTAGAATAAATCAGAATTTTCTCAGGGGGATCCAAACAAACTTACCAAGTAAGTTGATAAGATTGTGATGAATTAGGGTTTTGGATGGAAAAATAATTGACACAAATGAAGCAACTATACTGCTGGAAATTGGTATCCTATCTCGACTAGGAAAAAAATGAACTGGAAAGTAAGCTAAACTACTCCTTTTCCAAGAGGAAATAGGATTAGATAACCCTTCTTATCCAAATCCAACTCCTACTAGGAAAGGAAATCAACAAGGAAGCCATTTGGTCAAATCCAATTCAAGCTAGGAAAGACAACACAGATATCTTCTTTGTCTTTCTGTCATTTCTTCTCCTTTTTTAAGAATTCAACAACTCAATCAAAGATGATCATCCTTTTTCATGGATGAATCAACATAAACTATGTATGGATAGCTTGCTTTACAATCAAATCAAACAATTTTTTTTGTATGTGACAATTAGGGCAAGAATTTAGTCAAACAAGGACACGAACATAGAGGAAAATTTCAAAAAGAAGACGTGACACAACAAGAAATGATGGACAAAGAAACGGATAAGAACAAAAGGTAATGGATCAAAAGAAATAACTCAACAAGAATTTAAAATGACACATTAACAGGGATATAACCTAATACCATCAACTAACTCTGATGCCAGCTAATATAAATCTTGCCAATTGTTGACGAAACCAATATCAAACAAGTTCTAGGATCTATATCAAGGTATCACAGTTTGGCAGTGGAAACCTCAACCCGATACAAGAGATTGTATTGAACCTTGGTATATGGTAGAAGATGCTAATCAAATGCAGTTTTTTATTGATAAGTTGATTGAATATCATAGAGACCCACTCTGATAAGTTCAAGTAAAGTTCACGAAGAACTCAAGGAAAAATGCTCTCATTTATTTTTCAAAATTCATCACTCTTACAATAGTAAAGTCGTGGCTTATTTATAGCCAAATAATTCCTACTAAGCCAAATCCGAATTGGACTTGGATCCACTTAGTAAGACTAGTGGCTCATTAAGCTAACATAGCTAGCCAATTTATTACTAATAATAATACTACGACTAATAGACAACTAACTAGCCAAAAATCTAAAGAAAGCACGGTTGTTGTCTTGAAGCTTTTTGTGGGTGGCCAAAATATGGGTGAGGCCACGTTTTTTAGTCTACATTTTCTAGTTCGCATTTTCATCTCAAACGTGCAAAACGTCTTCTGGCTTGAATCTGCGAACTGATTCTTCAATTCCTTCATCTAGTTGGATTAGTGTATAAATGATTGCTTCCTCAAGAGCAACTCCTTCAATTACTTTATGTGATCTAATATGCTCTTGAATAATCCAAACCAATGCTTGATGTGACTCTTTGAACTTCTTAGAACAAGCTCTAGTCATCAGTCCAACTAGAACTCGAACCAGATCATCACCCAAACCTTGGATAACTTGGATGTACTCATCAATATTGGAGTTGATAGAAACTTAACTCGACACTATTTTTTGTATCATATATAAAATAGAGTATTTTTCCAACACTAGATTGGTACTTTTTAAATATAATAGAAAAATCCTCCCATAGCATAGACAATGTTAGAAAGATGGTGCAAAAAAAGGGATGCAAGAAATTGATGTTTGAGCTCTTATTTATAGATTGATTATTATAGGTGTTATAACCATAAATCTAAAACTGATCATTATAAAATGTCAACTACAAAATATATGTCATATTAGTATGAGTATAGTTAGAATTGGAAATACAAACCTAAACAATGATCCAGTGTTGAAAAAACACAAGTGTACATTCAAACTCATTTCCTTAATGACAAAGTAAATAACCATTATACAATCACTCCATTTTACCTTAGATACTTATCACATCGACTAAAGAAAAGACAATTATACTTTAATTCAATAAGTTCAACTCAATACGCTATCTCAACTCAATTACACAAGTGAGGAACTCACTTAATCAATTAAATATAGCATTAATCCTATAATCATCCTTCAAATCCATCACAATTAATAAAAATATCAAAATAGGGACTCATTCGAACTTGCATACATCAAGACTTACACAAATTGTGAAATTGCTTTTTGATGCAAAGATCGACATTTTAAGATAAAAATCCCTAGTTACTCAACAATTTATATACTTGAGTTGTTTTGTATACTTTTAACTCAAGGACCATTTATGTGAAAGTTAATGTTTTTAAATGAAAACTCTCGAGTACTTGGTCTATGAGTCACAAAAGTAGAGAATAGCTCTTATTCAAATTTTTTCTTTTTCTTCCCAATTTTTTATTTTTATATTGAAAATAAATCAAATAAAAACCCTTCTTAGTACCCTCCAAAGTTAAGTCAAGAATTTAAAAGTATAATCACAGGGAAAACTTTGCACTCATCAACTATTTTAATCACCTAACCTTGTAAAATTACGTGAAGATGGGGCATTTCCTTAAACTTGGAAAATTCTAGGCATATTTCCCCTTTCTTTGTATGATATACTTTCCTATAATGAATGGAAAGATTCATATGCACATAATAGCCATTTCAAAGTCCTTTAAGTCATGAATTCTAAGGCATATGTAATTATTTCAATATATGATAGAAATTAAGCTACTAATGGTCATAGAACTTTACATCCCTTAACAATTCTTTTTTAAATTTTAGAAATGTTGAAAAATTTCGGGAAAAACTTTCCCTATATTTTTATTAAAAATCCCTGCTAGTAAACTGAACTTTTAATAATTTAAATCATATCGAAGCATTTTCAATAGACATCCAAATATTTCCAACCAAAACACATTCACATACATCACAAATGTCTCAAATTCCCCTTCTCCCTTCCTTCCAAACTTGAAATTCACATTGCTCTAAAAGTGAAAAAGGAAAAAACAAGTTAAAAAATCTAACACTCCCCTACTGAAGTACATGATAGTGCTATGAATGTGTGTACCAATCAAAGTTTGAAGCTGCAATTTTACAAAAAGAAAAAACTATTAAAGGATATAAATGCAGTAAACTTCATTAGATTCACTAGAAAATGTTAGTACATAAGAAATAGAAATAAAACCAGACAAAATAACAAAAATGCAAATATAAAGGTTTGAGAATGATATGAAAGCTACCAAAAAAAGTTGAATCCCTCAATGCTCAAATTGAGTTTAAAATTTTTTAAAAGTTTTATGATCTAGATCCAGCCTATTGGATCTAGTTCATACAAGTCAGATTCGCAAGTAGATCCATTAATTTTAATTCCACCAAAAGGATTTAGAGCTGAATTCATTTCAATGAGAAATGAATCAAGTGTTGATCTAATTCTGCAAACTCAAATGTTGATCCGACTACAATTCAGGTCTAGGTAAACTGGACCTATGCATGCATCCTTTGAAAACTCTTTTTTTCATTTTTCATAAATTTTCTTACCAAAGATAATTTCAATCCAAAACTTTCAATTTTTCAACAATTGAAATCATTTAAAAACATTTTACACAATATATCCAACCTAACTTGAAAGATCAAATATAAGTACAAAGTAAGGTTTAGAATTGACAAAATTTACAAAATAGAAAAAAATAAACAAACTAAAAATATTCAAAGACACCAAAAAAAGACATCAAAATAAAGAAATCATTGGATTGCCTTCAAACAAGTGCTTGTTTATAGTCATTAACTTGATTATACTCTCCCATTATCTTTTTTTAAAAAGAAGTCCATCATTTTAGGATGTGGTGGATCACCATAAATTGGTTCTATCCTTCAACTATCATCAATTAATTTCTCCTATAAGATACGTTGAAGTGAACAAATATCCAACCTACTCAGTAACTTGTTAGAGATGTCAAGATCAAGAACCATGTGATCACAATAATGAATGACAAAATGAAATGGTTTACCTTTCTCAAGTGCCTCAGTAAAATTATCTTGATTGTACATCACTTCAGAACAAACCAAAGAAATTTCTTTAGGGATTTCTTGTTCAATCATGTCTTTAACACATGTATGCACTAAACATTTCTCAAGAGAGCTTACCAATGTGACATCTATAGTCTCCTCTTGAGTTTCAATGTTAGTACCAATAACATGATCATAAGGAAAAAAATAATCTCATAATCTTCATCTAAATGTATGTCACTTCAATTGGAGACACCCCGTACCATTATTACTAGGATCAATTTCTAAAGAATTAGATAAATTAGCTTCACACAAAATATGTAATTATTTTTCTATTCTACCAAGTTTCAAAACTAATTAATCTAAGGTAGCATCAATTTGATCAATGAGGTAGGATGCTGCATTTGCTAGTTTTTCAATAGCCAACTCTCAAGGCAAAGACTTATTAGTTACGTTTTAAATAGCTAAATTTCAAGATGGTAAAAATTCATTTTGGACACATTCGGTTTGAAAACCTTCATTAGCACATTGATTTCTCCAACCATAAGCATAAGAGTTAACCCAATTATATTAATCAGAACAAGAATTGTAATATACAAACTCATCAAAATTGTCCACATTTTGTGCTTGTATACATTAATAATTAGGATGATATCTTCCAAGCAATTTATATGATTAGAAATATACGCAGTAATCTTTCTTTTTGTTCAATCATATATTCAACACATCTAATTTACCACAAAGCATATTTAAGCCATCCAATTCATACATGTTTCTTGTCATTCTTTAGTTTTCTCTATTATTGAAACATTGAAAGTATAGAAGATTTTGATCTTCTTTCTCTCAAGCCTTGTTCACTCCTTGTTACCATCCTTCTCATGGCCTAAAATGCTCTCAAGACACTCAAAAGCACGATTGATTCAAGAAGAAGAAAAGATAATTAGATACTCAAAAATAAAAACCATATGACGCAATAGTATACTATACACCAGACATGACAAACACAAGAAATATAAATAAAAATGTCTATGCTAATAAAGTATATCCTTAGCATCGATATTGATTAAAATCTTTTCCTACAATGGTGGCAAAAACTTGGTAAGGATTATGCATGTAAGTAATAATTTTAATTATCATTTACTGCAAGTGTATAGGTTGTAACTACATACATGGATGAATAAGAGCGAATTCACAAGGAAGAGTAATCAACTATCGATGTATGTCAGACTCCTTTAATATTTTAGACTCACCAAATATAAGGCATTAAGAACATAATGAAAACATATACATGAAGAAAAATCAACTAAAATAAAGATTTCCTAGAGATAGAATTCTTAACTACGCTTGCTAGTAAAATTCATTAGTTTAATGAGTTTCATATTTTTGGCTAAACTATGGCATTGATAGGGTGTAATTTGTAATATATTTATATGCATAAGTCTCTAGTTAACTATGTTATTTGAGCTTTATTTTGAATGGAAGCTACTTAATTTTGCTGTTATATTCTTCTAATGGGTCAAGAGCTCAATCGGAGAGAAACGGACCAAAAATGTGGCACAAAGAAGTAATGGAAGAAGAAAACATGAAGAACAAAGGGTTTGGCAGGATTGCCAAGTTTTAGTAATTTGCCAATAACTTAAGCGACCAAAATTAGATTGAGATGATTTTTGACTCATTTTGAACCTAAGAGAATGCTCTACAATTTTTGTGAGACATTAAAGTATGATTCCCATGTTTTTATAGCCAAAAGTCCAAATTACTGAAGTATAGTTTTGCAGCAATGCTCTTATGACTAGTTCTCAGTATTTTGAGCATATCTCAATGTCCAAACCTCCAAATTAATGATTCTTGTGGCATTGGAAAGAAAATTCAAAGGAATACAATTTTCATGTTTTGAATAAGAGTTTGTTCAACCTTGTTAATAGAGGTTTTTGGCTTCGAATTAGATCCATGCGTGGATCCCAAGCGACCCGTCCGCAGATCAGTTATAACTTGCACCAGTATTAATTTTGGTCTTCTAGCTAGTGTTTTTTTGATCCCAGTTGGTGCTAGTGTTCTTTGGAAAAATGCACGAAAACATCATTTTTCAGCTCCAATAAAACCAATCCTACCGAGTTTGGGATACTACATTAAGAAACTATAAATAGAGGCTATCTAGGAAATTTTTAAGGGTGGAAAACATTAAGCAAGTTTAGTTTTAACATCTTTTCATAGTTTATTCTTGAGAGATCAAGATCAAATGGATACTAATCAAGGAACGTGCAAGGAGAAGACTGAAGCAAGCAATTGAGAAGTTTTCTTGCTCTTTTCTTATCTTTGTAGCAACTCTTTGAATTTGTGATTTTAATTTCCTAATAATGTTGAACTAAATTATTTCTAGGGTTAGAGTTTTATAAAGGAATTTGATTAATATTTCTAGTTTAATTTCTTACCTTTTGCTATGATTTATCTATCTTGATTTTAATTATGTGTTTTTGCTTGATTACCATAGACATGATTCTTGGGTTTGTATTGAATTGAGAAAAGAGATATAGTCTTGCACTAGATAAACCAACATACTTAGCCTAATCATGAGAGTATGTTAGAATTTGTGGCATGCACTTACATCACCAAAGTTCTTTAAGGATTTAATTAAATACCTGCGATCTCGAGAGAAACATAGGATTTAATTAGCCACACTTTAGACACACTTTAAATGTATCGAAAGATAATCTAAAATACAATTGTGTGATGCATTCATGGTTTATTAAGAAATTAACTAGATAATTGAGTCAAATTCTGGATTAAAAGTTGAACCCTAGACTTGTGTCTATTGTTTTCTCACAACTACTTTATTTGATTTTATTACTATTTTATTGCCTAGTTCAAAATTACAACTCCTTGAATTTAAATTTTTCTATTTTGTTAGTATAATTAAAGTAGAAAATTAACTCGTCCCTATGGGTTCCCCTAGAATGCTCCAAGTGTTTTTATTACTATAATTGACCCTGTGCACTTGTAAGGATTCGTTTATCGTGCATAATTTCCTAATATGTATGATACCTACTTTCATCAGTGTACTCGTCATACCTATGACTAATCCATACCTATTTTCATGGTTATGAACCTCGTTATAAGCTCATTAGATTTTATGAAATTACTTTGGTTAAGTCACAAAGCTAGATCTCTACTTTCGTGAGTGTACTCCTTATATTTAGTATTTTTTTGAACTAATATTGAACTTTCAGTTTCACAACATTATTCAATACCATTAAATAGCCATAATTAATGGCAAATTAATGATGATTTTAATATCAAAAGTACTAAATAGCTTGCACAAAATATGAACTCAAATAACTTAGAAAATATTATATGATAAACATAGGTAGTTCATCCAATTCCTAAGAATGAAACTTAGAAATAAAATTGTTACTAAGCATTTTAATTCAAATATGAGATAAAGAGTTGAGGTATAAAGAAATCTTGCCACGAATAAACTTTCAATTTCTCTTCTTAAATCCTTAATATTCATTCAAACTTATGTATACATGAAACTCAAACAAACCCTAACAAGATGAAAACTAAAGTAATTCTTGAAACAACATAGTTGCTAACCCTCTCAAAGTGCCTTACAAGTACTATTTATAGGGAGGCATAAGTGGCTAACAAAAATAGGAAAAATTGCTAGGAAACCCTAAAGAAAACCCTAATTGTCACTAAGACCGCAATAGGATCCACAACCAAATCCTTGTTGATGAAGAGAGAATCTAGCAAACTCTATTTCAACATTGCTAATGATGAGGATTCATGATCTTGATCCTCAAGCTTTCAAGATGGATCTATGAGCAGATCCACTTTTGCTTAGCCTTGAAAAATTCTTTCAAACACGATCTTTGGTTGAGTATGTACCAATCCGCGAGGAGTTCTTGCAAACAAATATGAAAGTGAACTCTTAGAATCTGATCTATTTTTTGGATTCATTTTGAGCTTCCAGTTGGATCTACAAGCTGATCCTCCTTGTTCTTCCGAATCCTTTCTTCTCTTCAATTTCTTCAAGCGACATTGGTTCCTTTCAACTTGAATATGCATTTTTCATCCACCAACTTGTGTCAAACTTGACTACCTACAAAAATGTGCATTTAAAAGCATCAATTCAATAGGTTTTCAATATTTATTCCTTTGAATCTTTAAATTACAAAAACTACTAATAGTAGCTTACTTTTATACTTTTACTCTAAAAACACACCAAAATACGCATACTAAAGACTCTAAACAACATGCAAAATAACATTATCAATTGTTATTATGACCGTTACATAAGTTAGTAATTCATGGACTAGAATTATAATTGAACTGAGATTCTATTTAGTAGCAGGAGCTATTCAACATAGTGAGACTATAATAATATGAATACAACCAAAAAATTTGTAATTGGAGAAATCATCTAATACTATGTGCAATAATGTATTTTTTTTAAATACTCAAAGAAAACCTAGTGGAAGATGCATGCTTTTCATGAGTCACATATAATCTGGTTTAGTTTTTTATGAGAAGTATCTGGATGGATGCCCCCGATGTGTCAAACTTGAAAAAGTTGCCAGAATTTTAAATATCGAAAAGGGGGTTGCTCTTTTAGATTCTTGATTATGTGAATGAAAGTATTAACTGTATGAGTAAATCTTATATACACTGATAGTATATACATTATCACCGTTTGTACACTTAATCTAGTTAACTAAGGACTGCAAGTATAATAAAGGACCTTTTAAATTAAAACAAAAAGAACAATAAAACTCACATTGGAGTATTGAAGTTGGAACATGGAGATTGATGATTGAAAACAAAAGGCTCTGAATTTTATTGTTTGTTACCATCACATTTTACATTGTAATGGTTACAATGACATTTTTATGTTGATTGTACCTTTTTTATATTATACTTTTATGCTGAATGATATTTTACTTAATTAGGAGAATTAGAAATTGTTAATTTAATTGATATTTAACGTTAATTAAGCAATTAGAGATTGATAGTTGGAAAGTTATATAAAGAAAGAATATAATAGATCAATGTTACTTAATTGTTAATTACGTTCGAGGGCAAGATAGATGGGATTTTATTAAGTTGATATAAATACACATGCACAAGAATCGTGGGACCTCCTATCGACATCCCTGGTCTTAAGAGACTACAATATATTGAACTACTAAAATTAATTAATGACAAACCTACACATTCAAGAAACATTTATAATCGAGATATATAGTGTTTATCATAAGAAGCACCTATATAGTTACGATTAATCTTTTCTACACTGACAATGCATACATTACTAGCGTTGGATGAATGACAGCTATACAAAATTTGAAATTTAAATTCAAATTTTACATATATATCATGAATCAAACGATGATAGTATATACACTATCAATATATATAAGATTTACTACAGTTATTAAGTATACAAACAATTATACTATATACCTTTTCTTTACCATTCTTCCTCCTATGGTATCCTGGAGTTTTCTTTCATCTAGTGTTTACTAGTGAGAGTTTTCTTCTCTTCTAGGCTATTCTAGTAGGGTTTTGTTTAATTTCTTTGTTTTTTCTCAAATCTAAGAGTTTTTTTAAATCTATATATTAGATCTGGAATTCCTTGGATCTTCTTGTCAGATTTTAGTATCATTTTTTATTTGAACCAGTTGGATAACAGATCTAAGGTAATACACATGCACAAATATTTATGAGACAATTCATACAATTGATTGGATCTTATGGTTTGTGATTCACAGTGTAATCTCTCTTGATTTGTAACTCTGTTAAATCTCATGATAGTTCATATTAGATATATCTATGCCATGTTCTATATATTTTTTGGCATTAGTGCAACTTTCTTTATCAAACAAATCGTGTTGGATAATTTTCGTGTAGTATATTAATCATGTTGGCTTCTATTTTATCGAATAAAATGCACAAACAATTATTATTAATTGAATATTCTTCTTAACATCTAACTTTGACGAAATAAGGTGCATGTGACTTTTTTACTGTATTATCTTATTTTAATATTTGCTTGAATTAAAGGATAATTTTTTCACAATAAGCAAAATCATTCATAATTATCTACAATGGTGAGCAATAATGCAATAACATTTTTCATCAAAAAATACTTGGATTAAGAGAAGAATAGAATCGTAGAGGGTTTGATTTTTAGTATTTTATTGTAAACTTGTCATATGTTATTGAAGCATTAGAATGCTAGTTATAGTATATTGAATTTGGAACTTATATTTGTTATAGTACTTCTTCGTTTCATTGTGTTGTATTGCAATCTACCAGTTGTTCACTCAAACAAAAATTCTTGCTCCTTCTCTTGTTAAGACTGAATCTTGGGTAAATGAGCTTCATTTTGAATGAATACATATACATATACATATATATATGTGTGTGTGTGTGAGTGAGGATGTGCAATAGATCCTTTGAACTGTCTAAAAATTACAAGATTATAAAGATAAGTTCCTATGAATGCTTCATTACAATTGCCATTTATAAGTTATTTAAAATTCCTCTCCTGCCTCAAATTACCCTCTTAAAATAAATAAAACATGTTCAAATGTCCTTTATGTAGTGCATTATAATTCTATAACATGTTTTTGGTATTGTTTCCTTACAATATGATTTTATAGTAAATTATGTAGTTGAAAATTATTGGGAAAGAGGTACCAATGCAGCAATACAATATCAGAATTAACCCAGAACAAAAGTGAAAATAGAAACAAATCAAATCACCAAGCAACGATGTCAACAGTAATAATAAAATGCAGAAAAATAAAAGGCACGGGACACTAAAATTTTTAACGTGGAAAATTCAAATTGAAAAAAATCACGGGACCTAGTCCAGTTAAAAAACTCCACTATCACGATAATAGGAATACACAAGTCTACCTAAAATATTTGGATGACAACAATATTACCAATATCAACCAAACAAAATTGCTAAAAAATCACCCCCAAAAACTACAACTGTCAAAGAAGTGGGTTTGAAAAAGTGTTACCAAACGAAGAGAAAATCTAAAATCTGAACCAGTAGATGGCCAGAGTTTGATGAGAGGATCGTGTGGATAAAATTTCGCTTTAATCGTGTTTCGAATCACCTTCCAATCCAGACCTTAAAGCTGTTTCTCTCTTAGCTTCTCTCCCCAACTTCTCTCTCTTTGTTTCTCTCCAAGACAAAAATGGCGGCTGAACTTTTTCTTTTTCCTTCGGTTGATGAATGATGCAACTGAAGCTTTTCTTTTGTTTCCAAGGAAAAAAAAGTATGTTGATCTTGATCCCTATCTTTTGATGTTTACAAAACAATGGATAATACTAATATCTTTTCAAGAAATATTTTCAGTTATGAAGCAAATCAGATTTAAAGATTAAGCACATCTGAAAGGGACAAAGTATGCTGAAACTATCGGACGCTCAAGAAGAAAGGATCGGACGTCCGATACTCATTGCGCAACTTCGGACGCATGAAGAACTCCATCACCGGCCGTCCGATGGGATCCTTTGAAGTCGATGAAACTATCGGACGCTGAATATGTCTCCACCGGACGTCCGATAGAAACAAGATGATTTCTTAAATCTCTTTGTTTGCTGTCGGACGCACAAAGAGCTTGCACCGGATATCCTAAAGATTTCAAGAAAATTTCTTGAACTCACTGCCTGCGTTCGGACGCACAAAACCAACCTACCGGACGTCCGACACTCCCAACGGCTAGTTGACTGTTCAGCTACTTTCTATCCATTGGAAGCATTAATGAAGCACTTTTTTGATCTCCTATAAATAGTGCATGATCAGAAGGTTCAAATAAATTTTGCACACTGAAGATACAAAAGATCTAGAGTGATTTTAGTGAGAAAATACTCTTCAAAGAAAATTTGTAGTCTTAGTGGCGTGAGGTTCATTGTAAGTTTTTTATTTGTGAGTGAATACTTCATGAGTGTAGCTCTGTGAGGGTTGTCCTGAGGGATAGTAAAATTTCTTGACTTGACCGAGTGGTGTTCGGGGCAAAGAGGAGGTGAACCTTCCTTTGTAAGCAAGAGTGATTGTAATTCATCAACTTGAAGAAACTTATTTGAATTAATCTACAAGCTCAAGAGGAGTTGGGTAGTTAATTGGTTTGCAATTCTTTTCTTTTTATTTATTTATTGTTACGTTTGTGATCTTTAAATTGTTTATCTCTTCTACTCACAAGCACTTGTGCTTTCTTATCAACTGCTCCATTGTGTGGTCGCCTAGAAAAGAGGTTGTCTTCGGGCCTTACAATTGGTATCAGAGCTTGGTTTCTTAGAGATTAAGCTCAAGCGACTTAGGAGTAAAGATGACAACCAACAATGCCATGTTTTTGAAAGGACAATCTGTGATTAGACCACCTATGTTTAATGGATCAAATTATGTGAGTTGGAAAGAAAGAATAATTATCTTTTTGCAATCAATTGATATTGAATTGTGGCTTATTATCAGTGAAGGTCCATATGATGCTTCTCTTATAGATGAAAATACTCATACATCTAGACCAAAAATAAGAAGTGAACTGATTGTTGTGGATAGAGCTCATATCACCATAAATGCAAAAGTCATGAATGTGTTATATTGTGTTTTAGATTCAAATGAATCTATTAAAGTCAAGGGTTGCAAGTCAGGTAAAGAAATTTGGGACAAATTGAAAGAAATTCATGAAGGTAGTGAGAATGTTAGAAAACAAAAGAAATCCATTCTAGTTACAAAGTATGAATCCTTCAAGATGGAACGTCATGAAAATATTGATGAGATGTACTGTAGATTTAATGACCTTATTAAGGATTTAGAGATGCTGGAAAAGGAATATTCTCTATGTGAGAAAAACAGAAAAATTTTGAATGCTTTATCCAAGGATTGGGAGAGTAAAATGACTGCTATTGAGGAAACTAAAGATCTAAATACCTTGCCCATTGAATCTTTTATTAACTCTCTAACTTCTTATGAGCTGAAACTCAAGTTCAAGGTGCAGGAGGAAGAAGATACAAAGGTGAGAAAGAGTATTGCTTTAAAAGCCTCATAAGATGAAGATGATACAGCCTCCTTAGATGGAGATGACATAGAAGGTGATGACAGTGATATTACACTCATCACAAGAAGTTTCAAACGAATACTCAACAAGAGGAGATTCAGAAAAAGTGGACCTAGCAATTCATTCCCAAATCAGTTCAACAAC
The DNA here is from genome assembly GCF_036785885.1 of Coffea arabica. NCBI lineage: Eukaryota > Viridiplantae > Streptophyta > Magnoliopsida > Gentianales > Rubiaceae > Coffea > Coffea arabica. The sequence continues at coordinate 34,391,599 of NC_092314.1, forward strand.
TCGAGAAACAAAGGGAAACTAGAGTTCAACAAAAAACAAACTGTTCAGTGCTTTGAATGCGGCCAACCTGGACATTACGCAAGTGAGTGCCCAATGATGAAGAAAAATGAAGGAAGAAAACCAAGATTCAACAAATTTCAATTCACATGGAATGAGTGTAACTCCGATGGTGAAATTGAAGAGGAAGAAGAATCTGCTCAATTAGCTTTTATGGCCATTGGAGATGATGAGATAACATTTTCTAACTCTCAATTTAAAAGTAATGATAAAACTGATAATGATTTTGAATCTTTCATTATAAATTTGCATGATAGTTTGAAAGAATCTTATGTTAGAAATAAGGAATTAAAACATAAAATTGGCTTTCTTCTTCAGGACAATGCACATCTTTTTCAAGAAAATAAAAAGCTGAAAACTGAAAGTGATTTCTTAAAAAAGAGTGAGACTGTTTTACATTTTGAACTTAATAGAAAAATAAGACTTTGTGAAATGTTCAAAAAGGAACAAAGTGATTTGAAAAAAAGAATGAATAATTTAAATGAGTTGCTTAAACACAAGAAACAAGTCTGTTTTCAAATGAATAGGTTGAATTTTAATTCCAACGAATTTGTTATTTATAAGAGAAGACAAGTAAGATTTATTAAACCTGTTCATATAAACAATTCTTTGATTATGTGTAATTTTTGTTGTCAAAAAGGTCACATGAAAAGTGATTGCTATGTGAGAAAAAATATGAAAAAATGCATGAAATGCATGTGGATAGTTAGACATGATACTAACTTTAACAAGTAGGAGATACTGGTAAGATTGATGAGATTCTTGTTCATAATGCTTTTTTGTAATTCTCTTTTGATATTTCTGGTGCCTTGAACTGAGTTTTTCTTGATGTTTTTGAATACTATTGAATTTATATGATGTCAAAAAGGGAGAGAAAAGAACAATTCCGATCTAATGATGATTTGCTCTCTGTGATATGTTGGTATGTTAGTGATTGCTAAATTCTGGTATCATTTCTCTGTTTTTGTTTGAAATATTGGATTTTCTGTTATTGTTGCTAGATTACGGTATGAGATTTTCACTCTCATCTTATGATGACAAAAAGGGAGAGAAATGGATGCTATGTGAAAGGGGGAGTTATTCTAAAAATGGATACAATGAGTGAGGGGGAGCTTATGCTCATATGCTCAATCTTTTCCTTCCTTCCATCCATTGTTTTGTCATCATCAAAAAGGGGGAGAATGTTTACCTTGATTCCTATCTTTTGATGTTTATAAAACAATGGATAATACTAATATCTTTTCAAGAAATATTTTCAGTTATGAAGCAAATCAGATTTAAAGATTAATCACATTTGAAAGGGACAAAGAATGCTGAAGCTGTCGGACGCTCAAGAAGAAAGGATCGGTCGTCCAATACTCATTGCGCAATTTCGGACGCATGAAGAATTCCATCACCGACCGTCCGATGGGATCCTTTGAAGTCGATGAAACCATCGGACGCTGAATATGTCTCCACCGGACGTCCGATAGAAACAAGATGATTTCTTAAATCTCTTTGTTTGCTGTCGGACGCACAAAGAGCTTGCACCGGACATCCTAAAGATTTCAAGAAAATTTCTTGAACTCACTGCCTGCGTTTGGACTCACAAAACCAGTCTACCGGACGTCCGACACTCCCAACGGCTAGTTGACTGTTCAGCTACTTTCTATCCATTGGAAGCATTAATGAAGCACTTTCTTGGTCTCCTATAAATAGTGCATGATCAAAAGGTTCAAATAACTTTTGCACACTGAAGATACAAAAGATCTAGAGTGATTTTAGTGAGAAAATACTCTTCAAAGAAAATTTGTAGTTTTAGTGGTGTGAGGTTCATTGTAAGCTTTTCATTTGTGAGTGAATACTTCATGAGTGTAGTTCTGTGAGAATTGTCCTGAGGGATAGTAAAACTTCCTAACTTGACCGAGTGGTCTTCGGGGCAAGGAGGAGGTGAACCTGCCTTTATACGCAAGAGTGATTGTAATTCATCAATTTGAAGAAACTTATTTGAATTAATCTACAAGCTCAAGAGGAGTTTGGTAGTTAATTGGTTTACAATTCTTTTCTTTTTATTTATTTATTGTTACGTTTGTGATCTTTAAATTATTTATCTCTTCTACTCACAAGCACTTATGCTTTCTTATCAACTGCTCCATTGTGTGGTAACCTAAAAAAGAGGTTGTCTTCAGACCTTACAAAGTATTAGTCAACCTAATGGGTTTTGTTTTGTGGTTTAGCCCACCAAATGGGCTAGACTACACAAGTCCAATAATATCCCTCTCCAACTCATTTGGAGGGTTCCACCAAACCTACCTCTTATCTGTAAAATAAGAGCTTCTCCTTAGACAATATCTTAATCAACATATTAGCACCATTATCATCACTGTGAACTTTTTCAAGTACCAACAATTTGGAATCCAACACATCCCGAATCCAATGATATCTTACATTAATATGGTTGGATCGAGAGCGAAATGTAGAATTCTTGCACAAATAAATATCACTCTAACTGTCACATTGAAGATTGTACTTCTCTTGCTTCACACCAAACTCCTAAAGAAATTTCTGCAACCAAAGAGTTTTTTTTCATGCTTTAGTGGTCGCGATATACTCTACCTCTATGTTTGAAAAGGCAATATATTTCTGCAACTTATTTTGTCATGATACTACTCCCCCTACAAAAATCATCAAGTACTTAGATGTGGATTTCTTGTTATCGAGATCACCTGTCATATCTGTATTGGTGTACCCATCTAACATAATTTTACCATTGCCGAAACACAAACACAATATGGAAGTTCACTTGAGATACCTGAGGATCCACTTGACAGCATTCTAATGCTTCTTACCAGGATTGGAAAGATACCGACTGACTACTTCAACTGCATGAGCAATATCTGGCCTAGTATAAACCATAGCATACATCAAACTGCCAACAGCCGACGCATAAGGAATCTTTTCATGTCTTGTTTATTTTTCTCACTTATATGACACTGTTTAATACTTAACTTGAAGTGACCTGCAAGTGGAGTAGATACTTCCTTAGTTTTGCTCATGTTAAACCTGTCAAGCACCTTCTCAATGTACTTTTCTTGAGATAACTACAAGTTTTTCACTTTGCCTGTCCCAGGAGATTTTCATCCTAAAAATCTGTCTAGCCGAACCCAAATCTTTCATTGCAAAGGATTTTCTTAACTCCTTTTTTAACCTATCAATTTTCATAGCATCATGATCAAAAATCAACATGTCATTAACATACAGCAAGAGAATAATAAAATCACCATCAGAAAAATTCTTCACATAGACATAATGATCATATGCAGTCCTATGATACTCGTGGTTTGTCATGAAGGAGTTAAACTTCTTGTACCACTGCCTTAGTGCCTGTTTCAATCCATACAAGGTCTTTCTGAGATGACATACAAGGTTCCTTTTACCATTTTCTTTGAACTCCTCTGGTTGCTTCATATAAATTTCTTCTTTCAAATCACCATGTAAGAAGGTTGTTTTCACATCAAGTTGCTCAATTTTCAAATTCAAACAAACTACAATTCCAAAAAAACAACCCAAATTAACGACATCTTTATTACAGGAGAGAAAATTTGCTCAAAATCTACCTCTTTTCTAACTAAACTCCCTCACAACCAATCTTGCCTTATATTTTGACTGTGAACTGTGGTCTTCAGTTTTCAACCTATAGACCCATTTATTTTTTTAGTACTCTCTTGCGCTTAGGCAGTTTTACCAAATCATAGGTGTGATTCTCATGCAAAGACATCATTTCTTCTTGCATAACTTGCAACACGTCTTCTTTCCTCTCATACTTGAGAGCCTCACTATAAGATTCTAATTCTCCTCCATCTGTCAGTAACATATACTCATTAGGATTATATTTGCTAGAAGGTCTCCCTTCTCTAATAGATCTCCTAAATTCATCTTGTGGTGGTGGTGGTGGTGGAGTTGATGGTGTCTCTTGCTCAAGTTCATCATCAGTAGTGTCGTTACCATTAATATCCTCTCTTTGCTCTGTGTTACCTCCCCAATGATTAAAATCAACAGGTACTGGAACTGAATCTGGATCTAGATTTGAACTAGTAGGAATGTCATCTGAGAATTTTAGGTTGTCACCTTTATCAATATCCTCAATGATTTGATCTTCAAGGAAAACAATATCCCTACTCCTGATCACCTTTTTTTCAATAGGCTCATACAATCTATAGCCAAAATCTTCATGTCCATAACCCAAGAAAATATGTCACTTTGATTTTACATCAAATTTTGACCTCTCATCTTTGGAAATATGAACAAATATCCGGCAACCAAAAACTCTTAAGTGTTTAAAGGACACATCTTTTCTCGTCCATACTCTCTTTGAGATATCACCATCCAGAGGAACTGACGGAAAAAATTAATTAAATCAACTGCAGTCCTCATTGCCTCACCCCAAAAAAGATTTTGGCAATTTAGCATTGGAGATCAAACGTCTGACCCGCACAGTGATGGATCTATTCATCCTCTCAGCTACTTCATTCTCTTGAAGAGTTTTTGGTATTGTCTATTCTAGTCTAATCCATGGGACTTGCAGTATCTTTCAAATAGTCCTCTGTATTCACCACTGTTATCAGCACAAGCACACTTTAACTGCTTGCCAGTTTCCCTCTCAACTTTGCTATAAAAATCTTTGAACATATCCAAAACCTGATTTTTGGATTCAAAGTAAAACACCAAACTTTTCTAGCAAAGTCACCAATAAAAGTTATAAAATAAACAGCACCTCCAAGAGACCTATTTTTCATATAGTAAACATCAATGTGCACCAACCCTAACAGATTCAATTTTCTAGAATGAGAAAAATTTTGAAATGCAATTCTATGTTATTTCCCATAAATGCAGTCAACATAAGGTTTAAGTGCATTACCTCTGATTTCAAGTAGAAACTGCTTATGATTAAGTGTCTAAATCTCTTTTTCACTCATGTGCACAAGTCACTTATGCCAAGGGTCAATGGAAGAATCACAAACTGCATTCACTTCTCCCTTCCCCAACTTGACTTGCATTAAGTAGAGGGTACTCTCGTTGCAACAACGAGATTTTCTTTACTAAGTTTTCATTTGCTTGCACCTTGCGAGTTATGGTAACCTTCATTGTGAGGATTCATGTTTTTATTTCTAAAATAGTTATTTTTATGATTATTTACCGTAGTATTAGTTATTTATATTATCGTTACAAGAATTTCTTTTAAGTTTCGCTTTATCGTGCAGTTCACATATATCAAGCCGAAACGGTTAAATGGAGATTTAAGAAATTTATTTTAGACTACTAAGAGTGAATAATTATAGTGTTAAGGAATTATATTGAAGGTTTAGTACACAAGTGAAACGCGCGCGCGAGTACTATTCATAGTTGACTTTTGTACAAATTTTGACCACAAATCACTTAAGCTTCCAAGAGAAGCTTAATTCATTAAACACTCTCTCTCTCCTCACCTCCCATAGCCGGCCAAAACACTCCAAGGAAGAAGAAGAAGAGCTCTCTCCATTTCACTTCAATTTTGCTTCCATTTCACCTCAAATTTTCCACACAACTCACATATCACTTGGAGAGCAACTCTAGCTTGGTGAAAGGCTTAATCTTGCGGTTTCTTGGAGCTTTTGTGGTGATAAATTTCTGGTTTTTCAAGAGCTCAAGAGGTATCCATTATCTCCTCTAATCTTTCCATTTTTCTTCAAAGTTGGAGCTTCAATTGCAAGGGTTTGAACCCTAAGCATGAAACTAAGTAAAGGACTTGAGGAATCTATTTTTATTCCTTTAATCTTTAGGTAAAGGTCTTGAGGTGAATTCTAGGTAGCGGGCTTGAAGAGTAATTGCTTGAATATGATTGTTATGTGTGTAGATGAAAAGATTATGGTGAGAAACGATAGAAAAATCGAAGGAAGATTGCACTTGGATGATGGCCAAATCTGTCCTGTTTTTGCCGTGCCTTTATTTCGAATTTTTTATGCTCAAATGACTGTGAAACTGATTTATATATGTTGTATATGGTGTGTAGAAAGTTTCTACCAAAAATCATTTGAATTAATTGAGCAAAACTTGAAATTTTGAAATGTAAAGAAATCTGAAAATGTGTTCAGGCAGTCTGAATAGTGTCTCTTTGAACGAATATATCTCTTTGTACAGACGTCAAAATCAAGTGACGCTTGTAGCATTTGAAACTAGACATCTGTAACTTTCCAATGGTATAAAATTCACTTTCTGGTTCGAAATGAGTGAGCCGTAGTGAGTCGGCAAAATTGTTGCCCTGTTCTGATGGCCTATCCGAGAGAAAGGTAGAAGCTGCATTTTGTGTCTCTATTTTATCTCACTTCTGAATTGATTTTGAAAATTATTTGTTCTGATGAAATGTAGCCTTATGATTCTAGTTTCCAACGTCACCAACCATTCACAATTCCAAGTTGTATTGAGTGATATATGGTTCAATTTCCAAACTGCAACAAAACTGGAAAACCCTTCTTTTTTGCTGGCTGACTAGTTTGGTAGTTTGTGAGATATTTTATTTTGAAATTTTGATGTCAACCAACTATGAATTGCTTATGAAATGTTTCTTGGACCTTGGTTTCACAAATTAACCAAAATGGGACTGATTTCATGGTGCAAAGTATTTGAAAAAGAAAAGAAAACAAGAAGACAGATTTGTCTTGGAAATTTCTTGAACTTTGGTAGTTTTGTTAACTACCTTTCCGTACGAGTTTTTACGTAAAATTTAATAGAGTAGTAGCCCTCATATGGAAGTTGAAATGTATCAAATTTGGTGTTATTCTAAGACCATTTCGATACCCAAATGATGTGCCAAATTTGTTCTTCAAACCTGGAAAATTTACTGAACTGTCTTCGATTTTGGCCAATTTTGAGCTGCTATATTTTGGCACTCAAAACTCTGAATTTAGTTCCATTTGTTGTGTTTGAAGCTTTGTTTAGAACTTTCATTGTGTTACAAATTTCAGGGGCTAGTTCACTCTTTGTGAATTTTTCTGAATTTCCAAAGATTGCCGAAAAACAAGACTAAAATTGTCTTGTATGCTTATATCAGCCACTTTGAGCTGAAATTTGAATGTTTTCCGTATATAATCTTGGAAAGGTGCTTTCTAGAAAATTTTAGTACTTTGAACCAAGATTCTAATGATATAAAGTTTTCAAATTTTGGACCTATTGAGTGCAAGTTCTGGTTTTTCTAAGTTTGACGTGCAAAAACTGAAATTTTCTGACTCGATGGGAAATGAATTTTTGGAAACTCTTCCCTATCCTTTGATATTGATTGACCGTTTTAAACTTGATTTCATGAAGGAAATCAGTTTTTCTTGTGTTAATAAATCCTCACTTTTGAACCTTTATTTTGAGTGGTTAAGGTTCTTTGTTTGAGGTATTGACTAGTCTAAATGAGTGTAATTTCTTTATTGATAAATACATAGTTGCGAGTGAGAATAATTGTTAATTGTCCAGGTGCTGAAGGAGATCTGCAAGAAAATCTCGAAGCGGATGCCTAATGACTTACTTGCTCGTTCACTCACTCTTATCTTGATTTGGTGAGTGTCAAGTGTGTGAAAAATTGTTACATGTTTAATTGTTATTATTGATTGAGTATATTGAATATGCGGTGTCGAGTGTGTACTTTATCGCACTCATTCTCGTTTAAGTGAATTGTACTTGAATTGTTTAAAGTGAATTGCTTGAAGTGAATTGTTAAGTGTAATAAGTGAAGTATTGCAATGGGTAATTATGCTATGATTGCATATGTCGATTGGAGTGAATCTCCTCGACTCCTAGTGATAATAGTGGACGTCCAAATCCCATCGGCCACCCTTGCGACTCGAGCCGGCATGGGCTTGGTCGAGAAACTTGGTGAGCCATGAGAAAAGTGTATAAGCTTGATCTATTGGAGAGATCTCGCTTGGCATACTCGAATAGTGTCACCTTATATAAAAGAAGTGCGGGACCAGAGCAGGGGGAGTAACAGTGAAAGGGAAAAGTGCAAGTGAAGTTCTACGGATTATAAACTACCCGATTGACGGAGTATCAACTCGTGAAGGTACTGGATCGAGCAAGTGGAAAACAGCTCCTGAGAGCTCCTGTATCCTTATCAAGTGTGTTTTATTATTAATTGTGAATTACTTGAATGTTACAGCTTTCATTCTTGTTCAAGTGTTATTGTTATTTGAACTACGTGTTTTGCATGTTTTCTTGGCCTCACGAGCATCCGCTCACCCCGTTATATTTGTTTTCCTTAACAGGAGTTGAACTTGAAGGGATTATGGAAAAGCCTACTTGATGACTCTTTTGGCTAGAATTTTAAAATGTATTTGTCTAGACATCTTTTGGGAAATTGTATATTTTGGAAAAGTAGATGTATTTTGAACTTGTGGTATAAGATTGGATATTTATATATGGAAGCGACTTCTCTTTCTTACTTCGTTTCATCTCATTAGTTGTTATGGTATTAAGGTTGAACGGGATTTGTACCGAATCCTGGCGAGAGTTGGGCAGACATCCTGCCGATACCTTTTGGTTCGCCTTAGGGAAAAGTGGGGGCGTCACATTCATCATCAAGTTTTCCCGTAGAAACAAGATTGAGGCGAATATCATGACCATATCGAGCATTTCTCAAGACTAGCTGGCACCCAATATTTATGTCCAAATATATATCTCCCATACCAACAACTTTGCATGAGATCTCATTTTCCATCCTAACATAGTCAAAGTCTCCTTCAATGTAGATTGAGAAGAAATGCCTATGAGAAGTAACATGATAGGATACATCCAAATCAACTACCCATTCACTGTCATGACAGGTAATATTCACATATCCATCATCACATAACACAAACATATCATCATGAATTGTCACAACTACTGTAGTTTGTTCATCATCTTTTTCCTTTGCCTTGCCTCTGCTCTTTTTCTCAGCTTGTTTCTATTTTAAAATTTTGCACTTCTTCATATAATGCCCCTTTTTTTTTTGCAATAAAAGCATGCATCATTTTTTTGTGACTCAGACTTGCTTCTGGATCTGTCATTCCTGTTATAGGATTCTCTGTTTTTGCTTCTTCTTCTTCTTCTTTCTTTCTTTTTTATCACCAGGGTTTGGGATTCATTCACAATTCCATGTTCCTTCCTCCTGAGTTCTTCATTCATCACAATCTCTTTTGCTATAGCCATGGTCAATACACCATTCGGAGTTGAATTACTGATAGAAACCACCATTGCCTCTCAACTATCTGGCAGTGAACTGAACAATAGCAAAGCCTGCACCTCATCATCCAAGTTCAAATTCAACGTAGTTGCTTGGTTTATCAAACCCTAAAAATTAGAGAGATGTTCAGTCATGTTTGTACCATCTTTGCATCTAATTCAAGTAATTTGCTTCAAACAAGAGGCTTCATTTAAATCGATCTTTCTTTCGTATATACTTTCTAACTTTTTTCACAGTACATCAGCTCTAATTTCATTGGTAAAGTGGTGAAAAATACTCTGACCAATCCACTTTCTAATATTCCAACAGTTTTTATATACATAACAACACACTTTTGAACACTCATATCAATTGATCTACCCTTATCACATAGAAGAGGCTCAAACAAATCTTCACAATATACGTAGTCTTCCATTCTAGATTTTCAAATTGAATAATTAATTGTATTCAATTTTATCATACAACCACTATCCGAATCATTCATTTTAACCAGTACAGATGAGCAGTCGAACCTTATTGCTCTGATATCATTTTGTTGGGAAAGGTGTATCGGTACAAGCATACAACATCAAAGTTAATCCAGAAGAAATTACTCTTTCCCTAAGTACCAGTTAAAATAGAAACAAACTAAATCACTAAGCAACGATGTCAACAATAATAATAAAATGCAAAAAAATAAAAGGCACAGGATACCAAATTTTTTAACGTGAAAAATCCAAATTGAAAAAAATCACGGGTTCTAATCCGATCAAAAAACTTCACTATCACGATAAAAGAAATACACAGATCTACCCGAAATATCTAGATGACAACAATATCACCAATATCAACCAAGCAAAATTATTACAAAATCACCCACAACAACTACAACTGTCAAAGAAGTGGGTTTGAAAGTGTGTTATCAAATGAAGAGAAAATCCAAAATATAAACTAGTAGAAGGGTAGAGTTTGATGAGAGGATCATGTGGATAAAATTTCATCACAATCGGGTTTCGAATCACCCTCCAATCAAGACATTGAAGTTGTTTTTGTCTCTATCTTCTCTCCCCAATTTCTCTCTCTTCATTTCTCTCCAAGAAAGACAAAAAATGGCAACTGAACTTTTTCTTTTTCCTTCGGTTGATGAATGATGTGGTTGAAGCTTTTCTTTTGTTTCCAAGAAAAAAAAATATATATATTAGTCAACCTAATGGGCTTTGTTTTGTAGTTTGGCCCACCAAATGGGTTGGACCACACAAGCCCAACAAAAATAATATCATTATATGACTTTAATTTTTTAAGCAATTTTGACGTATTTTTCCCTTTAATATCTTTGCCCCCACTTACATAAAGAAATTACGAAAATTTTCATGATCGGAAAAAATATTTTCTTGTATGAGAGATGTTTGGATTTGTTTTATTTTGAAGAGAGCGCGGGGAGAGGGATAGGCTGGGTGGTACGGGAGAAGGGAGTGTAAACAAGAGATCTCGAGTTTGAATCCTCCTACTTACACTAAAAAAAAAAAAAAAAGAGCGCGTGTTGTTGCACTTTGAAAGATAAAATTACGAGGTTAATTCTTGTTTAGACATGCACATGAAAGTATGTGAGTGTGGAGAAATCACTAGATTGATATTAACTAGTAACCACCATGTGATTGTGGAGAATCCGTATCCGTGGTCTTTCGATATCTCATTTACACCGCCAAGGCTGAGCCTGGGCTTGCAAAGGCCCGACTAGCCAAGGCCATTGATAAGTAGCATTTGAAAGGATTTAACTGATGTTGAATCTGAATTTAAAAGTACTCGGAACCTATTTTGCCTAATACTTCTTCAAATTGATGATGCTGATGAACAACACGATGTTCTAACCTATTTAGAATGAAAATCTAAAATAGCATCAAAAGTACCACAATCTTTGGAAAATAGAACGTTTTTTCGCTACACTTCCACTGGTATATCTTCAAGAGTTCTTGAACAACATCTTCAAAATTTGGAAAATGACAACAGTATCTCGAACTGCACGACAATATTCTTTCCCCGTTACAGGGATTTCAAACTATATCTGAATCCACTGTAGGAATTATGTACAATGAATAGGGTAGATGAACTCCTCTAACCACTTTGCAGTCAAAGGGCCCTGACCTGTTTCTGAGATTAATGTGTAGTAAAATATCAATCTACATGCTTCTTTCTTGAGCAACAGTGACTGAAACCTGTAGAGGGAAATTATCTCTTTAGTTTGTCTTGAACCATTGGTGATGATTGTGAGCCACCACCAAGCGCTGCAGCCGCAGATTCCACGTGAGTTAGAAGATACTCGTATATCTTCTTTCTTATTCTGTCAATCGTCTCAGAGGGGATTTTGGGTGTCTCTTCTTCATCCTTGCTAGCACCAATCTCATCCAACCAGTCATTCACACTCTTAAGCTGAGTTAACATGCCGGCAATTTGACCATTATCTGATAGAGTTGAAGTATCAACATCTGCATCCAGAAACCTTTCAACAAATCCTAAGAACCATTCTTGAGACTCCATCTTCAACATGTCAGCCAAGTCTACAGCCTCATCAAGCCCATCTCCCTTGAGCCATTCCCTTGGAGGCGAAGAAGCTCTTGCCTTCTGACTTGCAACCAGCCCATCTGACAAACGGCGTGGCATTCCTGATTGGAAAATCTTAGACACTGCTGTCTGGCGGGGTTTAGTTTGGTTCTTAATGGCTGCACTCTTTGTAGAGTTTTCAAGAACTAAAATTGGTTGGTTTCCAGATGTAGTTTTTGAACTCGGAGCTGAATGTGAAGCAGAAATTGGACTTAAAGTGCCTTGTTTGCTACATACTGTGAAGGACGACAAATTTGTAGCTAACGCAGCATGGACCCAAGATGTTGCTTGTTTTCGTCTGTCTGATGCTACCTTTAGCGCTTCTTCAGAGGGATTTTCTTCGTTATCTGGAGATGAACCAGCTACCATGGTTTTTGATAGAGCATCAGCAACCAGGAGAGCATTATTCAAACTTGCATGAAAAGTCAAAAATTGCTCCACTGCTGGTTGAGGGCTCTCTTCTTTAGCAGAGGAACGCAACTCTGAATATGCGCTGCAAAATGACAAAAATATTAGACACTACCCAGCAGCAAAACAATTAATATACTATTTTAGAAGTTCAGGTAAGAAGTGAAGAACTTGACAGACATAAAGAGCATGGAGGTATAGGGAAGTTAGACACATGACAGCAACTATTGAGGCATACTTTCCACTCAAAGTGGAAAGTAACTTGGAAAGTAACTGTAAACAAATAGCAGGTGAATCACATGGAATCTATGACTTTAACTAAACAAAAACCTTCATAGTTCAAAATATATCACATTACCTTTTAATCTTCTAAGTATGGGCATATAAGCATAAACCGATTTTAGTGTTTTATGGACTCATCTCCATACAACATCCAATTTATTGAACTTCAAAGAGTGTCGTTCAAACAATTTCTTGAAAAGGCCTTATGCTTCAAACTACTGATGCTCTTTACTGATTTCAGCTATGCTAAAGGTGTAAACAAGTAGCAGGTGAATCACATGGAATCTATGACTTCAACTAAACAAAAACCTTCACAGTTCAAAATATATCGCATTACCTTTTAATCTTCTAAGAGAATGATATATGGGCATATAAATCATAAACCGATTTTAGTGTTTCATGGACTCATCTCCATACAACATCCAATTTATTCAGTTAAATTGAACCTCAAAGAGTGTCATTCAAACAATTTCTTGAAAAGGCCTTATGCTTCAAACTATTGATGCTCTTTACTGATTTGAGCTATGCTAAAGGTGTAAAGCCAGAGATGAAGCATGCTTTCTGATGTGGCCAACATAGAATTAAGAAAATTTGAACTTCCAAAACTGCCTGGACAGGACAAGAAGCAATGCTTTAGATTGGAGATATCAACTGAAATGACAAAACTTATGTCACACTCGTTTCAAATTTCACTGGTTGGCACAAGTAAAAAGATATAAGACAAAAGGATAACAACATAGCAGCAAATGGCATTTGCTGAGCAAAGGATGACAGGCGCAAGGTGCATAGGATACATGAAAGGCTAAAGGTTATTAAACTTAAGCAGCTTATATCTTTTGTCCTATGTTTTCCCAGTCAATACATGCATGTACAAAAGTACCATTGGACTTTGGCAAACAGAATATTCTTAATATTTAAATCTTTTCCCCCTTTACAATATTGGGAAATACTAAAGAACCCAGCTTGATTGCAGGTCCTAAAAAGTCCAATAACTCCAAATAAACAAAATTGGCATTATCCCAATTGGCTTTCCGGTATCTTAAGTTGGAAATATGTTAATGAAACGTAACAGGTGGAGGAAGTTATTGACCTACTAATTAGGTTTAGATAATATAACAGATGGACATGGCACCTTAGAGTAGAAAGAGATAACTTGGACGTTATTATGATGACCAGAACTTCTTCATGAATTCAATTAGCTATTCTATAATTAAGAAATATAGACATTAATATCTTACCATCAATTGGTAATTTTCCAGTTACATGAAGATTAAAATATCCTCAATTATAAACCTTATATGGATTTGTTTATGTTTCATATCCAATTTGTGAGCAGTGAAAAGCATTCCATGAGAATCCAGTAACTCTCAGAGAACAGATTAACGTTTATTTCTGTAGATATAAAACTGCAGAAACAGAAAACAATCCACCATTTCCAACATCTCACATATGAAATGATATCCACTTATCAAAATTGGCATTATCCTATATATCTGGCCGTGTACAACAAAGCATTTTTTGTCAATGTACCCAGTGGATAAGATCAGGCTCAACATTGTTCTCTTGCCATTAATAAATAAAAAAATAAAGGCATTTTACGGCACTTGTCAAATAAGAAGTACAACAACACGAAACAGGAAAAAGATCATTTCTTCAACTCATGAAGAACTGTAAGAAATCCAAGTGTTGTCTATCAATGTGTGAAGCAGTAGTACAACACCTGGATCTCCTAAAAATCAGGTCAAACACCTTCTAGTAGCAAATTGTCCAACAAAATTAAATTAACATAGATTAATGCAGAAATGCGGTTTGAAACTGAGTTCAATTACCTGTATAAAGAAGTTTTGCATAGACATAGCCAATTCGTACATGTTATTTGAGGTGGGTGCATGGCAAATATCTATGAGTTCAGTCAGGTTGGAACACAGGTATTCATCCTCATGCATGAGGTTAAAATTTTAGAACTGGACCTTGACAAGCTACTTAACACTCACAATTGACGTCTGGTAACAAATTGCCACTACAAACACGGATTTGTAAGAAATGAACCTGCTGAGGAAAAATTTAAATATGACTATATTCGTAATGCATAAGTGCATTAATCTCATAGAAAGAGTACTTAGTAATTACTTTTAAAAGGCTACTAGAAGAATATAAGGCAACATTACTTTTTTAGCTTTATCACCAATTGAAAACCACTAGAAATTGGGGAATCAGTCAGCAACAGAATGACACACTCAGCCAAAGAAAGATGATGGAGAGTTGGCTGAAATGGGCACTAAATACTTTTCGAGAAATCTCCTCCAAATGACTGGTACAATGGGTGGCCCCAAAGAGATGTAAAAAGAATCATGTACCAATGGCAAAACATCCATCCCAGGCTAATATGTGGGCAGGAATATTTTGACCTCCTGGATGCAAGTAGTAGAATAAAACTCTTTCACAACATTCAAATTGACAGTCAATAGATAATGCTAATTAAGATCATCAAACAGGCCTTCTATATGCTGCACAACGATCCAACACTTCTATCCTTACTATTATGGAAAATGTGTATGCATTTCTTTCTAAAACTAAATGTCAAATAAAACATTCTTCTCTGTATTACAATCCTTTCACATCATGACCATGTTCCTTGCTGTCTCAAGAAACATGGTTTTTGAGTAGCTAAGAGGTTCCGCGCCATCCCACAGACATGTCTTCACTAAGTGTCATGTCATGAATGAGCACATATTAGATCTTTTAGTATCTGTTAAAGACTGGACCAAGGAACAAACTTCAGTTTCTTTCTAGCACCTAAAGCTTACTTTAAAACCTTGAGCACTCGAATAATTATGACTCATTCAAGAAACAGTAAAAATGAAATCTGACTAGTAAAGCAACACTACTGTGGAAAACCTTTCAGTAAGAAGTTGGAAGACAAATTCTCCCCAAATCCAAATGAATACAGAGCTTGAAATAAATACTAAATCAAAAAGAAAGTTAAAAATATGTGCATCTATTACACAACTGAACTGAAATTTAGTGAGAGTAGCCGACTAGTGGGGCTGATCTTTTTTGGGTATATAATGTACTTATAAGGAAGAAACATGTTATAATCTAAATGTTATCATCCAAGGAAAGTGGATACTATCATGGAAGACATTGATAAATTAATGACATTTACTGCAAATAAAAGAAACATAGGAAGAAGACAGAAAGCAATATTGCAGATACTAACTAACAAGCAAATTATTTTCTCAACTTAACAGAGACAATGGCATGATAAACCATTAAATTAAGCAGAATGGAAAATTAGCATTTTTGCTTGCCCCTGATAGTGATGTCAAATTCCTGAAATCACTTCAGCTCTTCTGGAGAGCCAAAAACAAATTTAAATAATCACACGATACATCAGAATTAGATAAAACAGTTGATCATACTGTGCTAAAATTTCTATCTCATATTCACTGGCGATTTTTCAAGTCTACTTGAACTTGGACCAAAATGAATATCACTCAAGGCTCTCCCTTAAGTATTTATTCGTATACTTTGACTCGACCATTACAATTACATATTGTATCTAGGAAAAACTGGAATAGAAAGAATAGGGCCCTGAGTTTTTAATTCGGTGTGCAAAAGATTTTCCACTATTAATCCATGTAGCTGCACCAAGTGCAGCTTCTCTTGTTGACTGGAATCAACTCCAAGCTCAACCATTACCATCAGACCCAGAACCGAAGACCTGTTGATGTCACAATTAACACTCAAAGAAACTTGCTCGCTTTTAAGCAATAAGCTAAAGCTTGACAGAAATCTATCATGCAAAAAAGATAGTGCACATGTAATACAGAAAGCTTGCACATTTACAGCCAAAAAAGTACCTTGCAGTATATCAGAAGCCTTGCAGTATAGAGTGTAAATTAAGTAGTCAACCATCTTATCAGGGAGGAAGAAAAAGAAGTCCCAAGTTCCTTAAGAAAGATGAATTATGGTGCAAAACTAAGACTCTCTACATGTATGTTAGTTGAGAAATATGATCAGCTCACATACAACATCTCACAAAGGCCACCACAAACAGATTTTTACATCGTCATCTATAAAACCATATTATGCACTGTCATTGTCCTTCAGTACTAGTATAAACCTGGCCGAGCACCTGAAAATCAAGGATCAGGTTGTACTGAAGATGCAAAGTAACAAACATCCCTACTCTTTCCCACCAACAGTTCTTTCACTGAGTAATTTTTACACAAAAACATCTAGAAGCAAAAAATTCGGGTGGCCTCTAACGTTCAGTACAATTACTGTTATGGCTTATAAATTATTTTCACCGATTAGTATAGAGATGCCTAACTTATACAAATTAAAGGTTAAAATTGCAATAAACTTATTAAGAGCACCACTGGATCAATTGTGCAGGAAATTTGACAAGCAAGCAAAAAAGTGTGAATAATCCACAGGACGAATTGCAATTAATAACCATAATCAGGCCTGCAGTAAATCCAGGGAGTTTAGGGGAATTATAGTTAACCCCAAATTTAAGAGAATCAATAGGATAGGTTTTCATTTTAAAAGTATATTCAAAGTAAGAAGTACCTTATACATCGGAGCAAGCTTTCTGCAGCTGAAGCTTCTTGCACTGCCTCAATCGCAGCTGCTTGTGCAGAATCTCTGTGCTTTAATATTTCCTGTCAAATTTATCAAAAAGTTTCATTTGAGATATCATTCTCCAAAAGTGACTACATGCGAATTGATTCGTCACTTGCCGTCCCAAAATGGACAACAGAAACTTCCATACATACTGTGTTTCAGAAAAAACAATAATACTAGTGGCAGCAAATAGCTGAAATCTCTCACAGGAACAGATAAAGGGATCTGTTAACAAAGTGTTGATGCAGAAATTGTAAGTGGAAATTATAAATAACCTCAAAAGCTTATGATCAAGTTTATAGGACCCACTTTCTTTTCCTTTTATACCATCTTTTGTGAAGGATACAGGCACAGTGAATCAGAATCACAAGCAAAACGCATGCACATCAAAGCTATGTGAAAAATAGCTTATTTCATTAGTTAGCATGATTCTTGCTATACCATTAACTATAATGGATTCACAACAAGGTACCTGTAAAGGGCCAGGCAAATTCACTGTACTGCAAAGAAGTTATGAATATCATACCTTCCCAAGTTTTGCTATTGATGGAGGTAGTGAAGTCCATGAGACACTTCCATCTGTAAATCTTCTGTTAGTTAGAGAAACCTTTACGAAGTTTCCGCCTAATCCAAGAGCAGCAGCATCCCCTGGTAGTTTCTTTGCAACAGAGCTCTTCTGCCTGGTTGACTTGTCAATATCAACCATATCCCCATTTGCAGGGGCCTTTTTTGCAGATGAATGAGTATTATTTTCCAGTTTTGATGCTTTTGATGATGTCACTTTCTGCTCCTCTTTATATGGTAATCTTTCGCTAACTGATTTTCTTGGAGCCTACAGGGATTTGGAGAAATCAAAGGTGTCACGTTTCAACTGCTTTCCAAAAGGAATATGTCAAAATGAATTATGACAACAGTACCAAGATGGATTATTCACTTCAGAAAAGGATTAACAGTTGGAAAACTATAATTCTTTTTAAACCATTTAGACATTCAAATATACAAGTTTTTAGGAACTTCACTAACTCGTGTATTGAAAGCATACAGATTCTTGTCTTAATGGTTCACACAACCAAGCTACACACCATGTAGTAAATACACTTCATAAAAACTGTTGCATGCCAACTTAAGCAAAGCAACTTTTTAGCACTCTCAATTTAGTTGAAACTGAATCACTTAAAAGAATCAATACAATCAACTGGAGATGAAGATTTCCCTTTTTTTCAATTTTTCTTCTGTTGCAGATTCAGAAATCAAATCATAGGCTATAAAAGCAGGAGACATACTGAAGTACTCCGAGCTTCTGGCTTCAAATCCTGTTTGATGGCTTTCATTCTTGGACTTTCTCTACTCCTCACCTCCATGTTTCCTTCCCAGCTCTTTCTCAAGGCCTTGGGCCCCAGCTCAATCCCCTGGATTGCATTCCTACCCAAACTTCCAGATGGAACTTGTTTCACGGATGAACTAGCCGTGCGAACAGGACTGACCTTTTCCCGTAACCCAACTTTAGCAGTAGCCTTCTCCAACCTGTCCAACCCCTTAATCTTTGCCTGCTGCTTAACTCCATTAGCAAACTTCTCAAAAGAAGTCGGCAACGAATAACAACTTGTTGGAGATGATGGAATTGACCTCGAACTCGAAGACTTTGATTTCCCCAAAAAATCTTTCTTCTGCACTAAATTCACGTTCAGCTTTGACAATTGAGATTTAGATCGAACCAATTTAGGGGTAGCTTTATTTTCATGATTGTCCTCTTTAGTACTTCCATTTGATCTCACGGGTGAAGACTTGATGTCCTTCACCCCAGTATGCTCATTCCTTAATTCTTTTGTCTGTGATTTACCCTTATCTACTGATTTCGAGCCTGAAGATAAATCACCATTATTATTAAGGAAACCTAAAGAATGAGTTGCAACTATATCTTCAGGGCTTCCCAAACAAGGGTGTCTCCCAGGGACTAACCTAACACCCTGGAGAATAGGCACCGGAGACGCTGCTTCAAGCCTCTCAACATGTAAAAACTGGCCTAATTGAATCTTATCACTAAGAATAAGATCATGCTGCTCATCAGGTAAAGATACATAAGTGGCATGGGAAGAATCTGATACCTTTAAATAAAACCCCCGATTGGGGAAGAGCTCACCGCCTGCTAGTGCAGGCACAATGCTCACCACTTGCAACAAAGATGACCTGTGCTCACCAGCAATCTTTACATCTGTATTCATATGCTGCAGAAGCTTCAATAATACTCCAGGTACCAAAGCAGCCATTCTTCAAGAAAACTTCAATCTGCATCACTTTGAGAAATTCCTAGATGAAAAAATATCAAGACTCACCTCTTTAAGCACAATAAATCTTGCATCGGGGACAGGTCCGCTGAAGTAAATTCAGATGTTAAAAGGGCTAGAAGCTCATACACCATGAAGCTATTTTTCACTCCAAAGCAACAATCTTGCAAGAAGAATGTAAAATGGAACCAAACAGATCAAAAGGTCGATTTTTGGTACCAAAAACCGGGGTTCAATTCAACCCTCTTGAGATGTGCAATTTTCCCAAGGCAGAGAATGAGAAATCCTGATTTTCAAGAGCTAAAAAAACAGGATTTAGCTAATAGCAATGGTCAGTCAACACCAAGGATGAAGAGAAGAGGAAAGACTGGTATTTGAAAGAGGGTTTACAATAAAGAACTGTTTTTTCTAAAATTTTGCTAGTAAAAAACTGTTTTTTTTCAATCTCTTTTCTTGGACTTGTAAAGCTTCTGCTGTTAAATCACAAATGTGGTTTGAATATCCTGTGGTTTGGTATATAAATTGTGGGAAGTTAGTTGCAACAAGCTCAGTAGCTTTCATGTAACAGTAGGTGGTGAAGCAAGAGTGATAAGGTGCTGGCAATCTGGCATTAATTGCTGAGGACATATCCAGATTGGAAATGGGCAACTTTTTGAGCGGAATAATTACTTATTGCTGTTCACTGTTCAGTGGGATTAGATATAATAATGAGATAGAAAAAAGAAACAGATGAGAAAACTTCAAAGCATTGCCCAAACTCTCTGCTTCTGAACACGGGAGGTCCTCAAATTGGCAGGAGATTGGTTGTTATTGTCAAATAAAATTGATTGAAAAAAGAAATTATGAAAAGAAGAAAATAAAGGGAAATTCGCTTATCTAATCCTTCAATTTTTTCTCCAATCCAAATTTAGTCCCTAAACTTTTATTTAAGCACTTTTAGATCATATACTCTATCTTTAACCAAGTATGCCTTTGAGTCAAATTAAATGTTTTCTGAAATTTCAACTGTATGGGATCTGAAAACATAGTAATGATCTTTAAGCTTATTCCCCTCCTAGAAACTACCTTTCTTGATTTAATAGCTATGGGTTTGTTTGGATTGGCCTTTATTTTTCTAAATATATTTGCTTACATCATCATTACAATTTTCAATACACCTTTTTACCTTCCCAATTACCTTTTTATCTCACATACATCACATCATAAAAAGTGCTACAGTAAAAATATCTCAAAATGGACTAGATTGGCTAAAAGATAAAAATTTAGAGATTGAACTGACAAAATTAAAATTTTAGAAGTTAAATCTCATAAATGAAAAGTTGAAGGACCAAATAAGTTATGAACTAATTTTCCAAAGAGAAACAACACCTACTAATGTACTAATTGATGCCAGATTGAGTGAACAACTCACCTCACACCATGATTGATACACCCATGGAGGTGATCCTACAACTAATAGTCCCTTGACACAAAAGATATACCGAAAGTAAGATAACGAATCATGGGACATCCAAATATGAAATGACTAAGCGCTTTGTGTCAAAAAAAAAAAAAAAAGACTAAGTGCTTTATTCTTATTTGCTTGTCGCACTGTTAATTACATTCCTAGGATTCATTTCTATATATTTAGCCCTTTTAGGTATGCAAATGTGTAAAATTCTTCAAGACTAAAACTTTCATGCTATTCAGGCTATAGTACGAATTGAACCTGATACATGAAGATCTTGCATTTTTGTCCTTTTTGAAGATCTACAAGTTGTTTTAATGTTACCCTCTAAAAAATCAGGTGACTAAAGTTAAAGTTTATGGAGTTAAAGCTACAAAGTATAATTATCGAGTAACTTTATTAATATATATAATTTGGGAACGCATTTGTGCATGGGTTAATACCACTTTGTCCTCCCAAACTTTGGACGATTACCCACTTCAATTTCTAAACTTCAAAATGAGATATTTAAGTCCCTAAACTTATAAATACCTCCCACTCAAGGAAAATTGTTAACAAATCTTGAATGCCGTTGGTGGTCGAAGTGTCCCATTTTATAAGGGTTTAGGGATTTAAGTGTCCCATTTTATTAGTTTAGGAACTTAAGTGGAAGGTATTTATAAGTTTAGGGACTTAAGTGTTCTATTTTGAAGTTTAGGGACTGAAGTGGATAATCGTTCAAAATTTGGGGGGACAAAGTGGAATTAACCCTTTGTGCATAGATAAAGTTCACATATTATGTAATCGTACTGTTTACATTTTTAAAAAGGTATTTCAAATCTTAAAATTTATTTAAGATCTTAATAATTAACGTTGATTGACTTGACACCATCTTTTAATAGCAACAACCATGATGTAGTGGAGGTTTAATCATAATTCCCAACCAATTTATGCATTAAGTGAAGAATACATGAAATAGGCATCGAATGATCCGATCTAGTGAGGCCTACGACTATGAAGAGGGATGGAATACGAAAAAGTTTGCCCTATTCAAGAATATCCCACATCTGTACTTATTTCCAACTATGCACCTCATTTCATCAATTATTACACCCTTTTCTATTATCCACTCAAGTCTTTTCTTGATTGCATCTCATTCTTCATTTTCATTTTAAGGATATGGCACGTTAAGGTGCTAGTAAATGGATGGCATACTCCTCTTGATTTTCAGAATCCTAGGTGATGTAGATTGGCAATTTTGATGAATAAAAGGCAGCTTCACCAATTAAAAATAAAAAAAAATGGTCATCTTCAATTTCTTAAAATAGCCATAAATAATTGATTTGTTTAATCTAGGCGAACAATAATATACCTTCAGTAGGTCCTATTATATAAGTCCTATCTTCCAATCATTGAAATGGACTACCCGTTGCCACAAAAAGGCTTGTGAACTAACGTGTGACCGTGAAACTTATTGGCGTTGGTATACCATTCAGTTCTCTATTTTAGGATAATTCAGAAGTATGATTTTTCTTACCATTTCAAAATATTTTATGAATGTTGTAAACGGCAATTTAGGAGACTCATTGATATACATATTTTAATCTACTATTGGATTCCATTCTCATAATAGGCTTTTAACAGTTTGATTATTGTCTGCCCATTAAGAGGGAGTTTCAAAAGTTATTTTTTTAAAAAAAATGATTTTTCTAACCAGTACCTTTAGCGTAATTGTTAATACACTTAATATTCACATAACCTATCATATGTATACGCATACTAATAATTATTATTCTCCCTTATATTTGTATACTTTTTATATTTAATTTTCCCTATCCTCTCTTGTATTTATTTATTTTTTCTAATTAATCTTATATTTTCAAAAAAATAACATCTGAAATATATTTTAATGAATACCCTATAAATACTTGTTAGACAGACTGTTAAAAAAATATAATTAATTTAGGAAAGTATTTAAATGTAAGCAATGTAATAATTGTGATTATGTGTCTCAAATAGTAGGTTAAATGTAATTTTAGTGTATTAAGGCTGTTAGATAAAAAAAATTATTATATTTTGCCTTTTTCTATATTATTATCTATATTATTATTCATACTCATATTATTATCTATTATATTTTGCCTTTTTCTCATTTGAACTTTACTTTTTTAAGGGATATTCATTAAATAACACATTTTTAAGTGCCTAAAGATAGGTTGTTACAACTACAATGAAGATAATTGCCTTTATATATGTGTACAAAACGACATACATAGGTAACCGTTCAATTATTTTTGTACAAGAAAATGATTCCATGTGCAAAACTATTGGGTTGTCGGTTGCACAACGAGGGACGGACTGTCCTAGACTCCTACTACTGTTTTAGGATAAAATTAATGTGTCAGATCACTGAAGATTCTAAGAAGAAGTGCTCGCGTTGGTTTTGTGATGTAGACATTCGTCCACACTTCTTCTCTAGGATAATTGTAGAAATCTTTTCTGATGTTGCTAGTTATTTCACTTGGGTCCTTTAAGGTTTTTAATATTACATCTACCGCCTTAATTTTACTCTCACCGGAACATGTTAGTACAAATTGAAAAAATGATTTGTATGAAATGCTAGACAGCATTTTAGTTACCAAATTAACTTTGCATGACTCATGAATATTGTTGAAAAAATTCAATTAAAAGAATAACATAAAATCCTTTAAAATAATGAAGTTATCTTAAAAAGTTACTTGAAGGAATAATTTAAGTAGGTATGAAAGAACAATTGATAGAATGAATATCTAACTTCTTGATGTTTGAAAACACTTGGGGCACAAGAAACTGAAATGACAAATTTAACTTTTAACAAGAATTTGAAATTGACAAAAAACAAAAAAAAAAGAAGAAAAATATCCCCCAGTAGTAATGATGAACTACACAAAATTATTGCATCTAAAACAATCTAAAATGAATATCCTAATTTTAAGAAGCAGAATTTTCTATTTTTCTTAAACGTTTCTAAGTATCGAACTCTAAATTCCTAATTCTTTTAATTGCTTTATTATGGTTTATCTCGTCTATTTGTCATAAATAATTTTTTAAGATCAGCTTAACTCTTCTTATTACGTTATATTTTTCATGTGCCTTTTCTAGTTTAATTCAATGTATGATCATGCAAAGGTAATTGATACATTCTAAAAGTTTATATGGGATGACTTTGTTACATTAAAATATTGAAAAGAGAAAATTGAAATTGTGTAGAAACGTAATGGAAGCTTCTGCAATTATTTCTTGATTGGAAAAAGAGTCCCAATGGCCCTCTAACTCTTTCTCAGGTAAAGTCTTAGCCCTCCAACAATTAAAGATAAAGTTTTAGTCATCGATCTAACAAAATAGCATATTAGTGGCCCTTCTGTTAAATCCAGCAGTTAATTATGACGAGAAGCATCATCTCGTGAGACGCGCGACCAAATATGAAGGGCACTATTGTCTCTTTACCAAGACAGAGTAAAAACAGTTTCACCAACAATTTTTCCTCCAACAATTTCCATCCCTTTGCTGTAAAACCCTAATGCGACTTAAATCAGAGTACTCCATCCGGACGCTGCAGCGAAAGTGGTAATTGCCGGCGTAGGAGGGGTTGTAAAGGCAGAAATGAAGTGGCGAATATGATTGGACATGTTGGAGATAGAAGGTGGGATAGAACTTGCAAAGCTGTTGTTCTCGAGAGAAAAGTAATGGAGTTTTTGCAAGGAACCGACCCAAGAGGGAATAGATCCACCTAGCTTGTTAGCGGTGAGATTAAGGACCCGCAGCCTGCGCAAATGGGTCAATTGATGGGGAAGTTCTCCTTGGAAGTTGTTCCAGCTCATATCCAGTGACACTAGAAAGGATAGATTCCTCGGCTGGGGAGGAATTGTGCCAGTAAGACCCAATTTGGAGATATTCAAGGCAATCACTCTGTAGTGATGAGAGCCGCACGTGACTCTCTCCAGTCAGAAACTGAGGTTGCAAGGGTCCAGTTTTTTGCCAGAATTTGGTGCAGATCTGAAGTGATTTTATCTCTCAAATCAACAAGTGCTAATTGATCAGTGGTAACGTTTGTGGTGGTCATGGCTAAGCTAGCTAACACAAAACTCATCAAGAAGAGTCCAACTCCAGTGGGGAAATAGCGATAGTACGTCTTCTTCATGACTATATAACCTGCGATGACTTAAAACTAAGTGCTGCTTCAGGTGCATATAGAATACTTACACACTGTCCTATGGGGGCTAAGGTCAGGTGCGGTCGAAATTTTGGTTTGGTACAATTATCCAGTAATGATAATTGTACATCTCCAACATGCCCAATATCCGCAGCAACCTTCTGCACACACAGCAAATCTTTGCCCAAGATTTTTTGAAGTCCACGAAGTAATCACCCTAGTCTCTTTCTCACATCTGCACACCGATAAAGGGGAACTGTTCATTCTTTGCATTTTTAGCTCCAACTTTGACTGGATAGAGATTTTTGTTGCTCTAACTTAAGGTAAGAAAAGAAGCTACCTTTTTACTCTCTCTTTGCTTGGTCAACTATCCTTTAGAGACTATAATGCCCTTCATATTTGGTCGCGCGTCTCACGAGATGAAATTTCCCGTCATAGTTAACTACTGAATTTGACAGAAGGGCCACTAATATGTTATTTTATTAAATCGAGGGCTAAACCTTTATCTTTAATTGTTACAAGGCCAAAACTTTATCTAGATAAGAGTTGGAGGGCCATTAGAACTCTTTTCGTTCTTGATTTGTTGTGCTTGCTTACATAAGCACCACCGCATCAAAGTTTCAAACATGTGGCTAAAAATAGTGGGCCATGGGCTAAAGGCCACAGGGCCCCATGCCCAATACCTGGGGGCCCGACGGCGGGGAAGGAAACCCATCTGTTTTTTGTATTTTGTATTTTTAATTATTCTCATCTAGAAGTAAATTTCCACGTATTAATGTGAAAAATTATGAATGCAACCTTATCATCATTCTTGTAGTCCATCATCATCTTCTTATAACGAGACGGGTCTTGGTTTCAAGTGGAAACAGCAGCACGAACCTTGTTTAGATTATACATTATTTACATCATATTTATATATAATAATTTATTTGTATCATTAATATATTTTTAATTATTTTTTATTTTACATATATTATATTAAAAAAGTGCTATAATATTTTCTTTACAAATTTATCTTAAATAATCTACTATTCAAACACATTAATGTCAATCGAAATAGGTTAGTACAAAAATATACCATATTCTCAACCAATTATAACTCATTAAAAGTGAAAAAAATTGTGTATATATTTTTTAAAATTTTTAACAAAAAAGAGGTAAAATTTAAGAAGCGAAAAAGAGAGCTTGAATGAATAAACAGTAAATCTTTGGAGGCTTAGATGGACGTAAAATTGTAAAAAATTATTAGTACAAAATAAGCCGTACATGTTTGTAGTAGTATCAAATGTATATATATTTTAAGGGTTAATTACATTTTATCCCCTTAAAAAATATCTCATTTTTCAGTTTACCCCCTAACATTTAATTTTACTCACTTAACTCCCTTTATGACAAAATTGTCCTTGCATTATTTTGACTTTTCATTTACCTTGTTTTCCTTCCTTTTTCTCTTTCTTATTTATTTAATTTTTCCTCTTTCCTACAAAAATCTTCACTTTAATGATTGAAATTAAAAAAGAGAAATTGCAGGGATCTATCTTCTCCTTAAATAATTAAAAAAATATTCAAATCACTTTCCTAAAATACAATTTTTTTAGCCTTTCAATTCTTTTAATTTTGGGTTTTCTTATTTCCTTTCTAATTTCTCATTTTATTCTCAAGAAAATATCATAAGATGAAATTGTTTTCCTTTTCTTATTTCTTTTTCTCTTTCTTCTCTCTTTTATCCTTCCCAATAGAAATTTCATTTTAACGAAAATTTTTGTTTTGAGTTTGTAATTGCATATTTCTGAGTAAAGGTTTAAAAGATATCAAAAACTAATTTTAATTTTTTGTATAATGCCACGTGTCACAAATTTCAATTGATGATTATTAATCAGGTCACAATTTTATTTTAAAATATTTTCTTGGGAATAAAATTAGAAACTAGAAGGGAAAGAGGAAAATCCAAAATTAAAAGAATTGAAAGGCTAAAAAAATTGTATTTTATGAAAGTGATTTGAATATTTTTTTAATCATTTAAGGAGAAGATTTATCTTTACAATTCCACTTTTTTAATTTCAATCATTGAGGTGAAGATTTTTGTGGGAAAGAGGAAAAATTAAATAAATAGGAAAGAGAAAAAGAAATAAAAGAAAGAAAAATAAGATAAATGAAAAGTCAAAATAATGCAAGGGTAATTTTGTCCTAAAGGGGGTTAAGTGAGTAAAATTAAATATTATGGGATAAAGCAAAAAATGAGGTATTTTTTAAGAGGATAAAACGTGGTTATAACCATGTTTTAATTTGGACCATACATTTTGTATTATTGAACGGCTGACCAAATCATGGTGATAAACCACGGGTCTGCCGCCCTTAATCCGAAATTCGTCCAAAAAGTCGATAGCTTAAGGGTCTATTCAATAGGTCGCAGGTCTACCTCTGTCAAATCAACATGATTATGTGGGGTTGATATTAATTCAGCTATCGAGAGCTGCTGGCCACAAAGAAGAGTAGTTGTTCATGTTCTTGGACGTCGCAAGCTTTTTATCACGGCCAAAACTTGCAGGAGATGATGTGTAAAGATTTAATGGTCTAAATTGTACCATATAATTTGACGAGATAAGATATTAAATTTGTTTGGATAAGAGTTTATTTGGATGATTTATTTGAGATATTTACTGTAGCATTTTTTGTGATGTGATGTATGTGAGATAAAAAGATGATTGGGAAGATAAAAAGGTGATTGGGAAGATAAAAAGGTGATTGGGATTTGTGAAAACAAATTTTGCAAACCAAATTTGACTTGTCCAAACAAACTCAGTATAATCCGAATCAACGAATTTTTAAAAATCGAGTTTACTTAAATATGAACTCTTTTATAACGAGTGTATCTTACGCTTGATCAATGTCGAGGTTTTGTTGAATTATTATCTTTAGGAGTTTTTATAAAAAAAATATATGTATACTATAATGATTATATATATATATGAAATAAAAAAATAATTTAAAAATATTTATAGAAAATAGAATTTTTTTTTGAAAAACTACAATCCAAACTCCATAGAGACAATTTTATAGAAGTTTAAACTAAAATATAAATATAAAATTATGTAAAACTACAATAAACTAATTTGATACAACAACTTATGAAATAAAATATTATTGTTAAATTCAAATTTAACACTTAACTCACTAAATTCTAGGATTGGTAATTTCAAATACGACTTATGAAAAATCTCAATGAAATGTGACACGAAAATATTTATATCACAATTGAGTCGACTCAATTATGACACGTATAAAAGTGGGTTGCATTGTCAATCTGTAGATCGACATGATTAACTTGTTAGTAACCCCTTCAAGGTTGAGGGTTGATACATTAACTCAACCTAGGTCACGATACGCTTATAATTGAATGATCAGTTATATTTGGAATTATTTTTTTTTGTTTCTTTGTAAATTGTGTTTCCACCAGAATTTACACAAAACTTTTTAAATAAAAACAAAAATTTACAAAAAAAATAAATATACTTGATTCTCTTCTATATTTGCATCAAAATTCTTTCTATTCTCTACTAAATCTGTAGTACAAATAGTCTAGTTTAAACTTCATATCTACAAATTATTTGAGCCAAAGGTTAAAGGCAAAGGCATTTAAGAATTTATGCCAACCTTTTTAAACAATAAAAGCACTAACTAGGTTCCCTCCTATATTTATTTACACCAAATTTTAAGATTTACTGTTTATAAAATTAATCTTTCCTACACTAATAGTGCACACCTTGTCAGTTTTTATGAATGATAATTAAGCAAAATTTGAATTTAAAGTCCAACTTTTGTACATGTATCATAGATCCAATGGTGATCGTGTATCTACTGTCAGTGTATATGAGATTTATTCTTTTTTTATTTTCTCTTAAATTTATCCTGATACAGATTACACTGTTAATTCCCTAAAAAATTAAGGCTATGTTTGGAAGCCAAATTTTCTAACTTATTTTTAGTAGACAAGTTTTTTTTACAACTTTATTTATAGTTACCCCTAAAAACACTCCAAAATTTTAAAAAAAGTTATTATTACTTTACCCCCTTAAACTATATTATTATTATTAATTTATCCTCTAACGTTATCGTTTAGCCACTTTATCTCCCTAGGTAATTCAAATCCGCATATTAACAAATTTTTGACAAAAATACTCTTTTATTTTATAGCATTGTATATTGTTATTATCACTTTTTCTCTTTAAATTATAGTGATACAATCGTTTTAATTCCTAAAATTATTTTTTGGGGGATTTTTACCCCATCATTAACCTAACTAGTCTGTTCAAAAAAACTTTTAATGGATTTACCCTTTTTTATAGCCAACATCGTGCAAAATCCCTTAAAATAAGTCATGAATTAGATTTCAAATCTTAATGTAAGTTATCCAAACAGGCGAGTGGATTTTAGCGAGTCCTTTAAATCCAAATCCATCCGAATCTCTTGTTCCAATAACACTATAACATATAATATGCATGACATTAAGGGTTATAGTTCTTTAATTTTTTTGACGAGACTAAATCTATAGTTAGTAAAACGTTAGATAGGTATAAAATGAAATATTATACATATACATATTATAATTTTTTAGAATTTTGATGCAAAAATACGAGTTCAGCAAAATTACACTTGTAGAGTTGTACATGAATAGTACAAATAAATGTGAAAGTTACAGAACCAAAAATACACGTAAAATTACTAGAAATTTCAAAGATTATGTGACATTAGCACCAATTTTAACTCTTATCCTTTTATATCAAGTATGAATGTAATAATATTTTATCACCTTATTAGATTTGTATGTACAAAACTATAAAAAATTATAATAATATAGTTTTGCTATTTTGTATATGACTCACGAGATATATCACTAACCTTGCTCAAATTTTAAAATTTTTTCAAAAATTGAAGTATAATTCGTGAAGTATAGTACATCAAAAGCATAAAATGAAAGTTTTCAATTAAATATGGAATTTTTTAAAAATTTATGTATCAACGCATGTTATATGTTACAATATTAATATTTACTAACTAGGGCTGAATCTACATGTACACATGAATGAAAATGGTAAACCTAGTAAACTATTAGCTAGATTTCATGGATCAATTGGATATTTGTTTTACTATCATATTTAATTTAGCTCTCCTCAACTCAACCTTTTTTTTTTTTTTTGATAGGTTTGCTCTTTTTTTTTTTTTGCAACTTCATCTCTTTTAATAAATTGAATTTTTTGCTTGTGTCCCTATTCAATAACTTAGCTTAGTGCAATACAGATTGGTTCATGGATAAATTCATTTAAATTGCATAAAATTGAATTGTTGCACTTTTTCTGTTCAATTAAAAAAAATATTAACTTTGTTCAATTATAGGTGTATAATCATTGATCCTAAATACTATATGAAAAAATTTACAAAAACTCATTGTGGTTTTGATTCCTAGATTTTGATATACTTATTGATTTCCTTTTAAAAAATTGAAATTTAAACTTCATAAATGACTTCATCAGTATACAACGAAAATGAAAGTTATTACTAGTATCTATGACCATTTAGTCATCCACTTCCATTGAAAGCTTCTTGCTAATATGATGCGAGTAAAAGGATGAGCTTTGGACACCGAACTAATTTTGTTTATGGAGAAATTCAGTTTTAATCCTCAACATTTGGCATATGTGTCAAAATGATCTCAAGTATTTTGAACAAAAGAGATTTGGCCCTAAAGTTTTCAATTTTAAGCAAATTTAGGATAATTGACAGAAATTTAATAATGACTAATAGTCAAAATCAAATTGCCGTAAATCAACCATTTTGAATTTTTACTTTTGGTTCCTAATGTTTGCAATTTAAATCAATATAGTCTCCTGAGTTTCAAACAACCATATTGTTGGATGAAACAAGATGTAAATTAATAGAGAATTGTGTTGGATGTGTACTGGGAATACTAATAATGAAAAAGTGAAAAAGCTAATTAAATTTATTTTTCTTCTTTTTTAAAAATTTTATTTCATTTTTCCATATCATTAATTTCTCGTATACTTTTTCTCTTTTGTATAGTTAATTTGGCTTTAGTATGTGTATTTATTGTTTGCACTATGAGTAATTAATTAGTATGAGTTCAATAGATTTTCTAATCACTAGTGGTTAAAGCCATTTAAAGCTTACGTCATTAAGGCATAATTTGTACATAATTTGCTTGGTGCATGTCTTGCTGGGTTCTTATACTTGTGTTTGGAAGGTTAATCGTGAGATCGAGGAGATTAAAAGCCTCTCTCATCATTTTATTCACATCTCACGTTGCTTTCGGGAGGCCAATAAAACGGCTAATATTCTATCTAATGTTGATTTCACCCTGCACTCGAATAAGAATTTTCAAGATTTTGCTGGTTTGCCAAAAGAAGCTCGTGGTGCACTTGGACTAGATCATCTAGGATTTCCTGTAATTAGAATTGTTTAACTTAATTATTTCATTTTTTCTAATTTTATCATTTTGTATTTGAAGGTTTTGGTTTATGTCCTCCTTTGTTTTCCTACCTTTATTAATAGAATTTTAGAGCTAGCATCTCTCTTCCATGAATGGGGTTTGCCATGAAAAAATTATATATAAAAAATTAGAACTTTACTTTTCTTCTACTAATTTCTATTTTACACATTATATGGGTGTTTCATAGGGAAAAAAATTATATGTTTGTTGTTATCGAATTTAACCAATTGACCAAAGAGGTGCTCTTTAGGCACAACCACAATTTTTGGATATTTTATAGGGATTTAGATCCATATATGTCATATGTTTTAATCAATTCACATTATATTTCATCTTAAAATCTTCACTTCAACTATTTGAAACTTATGCGACCATATTGATCCATACTTAAAGCACTAAGGACCAAAAATACAAAGTAAAAAATTGTCATTAATTGAATTTTTACTGTTATTCATTAATGAATTTGTATTAGTTGTCCTAAATGTGATTAAAGATAGAAACTTCGGGACCAATTTAGTTTTGATCAAAACATTAGAGACTATCTTAACACATTAAAACCAAACTGTATTTCTCTTTTTTGTTAATTATGTCACATAGACTTAACTCTAACATTTTTTTTTGAAGGAACTCTAACATTGAACATACTGACTGAAAATAGAAAATGTATGGGTTCGTCTTTATATCATCAGGGACAAATATGTTTTAGCTGCATATCGACTTGGATTTCAGCAAGTGAAGACAGTATAACTGCAAAAGGAAACACTTTCGTCTGATTTTCAAGGAAAATAATTTTTTTTATTGGCAAACTCCTTACAGCATTAACTTGAAAATTTTTTACTTGAAGTTAAGTATCACTAGCATCTCTAATACAAAATTGAAATGCTAGTGATACTTAATATTTTTTATTATACCAATGACCCTTTGGCCTGTTGGCCATCATCAAAGACTTTTAAGTCTTGGTGGTTTCTTCAAAATCCATATAGATATATAGTGCATTCGTTTAATCCGATGGTAGTTCAATTTTTATCAGTTCCCTAATTGACCTAGTTGAGTCTTCCCTCTCCCAATATAGAATAGAATAGGAGTAGGAGTAGGAATAGATAGGGGTGGCAATGAGGATCCCCTGTCCCGTTGTCAAATAACTCCCCCTGTCCCCCGCCCATCTCCCGCCCCGTTTCCCTCGCGGTCCCGCACGAAAGATTTCAAAACAGACCATTCAGAGGCTTACGGTACAATTTGCCAAAAAAATTTTCATTGAATCATACAACACACGAAAGATAAAGAAGAAAAGCATCATAAACCTATCAGCAACAGGCAAACCTTTTGTGTTCTGAAACACCATTAGGCCTGCCGAGATTGCATACACAGCCTATTTAGGTTTCGCAAGTTTTCAGTAGGAAGACTGGTCACACCACTCCATTCCAATGCTTTGATATTTCAGTGGGAACCCCGACTGGCTGTCCAGGAAAAGAAGCCGTGAGCTGGGTTTAAGAAAAAGAAGAAGATGGCAAAAGGGACGGGGAGGCTGAGTCTTTGGCGTTTGTAAATTGTAAGTGAGGGTGCAGGAAATTTTGGGTTGTTTTGTGAAATATTTTGCTCCCGCCCCCGCCCTGCCTCATCCCCCGCCTTATTTCTACCGTCGCGGCGGGCACCCGTCCTCATTGCCATCCTTAAGAATAGAGTAGATATTGCCATTTGATAAAAAAAAGAAATGTTTTTTTGGGTGCATATTAGTGATACTTAATAGTTACCTACCAGTGGCTACCACTATAAACTGTTTAATTGTGATATCTCTGGTGAAAGAAGATGAATTGGATAAGTGGCTTACTACTTCGTTCTTTTCCACTATCTTTTTGGTTTTCTTAACAAATCCAAGATCCTAACAACATCTGAAAATATATCAATCAAGAAACAAGTCTTAAATACAAAAGAAAAACGGAGAAAGCGCAAATAGATCATGAGGCTATGGAAAGTTTATACCAGAAAAAATCAACTTGAATTGTCTCTAATCAATTCTTGTTCTCTGTCCTATATTTCACAAAAGCTTGCCAACAAGGTAGTTGGTGATTGA
Source organism: Coffea arabica (assembly GCF_036785885.1). Lineage (NCBI taxonomy): Eukaryota > Viridiplantae > Streptophyta > Magnoliopsida > Gentianales > Rubiaceae > Coffea > Coffea arabica. The sequence goes on from NC_092314.1 coordinate 34,425,257, forward strand.
TTACCTAATCATGATACTGCTCCTCAATCTTTCCATTAATAAATCTTTGGAAAACTTTAGGTGCTTTAGTTAATGAAAGCAGTAAAAGTGGTTGAAGCAATGGATATAAGCATGAGAGTCGAGCTTCTCAAACACGTTCATTATAAGTTATTGAATAAGAGCATCTCTATGCAAAAAGCTCTTAAACATCATGAGCTAGAAACATTAAGATAATGTAAAGGAGAATCTTCATGTTGACAACTTAATTTAGAAGGAGCAAGTAAACCCAACTACAATTCCACAAATCGGGGGACAGGAAAAGTAATATTGGATGAAGGTTGACAGTGATTCTTAATTATCACTTAAGCATTTTGATACCAACAGCAACTAATCAATTTTCAGTTCATATTTCTTTTATTTATCGCAGAGCTATATATACTACTTGACATCAAGTTGATTTTAGCATTTTCGCTAGTTTATTCTAATTTCCACAACCCAAAAAGGGAAAAATTACTATCCCGTCTAAATATTTTTTGGTTTACCAATTTCTCTTTTTTTTTTTTTGTTCAATATGGACATCAAATTGAGAGAAAGTTATGATTAATAATGTTCTTTACACGAAGGGTATACACAATTTCACCTACTCAAATTTGGTGCAAAAATTTAGGTGGAAATATCAGATACTTAAAGTCAACCTCATAGTTTAATTTTTTCTAGCTTAATAGTTTAACTTAGTAAATGGTAAATTTGCACAAGTTTGAAGAGTAGTATCCTAAATTAGCTCCATGACTTATATAACATGAGTTATAATGTTAAAATCTACCAGCAATTTTACCCAAATATGAATGGTGTTGAAGATTTCGCGGCACTTGTTAAGAGATGCATCAATTGTTAATTTTTTTTTGTAAAAGTGAAACTAATTTTAAAAAAAATCTAAATGCAAGTATTTGTATATATGTGAAAGTATGTATTCATATGACAAGTTAGGTACATTTAGTTATACTAAAAGGTACTCCGAGACACCTTTTATAAAAATTCAGTAGACAAATAGATAAATAAAATCTATAATCTCATTATCATCCATGCCAAAGAAAGATCAAATTATCCGAATGGCCACTAAATTTTTACAATCGTCGAGTTTTGGTTACTGAACTATTAAAAGTCTAGTTTTGACCACTGAAATGTTAAAAATTAAAACTCGATGTCATTCTATTAGATTTAGTTGTTAAGTATGCAAATCTGACTGCCTACACGATTCCCAAGACAAAACAAAGGGGCAATTTTAAGAAGTCCGACATGCATCTTCTTCTTCTTATTGTATAAACCTAAAGAAGGAGTGACTATGAAACCAAAAAGCTATTACTGCTGCAATGAGGGAGAAGGAAATGGAAGAAGCCGAGCTTGGGTTAGAGGAAGTAGGAGCAAGCTCAACGCCATCAAGAGCCGTGCCAGCAAGATCCATGCTGCCTACATCCATGCCTCATCTGCCTACTTGTATTTGTGGGATAAAGACAATAAGGATAACATCATGGACTGCACAAAATCCAGGAAGAAGGTTTGCCAAATATGCATTGGGGGAGGTTTGTAACATGTTCGTAGATATTTAATTTATTATTGTGTAAGAAACATAATGAATTTGTTTGTTTTTGAAGGATGTATGTGGTTATTGGGGGGGATAGATGATGAATGTGCGTTCGATCTACCGTGATTATATCGAGTTTGCTAAGAAAGATCAATAGAATGGAGGCAAAAATGGCTGAATTTGAACAAGCTGCAAGAAAGTGGGAAGCAAAAGCTACAAAATTGGAGGCTTAAATGAAGCCACTTGAAGTTGAAATTTGCAAGTACAAATTAGCCAATAAGAGACTCATTCAATGTACATTGTTGCCTTGGCTAATAGTTGTCTTAGCAATATTTGTTGGAAGAATTGATAAATCTGGTGGCATGCTACAAATTGTTGTGGTCGTTGGAAATCATTGAAGAATGAAGATGTGTAGGATGTAATGGTAACATATTGATCGGGCATATCGCCTACTAAGTCCACTTTTGTACCCTCAGCTATTTATATGATGCATAAAGCTTGACTTATTCATATGAAATTAAGTATAATTTGTTGTAAAAAAGGCTTCAAACAACACATTCCAATACTGCTAATTTTTGTAATGACAGGAATATAAGAACAGTGTCAGACATGTCAATTAACAGAGACCAATCTCCATCAAAATGGACAAAATAAATAGTTTGTACATATAGACCATATTCCTAATAGGTCCATAGATCAAAAGAAAGGTTACTTGTATTGTTCTTTAAACCCAAAACAAACAAGATAGAGAAAGCAAAATGTAGTTCAGTTTTGTCCAATTCCAATCTCAACAGTACTTCCTCTTCTATTTTCAGATCTTGATCCTCTTTTGACTCTTGGTTGTTTTCTGGTGGTTGCGGCTGAAGTTCCTTCTCTTGTAGCTGTTTCTCTGCTCCATCTTCCTCTCCAATTTTTCACTATGAAAGAGGTTTCTTTACCTAAATATGCATAATTTGCATTGATCCAACTCATTTCAGAATCTATTAACTTTCTTTTCCCATATTTTTTGGGTTGACAAGCTGCTTGACTTGTTTGTTGTTGGTCTTGTAAAACTTCTTCATTCTGCTACTGATCCTACTATTGCGGCTGCTGATGAACCTCCTATTGCTGGTGCTAGTGCTGGTACTGGTTCTGCTGTTGCTGCTGGTTCTACTGCTATTGCTGCTATTGTTACTACTACTGATTCTGCTGTTGATTTTTCTGCTGCTACTGCTGGTGATTGCGCTGTTCCTGCTACTAGTTCTGCTACTGATTCTGGTCCTGGTTCTGCTACTGGTGTTGTTGATGCTCAGCTTCTAGCTCCCCATGACCGTGTTGCTGCTGTTGATTGTTTTGCTAGTGCACCTTGCAACTAGTTGCATTATGGCTTGCAACTAGTTGCACAACACCACATTTTCTGCAATGGATGACTATCCTTCACCACAACCTATTTCTACTCTTTTAGTTTCAGTAGGATTTCGTCTCTTAGCCTTCTTAGGCCTACTAGGTTGCACAATCTTTTATGGTGGGTCAAGATTCATCCCATTAGCTTCAGACCACATGATTTGTCCATTCATAAGATATAAAACATTGTCATAAATTTTAAAAAATTGATCTTTGCTGTAGCAGTCATAAACTTCTTTTATAGGGGACACTATTATTGCTGTGAATTGTTGTAATAGCATGGCAGCAAGGAATACCCAATAGGTCCCACAGTTTGTATGTGCATGACTTTTTTTAAAAATAAATAGCAAACGAGGCCCTTCTTGATCCTCTAACTTGGTATCTATCCACAGCATTCCAAATGGTCCTCTACTACCTTGATTCTATCACTCTATCATCAATTATCTTTCTAATTGGTGGGCCAATGGGCAATTCAAATCTCTGCATTGTAGTGATCCTCCTCTGTATTCTCTCCATAAAAAATACCCTAATAGTCTCAAATATTGTGATAATTGACTGCTGCCTAACTTCAAGGATATGACCATTAAAATTCTCACACAGATTGTTAACCAATATATCACATCGAGTATATTTTGAAAAAAAAGCCTTATACCAATGGTTGGGATCTAGTGCTTTCTTCACCCATTCATATGCTTCTTTGTCAAATTTTGCTAGATCCTCAATTGCTTTCTTGTGTAATTCCTCAGTGGTGCTTGCTGCAATGTTCCACAGTTTTGTCTTTAGAGCAAGTCCAGGATGTTTCTTTTTAAAGTTGTTATACAAGTGCTGCACACAATATTTGTGCTCACTGTTGGGTAACACCTCAGACAATGCTCGGTCAAGCACCTATACATTTACCAAAACAAAGTGCCTTAGTAAACTGATTTAAATTACATATTGTACATGTAGAAAAGGATGGAGTTAATACCTTCTACTAGTAAGAAATAAAGGTGTAGCTGTATCCATTTTCAATCTCTAAGTCATTCTTTAGTCGCTCAAAAAACCATCTCCATTGTTCAGTTGCTTTTCTCTGAACTAGTGCCTAAGCAATGAGCCACCATCCATTATTGGGATTTGCCCCAATAGCAGTCAACAGTTGACCACGATACTAGGCCTTTATGTGGCATCCATCAACCCCAATAATGGACCTACAACTGTCCATAATGCATTGTTTTAGTGGCCTAGAACAGCAATACAGTCTCACAAACTTTGGGTTGCAACCAGGCTATCTAAAGGGGGTAAACATGAATTCCATTGTGGTATTTGGGTGTGCCTTCTTAATTTCTATACAATATCTCCATATGTCCTTATATTGCTGTCTCACGAACTTTGGGTTGCAACCAGGCTATCTAAAGGGGAGTAAACATGAATTCCATTGTAGTATTTGGGTGTGCCTTCTTAATTTCTGTACAATATCTCCATATGTCCTTATATTGCTGCTCTATATTCCCTTGAATATCCTTTCTAGCAATTGCCCTTGCATTGTATGCCACCCATTTCGAAATTTCTACTTTGAAGTAATCATCAATTGTTTGTCTCAACAGCCTTAGAGGCATGTCAACATTACATCATGTACTTGTTTGCAAGCCACTTAGTAGAAATATTCTTGTTCTTCCATGTATGGTTACAGTTTGTGTGCTCATTATTCATGGTCTTAACAACCAAATCATCTATCCCAAGAGCGGTCTCAATTGATGCATAAACAAACCATTGGCAAGGAGATTTGCATTTTGCTTTAAAACTTTTTTTTCATTTATGTATGGCTTCACTAGTTTTCCTTTCATGATGGAATAGGTTCTTACAGCTAATCTTAGCTACTCAGCTGATTCAAACTTCATTCCTATGTAAAACTCAAAATTAAGGTCTTTCAAATCTCTTTCTGAATTGAAGTCAACATATCTATTCTTCCAATCATCATTGTTCTCTTCATCCGAGGAGCCAACATCAGTATGCAGCTTAGTCACCACTGTATCTAACTCTAATGCATGGACATCAGCTACATGGGCATCTGCCTTTTCAGTATATGCTGTAGAGGTGTTTCTTCTTCTTCTAACTTGTTTCTTCCTTCGAGGCTGCTGGTTTCTAGTTCCCAAATGTATAGGTTCTTTTTCATTTGTCTCAGGGTGCTGCTGCTGTTCAAATTCAGTTTCAATTCCTAACTGTTGTGACCATTGACCCGCCCCCTGTTGGTTGCCGTTGTGAGCACTGTTCATTTGCAATTGATCCTTGCTATTGTGAATTATCATTAGAAATGGGATGCTACTCTTTACCTATATTTGAAGATTTAGGTTGCTCTGCATTAGAAGAATCGAATGCCTCATGATCTACACCAGATTTTGGACCCTCAACAATCAATTTTTCCAACATTTCTTCATCTCTACCGAAATCTCTATCATTACTCAAGCGATCACAGTCTCCATCCAAATCAGTATCAGTCTCTACTTGCCCATCTACATTTCCTCTATCATTTTCATCCCTATCATCCCCATTATTGAAGGAATTCTCTCTAGAACAGTTCCCAACATCTATCTTGTCAAACAATCTTGTCAATGGTGCTAGTTCAAAGATAGGTTCCCTAATAACATTTCGATTTTCATCAAGTTCCTCAATGCTCACTTCGGGTTTTTTAATCAGTTCCAGATTAGAAGGAAGGGACTTCATGGCCATCCTCTTGATTTAATTCTTTGTCTTGTGGTCACAGTACACCTCCATGATTTTATGCTTATAAGCCCAGTTGTAAAATGCATTAATGGCTTTATCAGTAGATAATTCCTTGAACCCACTTCAAAAATCTTTTTCGAGCTCAAGATAGTAATACACCATGCATCCATAATGCCCTAATTTATTCACCATGTAGTTTATTTCACGTACAGACATTGTTTCAGCATTACATAGATCAACATAATCTATATGCCCATCAATGTATCCGTAATTTTCCCAATTGAATTTACCCCCATGATACATCCGTATGGTGAAAAGAGAAGAATCTGGCACTGCACGATATGCAATTAGTTAGAAAAATTAAAATTTCAGTCAGCCCTAGTAAATCCAGAATGAATGAATGAATTATTACTTAACCCAGCATTAACAATCTTTCATCAGTGTACTATATATACTTGTATACTTTATTCCAAAAAGCCAAAACAGCGGTAAAAGGTAGGACCATACAAGAAAGGGACAATCTACTTTGGACCACCATAACTAAACAATAATCATCTTCCTATAACTCTTAATTAAAATACATTATTCAAAATTAAGGATTTTAAAACTTTATGTACGCTCTGTATGGATCAAAATGCCAGCCCCTTGGTCTAATCACCCAATCCATCATTCCAGGAAATGAAGATCTTGTTCCTCAACCCCTCCTGCTGACTTTCAATCTCTCCATTCAATTCATCGTTTTTTTTTCTCAAGTGTTTAATGTTTGATGTTTGGGTTTAAGCAAAAATAAAAGGAAGATGAAGAACCAGATGCATAGGAAAGGAAGAAGTTGTACAAGCACTCTTTTCAACTTCCTAAATTGCCCCTTTGTTTTGTCTTGGGAATCACACGAGCAGTCAGATCTACATACTTAATGACTAAATTTAACGGAATGGCCTAGAGTTTTAACTTTTGACATTTCAGTGGTCAAAACCAAACTTTTAATAGTTTAGTGGCAAAAACTCGACGATTGTAAAAGATTAGTGACTATGCGGATAATTTGCTCCCAAAGAAATAGTTGTCATTATTTAGATAATTACTCTTACAATGACTATTATCTCATAAAAAATGCAAAAGCCCCTTATTTAGTCCCATGTTACCTTTTCTAAATTCAATTTTAAAACTCTCCTATCCATTTTCTTTTCTTAGGAGCTTCTTTTATTCATTCAAATTTCATTAACCAAATGTTTAATAGCATATTATAATTTTCATCTGTAAAGCATACTTGTGGACTTTGCAACCTTAACTAGTTTTCATAATGCTTGAGTGGGCATTTGGTAACTTTTTTATGGTTTTTAATAATACCCTCAATCAAGTGCACTAGCCCATGCCTATAACTTCCTTTTCGACCTTCTTACTTCATCTAACTTTTCTGGTCACTTTTTCTTAAGGGTAAATTATCTTTTACCACCCTGTGATTAGTTGTTTTTCCACATAACCCTTTTATGATTTAAAAACTTATATATAATCCATTCATGATTTGGGTTAATATATTATCGTTAGTTTTTCTACTAAAACTAGAGTTGGCCAAAAAGCTCAAAACTTAACAACTCATCCAATCCGCCCATTAATTTTAAAGGATGGGTTGGGTCAGTTGGGTTATAAGTTTTGTTGGGTTAGGTAAGAACAACTTAACTTATTTATTGGGTGGGTTTGATTTTTTATTCGTGTACTCAATACCTAACCTGTTTAAAAATAATTCAAAACAATAAATACAAGATTCAATACACATTTGCCCAACCACTTGTATTTAGTCGTGTGTTATCAATTCATTGACCAATTTGTATTCAAAATTCTCATATATATATATTCAATCAATTTTTTAATTTTTTATTGAAAGAAAAAAGAAATTTGAAATAAAAACTCACGCTTATTTTACTTTTACAACAATAGTTAAACTTGCTCAACATCTATAATAATTTATTATGCCTTTTAAGAGTATGTTGCTTTCCTCCTTTTTTTTTCTTTTTTTTTTTGATTGTTGTTCTTTGATTGCTTCTTACTTCAGTTTGTTAATATTTCGTGTACCTAGAATAGAATTTTAAATTTGTTCTAATTGTATTCTTTTACTTTTCTCTAACTTGTTTTATGTCATTATTAATAATTTCTCATCAATATTATAATGCAACAAATTATATGTCTCTTAATTACATTCAAGCATAATATAATCTAGCATTCAATAATTTAAATACATAGAATATTAAAACTTACAATAGAGTAGATATGAATAGTAAAAGTCTTAAATAAGTTGTGGCAAAAATAAGTTTCAATCAATTAGTGGTATTAAAAAGTATAAAGTGAACAAAATTTTTTTAGCTAATCTATTTAAATGTACAATTTATTATCTAAAATTCGTAATACAAGCAATATAAAAAATTATTCTATTATTGATGTCTTTCCAAGGAGTTTAAGAAGTGAGTGTGGGTTTGTGTGTGTGAAAATATATTTATGTATGTGAAAATGTGTTTATGTATGTGAAAAAAAATTTTGTGCAAGTAAACGTGTAAAAGAGAGTTTATGTATTACAATATATTAATTAATATGTTGGGTCATGGGTTTGAGATGACCCAATATCAGTCAACCAAAAGTCAACCCAATCTAAAGTTGGATGGGTTGTGTATAACCTATCTAAGTGAAAATCCAATATTAACCTGCACAATTGCCAGGTATAGTTAAAACTAATGATCAATAGTAAATAGCAAAGTCAAACTAATAAATTAACAAATTTACCCTTTCCTTACTTTTTTTTCCCTTCAAACATTAAAAAGAAGAAATCGAAATGAAAATAGATAAATAAGAAATAGAAAATACCATTAACGATTTGGTTCAAAATCTATAATGATATTTGAAGTCAAAAAATATTTAGTACTTCTTATTTCTTATTTATTTGTTTTATATTTTTCATTCCATCTTTTTTAGTTTCATATTTTTTTATTTTTGTTTCCCTTTAATCTTTTTTATGTTTGGAGAAAATTAAGATTTTGTAAGACAAAATATAGGTTTTCAAAATCATTTTCTCTCTTCAGAGAGAGAGAGAGAGAGAAAGAGAGAGAGAGAGAAGGAAAAAAGAAAAAAATTAGTGAAAAGGTGAATTTATCAATTTATTAGTTTGACTCTGACTTTTTAATATTGACCACTAGTTTTAATGAAAAAACTAACGGTGACACTTTAACTCGAATCATAAGGGAATTATATATAAGTTTTTAAATCATGGGAAGTTATGTTGTAAAATACCAAACTACAGGGGAATAAAAGATTATTTGTCCTTTTTTTTTTTAAGGCAAATGTTTGTTCTTTATTGATATGCACAAAAGCTTTACAAAGGAGAGTCAGAAATCTCTATATACACGTACATGCACAAGTGTAACTACACTATACAATTCATTAGTCAACTAAAAAAAATGAAAACCATGACTACTACATACTAAAGAGTCTAATCCTGCGAACAGAATTGGGGCAAACTCCATTCCAAAATCAGTTGCCAATTTTCTTTGGTGCGAGGAGCTCTTGGCCTTGAAATAACAGTTGTTTGTACTACTTTGTTGATAGCAGCAACTATTTTGTCAATTGGTGCAATAGTATTCTGAAATGGTCTCTTATTTCTTTCATTCATATATACCATACTGTTACCGCTAGAACCAGTCTTCTAATTTTTGCAGCAAATGATTTTTGTTTAGAATGTTTACACCACCATTCCATCTCGTCTCCAAGGTTTGCATCCTCTATATAATAGGCATAGTTTGTGCACTTTTTCCCAAATATTTTTCAAATACAGACAATCATAGAACAAATGTTCAACTGATTCATTCTCTTGCTCGTAAAGAACACACAATGGTGATACATATGGCACCCCCTCCCCCCCGTTTGATAAGTCTATCTCTTGTAGTCATCTTCTGGTGTATCATCAACCAGAGAATAAAAGCATATTTGGGAATGTTTCTAGGCCCCTACACCAGAGAATACCATTCTACTTTCTCCCCCTACAAATATAACTTTTTTAGAGCAAACTTAACTGGCAACATAGCTGAAGCATCAACTTTCCACTACACATGATCCGCTCTATGAAAGTGTCAAAGTAGAGTCTCTGATGTAGCTTGCTGGAATTCCTGCACCAATAAGTTGAATCTCCTTCCTTTTGGCCAGCACCACCTGCCTTCCTTGACAAAGTCTTTCAAGTTTAGAAGTGACAGTCAGTCCAAGATTTTTCAGTAAAGTATCAGGGTACTTAAGGTACAAAGGTCCATGAGGGTGCCAATTATCATACAAAAAAATGTATCATTTCCATTACCAATTGAAATGTTTAAGTTGCAATACTTTTCTCCAGCACCATGAGCACTCTATAGGAACTTTAGCTTCCCACAAACTGTGGCCTTTCAATATCACAGAATGGATCCAAGCAGAATCGAGTACAAATAATTCAATAAATCTAGAAGATCTTAAAAAAGTTTAACTTATACAGTATGTAGCAAACAAGTAAACAGACGAGAGAAATGAGAGCGATAAAGCACACTCTCGTTTCATATAGGGTATACAGAAGTCACGGATAGCCAGATAAGCAACAAATTAGGGAAGTGGTATGCTCACCGGTTCCAGTACAGATATTTCAAAAGTTTTTTACTCAAAATGACTTTAATTACCAAGAAACCCTAAAATAACCAAGATAAAACAATTATAGTTCGCACATCCATAAACCCAATAAATGGAATGCATCAATGAGTTGACTACAAGTTGTATGCCTTCCCAGGTTAAGTACTAGTACAAAAGAATAAAATATGACTTTTGAGCAAAAAGATGACAGTTGGTCATAGAGTTACAAACAACTCCCAAAATCCATCATTTTTACCAAGATCAACTCAACTTGAAGGAATCGCGTAACCCTAAAATTTTGGGCAGCATGCCCTCTGTATTTACCTATTTTCCTGCCATTTATGGCTTCATTATTTTTCTCAATCAATCCCAAAGTCACACACAAAATAATCTCATTTCAATAGCCATTCAATAGGCTCAAAGTCGTACAAGTACAAATTCAATCTAGGAAAATGTCCGGAAATAAAATTTAAGTCAGAAAACAAAAGACAGATTTGACGTCGCTTAGCGGAACAGGCACAACAGAAACTACGCTTATCGGACTGGGGTGAAATTTATACCGTTTTGAAGCTAAGATAAAGGCCTACAACTTTGATGAAGACCAATCAGTCCAGTTCATAGTGTATCCAGGTCAAAATTTCAAATTACCGAACCAGCATCTAACAATCAGACTAGTTAACTGCACTATGATTAAACGACAATAACTCAGGCTACCAAAGTCCGATTGAGGTATATCTTATGGCGTTTCAAAGCCAGGACATATACCTATATTTCTTATGAAGGTCTCCAAAGCTAAATCATGCATTTTCAGAGTCAAAAATTGAAATCTCTACGAAGACAGAAAACTGTCCGCGAAACTGGGCTTATGGGTAGTCAAAGGTATTTCGGCCATTTCACATGCTACAGTAGTCCAATTGAGCTGAAATTTACAGGAAGCTATAAAAAATCATTGCCTACAACTTTCATGTTTTGTGCTAAGCCTAATTCGACCTCTAACATGGTCAAACAGAACCAGGCAGAACAGGGCAAATTGGAAACCTTAAAACTGAAATTCATGCAACTAGCTGAAATTCTTTTAAGGCAAGCAAAACTAGCATTTTCAAGCTCAAAATTACTCATGACAACTACCAAATCATGGCTAAACATCAATCATCATATGAGGACAGAAAAGTTTCTATAAAAACTGAAATTCACCATACCCCTACTTCAAACCATAAACTTGTCCACAAAACTACACATGTAACCTCTCCAATCCACTAATTGACAATTATCAAGAGTAAAAGGAAATTTCTAGGGAATTTACTTTGAAACTAGAGGAAAAATGATAGCTTACGGTTTCTTCTACAAAAATCACTCCACCAAGACCTTTGGTCCTCCTTAAAAAGCACTTGTATGGTGTAATTTCAAGAACTAAAGGTTAAAATTCAAGATTCAAGCATGGAATGGAAGATGAAGTTGAGGTTTTCTCTCTCTTTTTTCTAGCTAAGGAAGTCGGCCAAGAGGAAGAATGAAATGAAGAAATTTTGTCCAATTTTTCCAAGATAAAGATAAAAAAAGTCTTGGTCAAAAGTGAAGGTCCAATGGTTTTGTGACAAATGGTCCTTTAGGGTTTCAATCTTATCCTTTTGTCTACCAATGGCAATTTATCTAGCTGACCTCTAGGGTTTTAATCTTATCCTTTTGTCTAACAATGGTAATTTATCTAGCTAACCTCTAATTGTCTCCTAGTACCTTGTACAGTAATATTCCTTTATACAAAACTTCAATTAATCGGCAAAAAATTATCGCACTTAGCGCACTAGCGGGCCCCACATCCATAATACACTTCAAACTGAATATGAACTAACTTAAACTAGGAAAATGATTTAAAAATTCTATTCACTTATAAAATGTTTGGAATACTCAATATAATAAGGTATAATGACGAAAATGTATACGAGAAAATAAAAGAAAATAATATAAAAATAAGAAAAATTTACGGGTCCTCACACTCTCTTCCCCTTAAAGAAATTTTGTTCTCGAAATTTCCTTACCACTAGGATCTCTTAAAGTCTTAGTTACACGGCGGATCGTACCTTCTACATCCTCAGACGAGTTAGAGACCTGATGTTGCTCTAGGGAATACACCCGAGCCGGTACTTCGATCCAGTCCCTTCCCCTTTTGACTGTCCAAGGTTAGTCTCAGTTGGTTGCTAGATCCCTTTTCCTTTTCGCAATCGAACTGGGCAGTCAGCAATCCGATGATCGGTGCTTCCACAGTGTAGACATTTTCCCTCTTTCTTCCAACAATTCGCCTCCGTATGATTGGCCCTCCGCGGATTCCAGGCCAGATTCCAGGCATTCAAGTTTGACCGGCTATTTTCCTTCATTCTTATCTTGTTTCTTGGCTAAACTTTGTCTTTATTTTGCTTCTTCTTGGCCAGCTGCTTTGAGAGAGAAAACAAGAGAGGAAACTTCATTTTCTACTTCAATTTCTTGCTCAAAACTTGAGATTTCACCGTTAGTTTTGCAATCTATTCCATACAAGTGTTTATTAAGGATGTTTAAAGCTATTGGTGGAGTTGTTTTGGAGGAGGAAGCACTAAGCTACCAATTTTCTTGAGGTTTGAAGGTATCTTGCTAAGAACTTCTTATCTACTTCAATTGATTGTTAATTGGTGGATTAGAGACGTTGAATATGTTGTTTTATGAAAGATTTCATGAATTAAAGAAGAGTTTGATATATTTCAGAATTTTTGGTGAATTTTCTGCCTTTATTTGATGATTAAGCATATGCCATGGATTGATGGCTTAGTGGTGCGTGAAATGAAGCTTGTATATGCTAGATGTGATTTCCTAAGGCAAATTTCTGCTTGTGGGGTTAATTGCAAATTTAAGGTTTCTAATTTGGCTTTGTTTGTGGTTGGTTTTGGAGCTCTCATTTGGTGAGATATGAATGGTATTGTGGCCTTATTAAGAGTGTTTAATAGCCTATGTTGTATATGTGTAATTGTGGTTGATGGTTATGGATTTGGTGATTGTTTGTAGGATGGAAAATAAAGAAATTAAGGGGAAATGTTGTCCCATCTTTGAGAACATCTTATTGCTTTGAGAGCATCTTTGGAATTGATCAAGAAAACTATCTATGATGGATGAGGATCACGAGCTGTGGTTAGTGAGTGATTCCAAAATTGTTTCAAAGTTACTCTTGAACTATTTCTTGCATTGTTACTCGATTTCATATTATGAGTGATTGTATGTGGTTCATGACATGTTTTGGCTTCGATGAGTTCTTGGGAAGTCTTGTGCTTAGAACCAACGTCTCCACCACTGTTTCCTGTTTATTTGGAGCACAAATGGCTCCCTATTACTGTTTCACTGTTACTGGATCTTTTTGAGCGTTGGATGTTTAAGTACAATGATTTTACTGGCTCACAAGAGCAATAAACGTACATTTGATTACTGATTCATGACATCATTGAAATGAACTATTGTGAAACTCATTTGATTACTAATTTTGCTGGTCACTCACTGAGTTTTTAGCTCACCCCAAAATATGTTTTTCCCTCCACAGGGCTCGAGGCCAAAGGAAGCGCTTGTAATGAGTTATTAGTGTATTTAGATGAAATATCTCCTGTACAGTTTGAATTCGATTCACTTGTGGTATGAATGTTCGTGGAACTTTTGAAGACGTCATATTTGAGTTTTACATTGTAATTATTTGAGAACTGAGGACTTTCGTTCTATTTGGGATTGTATTACTTTTGAGATTAGAATGTATGTAAGTATATGTTCTAAACTTGGGAAATGTTGTTTCGTTTATTATTAAGGTTGTACCCTATGTTATTTGATGTGAGTGATGTGATTTAATTGAGAACTGTAGTGAGTGAGTGAGTCCTGGCGAAAGTTGGGCAGGCGGTTCACCGAACCCTTTGTTTCGCCTTAGGGAGGAGGTGGGGCTGTCACAAGTGATACCAACTATGACAGCCCCATCTCACCCTAAGGCGAACCAAAGGGTTTGGCGAACCGCCTGCCCAACTCTCGCCAGGACTACGGAGTCGAATCACACAAACCCAATATAGTATGCGTGCGATAGGACCCAAAGAAAAGTGAACAATTGGAGATTACTAAGGTGAGAACATGCTTACCAAACCATAAAATCATAATCATAACTGAATACACTTAATAGACAAGGGTACACACTTACACATATATATACATCGGAGTTTTTAGCAAATTAACTAAACTAAAGTACAAGTCAAAGCATACATACACTTAAAAATACGATTCGGGTTTCGGTTGCAAAAGAGCTTAACAAAATACTAATTACACTAGCTCGATCCTTTCTTCCAAAATCATGGATTCAAAGTTTGGTTCCCTATAAGGAAAAAAAAGATAATGGGAAGGGGGTGAGTTTACGCTCAATGAGGTACCAAAATAATAGCAAGTAAGAATCATAGATCTTCATATTCAATTAGTCACATATGCAAATCAAATAAAGAACTGAACAAACACCCTAAATAGAAAGGATACAGGTGGCTCTCAGGAGCCAAATTCCCATTTGCTTTACCGAAGCTTGATCAAATAATAGTTGATACTCCGTCAACTTTTCAAATAAAGTAACCAGTCCAGTCCAGTAGAGCACCACTTTAGACCAAAATCCCGTTCACCAAACATACCCCTTACCGGGCCCGAACACCTCAACAGAAACAGAAGTGGTAATACTCGAGTACCGGAATCAAGAGTCTCAATACCTAAAGATTCCCAGAAGCAGACTACCATGGTATGTTATCTAATCGACCAAACCCTTGCCGGCTCAACTCGAGTAACTAGCCACAGGTTTTGAGTTCAGAGGTCGCAGACTTATACAGAGAACAGATACAGAGAGCAAATGCAGACTTATACAGTATGTAAGAAACAAGTAAACAGACGAGAGAAATGAGAGCGATAAAGTACACCCTTATTTCATACAGGGTATACAGAAGTCACGGATAGCTAGATAAGCAACAAATTAGGGAAGTGGTATGCTCACCGGTTCCAGTACAGATATTTCAAAAGTTTTTACCCAAAGTGGCTTTAATTACTAAGAAACCCTAAAATAACCAAGATAAAATAATTATAGTTTGCACATCTATAAACCCAATAAATGGAATGCATCAATGAGACTCGACTACAAGTTGTATGCCTTCCCAGGTTAAGTACTAGTACAAAAGAATAAAATATGACTTTTGAGCAAAAAGATAACAGTTGGTCTTAGAGTTACAAACAACTTCCAAAATCCATCATTTTTACCAAGATCAACTCAACTTGAAGGAATCGCGTAGCCCTAAAATTTTGGGCAGTATGCCCTCTGTATTTACCTATTTTCCTGCCATTTATGGCTTCATTATTTTCCTCAATCAATCCCAAAGTCACACACAAAATAATCTCATTGCAATAGCCATTCAATAGGCTCAAAATCGTACAAGTACAAATTCAATCTAGAAAAATGTCCGGAAATGAAATTTAAGTCAGAAAACAAAAGACAGATTTGACGTCGCTTAGCGGAACAGACACAACCGAAACTACGCTTATCGGACTGCGGTGAAATTTATACCGTTTCGAAACTAAGATAAAGGCCTACAACTTTGATGAAGACCACTCAATCCAGTTCGTAGTGTATCCAGGTCAAAATTTCAAATTACAGAAGCAGCATCTCACAATCAGACTAGTTAACTGCACTATGATTAAATGACAATCACTCAGGCTACCGAAGTCCGATTGAGGTGTATCTTATAGCGTTTCGAAGCCAAGACATATACCTATATTTCTTATGAAGATCTCCAAAGCTAAATCATGCATTTTCAGAGTCAAAAATTGGAATCTCCATGAAGACAGAAAACTGTCCGTGAAATAGGGCTTATGGGCAGTCAAAGTTATTTCGGTCATTTCACATGCTACAGTACTCCGATCGAGATGAAATTTACAGGAAGCTATAAAATATCATTGCCTACAACTTTCATGTTTTGTGCTAAACCTAATTCGGCCTCTAACATGGTCAAACAGAACCAGACAGAACAGGGCAAATTGGAAACCTTAAAACTGAAATTCATGCAACTAGCTGAAATTCTTTTAAGGCAAGCAAAACTAGCAATTTCAAGCTCAAAATTACTCATGACAACTACCAATCATGGCTAAACATCAATCATCATATGAGGACAGAAAAGTGTCTATAAAAATTGAAATTCACCATACCCCTACTTCAAACCATAAACTTGTCCACAAAACTACACATGTAACCTCTCCAATCCACTAATTGACAATTATCAAGAGTAAAAGGAAATTTCTAGCGAATTTGCTTTGAAACTAGAGGAAAGATGATAGTTTAGGGTTTCTTCTACAAAAATCACTCCACCAAGACCTTTGTTCCTCCTTAAAAAGCACTTGTATGGTGTAGTTTCCAGAACTAATGGTTAAAATTCAAGATTCAAGCATGGAATGGAAGATGAAGTTGAGGTTTTCTCTCTCTCTTTTCTAGCTAAGGAAGTCGGCCAAGAGGAAGAAAGAAATGAAGAAATTTTGTCCAATTTTTTCAAGATAAAGATAAAAAAAGTTTTGGTCAAAAGTGAAGGTCCAATGGTTTTGTGACAAATGGTCCTTTAGGGTTTTAATCTTATCCTTTTGTCTACCATTGGTAATTTATCTAACTAATCTCTAATTGTCTCCTAGCACCTTGTACAGTAATATTCCTTTATACAAAACTTCAATTAATGGGCAAAAATTTATCGCACTTAGCGTACTAGCGGGCCCCACATCCATAATATGCTTCAAACTGAATATGAACTAAGTTAAACTAGGAAAATGATTTAAAAACTCTACTCACTTATAAAATGTCTGGAAAACTCAATATAATAAGGTATAATGAAGAAAATGCATATGAGAAAATAAAATAAAATAATATAAAAATAAGGGAAATTTACGGGTCCTCACATCCCCAATCTTTTATCTCTGCTTATCTCCATACCGAGAATTTTCTTGGATTCGCCGATATCCTTCATTTCAAACTCTCGACTCAAATGAGATTTTAATTTTTCAATCTCACCTTGATCCTTGGAAGCTATCAACATATTATCAACATAAAGAAGAAGATATATGTAGGATCCATCTCGTAGCTTGAGTAAATATACACAGTCATCATATTTGCTTCTTGTGCACCTCTGTCCCATCATAAACTTGTCAAATCGCTTGTACCACTGCCTTGGAGATTGCTTCAATTCATAGAACGATTTGTCAAGCTTGCACACCATATTTTCTTTACCAGCAACTTTGAATCCTTCTGGTTGAGTCATGTAGATTTCCTCTTCCAAGTCACCATCTAAAAACACAGTTTGTACATCTAATTGCACAAGTTCCAGACCTATTGTGCTACCAAAACCAATAAAATTCTGATGGAGGAATGTTTCACGACTGGAAAAAACACTTCGTTGTATTCAATTCCCTCCTTCTGAGCATAGCCTTTAGCCACCAATCTTGCTTTGTAGCAAACACCAAACTTATCAGGAAATCCTTTTTTCTTTGCATATACCCACTTGCACCCAATTGCCTTCTTTCCCTTTGACAGATTGACAAGTTGCCAAGTCTGATTTTTATAAAGGGACTGAATTTCTTCTTCCATGGCTATCCTCTATTTTCCTTTCTCTGAACTTTGGACAGTTTCAAGATAAGTGGTAGGAATTTCATCTATTGCAATTGCAGATACATTAGCCACCGTATAAATATACCGAGCAGGTACTTTGATATCCCTCTTTGGCTTACTCAATGCAATTGATTCAAGTTGCTGTGAAGACTCTCCAACTGGAACATCTTCTTCAGTTAATTCTTCTTTTACCATAGGAGTCCTTTCATCTGCTCCTACATCCACTGCTAGTCTGATGATGCTTCTTTCAAACTCCACCTGCTTAGGAGTGCTCTCCACCTGTTGGGGAGCACCATAATTCTGCTGTACATCTACCTTTGTTAACATGGTAGATTCATCAAAGGTGACATCCCTGCTGAAAACTATATTCTTCGTCTCGGGACACCAAAGGCGATAACCTTTAATGCCTATCGTGATCCCCATAAAGAGCGCCTTCTTCACCCTTGGATCCAATTTTGATTCTTTAATATGATAATATGCAGTAAAACCAAACACATGTAAGGAATCATAATCTGTAGGAAGTTTTTCCGACCATTTCTCTAATGGCGTTTTGCCACCAATAGCAGTTGATGGTAAGCGATTAACGAGGTGATTTGCATATGCTAAAGCCTTAGCCCAAAATTGTCTGTCCAACCTAGCATTGGATAACATACACCGAATTTTCTCCACTAATGTCCGGTTCATACGCTCTGCCACCCCGTTCTGTTGTGGTGTATCTCTGACTGTGAAGTGCCAAACAATGCCTTCATTTTCACATACCTCCATGAACGGATCACTAGTGTATTCACCTCCGTTGTCTGTTCAGAGGTGTTTGATCTTTCTTTCTGTTTGAGTTTCCACCATCATTTTCCACTTGATGAAATTTTCCAATACTTCACTTTTCGCCTTCATAGTATACATCCATACTCTTCGAGAGAAGTCATCGACAAAGGTAACAAAATAATTTTTGCCTCCCAAAGAAGTTGTTTTGGAAGGTCCCCACACATCAGAGTGCACATAATCCAAAATACCCTTGGTATCGTAAATTGCAGTACCAAATTTTACCCTTGTCTGCTTCCCTTTGACACAATGCTCACAAAAATCTAACTTGCAAACACTGGCTCCTTTCAACAGTCCTTGATTCATCAGAAGATTCAAAGATTTTTTTCCGGCATGCCCTAAGCGTATATGCCATAACCTAGTTTCTTTCAATTCTCGATCATCACTGGAAGCCACTGCCGCTACTCCAACAACTGCATTACCTTGATAGTAGTACAAGTTATTATTTTTTCGACCTGAAATGATTTTCATCACTCTATTATATGTTGACACCTTATAGTCCATTGATTCTAGTACCCCCCACAGAAATGAGATTCTTTTTCAATTCTGGCACATATCGGACATCAGTTAGAATCCTAATTGATCCATCCTGATTCCTCAGCCGAATTGAACCAACCCCATTTGTTGCTAATGTGGTCTCATCTGCCGTGTTGACGACTCTACTTTCTTGTTCCTTGAAATCAAAGAACCATTCCCTATTGGACGTCATATGATGACTACAACCTGAATCCAATAGCCATGTACTAGAATGACCAGTAGGCATGACAGCTAATGAAAAGTCCAAGTCTTGATCAATGCACTCAGCTACATTTGAATCCGCAACAGCTTTTTCCTTGTCAGGTCTACTCTTCAGGTTTGGACAGTCCTTCTTCCAGTGTCTTTTCTCTCTGCAAAAAGCACACTCATCTTTGCTTAGTCTAGCTCTCAACTTGGATCTACCTCTCGTCCCCTTTCTCTGATTTTGTGAGCGTTCTCTAGTTACCAGAGCTTCTGCCACTCAATCTCTGCTACATTGCTTGTCTTTTCTTTTGAGCTCATAGTTGTACAGGGCAGAGCTAATTTCACTGAGGGACACCTCAGCTTTCCCATGGAGTAGAGTTGTTTCGAGATACTCAAACTCCTCAGGAAGAGATCCCAACAACATGAGAGCCAAATCTTCATTTTCAAATGTCACATCTAAATTCATCAGATCAATGATTAACTGATTGAAATTAGTGATGTGATCACTTAGAGTTGTGCCGGGAACATAAGTGAAGCGAAATAAACGCTTCTTCATATTGAGCCTGTTCTGACAATTTTTTCTTCAAGAACTTCTCCTCCAATCCAGTCCACAATTTATTTGCAAAAGTTTCTTTTGAGAACACATATTTCTGTTCCCTTGAAAGACACGATCAAATTGTACCACATGCTAAACGATTTAGCGTCCTCCATTCCTTCTCTTCAATATCTTCTGATTTCTCTTCTTCGATGGCAATGCCTAGACCTTGATTAAAGAGCGCGTCTAGAATCTCACTTTGCCACATACCGAAATAACCGGTACCATCAAATGTCTCCACATTTAATTTTGCATTCATCATAGCATTTCTTGCCATAATAGACGATGACAAGCTTGTCGATGCTTGCATTGTAGATGAAGATCTACTTTCAGCCATCTCTACAAATTATATTTAGTAGCTTCTAAATGTAGAATAATAATAGCCCAAGAAATCTTTTTTGATATGGAGGATCAAACTATGCTGCAACCACAGAGCATACTAAGAAACCTTGAACTCTGATACCAATTGTTGCAGAAGCTCTACCAAATTAAGGTATAACAAGTAAATTATTGTATCTAAAATTGCAAAATGGTAATTCCCAAGAAATATTTGGTGAGCCACATTGGCCTGCTTAAGTACCAATTTCCTAGATAGAATCACCTATATATGCAATTAATTGCACAATAACTCACTACAAATATGCCTACAAATATAGCTACTAAATCGACAATAAAATAGAGCACCAGAATTTAACGAGGTTCAGCTAATTTGCCTATGTCCTCGGACACTACCGACAACTTAATATTTCATTAGAAGAAATATTACAAAGAGAGAGAAGGAAACAAGTTATGATGCTCTTACTTGGTGTGATTGAATTGATTTGTTTGAGAGCTATTTATAGCTCTCAAACCATTCTACAAAAACCGATTCAATTGATGTGGGATATTAGAATGTTAGGCCAACAATTTCAAAGTCAACAATTGTTGGCTTTGAAATTCAACACAACATGCTCCTGTTGGACTAGTGTTTAATTAAAGTGTAAGCTATTGATACACTTTTTGATGGCATTCACCAATTTGAGTATTAAGTGCAGCTGCTTCTTGGAGTTCATGGCTTCGCTATTATATATAGCACTTAGTAATAGGATGCATAGATATGGTGGAGAATATATTAGCTAAATTAAATGTAGAAATCAGTGTTTGAAGTAGATGCAACTCGTTAACAAAGCATCGTTGGTTCAATGATTATCATAAGCCATTCAGACTAGACAAAATGTGTTTCCCTAAGTGAAGGTTCGTATCATAAGATGCTTTCATTTATGCAGGTTACTTTCAAATTTGTCAGTTTATTTTGAAATAGTGGGGAATGTTGGTCCATTTGGATCAATGGATTTGAATTTCAGGATGGATTTGATGGAATGTATTTGAAATGATTCTGCTTGAAATCCACATTAATTTGAAATAAACTCATTTAAATAAGAATTCGTTTTCCAAATTAAAAAGACAATTGGGGTAGAAATCCAAATACATAAAAGTTAAGGGGCTAAAAAAGAATTTTTAGTTTTTCGTTTATCCTCAAGCGTCTGATCCTCAAAGCCCTAAACCAAAGCTTTGAGCTATCAGAATCACATATTTGCTGCCATGGCAACAGCACCCTATCAATCTTTTCATGCCCTTTTCGTGTCGTAGCAACAGCACCCTCTCAGTCAGTGGCGGAGCCAGAAAAAACTTTCAATGGGGATAAAAGCAGCACTAAAATTTTTTTTCTACTCTTTTGTTAGTTTTTTAAGTAAAAAAATATTCACTAATAAGTTAAAATGAAATTTTTTTTAACTTATTTCAAATGAAATTTTATGACCCACATATCCTTTTAAAATATTAGTCATGAACCAATTTAAAATATCATATAATTCTTTCACTTCTTTCATAAAAAAATTTTGGAAGCACACTTAAGATAATATCAAAATTTTATGCATATTGTAGGAATTTAAGGGGGAGCAGTAGGGGCCGTGCCCCTAGTGCCCCTCCCCCTAAATCCGCCGGTGCTCTCAGTCTTTTTCCTTATTCTTTTTTCTATTCTATCAATTATCTTTCCACAAACTTTTTTTTGAAAGAAAAAAAAAGAAGCTTTAAAGGGAACTAGCAAGCAGCAACCATGCCGCCATGGAAGCTGCAGCAGGCTAGCAGAGGAGGTGCCACAGTAGTGACAGTCGTAAAAGAGAATAGCTGGCGTTGACCATACTATTGACCATTTTCTCTTCTTTCGAGTTTCAACCATGACATAAAACAGTTTAATAGGTTAATATGTGAAGAGATGGATTTCAAATGACACGTGTTTTGGGTGGATTTCAAGTATTCCCAATTTTAACACTTATAGGATTGATGGATTTCAAGTCCAAATTCATTCTCAGTTATCCAAACATCTGGCGGATTTGGAAGAGGATTTGAAATCAAATCCACCCAAATCCCTCGATCCAAATACAGATTTAAAAGCCATTAGATTTTTTTCACCTATATCATCTAAATTAGTTGTTTTCCGAACTAACTCCATGTTACATCCCCTAAACTTATATTACTTTATACTTTAAATTTTAATTTTGAATACTTTACATTCTAAACTCGTAATTGTGGACACTTTACCTCCTAAATTCTTAACTTTATCGTATTTAAGTCTAATCAATGACAATGTTAATAAAATTATAGGTATAAAGGACCGCATAAGTTGAATGTGATCAAAAGGAGCCAAAGTATCAAAGTTAGAACAAAACAATATACTTTTATAAATTTGCGCTATCTTTTATGTCATTGATCTTTTATCAATATTATTGATTCAAACTATACAAATCAATTACAATGTACTAAAAATGACGAAAAAGAGTCCAGGGATCGCAGGTAGAATAAAACAATACATTATCATTAATTTGCACTATCATTGATCTCATTAATTTTAGTAATGTTGTCTGTGATTAGACTTAAATGGGATAAAATTCAAAGTTTAGGATCTAAAGTAGCCAAAACTAAGAATTTAAGTGTAAAGTATCCAAAATTGAAATTCAGAATACAATGTAAGAATGTAGGACAAGTTTCCAAGGTGCAAAGTAGATTTAGTCCTTATTTTCCTGAAAACGTGTGACTGTCGTGACTCTTCAATAGGTGTTTGTATCAGGTAGTGAATATGTTTCTTTATTTTTAAGAAATTATCTCCCGAATAACTGACCGTTAAATGATAGTATAGATACACAAAACCTAAAGATAAAACAACATAAACTTTTCTAAAAAGTCTCCTCCGCAAACTCTTTCATTGAAAAAATTGTAAGAGTCCGAAAAACAGTGAAGCTCAAGCTTTTGATCCCATTTGTGCAAAATGTTGTCAAACAAAAGCTATATTGTAAGATAGAGGTTAAGCAACAAAACTCATTTGGGCACTAGTTGCAGAGATGAATAAACCTTAAGGAAAGCACCATTAGTAACATGTCTTAAAACCATTTTTCTCAAGAATTTATCTAACATCCTTTCAGTAACTAAAAACAATCAATGCTCCTAGGAAATTTTCAAACAAGGATATATAGTAGGATTGCCATGAATCAATTTATACATAGTCCCTCTAAACACTAAAAAGAAAAAGAAAAAAGAAAAAAAAAGATGTTAGTTGGATTGCTATCTGGAGAGCGCATGTGCGTCCATGAAAAGAAAATACAAGGAAAAGTAGGTCATATTGATATGGGTCCTCTTTGATTTTTCTAAACGAAATATTAATCATATTGTGTCACCAAAAAAATGTTTGCGTATTGTGACAGCTGAAGTTTGCAGCTTGCCTGCCATTTTGGACCTTTATTTAAGGGGATTTAGCTATTGTGTTTGCTTATTTATGGTGACATATCAATTTAGTAACTTCCTAGAAAGTGATTAATATAGTATTTTTGCCTGAAGTTATAAAATGAACAAATAAATAAAAAGTTAACTATTATAGATAAAAGAAAGTAAGATTTCTTCTAGAGATTATATTGAGAGAGAGTGAAGGGAAGGGGAACTGAATTATCAAATTGTTGCTGATTTCATCAGACAATAGGACAGGAAAAAGAAAGCACTAGAGGTGTAGTCTTTACTGGACTAATTTGGCAGAAGTCTTATCTAAATCTAGAAAAGTGGTTTTCCACTATAAAATGTTGGCCCCAAGAATGGTGTACGTATGGAAATGAAAGGCAAATATGCTGTTCATATCAATAGACAAAAAAGCATCCATGGGATCTGGTTGGTATGCTTCTGCTTGCCACCGAGCCTCTCCAAGGGACCTCTTTCTTATGTGCAATCTCACTTTTCGTTATATACTTACTTCCTCTTTACACTGCATTGAGCTTTCACACTAGACAACTATTTTCTTCTTCTTTTTTTTCTGTCATTTTCATATAATGTCCACAAGAGATCAAGTTGGCAGCATGTTTGTGTGCAAATGAATGTGATCAATTCAATCGAATATGGATGGTGACCCTACTAAAGTTGATGGCTGACAATGCAATTTCGTTTATGAATATCCAAACCATGCACATAACTTAAATTTTCAAGTTATTTTGTTACCAGATGCAATGGTCTTTTAGCAGTACTTAATTAAGTTTGCTAAAAAACAACCTCCGTTATGATGGAATAATTCCATCACCTAGACAAGCATTTCTTTGATTTGATATGTAGAGAATTTAATTCCATTCTTTTAATTTTTTTGGTATGTCCTGGACATGGTAGGTTGGTAGCTAGACATCCTATGGAATAACGAAGTCTATGATGATTTATTCCATTCTAGGTAGAAAATCAATCATATTTCTAGGCCCTTGCTTACTAGTTATATCCAACTATGTGTGGCTCAATTTTCTTAGTATATGAATTTGTTAAGAATCCAACTTAGCTCGTAAAATATTGATTGCTCATGGTATACTCAATGATTTCAGTGACCGACATTTTCATTGTTCATTTTCCACTTAGTAATCACAAAGTCTACAAAATGACCAAAGTAGCCTAGCAACTTTTGACAACTTTTTAACTTCGTTACGGTTGAATTTGTTGCCGTTTCTGGACAAACACTTTTAGCTTTCCAAATTCAGTGGATGATAATTCTTAGCGTGGCAAGACTGACTCACTAATATCATAGATATCAAGAACTCGAACTTTATTAGCAGTCCCTAAATGCTTGCGCTACCCTCTTTTTTTTTTTAAAAAAAATTTTTTAGCAAGAAAGAGGTGAGATTTAAAAATGAGGAGGAGCAGAGGGATTAAAATTCAAGGCCTTTAATTTGGCATGCACCACTTGAAGATTGCTCCATGAGACAGATTTCAACTCTTCCAATTCCTGGCAGCTATCTACCACAAAAACCATCTTATTATAGTTGTAAGTCTACAATAGTACATCAGATTTGTTATTCCATGTTAAGGCCCTTCTCTTGCTTATTTTTATTGTCCAAATATGACCTCCACATATGAAAGAAGTTAAAAATTAGTAAATAACTTGCTTATGCGTTAGAATATTTCTTTAAGAATAATAGGAATCATGCAAGAAGAATCAATCTTTTTATTGATTAGTTAAGTTTTGTACATTCTTTTGGGATGGATAGGTAAGTTGTAACTTCAAATTGATGAATAAAAATTTGGAATTGCGATTTACATATGGCCCTTAAAAATGTGCATCTCCTACAACTTACTAAATGAAGAATGGCTGTTTTCCAGTAGAACAATAGCCAAAGAATTGGTGCAAACTACATACCATCTGTAGAAGTGCATACAAATATTGGACAACATAGTTTAATATCCACAATAATTCATCTGGAATGCATGTATACAGGCAACTTACCATCGACAGAACTCAGAAATAATCGTTTATAATGATGGAACATAATGTAATAGAAGCAGGAGTGCAAACACTTCCAAACAAGAAGAAAGTAAGAAAAAGAAAAGGAATGAAGCACAAAGTACCAAGCATAAGGCATCAACTAATGTAAGATCTGAAAGGAAAATAAAGAAAAAGTAAAAAAAAGAAAAGAAAAGAAGATACATGTATGCATGATCATGGAGAAAAACCAAAACGGATTGTCTATCTATGGAAACTCTGTCTATGTTCAATTGTCCTGGCTCCAAATATAAATAAATCTCAATGCTAAGCTTGATTTTTCAAACAATTTTATGACCATTTTGTTAGGGTTTCCATGCTGAAGCCCATACTACAGGTTCCTCTTTCCATGCCAAGTAGATTCCTGATTCATGATCTGCCTGCTGTGGCTGCAATGACCATCCGGTCCGATACCTCTTAAGAAGTGCTTTAACATCATCAACAACATCATCACTGTAACTCACCGGTGAAAACGCTTCCCGGAGCCTCTCAGTCCATTGGGATCCTCTTTCCCTGCATTCACTGTCTCCCTCACCAATTTCATCATCACAAGCCAAAACCCTAACTATGCTTCTTGAACACTCCCTCTCCAGCATCAATCTCTCGTTGCTTGTTGGTGGAAAGCTCTCCTCAAGCATCTCAAAATACAGTGTAGTGAATCGAAGGCACTCTTCAAAACACTTGACAAAATCATTCTTTGAGCTGGTAAAATCAGCCTCCTCTTCCACAACAGTTACAATACGAGGCTGAAAAGATTGAAACATTTGGATTACAGCAGTCCTCTCCTCAACCTGAACTCTTCTCAGGGCTCCTATACAATTTATTGCAATAGCTTCATCATCCTGGATATTTAAGTTCTCTTTAGTGAGTCCTCCCAAGTGACTCAATCCGCTAATTAAGTTGAACTCGAAGGGTACTCCCATCAATCGTGCAAACTTCTCCATTCTTTGAGCTATTTCCTTCATCACCGGCTTCACAATGCTAGCTGTTATGACCACAGTTAGCTTCAAATGAGGGGTTTCATCATTTCTTGTTGCCAAGGCTTCTAGCAAAGTAGGCCATTGAGTGCATAGAGTGTTGCTGATATCGACTATGTGGAGCTTGTTTTCCCCGTCTAAGGCCTCCAGAATTGCTCCATTTGATGCTACATGTCCAAATGTTGTCCAGGGACTAACTTCCTGAAATTTCAATATCAATTTCCTAGCAGCATCAAAAGAGTGGCTCTTTTCTGCCACCGAAGCTAGGGTTTTGTAACACCTTTGGCCTGACTCCGTGGCCTTACAGAAAAGAGCTTGCAAGAAATAAGATGCTAATTTCTGATCACAATCGCCATAAGGAGATGCAAGCTCATTCAGCATCCATAAAAGATGGTGGATCTTGGTAGAATCCTTATCAGAAATCGCGGTGGCACATTCTCTGAGCAGCCTCGATGCCCATTTTCCATCTCCACAAGGCTCACCAGAATCAGATGATATGCTTGTGGATGTATGGCTACTCTGAGGCTGGTTATTAGTGCTTTGCATGTCTAGATAAGGATCATTTTTTTGAGGGTTTTTGTGAAAGAAGGTGGTTATTTCCGGAGGACTGAAAAAACTTATGTCCATGGATTCTGAACCCCTAGAATTATTCTCATGAACTTTTGCAGGCTTAAATCCATGGGACTTTCAGAGAACAAAAAAATTAGATATATGCGAGTACATATACTGATTTCCACTTGTATCATATAATTGATGTCATCGTCATCGTATAATCTTACCCATAGCTTACATATACTAAAAAGGAAGGTATAATATTTTTCTACGCCAGGCTACAGTTACGTGCTTGATTAACTATTCTCCAAAAAGTTTTCTGTCACAATATAAATAAATAATAGAAAACGAAAAGAATCCTTCCTAATTTGTATCGATGTGGTGGTAAATAGAATATCGACTATGAAAATTTGTCAAAATGGGATTAAAAATAAAATAATAAAAAAGAATCTGTCAATTTGACACAAAGTTTACCAATGAGTATGTCGTTGGAAAGCTTGGTAAGGCGTGCGCACAACATACATACATACATATATACATATATATGTATATTTATTCAGAATAAGTTTTGAGTAATAAAGAAATGATGGCCACAATGATTTGCAAAAACTACTTAACTTTTAGTCATCAATAAATCTATCACATTATTATTATGACTGGCTGCATAGCCAAATTAAAGCTTTTGGATATTAAAAAATAAGCAAAGTTTAGTGAAATATGTGGGTGAATGGCTACTATGAAAACTTTAAAAAGATTTTGACAAGAATTAAATCTAACCTTGCCGATAGGAATTCCAAACTTCACCAACCTATATTCATTTTTGGGTATGTAGCAACCTATATTCATTTTCCTTCAAAAAGAAACATTTTATTACGCTTGTGGCCAAGTACATGCATTAAGTATCTATTTTACTACTTTTAGGTCCTTTGAAATGAATCATTCGTTATAATCTTCAAAGATGTGACCAAAAAGCTAAGCTTTAGTTATGTTTGCATATTTTAATTTGCATATATGGAAGAGGTAATGTATTTGACAGCCAAGGTTTCATTGATGTTCCGTCGAATGGAATTTGGTGCTTCTAAGAAGCAGTAACATAGAGAAGGACAAATAGATAATGCCTAGACCACTATGTCCACATCTTAAGCACAATTAATAATGCAGAAATGGGCAAGGAATAAAATATTTATCCGTGGAGATAAAATATAAACAATCGAATCCCCAATAATGAATAACAACATGCCTTGCTTATAAAAATTCTCTTCGTTAACAAAGAACAAAGAGATGATGATAAAAGCAATAAGATCTGAAATAGACAAGTTGGAACTTTTGACTAGGTTTTACCTATTTCAAAGCTTGTCTTTCTTTCACTAAATTATGGTATTTAAGAAATCATTGTCCTATATCCTCTTCAATTTACCTTTTCTACCATTGTTCTTCTGGATTTTCTTGTACTGCAGCTATCTTCTTAAAGCAGAAATTCACAGCTGCTACCAGTAAAACAACTTGAACTACCTATTTTTCAGAAAAATGAGAATATGAAGATTAACTCTGCCATATCACACTTTCAGATATTCCTTGATCGGACGAGTCAGCAAATCTACCATCTGATTATGCGTAGAAATTACAAATTTAGATTCATTTACAGAGAGTGGACTCAAGTACCAAAGTTTTCAGCTAAAGAGGGATGTGACTATCAAGAGGAAATAGTACCTTTAATCCTTTCGTTTTGCCCGAGCTAGCTAAAGATTTGCTTAGATAAGGTCTTTTATGTTGTGGTTGTGCCAGAATCTCATTCTGATAGACTAACTCGACGGGATTTGCCTAATCCACTTTCCCTAAAAGGAAAAAATGAAAAGACGTACTAGCTTCATATTTACTATTAAAATTCGACTTTTTAGCAGTATCTTTTCAACATAAAAATGATTTCCATTTTGTTCTCAGGTAGTGTTACTTCAATTCCAATTCATTTCAATTTATCTGAGCATCTAAAAACATCTTTCCTTACTGAAAGTGTAAGTTGATTTAAGTATAGAAAATTGTTGCATGAGGCAGCTTATTGTCCTTATACTTGTCTCCTGCAGGACCTCTAGGAATATCCTAGTCAAATATCTAATTAATAAAGTTAAAAATAGAAATGACCTGTCAGAGAATAGTTCTGCAGGCCAACATGTAACCTTTTAATCCTAGGACTATACTAACAGAATTTCCCAGCTTTATGCAAGTTTGAACAGAGTCTATATCTTGGTATATTTGGCCAAAAGTCTGTATATGGTTTATTTCTTAAAACATGTATTTTCAGAAATCGTACCAATGATGCATGGCTGTCCAAAATTTACCAAAACAAACAAATAAAAAAAATTATTTGCCTGAAAGAAATATTTTATTTTGAAAAACCAGTCATTCTTTCTAGAAGCTCATAACATGTGGCTTGTTTATCAAAAACTGTAAATCATGTTGCCGTTAATTAATAAAAGCCAAAGGAGCAAAGGAGGAATTTTTTTGTTTTAATTATTGGCCTTTTCTATGTTTCAGTATTTATTTTTTATTCGTGTCTTTTTTTATGTTTTCCTAGTGTAGTTTATGCTTTGGGTTCACAATTTGATATAATTCATTCGAATCTGTGATTACGATTCTTGGTAACTTGTGAAGCAGATGAGCTCCTTCTAATTCTTGTGTGTCTGCATTTATCAAAGGGGTGGAAGTTATTGCTTTCATTTAGCTACTTTATACATCAATTGAAACCAGGGAGAATTATACCTTCACACTCGAAATTCGTTCACCA
This sequence comes from Coffea arabica, assembly GCF_036785885.1. Lineage (NCBI taxonomy): Eukaryota > Viridiplantae > Streptophyta > Magnoliopsida > Gentianales > Rubiaceae > Coffea > Coffea arabica. The sequence continues at coordinate 34,455,438 of NC_092314.1, forward strand.
AAAATGTTTTTTTTTTCTCCCTTTTGTCCATATGGCAGGAAAAAATTCATTGAAATCAAGTAAAATCATATGGTATCATTGTAAGTTTATTCCATGCTGATAAATTGCACAAGCGGACAAACACAAAGGTCTTATTTCTAATTCTAATCATTGGAAGTGCGTCTTTGCCTTGTTTTGCTTTCTTCAATGCTTCATAGAAATGTAGTTTTCTATTACTTGCGGTTCCATCATTGTGGCCCTTGATACAGCAGTATGACTGTTGTCTTCATGTGTTTCCTATAGATCACAATTTAGTGAATATATTGTATAAATTACTTACATAGCAATTCCTGTTTTAGCACCTTCTGCCTTTGGAGTTATAATTTAAGCTGGCCTGCCAATTGAAAACACAAAATTATGAGCCCACACAAAGTTAGTTAAAGGCCTTCCTATATATAGATAAGTATTAAACATGATGTAACCAGCTCTTACCAATTAACAGACAAAGTGAACACATAGACCATCAAATGAACATCAATAGCCAAGAATATTTTTGATGGATTCTTGCATCTAAATTCTAATAAATTATTCCACCGTAATTTCTCAATCAAACCCAAGAAGGCCTACTCCCAACTTAATATTCGAAGCTTGGACAAAGATAACTCCTTGAAAATCCAAATTCCGTTCGGTTTGTCCACTTTATTTGTCCTCAATACTCAAAATTATATCCAATCAAACAGAGGAAGAAGTTTTATATTGTTGAAAGATAAACTTCTTTGACTGCACCCTTTGTCTAATCAAACAGCCATTAAACCTAATTGAATGAGTTACTGATATGTTTCTGGAGACAGGAGAAAAAGAGGAAGGCCCCACACTGAAATTAACTACTTTTTGATTAATTGCAAATCAAATTGAACTTTACCATGCATGTTTTATTGGCAAAAGCATTTGAATGATGAAGTAAGGGAATATAAATTCCATCATTGCAATCATCTATATGATTGCGCAAATTATGAATAATCGATAGTGGGATTGTTTTATACATAAAAATTAAAAAAGTAGAGTTTCTTTTTCTTTTTTAATTGTTAGATCGGAATTTTTATCTTATGTTTTTTTAATTACCAGATTTGGATTTTTAGATTTATCTTGTCAGATCTAAGCTTATCTACCTATAGAAGACATGAATAGATCTTGGAGAAATTTATACGTAATTGTCAGAAGTTTTGGAATTTTATGGTCCCATCTTTTATTCCTTCTTCATATTCGAAGGAAATTTTTTTCTATCTATTTTATTTATTCCGTGCATTATATTAGCTGTCATTAGTGCAGCTTTCAGTAAATGAATAAAGTTATCTTATTTGTTGAAGAAAAGAATTTAAAGTGCTTGGGGCTGGAAATCAAGGAATAGCTACAGTACCTGGCATTCATCGGATACATTTTAAAGGCTTTTGTAAAGGGAACCGTTTCAATTGCTATATTTTGGAGTTTTCATAAAAAAACGTACTACAGCAATATGATGTATTTGAAGCAAAATGGTAATTGAAAAATATATTCATGAAAAGCGCAAAATTTTTTTGAAGAAAATCCTAAATTTTTTGGCAGTACATTAAAACTTTTATAAAGAAAAATTAGAATATAAAAATAAAAAGAAAAAATTACTGGCATTATATACATATTATTTTTTTAAATAGAAGCAAGTTTCATTAACGGATTATTAGAAATCATCTAGCATGATTTGATTTACATTACTACCCTAATAGCAGATTAAATATACACTAGAAATGATAGTTTTGCAAGATATTTATAATTGTACCCTACTAGTACTCATCTTCTGAAAACGTTGCAAAATTAATTCATTGTCAAGTTTATTAAATACATTTTTTTCAACATAAGTAATTGAAGCTCTTGATTTTTTCTTTTGAATAGTTTGCAAACTACTATCAACTTGATTTTTTACAGGTTTCTTTTTAGAAATTTATCTAAAGCCTGTTATAATAAAAATCATGATAATTTAATTTTGTATTATAAATACAAAATTTAGCATCCACTTCAAAAATTTTTGTTTTTCAAAACTTTGAAGTTTGAAAAATTGGTTTTCCCACTCCACTTAAGAAAGCTCATCTCTTGTTTTTGGAAACTTTGGAAGAATTTATTCTTGAAAATACTTTCATAAATAACTGAAAATAAATTCAAAATTCTTATGACAGTAACAATTATGAATTTTTAATTGTTTGGAGGTCAATGTATATAGAAAAGAGAAATTGTAAAAATTTAGTTGGGTCAAATGAGATGCAACTTTAAAATTTTTTAAACTTTCTAAGTCTGAAAACTAATTTTTCCAAAGTTAAGTGGCGTCAATTGACTCCACTTGCTTTTCACGTGACTCTGCAAGTTGCTTCTTGATCATGGTTTCATCCAAGAACTTTATAGCCATTCCCTGATCAAGAAATAGAATTTCAAAACAAAAATTCATGGAGGAAAGAGATGGCTTGTGTGAATCACTCAGAATGGAAGTAGATGAACCTAAGCATGGAATTCGAATATAACTGAAATGCTAAAATTTGGTGGGATAACTGAGGGTATCAAAATGGACTTAATGTATGACGCTCGCTATTGGCCAACTTTGCCCAGAAGCAAAAATTTGTTTCAAAAACTCTATCAGAAATCCCAAATTGGTGGAGAGCATGGCAACAATAACCAATTAAAAAGTTAGAGAAAAGACCTAACTGGCCCTTGAACTTTAATGATTTTATACTTGTTGCTCTCCAACTATAATTTCTGTCTTTTTGGCCCCCTTAATGAATTACGTCTAAGGACTCCGATTTTTACACAATTTCAAATTTGGGCTCAATTTTTTTAATGAATTTCACTAGATAATGCGAAATCTCAGTTCAAAGATGGTAATTCTACCACCATTTTAAAAAACCTTCACCAAATCTTTTGAATTCGTACAAATATGTTCCTTGGAGGAAAGATAGCTCAAAGATATTATGCCATGAAATAGTCCAAATATTCATGATACAACTTTGCACTATTTCAATTTTTTGCTATTACTTCAGTGCCCAAAAGATGTAAAATTTGAAAATTTTTTATATTAACCGACTCCTCATCTCGTGGAAATTCTAGATATATGACATTTATGGTCTAATTTGTATTGAACCAAAAATCCTAATTTGAGGTTTTTCCCTTTAATTTTGGAGGAAAAGCATTTTGTTTTAGCTCTTGCACCACGAATGATGCTGTCTTCAATACCATTTACGCCTTCAATTGATAGAATAGCTAAATATACGCTTTTAAGAGTTTAAAGGGAAAAATATACATTTAATAGTTGGAGGGATAAAAATACAAGAACATAAAAATTAGAGAGTCATTTAAGTTTTTCGCCCCTTTCATGTTTTGTTGAGATTTTAAAGTTTTGCTAGAAAAAATGCAGAATTGTTTTCAATTCACAATGATTAAGAATTATCTCATTTACCAAAAAATTGTCTAAAAGCAAAAAAAAAAAAAAAAAAAATCTATATACGCCATTGGGTAGGGTAGAGCCTAGGCTATAAGCACGAAATCCATATCCATCACCACTAAGGCAGAAACACAGAGCCGATACAAACCTTAATGATTTTGGATGAAACAATCCATACCAAATCTATATGATTTTGGATATCTACTGGATATATTTTCCTAATGTAGAATGGCAAATTATCAATTGAAAATTAGACGATAGTAGTAAAAAATATGAAAATTTCATGGAACATAAATTCAAAATATTTAATACCATCACCATTTGAAAATAACAAAATAAAAAAAAATGTTTCATGTAAGAATTTCGAAACTGTGCACATGCATATATATATATATATATATATATATGTATGTATGTATGTATGTATGAATTATGTGTATACACTTGTGCGCGCGCGTGCAACTAATTTTATATCTGAGCCCACATGATACAAACCATATCCTATTTAGACCATAATGCTACGTATTTTCTGTTGCACGATTGAAAGGAAAGCCAAAAGAAAAAAGAAAGTTGAAAAGATTAACAAATAAATGCTGTTGACATGACATCACAAAATTTATAAGAATCTCAATTTGGGGGGGTAGAAAGCATTTTTAGATTTTGATCATAATCTAAATGAATTCAGCGATGTGGGTAATTTGTAATTAAACAATTTAAAAAAAAAAGCCATTCGCATTACTATGAATTATATCAGATATTCATTGCTGTAAATGAAATTAAATAATTCCATCATTTCCATAAACAATGACAAGAAGATGAACCTCTAAAGATCCACATGACATGTTTCATTGCGGGTGGAATAAAAGGTACAACTCGAGAAATGACCTTAGGTGCCTCCTTTGCTAAAAGGTACACAGTTGCGAACTGTGTCCTTTAGAGGCCAATTGAATGACATTACATTACACACAAAGCTACAACAAATTCGGCTGCCATAGTTTCTTATCACCACAAAGAAACTACTTGTGATAGCGTGCAATGTACGTGTGACGCCTAACATAATACATCTGAACTGTATATGCTATTGTTTCTTTCTTTTGGTATATTGTACTTCGCTATCAAGGACTTATAATGAATCTTACAAAACGCTATCACTACCAACAAAGTGACAGCTAAACTTGAACTTAACATTTTCTTAGTTAAAATGTCCTAATTTTACTGACTAAGCCAACTCTTTTCATGAAAGTGTTTTCCACTTTGATACCTAATGTCCTAATCCATCACTTTGAGTCAAAAATATCAGGTACACTTGGCTTCTTTTGTTAATTAAAGGAATTGAAAGGTTATGAAAGTGTGAAGCTTTATCCAAGAAAAAACACTACAACGGTCGAGCAAATTTGTCAGAAAAAGTATGATGTCTCACACAAGCGGCAGCAAAAAGATTTGCAGTATCACGTTAAGTAACATTAGTCTGCTTGGTTCTAATTACCTCTCCTCACATGACCCTTAAGTTCTCTTAAGGATGTTAATGCGTTATTGTCACTTTCTTAATCACATTCAAGTCCTTAACCCAATTTTTAACTTTTGCACTAAACAAATGTGGTATTCTTGATTTTACGCACTTTAGAGAGATTAGGTTAGGAAAATAATACACGTATATTAGGTAACAAGTACTTGAGCCACACCACTTAACAATTAAATTTATTCAGCTTGCGCTTCAATATACCTTTACGAATCTTTAGAAGAGATTAGTGATATAAACTCTTAAAGCTTCGATGATTATATGACTTATAAGCTATTAACTGTTTGGAGCCATTGATTTTGATGTCGGCATTTGAAAGAATTGAGTCACATAGAACGCCAATTTAGTTTTTACATTAATATATAACACCATTTTTTTAAAGATTAATTTTATAGACACTGTTAGTGTATATACTATCACCATTAAATATATGACACTTGTGCTAAATTTGAATTCGAAATTTAAAATTTGATTATGTGTCATCCATCCAATCATGATAGTTTATATACTAACATTTTATATAAAATTTAGGGTAAAATACAAAAAATCTTCCTGTGGTGAACCTAATATATAGAAAAGCCCCCTGTGGTTTCAAAATATATAACACGATACCCCGTACTTTGAACTAAATTGTAAAGGTGACGGAATCCGTTAAACTTAACAGAAATGACTTATTGGAACCTAAAAAAAAATTTTATACATAATTTTTAACAAATATACCTATTCTACCCCCTAACCCTCAATTCTCTCTATCTAGAAAATAAAACAATGATTTTTTTGAGTTGTCTTTTACTTAATTATATCAGGGTATTTTGGTCATTTCATCCATTTTCATTAAGTTTAACGGATTCCGTCACCTTTACAATTTAATTCAAAATACGGGATGTCGTATTGTATATTTTGAAACCACGAAGAGTTTTTCTGTGTATTAGATTTACCACAGGGGCTTTTTTGTTTTTTACCCTAAAATTTACTCTTTTTTTAATTACTGGTCTCTCATTCCTACATGGCATTCACGTACTCAAATTTAGCTACTGTATGTTTTAATTTTGAAAAATTGGATTTGAGAAAAATTCGACATTTATTCAGTTTCCTTGTGCACATTTGAAAAGTGTTTACAAAAGAAATTTTCTACATTAGCGTTTCTTTCTTCACATCCATCGCCTCTATCCTCTCTACCACTCCACCTTCTTCTATACATTTTAGTAGACTCCAGCAACAACTTCGATTCAAAAAGATATGAAAGTAAAAATAAAAATCTTGTTCATACGTTTCATTTCCTCATCTCAATTGGTTGATTGGTCATTTAGGACAACCTAAAATTAGAATGCAATGGATCTTTAATCTCACTTCCATTCCCGCTTTCTATCTTATCTTTTATTATATTGTCATTTCTCCTTTATAAATGACATATTTTAATACTTTTTGTTTCTTTAAGTTCTAACTAGAATTTTGCCCGTGCCTTAGCATGGTCTTTTTTTTTTTTATTTATTGTGAATTTATACAAATTTAAATAATTTAAAATACAAAACTTAACAACAATCCTACATGTTGATTTATGTTAAATTTAAAAAATTACTATATTCTAAATATTCAATTATTTACTAATTTTTAAAATTTGTTTACATATTTTCACTATAATATGAGTATACATCAAATCATGTACTCCATATCAAGAACTTGGTAGATATTCTTTTTTTTTACAAATATTCTTTTAGATAATTTAAATTTTTATAATGACCATAAATCTAAAACTATATATTCATATTTAATTAAGTAGAAAAAATCTAGCAATTCATTTTTCTTCATCAATAAATATTCAACTTTCAACAATATTGATAAATTTGTAGGTGTAACAGTTAATTGTCTTTTTTACACTAAGTTAACTAAAAATTAATGGAAGAAATGATGAATAATTTGAATATTAATCAACAGTATGATGGTGAAAGGAAGTAATTTGGAATATGAAAGATTTTAATAATTGTGATTAAGGAAGTAATCTAGGATATGTAAGATTTCAATAATTGTGATTTGAAAAAGATTTTACTATAGTTTTATATGTAATAATTTAATAGAAAGCAGAATCATTAAGATAAGATTAGTTGTTTTTTAAAACAATAACTTTAAGATAAGATTAGTTATTTTAAAATTAGAGATAATTTTTAAACATATAATATAATCCAATTAGGATTTAATATGGGTAAAACATAAATGACCCATAACCCATTAATTCTTTTCAATTAGGTATGTCACGTAGGAGTGAGAAACAATTCTGATTAAAATAACTATTGTCATATATATATATATATATATATATATATATAGAGAGAGATAATTTTTAAACATATAATATAATCCAATTAGGATTTAATATGGGTAAAACCTAAATGACCCATAACCCATTAATTCTTTTCAATTAGGTATGTCACGTAGGAGTGAGAAACAATTCTGATTAAAATAACTATTGTCATATATATATATATATATATATATATATATGTATAGATAACCACCAATAGTGTAAGATATAAGTATAACAGGCTAAAAAAAAACAATATAATAAAAACAAGTCTATTGAGTTGTGTATTTTACCCAGTTGGTAGTTATTGGATCTTAAAGAAACAAAAAAAGAAGTAAAATAGAATGTTTATGAAGGAGAAATAGTAATAAAAAAAGATAGGATAAGCAATGGTATAGGAAGTGAAACCATAGCCCATTAATTCTTTTCAATTGGGTATGTCACGTAGGAGTGAGAAACAATTCTGATTAAAATAACTATTGTCATATATATATATACATATATATGTATAGATAACCACCAATAGTGTAATATATAAATATAACAGGCTAAAAAACAATATAATAAAAACAAGTCTATTGAGTTGTGTATTTTACCCAGTTGGTAGTTATTGGATCTTAAAGAAACAAAAAAGAATTAAAATAGAATGTTTATGAAGGAGAAATAATAATAAAAAAGATAGGATAAGCAATGGTATAGGAAGTGAAATAGAAAATGTGACGGCCCCACCTTTCCCTAAGGCGTACCAAAGGGTCGACGGACCGCCTGCCCAACTCTCGTCAGGACTGCGGATCAAATCATTCATAGACCTTACCAAACGGTCTAAAGAACTTTGGAAAAATGAAACATGGGAAAGCGCGAAGGACCGCAACCACGTCAAAATCCGACCAAAATTTTCTTTCTCGTTCAAGCTTTACACTCGCTCGATTTCCCCAATGGATACAAGAAAGTTCACATAACCATAGAAACGTACAATCTCAAACGAATACGCTTGAAACACTTGATTACACACTTATATACATATATACATCAGAGTCTTCAACAAGTTAACTTGAAATACACGCCATAGTAACCATATGTATACAAAATACAATTAGGGTTTCGGTTACAGAGGAGCATGATCAAAAGAATGTTTACACTAGCTCGACTCTTTCTTCAAAAATCATAGCTCTCAAAATATTAAACCTTGTAAGGAAAACAAAGATAACAGGAACGGGGTGAGCTTACGCTCAATGAGGTACCACAAGTACAAGTAGTCAAGAATCATGGCATTTCACTTTTAAGGCACATATACACATCATATAAGGAAATGAACAAACACCTCAGATAGAAAGGATACAAGTGGCTCTCAAGAGCCAAATTCCCGTTGCAGTACTTGATCCCAACTCGTTGACACTCCGTCAACGTTCAAGGAAACAAACATGACCATAGATCCCACTTGACATCAAATTCCATCCACCGAACATACCCCTTGCCAGGCCCGAACACCACACACAAAATAGAGATGGTAATATTCGAGCATACCGGAAATCCAGAGTCTCCAATACCTAAAGATTTCCCAGAAATAGACTACCGTGGCTCATTATCTAATCGACCATACCCTTGCCGGCTCGATTCGAGTAACTAGCCACAGGATTTGAGATCAGATGTCACAGAAGGGTCATTGGATACAAGCCTCCAAATGACGTTAGAACAGATACAGAATAGATTCAAATTCACACAGTAAACGATCACACTGGCAAGAGAACGAGTGTGATAAAGTACACCCTCGTCTCACTCATAATAAACAGAGTTCATAGTCATTCAAGTCACAGATTTCAAGTACAAATGAATCAGTTAAGTAACAAATCAGGAGAGTGGTACACTCACCAGTTCAAGTAAAGATAACTTCAAAAGTTTTCTCCCAAAGGATGGCTTTGATCACCGTCACGTCCTAACAACAACCAAGGTAAAACAATTATGGTTCCCCCATCCACAAACCCAGGAAATGGAATGCACAAATGAGGCTTAACTATAAGTCATGTGCCTAGTCAAGTTAACTATGTGGCGTTGGAGTAAAAAGGTAGTAGTTGGTCTTAAAAACATGAACAACCCTAAAACCTTTCGCTCAAGTCGCGAGTACATCCAACTGGCCCTCGAGTGAAAATTTGGGCAGCACGCCCTTTGTATTTCACTATTTTTCAGTCATTTATGGCTTCATTATTTTCCTCAAATCAGCCCCAAAGTCACACATAAGCAAGGTTAGCACATTAGCCCTTCAACTAGGCTCAAAATAATCCAATTACAACACAAGTCTTAACAATACAACCGGAAACCAAGTTTTAAGGACAAAAACTAAATAATAGGTTTGACGTCTCTTGGGGTTTTGGTCACAACTGAATCTATGTTTATCAGATTGATGTACACTTTATACCGTTCCGAAGCTAAGACAAAGGGTTACAACTTTTATGAAGACAAATCAACCCAGTTCATAGTTGATCTAGATCAAATTTGCAGATTACAGAACCAGAATTTAATTGTCAGTCTGGTTGTCAGCACTGGATTTAAATGGCAATAATTCAAACTACAAAATTCTGATTGAGGCGTTTTCAGATGCGTTGCAAAGCTGAAACATAGGGCTAGAATTTTTATGTATTGACCAAAGGCTGATTTGATACGGATCAAAGTGAAAAACGAAGCCAAAAATGTGAAATCTCAAAATTGTCCGCGAAATGGGGCACTTGGCAGTCAAGGTATTTTTGTCATTTCACATGTTACAGTACTCTGATTGAGCTACAATTTTGTAGGCAGCTAGTTAACACCATTTCCTACAACTTTAATGTTTTGACCTAAGCCTGAATCGGCCTCTAACATGGACAAATTAAACAAGTTAGAACAGGGCAATTTCAACCTTAAAGCTGGAAATTTTCTTTAGGCAAGTCCATCTAGCACATAATACACTAATTTATCACATAACAAAACTATCAAACCATAGCCAATCATTAATCATCACATGAGGGCAGAAAATTCACCATAAAAACTGAAATTTATCATAACACTACTTCAACCCATGAAATTTCTCACAAAATTACATATTTAACAACTCTAATCCACCAATTTACAATTATTAAGAGCAAAGAAGGGTTTCTAGACAAGTTACCTTGGAACCTTAAGAAAGATGGTAGATTAGGGTTTCTTCTTCCAAAATCACTCTACCAAAAGCTCTAAATCTTCTTAGTGAGTAACTTTTCTGGAGTAGTTTGCAATTTTAACGGTTAGAACTCAAGATTTGAGGAAGAAATTGAAGATGCAAGATGAAGTTTTCTCTCTTTTTTTCCTCTCCCTATTTTCGGCCAAGAAGACAAGGAAGTGAAGGAAATTTTGGTCAAATTTTGAGTTTTAGTAAAGGTAAGAAACTTGGGTCAAAGTTGGGTAGATTTCTGACAAGTGTCGCCGCGAGTTCAAAGCTCAAATTTTTTCTTTTTTTTTTCCTATTTCTTTGGTCAAACATTGTGGCTGGTTTAAGAGATATTTTAGGGTTAATTAGTTGAAATAAAAGCAAAGATATTAAGGTAACAAAGTAGTGTTCAAGTGGTGTACTCACTCGGTAACAAACGGTATACGTCAGTTCATACTGTTTTTCCTTATCTCGCGCGTACTAGGGTTTTCACTTATAATTCACTAACTTATTATTATTACTTCTAATCACATACTTTTTCTTATCTAAAACTCACTCTTAACCACCAAATTTAGTACACACACCTCCACAATTAATCACACTATCAAACCCTAATTTACCCGAACTATAAAACTAAGGGTAAAACTCTTAAATCTCTTATTCATTACAACTATTGAGGGAGTAAATGAGTACTAAAACTATCATAAGGTAATTGAGTCAAAATAAAAGGAAATTTTAGTCAATTTTTTGTATTTAGTAGAAGTAAGAAAGTCTTGGTCAAAATCCACCATCCATTGGTTTCGCGACAAATAGCGCACTAGGCTTTATTCTCATCCTTTTGACTACCAATGGTTAATTTACCTAACTAACCTCTAATTATCCTTGAGTACCTTGTAAAAATAATATTCCCTAATACAACATCACCTAGTCATCAAAATTTTATCGCACTAGCGGGCCCCACGTCCAAAATACACTACTAACGTCACATAGACTAACTTGTACCGGAAAAATGTCTTAACAACTTAATTCCCTTATAAAAATCTCTCAAAAATTAATATAATAAAGAAAGGTATAGAAATTGTATGCAAGAAACTAAAATAATGACTAGAAATAAAGAAATTTTCGGGTTCTCACACTCTCTCCCTCTTAAAGAAATTTCGTCCTCAAAATTTTCTTACCACCAGAATCTATCCAAATCTTAGTTAAACGGTGAAATATGGGAATCGTACCTTCTATGTCCTCAAACGAGTCAGGGACCCGATGTTGCTCTAGGGAATACACTCGAGCCGGTACTTTCGATCCAGTCCCTTCCCCTTTCGATTGTCCAAGGTTAGTCTTGGTTGGTTGTTGGGTCATTTTCCCTTCTCACAATTGAACTGGGCAGTCAGCAATTCGATGATCAGCGCTCCCACAGGTCAGGCATTTTTTGTCTTTCTTCCAGCAATTATTCTCCGTGTAATTTGGCCCCCCGCAAAATTCGCAGGGACCATAGGATATAGAAGACGAGCCTCCCCGTGAGGCACCACTCTGTTCTCGCCCAACTTGACCACCTCTAGCCTGGGTTTCCCTTGACTCCCTGAGAAGTTTTACTCCTCCAGTTCCCCTTCCAAACTTGGGAGGGGTACTTTCATCCTTTTGTCCCAAATTGCTTCCAGGCCATCCCCTTTTCTTCTCTTGGAAGGTTCTAACTTGAAATCTCGCATTTTCAACTCGTAGGGCTTTCTCTACAGCATCACTAAATATATTGATTTGGGTTCCTAAATTTTGACTTGTTCTTATTCATCATGCCTTGTTACAAGTCTGTTTCATGTTTATATGTTCTTAATATGATGTCTAACTACGCTTTTCATACCCTAGGGTGAAGATGAATTTGTTGTAGTTTTAATTTGAAATAGTTAGGGAATGATTATACTTTTTTATGATTTATTGGTTTAAGAACTTATGCTTATGCTTTATAGTTGTTTGGATCAACTATGAATGATTTGATAATTGTTAAGTAATAAAAGTTGTTTTCACATAGATCTAAATTCTTAAACATTAGCATTATTCTCACAAAAGTAGTGGACAATGGTTGGTTGGATTCTTGCAATAATTTCATTGAATTTATTTAATTTGTTTCTTACCTTTTCTCTATAAAAATAGGAGAAGGATGATTCAAGGAGTTAATATTCATTGGCAAAAGGGATGACATATATTTGGAAGTTATATCTTGACAAATCATGGAAGTATAAGTATAATCACCTTAACTAATTTCTAATTTTGACACAACAAGGGCTTCTTATCCCTAGGGCCCCCTTACTTAATCTTAAAAGCAATGCTAATCTAATTTGTTTTTTATTTGTATTTATTTTCTTGCAACATACTGCCTATATGGTTGGTTTTACCACCTAATGGCCGGTTTTATATTTATTACTTATGTCATATGGTTGGTTGTACCACCTAAACTAACATCTTCCGTGGCCAACTTTACCGTCAAGTTAACTTTCTTAATTTTTACTTCATTAAACTTTTATTGTCTAGATAATAAAACATATAATTAAACTCAAGTGATTGCCACATTCTAAATTCCTGTGGGATCCACACATATTATCCCTATACTCAATAAACAAATCGCGCACTTACAGAAATAGGGTTATGAGATTTTAAAATTTGTAGTGAGTAAAAAGACACAATCATTTTTTTTGCCACTGTTGTTGGGGTCGTAGGTGCAATGCTAGAGTTAAAGCAAAATTTATTAATTTAAACTTTGTTAGTTTATCTTTATTTTGTTAATCTTATATTTTTTTTATTTTCTAGTTTTTTATTTTGGTTATTTTTAGGCACTAAATTCTTCACCAAAGGCACAATTTATGTGACGCCCCCACTTCTCGCTAAGGCGAACCAAAGGGTGTTCGCGGGACGCCTGCCTAACTCTCGTCAGGATTTAAGACAAATCTCGTTCAAATTTAATGAAATACCAGCCATCACGATGATATAAGTAAGAAAGTGCGAAAAACTTTCTAACTTAACAATATACAACAATTATCCAATCCTTACATCGGATTTCCAAAAGTTACATCAAATCCCCAAAATATGTAATAATCCAAAGTCTAGTCAAGTACATTGAAAACTCTAATACAAAAGTACATTCAAAAAGGGTTTCTCCGAGGTTCACTTCTGATCCTTTCCTGTTAAGGAAAACAAAACTACAAGGTGAGCAAAACGCTCGTGAGGCCAAGAAACACGCATGCAAATACATAATCCAAGTAGCAACAACAATTACATTGTAGGTAAAGCTATCAAGTTCGAATAATTCACACTTCGAATAGGAAAAATAAACAGAAATAATTCAAGGATACTGTAGCTCTCAAGAGCTAAATTCCACGTAGTCGAGTCAAAGTCTTGATCACAGCTCATGTTGACACTCCATCAACCACATAAGTATCAAATCCGTAGATACACCACTTTTCTTCGAATCCCGTCACCGTTACACCCCCTTACCGGGCCCGCTCATCAAAGTTTTGATAATACTCGAGTATATCATGAGAATACTGCACGAATAATGTCGAGCAAGATCTCTCCAATAGATTATGCTCTACGAATATCTCATGGTTTGCTAAGCTTATCGACCAAGCCCATGCTGGCTCGATTCGCAAAGTTAACTAACGAGTTTGGGTATCTCCCGAATACGAATACGAATAAAAGTCGATGAACAACGCTCGAATCGACGATTCCAGATAGGAATCACAAATACGAATCACATATACGAATCATAACCACATTACTAAGTACAAGTCGGATATGAATTCACATAGCAAAATTCAAATATAATTTCATTTGAAAGAGGACGAGTGTGGTAAAGTACACACTCGTCTCTCAAAGTCCAAATTCATATAACGGATAAGAAACAGTTAACCACTTAGCAATAAATTCATGCACTTGACACTCACCAATCGAAACAAGGGAGTAAGTGCGTAAACGAGCCTTTAGGTGTTCCTCTCGAGATCCTCTTGAAGGTTTCCTTGAGCACCTGAGCAAATAGTAATTGTCTATTACACACTATCGCTTAAAATTCCTAATTATCGAGGAAGATTGCACACTTGTACAATCTAAGAAAATCTCATGAATATGAGCCCTATTTACTCGTAAATCAAGGCTCAAAGGCGGGGTTTTAAAGCACAAGAGAAATCTGGTTTTCATCTCTAAATTCAGGTGTAAAACGATTATGTGATATCGAAGGAAAAAGGAGAATTTGAAAAACTCCATTTTCTTAAGTTTCAAAAATTTCAGTTTTGATACGAGATCTTTGAAAAATTGTATCTTACTCTTTACAAGACCAAAATTGGAAAAATTAGTACCGTTTGAAACTTTTTCCAAAGTACTAAAAGTCCCTAGAAGACACTTTTCCATGATTCCAAATGGAAGACATTCAAAATTTGGCTCAAAATTACTGTTTTAGGCTATCAAGGCAGTTTTGGGGTTGGTTTTTGGCCAACTTTGGAAATTCGGTAAAATTCACAGAATTTGAACTAGCCTCTCAAATTTGAAACTCAATTAGAGTTACAATCAGAGTTTAAAAAAAATAATCAGAACAAGTATCGGAGTTTTGAGCACCAAGATATAATAGCTCAAAGTTGCTGAAAAATTGAGACGGTTAGGCAAATTTTCAGGTTCAAATTACAAACTTTGGGACTTTGTTTGAGCATCGAAATGAACTCCGAATGGCACCAAATTTGGCAGTATTATACTATCATATGACGGCTATTCTTTTGTCAATTTTCATGGAAAAATATTCATGGAAAATTGGTGAACCAGATCACCAAAGTTTCCAAATTTTCGAGGCAAATCTGCCTTGTACATGAGTTTTCCGTTTTCAAAACGTTTGGCCAACAAAAATGTCTCAAACACGGTCCCTTTTGTGTAGGTAATGTCTAAGAAACATCCAAGATGTATTTGGTAGGTGATTAACACCAAGAATTTCGAAACAACAAGTCCCAATCAAGATTTAGACATTTACTAGCCAAAAAGAGGGTTTCAAATCATTGAGTAAATTTTGGATTTTAGCCACAACTCACTCAATTCAACTTGGAATTGAACGTGGTTAGTGGAGTTGAAAAGTAGATTCATAAAGCTACAATTTCTTAAAAGAAATTGTTTTCAAAATCTATCCACAGCTAGCTCATATTTGAGCACCAATTCGCTACTCAAAACAAAGCTCCCAGTGTAGATGCGAAACAGGACAGTCATGTTCAAACGATTGGTATGGACTACTTAGGTGGACCTAGGACATGTATTTTATACTGTTGGAAATCTGGGAATGTCTATTTTCCAGTGCCACAAACGGCACTTGATTTCGACATCGGAACAAAAAGTTATAGCCAAAACAAAAACACTGCCAGAGCAATTATGGGAAAATTTTCAGTTTTTGCTGACTTCCGAAAACACATCAGTTGGCCAACCAAATCATGAAATTTTTTGATGAAACTTCCTACACCACCCACACAACATGTATACATCATAAACAAGTCAATAGAACCACAAAAGTTTGCTCTAAGGGTTACGGACATTCACAGGGGCAGAAACAGAAAGTTTTTCCCCTTCACTTCCTTTGATCTTTCATCCATAATATCACTTATTTCTACTAATTTAAGCACCAATCCAATATTATTAACATCAAAACTCACAAAATCAGTCCATCAAGCTATAGTGGGAGTTCATAGAGCTCACACACCAAATTTCCAACATAAATAAATCTACCCATAAGAAATTATGAACTCATAAGTGTTAAACAACTTCCATAAGTCAAGATTTGCAAGGTTGATCGTCACTTACTTTCCTAGATGTTCAAGGCAGAAATTTCGGTCCTCCTTAGCTCAAGAAAAACCATGGATTTGAAGCTCTTTTGTAACTTGAGTTTGTGACGGCCCCACTTCCCCTTAAGGCGAACCAAAGGGTTCGGCAGACCGCCTGTCCAACTCTCGCCAGGACTATTGAGTCGAATCTCACAAACCTTATAGTACGCGCGATAGGACCCAAACAAAAACGAACAATTGGAGACTACTAAGGTGAGATCATGCTTATCAAACCATAAAATCTTAATATCTCAAATGAATACACTTAATAGACAATGTTAAACACTTATACATATATGTACATCGAAGTCTTTAACAAATTAACTAAACTAAAGTACAAGCCAAGGTATTCATACAATTAAAAATACAATTCGCGTTTCGGTTACGAAAGAACTTAACAAAATAATATTTACACTAGCTCGACCCTTTCTTCCGAAATCAAGGATTCAAAATTTGCCCCTGAAAGGAAAACAAAGATAACGGGAAGGGGGTGAGTTTGGTTCAAGTACGGCAATGGGAATTTTGGCTCCTGAGAGCCTCCTGTATCCTTTCTATCTAAGGTATTTGTTCATTTCTCTATGTGATATGCACATGTGACTAAGTGAACATGAAATTCCATAATTCTTGACTGCTATTATTTTGGTACCTCATTGAGCGTAAGCTCACGTTGACTCTCCGTCAACGTATAAAGAACAACCATGTCCGTAGACCCCACTTTACAGCAAATTCTGTCCACCGAACATACCCCTTACCGGACCCGAACACCACATACAGAACAGAGATGGTAATACTCGAGTATACCGGAATCAAGAGTCTCAATACTCAAAGATTCCCAGAAACAAACTACTGTGGCTCGTTATCTAATCGACCAGACCCTTGCCAACTCGACTCGAGTGACTAACCACAGGTTTTGAACTCAGAAATCACCGAAGGGTCGTTGGATACAACCCTCCAAACGACGTCAGAATAGACTCAAATACAGATAACAGAGTCAAGTATACACAGTAAATAGGCATACAGATAACCAAGAGAACGAGTGTGATAAAGTACACCCTCGTTTTAACCAGAATAAACAGATAGTACAGCCATTCAAATCATAGATTTCATGTACAGAAACCAAGTTAAACAACAAATCAGGGGTGTGATACACTCACAAGTTCTAGTACAGATACTTCAAAAGTTTTTACCCAAAGTAGCTTTAATCGCCAAGAAACCCTAAAATAATCAAGATAAAACAATTATAGTTCGCACATCCACAAACCCAGTAAATGGAATGCATAAATGAGACTTGACTACATGTCGTACGCCTTTCCAGGTTAAGTACTAGTACAAAAGAATAAAAATATGACTTTTGAGTAAAAAGATAACAGTTGGTTCTAGAATTACAAATAACCCCCAAAACCCTTCATTTTTACTAAGATCAACTCAACTTGAAGGAATCGCGTAGCTCTAAAATTTTGGGCAGCATGCCCTCTGTATTTTGCTATATTCCAGCCATTTATGGTTGTAAGGATAGAAGACAACCAAGTGGAAGAGATAAATAATGTAAAGATCACAAACGTAATAACAAGTAAATAAAAAGGAAAGATTGCAAACCAATTAACTACCCAACTCCTCTTGAGCTTGTAGATTAATTGAAACAAGTTTCTTCAAGTTGATGAATTACAATCACTCTTGTGTACAAAGGAAAGTTCACCTCCTCCTTACTCCGAACTCCACTTAGTCAAGTTAGAACGTTTTACTATCCCTCAGGACAACCCTCGCAGTGTGACGCCCCCACATCTCTCTAAGGCGAACCAAAGGGTATCCACGGGACGCCTGCCCAGCTCTCACCAGGACTCAAGCAATTCCATTCAACTTAAAACCAAACCGAACATTTCGAAGAGAGCAACATGAATAGAAATAATGCGGAAGCGTTCAAACTTAACAAGTCACTTAACATGTAACCAGTACATCGGGTAATCATAATACGACTTAAATTCTAAATACTCGTCAGGGCCCAAATTTTTACATTTCAATTCCAAAAGTACAACCCAAACCAGGGCACAGCCAAAATATAGTAGAAGTCCTAAACAAAAGTACAACGAAAGGTTTCTCCATACTTCTCCGAGATTCGGTCCTGTTAAGGAAAACAAAACTATAGGGTGAGCTAAACGCTCGTGAGGCCAAGAACACACATGCAAGCACATTGTTCAAATAACAATCCCAAATTTATTAAATAAAACCGTGATATTTCAATAATCAACCATTCGAGCAGGAAAAGTAATCAGAAACAATTCAAGGATATAGTAGCTCTCAGGAGCTAAGTTCCACTCGCTCAGTCGATGTCATTCGTATACCTTCCGGTGATGACCCTCCGTCAACCGGGTCGGTATTTCCATTTCCGTAGATCACCACTTACTTCCCTCCGTCCACCGTACACCTCCAGGGCCCACAAGTCATTTATAAGGCGATACTCCACGAGTATGCCAAGCAAGACCTCTCATTAGGTCGAGCTTATATATCTCATGGCTCGCCCAGGTTCCCGACCAAGCCCATTGCCGGCTCGAGTCCAAGGTCGGCCTATGAGTTTAGGCGTCCCCCATTCATTTGAAAGTCGAGGAGATTCACTCCAACGACGTATGTAGTCATAACATACCATTGCATTTCATTCATTCATTCAATACATTTCATTCATTCATTCATTCAATACATTTCATTCATTCATTTGAAATTAGAACGAGTGTGATAAAGTACACACCCGCCCTTATTTTTAAAATCTCCAACAATTACCACAAATAAGCAAGTATCAAGGATTCACACACTTGACACTCATCGAGCAATTCAATAAGAATTATTTCTGGAGGTTTAAGTGTCCACTGTAAGATCCTCTTGAAGATCTTCGTATGCACCTGGGCAGATAATAGTGGATAATCACTCAAATATCCCAATTATCAAGGAAGGTTGTACACTAGTACAATCTAAAGAATATTTCACGAAAATGAACCTCAATTACTCGTAAATCGAGGTTCAACTTGTATTTTATTAAGTACAATATTAATTGAGTTTTTATCATGAAAATCGAGGGCAAAATGTTTGAATAATCTAAGAGAATTAAGAGTTTTTGAAAAAACTCCTTTGCCTTGAAAATTTGAAAAATTTCAGTTTTATTGTGAATCTTTGAAAATTCGTATCTCTCTCGATATAAGTCCAAAATTGGAAAACTTTATACCGTTGGAAACCTTTTGGAAAGTGTTAAAAGTTCTTAGAAGATACTTTTCCATGAATCTAAGTGGAAAGTACTAAAAAATGAGTTTGAAATCACTGTTCCAAAATGTTCAGGATTGAGCTAAGGTTGGTTTTTCGTTAACTTTGCAAATTTGGCAGAATTCACTCGTTGCAAACTAGTCCTTGAAATTTATAACTCAATTAGAGGTGTAAGTAAGGTTTAGGTCAGAACAAGCGGATTGAGAATTGGAGTTTCGAGCACCGAAATACGGTAGCTCGAAGTTAGGAAAATTCAAGTCTGGTGAACAAATTTCCAGATTTGAGTTTCCAAAATTGGAACCTTAGCTAAGTATCAAAACGAAGTTGGATTGGTATAAAATTTTGCAGTATGTTACTCCTTTATGAAAGGTACCGCTCTATCAAAATTCAGGGAAAAATACCTTCGGGAAGGTAATTAATTAATCATCCAAAGTTCAGGAGAATTTCTAAGGTAACCTGTCTTTTGACTTCATTTCCCAATTCAAATCGTTTAATCAAGAAAGCTATCCAACCATGGTTCATTTGTGAAATAAAGGTCTAAAATACATCCATGATACCTTTGGTAAGTGTTAGCATCAAGAACTTCAATTAATAAGATCACTCCCAAGTTTTGTCCCAAACCAGTCCAAGTATTACGGTTTTTTTTCCAAAACAGGGCAGTCCTCTTGTTTTGGTCACAACTCAGTCAATTTAACTCAGAATGGGGCATGGTTTATGTCGTTGAAAAATACATTCATAGGGCTATAATATCACAGAAGAAATCATTTCAAAATTTGGCACCCAACTAGTTCAAAATAGGGCATCAATTTGCTGCCTTATCACTTCATTCCAGTTGAACAGAGCAACAGGACAGCGATCTTAAAACGTTTGGTTCGGCTCACTCACAAAGAATCAGAACCTGCATTTTATCTCAAATTAAAGCCTGGAATATCTAGTTTCAAACACCACCGACGGCAGATGATTTCGACACCCGAGGACAAAGTTATGGCCGAAACACTACCGCTAGTCAAAGCCATACGTGAACAGTTTCCAGATTTGCTAGTTTCACAAAAAAAATTCATTTGCCCAACCAAATCTCAATATTTTTCAATGAAATTTTTCACACATCTAATACGTCATATAAACATCAGATTCAAGCCATTAGATCATTTAAAATTGGCCTTAAAATGACCGAACAAGACAGGGGCAAAATCGGAAACTTTTGCTTCTTGCACCCAATGAAGTTTCTATCAATTACACACCATTAATTCATCATTTTAACCACTAAACCAACAATATATCCACCATCAATCATCAAATCAGAAAGAACCCAAGAGTGGGAGTTCATAGAGCCCACTTTCACATTTTTCCAACAATATCAAGTCATCTACTTACATGCAAGTACTTAGAGATGCATATCTACTACTATAAATCAAGTTTAAGGTGATGGATCATGTTATACCTTCTTAATGTACTAGATCAGAATTTTTGGCCCTTGAAATGGTCCAAGAAACCGTGATTTCCAGCACCCTTTTTGCAGCTCAAAATGATCTCCTAGTGTTAAGCTAAGTATGGTACAAGTTTGGTTGAATTTGGAGATGATTTGGTAGTGGTTTGAGTGAGATTTGTGAGGTAAAATTTTGAAACAATGGAGTTAGAGAGGGAGAGAGGGCTGGTCGGCACTCTTGGGAAGGAGGAGAGAGAGTGTGATCAGATTTTTAAGCTTCCAAGAGAAGATACTAACTTGTGGCCACAAATCACCCATTAGTCAACTCACATTAGGGTGCGTTTGGCGCGGTTAGGGCTCGATTTCTCGCGTGTTTGGTTCACTAGTGCACTAAACTTCTAATGCACTTATATTCATGTAAATATTATTTACTCTTAATTGTCCCGAAATAAGAGTCTAAAGTCCCTCAAATAAAGTCGCGCGTGTGAAAACTCGTACCGTCAATTTTAACGCTATAACGCGAAACCTCCGAGAATTTCTTATAACGATTGTACTACTAACTATCACTTGAGTATTTATTCGCAAGACTACCTATTTTAGAACCATAGCACAAGTCTCCAATATTCCAAACTTATTGCACTCTCCAGCGGATAAAATCTCCAAGCACTATTCACTATTTTTACTAAACGCGCTTCAGGAAATTAATTTTTGAAATGAGTCACTTTAAAAATATAACGAAGTTATATTACCATGTATTTAGGTCTAATAAAACTAGAAAATATTCCTCGTGGTAAAAATCCAATTAAATAATTTATTAAGCCATAAGTTAGGCTTAAAAATAATAGTTTTTACGAGTCCTCACACGCAGAGCTACACTCATGAAGTATTCACTCACAAATGAAAAGCTTACAATGAACCTCACACCACTAAGACCACAAATCTTCCTTGTAGAGTATTTTCTCACTAAAATCACTCTAGATCTTTTGTATCTTCAGTATACAAAAGTTGTTTGAAGATTCTGACCATACTCTATTTATAAGAGACCAACAAAGTGCATCATTAATGCTTCCAACGGATAGAAAGTAGCTGAACAGTCAACTAACCGTTGGAGTATCGGACGTCCAGTACTCCTGTTTTTTGAGTCCGACAGCAGGCAGTGAGTTTGAAAATTTTTTTTCAATTCTATCGGACGTCCGGTGAAAACATATTCAGCGTTCGATGGTTTCGTCGATTTTGAAGAATCCTATCGAACGTTCGATGCTTGCATCCGTTTGAGGTTAGTGATCCAAGAGGAATGTCTTATTTCTTTCGGATGTCCGGTGGTGGAGTTCTTCATGCGTCCAAAGTTACGCAATGATTATCGGACGTCCGATCCAAGCGTCCGACAGCTTTCAGCAGCCTTTGTCTCTTTCAATATCACTTGATCTTTGAATCTGATTTACTTCACAACTGAAAATATTTCTTGAAGAGATATTAGTATTATCTATTATTTTGTAAACATCAAAAGTTAGGGACCAAGGTCGACATTCTTCCCCTTTTTTATGATGACAAAACAATGGATAGAAGAAGGAAAAAGATTGAGCAAATGAGCATAAGCTCCCCCTCACTCATTGCATCCAAACTTATAATCTCAGAATAACTCCCCCTTACACATAGCACCCATTTCTCCCCCTTTTTGTCATCATAAAACTTCAGTAATATTCAAAAATATCAAGAAAAACTCAGTTCAAAATATCAGAAACATCAAAAGAAAATTATAAAAGAGTATTATGAACAAGAATCTCATCAATCTTATCAATATCTCCTACTTGTTAGAGTAAGCATCATGTCTAACTATCCACATGCATTTCATGCCTCTTCTCATATTCTTTCTCACATAACAATCACTTTTCATGTGAACTTTTTTACAACAAAAATTACACATAACCAAAGAGTTATTTACATGAACAGGTTTAATAAATCTTACTTGTCTTCTCTTATAAATAGCAAATTCATTTGCAGCAGAATTTGTCTTCTTCTGATAAGTGTCAAAATGAGGTTTTGATTTATTACTTTGAAAATAGTCTTGTTTTTTATGTTGGAACAACTCATCTAAATTATCCATTTTTCTTTTCAAATCATCTTGTTTCTTTTTGAATATTTCACAAAGTTTTATTTTTCTATCAAGCTCAAAGTGTAAAACAGTCTCATTCTTTTTTAAGAAATCACTTTCAGTTTTCAGTTTTTTGTTTTCTTGAAAAAGACGTGCATTGTCCTGAAGAAGAAAGCTAATTTTATGTTTTAATTCCTTATTTCTAGCATAAGATTCTTTCAAACTATCATGCAATTTTATAATGAAAGATTCAAGATCATCATCAGTTTCATCATCACTTTCAAATTGAGAGTTAGAAGATGTTACTTCATCATTTCCAATGGCCATGAAAGTCAATTGAGCAGATTTTTCTTCCTCTTCAATTTCACCATCGGAGTTGCATTCATTCCATGTGAACTGGAAGTTGTTAAAACTTGGTTTTCTTTTACTTTTTCTCTTCTTCATTGGACACTCACTCATGTAGTATCCAAGCTGGCCACATTCATAGCATTTGTCACCTTGCTTTTTGTTGGTCTCATATCTTCCTTTGTTTCTTGTATTGTTGAATTGATTATAATCTGAATTGCTAGGTCCTCCTCTTCTAAATCTCTTTTTGTTGAGAATTCTCTTGAAACTTCTTGTGATGAGAGCATGATCACTGTCATCAACTTCTGCATCTTCTTCATCTAGGGAGGCAGAATCATTTTCATCTTGAGATGCCTTTAGAGCAATGCCCCTTCTTACTTTCGCATCCTCTTCCTCTTGCATTTTGAACTTAAACTTCAGGTCATAAGAGATTAGAGAATTAATAAGAGATTCAATGGGCAAGGAATTCAGATCTCTTGCCTCTTCAATTGCAATCACTTTACTTTCCCAATCTTTAGACAGAGCATTCAAGATTTTTCTGTTTTTCTCTCCTAAGGTATATTCTTTTTCCAGAACCTCTAAATCTTTAATAAGATCATTGAATTTACAATACATTTGATCAATATTTTCATGAGGTTCCATCTTAAATGACTCATATTTAGTAATCAGGATAGATTTTTTCTGTTCTCTAACATTTTCACTACCTTCATGAATTTTGTTCAGTTTATCCCAAATTTCTTTAGCTGACCTGCAACCCTTGACTCTAATAGATTCATTTGAGTCTAAAGTACAATATAACACATTTATGACTTTTGCATTTAAGATGAGATGAGTTCTATCCACAGCAGTCAATTCACTTTTTGTTTTCGGTTTAGATCTATGAGTATTTTCATCTATAAGAGGGGCATCATATGGACTTTCACTAATAATAAACCACAATTCAATGTCAATAGATTGCAAAAAAATAATCATTCTTTCTTTCCAACTCACATAATTTGACCTATTAAACATATGTGGTCTAATGATAGAATGTCCTTCAAAAAACATGGTATTATTGGTTGTCATATTTACTCCTAAGCCGATTGAGCTTAATCTCTAGGAGACCAAACTCTGATACCAATTGTAAGGATCAAAAGCAATCAAGTGGAAGAGATAAACAATGTAAAGATCACAAACGTAACAATAAGTAAATAAAAAGGAAAGATTGCAAACCAATTAACTACCCAACTCCTTTTGAGCTTGTAGATTAATTGAAACAAACTTCTTCAAGTTGATGAATTACAATCACTCTTGTGTACAAAGAAAGGTTCACCTCCTCCTTGTCCCGAACTCCACTCGGTCAAGTTAGGACATTTTACTATTCCTCAGGACAACCCTTGTGAGGACTCGCAAATTTACTTATTTTAAATTCCTATTTCTAGCTCATTTAATTATTTATATGGCCAATTGCTCCAATTATTATTTTCTAACTTTTTTAGACCTAATTACATTGATCTATGACTTACTTATATTTTTAGAGTGACTTGTTTCAAAATTTAATTTTCGAAGGCTTGTTAAGTGAAAATAGTGAATACGCGATTGGAGTAAATAATGGAATCGAGAATATAATAAATTTGAAAAATTGGAGACTTGTACATTAGTCTCAAAATAGATATTTTTATGTTTAAATGCTCAAATATTAGTTACTAATATTATCGTTATTAGAATTTCTTAGAGATTTTGCGTTATCGTGCTTAAATTGGAAATACGCGTTTTCACACGCGCGATTTAATTGAGGGACTTTAGACCCTTAGTTAGGGGCAAGTAAGAGTGAATAATATTTATATGAAAATAAGTGCATTAGAGGTTTAGTGCACTAGTGCAACAAACTTAAGAAGAATCGAGCACAAAACGCGTGCGTGTGCGCACTTTTTGTAGTTGACTTTTGTGCACCCAATCCTTAGTCATTAAGCTTCCTTTGGAAACCTCATTTCAGACCACAATACTCTCTCTCTTCTCTCTCATTCTGGACGTCCAAAACAGCAAGGAAGAAGGAGGAAAAACTTCACCATTTTCATTCCAAAATTTGCACCAAATCTCCCTCCAATTCACCTCAAATTCCAACCGTACTTAACTAATCACTTGGAGAACACATCAAACTAGGAAAGAGGGCTGCTATCCATGGTTTTCTTGAGCATCTAAGGGGCCGAAATTTCTGTCTAGTTCATCAAGGGAGGTAATGGATGATCAACCTTAATAATCTTAAGTTATGGAAGTTCTATTGCACATCTAAGCTCAAGTATGCTTGTGGGTAGTCTTGTTATGGTGGATTTTTGTTGTGTGGGCTCTATGAACTCTCACTTTTAATAGAAGGACTGATTTGATGATTGATGATGAAATTAATGGTGGTTTAGTGCTTAAATTAGTGGATTAATGTTATATTATTGGTAGAAAATCAAAGGAGGTACTTGGAGTAAAAGTGACCGTTTTACTCCTGTCTTGTCCGACCACTTTTGTGCAAAATTTTGAGGTTCTAATGGCTTTTTTATGTTGTTTACATGTTATATTGGTTGTGTAAAAAGTTTCATCGAAAAATAACTTGATTTGGTCACCCAAATGTTGGAGTTACGAAAGCTTAGAAATCTGGAAACTATTCCCGTATTCATCCAGGCAGTGTTTTTTTTTTTGGCTATATCTTTTTACTCCGATGTCAGAATCGAGTGCGGCTTATGCACTGGAAACTAGACATTCTCAGATTTCCAACGGTATAAAATTCACATTCTGGTTCCATTTGAGTGAGTCAAACCATTCGTTTGAAATCCACTATCCTGTTTCATTGCTTCCTGGAAGGCAGCACATGAGCTGCAAATTTATGCTTACGAATGAGCTGGCTATGGACAGATTTTGAAAATGGTTTCTCCTGAGAAAATATAGCCTTATGAGTCTAGTTTTTAATGCCACCAACCATGCTCAATTCCAAGTTGAATTGAGTGAGTTGTGGCCATATTTCGAAACTGATGCAGTGAGTAAAAATCCTCTTTTGACTAGTTAAATGGCCTAGCTTGATTTGGGACTTGTTGTTTTGGAAACTTTGATGTCCAACATCTACCAAACTTTATATTAGATTTTCCTTGGACTTTGTTCACAAATAAACCAGATTTGGGTTGGTTGCTTTGGACAAAATGTTTAAAAAGGGAAGAAGAGCTAGAAGACAGTTTTGCCTTGGGAAATTTCTTGAACTTTGATGGTTTAGTTAACTACCTTCCTGTGTGAAATTTCAAAAGAAATTTGATAGAGGAGTGGTCCTTATATGGAGGTTTAATTGTACAAAATTTGGTGATATTCTAAGACCATTTTGATATGCAAATGATGTCCTGAAATTACTCTTCGAATCTGGAAAACTTTTCTTTTTCTCTTAGCCGAATGGCCAATCTTGACTTGGGACTTATTATTTTGAAATTCTTGGTGTTGATCATCTAAGAAAATGTATATTGAATGTTACTTAGACATTGTCTATACAAATGAACCATGTTTGAAAATATTTCATTAGCCAAATGATTTAGAAAAGGGAAATGGTAGCACAAGGCAGCTTTACCTTGAAAATTTAGAAACGTTTGTGACTTTGTTAACCGACTTTCCGTACGTATTTTTCCATGAAATTTGACAGAGGAATAGCCCCTATATGGTTGTATAACACTACCAAATTTGGTGCCATTCCAAGTCCGTTTCAATGTTCAACCAACGTCCCAAAGTCAGTGATTTAAATCTGGAAAATAGGCCAACGGTCTCATTTTTCAGCACCTTTGATCCGCCATATCTTGGTGCTCAAAACTCTAATTCTTATTCCACTTGTTTTGTTTTAAACTTCAATTGCAAGTATAATAGAGTTCCAAATTTCAAAGGCTAGTTCAAATTGAGTGAATTTTACCGAATTTCCAAAGTTATCCAAAAACCAACCTTGAAATTGTCTTAGTATTCTACAGCAGTAACTTTGAGCTGACTTTTGAATATCTTCCGTTTGGAATCATGGAAAAGTTTCTAGAAGAAACTTTTAGTACTTTGGAAGTAGTTTCCAATGGTATCAAGTTTTCTAATTTTGGACTCATAGAGAGTGAGATTTGATTTTTCAAAGTTTACTTGCTAAATCTGAAATTTCCGAACTTAAAGGAAATTGAGGGTTTCAAACTCTCCATTTTCCTCCGATATTGTTAGACCGTTTTACACTTGATTTCAAAGGCGAAAATCAGATTTCTCTTGTATTTTTGAAACCCACTTTCGAGCCTCGTTTATGAATAATTAAGGTTCAATTCATGAATTCTCCTTAGAATGAACACTAGTACAACCTTCTAGATAAGTAGGGAATTTTAAGCGATGGTGTGTAATAGACAACTATTATTTGCTCAGGTGCTCAAGGGGACCTTCAAGAGGAACTCGGAGCGGACGCCTAAACACTTGTTTGGGCGCTTACTCACTTGTTTTAACTAGGTGAGTGTTCCATATAGGAGTACGTAATTTGAATAAGTCTATGACATGCTTATTCCATGATCGTCAAGTGTTAAGTGTTACATATTAAGTATTTACCACACTCATGCATATTTAAGTAGGGTATACTTGAATTACTCGACATGAATTGCTTGAAGAGCATATTTACATGACTACTTGAATTATTCGACATAAAATACTTGAAGAGCATATTTACGTGACTACTTGAATTACTCAACATGAAATATTTGAAGTGCGTATATTTCAATTACTCGATATGAAATACTTGAATTGTATATTTATGTGAAGTGTTTAAATGATTAATTATGCTATAGTTGCATAAGTCGGTTGGAGTGAATCTCCTCGACTCTTAAGTGGTAAAAGTGAGAAACGGCCAAAGGCGGCCTATTAAAATGACTAATGTCTACCAATTAACCGTAATTACTACCGTTAACCGTTAACCGTCAACCGTTAACTGTTTACCATAATTACTTACCATTTTCCTATCTACTTGATTACCTGGTACTTGATTACTTGATTATCATAAATTACATGTTCACATGAAATTATCAAATAATGCTTATGTGTTCATGTGTTAATTGTTGCTAGTAATTGCTCATATGAAATTGTCCACCATTTTAAGGCGAGTGTGTACTTTATCTCACTCGATCTACCAAAAGAATAAATTTTTACCGTTACCCAAGTTATTTGATTACTTGTGCATGTTGTAAGCTCTAAGCTGAACTTGGGTCCTGCCCTTGGTTACTGACCTACTCGAGCCAGGACTGGGCTCGGTCGGGTAGGTTGGAACCCTGGGCCACCGTTTCGGTATACTCGAGTATTACCACTGGAGGGATAAGGCGATGGCCAGACAGTACCGTGGGGATCGGAAGTTATAAGGTGCAGATGACCGAAATGGTTTCAATGGAACACCGTATCCTTCAATGTGTGTTTAGTTTACGTAATGATAACCGTTTCATGTAGATGTGCCATACCTGTGATATGCTCAAATTACCCGTACAATGATTATTGTCTCATGTTAATATGCCAATGTACAACCTTGAACTATACATGCAGTATGCTCAATTACTTGATTTATTAGAACTGCTAGAGTGTTTTGGAATCTCACTGGACTGTGTAGCTCATCCCACGTTTTGGGTTTCTTTAACAGGGTTCGAGATCAAGAGTGCTCGTGAATAGTACTAGATTGTCTTGTTTTGAAGACTTTAAGTTGTATTACAGCAGATGGCTGTAGTAAATATTCTTTTGGGATGTATTAAGCTTGAGAACTGATTAATTGTAAGTGTGAGATATTTTGGAGTACTTTTATTATGTATTGAAGTTATTTGAGATATTATTGAAGTATTCCGAGCTTGTGAATTGTGGATGGCAGTGAGTCCTGGCGAGAGTTGGGCAGGCGTCCCGTGGATACCCTTTGATTCGCCTTAGGGAGAAGTGGGGGCGTCACAACCCTCGCAGAGCTACACTCATGAAGTATTCACTCACAAATGAAAAGCTTACAATGAACCTCACACCACTAAGACTACAAATCTTCCTTGTAGAGTATTTTCTCAGTAAAATCACTCTAGATCTTTTGTATCTTTAGTGTGCAAAAGTTGTTTGAAGATTCTGACCATACTCTATTTATAGGAGACCAACAAAGTGCATCATTAATGCTTCCAACGGATAGAAAGTAGCTGAACAGTCAACTAGCCATTGGAGTATCGGACATCCGGTACTCTTGTTTTTTGCATCCGACAGCAAGCAGTGAGTTTGAGAAATTTTCTTCAATTCTATCGGACGTCCGGTGAAGACATATTTAGCGTCCGATGGTTTCGTCGATTTTGAAGAATCCTATCGGACGTACGATGCTTGCGTCCGATCGAGGTCAGTGATCCAGGGGGAATGTCTTATTTCCTTCGGACGTCCAGTGGTGGAGTTCTTCATATGTCCGAAGTTACGCAATGATTATCGGACGTCCAATCCAAGCGTCCGACAGCTTTCAGCAGCCTTTATCCCTTTCAATAGCACTTGATCTTTGAATCTGATTTGCTTCACAACTGAAAATATTTCTTGAAGAGATATTAGTATTATCCATTATTTTGTAAACATCAAAAGCTAGGGACCAAGGTCAACAATGGCTTCATTGTTTTTCCTCAACTCAGTCCAATTCAACACATAAGAAATCTCAATACAATAGCCCTTCAACTAGGCTCAAGTTCATCCAAATACAAAGCAAGTCTAGGAATGCAACTGGAAATCAAGTTTTAAGGACAAAAGCTAAATAGTAGGTTTGACGTCTCTTAGCGTATCGGTTACAACCGAAGCTACGCTTATCAAATTGGGGTGCAATTTATACTATTTCGAAGCTAAGAGAAAGAGTTACAATTTTGATGAAGATCACTCACTCCAGTTTGTAGTATATCTACGTCAAATTTTCAAATTACAGAACCAGAATCTCACAATCAAGCTAGTTAACCGCACTATGTTTAAACGACAATAACTCAGACTACCGAAGTCCGATTGAGGCATTTTTAGGGGTGTTGGAAAGCTGAGATATAGCACTACAACTTCTGTATTTTGACCAAATGCTACTTCAGTATGGATCAGGGTGAACAGACACGGTCAAATTGGTGAAATGTCAAAACTGTCCATGAAGCTCTACCTATGGCAGTCAGGTGTATTTTTGTCATTTCATGAGCTATAGTGCTCTGATTGAGCTGAAATTTTGTAGGCAGCTATAAAACATCATTCTATACAACTTTCATGTTTTATAATAAGCCTAATTCGGCCTCTCTCATGGTCAAACAGAACCGGGCAAAACAGGGCAAATTGGAAACCCTAAGCTGGAATTTATGCACACAAGCTGAAATTTCTTTGAAGGCAAGCAAAACTAGCATTTTCAACCTCAAAATTACTCATGACAACTACCAAATCATGGATAAACATCAATCATCATATGAAGACAAAAAATTTACTATAAAAACTGAAATTCACCATACCCTACTTCAAACCATAAACTTATCCACAAAACTACATATTTAACCTCTCCAATCCACTAATTGACAATTATTAAGAGTAAAAGGAAATTTCTAGGGAATTTACCTTGAAACTAGAGGAAAGATGATAGCTTAGGGTTTCTTCTACAAGAATCACTCCACCAAGACCTTTGTGCCTCCTTAATAAGCACTTGTATGGTGTAGTTTCCAAAACTATCGGTTAAAACTCAAGATTGAACCAAGAAATTGGAGTGCAAGATGAAGTATTTTCCTCTCTTTTCTCCCTCAAGAATTTCGGCCAAGCAAGGTGAAAATGAAGAAAAATTTGGTCAAAATTTGATTTTAGTAAAGGTAAAGAAATTTGGTCAAAGTCCCTATCCAATGGTGTCATGACACTTGGCCTTTCTTAAGTTTATTCTTATTCCTTTGTCTACCAAGCTTAACCTAGATAACTATCCTCTAATTATCTCCTAACACCTTGTAAAATAATATCTCTTAATACAAAACTTCAATTAATCGTCAAAATTTTATGGCATTTAGTGACTAGCGGGTCCCACGTCTACAACGCACTTCAAACTTATCAAGGACTAACTTATATTGTGAAAATGATTTAAAACCTATACTCACTTATAAAAATCTCTGGAAAATGAATATAATAGGGTTTAATGAAGAAAATGCATGTAAGACAATAAAATAAAATATTATGAAATAGGGAAAAATTACGGGTCCTCACAGAGTTGCTCTCCAAGTAGATTGCAAAGTGTGATTGAAGTTTGAGGTGATTTGGAGTAAGATTTGAGGTAGAATAAAGAGTTTTCTTTCCTTTATTTTCTTTCTTGTTTTGGCTGGCTTTTGAGGTGAGAAAATGAGAGTTTCAGCCGTGCACTTGAGGTGAGAAAAGAAGGGTTTTGATCTGGTGTGATGCTTCCATGAGAAGCTTAAGAATGTGTGGCCAAAATTGCTCCAAAAGTCAACTAAGAATAGTGCGCGTACGCACACGTTTCGTACTCGATTCCTCTCAAGTTTGTTTCACTTGTGCTCTAAACCTCTAATGCACTTGTATTCATACTATTATTATTCACTCTTAATGGTCTAAAAATAATGGTTTTAAGTCCCTCAATTAATCGTGCGCGTAAAAACTCATACTTCCGATTTGTGCGGGATAAAGTGAAATTTTCAAGAATTTCTTATAACGATAGTATCACTAACTAATAATTGAATATTTAAACAAAAAAATACCTATTTCAAGACTAATGTACAAGTCTCCAATTTTTCAAGTTTATTGTATCCTTGAATCGATTATTATTTTCAATCGCGTATTCACTATTCTCACTTTATGAGCTTTCAAAAATTAAATTTTGAAACGAGTCATTTTAAAAATATAAGTAAATCATAGTTCCATGTAATTGAGTATAAAGAGGTTGAAATAAAATATTCGAGGAAAACAGGCAATTAAATATTGAAATAAGCTAGTAATAGGGGCTTAAAATAGGAAATTTTGCGAGTCCTCACATAAGTCGAGTTTTAATTCCTCAAATCTCCAATTAATTTTTCTTAATCTACTATTGATCATTCTTACTTCTCCAAAATTAATACACTCTCGTTTCAAATATAGTCTTGAAAAACGTGTACTCGTTGTTCCGAACTAAACGAGTTTTCGAAAAGTAAATTTTCTAATAAAACGCTTTAAAAACATAAGAGAGGTATTTTTCCATATAAGTGGATTTTACGTAGTCGAATTAAATAATTCCGAGAAAAAGTGTGAACAACTATTTAAATAAACCAGTAATATTTGACAAAAATTAGAAAATTTTCGGATCCTCACAATTACCTTCAAGAATTAAACACAGCAAGTAAATGGAGTAAGTGATGATACAATTTATGTGGTACAATCAAAATAAATGGAGTAAGTGATGATGCAATTAAACTAAGGCTATTTCATTTTTCACTTTGTGATAAAGGGAAAGTATGGTTTAATTTTTATTCACCTAATACTTTCATTTCTTGGGGTGAGCTAACAAAAGTATTTTTGAATAAATATTTTCTTTCCAAAAAAAAAAAGCTAAATTTCATATGGATATCATAGATTTTACTCAATATGAAGGCGAGCCATTATATGAAACTTAGGAGAGATTTAAGAATCTTCAAAGAAGATGTCCCCACTAGGGTCCTCCCAATTGTTTGGTTGTTCAAACATTCTATAATGGATTCAACTACTCAACTAAAATCAACATAGATGCTGCTGCCGATGGAGTTTTAATGAAAAAATCAACCGCGGATGCCTAACTTTTGATAGAGAAAATGGTCTCTAACCATTATCAATAGGCATATGAAAGAGATAATTCAAGAAGAGTGGCCGGTATGTATGAAATTAACAATCTCAACTCGTTAAGTGCTAAATTAGAAAATATGTTTAATTCTCATATGTATAACATTGATAGGTTGTTGGGTAAACAAGGGACAATAGGTCAAATTCTCATGTAAGTGTTGCTTATTATTCGACATGTGGTGGTAATCAGGATAGTGCTATTTGTTTTCATATAGAGTAAATTTATAAAGTTGACAACTACAATTGGCCATTTCAAAATAATCCTTTTTCAAACAATTACAACTCTGATTGGAAGAATCATCCCAATTTAGGGTAGAGAGACCAACTAAATTCACAAAAATCTATTGATCCACCCGATTTTTCAACAAGGTCACTTGACCCACAATTTTCAACTTTACAGGTCAAATTTGAAAAATATGTTCATGAAATAAAAGAAAGATTTGACGATGTTAAAACAAGTATGAACAATATGATGACCACAATTAGAGATATGCAAGACCAATTAGGTAATATTACTAATTCCATTAATTTGGTGCAATTGAGTGAATTTTCAAGTAAAATCGAGGTGAATGTCAAAGAACATGTGAGTGCAATTACTCTTCGGAATGGTTAACAATTAGAGAATTATCACCTTGGCAAAAGTAAAAAAAAATAATAAAAATAGGGATAATAATGAACAAGAAAGTAAAAAGGATCATATTCCAAATGAGTTTGATATACCTTCTTCTCATGTTTCACACAAAATTGCCACTAATTTCATTTCTTTTCCTGATAGGTTGAAGCAAGATAATAAGGAGAAGGAATTTGAGAAATTTGCTCTAATATTTAAACAAATTAGAATTAATATTTCTTTTGTTGATCCTATCTTACAAATCCCCTCTTATACTCATTCTTGAAGAGTATTATGTCAAGAAAGAGGAAAATTGATCATAAGATAATAGCATTAACAAAGGAATGATCAGTGTGCATTCAAAACAAGCTTTCAACAAAATTTAAAGATCCAGAGAGTTTCACTATATCTTGTACCATTGGACATTTGAATTTCGCTAATGTTTTGTGTGATTTAGGTTCAAGTGTATCATTGATACCACTTTTCATTATGAGGAAACTTGATTTGAGGGATATGAAGGATACAAATATTACTCTTCAATTGGTGGATAGGTCCATCAAGCGTCTGATTGATATAATTGAAAACATCATCGTTAAGGTGAAATCATTCTTTATACCGGTTGACTTTATTGTGTTTGATATGAAAGAAGACATGCATCTACTAATTATTTTAGGTAGACCTTTCTTAGTCACCGCTAAAACTTTAATTGGTGTTCAAGAAGGTAAGTTGACCTTTAGAGTGAATGGTGAAGAGTTAACATTCAATCTTAATAAAAGTAAGTGTCTTGATTTACGATGAAAAAGTTTTTAAATCTAAGGAGGTTAATGTTATACAAGAGTTGTATAAAGAAGGTTATCATATTGAAAGTCTTCATTCTCATGGTTATAGCATGCCTAATATAATGAATAAGAAAAAAGTGATCCTTAATCTTAAAGTTCAAGTAGATAAAGGTAAGAAATTAAGTAGACTTTGGGATTGTTTCAAATGTTTTTCAAGAAATCCTTCTATACATTGTGATCATGCTAACTTTTCTTTGTTCAACAATGAGGATGATTTTGAGATAGGGTAAACTCAAAATATGGTGAATGAAAAGAGATGTTTTAGCCCTTGTGAAGGAGCTAAATCATTTTCCCCTCCAAAGTGAAAACACTTTTGAATCGATCCAACTACTTTTGACAAAAGCGCTAAATTGGGAGGCAACCCAATGTTTTAAATCATTTCTTTTGTTTTAGTGTATTTTCATATTTATTAGCTGTATTAAGTTGTGTTTGTTATACTTATTTTGTAGGTTTCAAAAGTTGATACAAAAGTGATTTTTTGAAGATTGGCGAGGATCAAGAAACGTGAATAATTCAACCCCTCATTTTTCATTTTAAATATTTTTGATTTGTTATGAAGCGTTAGATTGCATGTCTAGATCATTTTAAACTTGTTTGAGGCATTACATTTTGTGAAAAAATGATCATATTCATGTTTTTGTAGAAGTTGAAAATGTAAGGAATGGTGTAAAAGTTAACAAATTTGCACTTTAAAAGAAACAACCTAGAGATCCGTGAAGCTACCTCGCGGATCTCTACACCTCACGGATCTTCAAAGATTCTTTAAAGATTCTTGTTTCAATTTTTGTTCCTCAATTTTTTCTTTCCTTTCTTTATCACACACTTCACAAATCTCCAAGTATGGAAAGTGTTGTGTATGTTGTACCTTAAGAAATTTTTTATCTATTTTTATATTGGTACAATAACAAAGGTAAGAAATCCTTTGTGAAACTTTTTCATGCCATTATGGCTTTTGTATCATTTGAATCTTAACTAGTTTATTTGCTATTTTGCATTATAGTTTTCTATTACTAATGGTTATTATATGAAACTTTTGCAATCTTTGACTTTCATTTATGTAGGAAATGGTTGTAATTCAAGAAAGATGAAGTTATAGAAGGTTCCAAGCAAGAGGTCAACTCACCATAGAGGGAGTATTTCTTTTTCCTTTTCACACATTGAAGACAATGTGCATTTTAAGTGTGGGGAGGAGGTTTATTACCTTCTTAATTGTGGTGATTTGAGGAAAAATGGTATAGAATTTTCAAAATTTTATCAATTTTCAAATATGTTTAGTGACCATTAATAGTCAAATTCTCCCTTTGAAATAAAATTGATGTGTCTTAAGAATTTTATTTCTTATTTGACTTGGAAATAAATCTTATGTGATTGGGATTATTGCTATGAAGAACATATATCTTGTAAAGTGGAACTAATTATGCATTGAAATTTGCATGTTTGATAAGTTTCCTATTTTGATTGAATTTCACAATTTGAGTAATGAATAAGGTCAATATTTGGATTACGTTTTCTATGATCATTCTATATGAGGGAAGTTCCTAGAAAAAAAGAAAAAATTGAGAAAAAGAAAAAAATAATTAAATAAATGTTAACTTCAATGATTTTTGAAGTTTAGTAACCAAGTGTCTTTGTCTACAAATGTCGATTTTCATGTAAAACGATTCTTAAATTATGACTATGCAAGGCAATTCTAGTTAAAGATGAAGTTAAGTAACCAAAGGTTTTTATCTACCAGTATCGATTTTCGCATCAAAAGACATCTTCACTACCTAAGAAATCTATTTTTTGTGTATTGAATAAGTCCCTCTTTGAATAATAAAGATGATCATGGAAATTGATGCCTTGACTTGGCTATATGAATTGTTTAAAAATAAAATTGAGTTGAGGGAAGGAAGTGAGTTGAACAAGTCTAAATTCTTGACATAATTCTCTCTTCTTTACTTGCTGTAATGAGTATTTATGGTGAAATGAAAGGTTATATAATGGTGGTTTATTTTGCTATTGAGGAAATGAATTTGAAATATACATGAGCACAAAGGGATAAATTTGAGCTATTGTGATGGCTTGTAATTCTTAATTGCTTGAGGAAAAGCAATAGTTCATGTGACAGCCCCATCTTCCTTTAGGGCGTACCCCAAGAGTTAGCGGACTGCCTGCCCAACTCTTGTCAAGACTAACTAATCTAAAATTCCCAATAGGCATAAAATCGAACAACATAACTTCAAAACACTGCAATCCAAAGTTATATGCAATGGAGTCATTAACCATTCAAGCTTAAGGTACAAGTCAAAGTATTCAATCTTATACAAATACATATGAGATTTACCAATACAGAGGAGCTTACGTAAAATGCCTAAGGTCTAAACCTAGCTCAACTTTTTCCAAAATCACCAGCCCAGGTTTTCGTCCCTGAAAGAAAAACAAGGATAATGGAATAAGCTTTCGCCCAGTGAGATATCACAGAGACATGCAGTCAGCAATAAATGGATAGCAAAATCACATGTGAGTAACATTTTGAAAGATAAACAAGTATCACAATTTACAGAGTAAAAGGATACAGTTGGCCCTTAGAGGCCAATTCCCAATCGCAGTAGCTTGATCCAAGTCCATTGACACTCTGTCAATGTTTAAAAAACCAATAATATTGTCCGTAGACCTCCACTTTACACCAATCTCTATTTACTATTCATACCCCTTACCAGACCCGAACACCAGACAGAGGGAGGTAATACTCCAGTATACCAAATTCCAAAATAAACAGTATTCAGAGATTCAGAGATAGATTCCCCATGGCCTGTCAATCTATCTCGACCAAGCCCTTGCTGGCTCGAGTCGATTAACTCACCAATGAGATTTGAGCTCATGTTCACAGAGTGGTCGTTGGATAGTAAGTTCCAAACGACATTCAATTCAAGCACAAGTAACATACTTCAAGCGAATAGCAGAGCAGCCAAACAATCAAGTGAGATCGATTGTGATAAAGTACACACTCGTCCAACCCAGAGTAAACCAATCATAGTCATATATCCATAAATTTTAGTCACACAGTGGTTCACATAAGCAATAAGTCATGCAGGTGGTACACTCACCAGTTCAAACAGAGCAACGTTAAAAGTTCGTCCCCGGGTTATGCTCGTGCTCACCGACAAATCCTAAGAACAACCAAGATAAAAGTATTATGGTCCAACCATCAAAAGCTTAGGTGAACCATGGAAAATCTAAGTAGATACTAGGGCAATGATTCAAGTATGATTTTGGAGTGAAAAGAGAGTATTTAGACCCAAGAAATATGAGTAACCAAAGAGTTCCTCATTTTATTTCATGGCCGGAAAATTCCAGCAGCAAAACAGTGAAAAAAAACAAGGTAGTTCACCTCTTTAAGTTATGATATTCGCTCCAAATCAACCCCCCATTGTAGTTAAAGGTTTTAGCAAGTGACATGAGCAAGATTGAGTCCAAAAGACCATTAAACCAAAGGACTTTAAGGCTAAAAGACAGTAGGGTATACAGCTGCGCTACCTACCAGAAATATCTAGTAATGAAAAAAACACAATCATGAGGTTTTCACCTTCCAAAATGCATGATTTTCACCCAAGTGTTAACCACAAAAGTCCAACACACAAAAGTCTTAACTAGTGTTTGGAACAAGATTTGCCCAAAACTTATCATGAAAAGGCCGAGGAAAAACAAGATAAAATGCATCACTATCAACTTGGCCAATAAGCAAAATCGCAGCCCTAAAAATTAGAGAAAATCACCAACGAAAACCCTCCATTTCATCTAAATTTCATCACATAAATAAATCTTAAAGGTTTACCAAGTATCTTGTGCAAATTTACTACAAAATCACTCCACAATCAAAGGAAACCAAGATGATTCCAAATTGGACAGCATTTCCCCTATTTCTCCTTAAATTTTCCTCCAAATTCAACACTTAACTTCATGGTAAATCCACCTTAAACAAGACCTTAAGTTATAAGCTATAAAAGGTACTTATTTTAGGTCACAAAGCTAACCAAATTGGACATAAAACTAGCTCTTATACCATCATACCAAGGCTGAAAAAATATAAACCCTAAGCTGAAATTCATAATCACAAGTTGGAAATTTCTATAATAAAGCTAAACGAGCATATAAAAGCTAGAAAAATCACATGACAAGGCTAATAGGTCATAGCAAAGTTGAAATTAGCATAACAAAGCTGGAATTCCTTAACTAAAGCTGGAAATTTCGATTTACAATACAAACTATGAAATTTTTCATAGAATCTATCATAATCAAGTCTTAAATCTACTCAAGTATAAGATAAAAGAGAAAATTTGGTTTCTAGACATAAATACCTTTAAACCCCATGAAGAAATGAAGAAATGTAACCAAAAGCTTCTTATCTCCCCAAATCTCTCCACAAAAGTGCTTCTTTCCACCTTGATACAACTTTCTATTGATTAGATTTGGATCATAGGATAAGTTTCTCAAGGATTCAAGCAAGGAATCAAGGTAAAATTTGGAGTTTCTTTTCTCTCTTTTCTTGCTAAGAATTTCGGGCAAGAGGGAGGAAGAAAGTGAAGGAATTTGTCCAATTTTTCAAGATAAAGATCAAGACTAGTCTTGGTCAAAGGATGGTTGGATGGCCGACAAGTGTCGACTTATGGTTTCAAACTTAGCCCTTTGTCTTTCCTTTGTCTCTAATGGCTAATCTATATTGTTTTCCTCTAATTCACTCTTATCACTTCTAATCACATAAACCATATTGTAAAAATACCCGTTTTCCACTAAATTTAATACACCTCATTAGTGGATCCCACTTCTATAACGCAGTATGAACTTAACATGCACTAACTTATATAAGAAAAATGATAAAAAAAATCTTGACTCACTTATAAAAATATCTAGAAAATTAAGGCAATAAATTAAAATGAAAAAAAATATATTCAAAGAAATAAAATAAAATAATAAAAATAATTTTTGAGTCCTCACAGTTTAAGTGTGGGAGAATTTGATTAACATTTATTTTACCTATTTTTAGTTAGATTTTAGGGTAAATTTTTGGTGTGGTTTAAGTTAAAATGGAAAAATTGAGTTTCTTTATATGTTACTTTTCATACGAGTAGTGTTTCTTAAGCAAACTATGCTAAAGTATGGGTTAACATGCAAATTTGTGTTGTTTTTGTGGGTTTTGGTATCTTATAAATTAATTCAAGCCAAGAAGAGTTTGACAGTTTTGACACACTTTGGTAGTTTTGCTATATCTTGAGTTACAAGTATCAGATTGAAATGATTCTTGAGCCATTTGGAAGCTAAGATATAGCTCTACAATTCTTATAAGATATTGAAATCTATTTTATTGATTTTCCTGATCAAAAAGTCAAAATACTGTGGGGAGAAATTTTTGCCAAAAGCTAAAAGAGGGCATTGACGACTGAGGGGTATTTTGGTTATTTATTGGTTTACAACAACCCAAATGAAATGATTCTTGATTCATTGGAAAGATAACTCAAAGAGCTACAACTTTCATGTTTTGTGAAAGAGTTAATTTGGCTTTTATCATTAAGAAAATTGTAGTTGAATTTGGTTCAGAAATAGAGAAAAGTTGAATTTTGAACAGAAAGTGCAAAACTGTAAAAGAGGAAGAACCACAAGAAAGATCCGCAAGGTACCTCATGAACCCTGAGTGATTGCTACAAGTTGATTTTGCAACTTACACTCATTCCACACTATTTTGTGAACCAATTTTTCTCATGAAATATGGCTGGATCCAGCTAAACTTGAGTTAGTAAAGTAAACTTGAGTCATTATAGAAGTTTCAGCTTGTAGAGGTAAATTTCAACTTAGAGTTAATATTTTCCAGCTTTATTATAGTTGTGTTTGAGTTAGATAATTGTCTATTTTGGGTAGCTTTGTGGCCATAAACAAGTGTCCTTTATAGCGTATAACTTGTGGTTGTGATTGAGGTTGGATTGCTATGAAAATAAGCGTTGAGTTTGAAAGGGAAAATTAAGAAAATAAGGGAAGTGCTGCTGAAATTTTGTTTCTTTCCTTCTTGTGATATGAGTGACAATAGATATGTGATTTTGGGTCGGTCTGAACTTGGGTTTCTTATGATTACTTGAGTCTACCTTGATAGTGACGCATAAGTTTAAATTTTGTCAAAAACCATATGTAAAACAAGAGGAAAAGTAATGGTTTTTTCTAGCATGCTTTCTAGTTTTATTTGTCCAACTTTAAACTTGAGATTGGTTGTTTTCTTCTAAAAACTGTGTGTATATCTTACGTATATTTTACAAAGTTTCATGAGTTATAAATATCTAATTTTTTCTCTTTTGATCTTTTACATCTTTTGATTCTAAGTGTTTTCTTTTTATACTAATAACTTACTTGAATCATAACCCTAGAATACACTTGGGTATTTTTCGATTGGCACTTTCAAGTTGTCTTTGAATTTTGTACTTTGAGAGACCAAACTTGGATAGGCATATGGCTCATAGTTGAGTCTAAAGTGTGCACTTCATTAACCTAAGTTTTGAATGGTTGGACCATGACATCTTGTCTTGGTTAGTTTTAGGGTTTGACGGTGGAAACGAGTACAAACTGGGGTCGAACATTTAGCATTGCTCTACTTTAAAATAGTGAGTGTACCACTTGCATGACTTGTTTAAATGAATTACTTGTGACTGGAAATGTATGATTTGTATGACTGTGACTTGGTTTAATTAGGACTGGACAGGTGTGTACTTTATCATACTCGATTCCTCTTGATTGTTTGACTGGTCTACTGTTCATTTGAAATCTATTATTTGTGTATGACTTTGATCTCGTTTGAAGCCCAATACCCGACGACATTACTATGAATTTGAGTTCAAATCTCATTGGTAGTTAATCAAATAGAGCCAGCAAGGGATTGGTCGAGGTAGATTGACGGGCCATGAGTAAATCTGTCACTGATTTACTGAGTACTAGATTCTTCTGATATTTGGTATACTCGAGTATATAACCACAACAGTTTCTGTTTGGTGTTCGGACCTAGTAAAAGGTATGATTGGTGGATGGAAACTGGTGTAAAGCAGGGATCTATGGTCAATATTTTTTTGTTTCTCTAAACATTGACGAAGTGTCAACAGGCTTGGGTTAAACTAATGCGACTAGGAATTTAGCTCCTGAGAGCCATCTTTATCCTTTTACTTGAAACACTTTGTGTTAGTTGTGGTGTTTGCTTATCTCCCTAATTGATGCTTATATTTGATAGTTTAAAGTTCGAACTATGTGATTTTCAATTGCATGACCCTGTGTCACATTTGTTTTCCTTACAGGGATGAAGTCTTGGAAACGTGATTAATTCATAGTAAGGTTGTTGGATATTGGGCTCCAAATGACATCAAATTCATGCACAAGTAACAGATTTCAAATAAATAATAGACCAGTCAAACAGACAAGTGGAAGCAAGTGTGATAAAACACACACCCATCCAGTTCAAAT
Organism: Coffea arabica; assembly: GCF_036785885.1. Taxonomy (NCBI): domain Eukaryota; kingdom Viridiplantae; phylum Streptophyta; class Magnoliopsida; order Gentianales; family Rubiaceae; genus Coffea; species Coffea arabica. The sequence goes on from NC_092314.1 coordinate 34,497,503, forward strand.
TAAACCAAAGGCACAGTCATACAAATCATAAATTTCAGTCACAAATAGTTTATTTTAACAACAAGTCATGCAAGTGGTACACTCACCGATTCAAAGTAGAGCAACGTTAAACGTTCGCTCTCGGGTTGTGCTCGTTTTCACCGTCAAACCCTAAAAGTAACCAAGATAAAATGTCATGGTCCGACCATTCAAAATTTAGGTTAATGAAGTACATATTTTACGCTCAATTATGAGCCATATGCCTATCCAAGTTTGGCCTCTCAAAACACAAAGTTCAAAGACAAATTTGAAAGTGCCAATCGAGGAATATCCAAGTGCATTCTAAGACTATGATTCAAGTAAGGTGTTAGTGTGAAAAGAAAAACATTTAGACCCAAAAGACCTAAGAGACAAAAAGAGATAAATTAAGTATGTACAACTCATGAAGTTTAGCAAAATATATGTAAGATATACACACAACTTTTAGAAGAAAAACGACCAACCTCGAATTTAAAGTTGGACAAATGAAACTAGAAAACATGCTAGAACAAACCATTACTTTTTCTCTTGTTTTATATATGATTTTTGACAAAATTTCAGCTTATGTGTCACCACCAATGTGGATTTAAGCAATCATAAGCAACCTAAGTTCAAACTGACCAAAAATCATACCTCTATCGTCACTCTTACTCACTCATATTATAAGAAAGAAAGAAAGAAAATTTCAGCAGCACTTCCCCTTATTTCCTTAAATTTCCCTTCCAAACTCAACACTTATTTTCATGGCAAATCAACCTTAATCAAGATCACAAGTCATAAGCTATAAAGGACACTTGTTTAAGGTACAAAGCTACTCGAAATAGACCATTATTTAGTTCAAAAGCGACCATACCAAAGCTGAAAATGTTAACCCTAAGCTGAAAATCACCACTACAAGCTGAAAATTTCTATAATAAAACTAAAATAACATATTAAAGCTGAAAAATCCACATGACAAAGCTAATAGATCATAGTCAAACTCAAATCAAAATATCAAAACTGAAATTTCTCAATCAAAGCTGAAAATTTCAAACCACCACACAAACTATGAAATTTTTCATAAACTCTACCAATATCAAGTCTTAAATCTACTCAAATGCAAGTTCAAAGAGGAGAGATGGTTTCTAGACATGATTACCTTTAAACCCTATGAAGAAATGCAACCCAAGAGCTTCTTTTCTCTCAAATCGTTCCACCAAATTCCTTCTTCCTTCCTTAATATCACTTTCTACAGATTGGATTGCAAGCTTAGAATGAAATCTCAAAAATTCAAACAAGGATTCTATGTTAGAAATGGAGTTTTCTTTTCTCTTTTTCCTTGCAAGGTGGTTTGACCAAGGAGAAGGAAAAATGAAAGGTTTTTGGTCAATTTTTTTAAGTTAAAGGCTAAGAATGGCCTTGGTCAAAGTCAAAATTCCATGGCTTTGTTGACAAATGGCACTCCAAGAGTTAATTCTCCAAATACTAAAATATCAAACCAACCTCTAATTATTCCTTAACACTTTACAAAATAATATCCCTTTGCACAAAACTCTTTCTAATCTTTAAAATTTATTGCACACACCTCACTAGTGGGTCCTACTTACATAATACATTACGAATTTAGCATGCACTAACTTATAGAAGAAAAATGATTAAAAATCTTGACTCACTCATAGAAATATCTAGAAAATTAAGGCATTAAAGTAAAGTAAAGAAAATGTATTCAAAGAAATAAAATAAAATAAAATAATTTTCTAATCCTCACATCTTCCATGGCCAATTTTACCTCCTAGTTAACTTTCTTGGTTTTTACTTCCTCAAAATTTTATTCTCTAGATAATAAAACAAGTAATTAAATTCAAGTAATTGCCACATTCTAACTTCATGTGAGATCAATACCTATTATTCGTGTACTCAATAAACGAACCGTGCACTTGCAAAAATAGGGTAATAAGTTTTTAAAATTTGTAGCGAGTAAAAAGATCCTAACAATTATAGTCTTATGTCTTAGTTTCAAAATGATTCAAGAACCATTAATCCAATATTTTGTTTATCTCAATCCGTAACTTTTGATGATTGCAAAAAATAGATGTTACTAATATTTTCTGATTAGATTTTTCTAGAATTGGAGCAGAACAGGTTCAAAGGCTAACATATGCTGAAATAGCTGTCAGACGCACATAAAGACTGCATCAGCTGTCCGACAACCATTGAGTAACTTCGGACGCATGAAGAACCCACTCTCGGACGTCCGAAGATGATAAGGCAAGTCCTCTAAGCTAATTAACCTCGATCGAACGTACAATACCTGAGTACCGGACGTCCGATAAACGTTGCGACATTTCGGATGCAAAATATTGGAGGCACCAGACGTCCGAACGAATTGAAGGAGAATTCCCAGTTTTACATCATACCTTCGGATGCATATTCTGGAGGTACCGGATGTCCTAAAACATTTCAAGAAAACTTCTTGAACTCACTGCCTGCATTCGGACGCAGAAAACTAGCCTACCGGACGTCCGATATCACCAACTGCTAGTTGACTCTTCAGCTGCTTTCTATCCGTTGGTAGCATTAATTGAAGAATTTTTTGGTCCCTTATAAAAAGGAAAAAGTCAACCACTTCAGACAACTTTCGCACATTGAAACTACATCAGATCTTGAGTGATTCAAGTGTGAGAATACTCTTTAAAGAAGATTTGTATTCTTAGTTGTGGAATTTTCAATAAGTTTTTCAAGTGTGTTTCTATTTCTTCAATAGTGTAACTTTGTGAGGGCTATCCGAGTGATAGTAAAACTTCCTTACTTGACCAAGTGCGGCTTGGGGCGAGGAGGAAGTGATCTTTCCTTTGTACACCAGATATTGGTTGTAAGTTGATCAACTTGAAGAAGTTTGCTATATAAAGTGGTATGCAAACTCAAGTGGAGTTTGAAACTTGGTTTGCTATTCTATCCTTTTTATTTACTGTCTTGCAATATAAACTGTCTATCTCTTCTACTCCCAAACACTTGTGCTTATTCATCAATTGCTCCATTGTGTGGCCCTTTAGAAAAAGAGGGCAAGTTCTCAAAAAGTGACTCATATCTTGGCTAGTTTTTAAACTACCTAATTCACCCCTCCTCTTAGGTTGTCTTCAATCATTACAATTGGTATCAGAGCTTGGTCTCCTAGAGATTAAGTTCAATCGGATTTGGAGTAAAAATGACAACCAACAATGCCATGTTTTTTGAAGGACAATCCGTCATTAGACCCCCAATGTTCAATGGATCAAATTATGTGAGTTGGAAGGAGAGGATGATTATTTTCTTACAATCTATTGATATTGAGTTGTGGTTTATTGTCAATAAAGGTCCATATGATGCCTCTATTATTGATGAAATTACTCATAGGCCGAGACCAAAAACAAGGAGTGAGTTGACTGGTGATGATAGAACTCATCTTACCTTAAATACCAAGCCTATGAATGTATTATACAGTGCTTTAGATTCAAATGAGTCTATTAGAGTCAAAGGCTGTAGATCTGCAAAAGAGATTTGGGATAAACTCAGAGAAATCCATAAAGGAAGTGAGAATGTGAGAGAACAAAAGAAATCCATTCTGGTCACTAAGTATGAATCCTTTAAGATGGAACACTCATGAAAACATTGACAAGATGTATTGCAGATTCAATGATCGTATTAAGAACTTAGAAGTACTTGAAAAGGATTACTCTCTAGGTGAGAAAAATAGAAAAATTCGGAATGCTTTATCCAGGAATGGGAGAGTAAAGTGACAGCCATTGCGGAGGCTAAAGATCTAAATACCTTATCCATTGAATCTCTTATTAATTCTTAACCTCTTATGAGATGAAACTCAAGTCCAAGGTGCAAGAGGAAGAAGATACAAAGGTGAGAAAGAGTATTGCTCTAAAAGCCTCACAAGATGAAGATGATTCAGCCTCCTTAGATGAAGATGACATGGAAGGTGATGACAATGATATTGCACTCATCACAAAAGGTTTCAAAAGAATACTCAACAAGAGAAGATTCAGAAAAGGTGGACCCAGCAATTCATTCCCAAATCAGTTCAACAACCTGAGAAACAAAGGGAAGCTAAAGCTCAACAAAACGCAAACTGATAAGTGTTTTGAATGCGGCCAACTTGGACACTATGCAAATGAATGTCCAATAAAGAAAAGGAAGGAAAGCAAGGTTGAATGAAAAGCAAAGTTTAACAATTTTCAGATCACCTGGAATGATTGCAATTCAGAAGGTGAAGTCGAAGAAGAAGAGGAGTCTGCCCAAACGGCTTTCATGGCCATTGGTGATGAAGAGGTAACTACTTGTAACTCTCAAACTGATAGTGATAACGAATTTGATGATGATGTTAACTCTTTTATGGAAAGAATGCTTAACAGTTTGAAATAATCCTATGTTAGAAACAAGAAACTAAAACAGAAAATTAACTTTCTGATTCAAAACAATGCAAGCCTCTTTCGACAAAACAAATGTCTGAGATATGAAAATGAGAACCTGAAAAGGATTGAAAATGATTTGTGTGACAGCCCCACCTTCCCCTAAGGCGAACCAAAGGGGTTAGCGGACTGCCTGCCCAGCTCTCGCCAGGACTAACGGTACGGTTTACGTCAATCTAAAACGTTCCGGAACATACCATTGCGCGCAAACAAGTCAAAACACAAAATAAAATAAAATAAAATAAAAACAAAAAAACCGAAGCCGAAATTTATCTAAACCATAGCCAAGCATATATGTACAACGGAAATCAACATTTACAACCATAATGGCATGCCAAAACCATTCATTAAGGAGTACACATTCGATTTGCCTATCAAAAGGAAATGAACCCGTTATACATTAGGGTTTCACTTCAAGAGCTATACAAAAGACATTTACAAGCTCAGTATGGCAATTGACTATCCAGTCCATTTTCAAAAGCAATTATATCCCTGTAAGGAAAACAAATAACACGGAATGAGCCAAAGCCCAGTGGTATACCACCCAATAAGCAATCAAAGTCATATAAGAATGAACCTTCATTTAAAGTGCACAAATAAGCAATGAAACAAAACGGTAAAAGGATACGGTCGGCTCTCAAGAGCCCATTTCCACGCTTGCAATCTTGAACCAACCTCATTGACTCTCCGTCAATGTTAAAATACCAAACCGTAGACAACTCTTTACTTCCATTCCTTCCACCCAACATACCCCAACCGGGCCCGCACTCCATTCAGTAATATTTTTGGTAATACTCGAGTTTACCGGAACCAAGGGTCTCATTACCACAAGGTTCCCCAGTACAGTCCCCGTGGCAATTCAATCTTCACGACCAAGCCCTCGCCGGCTCGATTCAATTGACTACCAAACGGGGTTGAGCTCAGTGATACAGTAAAGTAGTAGGACAACCGTCCAAACAACCCAATTCAGTTTCCATGCATGGAATTCAGTATCTCATATAACAAATGCAGTATTTCAGTGGAACAGTAGATAGCTATGAAGAAAATCACAAGGGGTGAGAGCGGTCAAGTACACCCTCACCTCAATCACTTTCAATAACCAATTAAGCCTTCAAGGCATCAAATACACATAGCACAAAGCCACATTATAGCAAGTAAGTGAGTAGTATACTCACCAAGCGAGAAAGTGGTGCTTCATACACCGTGGTCACCAATCCGCCGTGAACTACCGTCACGCCCTAGAATCACGCAACAAATGCAATGAGACTCGATAACGAGTCGTATAGCAATGCTTAACACAACCCCAATAGGGTTTCGTATGCACAAATAAGCATAATAGCAAACCAGAAATTAGAAAATGGCCTTAGTCTTGGCCCCAAATAGAAAACTGTTTTACACTCATTATGCGGTAATGGTACAACTCTCACTACAAATATCGGTTGGGGGTGTAAGACCCACCGTTTCGAAGCTATGGAACAGGGCTAAAACAAAGTAGAAGATCACTCAATCCAGTTCCTAGCTTAACTAGGTCGAAAATGCTAAATACTAACCCAGAATTCCTAAAACAGGTTCGCAAAACACAAAAAACTGTAATCGGTATATCTCAGTCCATACAAGTCCAAATGCCGAAATTCCAAAGGCATAAGTTAGCTAAGTCATCCAACTACATTTCATCAGAAGACACCAACTCCAAAATCTAAACCAATACCAGTCAAAATGGCCAATTACTATCGCAGTTTTCGCATTCTGTCAAAAGCAGAACAGCTACAGTAATTTCGTCATATCTCATTCCACATTAATCCAAATGACCTGAAATTTTGTAGGCACATCAACCTCATCAATACCTACAACTTTCATGTTTTGAGCAAAGTCAAATTCGGCCTCTAACACAGTGATCTAAAACCGGACAGAATTGGGGCTTCAAGAACCCTAACTTTCCAATTTTCCATCCAAATCCAAAATTAGTTGCATTTTCCTATCCAATACACCTCATAGAGTCATTATCAACCATTACCATTCATCATGCAAAGCCACAACCTTCATTTCATATTAAACCAGAAAAATTCTCAATAAAATGAAAACTTCACCAAAACAAACCCAATCAAGAAACAAATCACATATTACTCCTCTCATGCCTCCATTAAGCACAAAATAAGCATCATTAGAGATAGTAGGGTGTTTCAAGCTTCACTTACCAAGAACCAAGAGAGAGAGGGATGTTGACCACCTTAGGCCTTCAAACAAATCTCACCAAACTACTTACTAACACTAGAAGGAAAGTTTTTATGGAGTGAAATCAACTCTAAGCTTTGGTTTGTGGTAGATTGGACCAAATGGAAGCTTGCAAAAATGGAGAAGTTCCCTTCCTTCTTGAGCTAAGGAGAGCCGGCCAACAAGAGAAGAAAAATGGTGATTTTTGGTGAATTTTTGGATATTTACTTAGTTGGGTCAAAAGTCAAAAAAAAATGTCAAAAGGTGAATAGTGTTTCATAAAAGGTATCCAATAAGAAAGTGACATGTGTCACTCTATTAAATGCAATCTTATCATTCTTTTCTCTCTCACATCAATCACTTCATATACTCTACTTATCTCTTAACACTCGATAAATTATACACAGTATCCAAAACTTAACCTTATTGGCCGAATTTTTCCGAACTTTTCGCACTAGTGGGTCCCACGTCCACTATTTATCCTTAATTTTCTAAAAATTCTCCAATGCTAGAAAAATCATCTTAAAACTATAATTGCTCATAAAATCCACTAAGAAAATATTTCTAAGCCAGAAAATGCAGAAAACATGCAATTAAGGGGAAATAAACCCTAGGAAAATATTAGGGTTTTACGGGTTCTCACACTCTCCCCCCCTTAAAAGAATTTCGCCCTCGAAATTTCTCACCTTAATTCTCGAAAAGGTTTGGGTATTTATCTCGCATTTCCTCTTCCATCTCCCAGGTAGCTTCCTCCACTCCGTGGTTTCTCCATAGCACTTTCACTAGTGGAATCTTCTTGTTTCGGAGCTCTTTGACCTTTCGATCGAGTACTTGAACCGGTTTCTCTTCATAGGCAAGCGATTCATCTACTTCGATCTCTTCCGGTTGCAATACATGGGATGGATCAGGATGGTACTTCTTTAGCATCGAGACGTGGAATACATCATGGATTCGAGAAAGACTGGATGGCAGTTCCAATCGATACGCGACCGCTCCAACCCTCTGAAGGATCTTGTAGGGTCCGACGTACCGCGGTTGAAGCTTCTTTCCTTTCCCCACTGTAAGACTTCGTAAGGGTGTGATCTTGAGGAATACGTAGTCTCCAACTTCAAACTCCAAGTCCTTCCTTCGATTATCCGCGTAGCTCTTTTGTCGACTTTGAGCTGTTTGAAGTCGTTGCCGAATTAACTTGACCTTTTCCTGAGCCTCTTCCATCCAGGGAATGGTTGCCGGGTCCAGTGCTTTCTTTTCACCTACTTCGTCCCAGTAAATCGGTGAGCGGCACTTGCGTCCGTAGAGAGCTTCGTACGGAGCCATTTGAATTGACGAATGGAAGCTATTGTTGTACGCGAACTCCACCAAGGTCATGTGCTGACCCCAACTGCCTCCAAAGTCCAGAATGCAAGTTCGTAGCATGTCCTCGAGAGTTTGAATCGTCCGTTCTGACTGGCCATCCGTCTGAGGATGATAAGTAGTGCTCAAGTTGAGTTTCGTCCCCAGGGTTTCTTGAAACTTCTGCCAAAATCGCGATACAAACCGTGGATCCCGATCAGAGACAATGCTCACAGGCACGCCGTGTAACCTTACAATTTCATCCATGTACAATCGGGTCAATTTGTCCATTGAGTACTTCATGTTCACCGGCAAGAAATGGGCCGACTTGGTTAATCGATCAACGATCACCCAAACGGCATCGTGTCCCCTTTGCGTCCTTGGTAAACCTGAAACGAAGTCCATAGTGATGTTTTCCCACTTCCACTCGGGTATCTCCAAGGGTTGTAACAAACCTGATGGTTTTTGATGCTCCGCCTTCACTTGCTGGCAAATAAGACATTTCTGCACGTACTGCGCGATTTCCCTCTTCATATTATCCCACCAGTAAGTTCCCTTCAGGTCTTGATACATCTTGCTGCTACCCGGATGGATTGTATACTTAGACCTATGAGCTTCCTCCAGAATTTCTGCTTTCAACGATTCATCCTTTGGTACTACGATTCGGTTCCGATACTTTAAAATACCCTCGGGACTCAAATTAAAGTCCGTAATTTCTCCCTTTTCCAATTTCTCTCTCCACTTCCGTACCATCAAATCCTCGCCTTGCGCCTCTTTTATACGTTCCAGTAGAGTGGAGGTAACCCTAACATTGCCAAATATCACCTTATGGCTCCCTAGACAGGGTTTCCACTCACATACGGATTCTAGCAATTCCCACTCCTTAATCATTAGTCCTGCTACTTGCACCTTACGACTCAAGGCATCTGCTACCACATTTGCCTTTCCCGGATGGTAATTGATCGTACAGTCGTAATCTTCCAGGAATTCCATCCATCGTCGTTGTCTCATATTTAATTCTTTCTGGGAGAAAAGATATCTAAGACTCTTGTGATCCGAAAACACTTCGAAGGTCACCCCATATAGGTAATGCCTCCACTTTTTCAGTGCAAACACAACTGCGGCTAATTCCAGATCATGAGTCGGATAGTTCTGCTCGTGAAGCTTCAATTTCCTAGAGACAAAAGCAATCACATTCCGGTTCTGCATCAAAACACATCCCAATCCCTCTCGCGACGCGTCCGCATAAACTGCAAACCCGTCCACTCCATTTGGCAAGACCAGTACTGGAGCCATGGTCAATCTTTTCTTTAATTCCTGAAAACTCGTTTCGCAACGGCCGTTCCAGATAAACTGGCCATGCTTCTTTGTCAAGTCAGTTAAAGGTCCTGCTAGTTTGGAAAAATCCTTAATAAACCTTCGGTAGTATCCAGCTAGCCCTAGAAAGCTGCGAATCTCAGTGGGGGTTTCTGGCCTCTTCCAATTTGTCACGGCCTCAACCTTCGCCGGGTCCACCGAAATACCTTCGTGGGAGATCACGTGCCCTAGAAACGCTACTTTCTCCAACCAGAACTCGCATTTACTAAACTTGGCATACAGTTGATGTTCCCGTAACGTCTGCAGTACCACTCTCAAATGCTCCTCGTGCTCCTCGCGTGTCTTAGAGTAGACCAAAATGTCGTCAATAAACACCACGACAAATCGGTCCAGGTAGGGTTTGAAAACCCTATGCATTAGGTCCATGAAAGCGGCGGGAGCATTAGTCAGTCCAAAGGGTATAACGGCGAACTCGTAATGCCCGTATCTTGAATTGAAAGCAGTTTTCGGAATGTCCTCCTTCCTAATCAACAACTGGTAGTATCCCTGTCGGAGGTCCAACTTGGAGAAGACCACTGCTCCTTGCAATTGGTCGAACAATTCGTCGATGTGGGGCAGTGGATACTTATTCTTGATCGTTACATTATTTAGACCCCGATAGTCAATGCACATCCTCAAGGTTCCATCCTTTTTCTTTACAAATAGAACAGGAGCTCCCCAAGGAGACTCACTCTCGTGAATGAAACCGCGCTCCAACAGATCTTGCAATTGCAACTTAAGCTCCTTAAGTTCTGCAGGCGCCATTCGGTAAGGGGTTTTTGAGATAGGTGCAGTTCCAGGTAAAAGGTCAATTCGAAATTCTATCTCTCTTTCCGGCGGTAGGGCTACTAACTCGTCAGGAAATACATCCGGAAATTCCCTCACTATGGTCACATCTTCTACCTTTAACTTATCCGTAGGGGTATTAATTAAGAAGGCCAAAAATCCTTGCGCCCCTCTACTTATCAATTTCCTAGCTCGAATGCCCGAAATGAGAGCAGATGAGGCTAACCTACCCCTTATATCTAACCTTAAGGTTGCCTCGCCAGGAATGCGAAATTCAACTATTTTCGTTTTACAGTCCAGTTGGGCGTTATATTTGGCTAACCAGTCCATACCCAAAATCACGTCGTACCCCTTAATGGATAAACTAATCAAGTCCCCTAAAAACCTCCTTTCACCTACCCATACGTCGCAATCCCTATAAACCATACTAGTCACCAAACGTTGACTCCCCGTAGGTGTACTAACTTCTAAGTCATATGGTAAACTAGCAGGTTTTATATCGATGCCACACATGAAATCAGGGTTAACAAACGAATGAGTGGCACCAGCATCAATTAAAACTTTGGCAAAGCGGTGGAAAATAGGGATCGTACCTTCCACCACCTCGGAAGACTCTGGGATCTGGTGGGGCTCTAAGGAATATACCCTAGCCGGAACTTTTGGTTTGGATCCGTCTCCCTTGGCCGATCCAGTATTGGTCCTCGACGGTAGCTGACTTCCCTTTCCGTCTTGTTTCAGGACCGGGCATGTAGCCAGTTGATGGTCCGCACTTCCACACCGCAGGCACTTACCCAGTTTCCTCCAGCAATCATCTTCGGTGTGGTTTGCTTTCCCACAGTGCCCACAGGGACCGCGAGGTGCCAAAGCCGAGCCACTCAGAGCGTTTCCCCTTTGTCCTCGCCCAGCTTGGCCGCCCCTGAACGGAGTCCCTCTGCCTGATCCAGATTGTCGACCGCCTCCCGGGCCTCGTCCAAACTTAGAGGGAGTGCTCTTCTCACCCTGTCCAGATGTACTCCCAGGAAAACCACGCTTTTTAGCCTGGAAGTTTCGGACCTGAAGCCGTGCACTCTCAACCCGTTGGGCCTTCTCCATTGCCTCGCTAAATGTAGTGATTTGAGCCGCCGCGAGGTCTTTCTGGATCTCCACATTCAAACCCTGAATGAAGCGCCTCACCCGTCGTTGCTCAGTCATGATCAGTTCAGGCGCGAATTTGGACAGGCGGGTAAACTGGCTCTCGTACTCCGCCACCGTCTGAGCCCCTTGCCGGAGCCGGATAAACTCGTCTTCCTTCCTCTCCTGGACTAAGGGAGGGAAAAACTTGGCATTAAATTCCCGGATGAAGTTCACCCAAGTCCTCGGTGTCTGCTCCCGTTCCCATTTCTGTCTAATTACGTTCCACCAGGAACGGGCAGCCCCTTCAAGTTGAAACACGGCAAAAGTGACATGCCGTTCGTCCGGGTAGTGTAGGGCCGCGAATATATCAACCATTTTCTCAAGCCATTTCTCAGCCACATCAGGGTCGGGTCCCCCAATAAACTTTGGCGGAGAAAACTTTTGAAACCGTTCTAGTGCTCTATCTTCACTCTCGACATGATGGCCAGGGTTTCCGGGGTTAGGGTTTGGGTTCTGGCCCTGTTGTTGCACTACTTGTGCGAGTAGGTTGGTCATTTGCTGCATGGCAGCAGCTATTTGTACATTGGGGTCTAATTGCGGTCCAGGGTTAGGTCCAGTAGAGGGTTCCCCCGTTTCCCTAACCGGTGCGATTTGTCTAGTTCCGCGCCCGCGTCCCCGACCACTTCGTGTTCCTTCCATAAGGTATACTTGGTCTAGGCAAAAGTACTAAACCAAAGCAATAACAAAGCATATAAGTAACACTTAAGTTTTGCACAAAAACACATTTATACAGTCCAAGCATAAACACAATCACACATATATACATGCCAAACACATATATACAAGCAGTCAGTCAGGTACGGCCAAAGCACGTACGTACACAAAAGATCCACCTGAGGATAGGCCTATCAAAAGAGATTTACACATAGCTAACTCTACATCCAAAACGGTTAGCTAAGGCACTATCCCTATCCCTATATACATACAAGAGCCACCACTAGCCAAAAGAAGCCTCTAAGATCAAGGCCTAATCAGTCGCTGGGGTCTGAGACCCAGGCGATGGGGTAGACTCCTCCCCAGCCTCGGCCCCAGCATACGAGGCCTCGTCACTAGACTCCTCGAGTCCGTCGTCGCATAGGTTAAGGATCGCCTCAGCACGACCCCTGACCTTACGAGTTCGCTTAGTCTCGCGCTCGCGTGCATCTCTCAACTGATCACATAGATCATCAACTCTTTCCTCGACCTCTTGCACGTCATATTCTAGCTCTTTAATACGCGAGGCTTGCTTCTCATTGGTCGCCTTAGCCTGAGTCACCTCAGCTTCCAACGCAGCAACCACAGCTTCAAGCTTAGTATTTTCCTTAGCAAACTCCTCGCGTTCCTTTGCCACCGACAAAACTAGTGTATTTGGGTAGGCAAATTTGTTACGACACCCACACTGTCGAACGCGGCTGGCCGGGCTCCAACGGACCACGGCCCCCTTCTGCCTAAGTTGATACTTAATCGGCGGCAACGTGCTACGAGGACGATCTCCTGCCGGACGGTCACTCGGGTCACCACTGGCATCCATCCTATAGCAAAGGAATAAACAACATGAATAACCTTAAAAACCATAATCAATAAAACCCTCAAGTCGAGCACTTCTATTACACCCAGGCTAATTCAAACCTAGGCTCTGATACCACCTGTGACAGCCCCACCTTCCCCTAAGGCGAACCAAAGGGGTTAGCGGACTGCCTACCCAGCTCTCGCCAGGACTAACGGTACGGTTTACGTCAATCTAAAACGTTCCGGAACATACCATTGCGCGCAAACAAGTCAAAACACAAAATAAAATAAAATAAAATAAAAACAAAAAAACCGAAGCCGAAATTTATCTAAACCATAGCCAAGCATATATGTACAACGGAAATCAACATTTACAACCATAATGGCATGCCAAAACCATTCATTAAGGAGTACACATTCGATTTGCCTATCAAAAGGAAATGAACCCGTTATACATTAGGGTTTCACTTCAAGAGCTATACAAAAGACATTTACAAGCTCAGTATGGCAATTGACTATCCAGTCCATTTTCAAAAGCAATTATATCCCTGTAAGGAAAACAAATAACACGGAATGAGCCAAAACCCAGTGGTATACCACCCAATAAGCAATCAAAGTCATATAAGAATGAACCTTCATTTAAAGTGCACAAATAAGCAATGAAGCAAAACGGTAAAAGGATACGGTCGGCTCTCAAGAGCCCATTTCCACGCTTGCAATCTTGAACCAACCTCATTGACTCTCCGTCAATGTTAAAATACCAAACCGTAGACAACTCTTTACTTCCATTCCTTCCACCCAACATACCCCAACCGGGCCCGCACTCCATTCAGTAATATTTTTGGTAATACTCGAGTTTACCGGAACCAAGGGTCTCATTACCACAAGGTTCCCCAGTACAGTCCCCGTGGCAATTCAATCTTCACGACCAAACCCTCGCCGGCTCGATTCAATTGACTACCAAACGGGGTTGAGCTCAGTGATACAGTAAAGTAGTAGGACAACCGTCCAAACAACCCAATTCAATTTCCATGCATGGAATTCAGTATCTCATATAACAAATGCAGTATTTCAGTGGAACAGTAGATAGCTATGAAGAAAATCACAAGGGGTGAGAGCGGTCAAGTACACCCTCACTTCAATCACTTTCAATAACCAATTAAGCCTTCAAGGCATCAAATACACATAGCACAAAGCCACATTATAGCAAGTAAGTGAGTAGTATACTCACCAAGCGAGAAAGTGGTGTTTCATACACCGTGGTCACCAATCCGCCGTGAACTACCGTCACGCCCTAGAATCACGCAACAAATGCAATGAGACTCGATAACGAGTCGTATAGCAATGCTTAACACAACCCCAATAGGGTTTCGTATGCACAAATAAGCATAATAGCAAACCAGAAATTAGAAAATGGCCTTAGTCTTGGCCCCAAATAGAAAACTGTTTTACACTCATTATGCGGTAATGGTACAACTCTCACTACAAATATCGGTTGGGGGTGTAAGACCCACCGTTTCGAAGCTATGGAACAGGGCTACAACAATATAGAAGGTCACTCAATCCAGTTCCTAGCTTAACTAGGTCGAAAATGCTAAATACTAACCCAGAATTCCTAAAACAGGTTCACAAAACACAAAAAACTGTAATCGGTATATCTCAGTCCATACAAGTCCAAATGCCGAAATTCCAAAGGCATAAGTTAGCTAAGTCATCCAACTACATTTCATCAGAAGACACCAACTCCAAAATCTAAACCAATACCAGTCAAAATGGCCAATTACTATCGCAGTTTTCGCATTCTGTCAAAAGCAGAACAGCTACAGTAATTTCGTCATATCTCATTCCACATTAATCCAAATGACCTGAAATTTTGTAGGCACATCAACCTCATCAATACCTACAACTTTCATGTTTTGAGCAAAGTCAAATTCGGCCTCTAACACAGTGATCTAAAACCGGACAGAATTGGGGCTTCAAGAACCCTAACTTTCCAATTTTCCATCCAAATCCAAAATTAGTTGCATTTTCCTATCCAATACACCTCATAGAGTCATTATCAACCATTACCATTCATCATGCAAAGCCACAACCTTCATTTCATATTAAACCAGAAAAATTCTCAATAAAATGAAAACTTCACCAAAACAAACCCAATCAAGAAACAAATCACATATTACTCCTCTCATGCCTCCATTAAGCACAAAATAAGCATCATTAGAGATAGTAGGGTGTTTCAAGCTTCACTTACCAAGAACCAAGAGAGAGAGGGATGTTGACCACCTTAGGCCTTCAAACAAATCTCACCAAACTACTTACTAACACTAGAAGGAAAGTTTTTATGGAGTGAAATCAACTCTAAGCTTTGGTTTGTGGTAGATTGGACCAAATGGAAGCTTGCAAAAATGGAGAAGTTCCCTTCCTTCTTGAGCTAAGGAGAGCCGGCCAACAAGAGAAGAAAAATGGTGATTTTTGGTGAATTTTTGGATATTTACTTAGTTGGGTCAAAAGTCAAAAAAAAATGTCAAAAGGTGAATAGTGTTTCATAAAAGGTATCCAATAAGAAAGTGACATGTGTCACTCTATTAAATGCAATCTTATCATTCTTTTCTCTCTCACATCAATCACTTCATATACTCTACTTATCTCTTAACACCCGATAAATTATACACAGTATCCAAAACTTAACCTTATTGGCCGAATTTTTCCGAACTTTTCGCACTAGTGGGTCCCACGTCCACTATTTATCCTTAATTTTCTAAAAATTCTCCAATGCTAGAAAAATCATCTTAAAACTATAATTGCTCATAAAATCCACTAAGAAAATATTTCTAAGCCAGAAAATGCAGAAAACATGCAATTAAGGGGAAATAAACCCTAGGAAAATATTAGGGTTTTACGGGTTCTCACAATTTGCATGCTGAACTTGATAGAAAAACAAACTTCTGTGACATGCTCAAGAATGAACAAAGTAGCTTGACAAGAAGAATGGATGATTTTAGTCAGATGCTTCAATATAAGAAACAAAACTATTTTCAAAGGAATGACGCAAAACCTCATTTTGGTACTCATCAGAAAAGACTGAATCATAGTGCAAATGAGTTTGCTATCCATAGGAAAAGGCAAATCAGATTTATTAAACCTGTTCATTTGAATAATTCATTGACTATGTGTAGCTTCTATTGTCAATTTGGCAAGATAAAAAGCAATTGTTATGTTAGAAAAAATATGAGAAATAGCATGAGATGCATGTGGATGGTTAGACATAATGCTAACTCTCAAGAACCCAAAAAATAAAGAGTACGAAATATTATTCTGTGGATCTTTGTGTAGGTGAACCTGTCAATATTGTTAAGGAATCAAAGTGGTTCATAGACAGTGGATGCTCAAGACATATGATTGATGATCCATCACAGTTCATCAAACTCAAGCCAAAAGCAAGTGGAAAGGTAACATTTGGAGATGATAACTGTGAGGACTCGAAAATTTTCTTATTTGTCGAATATTACTAGTTCACTTAAATATTTATTTACTTATTTTCTCCAAATTATTTATTTTGACCATTTAAAATTCATTTATATGGAACGATGCCACTTTCATATTTTTAAAGCATTTTGTTGAAAAAATTCACTTTTCGAAAATTCGTTTAGTTCGGAACAACGAGTGCTCGTTTTTCGAAACTATACTTGAATCGGGAGTGTATTAATATTGAAGAGTTAAGAATGATCAATGGTAGATTAAGAAAGGTTAATTGAGGAATTAATACTCGACTCATGTGAGGACTCACAAAAATTTACCTATTTTAAACTCCTATTACTAGCTCATTTAATTATTTATTTGGTCATTTACTCTGAATATTATTTTCTAATTTCTTGTGACCTAATTATATGGGTCTATAACTTAATTATATTTTTAAAGTGACTTGTTTCAAAATTTAATTTTTGGAAGCTCATTAAGTGACAATAGCGATTGCACGTTTGGAAACAATAACCGATTTGGGCGTGCAGTGAGTTTGAAAAATTGGAGACTTGTACATTAGTGCTAAAATAGGTATTTTATACTTAAGTATTCAAGTATTAGTTAGTGATACAATCGTTATAAGAATTTCTTAAAAATTTCGCTTTATCGCGTATAAATTGGAAGTACGCGTTTTCGCATACGCGATTAATTGAGGGACCTTAGACCTTTATTTCTAAACTATTAAGAGTGAATAAAAATAATATGAAAATAAGTGCATTAGAGGTTTAGTACACTAGTGAAACAAAACCGACAGGAATCGAGTGCAAAACGTGCGCGTACGCTCACTATTCACGGTTGACTTTTGTGCACAAAACACCCAACCATCAAGCTTCTTTTAGAAGCTAACTACACCAGATTTTACACTCTCTCTCTTGCTCCAAACCGTCGGCCAAGGAGGAAGAAAAACAGCTCCAAATTCTCCTTCATTTCATTATTAAATCTTCACCAAATTACACCAATCTTTAACCACACTTAGCTAATCACTTGGTGAACCACTCAAGCTACAAAAAAGGGCTGCTTTCCACAATTTTCTTGAGCATCTTAGGACCAAAAATTTCTGCTTGGTTCATCTAAGAAAGTAAGTGATGATCCACTACTCAAATCTTGTCATATGGAAGTAATATAGCATTTATAAGCTCATGCATGCATGTGGGTAGCCTTATTTATGTTGGAAAATGTTGTGTGGGCTCTATGAACTCCCACTATGGTTGGATGGACTGATTTGTTATGTTTTGATGATATTAATGTTGGTTTAGTGCTTAAATCAGTGGAAATGAGTGATATTATGGATGGAAGTTCAAAGGGGAGTAAAGGTGAAAATTTTTCATTTCTGCCCCTGTGTTGTCCGTGACCTTTAGAGTGATTTTTCATGGTTCTAATGACTTGGTTATGATGTATATATGTTGTATGAGTTGAGTAGAAAGTTTCATAAAAAAATAACGTGATTTGGTCGGCCAAATGATGTGTTTTCGGAAACCAGCAAAACTGGAAATTTTTCCCGCAACTGCTTTGGCAGTGTTATTGTTTTGGCTACAACTTTTTGTCCCGATGTCAAAATCAAGTGCTATTTATGGCAATGGAAACTAGACATTATCAGCTTTCCAATGGTATAAAATGCACATTCTGATTCCACCTGAGTAGTTCATACCAATCGTTTGAACATGACTGTCCTGTTTCTCGTTTACACTGGGAACCCTGTTTTGAACAGCGAGTTGATGCTCAAAAATGAGCTAGCTGTGGACAGATTTTGGAAATGATTCTTCTATGAAATTGTAGCTTTATGAATCTAGGTTTCAACGCCACCAACCATATTCAATTCTGAGTTGAATTGAGTAATTTATGACCAGATTTCGAAACCGACTTTGTAGGCGAAAACCCTCATTTTGGACAGATTGTAACCAATCTTGATTTGGGACTTGCTATTTGAAACTTTTGGTGTAAATCACCTACCAAACACATCTTGAAAGTTTATTAGACCTTATCTACACCAATAAACCATGTTTGAGGAAATTTCCTTGGCCAAATGCTTGAAAACGGAAAAACGGAAGTCCAAGGCAGATTTGCCTTGGAACGTCTTAGAACTTTAGTGGTTTTGTTAACCGAATTTTCATGCATATTTTTCTATGAAATTTTGCAAAGAAATAGCCCTTATATGGTAGTGTAATACTGCTAATTTTGGTACCATTCTGAGTCCATTTCGATATTCGAACAAAATTCCAAAGTTGGTACTTTAAACCTGGAAATTTGCCTAATTTTCTCAAATTTTCAGCAACTTTGAGCTACTATATCTTGGTGCTCAAAACTTCAATTCTTGTTCCACTTGTTTGTTTTAAACTTTGCTTGTAACTCCAATTGAGTTTCAAATTTCAAAGGCTAGTTCACATTGTAGAATTTTTGCCGAATTTTCAAAGTTGGCCAAAACCAACCCAAATCTGTCTTGACTTTCCAAAACTGCAACTTTGAGCCAAATTTTGAATGTCTTTGATTTGGAATCTTGAAGAAATATCTTCTAGGAACTTTTAGTACTTTGGAAGTAGTTTTCAACAGTACCAAATTTTCCAATTTTGGACTTTCAAAAAGCGAGTTATGATTTTTCAAAAAATGCCCTAAAATTCAAGAATTTTGGCCATTTTGAAAAGAATCCGCTCGGGAAACTATTTCATAGAATTCGGCCGTGTATCTGGACAATTCTTGGCCTGATAGTTGGCCGGATTGACGGTGAGATTTGAAAAAAAAATTTGAGTTCTTCACTGCCTTGAATCCGGCCAGATCTTGGCCGGATTGTGACGTGGCACAGTTTTATTTCGTCTTCGATCGATCATTTGAAAATTTAATTGCATGATTTCATACCTACTCATTTCCGTCCAATAATTTTAAAATTAAAAATCAGATTTTTACTTGAGTTTTGAACCCCACTTTCAAGCCTCGATTTACATGGAAAATCTAAACTCATCTTCGCGCTATCTTCTAGATTGTACAAGCGTACGATCTTTTATGATAATTGGGGGTTATAAGTAATAGTTTATTATTAATTGTTTAGGCACACAAGGGGACCTTCAAGAGGATCCTACAGTGGACGCTTAAACCCTCAAGAGGACCTTACTTCTTGTTTACTTGGTGAGTGTCAAGTGCATGATTACTTGAACTCCTGTGAACTTGATACATGCTTACTTGTTATCCATGACTTGAGATTTTGAAAATGGAGCCGAGTGTGTACTTTATAGCACTCGTTTTCATTTGAAATGAATAACTCAAGTTTGAAATGTTGGAATGTATCAAATGCTTGAAAATATGTCAAATGCTTGGGATATATCAAATGCTTGAATATCATGAAATAGTATGCTATGGCTGCATACGTCGCTGGAGTGAATCTCCTCGACACCCAAATGTACATGGTGGATGCCCAAACTCATAAGCCGACCTTGGGACTCGAGCCGGCATGGGTTTGGTTGAGAACCTCGGTGAACCATGAGAATTACATGATAAGTTTGATCTATTGAGAGATCTTGCTTGGCATACTTGTGGAGTATCGCCTTATAAATGTCGTGCGGGCCCGGTGCGGTGTACGGTGGACGGACATGAGAAGTAAATGGAGATCTACGGATTTGAAATATCGACCCGGTTGACGGAGAGTCATTGCAGGAAGGTATACGCATAACATTGGTAAAGCAAGTGGAACTTAGCTCCTGAGAGCTACCATATCCTTGAATTGTTTCTGTTTACATTCCATTGAAATTGCTAATTACTTGCACTTTATCATTTGACCTGTTATTTGGGTTTGCTACTTGGACTATGTGCTTACATGTGTGTTCTTGGCCTCACGAGCGTTTTGCTCACCCTGTAGATTTGTTTTCCTTAACAAGAATAGGCATGGAGTGAACTCGGAGAAACCCCTTTTGATGTACTTCTGTATTAGAGTTTCAAATATATTTTGGCTAGACCTCGTGATGGTTGTACTTTTGGAATTGATGTAATTTTTGAATCTTGATGTATCTTGGAACTCGGGGTGTAAGTTTGAATGCTATTTATGGAAGTGACTTATCTTTCTTACCTTACCTTGTCATGATGGCTGGTAATATATTAAACTTGAATGGGAATCGACTTGAGTCTTGGCGAGAACTGAGCAGGCGTTCCGCTGATACCCTTTGATTCGCCTTAGGGAGAAGTGGGGGCGTCACAGTTGGTATCGGAATTTAGGCTTTAGATCTTTGTAGTGTATCCTAAGTTTAAAAGTTTAGGATGCCGAACTGAGGAACTGGTTGGGAAATTAAGTGATAGCTTGTGAAAATGAAAATTAGAACCTAGGTTTGAATTAGTGGATGATAAGGAGTTTTGATATTGTGTGATACATGTGAGATAGTACGAAATGATCAGATCTAATTTATTGAATATATTTGGACCTACATGAGCTTTTACTTTTAAGGGTAAGTTTTGGGAGATAAGGGTGATATTAAATTATCTCGGGACGCCTTCCGGTGGTCCATTATCGAGAAAGACCTAAGGGAGCATTGGAGAGATAATCCAATTCGCACAACTAGGACTTCATGTGATTTTCAAAGGACCTACTTGCGCCCAAATAATGGGGTGTTAATAGTGATCGATCATTAAAAGTGGCTATCCGAGGAAATTATGGTGATTCGAGGGGATAATCGAGAACTGAGAGCAATTGCGGATGCCTAGACTGCTAGAATTCCTGAAGTGGAGATTGATATACTTACGGAGCGAGGAAGACAAAGGCTCCTTGTGAGAAATTTTTTTTTTTAAAAAAACTAAGACTCGATTTGTTAGGGTAGTGTCTGAAATTAAAAACAGGATGAATAAGTCGATGGTTGGGTGTGTTACCTTGGTTGAACAAGTGGAGAATGACAAGATATTCGATAAGGGACATGAGAGGTAAAACTTCTAGTGCTGGAAATGAAAATGATCCTACGGAGGAAGTGAAGACTTTTGGCTCCGCCAATCACTAAGCTAGTGATTTAAACTATTTTAATAGTTTTGTCAAAGATAGACGGGGTGGCGCTCGCTTAAAGGCTATTGCATTTTGTATCTTGTTTCACTATGTTTCCTACCTTTTGAGGCAATTAAATGTTACTCATGACATGTTTGATTTTACTGCTTTATGATTTCAAATCCATGATTGGGTTGTACATATTTGCGATTATTTCGGTGTCTTCCCTTTTATTCTTGTATTTGTTTGGCATGATAAAGGTGTTATTTTTCAAATTCCGTTTATGTGCACTCACTTTATGTCATGCCTTTAAACATGTTAAATTTATGGGTGGCCAAAGGAGTGAAAAAAGATCGAGGGCGAGGGTTAAGCAACTCCAAACTCAAGGGGTCGATTATAGAGCGACTGTTAGACTGAACCAAAACCCTAGAAATGAAGGAAAACAATCGCGTAGCTATTACTATTAACCAGACGATTGATGCCCTAGCACGATTAGTTAAGCACTAAAGCTATAAACCAATCAACTACCCTAGGGACCAAGAGAGACGTGAAAATGGAATGATTCTTGAAGTTTGCCTTTCTAGGCTTCACGGAGAACCTAGATTCGAAATAGTAAGATTGATTTGAAAGGATACAATAAGGCACTAGTGAGAGCAAGAGGTTATGATTTCTTCCCGAATGACTTTGTAGATAAGTATTGGAAAGTGAACTAGAACATGGAACCTCCATATTAAGGAATAAGGCCCCATATCTTGTTGTGTTCGTAAATGATGATAGTAATCTCGTGGAAACCTAAGAACTTGCCCGTATTAAGCAAAGAATAGTTATGATCTATATGTCGGGGTAACCTATAGGTGAATGAATGCAAGAGTAATACGGCTCGAGCTTCCATTATGAATAGTTATTCATTTTGATCCTTCGATTTACCTGGCAGGTTAGCATTTGACTTAAGTCAATTGGTAAGATGACAACTTTGGAAGAAATGCGTAAAGAGATGAACATTCTTTGAAATGAGGTAGAATTTCAAAAGAAATTGACTGACTACTGGGAAGGACGGTGGAAACAGGAATATGCAGAGAAAACTAAGTTGCTACGTAAGAATGTAGAACTGGAGAAGGAATACAAGGAAAATCCTCAAATTGGTCAAGCCGTCACTTCTCAAGCAAATTGTGGATACTGTGGCAAGATTAACTACACTGAGAACAAGTGCTGGATAAAGCAAGGAAAGTGTCTGAGGTGCGGTAGTATCGTGCATAAGATTTCGAATTGCCCCAGTGCATCTAAAGAGAGGAAATACTCAGCGGCCAGCTAGATTCGCCACAAAATAATCGAGTGTCAGAAAAGGGTCTAAGTGCTGGAAGTTTTCGAGTGGGGGTGGATAACTCCACTCGAGAGATAGAGGTTGTAACTTTACCTTAGATTAGATTGGCACTTTTGGAGGTTTAATCTTTTGTATAAGGGAAAGTCTTTTGTTATGTTGTATCTTGGTAACTCGCCACGTTTTGCTATAATCTTGTTGTTTCCTTTCCCCTTTTGAAATGGTTTGATAAACCTATCCCAACTTGATGTACCTATTATGATTTTTATGATATATGAAACTTTACTCTGCTTTTGATTGGTTTTATGACTTACATGTATGTTCAAATCTTGCCCCACACTTTTAGATTTATAATAAGATACGAACAGTGTTAGACGTGGTCGAGATTGTGCTTGAGAATATAGACCACCCTGAGGTCTTGGAGGCGACCAGGGATCGTGACCAAATCGAAAACTTGGTGTTAAAGTTGGGATCCAATGTTTGATCGCCAATTGAGATATTAAAAGTTGTGAGATTTGGGTTAGTGAAAGGAAATATTTGATAGATTGAATGAGCCTAACAATTAAGGACCGGATATCATATTTGGAATGGACGCTTGAGGCTATATATATATATATATAGATTATCGAGACTTGAACGATGTGTCTATTAAGAACAAATACTCCGTAGCCTCACATAAACGAGAATTATAATCAAGGGTCAGGAGCAGTGAATAAGGGATTTAAAGTAGAGTTACTACCAACCGGGAATCCTAGGAACTGATGTGCTTAAGACCATTTCCAATTCAAGATGGGGATGCTTGAATTTTCAGTTATGCCCTTTGGGTTGACTAATGCACCAGCAACAATTATTGCCTTAATGCATCAAGATTTTAAATCGTAATTGGATTAATCTGTGATGGCATTTATTGATAATATATCGGTAAACTCCAAGGTTTGGAAAAAAAATCATGAAAAAACACCTGATGATAGTTTTACAACCCTCTAGAGAGCGCCAACTTTCGTTAAGTTCAATAAATGTGAGTTCGATTGGAAGGAAATAGCCTTTCTAGGTTGTACAATATCTAAGGAAGGAATTGTTATTGACTCAACTACAGTGGAAGTTGTTTAAGAGGAAACGACTAGAAAATCCTAACGAAATTTGGAGTTCTTGGAGGTAGTCGAACCTTTCCTTTGGTTTGATCAAGAAATTTTCTAAGAGTGCAAGACTTGGCAAGTTATTTGGGATTTTAAATGTGAGGAAGAATTTTAAAAGTGAAAGGTGTTTAACCGATGCGTTTGTGTTAGTCCTACCGAGCGGAGAAGCTAGTTTTGTGATTTATCCAGATGTTTTAAAGGATGGATTAGAATGTATACTAACGATACATGATGAGGCGATTGTGTATGTCTCTAGAAAGTTAATATATCACGAGAGAAAGTAGCCAACTCATGATTTGGAATTAGTGACGGTAATAGTAGCATTAAGAATGAAGACGTTACCTATGTGAGGTAGACATAAGACCGATTATGTTGCCCTATAATCTGGAAATTAAAATTTCTAATGAGAAAAAACAAGGTTTGATTGCCGGTTGAATGAATAGAAATTGTGAAGCATGGGTTGAAAAAAAAAATGTAAGGTAATGATTGATCTGGCAGACTTAACCATTAAGAGAATGATATTGTCGTAGGTGTGAATTTCGAGGACGAAATTCATTTTGAGGGGAGGATATGAGGATCCGAAAATTTTATTATTTATCGAATATTACTAGTTCACTTAAATATTTATTTACTTATTTTCTCCGAATTATTTATTTCGACCATTTAAAATCCATTTATATGGAACGATGTCTCATTCATATTTTTAAAGCATTTTGTTGAAAAAATTCACTTTTTGAAAATCCATTTAGTTCAGAACAATGAGTGCACGTTTTTCGAGACTATACTTGAATCGGGGGTGTATTATTAATATTGGAGAGTTAAGAATGATCAATGGTAGATTAAAAAAGGCTAATTGAGAAATTAATACTCGACTCATGTGAGGACTCACAAAAATTTATCTATTTTAAACTCCTATTACTAGCTCATTTAATTATTTACTTGGCCATTTATTCCGAATATTATTTTCTAACCTCTTTGGACCTAATTACATGGGTCTATAACTTAATTATATTTTTAAAGTGACTTGTTTCAAAATTTAATTTTTGGAAGTTTATTAAGTGAGAATAGTGATTGCGCGTTTGGAAACATAACCGATTTGGGCGTGCAGTGAGTTTGGAAAATTGGAGACTTGTACATTAGTGCTAAAATAGGTATTTTATACTCAAGTATTCAAGTATTAGTTAGTGATACAATCGTTATAAGAATTTCTTAAAAATTTTGCTTTATCGCATATAAATTGGAAGTACGCGTTTTCGCGTACGCGATTAATTGAGGGACCTTATACCCTTATTTCTAAACTATTAAGAGTGAATAATAATAATATGAATAGAAGTGCATTAGAGGTTTAGTGCACTAGTGAAACAAAATCGAGAAGAATCGAGTGTAAAACGCGCGCGTACGCGCACTATTCACGGTTGACTTTTGTGCACAAAACACCCAACCATCAAGCTTCCTTTAGAAGCTAACTACACCAGATTTTACACTCTCTCTCTTGCTCCAAATAGTCGGCCAAGGAGGAAGAAAAACAGTTCCAAATTCTCCTTCATTTCACCATTAAATCTTCACCAAATTACACCAAACTTTAACCACACTTACCTAATCACTTGGTGAACCACTCAAGCTACAAAAAGGGGCTGCTTTCCACAGTTTTCTTGAACATCTTAGGACCGAAAATTTCTGCTTGGTTCATCTAAGAAAGTAAGTGATGATCCACTACTCAAATCTTGTCTTATGGAAGTAATATAGCATTTATAAGTTCA
Organism: Coffea arabica; assembly: GCF_036785885.1. NCBI lineage: Eukaryota > Viridiplantae > Streptophyta > Magnoliopsida > Gentianales > Rubiaceae > Coffea > Coffea arabica. The sequence goes on from NC_092314.1 coordinate 34,522,984, forward strand.
TGCATGCATGTGGGTAGCCTTATTTATGTTGGAAAATGTTGTGTGAGTTCTATGAACTCCCACTATGGTTGGATGGACTGATTTGTTATGTGTTGATGATATTAATGTTGGTTTAGTGCTTAAATTAGTGGAAATGAGTGATATTATGGATGGAAGTTCAAAGGGGAGTGAAGGTGAAAATTTTTCATTTCTGCCCCTGTGTTGTCCGTGACCTTTAGAGTGATTTTTCATGGTTCTAATGACTTAGTTATGATATATATATGTTGTATGAGTTGAGTAGAAAGTTTGGTAAAAAAATAATGTGATTTGGTTAGCCAAATGATGTGTTTTCGGAAACCAGCAAAACTGGAAATTTTTCCCACAACTGCTTTGGCAATGTTATTGTTTTGGCTATAACCTTTTGCTCCGATATCAAAATCGAGTGCTGTTTGTGGCACTGGAAACTACACATTCCAACTTTCCAACGGTATAAAATTTATGTTCTGATTCCACATGAGTAGTCCATACCAATCATTTGAACATGACTGTCCTGTTTCTCGTTTACACTGGGAATCCTGTTTTGAACAGCGAGTTGATGCTCAAAAATGAGCTAGCTGTGGACAGATTTTGGAAACAATTTCTTCTATGAAATTGTATCTTTGTGAATCTAGTTTTCAACGCCACCAACCATGTTCAATTCTGAGTTGAATTGAGTAATTTATGACCAGATTTCGAAACCAACTCTGTAGGTGAAAACCCTCATTTTGGACAGATTGTAACCAATCTTGATTTGGGACTTGCTATTTGAATGTTTTGGTGTAAATCACCTACCAAACACATCTTGGAAGTTTTGTAGACCTTGTCTACACCAATGAACCATGTTTGATGAAATTTCCTTGGCCAAATGCTTGAAAACGGAAAAACGGAAGTCCAAGGCAGATTTGCCTTGGAACGTCTTAGAACTTTAGTGGTTTTGTTAACCAACTTTCCATGCGTATTTTTCAATGAAATTTTACAGAGAAATTGCCCTTATATGGTAGTATAATACTGCTAATTTTGGTACCATTCTGAGTCCATTTCAATATTCGAACAAAATTCCAAAGTTGGTACTTTAAACCTGAAAATTTGCCTAATTGTCTCAAATTTTCAGCAACTTTGAACTACTATATCTTGGTACTCAAAACTCCAATTCTTGTTCCACTAGTTTTGTTTTAAACTTTGCTTGTAACTCCAATTGAGTTTCAAATTTCAAAGGCTAGTTCACATTGTAGAATTTTTGCTGAATTTTCAAAGTTGGCCAAAAACTAACCCAAATCTGTCTTGACTTTCCAAAACAGCAACTTTGAGCCAAATTTTGAATGTCTTCCATTTGGAATCTTGAAGAAATGTCTTCTAGGAACTTTTAGTACTTTGGAACTAGTTTCCAACAGTACCAAATTTTCTAATTTTGGACTTTCAGAAAGCGAGTTATGTTTTTTCAAAGAATACCCTAAAATTCATGAATTTTGGCCATTTTGAAAAGAATCCGTGCGGGAAACTATTTCATAGAATTCGACCGTGTATCTGGCCAGTTCTTGGCCGGATAGTTGGCCGGATTGATGGTGAGATTTGAAAAAAAAATTGAGTTCTTCACTGCCTTGAATCCGGCCGGATATCTGGCCATATCTTGGCCGGATTGTGATGTGGCACAGTTTCATTTCGTTTTCGATCAATCGTTTGAAAATTTAATTGCATGATTTCATACCTACTCATTTCCATCCAATGATTTTAAAGTTAAAAATCAGATTTTTACTTGAGTTTTGAACCCCACTTTTAAGCCTCGATTTACAAGGAAAAATCTAGGCTCTTCTTCATGCTATCTTCTAGATTGTATAAACGTACGATCTTCTATGATAATTGGGAGTTATAAGTAATAGTTTATTATTAATTGCTCAGGTACACAAGAGGACCTTCAAGAGGATCCTACAATGGACGCTTAAACCCTCAAGAGGGCCTTACTTCTAGTTTACTTGGTGAGTGTCAAGTGCATGATTACTTGAACTCCTGTGAACTTGATACATGCTTACTTGTTATCCATGACTTGAGATTTTGAAAATGGAGCTGAGTGTGTATTTTATCGCACTAGTTCTCATTTGAAATGAATAACTCATACTTGAAATGCTGGAATGTATCAAATGCTTGAAAATGTGTCAAATGCTTGGATATATCAAATGCTTGAATATCATGAAATAGTATGCTATGGCTGCATACATCGTTGGAGTGAATCTTCTCTACACCCAAATGTACATGGGGTACGCCCAAACTCATAGGCCGACCTTGGGCCTCGAGCCGGCATGGGCTTGGTCAGGAATCTCAATGAACCATGAGAATTACATGATAAACTTGATCTATTGAGAGATCTCGCTTGGCATACTCGTGGAGTATCGCCTTATAAATGTCGTGCAGGCCCAGTGCGGTGTACGGTGGACGGACATGAGAAGTAAGTGGAGATCTACGGATTTGAAATACCGACCCGGTTGACGAAGAGTCATTGCGGGAAGGTATACGCATAACATTGACAAAGCAAGTGGAACTTAGCTCCTGAGAGCTACCATATCCTTGAATTGGTTCTGTTTACATTCCATTGAAATTGCTAATTACTCGTACTTTATTATTTGACCTATTATCTGGGTTTGCTACTTGGACTATGTACTTGCATGTGTGTTCTTGGCCTCACAAGCGTTTTGCTCACCCTGTAGATTTGTTTTCCTTAACAGGAACGGGCATGGAGTGAACTCGGAAAAACTCCTTTTGATGTACTTCTGTATTAGAGTTTCAAATATATTTTGGCTAGACCTCGTGATGGTTGTACTTTTGGAATTGATGTAATTTTTGAATCTTGATGTATCTTGGAACTCGGAGTGTAAGTTTGAATGTTATTTATGGAAGCGACTTATTTTTCTTACCTTACCTTGTCGTGATGGCTGGTAATATATTAAGTTTGAACGGGAATTGACTTGAGTCCTGGCGAGAGTTGGGCTGGCGTTCTGCTGATACCCTTTGGTTCGCCTTAGGGAGAAGTGGAGGCGTCACAATAACAAAGCCAAAACTGTTGGAATTGGTGATGTTGGTAAGAATGGTCAAACCTTTATTCACAATATTCTTTTAGTTGACAATTTGAGCTATAACTTGTTAAGTGTTAGTCAATTGTGTGAGAGCAATCTGTTTGTGTTGTAGACACCAAATTTTTGGTGTAATTTCTTTTACTTTTTATTCTTATTTGTCGTGGTCGTTTTTTAGTTTTTTTTAGTTTCTAGTTTTTATTTTATTTTTAAGTCTTAGCGTAGAAAATCATGCAAAAGAAAGAAAAAGAGAAAAGGAAAGGAAAAAAGAGAAAAATTGGATTTTACACTTTGTTGTTTCTAGTTTATTTGTTTTATCCAAGGTTAATTAAATTATTTTTGCTATTTGTTTTTGTTATTATCAATATTGTTTTGATTGAAAAAAAAAAAAAAAAAAAGTCACGCATGCCAAAAGCTGCGTGTTGCCGCAGCTTGCAAGAAGAAATTGCAGGGAGTCCTTGGGGGGTAAATTTAGTTACAAAGGCCAGGTGTCTGGGACACCTGGAAGGGGGATGAATCTAGGAGGAGGGAGCTAGGTTTTGGAAAAGGAGGAAAAGAGTAAGTGGGGCGGCTAAGAAAAGGGGGCTGGAAATTTGGATTGAGGCGGGAGGCGAGAGACTTTCGGCCGTGAAAAAAAAACAGAGCAAATGGAAAAGAACAGGGGAGCTACGGCAAAACAAAAAAACAGAACAACAAAGAAAGAGGGGCAAAAAAAAAAAAAGGAAAAGAAACTGAGAGTAAAGGGAGAGAGGGAGGCATCGACAAAAACAGAGAGAGAAGAACTTCAGCGGAAGTCTGGGGAAGAAAAAGGGATGAGAGTGACGGTTGAAAAGGGCCGCGAGAGAGAAAAACAAAGAAAACAGAGGGAGGAGGTCGCGGATGAAAAAGGGCTTCGGCCTTGAGAGAAAACAGAGGAAGGCTGAAGAAAGGCTACGGGGGAGTGAAAGAAAAACAAAGGGAGCGGCGGATGGGCTGAACACGAACAGGAAAAAACAGGCAACCATCGGAGAGGCTTGAGAAAGGAGGGCAAAAACAGAGCAACAAAAAGGGTCGGAAAAAACTGGAAATTGGGGAAGGGGGCTTCAGCGAACAAGAAAAAGAAAACAATAAGAAAGAAAGGGAAACAAGCTGCGGAGAGGGTTGAGCTGAGAGTAAAGCCTGCAGCCAAAGAAGAAACGGAGCAACAGGAAAAGGAAAAAACCGGAGAAAAAGGAAGGCTAGCGGAAGAACAGAGCAAGGTAGGAGCAAAATGAGAAAAAGCAAAGCAATGGGCTTCGGGCGGCTTCGGGCTGAAACGGATGAAGGAGAAAACATGATAAGAATGGCAAAGGCAGTTGGCGGCTGACGGGCCAGAGGAGGAAAGAAAGCAAAAACGCAAGGGGAAAACAGAGGGGCTGTGAACAAGAAGAAAATTGGCAAAGGAAATCTGGGCAACAATTGCAGCTTGCGGCTGGAAAGGACAACACAGAGCCGCCGCTGCTCATGCTGCCACCACCGGAATCCGCTGTCATCTGCGAATCTTCACCGTGGAAGACCACTGTAAGTCATCCTTTGCCTGTACGTTCAATCTTCCAGAGCATGCTTGCCGTGAGTTGTTGTTTCAATTTTCCTGTGGTTTGTTCATGGGTTTTAGAATACGCATGCGTTATGTACTTGATTGGATTGAAATTATATTGATTGTTTCTGATTGTTCATGCTGAAAAATTTTGGGTCGATCATGGCTCCAATTGAGTCGAGAATCAATGGTGTTTTTTATGCACTTTTAGTGTTTGTTAAAATGCCCGAACAATGTGTTTGTATGAATTCGACAGGAATTGACGCCGATGCTTATTTCCTCTGCTTTGTAATTTAACTTCAGACTTTTAGAACTTCATAATTTGGCCCCAAAATGTTCATAATTCTTTCAATTAGATCCTTGCTTTTGTTGTGTTGGAGCCCTTTAATCTTTCCCCTTTATTCTGATATGGCCCAAAATTTGGAAAAATTGAACTAATTTTGCCCTTTTAAGTTTAATTTTATGTTTGCATATTTTAAGTGACTTTTTTTGAATAGATTAATTCTGGGTTTTTAGGTCATAATTGTGGTTTAATAATTTTAGTTGGTTTTATCATGTTGGGTTGAATGAAACAAATGTTTTTGGATCAAGAATTATGTTTGTTTGGGTCTAACAAAATGGGTTTTGATTACTTTTGATTGGATTTTGATATATCTTAGATAGCCAAAGCCTTGCATTATTCGGATTGGGCTGGAGTAATTAAACGATGGGCTGGTCTGATGTGTTTTAAGGCTTTCGGTCTGGGCTTCAGAGGAAAAGCCCAGATGTTTTGGTTGGACCAATCGACAGGCCAGCCCATCTGTTTTCTCGGATTTATTTGATGGGTTGAAGATAATTTTGGCCCAAACGAATAAGGCCCAATGGCCTGTTTGACTAAGAAAATAATTTTGCAAATCAGTCCCTGAGTTTCTCTTTAACTATACTGTGGCCCTGGACATTTTCCACTTCTTTCATTTCAGTCCTTACCTTAATTGCAAATAAGTCCTTGAACTTTATTTTTCTTTAATTTTGGCCCCAAAATTTTGCCAATCTTTGCAATCAAGTCCTTTCTTCTCTTGACTTCTTAAATGTGGGTTGTTGACATGATTTAATTGATTCAAATTCATGTTTATTTTTATCCTTTGTGATTATTTGTCAAATAAATTGGTGCCTTGACCCTTTTATTGTTTTGAAGCCATTTTTACTTCATTTGATTACCATCGAAGGGGAGGTATAATTTCTTTTATCTTTTTTGTGTCTTCTATGTGATCCAACGTGCTACGTGCGAAATACATGTCTACTTTGCTTTCCTAGCCTTTCTTTAATTTCTTTTATTTATGTCATTTACTTTTGCTTTTTATTTAAGTTAGTTTTTATGGGGTATGTGAACACCTCTTGGCTTGTAATAGATAGGGTTTGGAGGAGCATTTGATGAAGACCTATTGAAGACGTGTGCCTAGCTAGCAAATGTAATAGTTAGGGCTTTAATTGTCTTATGTGTCTTGCATGCTTAGTTGCTACGTGTTAATTTGCTTTGTTAGGGCCTTGCATCTAGTCGAGCATGCTAAGTGTTATGTGCTATGTGTTTATGAGTGTTTGGGCATGTCTACTCGCTTTCCATAGCCTGAATGAATGTGATGGATGAATGTACGTTTCCACTAGTCCAACGCTAGTCGGAATTCATAGAATGGGCTAGTCCAACGCTAGACCCTTAGGGATTTCCCCTCGTTAGTACATATTTGCATGTTCATTACATGTCATGCATTCTTTTTAGTTTTATCATTTCGCATGCCCCTCGAACCCCTTTTTTCCTCCTCACTTTAGGTTTTGCATCTCATACTAGCTATAGGGTTCATTTGCTTGAGAGTCCCCTTAAATATGGGATATAGACGAGTGTGGCTTTTTCTAAGCCTTAGCACGCTTGTATTCCCTCTATAAAAGGGCAAATTGAGTCACGATTTAGGTCTTTCTGTGCCCAATATGCATAAATTCCCTAGGCTCATGCATTCTGAATCCACTCTATCATTACACTTTCACTTTTCCTTTCACTTACACACGAACACTTTTTGCACACATGCACCTTTATGTTTCTTCACTTGCACACGAACACTTTTATCATCATTTGCACACATACACTTCATATTATCATTTCACACACCGTACCTGGCCCACTCACGTGCACATTTTCATTTACATATTTATTGTCTTTTATTACTTTTTCAAACTCATGTCCTCACATTGCATACATGCATTCCATTCATTTGCATCCCACTCGCATTATTCGTGACTTCTTCAAAGGATCGTTATTGGGCTTCACAATTAATGTGATTGGCACCACTCAACCTTTGAAGAGAAATTTCCCCAATCCCCCTAGGTCTAGGGTTTGCATTCATGTAGTGCATCCAAATGTAATAAATTCTTTGATTAAAACAAGAAAATCTTTGATTAAATCATGCAACTAGCCTTGGCTAGGTCAAAGGGGTGCCTTGGATTTTATCCTTGCCTTCCCCTTTGTCAAATGTGACTCCCGAACCTTTTTCTTTGGTTTACATGGGTTAGGAGTCGTTTAAAAAGGGTTTCTCACTACTTTTTCCTATTTTTCTTAAAAATTTATTTTTTGGTGACTTGGTACACCTTAACTCATTACCAAGTGGCGACTCCGTATTTTGTTTTCAAAAAATCCTTTTTAAACTATAATTTTGGGTCAAATCGTCGCATTCTCAAACCCCCATTTAGACCCATTTTTCTTTTAAATCTCAATTCATTTTCCAATCACAAATTCAATCACAAAAATACATTTTTAAAACCATTTATTTATTTCATCAAAAAAATGGGGCGCGACATGTGTTATGTAAAAAACATGAATGCCTTGTTCTTGACTCAAAGTTCAACACTATTTTCAAAGAAAAAAGAGTAAATGACATTTATGTAGTTATTCTTGAAAAAGTTGATTCCTCTAGCCTTAGTTGTCTCAAAGTAGCAAATGAGGACCCCTAGCTGTGGCATAGAAGGCTCTGCCATTTGAATATGGATCTGCTAAAAGAAATTTCCAAAAAAAATCTTGTTACAGGGCTGCCAAAGATCAAATTTGAAAAGGACAGAATTTGTGATGCTTGCCAATTTGGAAAACAAGTCAAAATGTCTTTTAAACCCAAGAAATGTGTTTCTACTACAAAGCCTCTAGAACTTTTACATTTTGATTTATTTGGTCCTACACAAACTACCAACTTAGGTGGCAAAAGATTTTGCTTTATTGTTGTTGATGATTATTTTAGATACACTTGGGTGATGTTTCTTGCACACAAAGATGATATTTTCAAAAACTTTGTTTCACTATTTGCAAAAGTTCAGAATCTGATTGGATTGAAAATCATCAAAATCAGAAGTGACAATGGCTCAGAATTTCATTTTTGTGGCTTTCCAGAATTTTGCAACAACAATGGTATTACTCATGAATTTTCAATTGCAAGAGTTCCCCAACAAAATGGGATTGTTGAAAGAAAGAATAGAACTCTTTAAGAGACTACTAGAACCATGCTCAGTGAGTGTAATTTACCAAAATACTTTTGGGCTAAAGTTATAAATATAGCTTGCTATACCATGAATAGAGTTCTTTTAAGATCAATTTTGAACAAAACCTCCTATGAGCTGATGTTTGATAAAAAACCTGTAGTTGGATACTTTAAAGTTTTTGGTTGCAAATGCTTTATTTTAAACATCAAGGAACATCTCGGAAAGTTTGATAAAAAATTTGATGAGGGAATTTTCTTGGGATATTGTGAGAATAAGAGAGGTTTTAGAGTCTACAATCGAAGGACTTTGGTTATAGAGGAAGCTATACATATCACTTTTGATAAATCTAATGGTGACATTTTCATAAGTAGTGGTGAAGATGATGATGCAGGTATTCAAGAAGAACTAAAGAAACTCACAATCACTGACCAAGGCATTGATTCACCAGAAAATGATTTAAAGGAAGATGAAACTCAAGACAGTCCAGCAAGGGAAGATAGTGACAGAGACACTAGTTCACCTAACGATCTTCCAAGAGTTTGGAAATTTGTTCAAAATGTGACGCCCCCACTTCTCTCTAAGACGAACCAAAGAATATCCGCGGGACGCTTGCCCAACTCTCACCAAGACTCAAGACAAATCCCATTCAAACTTAATAAAAATACCAGCCATCACGATGATATAAGTAAGAAAGGAAGGTCACTCCCATAAATAACATTCAAACTTACATCACGAGTTCCAAAATACATCAAGTGTCCAGTCCTTACATCAAGTTCACAAAGGTTACATCAAATCCCAAAATATGCAATAATCCAGAGTCTAGCCAAGTACATTGAAAACCTTAACACAAAAGTACATTCAAAAGGGGTTTCTCCGAGGTTCACTTCCGATCCTTTCCTGTTAAGGAAAACAAAACTATAGGGTGAGCAAAACACTCGTGAGGTCAAGAACACACATGCAGGCACGTTGTTCAAGTAACAATTCCAATTTAACAAGTAGAGCAATAATATTTCAATAAATAACAATTCAAGCGAGAAAAGTAAACAGAAACAATTCAAGAATATAGGAGCTCTCAGGAGCTATTTTCCACTTGCGCAATCACGAATCTCCACGAGTTGACACTCTGTCAATCGAGTAGGTTTAGTCCGTAGAACTTCACTTATCATGTCCCCTTTCACCTTACATACCCCTGTATCGGGCCCGCCTGTCTTTTGTTTGAGGCGATACTGCTCGAGTATGCCAAGCAAGATCTCTTAATAGATCAATATTTTATTTTCTCATGGTTCGCCAAGGAGCCCGACCAAGCCCATATTGGCTCAAGTTCAGGGTTAGTGTTATTCTTGGTTTTGATGATCACAAAAGTTTGTTTATACAGACCAAGAAAGTGAACACTTTGATCAGGTCTGTTGGAACAAAGAAAGCATACGTTCGTTTATCTCCTGACTACGTTGCTTTGGATGTGGCAAACAAGATTGGAATAATATGAATGAATTTAGTCATTGTTTTGTTTTCGATCAAAGATATTGTCTTTTAAGTATGTCTAGTTTGTCATTCTTGGTACTTTGAAATATTTGTCTAACCTTCTTCAAATACAAGTGTTTTTTGTCTATCCAAGAATCAGGTTCAAATATGTCATGAAATGTAAAACAACCAAAATGAGAAGCAAAAACAGGACAATCAGGTCGGACGGCCGAAAGGAAACTGTCGGACGTCCGAAAAGATAAAGAACATCAGGAAAGAAGCACCGTCGAACGCTCACATGGAAGCATCGGACGTCCGGAAGGATCGGACGCTTGCCATCGGACGCTAATCAACCGCATCGGACGTCCGAAAAATTCCAAGATAACTTGCTAGCTCTCGGCCCAAGGTCGGACGCTGTGCTGTCGGACGACAAAGAACTTATCGGACGTCCGAACCTCAACTTGGCTATCATCAGACGATTGGTTCGGACGATGATTCGATCGTCGGACGTCCGACAGCCCCAACGGCTAGTTGACTCTTCAGCTGCCTTCTATCCGTTGGAAGCATTGATGAATCCCATTTCTGGATCCCTTTAAAATCAAACTGGTCTAAACGAAGTAAGAACTTTTGCACACTTTGTTTACAAGATCTAGTGAGATATTTTAGCTAGAAAATAGTCTCCAAAGCAGATTTGTTTTAAAGTGGTGTGAATTTCTGTTGAGCATTTCTTTTGTGGTTGAAAGGATCTTTAGTGTAGCTTTGTTGAGGGTTTTCTGAGTGATTGTAAAACTTCCTAGCTTGACTAAGTGAGGCTTAGGGCAAGGAGGAAGTGCTCCCTCCATTGTACATCTAGTTGATCTTCGTTCATCAAAGAGAAGTTGCTCTTCCTAGTGTTTGGTCTTCAAGTTTGGGTAAAGCTTGGTAGACACTTGGTTTGTTTCTCTATTTTACATTTCTGTTTAATAAAATCTTCATTGCTTATCTATACTTGCTTCTCTGATCAATATTGCTATTGTCTTCTAATCTACTTGGTTGATCATTACTAAAAAGGAAGGTAAATTTTCATTAAAGAAAAAGTGTTTAAACTTGGTTAAGATTTTAATCAAACCAATTCACCCCCCCTCTTGGTTGTCTGTGGGACTAACAATTGGTATCAGAGCTTGGTCTCCTTGAGATTAAGCTCTAACGGCTTGGAGTAAAGATGACAACCAATCATGCTATGTTTGTTGAGGGGCAATCTGTTACTAGGCCTCCCATGTTCAGTGGCTCTAACTATGTTAGATGGAAAGAACGGATGATTATCTTTTTACAATCTATTGATATTGAACTATGGTTTATTGTGAGTGAAGGACCGCATGAAGCTAACTTTCTTGATGCAGATACAAGGTTGCTTCGGCCAAAAATGAGAGCTGAAATGAATGCTCAAGATAGAACTAACCTCACATTGAATGCCAAGGCCATGAATGTTATTTATAGTGCCCTAGATTCAAATGAATCAATCAAAGTAAAAGGCTGCAAATCGGCTAAAGAAATGTGGGATAAACTAAGAGAAATCCATGAGGGTGGTGACAATGTGAAAGAACAGAAAAAAGCCATCTTGGTCACAAAATATGAATCATTTAAAATTGAACCTCTTGAGGATATTGACAAAATGTATTGCAGGTTCACTGACTTGATCAAAGATCTCGAGGCGTTGGGCAAAGAGTACACCTTGGGAGAGAAGAACAGGAAAATTCTCAATGCTTTGGGCAAAGAATGGGAAAATAAAGTGACTGCAATAGAAGAGGCTAAGGATTTAAGTTCTGTGCCTATTGAATCTATCATTAACTCATTAACCTCTTATGAGTTGAAACTGAAATCTAAAGTGCAGGAGGAAGAGGATGCTAGAGCAAAGAGAAACATTGCTCTAAAGACTACTCAAGGTGAAGATGATACAGCTCACTTGGATGATGAAGACTCAGATGGTGATGATAATGATCTTGCTCTCATCACCAGAGGCTTCAAGAGAATCTTGAATAAAAGAAAGTTTAGAAGGGGAGGACCTAGCAATCAATTCCAGAATCAGCCATCTATCACAAAGTATAAAGGTAAACAAGATTTCAACAAGAAACAGTTGGACAAATGCTTCGAATGTGGACAGATTGGACATTATGCAAACGAATGCCCCATGAAGAAGATGAAAGATGGAAAAGCTGATCGAAAGCCAAGATTCAACAATTTTCAGATTACTTGGAATGAATGCAACTCCGAAGGAGAAGTTGAAGAAGAAGAAGAATCTGCTCAAATGGCCTTCATGGCTATTGAAAATAATGAGGTAACTTCCATACACTCTCAATCTGAAAGTGATAATGATGAAGATGATGATCTTGAATCTTTTGTTGAAAAGCTGCATAATACCTTGAAGGAATCTTATGATAAAAACAAGCAGTTAAAACAGAAAATGGCTTTTCTCATTCAAGAAAATGCAAGTCTTTTTCAACAAAATAAACAACTAAAGACCGACAATGAAAGTCTTGTAAGAGCCGGATGTAATGTTCAAGATGAGCTTGATAGAAAGACAAATATTTGTGAAATGCTGAAGGAAAGACAGGGTGATTTGAAAAAAAGGATGGACAACTTGGATGAGACTCTGAAAGCAAGAAAGCAGGAGTTTAGCAAAAGGAACATGTTATTTACCCATCCTACTACTTTTCAAAGAACATTTGCACACAACAAAATTGCACATGGGTTCACAACATATAGAAGAGGTGGATTGAGATATATCAAACCAGTACATGTTAAGGACTCTTCCATTTTGTGTGGTTTTTGTTGTCAAAAAGGGCATTTGAAAGGTAATTGCTATGTGAAAAGAAATCTGAACAAAGGGATGAAGTGCATGTGGTTAGTTAGATACAATGCTAACTATTTTGGACCCAAAAATTAAAAAGGGTACCAAAAACCCTTTCTTTTCAGGAAAAATGCTCAAACAAGTCCAAATGGTTCATTGATAGCGGTTGCTCAAGGCACATGACCGGTGATCCTTCCTTGTTCATAAAGCTGAAATCAAAATCAAGTGGAAAGGTAACATTTGGTGATGATGTGAAAGCTAAGACAATTGGAATAGGTGATGTTGGTAAGGATGGTGAAACTTTTGTTCATAATGTGCTCTTGGTTGATAACTTAGGTTATAACTTGCTTAGTGTTAGTCAATTGTGTGATAAAGACTTGTATGTGTTGTTTAAAAAGCTTGAATGCATTGTACTTGATTCCAAATATAATGTTGAGTTCAAAGGAAAGAGGTTTAATGACATATATATTGTGATTCTTGATAAAGTTGATTCTTCTAGCTTAAAATGTCTTAAAGCTTCAAATGAAGATCCTTGGTTGTGGCATAGAAGACTTTGTCATTTTAACATGGACTTACTAAAGGAAATTTCGAAAAAGGAACTAGTTAGAGGCTTGCCAAAAATCAGTTTTGAAAAGGATAAAATATGTGATGCATGTCAATTTGGTAAGCAAACAAAAGTTTCTTTTAAAACAAAGAAGTGTGTATCTACTTCAAAACCCTTAGAACTCTTGCATCTTGACTTATTTGGCCCTACTCAAATCTCTAGCTTGGGTGGTAAGAAATACTGTTTTGTGATTGTGGATGATTATTCTAGATACACTTGGGTGATATTTCTTGCTCATAAAGATGATGCCTTCAAGAATTTTACTTCATTGTTTGCTAAAGTGCAAAATCTGCTTGGTTTAAAAATTGTTAGAATTAGAAGTGATAATGGAACCGAATTCAAATTTTGTGGTTTTCCAGAATTTTGTGATTATAATGGTATAACTCATGAGTTTTCTATTGCAAGGACTCCACAGCAAAATGGTGTTGTAGAAAGGAAAAATAGGACTCTCCAAGAGGCTGCTAGAACTATGTTGAATGAATGTAGATTGCCTAAATACCTTTGGGCTGAAGCGGTAAACACTGCATGTTATGTGATGAATAGAATTCTCTTGAGACCTATTTTGAAGAAAACTCCTTATGAACTGATTTTTGATAAGAAACCTACGGTTGGTTATTTCAAAGTATTTGGTTGTAAATGCTTTATTTTGAATCTAAAGGAACATCTTGGCAAGTTTGATAAAAAAATCTGATGAAGGAATATTTTTGAGATATTGTGAAAATAAAAGAGGATATAGAGTTTTTAATAGAAGGACTCTTGTGATTGAAGAAGCTATACATATAACATTTGATGAAGCCAATGATGATAATTCCAAAAGTTTGTGTGAGGATGATGATGTAGGTGTTCGAGAAGGAATGGAAAAGCTATCAATTGGGAATGAAGGAAGTTCTAAACCAGCAGCAACTGAAATGGAAAATGAAGTTCATAATGATCAAGAAGTGGAAGATGAAGACAAAAATGATGATCCACTCAAAGATCTTCCCAAGGCTTGGAAATTCAGCCAAAATCATCCAAAAGAACTTATAATTGGTGATCCATCCGAGAAGGTAAACACTCGTTCCTCATCTAGAAAATTGATTGATAATTTTGCTTTAGTTTCTCTTTTTGAACCTAAAAATATCAATGATGCTTTAAAGGATGAAAACTGGATTTTGGCTATGCAAGAGGAACTTAATCAATTTGAGAGAAATGAAGTTTGGACACTTGTTGATAGACCTCAAAATCAGCCTATCATTGGCACAAAGTGGATTTTTAGAAATAAGTTGGATGATAAAGGTGTTGTTGTAAGAAATAAAGCCAGATTAGTTGCTAAAGGATATGCACAAGAAGAAGGAATTGATTTTGATGAAACATTTGCTCCCGTAGCAAGATTAGAATCTATTAGAATGCTTCTTGCTTTTGCTTGCTTCAAAGGTTTCAAATTGTTTCAAATGGATGTTAAAAGTGCCTTTTTAAATGGTTTTATTGATCAAGAAGTGTATGTGGATCAACCCCCCGGTTTTGAAAATACAAAATTTCCAAGTCATGTGTTTAAACTTTCTAAAGCTTTATATGGTTTAAAACAGGCTCCAAGAGCTTGGTATGAAAGATTAAGTGGGTTCTTGATTGAAAAAGGTTTCAAAAGGGGTGTTGTGGACACCACACTTTTTACTAAGCATGTGTTGAAAGACCTTCTTATTGTGCAAATATATGTTGATGATATTATTTTCGGTGCTACTAATGAGTATCTATGTAAGGAGTTTTCCACCACTATGCAAAATGAATTTGAAATGAGTATGATGGGAGAATTAAATTTCTTCCTTGGACTTCAAATACATCAAGCTCTTGAGGGAATTTTTATAAATCAAGCAAAATATACCAAGGAATTGCTGAAAAGGTTTGGCATGGAGGACTCAAAACAAGTTGGAACTCCAATGTGCACTTCTACAAAGCTTGACAAAGATGAAGAAGGTAATCATGTGGATGAAAAGCATTATAGAGGTATGATCGGAAGCCTACTTTATTTAACCGCAAGTAGACCTGATATTATGTTTGCTGTTTGCTTGTGTGCTAGATTTCAATCTTGTCCAAAAGAATCACATTTGAATGCTGTAAAAAGAATTTTTAGGTATTTGAAAGGTACATTAGACTATGGTTTTTGGTATACTAGATCTAATGAGTTTGCTCTATATGGTTATTCGGATGCTGATTTTGGAGGTTGTCATGTGGATAGAAAGAGTACGAGTGGAACTTGTCATTTTCTTGGAAATTGTTTAGTCTCTTGGTTTAGCAAGAAACAATGTGCAATCTCTTTGTCTACCACCGAGGCGGAATATATTGCCGCTAGTGCATGTTGTGCTCAACTTCTATGGATGAAGCACACTTTGAATGATTTTGGATTGTTGTATGACTGCATGCCTGTATTCTGTGATAATACTAGTGCTATCAATTTGACCAAAAATCCTATTCATCATTCTAGGACAAAACACATAGATATAAAGCATCACTTTATTCGTGATCTTGTTCAAAAAGGTGAAATTTGTGTAAATTATGTTTGTTCTAAAGATCAATTTGCTGATATTTTTACGAAAGCTTTGCCATTAGAACAGTTCATTCATCTAAGATCAAAATTAGGAATAATCGAAAAATCATCTTAATTTTCTTTGGGTCTTCGGACGTCCGAAAGAAGATGAACGGACGTCCGATGATGTTCTTCAGTCATTTTCCAGATTGCGCCTGTTCGGACGCAGCTGTCGGACGCACAACTTCGGTCGGCCGTCCGACAGTGCAACGGCTCATTTTTTAAATCAACTTTCTTCCTTATTTGCTTCAGTCTCTTCATATCCTATTTCCTCTCGGACGAAAACTCTCTCTTCCCTCACTCTCAAATTCGTACCATTCTGTAGCTACCATTCCCAAATTGACTCAACCAAAACATTTCCCCATCGTTTGCGTTTCATTTCTCCTGATCATTTCACCAAACTGAGTAACATTTCGCAAATCCCCAAATTTTCCTCACAACCCTACTCTTGCATAACCGCTCTGTCAAATCTCGTTCAAGGTGTTTTTGTCCCAAAATTTCTGTGCGATTCACTTCCCTACTGCTGTGTGCATCATTTGCATCCTCCATTCCACACATTTAGAACAATGGTGAATCTAAGGGGAGAAAAAGTTACTGCCGGACGCAAGCATCCACTCAGGGATGAGGATGAGGATCTTCCTACTGTCAAACGGACATCCAAACGCTTCAAAAGGGGAGCTATCAAGGGTCAAATGTCACGGCCTACTCCACAACCCACATCTCAGCCTGAATCTGGACAGGGGACCTTCTCTCAACCGCCTCCAAAATCAGTCCCTCTCCCTCCATTCTTTGATGATGCTGCAAAAGACAAATACGCCTAGATATCACAGAAGGGTGTCATCCCTCAAAGAACCGTAAACCCCTCTGAATTTCACTCCATAGGTTTAGAATCCATTCTGAATCTATTTGCTTTCCAGAAATGGTCACATCTCATTTCCATGCCAAATGTCTACTACCCTGATATGCTGCATCAATTTTTTGCCAACCTTAGGAAAGGAACTGACCAAACTGAGATCATGTCTAGGGTAAATGGGGTAGACCTAATCTTTGATTCTGATACTGTAAATTCCATTCTAAAGACTACCATTGAACGTTCATGCAAAGATAAGGTTGCTAATTTCTTTTCTTATGAAGAGCTTCCTACTGCTGTAAATCATTTTGATGGGACAAAAATGTTAACCTATTTCAAAAGAAGTTTTTCCTCACCTGCTGATGCTAAATTGAATGATCTGGCTCCTGTGAATTTAATTGCTTTTTCTATCATTTCAAACCTGCTTGTGCCCACTGATGGGCACAGAACTGATGCAAACAAAATGGAGTTGTATCTCTTTTATTGTTTTCGAGAAAAAATTCGGATTGATTTTGGTTTTGTCATGTGCAAGTTTTTACTTCGCTATGCTATTGACTCTCGAAGAAAACTTTCCTATGGAAAGTTTCTTCAAAAGATTTTTGACTTTTACAAAGTTCCAATTCTAGGTGTGTGTCCAAAAGAAGCATCTTCTTATGCCTTTACCAGAGCATATTTTGAAAGAAAAAATCTTGTTTTTAAAGATAATCTGTGGGCATATAAGGGGGCATCATCTAGTGAACAAAGGTCCAAGACTGTACATGATCCTTCACCCATTTTACTCACTCCCATTCACCCTAGGAAATCTGCCACTAGACCATCTTCCTCTTCCAGTAATGAAGTAATTGAGCTTCTTCATGAACTCAAACAGCATGTTCTTCTTCTAGAACATGGCCTAATGGTCACCATGTCTTCTGAGCAGCAAACTGCCTTTCTTGACAAAAAGAATCTTCTTTTTCCTCCACCTGTGGTTGAGGAAGTCTCACATGACAAAGAATCTCGAACCACTGATCCAGGTTCATCAGTTCCAGATCCGAATCCAGCAACTCCTGTGACTCCCCATGGCCCTTCCACATCAGACAAAGGCAAGGCACCAATTGTAGAAGCTGCTGAAGATGATGAAGACACTGAAGAGGAGGATCTCGACCAATATCAGCTTTCTCGGAGGACACCTGGATCCACGTAGATCATCATTTAGGACATTTGCATTTTGTTTGTCTCTTTTAGAATATGTTATGTTATGGATACTCTAAGTTTCTTTTGGTGTGTTTTGATGGATGATCTAAGTACTGTGGTGTAATATAATGGATATTCTTGTTTATGTTTAAGTTCTGTGATGTTTCTAAGTATCTTGATGGAAGTTATTGGTGATGTTTAAGTACTGGTGATGTTTGTTTATTCTGTTTATGTGAATGGAATGAATTGTTTTTGGTTTACATTTTGGATAAGATGTATTTGTGTATAAGATGGATGTTTTTGGTTTGCTCTTTTGTGATGACAAAAAGGGGGAGAGATCTGATTGATGATTGATAATGTTGGATATGATGAATTGATTGATGGTTTAATTAAATTTGGATTTTGATGATGGATTGAATTGGTAATATGTTGGTTGTGAGTTGCTTAATTGTCATGTTTTGGAACTCGGTTGGGCAGCCTAGTGAGGGGGAGGTTTTCACATTTTTTTTAATGATTCACTAAGAAAGGGGGAGTTCTAGTCTATTTAGAAAGGGGGAGCTTTCATTGCAATCAGCAATCAATCAAAATTCATTTCAAACTTTTGTATTGTCATCATCAAAAAGGGGGAGAATGTTATTCTTGGTTTTGATGATCACAAAAGTTTGTTTATACAGACCAAGAAAGTGAACACTTTGATCAGGTCTGTTGGAACAAAGAAAGCATATGTTCGTTTATCTCCTGACTACGTTGCTTTGGATGTGGCAAACAAGATTGGAATAATATGAATGAATTTAGTCATTGTTTTGTTTTCGATCAAAGATATTGTCTTTTAAGTATGTCTAGTTTGTCATTCTTGGTACTTTGAAATATTTGTCTAACCTTCTTCAAATACAAGTGTTTTTTGTCTATCCAAGAATCAGGTTCAAATATGTCATGAAATGTAAAACAACCAAAATGAGAAGCAAAAACAGGACAATCAGGTCGGACGGCCGAAAGGAAACTGTCGGACGTCCGAAAAGATAAAGAACATCAGGAAAGAAGCACCGTCGGACGCTCACATGGAAGCATCGGACGTCCGGAAGGATCTGACGCTTGCCATCGGACGCTAATCAACCGCATCGGACGTCCGAAAAATTCCAAGATAACTTGCTAGCTCTCGGCCCAAGGTCGGACGCTGTGCTGTCGGACGACAAAGAACTTATCGGACGTCCGAACCTCAACTTGGCTATCATCGGACGATTGGTTCGGACGATGATTCGATCGTCGGACGTCCGACAGCCCCAACGGCTAGTTGACTCTTCAGCTACCTTCTATCCGTTGGAAGCATTGATGAAACCCATTTCTGGATCCCTTTAAAATCAAACTGGTCTAAACGAAGTAAGAACTTTTGCACACTTTGTTTACAAGATCTAGTGAGATATTTTAGCTAGAAAATAGTCTCCAAAGCAGATTTGTTTTAAAGTGGTGTGAATTTCTGTTGAGCATTTCTTTTGTGGTTGAAAGGATCTTTAGTGTAGCTTTGTTGAGGGTTTTCTGAGTGATTGTAAAACTTCCTAGCTTGACTAAGTGAGGCTTAGGGCAAGGAGGAAGTGCTCCCTCCATTGTACATCTAGTTGATCTTCGTTCATCAAAGAGAAGTTGCTCTTCCTAGTGTTTGGTCTTCAAGTTTGGGTAAAGCTTGGTAGACACTTGGTTTGTTTCTCTATTTTACATTTCTGTTTAATAAAATCTTCATTACTTATCTATACTTGCTTCTCTGATCAATATTGCTATTGCCTTCTAATCTACTTGGTTGATCATTACTAAAAAGGAAGGTAAATTTTCATTAAAGAAAAAGTGTTTAAACTTGGTTAAGATTTTAATCAAACCAATTCACCCCCCCTCTTGGTTGTCTGTGGGACTAACAGTTAGCCAGTGAGATTTGGGCGTCCCCCACTTAACACTTAAGAGTCGAAGAGATTCACTCCCATCGACTTATGCAGCCATAGCATAATTAATCACTTAAACACTTTACTTAAATTCATTTAACAAGTCACTTCAAGCAATTCAAGTATTTCATGTCACGAAATTCAAGTACACTTCACTTAAATGAGAACGAGTGTGATAAAGTACACACTCGACTCAGCATTTTCAAAATATTATATTTTCAAAGCAATTAACACGTTTTCACACACTTGACACTCACCGAGTGACTCAAGTAGCAAATACAAGCGATAAGTTAGGCGTATCCTGTGAGATCCTCTTGAAGGTCCTCTTGAGCGCCTGAGCAATTAATAATAATCTATCGTTCATAACCCTAATTATCAAAGAAGATTGTACTAGAGTACAATCTCATGAAAATGAGCCTTATTTACTCATAAATTGAGACTCAAATGCGGGATTTTAAAACACAAGAGAAATCTGATTTTCATTTCTAAATTCAAGTGTAAAACGATCATGTGATATCGAAGGGAAAAAGAGAATTCGAAAGACTCCATTTCCTTAAGTTTCGAAAATTTCAGCTTTGATACGAGATCTTTGAAAAATCGTATCTCACTCTTTACAAGTCCAAAATTGGAAAACTTGGTACCGTTGCTCCTTCCAAAGCATTAAAAGTTCCTAGAAGACGCTTTTCCATGGTTCCAAATGAAAGACATTCAAAATTTGGCTCAAAATTACTGTTTTAGGCTATCAAGGCAGTTTCGGAGTTGGTTTTTCGCCAAATTTGGAAATTCGAAAAAATTCACAGAATTTGAACTAACCTCTCAAATTTGAAATTCAATTAGAGTTACAATCAAAGTTTAAAACAAAGCAAGCAGAATAAGAATTGGAGTTTTGAGCACCAAGATATGGCGGCTCAAAGTTACTGAAAAGTGAGACCGTTAGGCTAAATTCTAGATTTAATTCACGAACGTTGGGACTTTGGTTGAACATCGAAACAGACTTGGAATGGCACCAAAATTAGCAGTATTATACTACCATATAAGGGCTATTCCTCTGTCAGATTTCATGGAAAAATACATACGGAAAGTTGGTTAACCAAATCACTAAAGTTTCCAAATTTCTAAGGCAAATTTGCATTGTATTTGAGTTTTCCTTTTCACAAACGTTTGGCCAATGAAGACATCTTAAATATGGTTCATTTGTATAGACATTGTCTAAGAAGCATCTAAGATGTGTTTGGTAGGTAATTAATACCAAGAATTTCGAAACAACAAGTCCCAATCAAGGTTAAGGCATCAACTAGCCAAAAGAGGGTTTTCAATCCCTGAATCCGTTTCGAACTTCGGCCACAACTCACTCAATTTAACTTGGAATTGAGTGTGGTTGGTAGAATTGAAAACTAAATTCATAAAGCTACAATTTCTCAGAAGAAATCATTTTCAAAATCTGTCCACAACTAGCTCACATTTGAGCATCAATTCGTTGCTCAAAACAGAGCTTCCAGTGAATTAGTAAAACAAGACAGCCACGTTCAAACGATTGGTATGGATTACTCAGGTGGAATCAATATGTACATTTTATACCGTTGGAAATTTGGGAATGTCTAGTTTCTAGTGCTAGAAACAGAACTCGATTTCGACATCGGAGCAAAAAGTTATAACTGTTTGAAAAATACTACCAGTGCAATACGGGAAAATTTCCAGTTTTTAATGAACTTTCGAAATCACCACATTTGGTCAACCAAATTACGTAATTTTTTGTGGAAACCTTCCACACAACCCATACAACATATATACATCATAAACAAGTCAATAGGACTTCAAAAAAATGCTCTAAAGGTCACGGCATTCACAGGGGCAGAAATGGAAAAATTCTCCACTTCACTTCCTTTGAACTTTCATTCATAATATCACTCATTTCTACTAATTTAAGCACTAATCCAAAATTATTAACATCAAAACTCACAAAATCAGTCCATCAAGCCATAGTGGGAATTCATAGAACCCACTCACCAATTTTTCAACGATTTAAAGCTACCCATAAGAAATTATGAACTCATAAGTGCTAAACAACTTCCATAAGTCAAGATTTGCAAGGTTAGTCATCACTTATTTTCTTAGATGATTAAGGCAGAAATTTCGATCCTCCTTGCTCAAGAAAAACTGTGGATTTGAAGCTCTTTTTGTAGCTTGAATTGCTCTCCAAGTGTGGTTAAAGTTTTAGGTGATTTGGTGGAAATTTAGTGATGAAATGAAGAAGAACTTGAAGGAGAAATTTAGTTCTTTTCTTCTTGATATGTACAACTGGAATTGAGCAGAAAAGAGAGTGTTTTGGGCTCTAATGAAACTTCCAAGAGAAGCTAAAATGTGTGGCTCTAATTAATTCAAAAGTCAACTCATTCTCCCGCGCGCACGCGAGGGTTTTGTGCTCGATTCCCCTCGAGTTTGTTGCACTAGTGCACTAAACCTCTAATGCACTTACATTCATACTGTTATTACTCACTCTTAATGGTCTAAAAATAAAGGTCTAAAGTCCCTCAATTAATCGCGCGCGTAAAAACACGTACTTCCGATTTGTGCGCGATAAAGTGGAATTTTCAAGAAATTCTTATAACGATAGTATAATTATCTAACACTTGAACACTTAAACATAAAAATACCCATTTTAAGACTAATGTACAAGTCTCTAATTTTTCAGGCTCATTGTACTCTCAAATCGGTTATTGCTTCCAAACGCGCATTCACTATTCTCACTTAACGACCTTCCAAAAATTAAATATTTGAAACAAGTTACTTTAAAAATATAATTAAGCTACAGATCCATGGAATTAGGTCTAAAAGGGTTAGAAAATAATATTCGGGGCAATTGGCCAAATAAATAATTAAATGAGCTAGAATTAGGAGTTTAAAATAAACAAATTTTCCGAGTCCTCACATCCTCTCTCCCTTAAGAGAATTTCGTCCTCGACATTTACCTTGATCTGTGAACAGGTTTGGATACTTTTCTCGAATTGCTTTTTCAACCTCCCAGGTCGCTTCCTCTAGTCCGTGGTTCTTCCAAAGAACTTTTACTAACGGTATCCGTTTATTGCTCAATTCTCTCACCTTCCTATCCAGAAGCTTTATCGGTTTCTCCTCATAGGTCAAGGTCTCATCAATATCAATACTTTCCGGTCGTAAAATATGTGAAAGGTCTAGATGATACTTCTTAAGCATGGACACGTGGAAAACATTATGAATCCGAGACAAACTCGGTGGCAATTCCAACTTATACGCTACCTTTCCCATGCATTGGATAACTTTATAAGGTCCTACAAGCCTCGGTTGTAACTTCTTTCCTTTTCCAAACATTAAACTTTCTTTCAGAGGTGTAATCTTAAGAAATACGAGATCTCCAACCGCAAACTCTAAATCCTTTCTTCGGTTATCTGCATAACTCTTTTGACGACTTTGTGCGGTTTAAATTCTCTGACGTATCAATTTCATAGCCTCCTCAATCCAAGGCACTGTAGTCGGGTCTAAGACTTTTCGTTCACCTACTTCATCCCAACAAATCAGAGATCTACTTCCGACCATAAAGTGCTTCAACGAAGCCATTCGAATAGAAAAGTGAAAGCTATTGTTGTAGGCAAATTCCACCAAAGTCAAAAACTTACTCCAACTCTCCCCAAAATCCAAAACACAAGTTCTCAATATATTCTCAAGGGTTTGAATTATCCTCTCAGACTGTCCATCGGTCTGACGATGATATGTGGTACTAAAGGTCAATTTAGTCCCCAACACCTCTTGCACCTTTTGCCAGAATCTCGAAATAAATCTTGAATCTCTATCGGACACAATACTTACAGGTATTCCATGTAACTTGATAATGTTATCCAAGTACAACTTAGCTAACTTCTCCAATGGGTATTTCATATTGATCAGCAGAAAATGAGCCAATTTGGTCAGTCTATCCACTATCACCCAAATAGCATCATGGCCTTTTTGTGTCCTTGGTAAACCTGATACAAAATTCATAGTGATATTTTTCCATTTCCACTCGGGTATCTCCAAAGGTTGCAAAAGTCCCGATGGTTTCTGATGTTTGGCTTTTACTTGTTGACAAGTCAAACAAGTCTGGACAAATTGAGCAATTTCCTTCTTCATGCTCTCCCACCAATACAAGCTCTTCAAGTCTTGGTACATTTTATTCCCTCCCGGGTTTACCGTAAATTTCGATCGATGTGCCTCTGCTAAAATTTCCTTCTTAAGCCCTTAATCCTTTGGCACTACTATCCGATTCCGAAACTTCAATATACCATTCAATCCCAAGGTAAAATCTGACTTTTCTCCCTTTTTGACTTTCTCCACCCACTTTTGCACTTTAGGGTCCTTTTCTTGAGTCTCTTTAATACGTTCCAACAAAGTGGAATTCATTACAATATTTCCTCGGCTCAAGTCTAGAATTCCAATAACTAACTTCTTCTAACAAGTGTAATTCTTTAATCATCAATCCGGCCACTTGTACTTGATGACTCAAAGCATCGGCCACCACATTGGCCTTTCCTGGATGGTACTTTATCGTGCAATCATAGTTTTCGAAAAATTCCATCCACCTACGTTGCCTCAAATTCAGCTCTTTTTGATAAAACAAATACTTAAGACTTTTGTGGTCAGTAAAAACCTCGAATATCACTGCATACAGATAATGCCTCCAATTCTTTAAAGCAAATACTACCGCCGCTAACTCCAAATCATGAGTCGGGTAATTTCCTTCAAGCGGTTTCAATTTCCTAAAGGCATATGCTATCATCTTGTAATTTTACATTAAAATACATCCCAATCCTTCCTTAGAAGCATCTGTGTAGACTACAAAATTGTCTTTTCCATTCGGTAAAGTTAACACAGGCGCTCTTGTCAAACGTCTTTTCAACTCTTGGAAACTCTCTTCACACTTAGGACTCCATATAAACTTTTCACTTTTCTTGGTCAACTCAGTCATGGGTCCAGCAATTCTAGAAAAATTTTGAATAAATTTCCGATAATACCCTGCTAGTCCTATGAAACTTCGAACCACATTAGGGTTTTCCGGTCATTTCCACTTTGAAACAGCTTCAACTTTGGTTAGATCCACTTTAGTCCCATCCTTAGAAATTATGTGTTCCAAGAAAGTCACTTCTTTTAACCAAAATTTACACTTGCTAAATTTAGCATACAATTGGTGTTCCCTCAAAGTTTGCAAAATAATTCTCAAGTGTTTCTCGTGATCTTTCACATTCTTAGAGTACACCAAAATATCATTAATAAACACTACCACAAATTGGTCTACATAAGGCTTAAAGACCCTGTGCATCAAATCCATAAAAGCAGCAGGTGCATTTGTTAACCCAATGGCATCACAGCAAATTCAAAGTGTCCATACCTTGAGTTGAAAGTAGTTTTAGGTATATCTTTCTCCAAAATCCTCAATTGATAGTAACCCTGTCTCAAATCCAATTTCGAGAATACTACCGCCCTTTGCAATTTGTCAAACAATTCATCGATGTGGGGCAATAGGTACTTGTTCTTAATAGTAACATCATTCAAGTCTCGGTAGTCTATACACAACCTTAAACTCCTACCTTTCTTCTTAACGAATAAGACTGGGGCTCCCCACGGTGAATCACTCTCTTTTATAAAGCTCCGTTCCAACAAGTCCTGTAATTGTAATTTCAATTCCTTCAATTCAGCTGGAGCCATCCGATATGGTGTCTTAGAGATAGGTGCTACTCCCGAAATCAGATCAATCTTAAAAGTTATGTCCCTTTCTGGGGATAAAGACTCTAACTCTTCAGGAAAAACATCCGGATAATCCTTTACCACAGGTGTATCCTCCAATCTCACTTTATCACTAGGAGTGTTATTAGAAAAGCCAAATATCCCTGAACTCCTTTACTTAACATTTTCCTAGCTCGGATTCCTGAGATAAGTGCAGATGAGGCTAATCTACCCCTTACATCCAATTTCAAGGTTGCCTCTCCCGGAATGCACAATTCTACTATTTTTGTCTTACAGTTCAATTGGGCATTGTAATAGGCTAACCAGTCCATTTCTAGGATCACATCATACCCATTAATTGCTAAACCTATCAAATCGGCCAATAATTTTTGTTCTCTAATCCAGATTTCACAATCTCTATACACCAAGTTAGCGATTAGACTTTGGTCCCCAGTAGGCATTTTAACCTCCAAGTCATAAGGTAACTTAATTGGTTTCAAATCTATTCTACTCATGAAATTAGGGTTTACAAAAGAATGTGTCGCATCCGGATCAATTAAAATCTTAGCTAAACGATGGAAGACAGGAATCGTACCTTCAACCACCTCAGTCGCATCAGGTATCTGTTGATGATCCAGTGCATAAACCCTAGCTGGTACCTTAGGTCGGCTCCCTCCAGCACTGGTTTGCTTAGAAGTTGACTTTTTTGACCTCTGAGGGTTACCTCCTAATTTTGGTGCCTTTGGACAACCTGCGAGTTGGTGTTCGACACTCCCACAAACCAGACATTTTCTTGACTTCCTCCAGCAGTCATTCTCAGAATGGTTGGGTTTACTACAGTACCCACAAGTAACTTGAGGAGTCACGGCTGAACCACTAGAAGACACTCCCTTAGCTTGAATCGAACCACTACGACCTCCTTTGGATAAAGATCCCCTAGCTCCAATAGTCCTTATTCCTCCCATTCCTCTTCCATTTTTGGAAGGCTGAGTATTCTTACTAGTCTGTCCAGAAGTACGACTAGAAAAGTTTCTCTTCCAATTGTGAAAGTCCCTTACTTGCATTCTTGCACTCTCAACCCTTTGAGCTTTCTCGAGGGTCTCAGTAAAAGTAGAGATTTGGGCTGCGGCTATGCCCTCCTGGATTTCCACATTAAATCCCTGTACAAACCGTCTTATCCGTTTTTGCTCATTAATTACCAACTCAGGGACATACTTGGAAAACTTAATGAACTTCCCTTCATATTTCGCTACACTAAGGGTCCTTTATTTTAACTTGATGAATTCATCATCCCTTTTCTCTTGGATTAAGGGCGGAAGAAATTTCTCATTAAATTCCCTCGTGAAATTCTCCCAAGTCCAAGGGGTTTGAGCTGTCTCCCACTTTCCCTTTATCAGATCCTACCACGCACGTGCCACTCCCTCAAATTGGAATGCAGTAAAATTCACTCGCCTATCATTGGTATAGTCTAATGTGGCAAATATATTGATCATTCTCTCCAACCAATTCTCTGCTATCTCAGGATCGGCTTCACCAATAAACTTAGGCAGATTAAACTTCAAAAACCTTTCTAAGGCTCTATCCACTCCTCTATCCTGTCCCCCAGGTTGGTTAAGTGGTCCAGGACCATGTCTTTCCGCTAAACGTTCTAGGATATCAGTCATTCAATTAATGGTAGTAGCCACTTGATTTTCCTCTACATTTTTCTATCCCTGGGTCGGTCCAGTTGCCGATCCCTGTTCATCCCCATGTGGTTGGGCTTGTCTAGTCCCTCGCCCACCGCCTCAACTACTCCTTAGTCCTTCTATTATCCTAGGCATGGGAAAGATCACAAAAATATAGCACGCAAGTGCTACAAGAGTACTTTTATTCACTGAAGACTAAAGTAAAAGCAAGTGCCACAAAAGTCGGTCACACCGTCATGCAAAATACAATGACCTCAGCAATTAGCATCACCCCTGCTAATCCTAGCTACACCAATCAATCAAAAGAGTCGATCACTAGAGACTTAGTCCATAGTAGGACTACCAAGCGGAATCTCCTCCTCAGGATCCTCCTCCTAGTAGGACTACATCCATCACCTCATCTACCAGTCTAGTAGCATCAGCCAAGATCCCGGAAACCCGATCACGGACCTCCTCACCTAACCTACTGAGTCGAGCCCTAGTCCTCTGGAGCTCCTCACGAGTAACCGCAGTAGTAGCTACCTCGCCCTCCACTACCTCCTCAAACTCAGCGATCCTCTCACCCTGAGCACTAACCATC
Organism: Coffea arabica; assembly: GCF_036785885.1. Classification (NCBI taxonomy): domain Eukaryota; kingdom Viridiplantae; phylum Streptophyta; class Magnoliopsida; order Gentianales; family Rubiaceae; genus Coffea; species Coffea arabica. Next base: position 34,550,509 of record NC_092314.1, read on the forward strand.
TGTCTCAACTCATCCACCTCCGCCTGTAAATCTAAGTTGGCGTTCACCAACTAACGAAACTCGTCGTCCAAGGCTAGCACAAGGTGGTTTGGATAGGCAAAGGTCAACCTACACGAACATCAAGGGTACCTATTAGAGGGCGAGTAGCGCACTTGAGCCCCTTCACCAAGAGCTCGGTAGTAAATAGGCCTAGGAGGCTCTACATGACCACTATCATGGCCAATCCCATTAGCTGCCGGAGTCCCATTTTCATTTTTCATCCCTGTAAAATAATTACACTTTTCAGGTTAGAAACTTAATCGCTAACTCGCACGGATGTCACTTACGGCATGCCTAACTTAGTCACTAACTTGCCCAAGTATCACTTGAAGTATGACTTAGTCATTCTATCTCAAGTCCTAAAGATAAGATTTCTAGTATAACTCCCAAATAGATCTCTAACCTAGCGCTCTGATACCAACTGTGACGCCCCCATTTCTCCCTAAGACGAATCAAAGGGTATCCGCGGGACGCCTGCCCAACTCTCGCCAAGACTCAAGACAAATCCCGTTCAAGCTTAATGAAAATACCAACCATCACGATGATATAAGTAAGAAAGGAAAGTCACTCCCATAAATAACATTCAAACTTACATCATGAGTTCCAAAATACATCAAGTATCCAATCCTTACATCAAGTTCACAAAGGTTACATCAAATCCCAAAATATGCAATAATCCAGAGTCTAGCCAAGTACATTGAAAATCCTAACACAAAAGTACATTCAAAAGGGGTTTCTCCGAGGTTCACTTCCGATTCTTTCCTGTTAAGGAAAACAAAACTATAGGGTGAGCAAAATGCTCGTGAGGCCAAGAACACACATGCAGGCACGTTGTTCAAGTAACAATCCCAATTTAACAAGTAGAGTTTCAATAAATAACAATTCGAGCGAGAAAAGTAAACAGAAACAATTTAAGGATATAGGAGCTCACGGGAGCTATTTTTCACTTGCGCAATCACGAACCTCCACGAGTTGACACTCCGTCAATCAGGTAGGTTTAGTCCATAGAACTTCACTTATCATGTCCCCTTTCACCTTACATACCCCTGTATCGGGCCCACCTGTCTTTTGTTTGAAGTGATACTGATCGAGTATACCAAGCAAGACCTCTTAATAGGTCAAGCTTTTATTTTCTCATGGTTCGCTAAGGAGCCCAACCAAGCCCATGCCGGCTCGAGTCCAGGGTTAGCCAGTGATATTTGGGCGTCCCCTACTTAACACTTAAGAGTCAAGAAGATTCACTCTCATCGACTTATGCAGCCATAGCATAATTAATCACTTAAACACTTTATTTAAATTCACTTAACAAGTCACTTCAAGCAATTCAAGTATTTCATGTCACGAAATTCAAGTACACCTCACTTAAATGAGAACGAGTGTGATAAAGTACACACTCGACTCAACATCTTCAAAATATTCTATTTTCAAAGCAATTAACACGTTTTCACACATTTGACACTCACCAAGTGACTCAAGTAGCAAGTACAAGCGATAAGTTAGGCGTCTCCTGTGAGATCCTCTTGAAGGTCCTCTTGAGTGCCTGAGCAATTAATAATAATCTATCACTCATAATCCCAATTATCGAAGAAGATTGTACTAGAGTACAATCTAAGAAAATCTCATGAAAATGAGGCCTATTTACACGTGAATCGAGGCTCAAAGGCGGGGTTTTAAAGTACAAGAGAAATCTGGTTTTCATTTCTAAATTCAAGTGTAAAACGATCATGTGATATCGAAGGGAAATGGAGAATTCGAAAAACTCCATTTCCTTAAGTTTCGAAAATTTCAGTTTTGATACGAAATCTTTGAAAAATCGTATCTCATTCTTTACAAGTCCAAAATTGGAAAACTTGGTACCGTTGAAAATTCCTTCCAAAGTACTAAAAGTTCCTAGAAGATACTTTTCCATGGTTCCATATGAAAGATATTCAAAATTTGGCTCAAAGTTACTATTTTAGGCTATCAAGGCAGTTTCGGGGTTGGTTTTTGACCAACTTTAGAAATTCGTCAAAATTCACAGAATTTGAACTAGCCTCTAAAATTTTAAATTCAATTAGAATTACAATCAAAGTTTAAAACAAAACAAGCAGAACAAGAATTAGAGTTTTGAGCACCAAGATATGGCGGCTCAAAGTTATTGAAAAGTGAGACCGTTAGGCTAAATTCCAGATTTAATTCACGAACGTTGGGACTTTGGTTGAACATCTTAACGGACTTGAAATTGCACTAAAATTAGCAGTCTTATACTACCATATAAGGGCTATTTCTCTGTCAGATTTCATGGAAAAATACATATGGAAAGTTGGTTAACCAAATCACTAAATTTTCCAAATTTCTAAGGCAAATCTGCATTGTACTTGAGTTTTCCTTTTCGCAAACGTTTGGCCAACGAAGACATCTTAAATATCATTCATTTGTATAGACATCGTTTAAGAAGCATCCAAGATGTGTTGGTAGGTGATTAACACCAAGAATTTTGAAACAGCAAGTCCCAATCAAGGTTAAGGCAACAACTAGCTAAAAGAGGGTTTTCAATCCCTGAATCAGTTTCGAACATCGGCCACAAATCGCTCAATTCAACTTGGAATTGAGCGTGGTTGATGGAGTTGAAAACTAGATTCATAAATCTACAATTTCTCAGAAGAAATCATTTTCAAAATCTGTCCACAACTAGCTCACATTTGAGCATCAATTCGCTGCTCAAAATAGAGCTTCCAGTGAATTAGTGAAACAGGACAGTCACGTTCAAATGATTGGTATGGATTATTCAGGTGGAATCAGAATGTGCATTTTATACCTTTGCAAATCTGGGAATGACTAGTTTCCACTGCAGCAAATAGCACTCGATTTAGACATCGGAGTAAAAAGTTATAGCTGTTTGAAAAACACTGCCAGTGCAATACGGAAAAAATTCCAGTTTTGAATGAACTTTTGAAATCACCACATTTGGCCAACCAAATCACTTAATTTTTTGTGGAAACCTTCCACACAACCCATACAACATATATACACATAAAAAATTCAATAGGGCTTCAAAAAAATGCTCTAAAGGTCACGGCATTCATAGGAGCAGAAATGAAAAAATTCTCCCCTTCACTTCCTTTGAGCTTTCATCCATAATATCACTCATTTCTACTAATTTACGCACTAATCCAACATTATTAACATCAAAACTCACAAAATCAGTCCATCAAACCATAGTAGGAGTTCATAGAGCCCACTCACCAATTTTTCAATAATTTAAAGCTACTCATAAGAAATTATGAATTCGTAAGTGCTAAACAACTTCCATAAGTCAAGATTTGCAAGGTTGATCGTCACTTTCTTTCTTAGATGATTAAGGCAGAAATTTCGGTCCTCCTTGCTCAAGAAAAAGGGATTTGAAGCTCTTTTTGTAGCTTGAGTTGCTCTCCAAGTAGATTGCAAAGTGTGGTTAAAGTTTGAGGTGATTTGGTGGAAATTTAGTGATGAAATGAAGAAGAGCTTGAAGGAGAAATTTGGTTCTTTTCTTCTTGATATGCATGGCTGGAATGGAGCAGAAAAGCGAGTGTTTTGGGCTCTAATGAAGCTTCCAAGAGAAGCTAAAATGTGTGGCTCTAATTAATTCAAAAGTCAACTTTTTTTCCCGGCGCACGCGCGTGTTTTGTGCTCGCTTCCCCTCGAGTTTGTTGCACTAGTGCACTAAACCTCTAATGCACTTACATTCATACTATTATTATTCACTCTTAATGGTCTTAAATTAAAGGCCTAAAGTCCCTCAATTAATCGCGCGCGTAAAAACACGTACTTCCGATTTGTGCGCGATAAAGTGAAATTTTCAAGAAATTCTTATAACGATAGTATAACTATCTAACACTTGAACACTTAAACATAAAAATACTTATTTTAAGACTAATGTACAAGTCTCCAATTTTTCAAACTCTTTGTACTCTTAAATTGGTTATTACTTCCAAATGCGCATTCACTATTCTCATTTAACGAGTTTCCAAAAATTAAATTTTTGAAATAAGTCACTTTAAAAATATAATTAAGCTATAGATCCATGTAATTAGGTCTAAAAAGGTTAGAAAATAATATTCGAGGCAATTGTTCAAATAAATAATTAAATAAGTTAGAATTAGGAGTTTAAAATAAACAAATTTTTCGAGTCCTCACACAAAACCACCCTAAGGAGCTCATCATTGGTGATCCATCCGAGAATGTCAGAACTTGTTCCTCTTCTAAACAACTAATGGATAATTTTGCATTAGTTTCACACTTTGAACCAAAAAATGTTGCTGATACTTTGAAAGATGAGAACTGGATTTTAGCTATGGAAGAGGAGTTAAATCAATTTGAAAGGAACAAGGAGTGGACATTAGTTGCTAGACCAAAAGATCATTCTGTCATTGGCACAAAGTGGATTTTTAAAAACAAAATGAATGACAAAGGTGAGGTAGTAAGAAATAAGGCCAGACTTGTAGCCAGGGGATATACTCAAGTAGAAGGAATTGATTTTGATGAATCATTTGCACTCGTAGCTAGGCTGGAATCAATTAGAATGTTTTTGGCCTTTGCATGTTTCAAGAACTTTAAATTATTTCAAATGGATGTTAAAAGTACTTTCTTTAATGGATTTATTGATTAAGAAATATATGTTGGTCAACCTCCTGGTTTTGAAAATGAAATTTATCCAAATCATGTATTTAAACTCACAAAATCTTTGTATGGACTAAAACAAGCTCCAAGAGTATGGTATGTGAGTGGTTTTCTGATTGAAAATGGCTTTAAAAGAGGTATTGTGGATACTACTGTTTCACTAAGCAAAATTCACGTGATCTTTTAATTGTGCAAATATATGTGGATGATATTATATTCGGTGCTGCTAATGAGAGCTTGTGCAAGGATTTTTCCAATATCATGCAAAAAGAGTTTGAAATGAGCATGATAAGAGAATTAAATTTCTTCCTTGGACTCCAAGTGGTTCCAACCCAAGATGGAACATTCATCAACCAAACAAAATACACCAAGGAGCTGCTCAAAAGATTTGGAATGGAAGATTCAAAGCAGGTCGGAACACCTATGTGCACATCTACCAACCTTGACAAGAATAAAGAAGGTACAAAAGTTGATGAAAAGAAGTATAGAGATATGATTGGTAGTTTGTTTTACTTAACTGCTAGTAGACCAGATATCATGTTTGATGTGTGTTTATGTGCTCATTTTCAGTCTTGTCCAAAGGAATTTCATTTAAATGCAGTAAAAAGAAGTCTTAGATATCTAAAAGAAACCTTGAATTTTGGTCTATGGTATCCTAAATGTCATGAACTCCCTTTATGTGGATTCTCTGATGCTAACTTTGACGGTTGTAGGGTTGATAGAAAAAGTACAACAGGTATATGTAACTTTCTTGAAAAATACTTAGTATCCTGGTTTACCAAGAAACAAAATGCTATTTCATTATCTACAACTGAAGCTGAATATGTTGCCGCTGGAGCTTGTTGTGTTCAATTATTGTGGATGAAAAGCACATTGAATGGCTTTGGATTGATGTATTATTGTATGTCTATGTATTGTGATAACACTAGTGTTATAAATTTGACAAAAAAATCCCATCCAACATTCTAGGACAAAGCACATAGACATAGAGCATCATTTCATTCGCGATCTTGTCCATAAGGGTGAAATTTGTGTTCAATATGTCTGTTCAAAAGATCAAATTGTTGATATTCTCACAAAGGCCTTACCACTGGATCAATTTGTGTTTTTGAGAATAAAATTGGGCGTTTAAAAAAAAATTCTCTAAAAATTCTCTGGTCACTCTTTATCGGACGTCCGATGTGTTAGAACGGACGTCCGACAGTGCTCTTAATCATTTACCCAGAAAATTTTGGTTCGGACGGAGGTGTCGGACGCTCTACTTCGTTTGGCCGTCCGATACTCAAAAATACGTCTTATAAGGAAACCCTCTACGTTATTCAGTTCATTCTTACCATTTTGTCTCGAACGCAACTCTTCATATTCCCTCAATTTCAAAATTCAAATTCATCTCCTCTAGGAACAAGTATCAAGAAATCACTCTGACCGACACATTCACATACCTATTGCGAGTTTATTGCGTATCATAACTTCCCCCAACCGCCAACTACACTATAAATTCCAATTCTTACGCGAAATCCTAACCACAAAAATTTTTCCCTCTGTGGACAATTTCGTGCATCCACTGTAGTTCATACTGCACTCCTCATCGTTTGATACTTATTTGCATCACATTACATAACAAAACCGCACTGCATTGCAATCATGGTGAGAATTAGAGGAGGATCCGTGAGTGCCGGACGCACCTTCAAGCTTCATGATGAGGAGGATGAAGATGTTCAGGTTATCGAACCATCCATCAAATCACCCAAAAAAAAATTGGAAATCGTGGTGGAAAAACGAAGCAATGTGTAAGGAAAAAGCAAAATGCGCAAACCAAAGAGCCATCGATTGAACCATCCGATGAGTAGATGAAGGAGCTTCAATCTGAAGGGCATCCAGTAAGTGGCAATGAAGAGGAACTGGAGCAGCCTACCAATGTAGATCTAACCACCACGAAATCTCCCAGGAAAGGAAAAAGGACTGCCAAAAGGAAGAGCATTGCTTAACCCAAAGGAAGGCAAACTGCTAATCCCTCTAGGAAACAGCAAGATGCAGAGAAAAATGCTGAGGAACAGCAGACTGATGAACCATCTACCAGAAAGTCACCAAGGACAAAGTCTGGTGTTCAGGGTACTGCACCAACTATTCAGCGCAGTGGAAAAAGAAAGTATCCAGAAAATGAACAACCAGAGACAAACTGCTGTTGAACCAACGCCCCTGCCCAAGTTCATCGATGATGAAGCCAGTGAGAGGTTTGAATGGATTTTACAGAAAGGTTTCATCACTCAAAGGACCATCATTCCCTACGAATTCCGTAAGCTTGACCTTGAATCTGTTCTCAACCTTTTTGAATTCCAAAAATGGACCCATCTTTTGACCATTCCAAACACCTACTATCCTGACATGCTTCATCAATTTTTTGCAAACCTTAAAAAGGGTAAATCACATATTAATCTCATTTCTGGTATCAATTCTGTTAACATAGAACTGAATCTTGAACTTGTCAACTCTGTTTTGGAAATCAAAATTGAAGATAGTTTTAAAGGCAAAATTGCAAATTTCTTCTTTTACGAAGAATTTTCCTTTGCATACCATCACTTTCATGTTGCAAAATTGATGACTTATTTTTAGTCTCACTTTAATACTCCTGCTGAGGCAAGATTGGAAGATCTTAGTCCTTAAAACCTGATCATTTTTACTATAATTTCAAATCTGTTGGTACCCACTGATGGTCACAAAACTGATGCAAACAAAATGGAACTTTATCTGTTCTACTGTTTTCTTGAAAAAATTCGAATTGATTTTGATTTTTTCATGTGCAAATTTCTGCTCAAAATCAGCACTGACAGCCGTAGGAAACTGTCCTATGGAAAATTTCTGACTCCTATTTTTGCCCATTTTGAAATCCCCTTTACTGGCAAATCTCCAAAAGAGAGTGCATCAACTGTGTTTTCAAAGGCTTATTTTGAAAGGAAAAATCTGAAATTTTTTTAGGGTCATTGGTGCTACAAAGAAAATGTCTCTGAGTCTAGGAGAAAATATTTTCATGAAACTCCTGTAACCCCTAGGATTTCTCGAGACCAGTCTATGTATGTGACACCCTTCACCATTCATCCTGGAAGGTCAACCTCTATGCATACTTCATCCAACCTTGAGGCCATCTCTCTGCTTGATGACCTCAAACAACATATCCTACTTCTTGAAGATGGTTTGATGATGACCATGACTTCTGATCAACAAGCCACCTTCATTGCCAAAAAGAATCTGCTTGTACCTCCCATTCCTCCAGAAAATGAAAATACACATCAAAAGGAGCCTAGAACTGAGCCAACCACTGAGGCTACCCCAGAATACTGTGCCTCCAGTTCTCAACCATAGGACAAGGGAAAAGCTCTGGCAACTGAATAAGAGACTGAAGAGGATGATGATGATGAGGATGAAGACACTGAGGAAGAAGAGCCTGCTCAGTTTCTCCTGGCTAGAAGAAGGTCTGGATACTCAAAGATCACCATATAGGCACTCCTAGGCTACTACACTTCATGATTAGGATAATGATTCATATTAGGTTTTTGCATCTTTTGCACTTAAAAACATTTGATGTGCTCTGTCTTAAGGATTTTACTCCTCTACTGGTCTGTAAAACTATTTAGTTATCCTTTATATTGAATGTTGCTTGCTTATTTCAGTCTATCTATAAATATTGGTTTCTGGTTGATAATGTTTTAGTTTTGATTATGAATGGATGGTGTTGCTATGTTCTGCCAATATTAGTTTTGCTAAATTCAGCTTGGATGTGCGTTGCTGATAATACTTGGTGGCAATGTTGGTGAGCCAATGTATTGGTAATATGGAAAATTTTACTGGTTGATTCAATGATGACAAAAAGGAGGAGATATGGATATGTAATCTATATGTGAGGGGGAGTCATTTTAAGGGAGAGTTGTGATTATTCTGAAGGGAAGTTGTGAATACTCCCTGAATGCATTAAGTTAGGGGGTACTGTACATAAAACCTTTTTACTTCATCTATTGTTTTGTCATCATCAAAAAGGGAGAGATTATTTATCTTAATCTGTAACTTTTGATGATTACAAAAAATGGATGTTACTAATATTTTCTGATTAGATCTTTCCAGAATTGGAGCAGAACAGGTTCAAAGGCTAACATATGCTGAAATAGCTGTCAGACGCACATAAAGACTGCATCGGCCGTCCGACAACCATTGAGTAATTTCGGATGCATGAAAAACCCACTCTCAAACATCAAAGATGATAAGCCAAGTCCTCCAAACTAATTGACCTCGATCGGACATACAACGCCTGAGTACCGGACGTCCGATAAACGTTGCGACACTTCGGCCGCAAAACATTGGAGGCACCGGACGTCCTAACAAATTGAAGGAGAATTCCCAATTTTACATCATACCTTCGGACGCATATTCTGGAGGTACCGGACGTCCTAAACATTTCAAGAAAACTTCTTGAACTCACTACCTGCGTTCGGATGCAGAAAACTAGCCTACTGGACGTCCGACATCACCAATGGCTAGTTGACTTTTCAGTTGCCTTCTATCCGTTGGTAACATTAATTAAAGAATTTTTTGGTCCCTTATAAAAAGAAAAAAGTCAACCACTTCAGACAACTTTCGCACATTAAGACTACATCAGATCTTGAGTGATTCAAGTGTGAGAATACTCTTTAAAGAAGATTTGTACTCTTAGTTGTAGAATTTTCAATAAGTTTTTAAGTGTGTTTCTATTTCTTCAATAGTGTAGCTTTGTGAGGGTTATCTGAGTGACAGTAAAACTTCCTTACTTGACCAAGTGCAGCTTGGGGCGAGGAGGAAGTGATCCTTCCTTTGTACACAAGAGATTGGTTGTAAGTTGATCAACTTGAAGAAACTTGCTATATAAAGTGGTATTCAAACTCAAGTGGAGTTTGAAACTTAGTTTGCTATTCTATCCTTTTTATTTACTGTCTTGCAATATAAACTGTCTATTTCTTCTACTCCCAAGCACTTGTGCTTATTCATCAATTGCTGCATTGTGTGGTCCTTTAGAAAAAGAGGGCAAGTTCTCAAAAAGTAACTCATATCTTGGTTAGTTTTTAAACCGCCTAATTCACCCCCCTCTTAGGTTGTTTTCGATCCTTACATATTTATATCTTGAGTTATAACCAAAATACCAGAAGGTATCAATGTTGTTAAACTTTTCTTCTTTAGAACTTGAATGCATTTCACATTTTGAACATTTTATACTTCATATTCTCTGTAAGCCTTTTCAAATTATCACAAATCAAATAAAATGATGTTCTCTTAATCCATGAAATGCTAAAACATACAAAAATACCACTAATTTGTACATTAAACCATATTTTTGCATGTTTTGGTCATAGAACACTACATGCATGAAAGAATTCATAAAGGATTTCAATTCTTCCATTTTAACCAAAAAATACATTAAAAAAGAACTAACATTAAAACTTCATTAGAAATATGTAAAATATATGCTAATCAATCTATCCAAAAATTAGAAAAAAGAATGAAGGATAAGTTAGAGAAGGCAACTAATTGTGTTCTTCACAAGTCAAATGAAATACATCGTGAAGTTTCTTGTCCTTATGGTAAAAAATATGCAGTTAATATTAAAGATAAGACATACTCTTGCAAGAGATGAGACGTCACAATGATGCCATGCTTCCATGTGATCTCAGTCCCATGGATTTTAATACAAGATCCTATGAATTACGTTGATAATTGTTACAGTGTGCAAACTTGTGACGACTGGAAAATTCGCTCATATTTTCTTAAAATTTTCTTCTATTTTGACTCAATTACCTTATGATCGTTTTACTACTCATTTACTCCCTCAATAGTTGTAATGAATAAGAGATTTAAGCGTTTTACCCTTAGTGTCGCGCCCCACTTTTTGAAATTGTTGGTGAGTGTGAAAGTAGTGTGTATGTGAACGTGTGTGAAAAATGAAACTAAAAGGCCGTGGGACTTGAAAATGCGACGATTCGGCCAAACAGAGTTCAAAAAGGGTTTTTGGGATAAAAATGGAGTCGCCATTTGGTATAGAGTTAGGGTGTACCAAGTCACCCAAAAATGATTTTTGTTTTTGAACGAAAAAGTAAACAAACCCTTTTTAAAGAACTTTTGAGTCTACGTAACCAAAGAAAGGGATCGGGGGTCACATTTGATAAGGCAGAAGGCAAAGGCAAAGCCTAAGACACTCCCTTACCCTAACCAAAGCTAATTGCGTGACTTAGCCCCACTTTTCCTAATTATTCTACCCAAGGTATGTATCGTATGTTGGATATGACTATATGAATGCAAAACCTAGACCTAGGAGGACATGGGGAGTAAAATTTCTCTCCAAAACTTGAGTGATGCCAATCACATTAATTGTGAAGCCCAATAATGATCCTTTGGAGAGGTCACACATAATCCTAAACGACGTAAAAATGAGTGAAATGAATGCATGCCATGTGAAAATGTGAGTGTGTGTGAAGTGAAAAAGTGATAAAAACAAGAGTGTGTAAGTGGAAGTGTGCAAATGGATGTACAAGATAAGGTGAGTAAAGTAATAATGTGAAAATGTATGTGAGATAACATAAAGTGCATGTGTGCGAGTGATATTATAAAGTGTAAGTAGTTGAGTGAAAACGTGCAAAATTAAAGTAGTGTGAAGTGAGAATGTGGAAAAAGGGTTAGAATATAAAGTAGAAGTGTATGTGATAGCGAATGAGTAAAATGCATGAATCCTATAGGAATGCATCAAGACGGGAACGAGGAGTCCTAACTTTGTGACTTTAATTAGAAGGGAGAACTAGCGTGCTAAGACTATTTTGTAGCCACACTCGCTCGTTTCCCTTATCAAAAGGGGACTCTTCCAGCAAATGTACCCTATAACTAGCATGAGGTGCAAAAAGCCTAAAATGAGGGGAAAAGGATTGGAGGAGCATGCCAAATGATAAAACTAAGAAAAATGTATGAAATGTAGTGAACATGCAAGTATGCACTAATGAAAGGGGGATGGCCTATTGGGTCTAGCATTGGACTAGCCCTTTCTATAAATGAGCCACAACTAGCGTTGGACTAGTGTGGTGACGTATATTCATCCATGGCTATAGAAAGCAAGTAGGCATGCCAAACACTCATAAACACATAGCACATAACACTTAGCATGCTCGACTAGATGCAAGAGCCTAATAAAGCAAATTAACACATAGCAACAAAAGCAAGCAATCAAGCTAATAAACCTATTACATTTGCTAGCTAGGCACATGTCTTCAATAGATCTTCATCAAGTGCTCTCCAAGCCCTATCTATTACAAGCCAAGAGGTGTACACATACCCCATTAAAAGAATAATAAAAGCAAAAGTAAATGAAGTAAATGAAAGGAATTAAAGAAAAATAAGGGAAGCAAGCAGACATGCAATTTTCACGTAGCACGTTGGATCACATAGGAGAGACAAAAAAAGATAAAAGAAGTTATACCTCCCTTGAGTTGGAGCTCTAATGGGGTGAAGTCACTTATTTATCCTCCAAAAGAAAAGAAAAGGGTCAAGGTACCAATTTATTTGGAAAAATTAAAGAAAATAGGCAAACACAAGCTCACTCGGACACAAAGTTCATAAATTCAGGCATTAAGTGCAATCTAAACAAAACATGGTAATTAATTGAAGCAATCAAGCAATTGAATTGAAAATTTGAAACTGCCAAGGACCAAATTGAGGACATTAACCAAGCACTCAAGCCTAGTTAAACATTTTTAGGAACTTAAAAGATCCAAAGGCAATGAAAGAGTCAAGTAAAGGTTAAAATGCAACTACTTCAGGACCCGATTGCAAGAATTTGGAGTGTAATTGGGCCACAATGCAACAAAGGGAGACTCGGGGATCAAGGTGCAAAAATCAGAAGTTATTTTCATGCAACAAACATGCAGCTACGTGGGAAACTTGTTTCTGCAACTAACCAGCTGCAATCTTTCTCATTTTTATCATGCAAACAAATTCAATAAGAAACCAGAATTCTATCTATCCATCCTCGACTAAACATGACTTCATAGCAAGATTTGAAACAGAGAATCAGAGATAATCATCAGGAATGCAAAACTAAAACAGAAACAGAAGGAAAAAGAAAAAGTGCCGCAAGTTTTCTGCAATACTTTGCTTCTATATCTTCAGCAAACAAACAAATCCAAACGCACAGCTTGCATATCGCAATTCTGGTTCTAAAACTCGAACACACAGTTTCTGGTTTGAAACAAGGATCATCAAGAATGCAGGAACAACAAAACTCCAAAAATGCAGGAGCAATGAAACAAAGTATCATCAAAACTACAAATCCTTTCCTAGCTTCTGGTTTATCGAAGTTTTCTTACAAAGGAAATCACCCTTCAAATATTGCAAACTTGCTCATTATCAAAATTGGACCCAAAGATAAAAGAAAAGTTGCAGCCACAAAACCGACAACTTCAAGCTTAATGCAGCAAACATCATATACAAAACATTTCTAATGGCCATCAAACCATGGGTTCAAATAAAGAAACAAAGGGACAAAGGGACGGACCAAGAGGTCATGCGAAGTCTGTAAAATTTTGCAACCCTACGCTAAACAAACCTAGTCAACAGCAACAAGAGGCAAACTGCGAAACCTTGCTATGTTTTTAATCTCGGCGAGCATCGCACAAGTCAAGCAAACATGACAATCTCACTGTGAAACATAAACTCAAACCCAAACTTAACCAAACCTACTGAAACAAAATGAAAGGCTACAAACGACAACTAAACCAGCAGATAGCAAAAAGATGTGAATCAACAAAAGAAAACAGTTTCGGACTCTAAGATAGATAAGGATATTACCTTAACCGCAAAATGAGTCGAGGATTCGGATGATTATGCCAAGCTTTCGAAAGACGTCAATGGAGAACAGTAATGAGAATGCAGCACCGTCCTTGCACCCCCAAATCTTCTTTCTTTCTCACTCCACCGTCACTCCAGTCCTCTCTTGTCCCTTTTTGTTTCTTTCTCTGGTTTCTTTTCCAGCCGCTGTTGCTCTTTCCTCCTTTCTTTCAGCCTGTCACCTTCTTGCAACCCCAGATCCTTTCTTGTGTCTTCCTCGCCTTTTTCAGTGCCCCCCAAGCTTGAAGCTTTCTCCTTCCTTTGCCCCGATGAACTTCCCTTTTCAGTTTTTCTTTCTCGTCGCCACCCAGCTATCCTTTCTTGCCGTTGTTATTTTCCTTATGCTAGACAGCCGCCGACCTTTCTCTCTCTGACTTCCCCCTCTCAAGATTTTCGGCCGTCACCTTTCTCTACCAAAAAACTCTCTACTCTGTCGCTGTTTTCTTTTTTCCTTTGAGAAATTCTACGCTAAAATGGCTAAAATAACTAAAACTAAAAGTAAATAAAACTAATTGTGACAAATAAAAATAGAACAAATAAAAAATGAATAGTAAATAAATAAATAATAAAACACCAAAATTTTGGTGTCTACAGTTTGCCCCTCTTTGTCTGAGTTTTGAAAAAACTTGAGACAAAAAAGTAGACACCAAATACTTACCTGCATTATTCAGCTACGAATTACTCAAACGATGTGGACTGACCCCTAACAGGAAATTTTAAAAAATCGAGACTGACCCGAGAAAGAAATTTAAACGGGACTGACCCGAACAGGAATTTAGACGGGACTGACCTGAACAGAATTTAAACGGTGTGAGAACCCGTATAAACCCTAATCATTTTCCTAGGGTTTTAGTTCCTTAATTGCATGTTTTCTGCATTTTCGGGTTTTGAAATATTTTTCTGGTAGATTTTATGCGTAATTATAGTTTTAGATGATTTTTCTAGTATTGGAGAATTTTTTTGAAAATTAAGAATATATAATGGACGTGGGACCCACTAGTGCGAATAGTTCGGAAAAATTCGGCCAATTAGGTTAAATTCCGGATACTGTGTGAAATTTATCGGGTGTTAAGAGAAAAGTAGAGGGTGTGAAGTGATTGATGTGAGAGGAAAAAGAAAAGATAGGATTGCATTAATGGAGGTGACAAGTGTCACCATTGTATTGGATTTGACTTAAGATTTACTATTCATTTTCTTGACCTTTTGACCCATGGATTAAATATCTCAAAAATTGACTAAAAATTCATTTCTTTCTTCACCATTGTGGCCGAACCTCCTTGCTAAGAAAAGAGAGAAAACTTCTTCAATCTTCAAGCTTTACACTAGCTCAAATCATCCAAACCAATCACATAAACTAGTTTCCACTCCATACAATCTTTCCATTTGGTGTTAGTGGTGAGTTTGGTGAAGTTTTTGGAAGACTTAAGGTGTCCAACATCTTCCTCTCTCTTGTTTACTTGGTAAGTGGTATATGAACACCTTCCTAGATCTAATGATGCTTATTTTATGCCTAATGGTGGCTATTGTGCTAGAAATTGTGGATTATTTCTTGGCTTGAAGTGATTTGGTTGAGTTTTTTATTTTTTGAGGAATTTTCTGGTTTCATATGATCTTGATGGTGTGGTTGTTTTTGATGGTTGGTAATAAGGGGCTTTGGCTCTAGTAGGTGCATATGATAGGAAAATGCAATCAATTTTGGATTTGGTGTGAAAAATGGAAAGTTAGGGTTCATAAAATCCCAATTCTGTCCGGTTTTAGATCACTGGGTTAGAGGCCGAATTAGACTTTGCTCAAAACATGAAAGTTGTAGGTATTGATGTGTTTGAGGTGCCTGTAAAATTTCAGGTCATTTGGATGAGTGTAGAGTGAGTTATGCCGTTTTTACTGTAGCTGTTCTGCTTTGATCAGAATGCGAAAACTGCGATAGTAATTGGCCCTTTTGACTGGAATTGGTTTGGATTTTGAAGTTGGTGTCTTCTGATGAAATGTATCTGAATGTCTTAGCTAACATGTGTCTTTGGAATTTCGGCATTTGGACTTGTATGGACTGAGATATACCGATTACAGTTTTCTGTGTTTTGCAAACCTGTTTTGGGAATTCTGGGTTAGTATTTGGCATATTTGACCTAGTTGTGTTAGGAACTGGATTGAGTGACCTTCTACATTGTTGTAGCCCTGTTTCATAGCTTCGAAACGGTGGGTCTTGCACCCCCATCCGATAACCGTAGAGAATTTTACACCATTACCGCATAATAAGGGCAAAACAGTTTTCTATTTGGGGCCAAGACTAAGGCCATTTTCTAATTTCTGGTTTGCTATTATGCTCAGTTATGCATATGAAACCTTATTGGGGTTGTGGTTGGCATTGGTTTATGACTCGTTATCGAGTCTCTTTTAGGGCTTGCTTTCATTTCGGTTGTTTCCTAATTAACTTTTGTACTTGTACCACTTTGAGCCTAGTGAACGGCTTTTGGGAAATGAGATGAATTTTGTGTGAGATGTTGGGACTGATTTGAGGATATAATGAAGCCTTAATGGCTGGAAAAGTAAGAAATTTAGGGGAAGTGCTGCCCGATTTTCTAGGCCGTTTGGGTCCTTTAAGTTGGATTTGCCTTTTGGTAGAATGAAAGGCTTTTGGGTTGTTTGCGCCTAGGTCTTCATGCTACCTTTTCGTTTCCAAGGGAATCATGTTTTTGCATTCTTGCATTAGTATTTATTTGGCAAGGCGTACGACGTGTAGTCGAGCCTCACATGTGCATTCTGTTTACTCGATTCTGGAAGTAAAACCTTCAATTGGTTTATTTTGATTATTTTAGGGTTTCTTGGCGATTAAGGCCAATCTGAAGTGAAACTTTTTGAAGTTGAATCGATGAGTGTACCACTCCCCTCCATTGCTGTTTAACTTGATTTTTGCTCTGTAATCTGTTTAATTGTTGGAGACGAGGGTGTACTTTATCACACTCGTTCTCTTGTCTGTCCATATGCCAATTTTGAGTGCCTATCTGAATCTGCTATCTGAATCTGCTATTCTGTATCTGTATCTGAATCTGTTATCTGTGTCTGCATCTGTTCGGATTTCTATGACCTATGAGCTCAATCCTGTGGCTAAGTTATTCGAGTCGGGCCGGCAAGGGCCTGGACGATTAGATAACGAACCATGGTAGTCTGTTCGGGGATTTTGGGTATTGAGACCCTTGATTCCGGGTATACTCGAGTATTACCATTTCTGTTCGGTTACGGTGAGCGGGCCCGGTAAAGGGGTGTTTGGTGGACGGAATTCGGTGTAAAGAGGGGTCTACGGACGTTTGGTTCTATATACGTTGACGGAGAGTCAACCGGTTTGGATCAAGTACTGCGCTGGAAAGTTGGCTCCTGAGAGCCACCCGTATCCTTCTGATTTGAATCATTGGTTCCTTTGCTTCACATCTGGCATGTGTATCTGATTTGTTAAATGTGAAATGCCATGATTTTTCTGCTATATGTTTGGTACCTCATTGAGCGCAAGCTCACCCCTTTCTGTTCCCTTTTGTTTTCCTTACAGGAAAATAAACACTTTTGGTCTGGACTTGACAAATGGCTGCCAAATTGAGCTAATTGAACATATCTTTTGTATAGCTCATGTATTAAAACCCTAAGTGTATTTTTGGGGCGTTTTCTCTTCTGATTTGGCAAACTGTGTTTATGTATTAACTTTTGGAAGCTTTTGTATGTCATTTTGATTTGTAAACGCTAAAGTTCAGTTGTGTATGTTTGTTAGCTTTTCGGCTGGGTTCTGACGGGTCGGTTGCTATTCATGGCCGACTCCGGATTTCATTTTTTATTTTGGGTTATTTTACCATTTTGACTTGTTTACGCTCGTTTGTAAGTTCCGGATCGCTATAGATAGCTCTAATCTGTTCCGTAGTCCTGGCGAGAGCTGGGCAGGCAGTCCGCTAACCCCTTTGGTTCGCCTTAGGGGAAAGTGGGGCTGTCACAAGTGGTATCAGAGCCACTTCGCGTGGTCTCTGCGCGGAATGAGACTGGGCCAAGTGGTGTTATGGTCTTGATTTCGTGAATATGTCTAAGTGCTCATTTGAGCGTAAGTTATGAACCGGGCATGTTACAAGTGTAAACATTGTTTTCATGAAATTTGAGGAAAATAGATATGTATGTCGGGTAGGAATCTTTAATATGGATGATTTACTCTTGGGACCGGCCGGCTCGAGTTGTGAATTATCTTAGATGGGATTCTTGTGCCCGGATACGGGAGAGATGTGAGCCTAGGTTAAAGGACTTGGGCGAACTAGAAATGTAATTCTATGGAACTTCGCGTGGTCTATTTGGGTATTGTTAAGCATGATCACTCTTGATTAAGATATAAACGGTGTTGTTTTCGTAGATTAAGGATGGAGCCCTAGAGAGAAAGGATTTTCGTTAGTGATTGTTGTACTTGTGACCTAGTGTGTCTATAATACTTTTGGATAACCCCGCTGCTTTCATGGATTTGTATCTAATCGACTGTTATTGTGTGGCTTGCTTGATACAGTTATGTTAAATAGGTATACTTTTGATCTGTACGTACCTTTTGCTACTTGCTTTTGCCTACCTATGTTTAATATTATATTCCCGTTTCGACCCTAGATTTATTAGACCAATGGAAGGCACTCGTAGTGGACGGGGCCGTGGGCGTGGAGATAGGCAACCTACGCCTGAAAGGGGTACTGGGGAAACCTCATCTGGACCAAACCCTGAACCTAGGGTTGACCCCAATGTGCAGATAGCTGCTGCTATGCAGCAAATGACAGACCTGCTAGCACAAGTAGTGCAGCAACAAGCCCAGAACCCAAACCTTAACCCTGGAAACCCCGGAAACCCTGGCCATCATATCGAGAGCGAAGACAGAGCACTCGAACGTTTTCAAAAGTTTGCTCCGCCAAAGTTTGTTGGGGGACCCGACCCGGACGTGGCCGAGAGGTGGCTTGAAAAGATGGTTGACATATTTGCAGCCCTACACTACCCTGACGAACGGCAGGTGACTTTTGCCGTGTTTCAGTTGGAGGGGGCAGCCCGTTCCTGGTGGAACGTAATTCGGCAGAAGTGGGAACGAGAACAGACACCTAGGACTTGGGTGAACTTCATCAGAGAGTTCAATGCGAAGTTTTTCCCTCCTCTAGTTCAGGAGAGGAAGGAAGACGAGTTCATTCGACTCCGCCAAGGAGCTCAAACTGTGGCGGAATATGAGAGCCAATTCACCCGCCTATCCAAATTTGCGCCCGAACTCATCATGACCGAGCAGCGGCGAATAAGGCGTTTTATCCAGGGCTTAAACGTAGAAATTCAAAAAGATCTGGCTGTAGCCCAACTTAATGCCTTTAGTGATGCGGTGGAAAAAGCCCAGCGCGTTGAAACTGCAGGGTTACAAGTTAGAAACTTCCAAGCAAGAAAAAGGGGTTTTCCGGGGAGCAGCTCAGAACAAGCGGATAATAGTACAATCTCTAAAGTTCGCAAGGGAAATGGGGAAGTACGGCAACCAGGGGTGTCTCGTGATGTCCCTCAGGGAGGACTGGTCTCTGCTGCTCGTGGTCCCTGTGGATATTGCGGAGGGCCAAGTCATACGGAAACAAATTGCTGGAAGAAAGAAGGAAAATGCTTGCGCTGTGGAAGCGCTGAACATCGGATTGCTAACTGTCCAGCTCGCCTGCGCGAGCGGAGAGGGACTCTGCCACCGACCAAGCCCAATTCTCAGCAACCCGCCAAGAGCAACCCTGGACAGACGAAAGGAGAAGGGACGGGATCGAAGGCACCCGCTCGAGTATATTCTCTAGAGCAGCATCGGGTCCCTGACTCGTCTGAGGATGGAGAAGGTATGGTTCGTTGGGTACTTTAGATTTGATAGATTCCGTTGATAAGAAAATTTCGAAGGCGAAATTTCTTTAAGGGGGAGAGAGTGTGAGAACCCGTATAAACCCTAATCATTTTCCTAGGGTTTTAGTTCCTTAATTGCATGTTTTCTGCATTTTCGGGTTTTGAAATATTTTTCTGGTAGATTTTATGCGTAATTATAGTTTTAGATGATTTTTCTAGTATTGGAGAATTTTTTTGAAAATTAAGAATATATAATGGACGTGGGACCCACTAGTGCGAATAGTTCGGAAAAATTCGGCCAATTAGGTTAAATTCCGGATACTGTGTGAAATTTATCGGGTGTTAAGAGAAAAGTAGAGGGTGTGAAGTGATTGATGTGAGAGGAAAAAGAAAAGATAGGATTGCATTAATGGAGGTGACAAGTGTCACCATTGTATTGGATTTGACTTAAGATTTACTATTCATTTTCTTGACCTTTTGACCCATGGATTAAATATCTCAAAAATTGACTAAAAATTCATTTCTTTCTTCACCATTGTGGCCGAACCTCCTTGCTAAGAAAAGAGAGAAAACTTCTTCAATCTTCAAGCTTTACACTAGCTCAAATCATCCAAACCAATCACATAAACTAGTTTCCACTCCATACAATCTTTCCATTTGGTGTTAGTGGTGAGTTTGGTGAAGTTTTTGGAAGACTTAAGGTGTCCAACATCTTCCTCTCTCTTGTTTACTTGGTAAGTGGTATATGAACACCTTCCTAGATCTAATGATGCTTATTTTATGCCTAATGGTGGCTATTGTGCTAGAAATTGTGGATTATTTCTTGGCTTGAAGTGATTTGGTTGAGTTTTTTATTTTTTGAGGAATTTTCTGGTTTCATATGATCTTGATGGTGTGGTTGTTTTTGATGGTTGGTAATAAGGGGCTTTGGCTCTAGTAGGTGCATATGATAGGAAAATGCAATCAATTTTGGATTTGGTGTGAAAAATGGAAAGTTAGGGTTCATAAAATCCCAATTCTGTCCGGTTTTAGATCACTGGGTTAGAGGCCGAATTAGACTTTGCTCAAAACATGAAAGTTGTAGGTATTGATGTGTTTGAGGTGCCTGTAAAATTTCAGGTCATTTGGATGAGTGTAGAGTGAGTTATGCCGTTTTTACTGTAGCTGTTCTGCTTTGATCAGAATGCGAAAACTGCGATAGTAATTGGCCCTTTTGACTGGAATTGGTTTGGATTTTGAAGTTGGTGTCTTCTGATGAAATGTATCTGAATGTCTTAGCTAACATGTGTCTTTGGAATTTCGGCATTTGGACTTGTATGGACTGAGATATACCGATTACAGTTTTCTGTGTTTTGCAAACCTGTTTTGGGAATTCTGGGTTAGTATTTGGCATATTTGACCTAGTTGTGTTAGGAACTGGATTGAGTGACCTTCTACATTGTTGTAGCCCTGTTTCATAGCTTCGAAACGGTGGGTCTTGCACCCCCATCCGATAACCGTAGAGAATTTTACACCATTACCGCATAATAAGGGCAAAACAGTTTTCTATTTGGGGCCAAGACTAAGGCCATTTTCTAATTTCTGGTTTGCTATTATGCTCAGTTATGCATATGAAACCTTATTGGGGTTGTGGTTGGCATTGGTTTATGACTCGTTATCGAGTCTCTTTTAGGGCTTACTTTCATTTCGGTTGTTTCCTAATTAACTTTTGTACTTGTACCACTTTGAGCCTAGTGAACGGTTTTTGGGAAATGAGATGAATTTTGTGTGAGATGTTGGGACTGATTTGAGGATATAATGAAGCCTTAATGGCTGGAAAAGTAAGAAATTTAGGGGAAGTGCTGCCCGATTTTCTAGGCCGTTTGGGTCCTTTAAGTTGGATTTGCCTTTTGGTAGAATGAAAGGCTTTTGGGTTGTTTGCGCCTAGGTCTTCATGCTACCTTTTCGTTTCCAAGGGAATCATGTTTTTGCATTCTTGCATTAGTATTTATTTGGCAAGGCGTACGACGTGTAGTCGAGCCTCACATGTGCATTCTGTTTACTCGATTCTGGAAGTAAAACCTTCAATTGGTTTATTTTGATTATTTTAGGGTTTCTTGGCGATTAAGGCCAATCTGAAGTGAAACTTTTTGAAGTTGAATCGGTGAGTGTACCACTCCCCTCCATTGCTGTTTAACTTGATTTTTGCTCTGTAATCTGTTTAATTGTTGGAGACGAGGGTGTACTTTATCACACTCGTTCTCTTGTCTGTCCATATGCCAATTTTGAGTGCCTATCTGAATCTGCTATCTGAATCTGCTATTCTGTATCTGTATCTGAATCTGTTATCTGTGTCTGCATCTGTTCGGATTTCTATGACCTATGAGCTCAATCCTGTGGCTAAGTTATTCGAGTCGGGCCGGCAAGGGCCTGGACGATTAGATAACGAACCATGGTAGTCTGTTCGGGGATTTTGGGTATTGAGACCCTTGATTCCGGGTATACTCGAGTATTACCATTTCTGTTCGGTTACGGTGAGCGGGCCCGGTAAAGGGGTGTTTGGTGGACGGAATTCGGTGTAAAGAGGGGTCTACGGACGTTTGGTTCTATATACGTTGACGGAGAGTCAACCGGTTTGGATCAAGTACTGCGCTGGAAAGTTGGCTCCTGAGAGCCACCCGTATCCTTCTGATTTGAATCATTGGTTCCTTTGCTTCACATCTGGCATGTGTATCTGATTTGTTAAGTGTGAAATGCCATGATTTTTCTGCTATATGTTTGGTACCTCATTGAGCGCAAGCTCACCCCTTTCTGTTCCCTTTTGTTTTCCTTACAGGAAAATAAACACTTTTGGTCTGGACTTGACAAATGGCTGCCAAATTGAGCTAATTGAACATATCTTTTGTATAGCTCATGTATTAAAACCCTAAGTGTATTTTTGGGGCGTTTTCTCTTCTGATTTGGCAAACCGTGTTTATGTATTAACTTTTGGAAGCTTTTGTATGTCATTTTGATTTGTAAACGCTAAAGTTCAGTTGTGTATGTTTGTTAGCTTTTCGGCTGGGTTCTGACGGGTCGGTTGCTATTCATGGCCGACTCCGGATTTCATTTTTTATTTTGGGTTATTTTACCATTTTGACTTGTTTACGCTCGTTTGTAAGTTCCGGATCGCTATAGATAGCTCTAATCTGTTCCGTAGTCCTGGCGAGAGCTGGGCAGGCAGTCCGCTAACCCCTTTGGTTCGCCTTAGGGGAAAGTGGGGCTGTCACAAGTGGTATCAGAGCCACTTCGCGTGGTCTCTGCGCGGAATGAGACTGGGCCAAGTGGTGTTATGGTCTTGATTTCGTGAATATGTCTAAGTGCTCGTTTGAGCGTAAGTTATGAACCGGGCATGTTACAAGTGTAAACATTGTTTTCATGAAATTTGAGGAAAATAGATATGTATGTCGGGTAGGAATCTTTAATATGGATGATTTACTCTTGGGACCGGCCGGCTCGAGTTGTGAATTATCTTAGATGGGATTCTTGTGCCCGGATACGGGAGAGATGTGAGCCTAGGTTAAAGGACTTGGGCGAACTAGAAATGTAATTCTATGGAACTTCGCGTGGTCTATTTGGGTATTGTTAAGCATGATCACTCTTGATTAAGATATAAACGGTGTTGTTTTCGTAGATTAAGGATGGAGCCCTAGAGAGAAAGGATTTTCGTTAGTGATTGTTGTACTTGTGACCTAGTGTGTCTATAATACTTTTGGATAACCCCGCTGCTTTCATGGATTTGTATCTAATCGACTGTTATTGTGTGGCTTGCTTGATACAGTTATGTTAAATAGGTATACTTTTGATCTGTACGTACCTTTTGCTACTTGCTTTTGCCTACCTATGTTTAATATTATATTCCCGTTTCGACCCTAGATTTATTAGACCAATGGAAGGCACTCGTAGTGGACGGGGCCGTGGGCGTGGAGATAGGCAACCTACGCCTGAAAGGGGTACTGGGGAAACCTCATCTGGACCAAACCCTGAACCTAGGGTTGACCCCAATGTGCAGATAGCTGCTGCTATGCAGCAAATGACAGACCTGCTAGCACAAGTAGTGCAGCAACAAGCCCAGAACCCAAACCTTAACCCTGGAAACCCCGGAAACCCTGGCCATCATATCGAGAGCGAAGACAGAGCACTCGAACGTTTTCAAAAGTTTGCTCCGCCAAAGTTTGTTGGGGGACCCGACCCGGACGTGGCCGAGAGGTGGCTTGAAAAGATGGTTGACATATTTGCAGCCCTACACTACCCTGACGAACGGCAGGTGACTTTTGCCGTGTTTCAGTTGGAGGGGGCAGCCCGTTCCTGGTGGAACGTAATTCGGCAGAAGTGGGAACGAGAACAGACACCTAGGACTTGGGTGAACTTCATCAGAGAGTTCAATGCGAAGTTTTTCCCTCCTCTAGTTCAGGAGAGGAAGGAAGACGAGTTCATTCGACTCCGCCAAGGAGCTCAAACTGTGGCGGAATATGAGAGCCAATTCACCCGCATATCCAAATTTGCGCCCGAACTCATCATGACCGAGCAGCGGCGAATAAGGCGTTTTATCCAGGGCTTAAACGTAGAAATTCAAAAAGATCTGGCTGTAGCCCAACTTAATGCCTTTAGTGATGCGGTGGAAAAAGCCCAGCGCGTTGAAACTGCAGGGTTACAAGTTAGAAACTTCCAAGCAAGAAAAAGGGGTTTTCCGGGGAGCAGCTCAGAACAAGCGGATAATAGTACAATCTCTAAAGTTCGCAAGGGAAATGGGGAAGTACGGCAACCAGGGGTGTCTCGTGATGTCCCTCAGGGAGGACTGGTCTCTGCTGCTCGTGGTCCCTGTGGATATTGCGGAGGGCCAAGTCATACGGAAACAAATTGCCGGAAGAAAGAAGGAAAATGTTTGCGCTGTGGAAGCGCTGAACATCGGATTGCTAACTGTCCAGCTCGCCTGCGCGAGCGGAGAGGGACTCTGCCACCGACCAAGCCCAATTCTCAGCAACCCGCCAAGAGCAACCCTGGACAGACGAAAGGAGAAGGGACGGGATCGAAGGCACCCGCTCGAGTATATTCTCTAGAGCAGCATCGGGTCCCTGACTCGTCTGAGGATGGAGAAGGTATGGTTCGTTGGGTACTTTAGATTTGATAGATTCCGTTGATAAGAAAATTTCGAGGGCGAAATTTCTTTAAGGGGGAGAGAGTGTGAGAACCCGTATAAACCCTAATCATTTTCCTAGGGTTTTAGTTCCTTAATTGCATGTTTTCTGCATTTTCGGGTTTTGAAATATTTTTCTGGTAGATTTTATGCGTAATTATAGTTTTAGATGATTTTTCTAGTATTGGAGAATTTTTTTGAAAATTAAGAATATATAATGGACGTAGGACCCACTAGTGCGAATAGTTCGGAAAAATTCGGCCAATTAGGTTAAATTCCGGATACTGTGTGAAATTTATCGGGTGTTAAGAGAAAAGTAGAGGGTGTGAAGTGATTGATGTGAGAGGAAAAAGAAAAGATAGGATTGCATTAATGGAGGTGACAAGTGTCACCATTGTATTGGATTTGACTTAAGATTTACTATTCATTTTCTTGACCTTTTGACC
Source organism: Coffea arabica (assembly GCF_036785885.1). Classification (NCBI taxonomy): domain Eukaryota; kingdom Viridiplantae; phylum Streptophyta; class Magnoliopsida; order Gentianales; family Rubiaceae; genus Coffea; species Coffea arabica. Next base: position 34,575,520 of record NC_092314.1, read on the forward strand.
CATGGATTAAATATCTCAAAAATTGACTAAAAATTCATTTCTTTCTTCACCATTGTGGCCGAACCTCCTTGCTAAGAAAAGAGAGAAAACTTCTTCAATCTTCAAGCTTTACACTAGCTCAAATCATCCAAACCAATCACATAAACTAGTTTCCACTCCATACAATCTTTCCATTTGGTGTTAGTGGTGAGTTTGGTGAAGTTTTTGGAAGACTTAAGGTGTCCAACATCTTCCTCTCTCTTGTTTACTTGGTAAGTGGTATATGAACACCTTCCTAGATCTAATGATGCTTATTTTATGCCTAATGGTGGCTATTGTGCTAGAAATTGTGGATTATTTCTTGGCTTGAAGTGATTTGGTTGAGTTTTTTATTTTTTGAGGAATTTTCTGGTTTCATATGATCTTGATGGTGTGGTTGTTTTTGATGGTTGGTAATAAGGGGCTTTGGCTCTAGTAGGTGCATATGATAGGAAAATGCAATCAATTTTGGATTTGGTGTGAAAAATGGAAAGTTAGGGTTCATAAAATCCCAATTCTGTCCGGTTTTAGATCACTGGGTTAGAGGCCGAATTAGACTTTGCTCAAAACATGAAAGTTGTAGGTATTGATGTGTTTGAGGTGCCTGTAAAATTTCAGGTCATTTGGATGAGTGTAGAGTGAGTTATGCCGTTTTTACTGTAGCTGTTCTGCTTTGATCAGAATGCGAAAACTGCGATAGTAATTGGCCCTTTTGACTGGAATTGGTTTGGATTTTGAAGTTGGTGTCTTCTGATGAAATGTATCTGAATGTCTTAGCTAACATGTGTTTTTGGAATTTCGGCATTTGGACTTGTATGGACTGAGATATACCGATTACAGTTTTCTGTGTTTTGCAAACCTGTTTTGGGAATTCTGGGTTAGTATTTGGCATATTTGACCTAGTTTGCCCCTCTTTGTCTGAGTTTTGAAAAAACTTGAGACAAAAAAGTAGACACCAAATACTTACCTGCATTATTCAGCTACGAATTACTCAAACGATGTGGACTGACCCCTAACAGGAAATTTTAAAAAATCGGGACTGACCCGAGAAAGAAATTTAAACGGGACTGACCCGAACAGGAATTTAGACGGGACTGACCTGAACAGAATTTAAACGGACTGACCCGAACAGAATTTAAACGGGACTGACCCGAACAAGAATTTAAACAGGACTGACCCGAACAGAAATTTAAACGGGACTGACCCGAACAGAAATTTAAATGGGGTAGACCCACGGGATAGACCCGGACAGAAATGTAAACGGGATAGACTCGGACAGAAATGCAAATGGGATAGACCCGAACAGAAATGTAAATGGGATAGACCCAAACAAAAATTTAAATGGGATAGACCCAGACAGAAATGTAAACGGGATAGACCCGGACAGAAATGCAAATGGGATAGACCCACGGGATAGACCCGAACAGAAATGTAAATGGGATAGTCCCAAACAGAAATTTAAATGGGATAGACCCGGACATGAAATTTAAAACGGGATAGACCAGAACAGGAAATTTAAATGGGATAGACCCGAACATGAAATTTAAAACGGGATAGACCCGAACAGGAAATTTAAAACGGGATAGATCCGAACAGGAAATTTAAAACGGGATAGACCCGAACATGAAATTTAAAACGGGATAAACCCGAACAGGAAATTTAAAATCATGGGACGCACGCTAGTGGGACTGACCCACGGCTAGCGGCGGGGTAAATGAAATGCTCACTGGCGGGACTCACCTCACGCTCCAGTGGCTGTGAAAATGAAATGCTTACTGGCGGGACAAACCCAGCTCCAATGAAAATAAAATGCTTATTGGCGGGACAAATTCGGTTCCAATAGCAATGAAAATAAAATGCTTACTGGCGGGACAAACCCAGCTCCAATAGCAATGAAAATAAAATGCTTTGACAATCGGACAGTGGGATCAAACCCGAGCCTGCCGTGATGAACTTGATTTGATTTTTGACTTTGATTTTTTGATTTTTCCTGACTGAGAGAGACTTGTCGAAATAATTTGCCCCAGTGTGATGAATTTGTCAGTGGGATTAAACCCGAGCCTGCCTTGAGAATCCGAAATAGAAAGGCACGTTAGTGGGACGAACCCAATGCTAACGGAGATAGACTAAAAACAACACACACGTTAGTGAGATAGACTCGATGCTAACGGTGGTGGAATGAAAACGCACGCGTTAGTGAGATAGACTCGATGCTAACGGTGGTTGAAGAAAAACGCACGCGTTAGTGAGATAGACTCGATGCTAACGGTGGTGGAATGAAAACGCACGCGTTAGTGAGATAGACTCGATGCTAACGGTGGTTGAATGAAAATGCACGCGTTAGTGAGATAGACTCAATGCTAACGGTGGTGGAAGAAAAGAAACACACACGTTAGTGAGATAGACTCGATGCTAACGGTGGTTGAAGTCAGTAAATTCAATGTGGTTGTCAAGAATGGGGAATGGAAGGGTGCGCGGCGGGGCGCTGAGATCAAATTGAAATTTGTCAAGAAACAAGAAATTAAATTCAAGTTTGATTTTTGAGAATCTTTTCAAAAATAATTTGCCCAAATTTCTACCAATTATTGCGCGACCGATCAATTGATTTGCATTACGGCATGGTTGCTCCTCCTTGAGGCCTTGATTCGTAAGATTTTGACTTACGCTCCTTCGTCGATTTCAGCCATGGATACCTGCATAGGGGGCTTGCCAAAGTAAACATGCACTTAAATTATTTTAAAAATTAATGCAACTACTACTCATAGAAAGAGTAGCGTGATTGATTTGAAAGTCTTGCTTGAATCTTTGACGAAATCCTCAAATGGACTATAAAAAATTTGCCCCTGTGTGGGCTTATTCTCACGAAATCTCATAAACAAAAATTTGCCCCAGTATGGGCCATTTAATTGCAAAAACTTGTTTGGATGACTTTCCATTTATTCGAACACTGTAAGAAACTATGTTTCCAAAAAGAAAATTTCATGATGAATTTCTTGAAATAATACCAAATTACAGAAGATTTCTTCCTCACTTTTAGCATCTGTGTTTTGGGTAATGGGTCACCATTTCCAGTTGGCTCATCTTCAGGACCAATCAAGTGACTTTATTTCTGATTTTGAGGTGGCTAAGGAAAATGAGAAGTCAGGATTTGTCTTATTTTTGTACCCAAATTGTATGTAATCCCTTCAATACCACATCTTAGTGAAAGCAAAGAGTTTGTCACCCTTATTTCTTAAGAAAACTTAGTCAACGTATAAGCTTTATAGGCTTGCAACAAAATGGGTAGAAGCGATAACTAAACCTGTGAAAACTGGTTATACCCCCATGATCACAAATGATTGATGGATTTCTTACGAGCATAATCTTCACTTTGGATTGTCATGAAGGAATAAGTCAACGATGGACTTTGTTAGCTTGTAATGTATCTTGAAAACGATAGTTAAAGAATAAACTTTCAAGGACATTGCACTGAAGATCGCATTTTTCAAAATTGCCCCCATTTTGAACTCAAAAAATCTCAGACTTTGTTTGCATTTTTTTCATCATTCACCAAGGACTTCAGCGTCGAATTTTTTCTGCATTTTCCTTGCATTTACTCTTCTTGCTTTGCTTTTTGCCTCTTTTTTCCTTTCCCTCAACCTGGTGGGTTTTTACATGGTGAGTAGCATCAACCCCATACCCAAGCAATTCAGAAATACAGCTAAAATTTTCCGGCATCAGAAATTTTCTTGACAGGGCCATTGCAAAGAACAGAAGTCAGGACTTTCAGCTTTTGTAATGGGGTCAGGTGGGGTGCTTAGAAAAGTTAAGGCTTGAAGGCAGATTTCAAGAGTGGTTTAAGTAATCTGAGATCGCATTGTTGCGCCAACCCTATTTTAGGGTTAAATCAGAATTTGCCCCAGTTTATGCTCAATTGAGGCTTTTTCTCTTTCATTTTCTTTCTTCTTTTGATTTTTCGGCCTTCGGCCATTTTTGAACTTTCACAAAATTTGCCCCAGTTTATTTTTGAACTGAGATTCTCTTTTCTCTTTTCTTTTGATTTTGCGGCATTATCACCTTTTCACTTCTTGAAACTTTTCCCTTTTCAACTCAAACCTGCCCCAGTGTGGGGATTGCGATTCTCAGGGGTTGCCAAATGAAGTATTTTATTCTGAAGGCTCAAAAGGGATAACTAGGGATAGAATGCTTGATCGGAAAAGAAGAGGGCCTGACTTTTATTCTGTTCCTTACAATAACTCTGAAAGGAAACTTTCATTAATGCGAAATTTCTTGCATGTATCTGAATTAACTGACTGAGGAAGACCCCTGTGCATCCATATCTGTGAAACATAGGCGGTCCGTGCGAACAAATCTCTTCCTTTTCTTTCTTTTTTTCCAAAATTGGACCCCAAGTGGAATCAAATTTTCCCAATTTGCGGTTCCCTCCCTATTCTAGCATTTTTGCTTTTCCCCTTTTTCTTCTTTTTTCTTTTTCAAAATTTCCCAATCTCCTTCCCCAATGTGGGGTGCGATCATATGTGCACTCGAAAAGAACCACCAATTTTTAGCTCAAATGAGGATGCAAGGGATGATCAGTGTTTAGGTTGTAGAAATGACGGCCAAAGTATCATTCTTACACCTCATGACAACCAAAGTAGGGAAATGGTCATTGAAAATCCATTCCCCTTTTTGATATTTGAAAATTTTCCAATAAAGGGTAGTGATCATTAGGGATCTTATTTGAAACGAAATTATTCTTTCAAAGGCTCAAATGGGAGAGCAAATGATAAAATGTGTATAGGTAGAGAAACAAATGCTCGAAGTATCATTCCAAATTTTCAAAACAAACAAGAATAATGCATATTTTTTGCTTTCACTTAGATGTGATTGAACCGGATTAGACACCTTGAACATTTTGAAGCAAAATCTTTGGTACTCACCAAATACCTGAACGTAATTTTGACAAGTACTAAATCTTTGGTGAGTGCTTCCAAGTATATGATTGAACATGATACTTGATTTAAATACTTGATATTTGAATGATTTGGTAGGGCAAGCGTGTACTTTATCGCACTTGCCCTAATGTGATATGTACTTGTTTATTGTTGCAATTGACTTGATATACTTGTGCTTGACTTGTAAGTATTAAGCGGCAGCATATACCACACTCAATCCAAGTGGGACGTGCCTCTCATTCCGGTCTCTGTACTTTTATCTTGATTCAGTCGATTGGAGATGTTATCTCATTGATTTCTTGGGGACCCAAACCTACTGGCTAGTTAATCGAGTCGATTCGGCAAGGGCTTGGTCGATTAGATAATGAACCATGGGTATCTAGTGTTGTTGAGTAGAGTGTTATCTCCTCGACTAATCGGTATGCTCGAGTATTACCACCAGTGTTTATTGAGGATTTTGGGTCTAGTAGGGGGTTTGGATGGTGGACGGAGATTGTAGCTAAGTGGTGCTCTATTGGACTGGTTACTTTACTTGAAAGTTGACGGAGTGTCAACTACTACTGATCAAGCTCTAGTGAAGCAATGGGAACTTGGTTCTTGAGAGCCATCTGTATCCTTATTGTAGAATTTGGGAGTGATTGAGGAAAAAAAAAGGGAAGCCTTGATGGCTGGAAAAGTAATCAAATTTAGGGGAAGTACTGTCCAATTTTCTAGGCCGTTTGACTCCTTTAAGTTTGAATTGCCTTTTGGCAGAAATGAAGTGCTTTTGGGTTGTTTGAGCCTAGGTCTTCATGTTACCTTTTCGTTCCCAAAAATCATGTTTTGCACCCTTGCATTAGTAATTATTTGGCGAGGTATACGACTAGTAGTCGAGCCTCACATGTGCATTCTGTTTACTCGATTTTGGAAGTGGAACCTTCAATTGTTTTACTTTGGTTCTTTTAGAGTTTCTTGGCGATTAAACCCAGTTTGAAGTGAAAATTTTGAAGTATCCGTACTTAAACCGGTGAGTGTACCACTCCCCTCATTTGTTGTTTAACTCGGTTTCGGTACATGCAATCTGTGATATGAACGTCTGAACTATCTGTCGCACCCCATTTTTGAATAAAAAAAATAAAAGACAAGTTTAGAAAAATGGCTTTTGATTCATTTTTTGATTGGGAAATGAATTTTTTGATTTAAGAAGAGAATGAAAAACATGGGTCTAAATGGGACTTGAAAATGCGACGATTTGACCCAAAAATATAGTTTAAAAAGGGTTTGAAAAATGGAGTCGCCACTTGGTATAGAGTTAAGGTGTACCAAGTCACCTAAAAATATTTTTAAAGAAAAAGTAGAAAAACCTTTTTTAAATGACTCCAAGTCTACAAAATTCAGAGAAAAAGATTCGGGAGTCACATTTGAAGAAAGGGAAGGCAAGGATAAGAATCCAAGGCACCCTTTCAACCTAGCCAAGGCTAGTTGCGCGATTTAGTCAAAGATTTTCTTATTTTTAACCTAAAAATTTATCACATTTGGATGTACTACATGAATGCATATCCTAAACCCAGGAGGGTATCGGGGGGTTGAAATGTATCTTCAAAGCTTACTTGGTACCATTCACATTAATTGTGACGTCCAATAAAGACTCTTTGAAGAAGTCACGAATAATGCAAGTCATGAGACTCGAAAGAAAGAAAAAGTAAAGAAAATAATAATATACAAATGTTTATGGAAAATAATAATAACATCTCCTGAGAGCCACCCATATCCTTTCTGTCTATGGTGTTTGTTTATTTCTTATTTGACTCATATATGTGATTAATTGAATATGAAGTTCCACGTTTCTACTTGCTACTATTTTGGTACCTCATTGAGCGTAAGCTCACCTCCTTCCCGTTATCTTTGTTTTCCTTACAGGGAACCACTTTTGGAGCTAAGATGTTTTGAAACACGAGTCGAGCTACATTTAATATACTTTTGTAAAGCTCCTCGATAGTTGGAAAACCCTAAATGTATTTTGATCTAATTATCTTCTTTTGTTCCGTAAATTACAAACGTATGTGTATAAGACTATTTACCCTGTTCATGTATCCTAGTTAGATTGGAAATGTTTTCCCGAGTTATATGGCCACATCTGTATTCGTTTGGCCCCTGGTTGGGTGGTGACGTGGCAACCACAATTCATTGTGATTTTGATTTCGTTTTGCCCTTTAGCGACTTTGAATCATTTGAGCGCGCTATTTCCTTCCTGAACGTTTTCGATTTCATTTAACTGCTCGATAGTCCTGGCGAGAGTTGGGCAGGCAGCCCGCTAAACCCTTTGGTTCGCCTTAGGGTAAGGTGGGGCTGTCACATTAAGAATAAATACCCATTGTCCCATATTGATGAGTTGTTTGACTAGCTGCAAGGAGCAGTGGTATTTTCAAAGTTAGACCTCCGATAGGGATACTATCAGTTGCTAATTAGGAAGGAGGATATACCAAAGGCTGCATTCAATTCTAGATATGGGCATTTTGAATTCACAATCATGCCCTTTGAATTGACCAATGCCCCTGCCGCATTTATGAATTTGATGCATCGAGTTTTCAAACCCTACTTGGCTCCATTTGTAGTTGTGTTTATCGACGACATTTTGGTCTATTTAAAAACCCGAGAAGAGCATGAATAGCATTTGAGAATCATCTTGCAAACCCTAAGAGACTGCCAGTTATATGCCGAGTTCAGTAAGTGTGAATTTTAGTTGGAGAAAATCTCTTTCTTAAGGCACGTGATTTCAAAAGAAGGTATCACTGTAGACCCGACGAAGGTAGAGACAGTAACTAAATGGAACACGCCAGAAAATCCCACTGAGATTCGTAACTTTCTAGGGTTGGCAGGTTATTATCGTCAGTTCATTAAGGACTTCTCAAAACTTGTCAGTCCTTTAACCGATATGACGATGAAGAACGGCGTTGCATGTGGGACGCAAGGTATGAAGCTAGTTTTCAAGAATTGAAAAAAATTGACCATGGCACCAATTCTAACTTTGCCTAACGGAAGGGATAGTTTCATTGTATATACGGATGCCTCGAGGAAAGGATTTGGGTGTGTGCTAATGCAAAATAAGAATATGATTGTCTTTGCCTCTAGGAAATTAATGTGACGTCCCCACTTCTCCCAAGGGCAAACCCGAGGGTATCGGCGGGACGCCTGCCTAGCTCGTGCCAGGAATCGATTCCAAAATTGATAAAATAAATTTCACGCTAAAAGAAAGTTCTATATACACCATTACTTCTTCAAAAGTTACATAAACTTTTACATCAAGTCACACACACCACTAGTACTAAAAAGTAAACCCTAAGAAAGCTGATAACTACAACCACCACAACATACCCATACATCGTACTAGTCAACTTATAACAGGTACAAAGTCAACTATTCTATAACCAAAAGTCTATATACCTTCCCGAACGATCCCCGCGTCGGCCCCCTGATAAGGAAAATAAATAGAACGGGGTAAGCTATATGCTTAGTGAATAATTGGGGGTAAAAATGTAAAAATACATTTAAATAAACATATAAATTCAAATATTTCACATCAATACAGAAATGTAACATCACAATGCTAGGATACGGGTGGCTCCAAAACCAGTTCAATTCCCCGAGCTTGAATGCCTGTTGACACTCCGTCAACCAAAGTACTCATAGATCGTAGACTCCACTTAACTTTTCCCGTTCATCTTATCAACCCCCGTTGGCCAGTCAACAACACACAGCAGCTCGAGTGAAACAAAATTTCTTAGCTTTAATCAAAGTTTTAACAAAGAACGAAATCCCAAGGTTAGCATGGAACTAACTTCGACCAAACCCCGGCTGGCTCGAATAGTTCGTCTACCCTTGGAACCGGGCTGGAACCAAGCCCTGAGATATTCGATCTCTCAATAGATGATATCTCTCAACAGATGATATCTCTCAACAAAGTACTTACCCTAAACAGCACACAGCAAAAGGGGTTCAATTCAAGTCATGTAATCACTCCCATCAGCACTCAGCAAAAGGGTGATACGCAACATAAGGCATGTATTCTCACATATGAAATCAAAACAAAGGATGGGTTTAGGTCGAGTGAGATAAAGTACACCCTCGTCTAAGTACCCATTTAACATATACAAAGCACTTTGATAGTTTGACATCAATAAACAACCCAATTACTCACTTGATAAAGTTTGGCATGACAAATGATACAATTCACTCAGCTTGACCGTCACCGTCAAAAGCCTCACAGTCTGTATTGACAGATTATATATACACAAAAGTGAAACGACCATACAATAGCAGTTTATAACTTAAACGATCGAAAACGGTCAAAAATAATCAAAAACGGTCAAAAACGACATTAAGGCCAAAAGAATGTCGAAATCGACCGGAATGGTAACAAAATAACAAAAATAGTCCAAAACGGCAAAAACGGTTGAAAAATGCACGTGCACGTTCGCAAAAATGAAAACGGTCGCGCGTCCGCACCCAAGGGCGCAAACGGACACTTCTTAGTTTTGACACCTTTTACGGTTTTAATTATAACAAAAGCTGTGGTCGTCAGTTTAAGGTGTACGAGATACCGTTTCGAAGCTAAGACAAAGAACTACAAGGTTTATGAAGACTATTTAACCCAGATCAGAAGGCATCTGGACAAAATGCAAATTACAGTAGTAAATCAGTCATGGTCAGTCCCATGTCAGATCTGATTTCAAATAGCAATAACTGGAGCTATGGTTATCGGACTAAGATGCACAAAGTGGTGTTTCGAAGCTAAAACAAAACTCTACAACTTTTATGAAGACCGTTCAACTCAGTTTACACTTTGGCTCGATCAAAAATGCAAATGACAGTCTCAGAATTTGCCTTGTCAGAACTGAGGACAAAATGTCCGACAGTCTGACTTTCAATGGCCATAACTCGTCCACACAAATCCGTTTGGGGTGATTTTTGCTGTTTTAGAAAGCTCTCACATAGGGCTATAACTTTTATGTTTTGACCCAAAACAGATTAGATGAGATTCATATCGGAAAATGAAGCCAAAAGCAGGGTTTCACACTGCCCGGATTTTCTGGTTTGGCACCAAAATGCCCTAACCAAACTTAGGTCACATTTGTGACTTCAAACACATTTATAAACAACCAAAACACATGCAACCTCCACAAGCTGTCCGCATCTTCACAACCATAATCTATACAAATTTGAGTCATGCAACCACATCAAATGATCCATACACCATCCCCTTAATCCATAACACATCATCAACACTAAGTTGCATTGGCCAAACCCTAGCTTTTCAACCCCTTTGCTGGCCGGTTTTCTACTCACCATAAACCCACAATTTTGAGCTACAAATTTCACATTTTGAGCTCAATCCAACCAATATAAACACATACAATCCATCATAACAGAAATTCAAAGCATCAAAACTGGAAATTTGTATCACTTGCTGTAATTTTATCAAACTACCATAGAAATCACCAAATCTTCCATACAAACACAAAAGTGATATATAAACCATCATTAACCCTTATTAGCATCTTACAACATCAAAATCAACATTTCTACTCAATTGCTACAAGCTTTTACAAGAGTTCAAGGCTGCTTTACCTTCCAAAGGTTGGTTCACAAGGTTGCACTTCAAGAACCACGTTCCTTAGCTTTCTTTTGCTCTAACTCCCAAGCTTGTTGGATGAGTTGCACACAACCAGAATTTTTCTTGTTCTTCCTCGTATTTTCTCTCAATTTTTTCTTCCTTCTTTTCTCCCAAGAGCTGCCCAAAATTTCCTTGTTTGTTTGGCCTTTGTCTTGCTAAGTTAGATTAATACTAAGTCACTTGGTCAAAGTCCAACTACCTTTTTCCAATCAAAATTAAGCTTAGGAATCTCATGGAACCTTTAGGAACTCTAGCAACTTGTGATTAACCAAAAGTCACACTATGGCCCAATTCAATTCACAATCCTACCAATTTACTCCACAATTTACATTCTTGATATATTCCAAAAACCTAATTACACCTCAATTCAATCATAATTATACGTACAATTCATAGACTATAAAACACACCTAATTAGGGTTTTTGGGTAAAGTTTAGGGTTTCTAGTCTTTCTTGTTTTTAAATCAAATCCAAAGAAATAACCTTTGTACCTTCTTTAAAAATAAACCCGTAACATTCGAGGTATCACAAACATGCGGGGTATCACAATCTTCCCTCCTTAAAAAAATTTCGTCCTCGAAATGGCAACCTTTAAGTCAAATCTTCTTAATCCTTTCACGAGTTAAGGGTTGGAATACTTTAATAGCTCACTAACGAGTTCATCAGTAGTGGTAAAGATCACCTTCTCAGGAATTGGTCACTCTATGTATTCCAAGAACCAACCATGTAGTTCTTAAATTGAGGACTGTAGTGAGTGAGTGAGTCCCGGCGAGAGCTGGTCAGGCGGTCCGCCGAACCCTTTGGTTCACCTTAAGGGGAGGTGGGGCTGTCACAGTTGTTATCAGAGCCTATAGAGTCTATTACATCCATCAGCCCCGCTCCGCCAGCCCTAGGTGGTGCCTCTGTAGCCATATCTAAGAGAACCTCACAGTCTAACATAATACCCTGGGCTCTCTCTCTCCCATCTGCCCCTTCAAAGCGAAGAAGAGGCGGCGGGTCTCCTCAAGCTGATGACCAAAAGTATGCGTCCACTCATCCTCAGCTCGTAACCCCATCTCGAGGTATTAGAGTATTCCAACCCTTAGCTCGTGAAAGGATTAAGAAGATTTGACTTAAAGGTTGTCATTTCAATGACAAAATCTTTTTTTAGGAGGGGAGATTGTGATATCCCGAATGTTAGGGGTTTGTTTTTAAAGAAGGTACTAAGGTTATTTCTTTGGATTTGATTTAAAAACAAGAAAGACTAAAAACCCTAAACTTTACCCAAAAACCCTAATTGGGTGTGTATTTCAAAGTTTATTGTGTAATTTTGTTCATGTGTGATGAAGTATGTTTTTATAGGTCATTATAGTGATTGGGTGATTAGTGAAGTAATTGAGGTGCAATTAGGTTTTTGAAATATATCAAGTATATAAATTGTGGAGTAAATTGGTAGGATTGTGAATTTAATTGGGCCATAGTGTGACTTTCGGTTAATCACAAATTGCTAGACTTCCTAAAGGTTCCATGAGATTCCTCAGCTCATTTTTGATTGGCTAATCAAAAAGGTAGTTGGACTTTGACCAAGTGACTTAGTATTAATCTAACTTAGCAAGACAAAAGCCAAACAAACAAGGAAAATTTCGGGCAGCTTTTGGGAGAAAAGAAGGAAGAAAAAATCGAGAGAAAATAAGAGGAAGAACAAGAAAAATTCTGGTTATGTGCAACTCATCCAACAAGCTTGGGAGTTAGAGCAAAAGAAAGCTAAGGAACGTGGTTCTTGAAGTGCAACCTTGTGAACCAACCTTTGGAAGGTAAAGCAGCCTTGAACTCTTGTAAAAACTTGTAGCAATTGAGTAGAAATGTTGATTTTGATGTTGTAAGATGCTAATAAGGGTTAATGATGGTTTATATATCACTTTTGTGTTTGTATGGAAGATTTGGTGATTTCTATGGTAGTTTGATAAAATTACAGCAAGTGATACAAATTTCCAGTTTTGATGCTTTGAATTTCTGTTATGATGGATTGTATGTGTTTATATTGGTTGGATTGAGCTCAAAATGTGAAATTTGTAGCTCAAAATTGTGGGTTTGTGGTGAGTAGAAAATCGGCCAGCAAAGGGGTTGAAAAGCTAGGGTTTGGCCAATGCAACTTAGTGTTGATGATGTGTTATGGATTAAGAGGATGGTGTATGGATCATTTGATGTGGTTGCATGACTCAAATTTGTATAGATTATGGTTGTGAAGATGCGGACAGCTTGTGGAGGTTGCATGTGTTTTGGTTGTTTATAAATGTGTTTGAAGTCACAAATGTGACCTAAGTTTGGTTAGGGCATTTTGGTGCCAAACCAGAAAATCCGGGCAGTGTGAAGCCCTGCTTTTGGCTTCATTTTCCGATATGAATCTCATCTAATCTGTTTTGGGTCAAAACATAAAAGTTATAGCCCTATGTGAGAGCTTTCTAAAACAGCAAAAATCACCCCAAACGGATTTGTGTGGACGAGTTATGGCCATTGAAAGTCAGACTGTCGGACATTTTATCCTCAGTTCTGACAAGGCAAATTCTGAGACTGTCATTTGCATTTTTGACTGAGCCAAAGTGTAAACTGAGTTGAATAGTCTTCATAAAAGTTGTAGAGTTTTGTTTTAGCTTCGAAACACCACCTTGTGCATTTTAGTCCGACAACCATAGCTCCAGTTATTGCTATTTGAAATCAGATCTGACATGGGACTGACCATGACTGATTCGCTAATGTAATTTGCATTTTGTCCCAGATACCTTCTGATCTGGGTTAAACGGTCTTCATAAACCTTGTAGTTCTTTGTCTTATCTTCGAAACAACATCTCCTACACCTTAAACCGATGACCACAGCTTTTGTTACAATTAAAACCGTAAAAAGTGTCAAAACTGTGAAATGTCTGTTTGCGCTCTTGGGTGCTGACGCGCTACCGTTTTCATTTTCACGCACGCACACATGCATTTCTCAACCGTTTTTGCCGTTTTGGACCGTTTAGGACTATTTTTGTTATTTTGTTACCATTCCGGCCGTTTCGGCCGATTTCGACATTCTTTTGGCCTTAATGTCGTTTTTGACCGTTTTTTATTATTTTTGACCGTTTTCGATCGTTTAAGTTATAAACTGCTATTGTATGGCCGTTTCACTTATGTGTGTATATAATCTATCAATACAGACTGTGAGACTTTTGATGGTGATAGTCAAACTCAGTGAATTGCATCGTTTTTCATGCCAACTTGTATCAAGTGAGTAATTTGGTTGTTTATTGACGTCAAACTGTCAAAGTGCCTTGTATATGTTAAATGGGTGCTTAGGCGAGAGTGTACTTTATCTCACTTGATCTAAACCCATCCTTTATTTTGATTTCATATGTAAGAATACATGCCTTATGTTGCGTATCACCCTTTTGCTGAGTGCTGATGGGGGTGATTACATGACTTGAATTGAACCCCTTTTGCTGTGTGCTGTTTGGGGTAAGTACTTTGTTGTGTACTTTGTTAAGAGATATCATCTATTGAGAGATCGGATATCTCAGGATTTGGTTCCAGCCCGGTTCCAAGGGTAGACGAACTATTCGAGCCAGCCGGGCTTTGGTCGAAGTTAGTTCCATGCTAACCTTGGGATTTCGTTCTTTGTTAAAGCTTTGATTAAAGTTAAGAAATTTTGTTTCACTCGAGCTGCTGTGTGCTGTTGACTGGCCAGCGGGAGTTGATAAGGTGAACGGAAAAAGTTAAGTGGAGTCTACGGTCTATGAGTACTTTGGTTGACGGAGTGTCAACAGGTGTTCAAGCTCGGGGAATTGAACTGGCTTTGGAGCCACCCGTATCCTACTATTGTGATATTACATTTCTATATTGATGTGAAATATTTGGATTTATATGTTTATTTGAATGTATTTTTACATTTTTACCCCCAATTATTCACTAAGCATATAGCTTACCCCGTTCCATTTGTTTTCCTTAGCAGGAGGCCGACACGGGGATCGCTCGGGAAGGTATATAAACTTTTGGTTATAGAAAAGTTGACTTTGTACCTGTTATAAGTTGACTAGTACAATATATGGGTATGTTGTGGTGGTTGTAGTTATCAGCTTTCCTAGGGTTTACTTTCTAGTACTAGTGGTGTTTATGGCTTGATGTAAAAGTTTATCTAACTTTTGAAGAAGTAATGGTGTATATAGAACTTTCTTTTAGCGTGAAATTTATTTTATCATTTTTGGAATCGAGTCCTGGAGCAAGCTAGGCAGGCGTCCCACCGATACCCTCGGGTTTGCCCTTAGGAGAAGTGGGGGCATCACAGGTGGTATTTGAGCACCTTTTAAAAGGAATAGAAGGAACCTCAATACGATGGAAGATAAGAAGGGTACCTTCGATGATTGCCAATGAGTCTGTCACCTCTTGACTTCCTACTGCATAGGTCCTTGCCAACACTTTCGGTCGATTACCCGTTGCATTGGTCGGCTTAGACGTGTTCCCTTCTGTTCTTGGCAAATTTTCTTCTTTTGGCAGGTGAGGGCACTGAGCAATCAGATGCTCAACACTAGCACATTGGTAGCATTTTCAAACTTGTCGTTTCTTCCAACAATTATCTTCCATGTGGTTAGCAGCCTCACAAAATCCACATGCCATTCTAGGTCCTGATGTCGGACCTCCTTGTGAGGTATCCCTTTGGGCCTCTTTCCCTGCCTACCCTTCTCAAAATTTTCTTGACTTGGGATCCGTGTGGATCGTGGACCACCTATTCCTCGGCCTATCTTAAATGATGGCTCACTCCTCAAGCTATGTCCCTCTATATAACTGCTTGGATCTGGTTGTCTCCTTTTCTTATCATGAAAAGCTTTTACTTGACTCTTAATACTTTCAATTCTATGTGCATTTTCAATAGCTTGACTATATGTCTCCAATTGAGCAGCTGCCAGTGCCTCTTGAATTTCTACGTTTAAACCCTGGACAAACCGACGAATTCTCTTCCGGTCTGTTAGCACTAACTCTGGAGCAAAATGAGAGAGTTTGATAAATTGCGTCTCGTACTCTGCCACACTCATAGTCCCTTGACGTAGGCGTATGAACTCATCCTCTCGCCTTTCTTGAACAAGTGGCGGTAAATACTTCTCATTAAACTCACGAGTGAAATTAACCCATGTCCATGGGGTCTGCTCTCTAACCCATTTGACTCGGATCACATTCCACCAGGCACGAGCCGCTCCCTCAAATTGAAAAACGGCGAAAGCTATTTGCCATTCCTCCGGGTATCCTAGTGTAGCGAATGTATCTAACATTCGATCTAACCAACTCTCCGCTATATCAGGGTTAGGTTCTTCCAAAAATTTTGGCGGTAGAAACATTTGGAACCGTTCTAAGGTACGGTACTCTCCCTCATAATTTTCGAGATGTTGTACCTGGCCTTGACCCTGTTGGTTGACCATTCTTTCTAACAAATCAGTCATTCGCTGTATGGCTGTAGCTACTTGAGTGTTGGCTTGCGTATTCGCATTTTCATTTGTTACTCCTTCGGTTCCTTGTCCTTGTCCTCGTCCTCTACCTCCACCACGAGTCTTCATTTCTATAATTGGGACAAAATATGGTAAGAATTCAAAGCGTTGAAAAATTATAACATGCACGAATTAGCCAAGATACCAAAATATCATACACAAAACTATACACATATATATACAATTCAAGCCAAAAATATACACATATCAGTTCACAGCTAGCCATCATTCAACCAATACAAAACATGTTAATTCATGAGCACACCGACTCCAAAAAATCAACAAAACAACTCAGAGTAACGGCTCTAGCGGAAATCCCCTACAGAGCCTATAGAGTCTATCGCATCCATCAGCCCCGCTCCGCCAACCCTAGGTGGTGCCTCCACAGCCACATCTAAGAGAACCTCACAGTCTAACATAATACCCCGAGCTCTCTCTCTCATCTGCCCCTTCAAAGCGAAGAGGTGGCGGTGGGTCTCCTCAAGCTGACGACCAAGGGTATGCGTCCGCTCCTCCTCAGCTCGTAACCCCATCTCGAGGTCACGCTGGCGCATGGCCTGTGTATGACTCACCCCTCTGGCCTCATCCAACTGTACCCCTCAAAGTGTCAACCATTCTACCTAGGTGACGACACTCGTCATCTATAGCCATAACAACCTCATCCGAGTATCCATACGTATATCGACACTCACACGATCGACTCATCTAGCCGAAGGGAGAATATAACCTATAGGGTTCCCCGACCCTCCTCTGATATCTAAGGACTCGTGGCGCACCAATCGGTTAACCGGCTCGCCTACACTCGTAGCTCGTACTCCAGCACCGCTAGGTCCACCGGTATTGCTAGGTCCACCAATATCGCTAGGTCCACCAGCCACCATACCTACACAACAAAATATCACCTAATCAGTTCTCCGGCATTTCATCTTAATAGATACAATTCAATTTAAAAACAATCGACTACTTATATGTTCTATAACACATTTCCCAACTGTCCAAGTCCTCTAACCTAGGCGCTCTGATACCACCTGTGGCGCCCCATTTCTCCTAAGGGCAAACCCGATGGTATCGGCGGGACGCCTGCCTATCTCGCGCCAAGACTCGATTCCAAAAATGATAAAATAAATTTCACGCTAAAAGAAAGTTCTATATACACCATTACTTCTTCAAAAGTTAGATAAATTTTTACATCAAGCCATACACACCACTAGTACTAGAAAGTAAATCCTAGGAAAGCTGATAACTACCACCACAACATACCCATACATCGTACTAGTCAACTTATAACAGGTGCAAAGTCAACTATTCTATAACCAAAAGTCTATACACCATCCCGAGCGATCCCCGCGTCGGTCCCCTGATAAGAAAAACAAATGGAATGGGGTAAGTTATATGCTTAGTGAATAATTGGGCGTAAAAATGTAAAAACACATTCAAATAAACATATAATCCAAATATTTCACATAAATACAGAAATGTAACATCACAATGGTAGGATACGGGTGGCTCCAAAACCAGTTCAATTCCCCGAGTTTGAACGCCTGTTGACACTCCGTCAACCAAAGTACTCATAGACCGTAGACTCCACTTAACTTTCCTTTTCACCTTATCAACCCCCGCTGGCCAGTCAACAGCACAAAGCAGCTCGAGCGAAACAAAATTTCTTAGCTTTAATCAAAGCTTTAATAAAGAACGAAATCCCAAGGTTAGCATGGAACTAACTTCGACCAAGCCCCGACTGACTCGAATAGTTCGTCTACCCTTGGAACCGGGCTGAAACCAAGCCCTGAGGTATCCGATCTCTCAATAGATGATATCTCTCAACAAAGTACACAACAAAGTACTTACCCCAAACAGCACACAGCAAAAGGGGTTCAATTCAAGTCATGTAATCACCCCCATCAGCACTCAGCAAAAGGGTGATACACAACATAAGGCATGTATTCTCACATATGAAATCAAAACAAAGGATGGGCTTAGGTCGAGTGAGATAAAGTACACCCTCGCCTAAGTACCCATTTAACATATACAAAGCACTTTGACAGTTTCACATCAATAAACAACCCAATTACTCACTTAATAAAACTTGGCACGACAAATGATACAATTCACTGAGCTTGACCGTCACCGTCAAAAGCCTCACAGTCTATATTGACAGATTATATATACACATAAGTGAAACGGCCATACAATAGCAGTTTATAACTTAAACGATCGAAAACGATCAAAAACGACATTAAGACCAAAAGAACGTCGAAATTGACTGAAATGGTAACAAAATAACAAAAATAGTCCAAAACGGCAAAAACGGTTGAAAAATGCACGTACCCATTCGCAAAAATGAAAACGGTTGCGCGTCCGCACCCAAGGCGCAAACGGACATTTCACAGTTTTGACACCTTTTACGGTTTTAATTATAACAAAAGTTGTGGTCGTCAGTTTAAGGTGTACGAGATACCATTTCGAAGCTAAGACAAAGAACTACAAGATTTATGAAGACTATTTAACCCAGATCAGAAGGCATCTGGGGCAAAATGCAAATTACAGTAGCGAATCAGTTATGGTCAGTCCCATGTCAGATCTGATTTCAATAGCAATAACTGGAGCTATGGTTATCGGACTATGATACACAAGGTGGCGTTTTGAAGCTAAAACAAAACTCTACAACTTTTATGAAGACCGTTCAACTCAGTTTACACTTTGGCTCGATCAAAAATGCAAATGACAGTCTCAGAATTTGCCTTGTCAGAACTGAGGACAAAATGTCCGACAGTCTGACTTTCAATGGCCATAACTTGGTCCACACAAATCTGTTTGGGGTGAGTTTTGCTGTTTTAGAAAGCTCTCACATAGGGCTATAACTTTTATGTTTTGACCCAAAACAGATTAGATGAGATTCATATCGGAAAATGAAGCCAAAAGCAGGGCTTCACACTGCCCGGATTTTCTGATTTGGCACCAAAATGCCCTAACCAAACTTAGGTCACATTTGTGACTTCAAACACATTTATAAACAACCAAAACACATGCAACCACCACAAGCTGTCCGCATCTTCACAACCATAATCTATACAAATTTGAGTCATGTAAACACATCAAAAGAACCATACACCATCCCCTTAATCCATAACACATCATCAACACTAAATTGCATTGGCCAAACCCTAGCTTTTCAACCCCTTTGCTGGCCAGTTTTCTACTCACCACAAACCCACAATTTTGAGCTACAAATTTCACATTTTGAGCTACAAATTTCACAATTTTACCTCAATCCAACCAATATAAACACATACAATCCATCATAACAGAAATTCAAAGCATCAAAACTGGAAATTTGTATCACTTGCTGTAATTTTCTCAAACTACCATAGAAATCACCAAATCTTCCATACAAACCCACAAAAGTGATATATAAACCATCATTAACCCTTATTAGCATCTTACAACATCAAAATCAACATTTCCCTGGAGATGGTAATGAAATGAAGGAAATATTAGCTTCAAAATAATAAAAAGGTCAAGGAACCAATTAAATAGTAAAGTATAAACAAAATCACTGGATCTGTGACGCCCCACATCTCCCTAAGGCGGACCAAAGGGTATCCGCGGACGCCTGCCCAGCTCACGCCAGGACTCAAGCAATTCCATTCAATTTCAAACCGAACTAAACACTTCGATGAGAGCAACATGAATACAATAATGCGGAAGCTTTCAAACTTAACAAGTCATTTAATGTATCACCAGTACATCGGTAGTCATGAAACGACTTAAATTCAAAGTACACATCAGGGCCCAAACTTTTCAAGTTTACAATTTCCAAAAGTACAACCCAAACCAGGGCCTAGTCAAAATGTATAACAGGAGTCTTAACAAAATTTCAACGGATAGTATCTCCATATTTCTCCAAGAGTCGGGCCTGTTAAGGAAAACAAAACTATAGGGTGAGCTAACGCTCGTGAGGCCAAGAACACACATGCAAGCACTTAGTCAAATAACAAACCCAAATTTAATGAATAAAACCATGTCTTTTCAATAATCAATTATTCAAACAGGAAAAGTAATCAGAAACAATTCAAGGATATAGTAGCTCTCAGGAGCTAAGTTCCACTCGATCTGCCGTTGTCATTCGTATACCTTCCCGCATTGACCCTCCTGTCAACCGGGTCGGTATTTCCATTTCCGTAGATCACCACTTACTTCCCTCCGTCCACCGTACACCTCAAGGGCCCACAAGTCTATTATTGGGCGATACTCTACAAGTATGCCAAGCAAGACCTCTTATTAGGTCGAGCTTATAATCTCATGGCTCGTTCGAATCCCCGACCAAGCCCATTGCTGGCTCGAGTCTAAGGACGGCCTATGAGTTTGGGCGTCCCCCATTCATTTGAAAGTCGAGGAGGTTCACTCCAACGACACAAGCATTCATGACATAACATTGCATTTCATTCATTCATTCAAGACATTCCATTCATTCATTTGAAATTAGAACGAGTGCGATAAAGTACACACCCGCCCTTATTTTTAAAACTTTCAACAAATATCACAATAAGCAAGTATCAAATTCATACACTTGACACTCACCGAGCAATTCAATAAGAATTATTTTCTGGGAGTTCAAGTGTCCGCGGTGAGATCCTCTTGAAGGTCTCCTTGCGCGCCTGGCAATTTAATAGCGAATAATCATACAATTAACCCACTTATCAAGAAGATTGTACATTAGTACAATCTAAGGATTATTTCGCAAAAAGGAACCTCAATTACACGTAAATCGAGGTTCAACTTGCCTTTTATCATGTACAATATTATTTGAGTTTTGATCATGAAAATCGTAAACAAAACGTTTAAGAACATCAAAAGAATAAAGAGTTTTTGAAAAACTCTATTTCTTTGAAATTGGAAAATTTTCCAGTTTTATGATGAATCTTTGAAAAATCATAACTCGCTCGGTATAAGTCGAGAATTGGAAAACTTTATACCGTTAGAAACCTATTAGAGAGTACTATAAGTTCCTAGAAGACACTTTTCCATGAATCGAAGTGGAAAGTGATCAAAAATGGGCTTGAAGACGCAGCTTCAGTTTACAAGGCAGAATTAAGTTGGATTTCGGCCAACTTTGAAAATTCGGCACGATTCGCACGTTGCAAACCGGCCTCTGAAATTTTCAGCTCAATTAGTGTTGCAAGTGAAGTGTAGGACAAAACAAGAGGATCAAAAATCGGAGTTTCGAGCACCGAGATACGGTAGCCCGAAGTTGAGCAAATTCAAGACTGGATGAGGATTTTCCAGATTTGAACCTCTAACTTTAGTAATTCAATTGGGTATCGAAACGAACTTGAATCGGCACCAAAATTGGCAGTATTTCAATACTATATGGAAAGTATCTCTCTATCGAATTTCGGGGAAAAATACCTTCGGCAAGGTAGTTAATGAGCCAACCGAAGTTCAAGAAAATTCCTAAGGCATTCTGCCTTTGACTTTCATTTTCCAAATTTCCAATCGTTTAACCAAGAAGGTTATCCAACCATGGTTCATTTGTAAAATAAGGGTCTAAGATACACCCATAATAACTTTGGTAAGTGTTTAATATCAAAAACATCAACTAACAAGTTCACTCCAAGATTTGGTTCCAAACCAGTCCAACATTAGGGTTTTTCCAAAACAGAGCAGTCCACATGTTTCAGTCACAACTCAGTCATTATAGCTCGAAATTGAGCATGGCTTACGCCGTTGGAAAATACATTCATAGAGTTAAAATATCACAGAAGAAATCATTTCCAAATTCGGCACCCATCTGGTTCAAATTTGGGCATCAAGTTGCTGCCTGAACACTTCATTCCAGATGAACAGAGCAACAGGACAGCGAACTTAAAACATTTGGTTCGGCTTGCTCACAAGGAATCAGAACGTACATTATATACCAAATTAAAGCTAGGAATGTCTAGTTTCAAACGCCACCGACGGTACATGATTTCGACATCCGAGGACAGAGTTATGGCCAAAATACTACTGCTGGTCAGGGGCATACGCGAGACAGTTTCCAGATTTGCTGGTTTCGAACAAAAATTCATTTGCTCCATCAAACCTCAATATTTTCCAATGAAATTTTTCACACATCTAATACATCCTATAAACATCCAATCTAAGCCATTAAACCATTAAAATTTGGCCTGGAAATGGCCGAACATAGCAGGGGCAAAATCGGAAGTTTTAGCCTCTTACACCCAAAGAAGTTTCCACTAATTACCCATCACTAATGCATCATTATAATCACTAAACCAACAATATAATTACCATTAATCATCACATCAGCAACAACAACCCAAGTGTGGGAATTTCAAGAGCCCACAATCACATTTTTACACCATAAACAAGTAACTAAGTGCATGCATGAGCTTAATCTTGTCACATAATCTCCAAAAGATAAGAATTCATGGGTTGATCATTACCTCTTCCTTAGGTGTGCAAGACCAGAAAATTTCGGCCCTCTTGAAGCTCCAAGAAACCGTGAAGATGCAGCCTTTTGTTAGCTAAATGTAGTCTCCAAGTGGTTTGCTAAGAGATCTCCAAGTTTGGTGTGATTTGGGTGGATTTTGGTGCATGGATTGAAGATGAAAAATGAAGACAATGGAGAGCTCTTCTCCTTCTTGTTGTTCGGCCAAGTGAGGTGAAGAGAGAGAGAGTGCTGATGCAATTGGCTTCCAAAGGAAGATTCTTTGTGTGGTGCAAAATGCACCTCAAAGTCAACTTGAAATAGTGCAATTTAGGGTGCGTTTGGACTCGATCTTTCTCGCGCGTTTGGTTCACTAGTGCACTAAACCTCCAAGGCATATATATTCTTGTAATTATTATTCACTCTTAATTGTCCCGAAATAAGGGTCTAAAGTCCTTCAATTGAAGTCGCGCGTGTGAAAACGCGTACCGTCAAATTTAACGCCATAACGCGAAACTTTCGAAAAATTCTTATAACGATTGCACTACTAACTGTCACTTGAATATTTATTCATAAAATTACCTATTTTAGGACCATAGTACAAGTCTCCAATATTCCAAGCTTATTGTGCTAATACGCGGATAAAATCTCCAAGTACTATTCACTATTTTTACTAAACGCGCTCTAGGAAATTAATTTTCGAAACGAATCATTTTAAAAATATAACGAAGTTATATTACCATGTATTTACGTCTAATAAGACTAGAAAATATTCCTTGGAAATAAAATCCAATTAAATAATTTATTAAGCCATAAATTAGGCATAAAATAATAGTTTTTTGCGAGTCCTCACATCCTCTCCCCCTTAAGAAAATTTCGTCCTCGAAATTTACCTTGGTCGATGAACAAGTCTGGATACTTCTCCTTGATTGTCTCTTCAACTTCCCATGTTGCTTCTTCTACTCCATGGTTCTTCCATAAAACTTTCACTAGTGGTATCTGCTTGTTCCTCAATTCCTTCACCTTTCGATCCAGAAGTTTTACCGGTCTCTCCTCATAGGTCAGGGTTTCATCAATCTCAATATTCTCCGGTTGTAAAACATGAGAGAGGTCTGGATGATACTTCTTAAGCATGGACACATGAAACACGTTATGGATACGAGATAAACTCGGTGATAATTCCAGCTTATAAGCTACATTCCCAACTCGCTGAATAATCTTATAAGGCCCTACAAACCTTGGTTGTAGTTTCTTCCCTTTTCTGGACATCAAACTTGCTTTTAAAGGCGTAATCTTGAGAAATACCATATCTCCAACAGTGAACTCCAAATCCTTCCTCCGATTATCGGCATAACTCTTTTGTCTACTCTGAGCGGTTTGAATTCTTTGCCGTATCAATTTCACCTTCTCATTAGCCTCCTCAATCCAAGATACAATAGTCGTGTCTAAGATTTTCCGTTCACCTACTTCATCCCAACAAATTGGGGATCTACACTTCCGACCATAAAGTGCTTCGTATGGAGCCATTTGAATAGAAGAGTGGAAACTATTGTTATAGGCAAATTCCACTAAAGTTAAAAACTTACTCCAACTCTCTCCAAAGTCCAGTACACAAGTCCTCAACATGTCCTCAAGAGTTTGAATTGTTCTTTCAGATTGTCCATCAGTCTGGGGATGATAGGTGGTACTAAAGTTCAACTTAGTCCCCAACACTTCTTGCATCTTTTGCCAAAACCTCGAAACAAATCTTGGATCCCTATCCGACACAATACTCACAGGTATACCATGTAGTCTAATGATCTCATCCAAGTATAATCTGGCCAACTTCTCCAATGGATATTTCATATTAATCGGCAGAAAATGAGCCGATTTAGTCAATCTATCCACTATCACCCAAATGGCATCATGGCCTCTCTGTGTCCTTGGTAAACCTGATACAAAATCCATGGTAATATTTTCCCATTTCCACTCAGGTATTTCTAGAGGCATAAGCTATTACTTTATTATTTTGCATCAAAACACATCCCAAACCTTCCTTAGATGCGTCTGTGTAAACCACAAAACTATCATGTCCATTTGGTAGAGCTAGAACAGGCGCTCTAGTCAGCCGTCTTTTCAACTCCTGAAAACTTCCTTCACACTTAGAACTCCAAATAAACTTTCCATTTTTCTTGGTCAACTCAGTCATAGGTCCAGCAATTTTCGAAAAATCCTGGATGAATCTCCGGTAATATCCTGCCAATCCTATAAAACTCCGAACTTCCGTTGGGTTTTCCGGTCGTTTCCATTTCGAAACAGCTTCCACTTTAGCTGGATCCACATTAATCCCATCCTTAGAAATTATATGCCCTAGGAAAGTCACTTCCTTTAGCCAAAATTCACACTTGCTAAACTTAGCATATAACTGATGTTCCCTCAAGATTTGAAAAACCATTCTCAAATGTTTCTCATGATCTTTCACATTCTTAGAATACACCAAAATGTCATCAATGAAGATCACCACAAATTGATCCAAGTAAGGCTTAAAAACCCTATGCATTAAATCCATGAAAGCGGCAGGTGCATTGGTTAACCCAAAAGGCATTACTGCAAACTCGAAGTGCCCATACCTCGAGTTAAAAGCAGTCTTAGGTATGTCCTTCTCCAAAATCCTCAATTGATAGTAACCTTGCCTTAGATCCAACTTTGAAAACACTACCGCCCCTTGCAGTTGGTCAAACAGTTCATCAATGTGGGGCAGTGGGTATTAATTCTTAATCGTAACATCATTTAAGCCTCGATAATCTATACATAACCTCAAACTCCCATCCTTCTTCTTTACAAACAAAACTGGGGCTCCCCACGGGGAATCACTCTCCCGTATAAAACCTCGTTCCAACAAATCTTGTAATTGTAATTTCAACTCCTTCAATTCAGCTGGGGCCATCCTGTATGGTGTCCTTGATATAGGTGCTGTTCCCGGAGCTAAATCAATTTTAAAAGCTATTTCCCGTTCCGGGGGTAGAGACTCCAGTTCTTCAGGAAAAACATCAGAAAATTCTTTTACTACCGGTGTGTCCTCCAGATTCACCTTATCGCTAGGGGTATTAATAAGAAAAGCCAAATATCCTTGAGCTCCCTTATTTAAAAATTTTCTAGCCCGAATTCCCGAAATAAGTGCAGACGAGGCTAACTTACCCCTTACATCCAGTAGAGCATGGCTTATATAATAATCACTTATCAGGTTCAAGTATTACATATCACACCAATCCAACCTATCAAATAGTCATGGTCCAATAGGGAATTAATCGCGTAATCAGATAAAACAGGCAAAAGGCTTGAAGTCGGACGTAAAGTCCCAGACATTTGGAAGAAATTCAGGATATAGCGAAGCTTCAAATCAAAAGTTCATCCCTGGTGGTGCTGGACAACACAACAAGCAATGCCCCACCAGAGAGGTTCAGTTCAACCGCTACAGAAGAGTAGTAGCCGGTCTACAACCACACCAGTACGAATAAGTTCAAGAGTAGGGTCAAAGCAGAGCCAAATACTTCAGGTTCATGGTGCATGAGTACGAACAAAAGTATAAGTTCAAGTTCAAGTGCAAGTTCAAGTTCAAATTCAAGGGTCATGAGTACGAGTAAGAACACCCTGGCCTAACCTCTGTCCAGCAATTCACATTCTTAAACAGTCACAAAATTCAAGTCCACATTCCATATATTCAGTCAAATTAGGTCCATTGAGGATACGCAAGAGCACACTAGCCTAAACAGGTTCAAGTCTCAAGTAAGCTCAGTCTAATCGGTTTCAGACAGTTCGAGTTCTCTTACCAACCCACTGCAATACTTTCGGAGTTCAAACTTCCTAAGATTGAAATATTGGCACAGAACCAATCATAACATATGTCGCGCACAAGAAAATCTCACCAAGTTTCCGGTTAGGTTAATCCATTATACACTAGTAGATCGGATCTTCGGGTTTATGTTCGATTCATATTCAGTACTAGGGACCTATTAAATTATGTGAAACTGTCTATCAATTTGTCTCACAAGTACAGGGTTGTCTAAGCCCTCGGTCACGGTCCCCTTTTCTCGTTCCTGCTACCCTACTTAAGAAAAGTCTATAAGCACAGGAAAAGGCATAACTAAGCATAAAGAGCACATTGCGTATACAAGTTGCAAACACATTTAAAATCAGGTCATGATTCATTACATGTATCAAAAGTTATGGCACGGTTAGAAGTTACAAAACAAGACCAATATGTCCAATATTGCACATAGGCAATTAAGTGCCACAAAAGTATAGAAGTACATACAAGCAGGATACAAAAGGCCTCACAGCGTGCACTACCCCTTTCTAGGTCCATAGTTAAACCAAAGGGTCCAGACATCACTAATTTCAATCAGATCACACGCCTTTACGAAATTAGATCCAATAAAGCCATAACACAAGCTAAAACCAAGATTATCCATTCGAAGTTCAAAATCTTTAATAACCAGCCACCAGTCGGAACACCATTATCTCCAAAAATAACCAGTCTTAAGGTTTTGTAATTAAAGTTTCAAGCTCCAAGTTCAAACCCAAGAATAAGTACAACTTACAACCTTACGTGTCAAATGGAAACCAAATCAATTCACACTAACTTGTACTCTTGAATGCAGTTGCTCTCTATATCTCAAAGTTGCCTCAGTCCGTACATTTAAAATTGGCTCACTCTTCTTGAAAGTCAAGAATTTTAAAACATAAGAAGAGTATTTCAAGTAATCAAAAATCTTATCAAGTTCAGGATTCACATTATTAAACATAAGCTTGCCATTCTTTCGAAAACTCAGGATATATATATATATATTTCTTCGTGTAAAGCATGGACAAATTCAAGTGTGAGATTACACCAATATACAATCAAGGGGGAAAACTTAGTTTAGAAAATGTTAATCTTGTATTAACCCATCATACACAAAGTTCAACCACTCATTAGTTATTCACAAATTTTCAAATGTGAAATTCAAGTAAAACTCACCCTTTTACCAAAATCGGAAAATTACACATATTTAAAGCATATATATATATCTTACTTCCACTCATTGCTTACAAATAAAACTAGTACATCCTAGTTTTTCTTTAAATTTTCAAAGCAGAATATCTTTAGAAGATATGTGGGCGGAAAATACATTTTATTCCTTTGTACTTTTATCTTGGTTCAAAATCATCACACATGGAGTTCGACTATCAAATCTCGGTCTCTTACCCTCCATAGCCTGTACTAATAATTATCTCAATTCTTTCCACACTTACAAATATAATGATAATTCAAATTCATCCAATCTTTCACTACAAATCTCTCATCCCATATCTTCCTTCAATATAACATCACCTAATTCCTCAGTTTCTTCTGCAAGTCCCAAATAAGAACTCCCAAATAATATATTTTTTTAACCCCTAAGATACAATAGATCCTTGTCACATAATATCCAAATTAATCCCACAGTCAAGCATCCTAAACTTTAAGCCTAGGATACGCTACAGAGATCTGAAGCCTAAGCTCTGATACCAACTGTGACGCCCCACATCTCCCTAAGGCGGACCAAAGGGTATCCGCGGACGCCTGCCCAGCTCACGCCAGGACTCAAGCAATTCCATTCAATTTCAAACCGAACTAAACACTTCGATGAGAGCAACATGAATACAATAATGCGGAAGCTTTCAAACTTAACAAGTCATTTAATGTATCACCAGTACATCGGTAGTCATGAAACGACTTAAATTCAAAGTACACATCAGGGCCCAAACTTTTCAAGTTTACAATTTCCAAAAGTACAACCCAAACCAGGGCCTAGTCAAAATGTATAACAGGAGTCTTAACAAAATTTCAACGGATAGTATCTCCATATTTCTCCAAGAGTCGGGCCTGTTAAGGAAAACAAAACTATAGGGTGAGCTAACGCTCGTGAGGCCAAGAACACACATGCAAGCACTTAGTCAAATAACAAACCCAAATTTAATGAATAAAACCATGTCTTTTCAATAATCAATTATTCAAACAGGAAAAGTAATCAGAAACAATTCAAGGATATAGTAGCTCTCAGGAGCTAAGTTCCACTCGATCTGCCGTTGTCATTCGTATACCTTCCCGCATTGACCCTCCTGTCAACCGGGTCGGTATTTCCATTTCCGTAGATCACCACTTACTTCCCTCCGTCCACCGTACACCTCAAGGGCCCACAAGTCTATTATTGGGCGATACTCTACAAGTATGCCAAGCAAGACCTCTTATTAGGTCGAGCTTATAATCTCATGGCTCGTTCGAATCCCCGACCAAGCCCATTGCTGGCTCGAGTCTAAGGACGGCCTATGAGTTTGGGCGTCCCCCATTCATTTGAAAGTCGAGGAGGTTCACTCCAACGACACAAGCATTCATGACATAACATTGCATTTCATTCATTCATTCAAGACATTCCATTCATTCATTTGAAATTAGAACGAGTGCGATAAAGTACACATCCGCCCTTATTTTTAAAACTTTCAACAAATATCACAATAAGCAAGTATCAAATTCATACACTTGACACTCACCGAGCAATTCAATAAGAATTATTTTCTGGGAGTTCAAGTGTCCGCGGTGAGATCCTCTTGAAGGTCTCCTTGCGCGCCTGGCAATTTAATAGCGAATAATCATACAATTAACCCACTTATCAAGAAGATTGTACATTAGTACAATCTAAGGATTATTTCGCAAAAAGGAACCTCAATTACACGTAAATCGAGGTTCAACTTGCCTTTTATCATGTACAATATTATTTGAGTTTTGATCATGAAAATCGTAAACAAAACGTTTAAGAACATCAAAAGAATAAAGAGTTTTTGAAAAACTCTATTTCTTTGAAATTGGAAAATTTTCCAGTTTTATGATGAATCTTTGAAAAATCATAACTCGCTCGGTATAAGTCGAGAATTGGAAAACTTTATACCGTTAGAAACCTATTAGAGAGTACTATAAGTTCCTAGAAGACACTTTTCCATGAATTGAAGTGGAAAGTGATCAAAAATGGGCTTGAAGACGCAGCTTCAGTTTACAAGGCAGAATTAAGTTGGATTTCGGCCAACTTTGAAAATTCGGCACGATTCGCACGTTGCAAACCGGCCTCTGAAATTTTCAGCTCAATTAGTGTTGCAAGTGAAGTGTAGGACAAAACAAGAGGATCAAAAATCGGAGTTTCGAGCACCGAGATACGGTAGCCCGAAGTTGAGCAAATTCAAGACTGGATGAGGATTTTCCAGATTTGAACCTCTAACTTTAGTAATTCAATTGGGTATCGAAACGAACTTGAATCGGCACCAAAATTGGCAGTATTTCAATACTATATGGAAAGTATCTCTCTATCGAATTTCGGGGAAAAATACCTTCGGCAAGGTAGTTAATGAGCCAACCGAAGTTCAAGAAAATTCCTAAGGCATTCTGCCTTTGACTTTCATTTTCCAAATTTCCAATCGTTTAACCAAGAAGGTTATCCAACCATGGTTCATTTGTAAAATAAGGGTCTAAGATACACCCATAATAACTTTGGTAAGTGTTTAATATCAAAAACATCAACTAACAAGTTCACTCCAAGATTTGGTTCCAAACCAGTCCAACATTAGGGTTTTTCCAAAACAGAGCAGTCCATATGTTTCAGTCACAACTCAGTCATTATAGCTCGAAATTGAGCATGGCTTACGCCGTTGGAAAATACATTCATAGAGTTAAAATATCACAGAAGAAATCATTTCCAAATTCGGCACCCATCTGGTTCAAATTTGGGCATCAAGTTGCTGCCTGAACACTTCATTCCAGATGAACAGAGCAACAGGACAGCGAACTTAAAACATTTGGTTCGGCTTGCTCACAAGGAATCAGAACGTACATTATATACCAAATTAAAGCTAGGAATGTCTAGTTTCAAACGCCACCGACGGTACATGATTTCGACATCCGAGGACAGAGTTATGGCCAAAATACTACTGCTGGTCAGGGGCATACGCGAGACAGTTTCCAGATTTGCTGGTTTCGAACAAAAATTCATTTGCTCCATCAAACCTCAATATTTTCCAATGAAATTTTTCACACATCTAATACATCCTATAAACATCCAATCTAAGCCATTAAACCATTAAAATTTGGCCTGGAAATGGCCGAACATAGCAGGGGCAAAATCGGAAGTTTTAGCCTCTTACACCCAAAGAAGTTTCCACTAATTACCCATCACTAATGCATCATTATAATCACTAAACCAACAATATAATTACCATTAATCATCACATCAGCAACAACAACCCAAGTGTGGGAATTCCAAGAGCCCACAATCACATTTTTACACCATAAACAAGTAACTAAGTGCATGCATGAGCTTAATCTTGTCACATAATCTCCAAAAGATAAGAATTCATGGGTTGATCATTACCTCTTCCTTAGGTGTGCAAGACCAGAAAATTTCGGCCCTCTTGAAGCTCCAAGAAACCGTGAAGATGCAGCCTTTTGTTAGCTAAATGTAGTCTCCAAGTGGTTTGCTAAGAGATCTCCAAGTTTGGTGTGATTTGGGTGGATTTTGGTGCATGGATTGAAGATGAAAAATGAAGACAATGGAGAGCTCTTCTCCTTCTTGTTGTTCGGCCAAGTGAGGTGAAGAGAGAGAGAGTGCTGATGCAATTGGCTTCCAAAGGAAGATTCTTTGTGTGGTGCAAAATGCACCTCAAAGTCAACTTGAAATAGTGCAATTTAGGGTGCGTTTGGACTCGATCTTTCTCGCGCGTTTGGTTCACTAGTGCACTAAACCTCCAAGGCATATATATTCTTGTAATTATTATTCACTCTTAATTGTCCCGAAATAAGGGTCTAAAGTCCTTCAATTGAAGTCGCGCGTGTGAAAACGCGTACCGTCAAATTTAACGCCATAACGCGAAACTTTCGAAAAATTCTTATAACGATTGCACTACTAACTGTCACTTGAATATTTATTCATAAAATTACCTATTTTAGGACCATAGTACAAGTCTCCAATATTCCAAGCTTATTGTGCTAATACGCGGATAAAATCTCCAAGTACTATTCACTATTTTTACTAAACGCGCTCTAGGAAATTAATTTTCGAAACGAATCATTTTAAAAATATAACGAAGTTATATTACCATGTATTTAGGTCTAATAAGACTAGAAAATATTCCTTGGAAATAAAATCCAATTAAATAATTTATTAAGCCATAAATTAGGCATAAAATAATAGTTTTTTGCGAGTCCTCACAGGATCCTTCCTAATTGCAACTTAAATGAAACCAAGTAATGCATAATTTCCAAGAAAAAGTAAATTATTGATCAAATTTCTAAAATACAAAAACTACCAAGGACCCAATTGTAAATATTAACCAATCATTCGAGTCCAATTAGAAGTTTTGGGAACTTCAAAGGTCCGAAAGTAATAAAAGGTTAAGTAATGGTTCAAATTGCAATTACTCTAGGACCTAATTGTAAGAAATTAAAACATAATTAGGACATAGTAAGACAATGAGAGACTTTGAGGGGACAAAGTGCAATTTTTCTGGAAATTGTTCATGCAAAATGCATGCAAATGTAACGAGGGAGCCTTCTGCAACGAAAACCATTCAACAACTTTTGAAACTTTCTGCAACTTTCGGCTTCCATTCACACAGGAAAACAGCCATGAACATGAAATTAAATGAAACATGCAAGCCTGTCAACTAATTGCACAAGACCCAACTCAACACAAATCATACAATGACACAAGATCAAGGATTCAAGATCCCTTCTCTCCAACAGATTCACAAAAACCAGAAAAACATCTTTTGCTACCTCTCCTAAACTCTAGCATGTTGGGTTCAATTTCTGATGAATTTTTTTGGATGCAATCCAAACTTACCTAATGGCCAAACCAACAAATTTAGATCAAAACAACAAGATTATCCAGTAATCTTTCCATTTTTCAACCACAAAGTCTCATTTTTACGCACGAAAAACCGAAAGAGAGAGCATGCGGCAATTTGGAAATTTTTCGGCCACTTGAGTTTTCATTCCCAGAAGCCACAGAAAACTTGCAGCCCAACATTCATTAGATTTCTCATGAGCACATAATTGACAATGCAATCAAGGGAGACTAAGAAAAAGAAAACTGGCCAGTTGAAATGCATTCATACATTTCTTGCTGCAATTTGTAGCTCAAACTCGCGCCAAGGGATTACCAAGGTACTTTATCAGAAACACTAACCATCCAACATACAAATAGACCCAAAGGAACAATCAGACCAAACCAGAACCTTAGCTACCCAAAAAAAGAAGTCCAGTTTCGTCAACATTGGAGAACAAGTGCTTCAGCAAACTGAAAGGAAGAACTAAAGCTGCTGCAACAATCTGAAGGCTACGAACTTGTTGCGGTAAGAAATTCCTACGCTTGCATTTCAGTCAAACAAACTCTAACTCAAACCACGGTATCGGCAGGTATAGTTTTCAATTTTCAACATAAAACCTTGGATGTAAACACATAAAAGGGTCAAAACACAGGGGCATGCCAAATCTGTAAATTTCACTAGCAACTTGAGTCTTCATTTTCACTTTTGGGTTTCATCATTGAGCATTAACATGATGCAAATCAAATCCAAAACAACAAATACGCATATCTCAGCTAAGAATCCGACACAAACAAGCAATATACGTAGTAGCTAGCAATCGATGAGGCATTGAAAATTTTCATTCAAACTGTAAAACATCTTTACAACCGTGAATCTTGGACAAAAATGATCTAAACCCAAACTCCTAAATGACCTAAGTCGCTACCCCAAAACTCCAGTCCAACCCACCAGATTCTGTGAGAACCCGTAATTTTCATTTTTCTAAGTTTTATTATTTTTCATGACTTGTTTTCTGCATTTTCGTGATTAGAAAATTTTTCTAGATAAATTTAAGGAGCAGATATAATTTTTAGATGATTTTTCTAGTATCGAATAGATTTTGAGAAATTAAGAGCAGATACCGGACGTGGGACCCACTAGTGCGAAAAGTCCGGAAAAATTTGGCCAACTAGATTAAGTTTTGGATACTGGAATTATTTTATCGGGTGTTAAGAGATAATTAGAGGAAGCTATTTGGATTGATGTGAGAGGGAACAAAGTGATAGACTTGCATTAAATTGGGTGACAAGTGTCACCATTTGATTGGGTTACCTTTAAGACTACTATTCCATGTCTTACCATTGACCAAATAAATCACAAAATTAACCAAAAATTGCACCATTTTCTCCTCTCAAGTGCCGGCCCTCTCTCTCAAAGGAAGAAAGAAAACCTCTTCAAGTTTTGGCTTCAATCTTGCTTCAATCATCAAAACCAACCATCCAACCTTGATTTTTCTCCATAAAACACCTTCAAGTAGTGGTGGTGAGTTGTTGTGTGAAGTTATTTGGAAGGTTAAGGTGACCCATAGCTCTTTCTCTCTTGTTTTAAAGGTAAGTTGTGAAGAACCACCCTCCTTCTTTAATTGATGCTCAAATCATGCTTAGTGGAAGTAGAAGATGCAAGTTTATGGATTAATTCTTGATTTGTGGTTGAATTGATGATTTTTTATTATTTTTGGGAAATTTTCTGTTTTAATTCAAGCATGATGGTGTGGCTCTCTATGATGTATGGAAATGATCTATAATGACTTAAGGAGGTGGGAAAAGTGATTAATTGCAACCAATTTCTGTTTTGGAAGAAAATTGGAAAATCTAGGGTTCTTAAGGGTACATTCTGTCCGAATTTTTAGGTACTAGATAGAGGCAGAATTGGCCTTAGCTCAAAACATGAAAGTTGTAGGGAATGACATTTTAAAGGTGCCTACAAAATTTCAGGTCATTTGGATTAGTGTAGAGTGAGATATGACGAAATTACTGTAGCTGTTCTGCTTTGATCAGAATGCGAAAACTGCGATAGTAATTGGCCATTTTGACTGGAATTGGTTTGGATTTTGGAGTTGGTGTCTTCTGATGAAATGTATCTGGATGTCTTAGCTAACTTATTCCTTTGGAATTTCGGCATTTGGACTTGTATAGACTGAGTTATAGTAATTACAGTTTTGTGTGATTTGCAAACCTGTTTTGGGAATTCTGGTATAGTATTTTGCATATTTGACCTAGTTGTGTTAGGAACTGGATTGAGTGACCTTCTACATTGTTGTAGCTCTGTTTCTTGGCTTCGAAATGGTGGTCTTACACCCCCATCCGATAATTGTAGTGAGAGTTGTGCCATTACCGCAAAATGACGTCAAAACTGTATTTTTCCGGGCCAATGCTAGTTACATTTCCGAAATTTCTGGTTTCCTCTATTGTTTGTAAATGTTTATGGAACCTTATTGGGGTCATGTTTGGCCTTGGTTTATGACTCGTTATCGAGTCTCATTGTATTTGTTTGCATGTTTTTAGGGCGTGACGGTGGTGCACAACGTTCTTTTGACTAAAGTGTTTGAAACCACATTGTGCTAGCTTGGTGAGTGTACTACTCACTTATGTGCTATTACATGGCTTTGATCTTTGTACTTGAGATGTTGAATGTTGATTGATCCAAGTGAGAGTGTACTTTATCACTTTCACTTATTGTTTCGCATGTTATTGGAAAGTTATATGAAATGTTATATGAAATGTTATATGAAATGAAATACATGACTTCAAATATTATCCATGAGCTCAACCCCATTGGTTATTGATTGAATCGAGCCG
The DNA here is from genome assembly GCF_036785885.1 of Coffea arabica. Taxonomy (NCBI): domain Eukaryota; kingdom Viridiplantae; phylum Streptophyta; class Magnoliopsida; order Gentianales; family Rubiaceae; genus Coffea; species Coffea arabica. The sequence continues at coordinate 34,610,754 of NC_092314.1, forward strand.
GCGAGGGCTTGGTCGTGCCAATTAATGTGCCTTGGGGCAACATCATAGGGAATCTTGTAGTATGAGAGACTCTTGATTCCGGTTTACTCGAGTAATACCACAATGTAAGAGTTTGGATTTCGGGCCCGGTTGAGGAATGTTAGGAGGAAGGGAATGGAAGTTAAGAGGAGTCTACGGTTGGTTACCTTTCAGACATTGACGGAGAGTCAATGAGACCTGATCAAGAATTCAAACGAGGAAAAGGGCTCTTGAGAGCCACCCGTATCCTTTTATCCTCATTATTAATGTGTGGCTTTATTTATTTTGGTAAATTGGACTGTTAAACTTGATGTATTCATGAACTTGGTTGCTTGAGTTGTATTCTCACTGGGCAATTAGCTCACCCCGTTCCTTTTGTTTTTCTTACAGGAATATGACTCTTTTGGAATGAATTTTGATAAATGGTTGCCGAATGAACTAGATGAATGACTCTTTTGTATTGTATATAAAATGGGACCCTAAATGTATCATTAGGGCCGTTTTCACTTTTGTTTTGGCAAACCATATATGTAGTGACTTTTGTATCACTTTTAAATGTCATTTTTGGTTTGTAAAGGCTAAATGTTATGTGGTATATGTAATTCGATGTTTGGTTGGGTTCGGACGAGTCGGTTACTATTCATGGCCGACTCCGGATTTCATTTTCTTTTATTTTGGGTTATTTTGCCCTTTTGCCTTATTTGCGCTCGTTATAAGTTCCGGAACGTGAAAGATCGCTCTATACTGCACCGTTAGTCCTGGCGAGAGCTGGGCAGGCAGTCCGCTAACCCCTTTGGTTCGCCTTAGGGGAAGGTGGGGCTGTCACAGATTCACATAGAAATAGGTATGAAAAGGAAAACTCAGTACATCCATCCAGTAAACTAAGAACAAAACAGGTAAAAGACGTTATCCCTTCCAAAGGCAAAACCAAGGCTGGGATGATCATAAAGGGGTCGCTGCTCAATCCAAAATCCTCTCTCTTTCCGATTCTGCTACTCTTCCGTTCTCCCTTCGCTATTCTCTATCGATGCCTTCAACGATGCCCTCTTTCTTTTTACTTTGTTTTCAGCCAGGCATTCCCTGTTCTTGCTCTCGGTTTCTCACTTTTTCCGTAGCCTCCTTAACCCTAGCTGCCAACTATCCCCCCATCTTGTTCGCTCTTCAAACCCTTCCGTTCCTCTCTTCTCCCATTTCTGGTTTCTTTCTTTTTTTTCTCACTCAACCAGCCATCAACTTTCTTTCATCAGTTGTTACCCCAGAAATCCCTCCGTAGCCTTCTGTGTTTTTTCTCTACCCACAGCCGCCAATGAGCCTCCCCCTTTTCTTGCCGTCTGTTTTTCCTTTTATATGGGACCCCCAGGTTCCTAAAACCCTCAAAGTTCATCTTGATGGCTCCAAATGATTCCAACGCCCCAGCCCCCCTCCTAGCCATTGATCATGGCTTTTAATAGACAAAATGCAAGAAACCGCAGAAGCTCTCTTTTTTTTCTTTTTTTCTTTTTCATCATTCATTTTCTCTTTTTTTTTTAATTTAATTAATAATAAACAAAATATAAAGAAAAATAACTAATTAAGAAAGATCGAATAAAATGAGCGACACTAGGCATAAAAAGATAAAAATGAAGTGCTAATTAATAATAATTTTTTTTAATTAAATAACAATGAATTTAAATCTAAAATAACTAAAGCATATTTTTGTGAATGCTTTTCTTTTTTTTCCTATGCTAGAATGGCTTAAAATAAAAATTAAAAGACTAAAAGTAAATAAAAAATAAAAATAAATAGTAAATGAAATTACGCTAAAAATTTGGTGTCTACACTATCTGTTTATTTTGTTTGAGACGAGGATGTACTTTATCACACTCGTTTTCTTGTCTGTTCATATGCCAATTCTTGGTGCGAATCTGAATCTTTTATCTGTATCTGTATCTGTATCTATATCTGTTATCTGTATCTGTATCTGTTCTGATGTCGTTTGGAAGCTGGTATCCAACGACCTTTCTGAAACCTCTGAACTCAATACCTGAACGAAATTACACAATAAACTTTGAAATACACACCCAATTAGGGCTTTTGGGTAAAGTTTAGGGTTTCTAGTCTTTCTTGTTTTTAAATCAAATTCAAAAAAATAACCTTAGTACCTTCTTTAAAAACAAACCCCTAACATACGGGGTATCACAAACATGCGAGGTATCACAATTGAAACTTCACAAGCAAAACTATCCAACCCACGACTTGGAGTTAGCAACCGTTGTCTTTGCCCTGAAAAAGTGGAGACATTATCTGTATGGGGTAACGTTTGAGGTTTACTCTGACCATAAGAGCCTTAAATATCTATTTTCTCAAAAGGAGTTAAACATGGGACACCGGCGATACATGACATTTTTAGAGGACTATGATTGTACAATTAACTACCATCCTGAAAAGACCAATGTAATAGCCGATGCCTTAAGTCAAAAGGCTCAAGTAACTGGGTTAATGGTTAAAGAATGGGATATGTTAGAGGAAGTGAGTGAGTGAAACCCTTATCTTGATTTTTGAAAATATTAGGGTGACATCTACTCTACTAGATCGAATCAAAGAGGCCCAGAAGAAAGATCAGATGGTACAAAAGTGGATGAAAAAGGTGAAAAGAGAGGGAATTGCCTGATTTCAATTTGACTCCCGAAGGAATTTTGAGGTACCGAAACCGAGTGGTGGTGCCAAGAGATAAAACATTGAAAAAGAAAATTTTAGAGGAAACTCATCGGTCCAAGTATATGATCCATCCGGGTAGTAGTAAGATATATCAGGATTTAAGAGGGTTATATTGGTGGGACAACATAAAGAAGCAAATTGCCCTATACGTGCAAACTTGCCTCATCTGTCAACAAGTTAAAACTGAACATCAAAAACCCTCTAGTTTGTTACAATCCCTTGAGATACCCGAATGGAAGTGGGAGAACATCATGATGGACTTTGTCTTAGGCTTGCCATGGACGCAAAGAGGTCATGATGCCGTGTGTGTAATCGTCGATAGGTTAACCAAATCGGCCAATTTCTTGCTCGTGAACATGAAGTTTTCTATGAAAAAGCTAGCTCAGCTGTATATGGATGAAATTGTGAGACTACATGGAGTCCCAGTGAGTATAGTTTCGGACAGGGATCTCCGCTTTGTGTCTCGATTTTGGCAAAAATTTCAAGAAGTCTAGGGGACTAAACTAAACCTTAGTACTACAGCCCAAACGGATAGATAATCCGAGAGAACCATTCAAACCCTCGAGGATATGTTAAGAACCTGTGTCTTAGATTTTAGAGGCAGTTTGTGAGAACTCATATTTTATTCTTAAAATAATTATTTTTATAATTATTTACCCTAATATTAGTTAATTATATTATCGTTACATGAATTTCTTTTAAATTTCGCCTTATCGTGTGCGAATCGAAAGTTCGAGTATTTCATGTCAAAACGGCTGAGTGGAGATTTGAGAAATTTATACTAAACTACTAAGATTGAATACTTATAGTGTTAAAGGAATTACATTTGAGGATTAGTGCACAAGTGAAACAAACAAGAGAGAAAAGTGGTAGTTCGGGACAGTATTCGCGCACTATTCGTTGTTGACTTTTACATAACTTTAGGCCACAAATTCTTAAAGCTTCCAAGAGAAGCTTCACACAACAAACCCTTCTCTCTTCTCTCTCCTTGGAGTCGGCCGAAACTCGAAGAAAACAAGAGGAGAAAGCTCCACTTCACTTGCTCAATTCTTGCTTCCATTTCACTTCCAAATTTGCACCCAACTTCAAAATTACTTGGAGATTAACTTTAGCTTGGAGGAGGACAACACCTAGTGGAAATTCTTGGAGGTTTTCGTGGTGAAAATTTCTGGTTTCTACAAGGGTTAGAGGTAAACCCATCAACTCTTCTAATCTTTCCATTTAATCGAAGTTTAGTGGTTGGATTTGCATGCGTTTGAAACCCTAAGCATGAAATAGGCTAGCGGACTTGAGGTGTTTCATTTTTTGCTTTAATTGTTAGGCTAGCGATCTTGAGGTGGATTATAGGTAGCTGGCTTGAGGTGTAATTAGTTGATTGTGGTTGTTTATGTGTTATTTGAGGTGAATACGGTTAGAAAATGAAGGAAAAATCGAAGGAGAATTGGAAGTGCAAGCTGGCCGAAATTCTGGTTGTGATGTTCTGTTTTGATTTCGAATTTTTAATGGTTATTTGACTGTGAAATTGAGTGATATATGTTGTATATTTTGTGTACAAAGTGCCTTGTGAAAATCGTTTCAATTAGTAGTCTAATATAAATTTCTCAAATCTCCGCTTAGCCGTTTTGAAGGCGAAATTTAAAAGAAATTCATGTAACGATAATATAATTAACTAATACTAGGATAAATAATTATTTTAAGAATAAAACATGAGTCCTCACAGAGGAAGAGATGAAAAAGAAATACCCTGAGCTGTTTGTCAATCAAGGTGAGCAATTTCAAGGATGAAATTCTTTTAAGGGGGAGAGAGTGTAAGGACCCGAAAAAAAAGTTTATTTTATATGATTTATTTTATTTCCTTGCATACATTTTATTTACTTTACTTTATTATCTTAATTTTCTAGATAATTTTATAAAGGTGTCAAGTTTTCAAAACATTTTTCTAGTATAAATTAGTTCATGTTACGTTAGTAGTGTATTATGGAAGTGGGACCCGCTAGTGCCGTTAGTGCAACAAATTTTTGATGACAAGGTGAAATTTTGCAAAAAGAGATATTAGTTATAAGGTGCTAAAGGATAATTAGAGATTAGTTAGATAGATTAACCATTAGAAGACAAGAGGATAAGATTAAACCCTAAGGCACCATTTGTTGCAACACCGTTGAAAGTTGGACTTTGACCAACCTTTCTTACCTTTCCTAAAAACCAATTTTGACCAACATTTTTCTTCATTTTGTGCTTGTTTTGGCCGAACTTAAGAAGGAGAAAAACAAGAAAGAGAGTTCATCTTCCACTTCAATTTCAAGTTTCAATCTTGAGTTTTAGCCAATCCCTTTGAAAACTATTTCATAAAAGTGATAACTAAGGTAAATTCCAAGGTGTTAGTGGAATGATTTTGGAAGAAGAAACCCTAAGTTTCCATCTTTCTTGAGGTTACAAGGTAAATTTGGCTAGCAACTTTTCTCTACTTCCAATATGTGTAAACTAGTGGTTTAAGGTTGTAATTTTGGTAGTTTTATGAAAAATTGTCATGGGTTGAAGTAGTGTTGTGGTAATTTTCAATTTTATGGTGAATTTTCTGCTCATATATGATGCTTGAGGGTTGTCCATGTTTTGGTAGTTTTGTTATGCGAAATATTGAGGTTTTATATGTTAGTTTAACTTACCTAAAGAAAATTCCAATTTGTGTGCATAAATTTCAGCCTAGGGTTTCCAAGTTGAGCTTGATTGTAGTTGATTTTTGGAGCTACCAATTGGCTATATATGAAGGGTATTGTGGCCCTAATTAAGTGTGTTTTATAACTTATGATTTGTATGTGCAATTAAGATTATTTGAGATGAGATTGGTGATCAATTGTAGGATGGAAAAGTAAAGAAATTAAGGGGAGGTGTTGTCCAATTTTTGACGCCATTTGGTTCCTTTGAATTTGGGTTCATTTTGGATAGAAATGAAGGGCTTTCGAGTTGTTCGTGTCCCTAGATCCACATGTTTTCTTTTCGCCCCAAAATCACATTTTCATCCTTGCACTAATAATTAACATGATAGGTATTCGACTAGTAATCGAGTCTCTTGTGAATTTCGTTCATTAGGTCTTGGATGTGAAAATCATAATTGTTTTATCTTGGTTGTTCTTGGGACATGCCAGTAATCAAGGGCGTACTTCGGGAGGAAACTTTTGAAGTTGTTTTAATGTGGATCCGGCCAAAGTGGAAGCGGTAGCTAAATGGAAACGGCCAGAGAATCCTGCTGAAGTATGAAGCTTTTTGGGTCTAGCGGGGTATTACCACCGATTTATAAAGAATTTTTTGAAAATTGCGGGACCCCTAACGAACTTAACAAAGAAACAAGGAAAGTATATTTGGGATGCTAAGTGCGAGAGTGGTTTCCAAGAACTTAAGAAGCAATTGACCATGGCTCCAGTGTTAGCTTTGCCCAATGGGAAGGATAGCAATACGGTTTATACCGATGCTTCGAGAGAGGGGTTAGGATGTGTTTTGATGCAAAATAGGAATGTGATTGCCTATGCATCTCGGAAGTTAAAGTCTCGGGAGGAAAACTATCCAACCCATGACTTAGAACTTGCAGCTGTTGTGTTTGCTTTGAAAAAATGGCAGCATTATTTATACGGGGTGACATTTGAGGTATACACGAATTATAAGAGTCTTAAGTACTAATTTTCCCAGAAGGAGCTGAATCTAAGACAACGTTGGTGGGTGGAATTCTTAGAAGACTATGATTGTACGATTAATTACCATCCAAAAAAGGCCAACGTTGTAGCAAATGCTGTAAGTCGAAAGGCTCAACTAGCAAGTTCAATGGTGGGAGAGTGGAGCTTGTTAGAGGATATATGTGAATGGAACCCTTGTCTGGAGCCACAGAAAGTTGTTTTTGCAAATATTAAGTCGACACTATTAGATCGGATTAAAGAGGGCCAAATGAAAGAACCGATGGTACAGAAGTGGGTGGAAAAAGTGAAGAAAGGAGAATTGCCTAACTTTAATCTATGTCCTGATGAAATTTCAAGATTCCGAAATTGCGTCGTTGTGCCTAGGGATGAAGAATTAAAGAGGGAGATTTTGGAGGAATCTCACTGTTCTAGATATACGGTGCATCCAGGTAGGGATAAAATGTATCAGGATCTCAAGAGTTTGTATTGGTGGGATAATATGAAGGCAGAGATTGCCCAGTTTGTACAAAAGTGCCTTACATGTCAACAAGTGAAAACTGAGCATAAAAAACGGTCGGGTCTGTTACAGCATCTAGAGATCCCTGAATGGAAGTGGGAGCACGTAATGATGGATTTCATATCAGGGTTACCACGAACTCAAAAAGGTCATGATGCGATCTGGGTGATAGTAGACCGATTAACTAAGACCGCACATTTCTTGCCAGTTAATATGAAATATTCTTTGGAGAAACTTGTCAAACTCTATATGGATGAAGTGGTGAGATTACATGGGATACCAGTGAGTATCGTATCCGATAGAGACCCTAGGTTTGTGTCTCGATTCTGGCAAAAGTTGCAAGAGGCTCTAGGAACTAAGTTGAACTATAGTACAACATATCATCCTCAAACCGATCGACAATCTGAGAGAACCATTCAAACTCACGAAGATATGCTGAGAGCCTGTATTGTAGATTTTGGAGGGAGCAGGAGCCAATATTTAACTTTGGTTGAGTTCGCGTATAACAATAGCTATCACTCTTCTATTCAAATGGCCCCATATGAAGCATTGTATGGATGAAAGTATTGATCACCAATCCATTGGGATGAAGTAAGAGAAAGAAAGATTATAGATCCGACTACAATACCATGGGTTGAGGAAGCCTACGAAAGGGTAAAAGTGATTCGTCAGAGGCTTCAAACAACCCAAAGCCGACAAAAGAGTTATGCCGATCATCGAAGGAAGGATTTGGAGTTTGAGATAGGAGATAAAGTGGTTCTTAGGATTACTCCCTTGAAAGGAAAGATTAAAGCAGGAAAAGGAAAAAAGTTGCAACCGAGATACATAGGACTTTATAACATACTTTAGCGGATAGGAAAGATGACTTATCGACTAGAATTACCAGCTAGTTTGTCTCGGATTCATGATGTGTTTCATGTTTCTTTACTTAAGAAATATCATCCGGATCCGACTCATATTTTGCCACCAGAAGATATTGAACTGGACAAGTCTTTACCCTATGAGGAACGACCCATTCGAATACTGGATAGGAAGGTGAAAGACTTGAGAAACAGACAGATTCCACTGGTTAAGGTTCTACGGAGACATCATGCGGTGGAGAAAGCAACCTGGGAGCTGGAGAAGGACATGCAAGAGAAGTATCCCGAGTTGTTTACGACTAAAGGTATGAATTTCGGAATCGAAATTCTCTTAAGAGGGAAAGAGTGTGAGGACTTGTAAAATTCTTTATATTTACCTTAAAAATTTCTTTTATTTGGAATTTATTACTTTATAACAGCCTTACTACTCATTCACCCCCACAATAAGTGCCAATAAACATAGAATCAAGGGTTTTTCATTTCGTTTTCTTGTTATCGTAAATTAGGGTTTTTCCGCCTTTTCATAGTGTGATTATTCGGTACGGAGTGTGTATCAAATTTAGTGATTAAGAGTGAGTTTTAGATGATATTAAGTGTGTGATTAGAAGTGATAATAATAAGTTAGTGAATTATAAGTTAAAACCCTGGTATATGCGATTTAAGGAAAATCGGTTTAAACCGACAGGTATCGTTCACTACCGATTGAAAACACCACTTGACCATCACTTTCTTACCATAAAATATCATTGATATTAGTACAAAATATCATCCCCTTAATCAACTCTTGTTGGCCAAAAATATTGACTAGAAAAACCAAGGAAAAGAAAAATTTTGAAAGTTAATCTCATGGTGACAAGTGGCGGCCATTCCAAGGTTGTTGACCAACCAATTTCTTTCATATTTATCACCAAAAATCACTTCAATTGCTCCTTATTTCTGCCATTCCAACCGTGACATTGAGGGAGAAAACAAGAGGAAGAAAACTCCATTTTCATCTTGAGTTTAGCCCATTTGAGTGAAGAATCAAGAAATCTAAACCGATTAACTTCTAAATTGGGAGCTTAGGAAGCTTGGGGTGCTAAAGTTTGGGAAGGAAAGGTGAAGGATATCTCTTACAACCATCTTAGTGAGGTAGTATGGCTGCTCATCCTATTTCTTTCCCTTTATCATGCTTAAGTTGTGTAGCAACTTAGATTCTTGATTAATGATGGCTATTCTAGTAGTCTTGATGATTGTGGTGGTGGATTTGTGAATTAGGATTTTGAATTGCTCAATTGTATATCTTGTTGTTTAGATGGCATATGGTGTCTGTAATCTTGTGTAGGAGGTTGAAGTAGTGGTTCAAGTTAGAAATGTGAAGTTTACACCTTGAATTCATTAAATTCCAGATTTGAGTTCTTACACTGCCCTGTTCTGACCAGTTCTATTCGGCCATGATGCAGGCCTAATTGGGCTTAGATCAAAACATAAAAGTTGTAGGAAATGATGTTTTATAGCTTTCTGTATAATTTCAGCTCAATCCAAGCAGTGTAGCATGTGAACTGATGAAAATACCCTTGACTGCCATAGGTAGAGTTCTGTGGACAGTTTTGACATTTTATCATTCTGGCCTCATTTTTTTACCTTGATCCGTATTAAATTAGTATTTGACCAAAACAAGAAAGTTGTAGTGCTATATTTTAGCTTTCCAACGCATCTGAAAACGTTTCAATCGGACTTTTGTAGCCTGAGTTATTATCATTTGAACACAGTGCTGTTAATCAGCCTGATGGTGAAATTCTGGTTCTGTAATTTGTAAATTTGACCTAGATACACTATGAACTCGGTTGAGTGGTTTTCATCAAAGTTGTAGCCCTTTGGCTTAGCTTTGAAACGGTATAAACTTTACCCCAATCCGATAAGCATAGCTTCGGTTGTGACCAATACGCTAAGAGACGTCGAACCTGTCTTTTTGTTCTATGTCTTAAACCTTATTTCCGGTCACTTTTCTAGCTTGGTTTTGTAATTGTATGACATTGAGCCTATTGAAAGGCTATTGTAATGAGATTATCTGTGTGTCACTTTAGGACTGATTGAGGAAAAGAATAAAACCACAAATGGCTAGAAAATAGGTAAATACAAAGGGCATGCTGCCCAAATTTGCACTCGAAAACTAGGTAAGGATTTGAGGACGAATACCACTTGAACCATCTAAAATATGGCGTCTTCTTTTATCGAGGTATATAAGTTAGAATTCGGCCAAAACTTGTACCCTTGGGAAAATGAAAATAACGACTAATAGAAATACGTTTTCCTTGTTCCTTCGACTCAAATGGTATTTTCAAGTATAATTGCTACAAAGTCTCACAATTTGAAAAGCGAGCAAGGGTTTTGCGAATATTCTCCAAATGAGTTTCAATTACTTGATTCTTGTTAAACGAAACATTTAAGTTTCGAACCTTAATCGATTTTCAAAGTTCCTAAACAATGTTTTATCGCAGATTTGGACTCCAAACCAAAAGTACTTCTTAGACGTGATCACTAGAAGCACTACATTTTGGTAAGTGCTTTCAAATACCTGATTGAACTTGACATTTGTGTTTAATACTTGACCAATGTGATTACATGATATATGAGTGGATTGATAGGGCAAGAGTGTACTTTATCGCACTTGCCCTAATGTGACTTATTCTTGTTCATCGATTTCAATTGACTTGATATACATACATATGAATTGTAACTTGCCTGGAATTCCAGAAACCCTGTGGCTAGTTAGTCGAGTCGAGCCAGCAAGGACCTGATCGATTAGATAACGAACCCTGGGTAGTTAGTGATGTCGAGTGGAATGTTATCTCCTCGACTAATCGGTATACTCGAGTATTACCACCAGTGTTTATTATGGAGTTCGGGCCCGGTAAGGGGTTTGGTCGGTGGACGGAGATTGGAGTTAAGTGATGTTCTACTGGACTAGTTACCTTACTTGAAAGTTGATGGAGTGTCAACTACCAATCTATCAAGCTATGGTGGAACCGATATGTAAGCAATTGTATCCTTATATGTGAAATGCGAAATATTTTTTGCTTGGCTATATAAAGTATTATTACTCATTTCTTGACTTGTTTTGCTCGCTATTTCACTATTGTGCTACTTCTACGTTATTTGATGGTCAATTTGATATTTGGAACATCACTGAGCTTTAGCTCACTCCATTAGTTTTGTTTTCCTTACAGGGGGTACGAACGAGGCGTAAGATGTGTACAAACTAGCGTAGTCTAGATGTTTTAAATTTTGAATTGTATTCGCGCTATCACTCGACTAGGGTGATTTGTACTTGAATTGTTAATTTAGTGTGAAGGAGATTTGTATTTTGAGTTGAGCATCAGTGTATATTATAAGTTTGAATTGTGATATTATTTATTATTCTATGGATGTAAGTTAATTTCTCGAGGTACGAGTGAGCGAGTCCTGGCGAGAACCAGGCAGGCAACTCGCAAAATCCTAGGATACGCCCTAGGGGGAGGTGGTAGTCGAGTGATAGCGCGAGTACAATTCAAAATTTAAAACATCTAGACTACGCTAGTCTGTATACGTCTCACGCCTCACTCGTACCCCCTGTAAGGAAAACAAAACTAATGGAGTGAGCTAAACCTCAGTGATGTTCCAAATATCAAATTGACCATCAAATAACGTAGAAGTAGCACAACAGTGAAATAGCGAGTAAAACAAGTCAAGAAATGAGTAATAATACTTCATATAGCCAAACAATAAATATTCTGCATTTCACATATAAGGATACAGTTGCTCATATATCAGCTCCACCATAGCTTGATAGATTGGTAGTTGACACTCCGTCAACTTTCAAGTAAGGTAACTAGTCCAGTAGAACATCACTTAGCACCAATCTCCGTCCACCGACCAAACCCCTTACCGGGCCCGAACTCCACAATAAACACTGGTGGTAATACTCGAGTATACCGATTAGTCGAGGAGATAACATTCCACTCGACATCACTAACTACCCAGGGTTCGTTATCTAATCGATCAGGCCCTTGCCGGCTCGACTCGACTAACTAGCCACAGGGTTTCTGGAATTCCAAGCAAGTTACAATTCATATGTATGTATATCAAGTCAATTGAAATCGATGAACAAGAATAAGTCACATTAGGGCAAGTGCGATAAAGTACACTCTTGCCCTATCAATCCACTCATATATCATGTAATCACATTGGTCAAGTATTAAACACAAATGTCAAGTTCAATCAGGTATTTGGAAGTACTCACCAAAATGTAGTGCTTCTAGTGATCACGTCTAGATAGTACTCCTGGTTTGGAGTCCAAATTTGCGATAAAACATTGTTTAGGAACTTTGAAAATCGATTAAGGTTCGAAACTTAAACATTTCGTTTAACAAAAATCAAGTAATTGAAACTCATTTGGAGAATATTCGTAAAACTCTTGCTCGCTTTTCAAACTGTGAGACTTTGTAGCAATTATACTTGGAAATACCATTTGAGTCGAAGGAACAAGGAAAACGTATCTCTATTAGTCGTTATTTTCATTTTTCCAAGGGTACAAGTTTCGGCCGAATTCTAACTTATATACCTCGATAAAAGAAGACGCCATATCCTAGATGGTTCAAGTGGTATTTGTCCTCAAATCGTTACCAAGTCCTCGAGTGCAAATTTAGCAAGCACGCCCTTTGTATTTACCTATTTTTCAGTCATTTGTGGCTTCATTCTTTTCCTCAATCAGTCCCAAAGTGACACACAGATAATCTCATTACAATAGCCGTTCAATAGACTCAATGTCATACAATTACAAAACCAAGCTAGAAAGTTGACCGGAAATAAGATTTAAGACATAGAACAAAAAGACAGGTTCGACGTCTCTTAGTATATTGGTCACAACCGAAGCTACGCTTATCGGATTGGGGTAAAATGTATACCGTTTCGAAGCTTAGCCAAAGGGCTACAACTTTGATGAAAACAATTCAACCCATTTCATAGTGTATCTAGGTCAAATTTACAAATTACAGAACCAAAATTTCACCATCAGGCTGGTTAACAACACTGTGTTCAAATGACAATAACTCAGGCTACAAATGTCCGATTGAGACGTTTTCAGATGTGTTGAAAAACTAAAACATAGCACTACAACTTTCTTGTTTTAGTCAAATACTAATTTAATATGGATCAAGGTGAGAAAATGAGGCCAGAATGATGAAATGTCAAAACTGTCCACAAAACTCTACCTATGGCAGTCAAGTGTATTTTCATCAATTCACATGCTACACTGCTCGGATTGAGATGAAATTTTACTAGCCACTATAAAACATCATTTCCTACAACTTTCATATTTTGATCTAAGCCCAATTCGGCATTCATCATGGCCTAATAGAACTGGTCAGAACAGGGCAGTGTAAGAACTCAAATCTGGAATTTAATGAATTCAATGTGTAAAGTTCACATTTCTAGCTTGAACCACTACTTCAACCTCCTACACAAGATTATAGACACCATATGCCATCTAAACAACAAGATATACAATTGAGCAATTCAAAACCCTAGCTCACAAATCCACCACCACAATTATCAAAACTACTAGAATAGCTATCATTAATCAAGAATCTAAGTTGCTACACAACTTAAGCATGATTAAGGGAAAGAAATAGGATGAGCAGCCATACTACCTCACTAAGATGCTTGCAAGAGATATCATTCACCTTTCCTTCCCAAACTTTAGCACCCCAAGCTTCCTAAGCTCCCAATTTAGAAGTTAATCGGTTTAGATTTCTTGATTCTTCACTCAAATGAGCTAAACTCAAGATAAAAATGGAGTTTTCTTCCTCTTGTTTTCTCCCTCAATGTCACGGCTGGAATGGCAGAAATAAGGAGCAATTGAAGTGATTTTTGGTGATAAATATGAAAGAAATTGGTTGGTCAACAACCTTGGAATAGCTGCCACTTGTCACCATGAGATCAACTTTCAAAATTTTTCTTTTCCTTGATTTTTCTAGTCAATATTTTCGGCCAACAATAGCTGATTAAGGGGCCGATATTTTTCACTAATATCAATGATATTTTATGGTAAGAAAGTGATGGTCAAGTGATATGTTCAATCGATAGTGAACGATACCCGTCGGTTCAAGCCGATTTTCCTTAAATCGCGTATACTAGGGTTTTAACTTATAATTCACTAACTTATTATTATCACTTCTAATCACACACTTAATATTATCTAAAACTCACTCTTAATCACTAAATTTGATACACACTCCATACCGAATAATCACACTACAAAAAGGCGTAAAAATCCTAATTTACGATAACGAGAAAACGAAATGAAAAACCCTTGATTCTATGTTTATTTGCACTTATTATGGGGGTGAATGAGTAGTAAGGCTATTATAAAGTAATAAATTTCAAATAAAAGGGAATTTTAAGAAAAATATAAAGAATTTTACAAGTCCTCACACTCTCTCCCCCTTAAGAAAATTTCGACCTCGAAATTCATACCTTTAGTCGTAAACAATTCGGGATACTTCTCTTGCATGTCCTTCTCCAACTCCCAGGTTGCTTCTTGCACCTCATGATGTCTCCATAGAACCTTAACCAGTGGAATCTGCTTGTTTCTCAAATCTTTCACCTTCCTATCCAGATTTCGAATGAGTCGTTCCTCATAGGTTAAAGACTCGTCCAGTTCAATATCTTCTGGTGACAAAATGTGAGTCGAATCCGGATGATATTTCTTAAGCAAAGAAATATGAAACACATCATGAATTCGAGACAAACTAGCTGGTAATTCTAGTCGATAAGCCATCTTTCCTATCCGCTGAAGTATGTTATAAGGTCCTATGTATCTCGGTTGCAACATTTTCCCTTTTCCTGTTTTAATCTTTCCTTTCAAGGGAGTAATCCTAAGAAACACTTTATCTCCTATCTCAAACTCCAAATCCTTCCTTCGATGATCGGCATAACTCTTTTGTCGATTTTGGGCTGTTTGAAGCCTCTGACAATTCACTTTTACCCTTTCATAGGTTTTCTAAACCCATGGTATTGTAGCCGGATATATAATCTTTCTCTCTCCTACTTTATCCCAATGGTGTAGACACCAAGTTTTTAACTTATTTTATTTTATTTTTTATTTTTAGCATTATCTATTTTATTTTATTAATCTCATAATTTTTTGTTTTAAGGCACCTTTTAGCATTTTATAGCATTTTAGATTGTTATTATTTATTTTTATTTTATTTTATTTTATTTTTATGTTCATTTTGATCATTTAGTTGTTTAATTATATTTTAAGGTTTTTTTAGTGTTAAGAGTTACCGGAAAATGGTCAAAAAAATATGCCTTATCTCTGTTAGATTTTATGCAAGTTTATTATTTATTTAATTAAAAAAAAAAAGAAAAGAAGAGAGCAAACCAAGCTCATGCGCCCGGAGCTGCACAGGATCCTAGCCCATTTTCTCCGTATCACATTTCAAGCACATACATGCACACGAGTACAGGAAAATTTGCAGCGGCAATATGGATTCCATTTACACCCCTTGGCTCGCATTTTTTCTTTTCCGTTAGAGCCCCTCAGTACAACAGACAAATCATCCTCTAATTCTTATCCCAAATCCATCATCCAAAGGCTCCGGATAATGACCAGAAATGCAGAAAAACCAGCACCATTAGATGTAGGTTTAGGTGTCTTTAGAGATATAAAAAGGAAGGAAGCTGACGGCTAGAAAAGGAAGGGGGAGAGTTTTGGCGGCTGGGTTAAGGAGAAAGGCCGAGAGAAAAAGAAAAAAGGAGAACGAGAGAGCTAGGAGGCTATGCGAAAGAGGGAGAGTTTTGTGACGACGGAGAAAAAGGAAAAAACAGTGGAGAAGGTAAGGAGCTCAGAGGGTTGGTCAGATAGAAGGAAGAGGAAGAATAGAGGGCAAGCAACTAAGAGAGGAAGAAACAGAGTAGATTGAAAGACGGTGAGCTAGAAAAAAGAAAAACCAGGGAGCAAGTATTCTGCTGAGGCTGCCAAAGAAGGACAGCTTGCGAGCCGGAAAGATGAGACTTTCGGATTGAACGAAGGCCCCCTATTCCATCATCCCAGACCTTGATTTTCCCTTGAAAGGGATAAAGGTAACATCTTCCACTGGGTCTTTCTTAGCTCACTTCATATGGGATGTGCTGAAGTTCTCCTCCTTACGTTTATTTCTGTGTGAATCTGGTCGGAGGGGGGAGAAGTAGAAGATTTGATGGTTTTTGAATTAGGTTTTTTTGAGGTAGAAATCTAGGGTATCTATGAGGTGGTATCATCGGATCTTGCTTAAGGTTCATGGTTGTTGTGCATATGACAAACATAACCCAGAAGGATAACATGAAGTTCCGGCAAAATCTATTTTTCTGTTGTCTCCCCAGTCACAGTCGCCTCTTTTTTTTTTTTGTCATTTGTGTAGTTTGATGTTTGATTTTCAGCAGTAAAAGGCTAAGTTGTGCATTTTGCTAGCTTGGAAACTGATTGGCATGACTTATCTGTATGATAATGAAACCCGGAAGGTTGCAGAATTTTTTTTACAGAAGAGTTGCTTGCTTGAATATTCAATTTCTGTGATTTTGATTGCTCAATATCATGCCTTTGCTGTTTGGTTGAGAAGCTGTCCGTGTTTGAATGAAAGTTTGCATCCGATGAACATCAAAAGCATAGCTAACTGTAGCCGAAAAATTGCAGAACGCTATTTCGATGCTGGCATGATTTTTTTTTTGTCTGAGTTTTCTGAGGTTCAAACATAATGATCTTGCGACATTGCATGGTCTCTTGTTGGGTTGAGTTTTGTAGGATTGGTTGATGAATCTACATGTTCATTGGAATCCATGAAATGTTTTCATGCGCATGCTATTTGCAGCAAAAAGAAACCAGCAGAATGCATGAGCTTCTTTATGAGTTAGCATGGTTTCCTTATATGATTTTTGCTTGCTTGGATTATGGTAGTTGTGCAGTTGTTAGTTAGTTCAAAGCTTGGAGGATTGATTAAAAAATTTCTAACCTATTCTTGGTTGCCGAAGCATCATAGCCTAGGAAGTAGTTGCAGAAGTTCTTTTTCCTTTCCTTCGTTACTTGCATTTTTCTTGTTCAAAAAATTCTGTTTACCAAAAACTAGGTGGGTTGGTTGATGTCTTGTTAATCATGTTAGAGGATCAGAATGTTTGTGTTATAGAAATCATAAAGAAAGGTGCAGATGGCCGAACAAGCAAGTTACTGAATCATTTTTGAGTGAAAGGGTTTCAAGAATTTGCATGATTTCTTTTTCTAAGTTTTCTTGTTTGTTTGGATATCGAAGTTACGGGTTGTATTACTTACTTTGAAGCTTGGATGTTGAAGCCTTGTTTAAGTTTTTGGTTGCCAATAAGCTGCGAAAATTGTTGGAATAGAAGTCAGCTATGAGGAAGTAAAATGCTCCGTAAACTTTACAGCAAAGGATAATGAAGTTTCCGAATCTTTCTCTGCATTTCCAGATTTTGCATGACTTTATGATTAAGTTGCTGGCTTGTTGAATTTTGTATTTGCTTTGGGTTTAATGTCGAGGCTTTGTTTGGTCGGCTGAGATGTTAGTTGCATTAGGATTTCACTTGAGAAGCTCAGTATATTGCAGAAACAAAGAAAGCTTGATTCGGTGGTTTTGCCTGAAGCATTTGCATGTTCTTGCATGAAATCTTTCAATAATTACACTTTGACCCCTTGGCTTCTAACTAATGCTGCTATGACCCAAGCAATTGAATAATCTCCTCAATTTGGTCCTTGGTAGTTTTAATTTTACAACTTCATTGCTTGTTTGCTTCAATTAACTACTATACTTTGTTTCAATTGCACTTAAGTCATGACTTTAGGGGCTTTATGATCAAGTGAGCTTTGTATTTGCACATTTCTTTTAATTTTTCTTAATTAAAGTGGTACCTTGACATTTTTATTGTTTTGAAACTAATTTTTTCTTCATTTGATTGCCAACTCAAGGGAGGTACACGCTATTCCTTATTTTTTACTTTATTTAACCTTACGTGCCCTATGTGACTTTACATGATTAATTGCATGCCTCTTGAATGTTTATTTATTTATTTCACTTATTTATTTATTTGCTTTATTTGGCTTTAGTTTTGTATATTTATTTTCGTTCAATTTTGATCATTTAAAAGGTATTTAAATGTCAAGTTGTAATAGTTAGGTTTATTTTATTTATTTTCATTTTCCCCCCTTAGATTGTAGTAGGGTCTCCCCAAGTGTAATAGTTAGGGGTTTATTTGCTCCATTTTGCTTTGTGTGTGATTTGCATGCCTATGTGCTATGTGTTACCGCTTTCTTAGGGTCTTGCATCTAGATAGCATGCTCATGTGTTATGTGCTATATGCGGTTTATGTGTTTACATGCTTTTATTAGGTCTTACATGATTTATTTGATTGTGACCGATGTGTAACGTCACCACACTAGTCCAACGCTAGTTGTGGTCAATTTCTCGAATCCACTCTAGTCCAACACTGGTTGTGACCCTTTGTTCCGATTTTTCTCGCTAGTCCAATGCTAGTGGAAAATTGTAGACATGGGCTAGTCCAACGCTAGACCCTTAGAGCCCCTTCGCGCGATAGATCATGATTGTGTGATAAAATCATTTCATCTCATGCATATTTTTCCATTTTTTTAGGATCTTTATCATTTTCACATAATATTTCCCCTAATAAAATATCCCTTACCCCTGTATATATAACATTTAGATTTGCATCTCATTTAGGAAATTAGGGGGTAGATTAGTGCATTTTGCCTGATTAGACTAGAAATAACCCTTGGATATGGGATATGGACGAGTTTGGATTTTCTAGCCTTAGCACGCCCGTATTCCCTCTACTAAAAGGGAAAATTGAGTCACGAACATTAGTCCCCCGCACCCGTTATGATGCACTCCTTTAAGACATGTATATTTGCATAATTATTTTATTCCTTTTTCTTTTCTTAGAGTCTCATATTTTGCATTATTCGTGACTTCTTCGAAGAGTCTTCATTGGGCGTCACAATGAATGTGATTGGTACCAAATAAGCGTTGAAGATACATTTCGACTCCCCGACACCCCCTAGGTCTAGGGTTTGCATTCATATAGTACATCCAAATGTGATAAATTCTTTGGTTAAAACAAGAAAATCTTTAACTAAATCACGCAACTAGCCTTGGCTAGGTCGAAGGGGTGCCTTGGATTTTTATCCTTGCCTTCCCCTTCGTCAAATGTGACTCCCGAACCTTTCCTTTGATTTTCGTAGACTAGGAGTCGTTTAAAAGTGATTTTTTCTACTTTTTCCTTTGAAAATTCATTGTTTTGGTGACTTGGTACACCTTAACTCTATACCAAGTGGCGACTCCGATTTTTATCTCAAAAACCCTTTTTAAAACCATAATTTGGGCTCAAATCGTCGCATTACAAAGTCCCATTTAGGCCCATTTTCTTTTTTTAAAACAAAAATTCATTTTTTCAAATCAAAATTCGCTTTTTAAACCATTTATCTATTTTTATAAAAAATGGGGCGTGACAAATGGATTGATGATCAACACCTTCGTCCATATAATGCTTCATATGGGGCCATTTGAATAAAAGAGTGATAGCTATTGTTATACGCAAACTCAATCAAAGTTAAATATTGGCTCCAACTCCCTCCAAAATCTACAATACAGGCTCTCAGCATATCTTCGAGAGTTTGAATGGTTCTCTCAGATTGTCCATCGGTTTGAGAATGATACGCTGTATTATAGTTCAACTTAGTTCCTAGAGCCTCTTGCAACTTTTGCCAGAATCGAGACACAAATCTGGAGTCTCTATCAGATACGATACTCACTGGTACCCTATGTAGTCTCACCACTTCATCCATATAGAGTTTGGCAAGTTTCTCCAAAGAATATTTCATATTAACTGGCAAGAAATGTGCGATTTTAGTTAATCGGTCTACGATCACCCAAATCGCATCATGACCCTTTTGAATTCGTGGTAACCTTGATACGAAATCTATCGTTATGTGCTCCCTGTCGCGCCCCATTTTTTGATAAATAAATAAATAAATGGTTTTAAAAATGTATTTTTTGATTCAAATTTTTTGTTTGAAAAATGAGTTTTGATTTAAAAGAAAAATGGGTCTAAATGGGGGTTTGAGAATGCGACGATTTGACCCAAAATGTAGTTTAAAAAGGGTTTTTGAAATCAAAATCGGAGTCGCCACTTGGTAATGAGTTAAGGTGTACCAAGTCACCTAAAAAATGAATTTTTAAAGAAAAATAGGAAAAAAGTAGTAAGAACCCCCTTTTAAACGACTCCTAGTCCACGCAAACCAACGAAAAAGGTTCGGGAGTCACATTTGACGAAGGGGAAGGCAAGGATAGAAATCCAAGGCACCCCTTCGACCTAGCCAAGGCTAGTTGCGTGATTTAATCAAAGATTTTCTTGTTTTAACCAAAGAATTTATTACATTTGGATGCACTACATGAATGCAAACCCTAGACCTAGGGGTATTGGGGGAAATTTCTCTTCAAAGGTTGAGCGGTGCCAATCACATTAGTTGTGAAACCCAATAACGATCCTTTGAAGAAGTCACGAAGGATGCGAGTGGGATGCAAATGAATGGAATGCATGTGTGCAATGTGAGGACATGAGTTTGAAAAAGTAATAAAAGACAATAAATATATAAATGAAAATGTGCATGTGAGTGGGCAAGGTACGGTATGTGAAATGATAATATAAAGTGCATGTGTGCAAGTGATGATAAAAAAGTGTTAGTGTGCAAGTGAAGGGATAAAGAGATGTACGTGTGCGAATGGGAGGAAAAAATGAAAGTGTGATGAGGGTATAAAATGGTAGAGTGGATGCATGAACCTAGGGAATTCATGCATATTGGGTATGGGGAGACCTAAATCGTGACTCAATTTGCCCTTTTATAGAGGGAATACAAGCGTGCTAAGGCTTAGAAAAAGCCACACTCGTCTATATCCATATTTAAGGGGACTCTCAAGCAAATGAACCCTATAACTAGCATGAGATGCAAAAAATCCTAAAATGAAGGGAAAAGGGTTTCGAGGAGCATGCCAAATGATAAACTAAGAAAAATGCATGACATGTAATGAACATGCAAACATGTACTAACGAGGGGAAATCCCTAAGGGTCTAGCGTTGGACTAGCCCATTCTATGAATTCCGACTAGCGTTGGACTAGTGGAAACGTACATTCATCCATCACATTCATTCAGGCTATGGAAAGCGAGTAGACATGCCAAACACTCATAAACACATAACACATAACATTTAGCATGCTCGACTAGATGCAAGGCCCTAACAAAGCAAATTAACACTTAACACGTAGGCATGCAACCAAGCTAATGAACCTATTACATTCGCTAACTAAAACAAAAGGGGAAAGGGAAAATGGACCAAATTGCTCGCCACAGCCCTATCTATTACAAGCCAAGAGGTGTACACATACCCCATTAAAAGAATAACTTAATGAAAACAAAAAGTAAATGACATAAGTAAAAGGAATTAAAGAAAAGCTAGGAAAGCAAAGTAGACATGCAATTCACTTAGCACGTTGAGTCACATAGGAGAGACACAAAAAGGGATAAAAGAAATTATACCGCTTCCTTTTGTAGTGCTAAATGGAGTGAAATCACTTATTTATCCTCCAAAATAAAAGAGATGGTCAAGGTACCAATTTATTTGGAAAATTTAAAGAAAATAGGCAAACACAAGCTCATTTAGACACACAGTTCACAAATTCATGCAATTAAGCATCACCTTAACAAAACATGGTTATTGATGAAAGCAAACAAGCAATCGAGTTTAAAAAAAATGAGGCTACCATGAATTCAATTGTGAACATTAACCAAGCACTCAAGCCTAATTAAACATTTTAGGAACTTTAAGAGCCCAAGAGCAAAGAAAAGGTCAAGTAAAGGTTAAAATGTAACTACTTCTAGGACCAAATTGCAAGCTACTAGAACTCAATTGAGTCTTTGTAGCATTGCTGCAAAATTTCAAGGACCAAATTGAGGACATTATTCAATTGGTTGGGTCATAGTGAAATGAAGGGAGACTTGGGGGGTTAAGAGGCAATTTCCGAAAGTTATTTCATGCAATTCATGCAAGCTACGAAGAACTTCACTTCTGCAATTTTCATATGCTCTAGCAACCGAAAAAAGAAATCTGCTGCACATCTCCCTCAAGACCAGATTTCTTGAGCGCAACTTTGATTAGATATTTCCAAACCAACATCACAAATTCAGACTAGACAACCCACTTCATAGTCACCACCATTCAAACAAACAGGAAACTTAGCAAGATCTAGTGCAAAAAACCTGGAAAAACATACAAAAAATGGCTCGGCAAAACTGATGGTTTATTTTCCAGCCAAGGTTTTCTTTCCATTTCAATATGCAAATATGTTCACCACATGCCAAAATTCTGATTATCAATCATCAACTAAACATGTAAATTCATTGAAATGAGAAAACGGAGCTGATCATCAAGGCTAGAAAGAAACTTAAACAGCAAAAAAAAAGGAGGAAGATTGCTGCAATATTCATCCAGAATTTTTTTTTGCAACTTCAAGCTTTCAAATGCAGGTTTCAAGTAAACTTCAAACAAAACCAGCAAAGACTATCACTTGACCTCATTTAACATCTGGACACTTTGATTAACACAACAAAACTGAATATGCAACAAAAAGAGCAGCAAACAAATCCAGTGTTTCAAACAAAGCCAAATCTACGGCCATCTAAGGAAAAAGAAAGCTGCTCGCGCATGTTGCTTCAACAAGACCAAAGCTTTAAGCTCATTGCAGCAGGCTTCATACGCAGGTTTCTACAACTAACCAGCTACAATCTCTCCCATTTTTATCATGCAAACAAAATCAATAAGAAACCAGAATTTCATGCAAACCAGAATTCAAACCAAGCTTTCTGCTAAGAAGGGTTCAGCAGCTAGGGAGGCTTTCTACAATAATTTTCTGCTGCAAATTTTTATCAAAACTCAACTAAAATGCCTTAAACCTCTGCCGAAACTTCAAAACAAGTCCACAAGATAAGGGCCTAAGATTCCAACCATAATCTTGCAAATGAAAACTTCAGCATTCACAGAAAACAAAGAGCTTCGGTCCGAACAATCACAGGAAACATGTATGCACCCAAAATTCATGAATAATTAACATAGAGATTGAAGTAGCCATTTCACAGAAGACTCCCTTCGAAGGAAGCTGAAATACTAACGTAAGAGTTACCTCCCAATGGCTATCTCACGGTGGCGGATTTGTAGGCGACAATGGCAAAATCTGGCGAGGCGGTGGCAGCGGCTTCGAGCGGCGACGGATGGGAAGTCGGCAGCGGGAGCAGAGTTGAGAGAGGCACCATTGGAGAGATGGACGCTGGTGAGGGAGTCTTGATTATGCTGCTGGAGGAGGTTGGCTTCGCTTTCTCCGGAGTCGAATGCCCATGCGCCTGGTGGTCGTACTGTGATGGAGCTAGAGACGTACGACAGCATCTTGCGTGCGATGGTGCCCATGGCAGACAGCAGCAGCGGCAGGTACAGACTGGAGGTGGCTTGGACAGGCTTTCCTTGCGTTGTTTCTCCCCAGCCTTGCACCGTGGCTTCCTCAAAACTCTCTGTGGATTCTCCGATGAAGTCTCTCAACCTTCCAGATTTCCTTGTGTTCAGCTTTCAGCCGCTAAAACTCTCTAAGCCCTCAGTTTTTCAGCCATCCCCTCAGCCTTCCTCCGGCCTTTCTTTTCTTTCTTTTCTTTCTTTTCCCAGATTTTCAGCCGCCATCTTCACCTCTCTGATTTCTCTCTTAGCCGCCAACTCTCCCTGCATGCTCTCCTTGGTTTCCTTTCTATCCACCGCCGCCGACCTCTCATCCTAGCCGTCTTCCTTTTTCCTGTCTTTTTCTTTCCCTCTAGCCCCCAAAACCTTTGCTGACCTCTCTTTGTCTTTCTCCCCCCCAGACTCCAGCCGTCATCAAACTCTCCCGTCACTCTCCCTTTCACTCTTCCTTAGCCGCTGTTTTTCTTTTGTGCTGTTCCAAAACCCTCCTCCTTTGCGGCTGCCTTTTCCTTGGCTTTTATATGGGACATCAACCCTAAAAACCCTCAAAACTTCCTCTGTATTTGCAGCTAAGGGGCTGCTAAGAGCCCCTTCTTGCAAACTGCTGAAATACGCAGCTTCATGCAGCGTTTTCTCTTTTTTTTTTTTTAAATTAATAAAACTAAATAATAATAAAACAACAATTTTAATCAAAATAAACAAACTAAAAATAACAAAGTTACCATTTTCAATCTTTTCCTTTCATTTTTCCATTTTTCATCATTTTTTTTTCCCTTCCTTTTTCCTTTTTCTTTTCAAAATAAATTAACAAAAATAAACCAAAATGCCAAAAGATTCAATTTGAACGTATTTTTGTGAACAATTTTTCCTTTTTTCTCTTTTTTCATGATTTTTTCCTTTTCCTTTTCCATGATTTTTCTACGCTAAAACTTAAAAATAAAATAAAAACTAGAAACTAAAAAAAACTAAAAAGCAACCACGACAAATGAGAATAAAAAGTAAAAGAAATTACACCAAAAATTTGGTGTCTACACTCCCATTTTCATTCAAGGATCTCTAGAGGCTGTAACAGACCCGACGATTTTTTATGCTCATCTTTCACTTGTTGACATGTAAGGCACTTTTGTACAAATTGGGCAATCTCCGCCTTCATATTGTCCCACCAATACAAACTCTTAATATCCGGATACATTTCACCATTACCTGGATGCACCATATACCTAGAACGGTGAGATTCCTCCAAAATCTCCCTCTTTAATTCTTCATCCCTAGGTACAATGACGTGATTTCGGAATCTTAAAATTCCATCAGGATCTAGGTTAAAGTTAGGCAATTCTCCTTTCTTCACTCTTTCCAGCCACTTCTATACCGTCAGTTCTTTCATTTGGCCCTCTTTAATCCGATCTAATAGTATCGACTTCAACTCAATATTTCCAAAAATAACTTTCTGTGACTCCAGACGAGGGTTCCATTCACATACATCCTCTAACAAGCTCTACTCTCCCACCATTGAACTTGCTAGTTAAACCTTTCGACTTAGAGCATCTGCTACAACGTTGGCCTTTCCTGGATGGTAATTAATCGTACAATCATAGTCTTTTAAGAACTCCACCTACCGACGTTGTCTTAGATTCAGTTTCTTCTGGGAAAATAAGTACTTAAGACTCTTATGATCCGTGTATACCTCAAATGTCGCCCCGTATAAATAATGCCGCAATTTCTTCAAAGCAAACACAACAGCTGCAAGCTCTAAATCATGGGTTGGATAGTTTTGCTTATGAGGCTTTAACTTCTGAGATGCGTAGGCAATCACATTCTTATTTTGCATCAAAACAGACCCTAACCCCTCTCTCGAAGCATTGGTATAAATCATATAGCTATCCTTCCCATTGGGCAAAGCTAACACTGGAGCTATGGTCAATTGCTTCTTAAGTTCTTGGAAACCACTCTCGCACTTAGCATCCCAAATATACTTTCCTTGTTTCTTTGTTAAGTTTGTTAGGGGTCCCGCAATTCTCGAGAAATTCTTTATAAATCGGCGGTAATACCCCGCTAGACCCAAAAAGCTTTGTACTTCAGTAGGATTCTCTGGCCGTTTTCATTTAGCTAACGCTTCCACTTTGGCCGGATCCACAGTAAGTCCATCCTTTGAAATTATATGGCCTAGGAACGCCACTTTCTCTAACCAAAATTCACACTTGCTAAATTTAGCAAACAACTGGTGCTCTCTTAGGGTTTCAGGAATTTTTGTTAGGTAGTTAGGGACATAGTGGGATGACACGTTGCTTTTGTTTTTGGAATTTGACGTGTTAAGGTTGATGTATATAGTGCTTATTTTGTTCTATGTCCCTTGGCTAGTATGCGCCATTGACTTGACTAGGTTTGCATGTATAATACTTTCCAACTTGTTGTGTGACTTATTTTGCTGTGTATATAAAGGCAATGTTTACCTTGAATGTGTCTTACTACCCCTGTTTTATGATTTGAAAACGTTTTATTGAGCCATACTTTATTTTGTTTATATTTATATAGTTGGTTAATCAAGAATCATGGAAGATAGAAGAAATCAGGATTAGAGAGCTACTCGAGGGCATGGCTCTAATCGTGGGCGTGGGGGTAGACAGGCACAGGAACAGGTGCAAGAACCAAGGAGGGAAAGAGGTAAAACAGCTGAGCCGCAACCTGGACCCCGAGCGGAAAGGGGGATCAGGTAGCGACAACAATTCAACAAATGACAAATATCTTTGCCCGTCTGGTACAGCAACAGGGTCAAACCCCGGTGAATCAACCTAGGGATCCTGATATAGGGCAAGATAAGGCCCTAGAGAGATTTCAAAAATTTTCTCCTCCTAAGTTCTTGGGAGGACCGGACCCTGAGGTAGCGGAGAGGTGGTTAGAAACAATGATCAATATCTTCGCTGGTTTAAACTATGCGGAGGAAAGACAGGTGCAGTTTGCTACCTTCCAATTTGAGAGTCCAGCCAGAGCTTGGTGGAATATAGTTAAAGCTAAGTGGGGGAGAAAGGGAACCGTATGGACCTGGTTGAACTTCGTGCGGGAGTTTAACGAAAAATACCTCCCACCTATCGTCCAAGAGAAGAGAGAAGACGATTTTATTAAGCTCCGTCAAGGAACTTTAAGTGTATCTGAGTACGAGACCCAATTTACAAAGTTGTCCAAATTTGCTCCTGAATTCATAGCTACGGAGCAAAGGAGGATACGGAGATTTGTACGGGGCCTTAATGTAGAATTACGGGAGGCTTTGGCGGCGGCCCAAATCAACACTTTTACGGAGGTCTTGGAAAAGAGTCAGAGAATAGAATCCCAGGGCACAAGTAATGAATTTCCATGCCAAACGGAGAGGTGTGCCTGGTGTAAGTCAAGGGCCGGCACAGAGTGATCGAAACATGCCCCTCTCTAAAATCGGTGGCGGAGTTGGAGGTGGAAGGTTTACGGGTACACCCAGGGGAGGTACTCCGAGAGGAGCCCAAAGTGGAAGAGGACTCCAAAGAGGTAGGGGACAAGAGAGAGGCATTCCACGGGGAGGCCAGACATCCGCCCCCCGAGTATCATGTGGGTATTGTTGGAAGTCAAATCATACCGAGAACAATTGCTGGAGAAAAGCTCAGAAATGTTTAAGGTGTGGAAGTACGGAGCATCAGATTGCTAACTGCCCACTTATTAGTGATGCACAGTCGGCTAGCCAAGCGAACCCAAAACCGACCAATGTATGAGGGGCCAGGTCGATGGTGCCAGCCAAAGTGTACTCTTTGGACCAGCGATCGGTACCTGAGCCGATGGAGGTAGTGAAAGGTACGATTCCTATTTTTCATCGTTTAGCCAAAATTTTGATAGACCCTGGTGCCACCCATTCTTTTGTTAGCCCCACCTTTATGCTTGGAATCGATGTGAAAGCTGAAAGATTACCATGACTTAGAAGTAAGAACACCTACGGGTAATCAAACTTTGCTTGCGAATGAGGTGTATAGAAACTGCGATATTTCGATTGGTGAACGAAAATTAGTGGTTGACCTCATAAATCTAACCATTAAGGAGTACAATGTTATCCTAGGCATGGATTGACTAACTCATTATCATGCTCGAGTAGATTGTAGGATGAAGGTGGTCGAGTTTTGCATACCGGATGAGGCAACTTTAAAGCTAGACGTGAGGGGTATGTTTGTCTCGTCTGCGCTCATTTCGGGAATAAGAGCTAGAAAATTGCTTGATCATGGGGCACAGGGTTATTTAGCTTTTCTAGTTAACACCCCAGGAGAAAAGATGAAGCTAGAAGAGCCGGTGATCAGTGACTATCTGGACGTATTTCCGAAGGAGTTAGTGTCATTGCCACCCAAAAAGGAGATTGAATTTAAGATTGATCTAGCACCTGGAACTACTCCCATTTTGAAAACTCCTTATCGCATGGCACCTACTGAACTTAAGGAGTTAAAAGTTCCACTGCAAGACCTGTTAGAATGGGGATTCATACATGAGAGCGAGTCACCATGGGGTGCTCCAGTGCTATTTGTCAAAAAGAAGGACGGGAGTTTAAGGTTATACATTGATTATTGAGGATTAAATGCAGTAACCGTTAAGAATAAATATCATTTGCCCCATATCGATGAGTTGTTTGATCCGTTACAAGGGGCTGTGGTGTTCTCTAAGTTGGATTTTCGACAAGGGTATTATGAATTGAGAATTAGAAAGGAGGATGTGCCAAAAACGCCGTTTAACACTCGATATGGGCATTTTGAGTTTGCGATAATACCTTTTGGCTTAACCAATGCCCCAGCGGCATTCTTGGATCTATGCATCGAGTGTTTAAACCCTATTTGGATAAGTTCGTGATGGTATTTATTGATGATATTCTAGTGTATTCGAAAACAAGGGAGAAGCATGAACAACACTTAAAAATAACTTCCATTTATTCTGGATAAGACGATGGTGTACTTTATCACACTCGTTTTTCTCGACTATTTGACTGGTTAACTGTATCAATTTGAATCTATTTTTTGTACATGATTTGATGTCATTTGAAAGATTGTATCCAACGACCTTACTGTAAAATCTGAGTTCAAACCTCATTCATAGTTAATCCAATCGAACCAGTAAGGGCTTGATCGAGGTAGATTGACGATCCATGAGGAACTATTACTGATTATCTGCATACTGAAACCCTCTGATATTTCGTATACTTGAGTATTATCGCCTCTGTTTCTATTTGGTGTTGAGGCCGGGTAAGGGGTATGTTTGGTGACGGAATTTGTGTAAAGTGGAGTCTACGGTCATGGTTGTTTCTTTAAACGTTGACGGAAAGTCAACGAATTTGGATCAAGTACTGCAATGGAAATTTGGATTTTGAGAGCCATTTGTATCCTTTCTATTTGAATTACTATGTCTGACTGAGGTGTTTGTTCATCTCCCTATTTGATGTTTATATTTGATTGATTAAAAGTGAAGTTTCATGATTCTTGACCGTTTGAACTTTTGGTACCTCATTGAGCGCAAACTCACTCCCGTTACCTTTGTTTATTTTATAGGGGACAATATTTTGGAACCGTGACTTGGAGAAAAGAGTAGAGTTAGTTATAGATATTCTTTTGATTAAATTTCTCTGTAATAGTAAACCCTAATTGTACTTTGATACCTTATGTATATTCTGGCTTGTAATGCAAGTTAAACTATGGAACATTCCAATGTATATATAAGGGTTTGATCTTGTATTTTAAGCGCTTTTTGTTGGATATATATGTTTCTAAGATTTACCTGTGTTTTGATTTAGTAGTTTTGACGAGAGTTGGGCATGCAGTTTAATAACCCTTGAGGTATGCCCTAATGGAAGGCGGGGTTATCACAGTTGATATCAGAACCAACTCCCGACCCTAATGTGCCAGCGAGGACGCTAGGTCCCCTAAGGGGGGTGGAATGTAATGATCTCACATCGGCTAAGGGAGAAAGTCCTGGACTGCTTTAATAACCTGTTGTGGTGTCTCCTACCTGGTCGAGGTCTAGCACTGCCAGAAACAAAACCCATGACCCCACGGTTTAGCCGATATTGTCCCACAGTTAGCCGCTCCGTGAGGCCGTGGGTTTTGATCCTGACGGTGTTGGATCACACAACAGGCTAATGCCTCACCAAAAGGCCTCGACCAGGTGGAGGACACCACAACAGGTTATTATAATAGCTCAAGACTTCTTCCTTTAACTGATGTGAGATCATTACAATCCACCTCCCTTAAGAGATCCAACGTCCTCGCAGGCACACCGCGGTCGAAAGTTGGCTCTAATACCAATTCTAACACTCCTGGCCGATATTGTCTGTGACGCCCCCACTTCTCCTTAAGGCGAACCAAAGGGTATCCGCGGGACGCCTGCCCAACTTTTGCCGGGACTCATGCAAAATCCCATTCAAGCTTCATACAACACTAAATTACAACCAGATAAAGTAATTGCAAATAGTGCGGAAGTTTTCAAACTTAACAACACATAACCAGTATTCAATCCTTACGATGGGTTTCCAAAATACATCCCAAATACCGAAATTTTTCATAGCCACAATCCTTGGCCACTAACACTGGGGCCCTATTACAAAATATCACAAAAGAGGTTCTTCCATGACTCAGCCCATATCCATTCCTGTTAAGGAAAACAAATCTATATGGTGAGCAAAACGCTCGTGAGGCCAAAAACACACATGCAGGCACGTAATTCAAGTAACTCCCAAATTAATCAATTTAAAAAAATAACCATTCAATAAAGAGCACTTTACTGAAAAGTAAATAGAAACAATTCAAGGATATGGGAGCTCTCAGGAGCTATTTTCCACTTGCACGATCACGAACCTCCACGCGTTGACACTCCGTCAACCGGGTAAGTTTAATCCGTAGAAACATCACTTACACTTCACTTTCTCAACCTTACATACCACACCGGGCCCGCAATACATTTATGAGGCGATACTTCAACGAGTATGCCAATCAAGACCTCTCAATAGGTCGAGCTTGTGAAATTTCATGGTTCACTGAGGAGCTCGACCAAGCCCATACTGGCTCAAGTCCAAGGCTAGCCAATAAGAGAGTTTGGGCGTCCCCCACTTTTACACTTTTGTATCGAGGAGGTTCACTCCAACGACTTATGCAATCACAGCATAAATAATCACTTAAACACTTCACATATATTCACTTAACAAGTTACTTAAACAAGTAAGTACTTCACTTCATGAACTCAAGTTCATTTCATTTAAATGAGGACGAGTGCGATAAAGTACACACTCGACTCAAAAGTTTCAAAATCTCAATTTATATAACACTTATCACTTTGCAGATATATCACATAATACACACACTTGACACTCACTGTGAGTCTATAGCAAAAATGTCACTTGGAGGTTCAAGCTTCCACCGTGAGATCCTCTTGAAGGTCCTCGTGTGCGCCTGAACAAATAATAGTGAATTATCATTCACACATCCCAATTATCAAGAAAAATTATGCACTAGTACAATCTAGGAAAATTTCATGATAATGAACCTCAATTACTCGTAAATCGAGATTCAAGTGTAGTTTCTTAAAGTACAAGAGCAATCGAGTCTTTTTATCTTGAAAATCAAGCATAAACGTTCAAGTACTATCGAAGTAATAAGGAATACTTGAAAAACTTCATTTCCTTGAAATTCGAAAAATTTCTGTTTTGATACGATATTTTGGAAAATCATATCTCACATTCCACATGTCGAAAATTGAAAAACTTAGTACCGTTGGAAACCTCTTCCAAAGTACTAAAAGTTCCTAGAATACACTTTTCTAAGATTCCAAATGGAAAACATTCAAAAATAAGCTCAAAGTCGCTATTTTGGTTCATATGGCACATTTAAGTTGGCTTTTGGCCAACTTTGAAAATTCGGTAAAATTCACTCAATTTGAACTAGCCTTTAAAATTTGAAACTCTATTAGAGTTGTAATCCGGATTTAAAACAAAACAAGCAGAATGAGAATTGAAGTTTCGAGCACCAACATATGGTAGCTCAAAGTTACTTAAATTTCCTTGTTAAACAAGGATTTTCCAAAAATCAAGTCACGAACTTTGAAAGTTTAGTTGAGTAATGAAACGGCCTTGGAATAATACCAAAATTAGCAGTATAATACTACCATATAAGGGCTGTTCCTCTACCAAATTTCATTAAAAAATACCTTCGGGAAGGTAGTCAACCAAACAACCAAAGTTTCGAAAAATCCTAAGGCAAAACTGCCTTAAACTTTTTGTTTTTCATTCCAAACATTTGGCCAAGGAAAATCCTTCAAACATGGTTCATTTGTGTAGGAAAAACCTAAGGAACATTCATGGTACATTTGGTAAGTGTTTCAGCTCCAAGAAATTCAATTGGAAAGTCCACACCAAGTCTAGCATCAATTCTGCCCAAAATTTAGGATTTTCAAGAACAGGGCAGGTTTCGTATTTTGATCACAAATCACTCAATTCAATTCGAAATTGAGCATGGTTGGTGGCGTTGAAAAATATATTCATAAAACTATAATTTCACAGGAGAAATCGTTCTGAAATTCAGCACACAACTAGCTCAAATTCGAGCCTCAAGTTGTAGCTTCTGAATTTCGTTCCAGGAAAACAGAGAAACAGAACAGTCATATTTAAATGGTTGGTACGGGATACTCGGGTGAAATTAGGAGTTGCATTTTATACCGTTGGAAAGCTGGGAATGTCTAGTTTCAAATGCCACTGACGGCACTTGATTTTGACATCGGAGTACAAAGTTATGGACGAAACAAGAAGGCTGTCTGAGCCTTACGGGAAAATTTTTCCAGGTTTGCTAGCTGTGCGAGATTAATCCATTTGACCAACCAAACCTCAATATTTTTCGATAAAACTTTATACACCATCTATACAACATATAAACATCATATACAAGCCATTAAAACCTCAAAATTCCGCAAAAAAAGGCACGATCATAACAGGGGCAGAATTGGAAACTTGATATCCATGCACTCCTTGAAGTTTATACTAGTTATGCACCATTAATCTACCAATTTGAGCACTAAACCAACATTAAATCCATCATCAAACATCACATCAGCCATCAATCCAAGAGTGGGAGTTCATAGAGCCCACATTCAAAATTTCCAACAATAACAAGCCACCCACATGAATATCTAAACTCATAAGTGTAAATCAACTTCCAAGGGCCAAGGATTTGAGGGTTGATCGTCACTTACTTGTGTTGGTGAACAAGGTAGAATTTCGGCCCTCTCTCATCTCAAGAAAACCGTGAAAAGCTCCCTTTTTTTGTAGCTTAAGATGATCTCCAAGTATCAAGCTAAGTGTGTGTGAAATTTGGAAGGAATTGGAGATGATTTGTGCAAGATTTAGAGATGAAGAATGAAGAACTCCTTGGGTTATTTTTTTGCAGCTGATGGCCGGCCACTTTGTGAGGAAGAGAGAGTGTGTTTTGATCTAATTTGGCTTCCTAAGAAAGCTTCATTTGTGTGGCTAGTATTGGTGCAAAAGTCAACTCTTCTTCGCACATATACGCACGCGTTTTGTGCTCGATTCCTCTCGAATTGATTTCACTAGTGCACTAAACCTTTAATTCACTCATATTCATATTAATATTATTCACTCTTAATTATCCCCAAAATAAGGGTCTAAAATCCCTCAATTAAATCGCGCGTGTAAAAACGCGTATATCTAAATTAAGCGCGATAAAGCGAAACTTCTAAAAAATTCTTATAACGATAGTAGTAATAACTATCACTTGAATACTTAAACATAGAAATACCTATTTTAGGACCATTATACAAGTCTCCAATTTTTTCAACTTATGATATTTCCAAATCAGCTAAAATCCCTAATCGCGTATTCACTATTTTCACTTAATGAGCTTCCAAAAATTAAATTTTGAAACGATTCACTTTAAAAATATAACGAAACTATAAATCTATGTAATTAGGTCTAAAGAGGTTAGAAAATAATAATCAGAGTAAATGGGAATTAAATATTTAAATATGCTCGGAATGGATTTTAAAAATAATAAATTTTTGTGAGACATCACATTGTCCCACAGTTAGCTGCCCCGTGGGGCCGTTAATTTTGTTTCTGGCGGTGTTGAGCAACACAACAGGCTAATACCTCAACAAAAGTCCTCAACCAGGTGGGGGATACCATAACACATTATTAAACCAACCTAGGACTTTCTCCCTTACCGATGTGGGATCATTACAATCCACCCCCCTTAGGAGACCCAACGTCCTCGCTAGCACACCGGGGTTGGGAGTCAACTCTGATACCAACTCTAACAACCCTGGTCGATATTGTCCCACAGTTAGCCGTCCTGTGAGGCCATGAATTTTATTTCTGGTGGTGCTGGACGACACAACAGACTAATGCCTCACCAAAAGGTCTCGACCAGGTGAAGGACACCATAACAGATTATTAAAGTAGCCCACGACTTCCTCCCTTAATCAATGTGGGATCATTACAATCCATCCCCTTTACGGGACCCAACGTCCTCGCTGGCACAACGGGGTTGGGAATCGGCCCTGATACCAACTGTGACAGCCCCGCCTTGCCTAGGGCGTACCCCAAGTGTTAGTGAACTGTCTATCCAACTCTCACCAGAACTACTAAGTCAAAACACACGTAAACTCTAGAAACATATATATCCAACCAAAAACACTTAAAATACAAGATCATGCCCTTATATATACATTGGAATGTTCCATAATTCAACTTGTATTACAAGCCAGAATATACATAAGATATCAAAGTACAATTAGGGTTTACTATTACAGAGGAGCTTAATCAAAAGAATATATATAACTAACTCTACTCTTTTCTCCAATCACAGTTCCAAAATATTGTCTCCTGTAAGGAAAACAAAGGTAACAAGCGTGAGTTTGTTCTCAATGAGGTACCAAAAGTTCAAGCAATCAAGAATTATGAAACTCCATTTTTAATCAATCAAATATAAACACCAAATAGGGAGATGAACAAACACCTCAGTCAGACATAGTAATTCAAATAGAAAGGATACAGATGACTTTCAAGAGCCAAATTCTCGTTGCAGTACTTGATCCAAACTCGTTGTCTCTCCATCAACGTTTAGAGAAACAACCATGACCGTAGACCCCACTTTATACCAAATTCCGTCCATCAAACATACCCCTTACCAGACCCCAACACCAAACAAAAACAGAAGTGATAATACTCGAATATACCAAAAATCAGAGGATTTCAGCATGCAGATAATTAGTAACAATTCCTCATGGATCGTCAATCTACATCGACCAAACCCTTACTAGCTCGATTCAATTAACTACCAATGAGGTTTGAACTCAAATTTCACAGTCAGGTCGTTGGATAAAAGCCTCCAAACGACATCAAATCATGCACAAGTAATAGATTCAAATTGATACAGTTAATCAGTCAAATAGTCAAGAGAAACGAGTGTAATAAAGTACACACTCGTCTCGTCCAGAATAAACGGAAGTCACAGTTATTCAAATCGCAAATTTCAAGTAAATCAAGTAAGCAACGAGTCACCAATTCAAGCAAAAACAACTTCAACAGTTTCCTCCCGAAGTATGCCCTTGGTCACCTGCACGTCCTAAGAACAACCAAGGTAAAATAATTATGGTTCTCACATCCAAGACCTAATGAACGGAATTCACAAGTGCCCTGACTACGAGTCGAATGCCTATCCATGTTAATTACTAGTGCCAGGATGAAAATGTGATTTTGGGGCGAAAAGGAAACATGTTGACCTAGGAACACGAAAAATCCAAAAGTCCTTCATTTCTACCCAAAATCAACTCAAAATCAAAGGAACCAAACGACCTCAAAAATTGGACAGCACCTTCCCTTAATTTCTTTACTTTTCCATCCTACAATCAATCACCAATCTCATCTCAAATAACCTCAATTACACATACAAATTATAAGCTATAAAACACACTTAATAGGGTCACAACACCCTTCATATATAGCCAATTGATAGCTTCAAAAACTAACCACAATCAAGCTCAAATTGAAAACCCTAAGCTCAAATTTATGCACAGAAGTTGAAATTTTCTTTAGGCAAGTCAAACTAACATATAAAACTTTAATATTTCACATAGCAAAACTACCAAAACATGAACAACCCTCAACCATCACATATGAGCAGAAAATTCACCATAAAACTGAAAATTACTACAACACTACTTCAACCCATGAAATTTTCCCATAAAGCTACCAAAATTACTACCTTAACCCACTAGTTTACACATATTGGAAGTAGAAGAAAGTTGCTAGCCAAAGTTACCTTGTAATCTCAAGAAAGATGGAAACTTAAGGCTTCTTCCTTCCAAATCACTCCACCAACACCTTGGAATCTACCTTAGTTATCACTTTTATGGAGTAGTTTTCAAAGGGATTGGCTAAAACTCAAGATTGAAGCTTGAAATTGAAGTGGAAGATGAACTCTCTCTCTTGTTTTTCCTCCTTAGGTTCGGCCAAAACAAGCACAAAATGAAGAAAAATGTTGGTCAAAATTAGTTTTTAGGAAAGGTAAAAAATGTTGGTCAAAGTCCAACTTTCAATGGTGTTGCGACAAATGTCACCTTAGGGTTTAATCTCATCCTCGTCTTCCAATAGTTAATTTATCTAACTAATCTCTAATTATCCCTTAGTACCTTATAACTAATATCCCTTTATACAAAATTTCACCTAGTCGTCAAAAATTTATCGCACTAACGGCACTAGCGGATCCCACTTTCATAATACGCTACTAACGTAACATGAACTAACTTATACTAGAAAAATGCTTTAAAAACTTGACTCCCTTAAAACATTATCTAGAAAATTAAGATAATAAAGTAAAGTAAAGTAAATGTATGCAAAGAAATAAAATAAATCATATAAAATAAGAATTTTTTTTGTTCGGATCCTCACATAGTTCACCTCTTTAAATTATGATATTCGCTCCAATTCAACCACCTATTGTAGTTCAAGGTTTTAGCAAGTAACATGAGCAAAATTGAGTCCAAAAGACCACCAAATCAAAGGACTTTAAGGCTAAAAGACAGCAAGGTATACAACTGCCCTGCCTACTAGAAATTTTCAGCAATGAAACAAGCACAATCATAAGGTTTTCACCTTCCAAAATGCATGATTTTCACCCAAATCCAATACACAAAAGTCTTAACTAGTGTTTAGAACAAGATTTAGCCAAAACTCATCATGAAAAGGTTGAGGAAAAATAAGATAAAATGCATCACTATCAACTCGATCAACAAGCAAAATCGCAACCCTAAAAATTAGAGAAAATGACCAACGAAAACCCTCCATTTCATCTAAATTTCAACACATAAACACATAAATAAAGCTTAAAGGTTTACCAAGTATCTTAGGCAAACTTACTACAAAATCACTCCACAATCAAAGGGAACCAAGATGATTCCAAATTGGACAGCATTTCCTCTATTTCTCCTTAAATTTTCCTTCAAATTCACACTTAACTTCATGGCAAATCCACCTTAAACAAGACTTCAAGGTATAAGCTATAAGAGGTACTTATTCAGGCCACAAAACTAACCAAATTGGACATAAAACGAGCTCTTATACCATCATACCAAGGTTGAAAAAATATAAATCCTAAGTTAAAATTCATAACAAGAAGCTGAAAATTTCTATAATGAAGCTAAAAAAAGCATATAAAAGCTAGAAAAATCACATGACAAAGCTATTAGGTCATAACAAAGCTGAAATTAGCATAACAAAGCTAGAATTCATCAATCAAAGCTGAAAATTTCGATTTACTACACAAACTATGAAATTTTTCATAGAATCTACCTTAATCAAGTCTTAAATTTACTCAAATGCAAGATAAAAGAGAAAAGTTGGTATCTAGACATAAATACCTTTAAACCCTATGAAGAAACGAAGAAATGCAACCAAGAGTTTCTTATCTCCCCAAATCTCTCCACAAAAGCCCTTCTATCCACATTGGTACAATTTTCTATGGATTGAATTTGGATCGTAGGATGAATTTCTCCAAGATTCAAGCAAGGAATCAATGTGAAATTTGGAGTTTCTTTTCCCTTTTTTCTTGCTAAGAATTTCGGGCAAGAAGGAAGAAAGTTAAAGAATTTGTCCAATTTTCAAAATAAAAACCAAGACTAGTCTTGGTCAAAGGATGGTTGGATAGCCAACAAGTGTCGGTTTAGAGTTTAAAACTTTTACCTTTGTCTTTCACTTGTTTCTAATTGCTAATATATATTGTTTTCCTCTAATTCACTCTTAGCACTTCTAATCACATAAATCATCTTGTAAAAATACATGTTTGTCCACTAAATTTAATACATACCTCACTAGTGGGTCTCACTTTCATAACGCACTACGAACTTAACATGCACTAACTTATATAAAAAAAAATGATAAAAAATCTGGACTCACTTATAAAAATATTTAGAAAATTAAGGCAATAAATTAAAGCAAAAAAATGTATTCAAATAAATAAAGTAAAATATAAAAATAATTTTCGCGTCCACAGAGAGAAATCCGTTCTTAATTATGAAAGAAAAATTATATACAAGAATATAATTTGAACTCAAACTCAGTTCTTATATACCATCTCTCATCTTCTAAGAACCCTCTATCATTTCATATATAAGACTACGTAACACCTCTTATGCGTCTTGTGTAGTATATCAACCCACCTATTTATAGACTACATTATTTGACAAAAATTTAAAAAACAACTGAAAATCAATGTTATTTCCTAGACTTGTACAGAATAGAAAATAACTTCTAACACTAAACAAAATAAAAAATTTCTTACCTACTATTTCAAATAACTAAAATCAATTAGAAAACTGATTGCTTCCATACAAAACAAAAAATCTATCTAAAAGAAATTAAGCCAATTTCCTAATAAATCTCCACTTTAGTGAAAATTTCTTTTAATAACTATTTATCTCAACTACCAAATAATATGGTATCGAACTATACACCTGAATCAATATAGTCCTAATATCAAATTGATTCAATCGACAAATGAACATGTGTAGTTACCCCGATTCCAACCTCCAATTGACTCGTAAAAAGATGTCTCAATTCACCGTCTCCCTTTGTAAGATTTTTTCTCACTACCACTTGCAATCCGGAATCTCCTTCTATAAGCTCTAACCCTAATTATTGAGGCAACTAAGTGATAAAATCATTATATTTCTTCTCATCCTCAGAACTGTCTCGCCATGTATGGTTTCCAAAACTCCACCTAAAACAAAAAACTCGTAACTGTTAGAATCTTCTAGCGCATGAAAATTAAATCTCTTTATTGTTTTGGGACACATACCACACCATTCAATCTTTGTTTCTTTAAAATACGTGTCACACCATCCAAAAAACATAATCGAAATCTAAAAATCATTAGAGGTATGAAAAAGTCTCCACCGATTCATGTCTACAATCAGTATTGGACTCCACTTTTTTCTTAACTCTTGAATCACCTGTCTAGATTCACCGTCAAGTATCTTCATGTTTTTTGACTTTCCATTCTTCACTGTTGAAAATATGTGATCTGATATTATGGAAAGATTTGATATTGTAAATATTAAAAAAGATTATATTTGATTGATTATAGTATCATATATTAATTAGGTAATAGATTGATTTAGATTAGCATGATTTTAAAATCTAAATTAGGTTACACTTGTGTATATATATTTGTATATTGTGTAGTCCAAAGATATAAAGAAAAAAAATTCTCTCCTTTTTTTCTTAGTTTTCATGGTATCAGAGTTTCAAACTCTGTTATCAGTTTGTCTTTTGACGTGACCCTATTGAGTCACTTTTAGGTCTTTTTTGTATGAATTATAACAGCAGATATGAAAGGTAGTAGTAGAGAGATGAAAACAGTAGCTTCTAATGTTATTCCTACAACATCAAAAATTACTGAACACAAATTGAGTGAAAAAAATTTTTTGGATTGGAGTAAAACTGTTCGGATATATCTGCGCAGCATCGATAGAGATGATCATCTCACTGATGACCCACCCGTTGATGGGGAAGAAAAGAAGGTTTGGCTAAGGGAAGATGCAAAGCTATTTTTGCAGATCCGAAACTCTATTGATAATGAGATAGTCAGTCTCATCAATCATTGTGAGTTTTTTAAAGATCTTATGAATTATTTGGCTTTCTTGTATTCTAGTAAGGGTAATTTCAATCATATATATAATATTTGCAAGGAATTTTACCGTCCGAAAAAACAGCAGAGATCCCTTACAGAATATTTTATGAATTTTAAACGTGTATGAGGAGTTGAATTCTCTCATTCCTTTTAGTACTAATGTAAAAACTCAACAGTCTCAACGGAAACAAATGATTGTAATGAGTTTTCTTGCAGAATCACCAATTGAGTTCGATGCTGCTCGAACATAAATTCTCTCTAACTCAAAGATTGTTTCCCTCCATGAAACTTTCACACGAATGTTGAGAACCGAGGGATCTTTATCTACTTCCAATGTTACTAGTGTTCTCGTGAGTCGGAGTGGAGCTGGTCGAGGAAATAATGGTAAAAACAGTGACAAAAATGGGACTGATGGGATTACTGGTCACGGACAATACAACTCAAATCAGCGAGTTTGTTATCACTGTAAGAAACCAAGCCATACCATACATACGTGTTGGGACCTTCATGGTAGACCTCAACAGCAGCCCCCGTTTGCAAATTTCGCAACCCAGGAAAACAATTATGTGCCTTCTGACAAATCTATACTCATCTCTGCTGATGAGTTTGTCCGCTTTACTGAGTTCCAGGCCTCACAAAAATCTACTAACCCATCTTCTAGTACCAATTCTCCTTCTATTGATCACTCAAGTAAACCTACTGCATGTCTTGTGTCATCTTCTAACAAATGGATCATCGATTCCAGTACAACAGATCATATGATCGGTAATAAAGGTATCTTCTCCTCTTTTAATCCTAACAAAGATCATTCGAATGTTACTTTGATTGATGGGTCATGCGCTTCAGTTGTGGGTTCTGGTATAGCAATTCCTATGTCATCTATCCCCTTATATTCAGTCTTATGTTTACCTAATTTTTCGTTTAATCTACTCTCAGTCAGTATAATTACAAAAGCTCTCAAATGCTCTGTCTCATTCTTTCCTGAATATTGTGTTTTTCAGGATCTTATGACTGGGAAGATTATTGGTAAAGGACGTGAATCTGTCGGCCTGTATACACTTGAAACCCCTTCATCAAAAATGCCGAAACCTATTGCATGTTCCTCCACCTTGACTCCGTTTGAAATTCATTGTCATTTGGGTCATCAATCTCTACCCACCTTGAAGAAGTTATGTCCAAATTTTCAGAATTTATCCCATTTAGATTGTGAGTCATGTCAATTTGTCAAGCATCATCGTTTGCCTTATTTGCCTAAAGTCAATAAACGGGTTTCATCCCCCTTTGAATTAGTGCACTCTGATATATGGAGCCCTTGTCCAATAGTATCTAAGTCTGGTTTTAAGTATTTTGTCACCTTTGTTGATGACTACTCTCGTGTTACTTGATTATATTTAATGAGAAATCGGTCAAATTTATTTAATATCTTTTGTTCCTTTTGTTCTAAAATAAAAGCACAATTCAATGTGCCTGTACGCATTTTGCAAAGTGATAATGCAAAAGAGTACTTTTCTAAACCCTTTAATTCATATATGTCAGAAAATGGAATCCTTCACCAATATTCATGTCCTAACACACCACTACAAAATGGTATTATTGAAAGAAAAAATAGACACTTATTAGAAATTGCTAGAGCCCTTCTATTTCACAGGAAGGTTCCTGAGCAATTTTGGGCAGATGCGATTTCAACAGCCTGTTTCTTAATTAATCGCATGTCATCTTTTGTGCCTGCTAGTGAGATTCCTTATTTAATTTTGTTTCCAACCCAATCTTTATTCCCCATTGAGCCACGCATATTTGGGTGTAGTTGTTTTGTTCGTGATACCCATCCTCAAGTGTCTAAATTAGATCCCAAATCTCTCAAGTGTATTTTTGGGTTATTCACGTCTTCAAAAAGGGTATAAATGTTATTCTCCAAGTTTAGATCGTTATTTAGTCTCTGCTGATGTTACATTTTTTGAGGCGCATCTATTTTTTCTTGAGTCTAATGTCTATAGTAGTCAGAGGAAAGGAGATGATATTCTAGTCTACACTGTTACAACAACTGTTCTTATAAGACAACCGATCACTCAAGTGTATTCTCGTCGTCCTCAACACATAGACTCACATCCTCCACCACATTCTCTGTCTACAGATCCGAGTCTTGATCCACCGCTTCTTCAGTCTCTAGATTCCAGTCTTGATTTGCCTATTGCTTTAAGAAAAGGTAAAAGACAGTGCACTTACCTAGTTTCATCATTTGCTTCATATGATCATTTGTCTCCCTCCTTGCGTTATTTTACTGCTTCCTTAGATTTAATATCTCTTCCTCAACGCTTATCTAAGGCTTCAGAACATCCTGGTTGGCGGGCTGCTATGAAGGAAGAAATGATGGCCCTAGATAATAATGGTACATGGGATTTGGTTCATCTACCAACAGGTAAGAAACCTATTAGTTGTAAATGGGTGTTTACCGTAAAAGTCAATCCTGATGGTTCTGTTGCTCGCCTCAAAGCTTGTCCTGTTGCAAAAGGGTATGCTCAGATATATGAGTGGATTATTCAGACATGTTTTTTCCTGTAGCAAAACTCACCTCTGTTCAATTATTTATTTCCCTTATTGCTACTAATAATTGGCCTTTGTACCAATTAGATGTTAGGAATGCATTCCTTCATGGGAATTTGCAAGAAGAAATTTATATGGAGCAACCACCTGGATTTGTTACTCAGGGGGAGTCT
This sequence comes from Coffea arabica, assembly GCF_036785885.1. Lineage (NCBI taxonomy): Eukaryota > Viridiplantae > Streptophyta > Magnoliopsida > Gentianales > Rubiaceae > Coffea > Coffea arabica. Next base: position 34,652,982 of record NC_092314.1, read on the forward strand.
GGTAAGGTTTGTAGACTCCGAAAGTCATCATATGGTTTAAAACAGAGTTCTCGTGCTTGATTTGGGAGATTCAATGAGGTGGTTTAAGAGTTTGGCGAAGAAGTGTAATTCTGATCATTCTGTCTTTTATCAACAATCTGAAGTTGGTATTATCCTATTAGTGGTTTATGTTGATGATATTGTTATTACTGGTAGTAACAATGCAGGTATTACAGCTCTTAAAAATTTTCTTCAATCACGCTTCCAGACAAAAGATTTGGGTATGTTGAAATACTTTTTAGGCATTGAAGTTACAAAATGTAAACAAGGTATCTTCTTATGCCAAAAGAAGTATGTCGTTGATCTTTTGAAAGCAACAGGAAAGCTAGGTGCTAAGCCATGCAGTGCACCAATGATCCCCAACATGCAACTTACAGCAGATGATGGGGAATTATTCTCAGATCCTGAAATGTACCGGAGATTAGTGGGGAAGTTGAATTATCTTACTGTAACTCGTCCGGATATTGCATATCCAGTTAATATTGTGAGTCAATTTATGTCCTCACCAAGAACCATCCATTGGGCAATTTTAGAACAAATCTTATGTTATTTTAAAGGAACTCCAGGACGTTGTATACTATATGATAATCATGGCCATTCTCATGTTGAATGCTTCTCAGATGCGGATTGGGCAGGTTCTAAAATTGATCGAAGATCTACAACTGGATATTGTGTCTTCGTTAGAGGTAATTTGGTATCGTGAAAAAATAAGAAACAAAGTGTAGTATCTCGCTCTAGTGCAGAGATCTGAATACCGGTCTATGGCACAATCCACTTGTGAGCTTATATGGATACATCAATTATTGTGTGAGGTGGGAATCAATAATTCACTTTCAATGAAATTATGGGGTGACAATCAAGCTGCCCTTCGTATAGCATTAAATCCAATTTTTCATCGGAGAACAAAGCATATCGAAATTGATTGCCACTTTGTTCGTGAAAAAATTCAGCAAAACTTGATCTCAACCAGTCATGTGAGAACTGGAGAACAATTAACTGATATTTTCACTAAGCCTCTGAATGGTTCAAGAATTGATTACATTTATGGCAAGATGGGTATGATTAACATCTATGCTCCATCTTGAGGGGGAGTGTTGAAGATATGTGATATGATATTATGGAAAGATTTGATATTATAAATATTAGAAAAGATTATATTTGATTGATTTAGATTAGCATGATTTTAAGATCTAAATTAGGTTACACTTGTGTATGTATATTTGTATATTGTGTAGTCCAAAGATATGAAGAAAAAGTATTTTCTCTCCCTTTTTTCTTAGTTTTCATTCACCATCAATGCTTTTTGTCAAACCATTGAAACAGAGATACCACTCACTAAATTGTTCAATTAGTAACAACCTATCCACTTGATTTCAATAATTAACCAGGGTCTAACCTTGAACACCCAAACTTTTGATCCAACCATTCAGTTTGTTGGGATCCAAGTGCTTGTGAGCAGTCCAATCTCGCAATCAAACTCTGATACCACTTATTAGGATCCAAGCACGGAATACACAACTATTGAGATATCAAGTACACAATAATTTAATGGCAAGCAAGTCACAGGCATGAAAGATAAACGACACACAATATTTAACGTAGTCCAACTCCACCATTGAGCCTATGTCTATGGAAAGAAACCTGTTTTTTATTATGAGAGAAAAACTCTATACAAGAATACAATTTGAACCCAAACTCAATTCTTATATACCATCTTTCATCTCCTAAAATCTCTCTTTCATTCCATGTACAAGGCTACATGACACCTCTTATGTGCCATTGTGTGCGCCTTGTGTAATATGCTTACCCACCTATTTATAAAGAACATTATTTGGCAAAAATCCAAATAACAACCGGAAATCAATGCTAATTTCTAGACTTATACAGAATAGGAAATAACTTATAATACTAAACAAACTAGAAAATTTCTTAACTACTACTTCAAGAAACTAAAATCATTTAGCAAACTAATTATTTTCATACAAAACAAGAAACCTGTCTAAAAGAAATTAAGCCAATTTCCTAACAAAGAACTCACTTCCCTACTTGTTGCGACGATCTACGGATTAGATTGTTGCTTTCACGTCGGATTTCTCACTAAATCAAGCAAGAATCAAGTAGAACTTGGAGTTGGTTTTCTCTCTTTTCCTTTCTCTCTCTCTCTCGGCCCTTTAGCAAGAAAAATGAAAGGCTTTTTTTTGATTAAATTGGAAAGATAAAGACTAAAGAAAGTCTTGGTCAAATGAATTCTTGGATCGTTGACCAGTGGCACGACCTAATTCTAAGCTTATTTCTCTGTCTCTCTTGATGTCTTTAATAACCAATCTTATGTTCCTCGAATTAAATCTTAACATTTCTAATCACATAATCCTTCTTGCACAACACCCTTCTTGTCCACTAAATTTATTACACACTTCACTAGTTGGTCACACTACTATAATGCACTACGAAACTTAACATACACCAAATTATAAAAAGAAAAAGATAAAGATCTTAGACTCAACCATTCAAGGAATCAAGAAATTAAGGCAAGTAAAGTAAAATAAAAATTAACTAAAAGAAGATACAATACAGTATAAAATAACTTTCAGATCCTCACATCCAAGCAAGCGGTCCGCTAAACGTTAGAGTACGCGCTAAAGAGAGGTAGGATTGTCACATAATGCATCGGCTATGCTATCGATTATGGTGTTGAAAGATACCTAAATTCTAAAGTTCGATTACTTTTCAATCAAATTTTGTGCCATCTAATTGGGAGGGAATTCTTATTGCAATAGCTGCTTTCATACATACAGATATTAGATAACATTGTAAGTTATCTTACTTTATTACCACATTTTAAGCTTATGGTTTAAACTTAATTTTGAATGTCAGAAGAAGAAAATGTATGCCTAAGCCATTTCCTTCATATTTTATGTAGTTTTTTTCTGCCTTACTTTATATTTCTTCACAAAGTCATCTTCATTTAAATTGTGCTGTTAGATTTCTATACAAAAGAAAATCTTTTACTGAAGTCACTGTGGAGTATTCCCTTCGTGATTTAAAGTATATCAATGCAACCATATGCGAGGGGACGTTGCTAGGTAAATGCATTCTTATTCTGCATTGTTCCTTTTTGATCAATCCTCCTATAATTTTTATTTAAAAAAAGAGATTGAAAGGAAAACCTTGAAGGAAATTTGAAGCCATTAATAATTGACAGCCATTTCAAGGAAGAAGAATAAAGGCAATTGACAAACAAGATACAATCAATTTAATCGTCTAAATCTACTGTTTGTGCACAAAAATGCTAATGGTTGTTGGTTGCTTCATCCTAATCTGATATGTCATAATGAACATTCTACACGTCTAATGTCGATTTTGCCTCACTAAATTGCATTAGAAAACAAGCTGGCTTTGTCTGTTGACTTGATTTTATTTTTAATGCATCTTTATTTACCCAAAAAAAAAAAAAAAACAAGCTGGCTTTGTACAAGTAGGCACATTGGGATTTACTAAAAGTTGCAGAAGTGCACAAGTGTGACAAGGGAGAGAAACATGAATTGGGTGGTACGGGAAAGAAAGTGTAAGTGGAAGGCCCTGAATTTGAAAATTCTCACTTACACTAGAAAGAAAAAGTGTACGAGCGTGATAAAGATTCAATGGAGATAAATCGATTGAAAGTGAGAATATTGGCATCTCAAATACAACAGCTTAAAATTAAAAGTAAAGAAAGATAACCATAAATGTGGATGCATAGCATCCAACTTCTGCCACTACCACCAAAAATGGTGACTCCTGTATTCTAGGAACCTGATTAAGAGCAACAATAACATGGAATCTCTCTAGAAAATAGCAATTTATTTGGCCAACTTCTGTCACTACCACCCGAAATAGTGACTGCTGGATTTTAGGAACCAGATTAAGAGCAATGCCTTGGTGTAATAGCTAAGATTGGACCCCGAGAATTAGATGTTCTAGGTTTTAATTCTCCTGTCCCCCTGCGCGCTTCTTTTATCCCACCCATCTACTGCTAAAAAAAATTTAAAAACAAAAACCAAATTAAAGACAAGAACATCAAATTTCTATCATAAATAGCAATGCCAAGATTCAAACTTCGGATTAGTTGCCAGTAACTTTTAATATCAGGTCAAAGTATGGAAAATGATCTTTGTCTACCAGATTCCTAATCCTTTTCTTGTGGTGGAATGGCGTTATCACAAAGAATATCAGGTCAAAATACGGAAAAAGGATCTCTTTCTACTAGGTTCCTAATCCTTTTCTTGCGCAGGAATGGCCTATCATAAATTACGCAAGAAGTAATTCATCCCCTATGTATGCTACCAAAATCTAGACACTACATCATACATAAAATACCACATGCAAAATTTACATGCGAAGTATAAATTTCTCTAGGTAAGACATGAATTTGGCCTACTCAAGTATTTGTTTTCCTTTACATGCAAAATTTTAATGGCTGTTGGTTGCTTCGTCCTAATCTAATGTCATAATGAAAATTCTACACAAGTCTAATGTCGATTTTGCCTCACTCAATTGCATTAGAAAATAAGCTGGGTTTGTACAAGTAGGCATATTGGGATTTACAGAAAGTCACATGCAGAAGAGTACAAGTGTGACAAGGGAAAGAAACATGAGTTGGATGGTAGGGGAGGAAGGATAGTAATTGAGAGGTCCCGAATTTGAGAATTCTCACTTACACTTAAAAAAAAAAAAAAAAAAAAAAGTGTACAAGCATGACAAAGATTCAATGGAGATAAACCGACTGAAAGTGAGAATATTAACTCCATTTGAATTAGCTGTTTTTGGGGATTTTTTGAAATATTTTACTGTAACAGTGCATATGAAAAACTTTTACTATAGATATGCTTTTGGAATATATTTTGGGATAACTTTTAATATTAAATAATTATTTTTATGGTACTTATTAAAAATTAATACTACCACCCATAACCACGACCGCCACCACTCCCTACCCACGACCGCCACCACTCCCTCCTTTATCCTCCCCCATCCCTCTTGCCCCTCCTCCTCCCTCTTCTTCCTCCCCTTCCCTTCCCCCCATCCCCTGGCCCTCCCCTCCCCGCTCGATCTAGCCGCGACCGCGACCAGATCACAGCCTCTGATCACAACTAAAGGCCTCGACCAAATCAAAAGGGGGAGGGGAGGGCCGAGGGATGGGGGGAAAGGGAGGGGAGGAGGAAGACGGAAGGAGAGGGAGGAAGGAAGAGGGAGGGGGTGGTGGCGGTGGTGGGTGGTGAGTGGTGGTGGTGGTGGTGATCGGTGAAAAATGTCATAAATTTTTTTTTTTAATTTTTTGTGTATATTTGTGAGTTATTTTTTACATATTGTATGGATGATATGTTTTTTGAACTGTTTTCGTTTATGTATTACTATAACATATTGGTATCTCAAATACAACAGGTTAAAATTAGATGTGAAGAAAGATAACCATAAATGTGGATGCATATCACCCAACTTCTGTCATTGCCACCAAAAATGGTGACTCCTGTATCTAGGAACCTGATTAAGAGCAACAATAACATGGAATCTCTCTCGAAAATACCAATTTATGTGTGCCCAACTTCTGTCACTACCACCCGAAATAGTGATTGCTGGATTTTAGGAACCAGATTAAGAGCAATGACTTGGTGTAATGGCTAAGATTGGACCCCAGGAATTAGATGTTCTGGGTTTTAATTCTCCTGTGCCCCTGTGATTCTTATATCCCACCCCTCCCCTGCTAAAAAAAAATTAAAAAAAAAAAAACCAAATGAAGAACAAGAACATAGATTTCTATCAAAAATAGCAATGTCATGATTCAGACTTCAGATTAGTAACTTTTAATATCAGGTCAAAGTAGCGAAAAAGATCTGTCTATCAAATTCTTAATCCTTTTCTTGTGGTGGAATGGCATCATAAAGAATATCAGGTCAAAATACGGAAAAAGGATCTTTGTCTAATAGATTCCTAATCCTTTTCTTGCGGAGGAATAGCCTATCATAAATTAGGCAGGTACTAATTCATCCCATATGCATGCTGCCAAAATGTAGACACTACATCATGCATAAAATACCGAATGCAAAATTTGCATGCCAAGTATAAATTTCTCAAGGAGAGAAGACATGAATTTGGCCTACTCAAGTGTTTGTTTTACTTTACTCATCTGATATCAACTTCAAAAACAAAAATCTCCTATCAGCTAAAATACAAGACAATTTGATGTTCATCAAACTTTGAATCGAATAGATTTTAAAGTCAATCTAAGCGAACGCCAAACCAAAACATACAGTACTACAGATCTGCAATAAAAGGCAAGTTATGAGTCGAGTAACAAATAAAGAAACAAAAATATTTTCCCTATACAGCATCTAGATCGAACTCTACCCCTACACCCCTCCCCAAACACACACACACACACACCCCCCCCCCCCCAAAAAAAAGGAAAAAAAATTGAAAAAAAAAAAAGAGGAGGGAAGAACATAAAAATTGTTCTGAATTGCTCAAGACTGAGTTAGTAAAACTTTTATGAAGCTAAAAGTTATTTTGGCAAGTTATCATAAGATTATGACTTGCGCTGTTGTTTAGAAGAACGTCCTCCAATAGTCATTGAGATGTTTCGGAAATAGCTTTTGAAATTTTTTTTTAAATACTACTAAAACAAATCATATTCTAAAATAACTTTTCCATTAATGAAATTAAGCAATTTTAAGAAACATGAAGCAAACATGAATAAGCAGCAAGTCAAATAGGCAATATGACAATGTAAAAATTAATACATCTAAAGGAAAGGGAAGCAGAAATGAGAAAGGGAGAAGCAGATCCAGATGGCATTTTCCTAGTCGCACTAACACATTGCCACCCCTGGCAAAACTTAGGTAACTAATAGCATTTTTAAGTAGCACAAACACATTGCTACCCCTAACAAAACTTGGATAACAATGGCTAGTATGAAGTTGTATCATCATGAAGGTAATTTTGACTGTGCCAGTCTCTACTACTACAACTGCTACAATGATCTGCTATTCAAAAAGTTCTCAGGCAGACTTTAAAAAAGGCATCTTAGCATGATGAAGCAAAATCATTACTTCAAATATTCTGACGAAATAAGAGGAGCACTACTGCTAAATAAGTATAGCTCTCAGAAAGAACAGAAACATCACTTTAAAATAAGAAGAGCAATCTACCCCTTCAAAAGAATGAAAATTTAGTGCTTCCACCCCTTTGAGTGACCATCAACCATATATGGCTCAAGAAATCCGATGAACTGCAAATTCAATTCAAAGTTCTTTAATCTAAACAGAACTATCTTGCTTTGAAATCAACAAGCCAATCTTCATTGGCAATTTCACAAAATGTATGTAGCAGAAAAAACTAAATTTATGAAGAACGATTATTCGGAATTGTTATCCAACTCTAGCCCAAATGTCTAACTCACTGGGGAAATGGATAATTCATTCCAATTGAAGAACCAAAACAAATGGTAGTAATGAACTTCAATAAACAGGAAAGAATAGTGAAACTTGGCTACAGCAGATCATATAAGTAATACTCTTTTTTTCGGGGTGCAATTGAACTACTAATCTACAACTTTATAACAGAGTCCAATAGTAACTAGGAAATTGATACCAAAATAATGTAGGTATGAAAGTTCTATATGCTAAAGTTAAGATATCAATCTCTTTTCTAGCAGACATCAAACCATAAAAACCAAAAGAATGTTAGGTATACCTTGTGTCCATCTGCGAACCACCGTGCACCATAACCATCAGCTACCCTTATTTCAAACACAACACCATGCGGTGGAACTCTATGCATATTCAACCAGCAGCAATTAGCTATTAACCGTCTGATGACATCCAATGCGAGCCTATTTTTATTAGAATCTGGACAGTCAATATGAGAAATTAATACCTATTTATCCATAAACAAAAAGAAGGCACTTGAACATTCATTTTTTTAAATTGGACCTGATCCCAAAATGCCATACTGTATAGTGCTTATCGATGCACTTTATTATGAAAACTAACAAAAGATCTACAAGTTGACACAGCCTGCAAGTCAAAACCCAAGTAGGACAAGTTCATAAGAAAGTGCATTTTGGAAGTTTCTGGCAGCTGTCAACCTCACACAAATGTAAGTGCAGCTAATTGAGTTGGAGCACCAAAGGTGATGGAAAGATATACAACGCCTGTAGAAAATGCCAATGGAGGCCCAAAAATAGTGGTATTTGGGAGAAAAAGAGGTAAAGGAAAGGAATGAAAAGGAAGAAAGAAGAAGGAAAAAAAGGAGGGAAAATGTCAATAAAAAATTAAGGTTGATGATTCTCTTTCTTGGGCTATAGTTTAGATGGAGGAGCGAGAAGAATTGTCATAAAAATGGCAGGGGCTGGCATTTTAGAGACAATCATAGCTTATCTTCTCAAATGAAAGTCTGTCTGGAGACATGTATGTGCGTTAATTTTGATTCTCATTTCTGAGAATTCATCAATCCAGTTTTTATAACCAGAAAATCATCATATTAGGCCTCTACGATGGTCAAACCATAACTTCAAAGAAGACATACAAGCTCAACACAAATCTTCCCAAATAGTACACGTCTACTTCCAATTACAAATGATGATTTCACAAAACTATTATCGTTCTCAGTTAGTATTGCTAACCGCATGTAGCTAACACGTGGCAACAAAGAGAATAACTGTGCAATTCTATTATATGATCATGTGATAAATTACTCCATTCAACTTCATAAGATGGAGAACTAGTGCAACAACTATAAGTCTCAGGTTTGCTTCCTGCTTTCACAATCTTTTCTACTGCAGCAGTGTTTTTCTTTCATTGTATCTACTTTTCTATCTGTCTCCATCTTGTTACCAATCTTCTTTTCTGGTTAACTTTTATCTTCTAAATACCTAAATAATTCACAAAGGGATGATGGCAACAAAACTATTAGCATAAAAAAATCACAAATCATAGCCAGTTAAACACTATTATTGATACAAACCAAGGCATAATCCTCAGTCAAAAAATGTATGTGCACTTCCATAGCTTTTCTTTTGAATGTATGTGCACTTCCATAGCTTATCGATCCTCAGTCAAAAAATGTACATGCACTTCCATGCTTGAAGATACGCAGTTCCATGAGAGAAGATGATGCCAAGTTATTTTTCTCAGCGAATAGTGAATACATAGCAAAGGTTACAGAAAGAAAAGCACAGCTGTGGCAGTAATTAGCACATGATCAGACTACCTATCTAAAACAATCAAAAGTAATTTAACTAACCACTTCCACAGAAGTTACCCCAATACTTGTCACTGCTCCTGTTGACATGCTTTGCCAAGGCCCGAGCTCCATTAGTCAGCCTAGATCCTTTAACCTTAATCAAGGAAAGCGAGGGTATAAAAGAAATTAAGTGCTAACACAGGTTCATTATCCAGAAAAACTACAAGGAAAACAAGATCGACTGACATTTCTTTCAGATAGACAAAACATCTTTAATCATGGGAAAACAAAACCGAAGATAATACGAGGGTTTAAAAGTCAACATAAAAAAGGACATCCAAAACATTTATTTTGTGACTTGCTCTGCATTCAGTACATTTCAGCCACCTAAATTTCCACTCATTTCCAGCGAATGAATATGCAGAGCTAGACAGACGAAGCTCTTAAGATATCACTCGACACTTTTCTTTTCTGTTATTCTTTGTAAATAAAAATTTACATTATGAGTTGCTTTGTGCATTTCAGCCAAACAAATTTCCTCTCATCTCTAGCAAAAGAACATGCAGAGCCAAGCAGATAAAGCTTCCTCACGTCACTTGTTGCTTTTCTCGTCTTTCATTTTTCTTCCATCATACCAGAAGTCACAATCACAGAACTTAACAAACAGAGTCAGAGAAGCTAAAGGAATGATAAGCTGCAGATTACTGAACATACAAAGATTGGATCTTCAGAAGTCATTGCAGTACATGTGGATTATGTGGTGTTAAAAATGATGAGATAAGAGTTGATGTCGGTGGAGGAAGCCTCTCCGAAACGGTTCCCACAGTATGCACCATATTCAACATCACTCTGATACCACCATAACTTAATCCCTAAATAAAATGGAACTGCAAAGTCAGTAGCTTGCCACCATCAGTTCAAAACAAAATATGAATTACTCAGTACGCATCTCAAACCAAAATTAGTACAAAACTACCCATAGTGTGTGCCTAATCTATAAACAACAAACAGAAGATATAGCACCACACCCCTATTGCTTTGCCATGAACTACAAACTTGTCAAGATAAACAAGACCAACATTCTCCAGACATCCATAAATATGAATATTACACGTAATAACACATCCAAACAATCAACAGGCTTCCACATAAATGCAAAGAACATAGATGAGTGCATAATTACACTGTAAATGAAAACAGGTCTATGTACACTGCTATGCTTCCATATTGGTAAAAAAAATGAGCAGGCTTGATTCTAAGATTCTACACTAAACACAATTCAGTAACCTTCTTTAAGCATCCTACTCTAATAGAAATTATCATGCTGTAAATTCTTTTCAGAGCTTCCATGGTAGGATTAAAAAATTCCACAAAACCAATGAATTACAGGAAATATCTACATCTCAACATGAAGTTAAACAATCATAAGTTTTCCTAATAGGAAGGAAATATCACACAAGATCATCGTTCTCGAAACAATGGTTGGTAACCAAGTATCAAACATTCAAAAAGTGCCCCAATGGTCAGAGAAGAATTAGCATACAAACATGCAAGCAATCTTTTAATTTCTTCTACCTTCTCATGCAACAAATTTCACTAGTACACATTTCCAGTCCAAATGAACTAAAATGGCAACTTACACCCTTCAACATGCAACACATAAACATAGCTGTCGTCTCACAAAGTCTAATGAGATTTACACACCAATTTGATTTGCAATCAAAAGTTGGTAAGTTTGAGAGTTGTTGAATGAAAATCATTTCCAAAGCTAATGAAACATAAATGAAATCTAATGTCAATACTTTACAATTCCAGACACCTGCCACATTCAGTTACAACTCATGACGTGCACAAAAGAACAAATTAACTTTTATTTGACACAGTACTACACCATAGCTCAATATGCATACACAGTCGATTGTAATAAAAAAATCTGTAAGTACCAAAGAACATGGCTAAATTTTCATCTTTACATAGAGTTAAGTATTTGACAATGTGAGAAAGACAAACTGGAAACTCTGTATTGAGCACATATAAGCATTGTACATGGATTAAATGACTCCTATTTCTTGATAATTGAATCATGGCATAGAGGGCAAGTCAAACACTCAGTGATGACTCGAGGAATTATGGGAGTAGTTTTCAATAACCCAACCAACCATGTTATGTTCAGAAACACATACCAGAAAAAGCCTTAAAATGCTTTCAGATGAAATAGGGCAGCGAGAGGATTAGAATAAAGTATGTGATGGGTTTCTGCGCATATATATGCCCTACATTTACAGTATCTGCCAGTATCACTTTTCTATTTCACCATATTATTTTCTACTAAAGAGTATCAGCATCATATTCATCTTGACCATTTACTAGCCCTAAGAAAAAAGTTGCTCTTTTGATTTTCTTTTGAAAGTACTTGCTGTGGATCGAGGAATATTAACTTACCTAATAAAAATTTAAGTCCTTAGGCAATTCAGTAAATGTGGAGAAGGTTTCACAATTGCAGGGAGCATCTATTAAAATGTTAAACCAAAAAACAATTCCATTTGCATTGAGTAGTAGCATGGACAAATGCATATTCCCAGCTTTGAAATAAAAAGAAGCAGAAATACAGGAACCAAAGAGAAGTATGTAAATGAGAAATCCTGATGAAGAGAGCAAAAAATGCAAGCTTAAAGCCGTTAACCACTAACCAAGAGTATAGCGGCCATACAACTGTACAGCTGAGATGTTGGTTTTGTTACACAAATGGCAAGGACACCATTTGACCTTTCTTTCTCTTCTGAGTAGAAGTTCCTGTAGACTTGCACTCCTGAAAAATATCACAATTCTCTTTAGAAAGACATGCTCGCAAACTCCCATATCATAATTTAGCTAGCCAAATACTATTCTACCAAACAGAAGCTTAGTATGAATACATACACAGAAGCACAACTGCTACAGAAGAATAAAATAATTAATAAAGTAAATTCTTTGTCACTCATGCTTGTATCTCATCCAACCCCCCCCCCCCCCAAACAAAAAAACTCGCACTCATGCTTCTAGCATTGTACTTGAAAAGCTTTCTACTATAGATAGGTCATATGGATTAGGTGTTTCTGGAGATGTATTTTGGGGTATTTTTAAAATTTAAAATTTTATGGGGTTATTTTTTCAAATTTACTAATTTTCACCACCACCCAACACCACCACCATCCTCCCCTCCTCCACGGCCACCTCCCCCTTTCCCTTCCTTCTCTCTCCTCCCTGTCCCTCCCCCTCCTTCCTCCCTTCTCTTCTCTCTTCCTCTTCCTCCCCTCCCTCCCTCCTCCCTCGTCCCTCCGCCCTCTTCTTCTTCCTCCCCCTCCTCCCTCCTCCTCCTCCCTCTTCGTCCCACTCCTCTCTCTTCCTCCCCCCACTATCCACCTCCTCCCTCTTCCTCCCCCCACCATCCACCTCCTCTTCCCTCTCCCCCTCCTCCCCTCGGCCGTGACCAGATTTGGTAGCCGGCCAGGTCACAGCCGCAACCAGACCAGATCTAATTGCAGGGGGGTTGCGGGGGAGGGGAGGGGAGGGGAGGGTGGCGGTGGGTAGGAGAAGAAAGAGGTGGTAGGTTTATCATATACATCTACATACATACATACAATCATATATATACATATATGCACACACACACACATTATATATATGTGTGTGTGTGTTTGTGTGTGTGTGTGTGTGTATATATATATATTTGTATATACATCTGTATATGTGTGTGTGTGCGTGTGGGTGCATTTGAAATTGTAATTTAGAGTGTTTTTGCAGGTATTTTTAGAGTGTGTTACTATAGATTCCAAAAACAAACGCTTGCTTCTGAAATACTCTGCAATCCAAGCAGAGCCTCGAAAATCTTATCACTGATGTGTCATGCCATTATTCTGTTTCATCATTATCATTAACCTTATTGTTTGTGCCACTGTTATTGGTGTCTTCCACGTTCAGTCCCAATTCCCCTGAACCTTTGCTAAGTAGGTCCACACAAGATTAACAAATGTCTTGCTAAACTTAGTACTAAAACTAGCAAACAGGTGTAAATCCTACTCATCAATAACCATATGTGGTCCTTGCTGGTACTCAACTATCCACATCTCCAGGGAGTAAAAATGCATAAAAGCATCATCGTTAAATGAAACAAGGAAAGAAGCTTTGAAAGTGTTTTCATGCATTATGGTTCCTGCTAGTCTTGAAGATGACTACAATCAGTAGGACTTGTTCCAATTTACTCTGCTTTCGGAAAAACTGAATATCAAATTCATACCTTCTTCGATGTTTTTTACTCCAGGGAGAACTCTTTGAAGACTTTCTGCCTCCAACATCTCATGGAATGAAATATATTTATGGACATCCTGAAATTAATCGAGCTCTTCTTATATTATTCAATAAAAAACAAATCAACTGGATGAAACATGTTATAACCTGAACTTGAAGAAGCAAACTTTTATTGAAGAGAATGAAAGCTCCTGGTACAATTCTAGCACCCAAGAGAACACATCATCAGAAATAAAGGGCGAGGAAAACAAAAAGTACACTCAAAGAAAATTTTGACCTATAAAAGGAAAAGGATGAGTTGCTTTATTCAACAGTCAAGATCAGACTTTCGGGCCTAAAAACATAGCTTAAATAGGCTTTTTGCCAGCAAATATCAGTGTTTGGGCATTAGTTCAAGAAGCATGATACAATAGATGTCTAGGTTAGATACATACGAACTTATATTATGACAGTCAGGAGAAGCAAAATGTGCCAGCAAAGGAGAATAATTCAGGATAAACTTGTTACAGATCACCATAATAGTCCTATCAAATCAACCAGACTTCACCTTCATATTTAGTTTGGAACTGCTAACTGAATTGCTCAGTCCCTCTAAATCAAATCAATAACAACTAAAAAATATTTTGCACTCATGTGTTTATTAGTTGACATCTACTGAGTACAAATCAAGCACTGTGTGAGTGCCAAAAGATCTATAAGAAGACCAGAAAAACCAAGACGAACTCTAGTTTAAACTCTCTGTTTGAGCCTCACTTTCAACTATGAGTAAATTTGGTGCACATCTAGATAATGTACTGCCAAAATGTCACCCTTAAGTCAAAAAGACTAAAGATGAACTGATTTAAGAGTTAAATTGTCCATGTTTTATAAATTTATGAAGGTTTTGGACAGGTTCAGTGAATCTCAATGGAAACCCAAACATTTCCCCTCAAGCAAATAACCAAATAGCATTAAACTACAATATCAAATCTCATGTCAAATTGGAATGAGAGAATACTTTGAAAATACAGGTTTTATGGATATATTTTGGCCTTTGTGATGTTTTGAATAACCTCAAAACCGTTTTTTGCCCCTACTAAGGTATCTGCCAAACCTAGTCAAGGAACGGGTATCTAGAAAAAAGATGTCCTATCTCAAGAAATCAATTATCAAACTTTTAGAATTCACAAGGAACTAAAGCAAATTTGGGTTGTTTCAAATGAACAATTTGTTTGTGTTCATGATTTAAGCATTGACGTAGAATCCAGTGAATCATCACCTAAGTAACAAAGAGGACAACACAAGCAAAGTGTGCAGTTTACCCCACTATGGACAAGAAAGATGTCATACCTGTTGTAGTTCCCAACTGCACACCTTCCTTCAACCGTCTTGCGTGCATCTAGAAAACAAATGATAAGTTATAGACTTACAATGATAAGAACGAATACACCCATAAAAAAAAGAACCAATCACAATCAAGATTCAGATAAAGTCATTTGAGCGAAGCATTAAAATGCTGGCATTTTAGTACCCTTCAGCTGAGAAAAGAAAGGTTCCTGGACGTGGAGTTCAAAATCCACAGTTGCCAACATCTATAAGATAGAAACTGCCAATACATCAGTATGAGCAAAAGGTAATTTAAATGAGTGAGGCAGTCGATCAAAAAGGCAAGATTGTGACTTTTAACTTACATTCAGCAACTGAGAACCCTTTTCATTGATTAACTTAGTCCACTCCTCTTCTTTCAGCTTCAAGGGATTATCTTCATGATGAACGAAATCAAGTTTGTCAGAAATCCGAAACAATCCTCCACAAGATATAGAGTGATACAAGCATGCTGCTAGGTGCTTATATAAAGGATATGATGGAACCCCTGTAAAGAGATTAACCAAACATTACTCATGTCAAAGAAAACCATTTACCTACAAAACAACAGGACAAAAAGATAATCAAAGATAAACCTCCTACCTTAAAAGCAGGTGAACAAACTGTGACTACTATGAGACAAGAACAATATTCCACAAGGTACAACACAATGAAAATAAGACGAGAAAGATCTTCACTAAGGATCATCTCTAGCAGTTGACTGCCTAGATTTGCCCCGAAAATGCTTCTCTCAAAATGTGCTATTGTATTTTTGAATTAAATCCAACGTGCATATCTGTCCAGAAAAACAGTGTCCGAAGTCTACACTGTCTGTCACTGTTAATTTGTTGCATGGTTTACGACTTGAGAGCTGCACATTATACCAAACAATCTCAACTCACAATTGCCAGAGCCTCAAATGCCAAGAAACCTAAAACTTCTGGAAACCTGCTAGCCACCAGTTCTCATTTCATGCTAAAATAGCAGGAAATCATGAGTATCTTGTAATAGATATTAATTATTTCTATCATTTATTAATTTTAAAAGCATCCTATTTTTTCCCCTAATGCACAATATTCAAAATTAACAGCCTTGACATACAACTCCCACAGCACGAGGTCCAACACTTCCAAGTAAATTGGTCGAACAAATCATCATAAATATTTTTACGTTCACAAGAAAAAAGGGCAGCGTAAAGTACAACTATCAAAGCATAATGTACAAGGTGTTAGTGCTGTAGAAGAGCAATTACCGGTGGATGATGATAAGGGGAAGGAGGAGGAAGGAGTGGAGGGATGATCATCCCGTTGGAGAAGTTGAGAGCAGTAATCTTTAGAGAGGCCCAAGTCAAGTTCTCCATTTACAGAGGAAGTCAGTGTGAACTTCAGCAGATCTTTAATGCAGTCCTTTAGTTGGATTGGCACCACACCTGGGGACGGCGGTGGTGGTGGTGGAGGGGGAGCTGGAGGTGGCGCCTCCGTGGAAATTTCTTGTAACGGTTGCTCTGCCATGTTCTCTGCTCGTGTTTGGTCAACGGTGATGGAGGACATCAGTACCGGATGTGATCAGGGAGCAAGGGACAGATACAAAAACCTGCGTTGAACTCTTTTTTATGGTATGATTACACCTTTGAATGTTTAAAAAATATCACTCCCCTCCCTTATTATTAACATATATAGTAAATGTGTGAATGTCATTCCCCCAAATTGAACTCAATTGCTGATGTGGCACTCTTCCATTGGTTAATTGGTGGTAGTCCTCCAATTGATTTCAATTTGATGAGTTGTCGTGAATATCATTCCCTCAAATTGAACTCAATTGCTGACGTGGCACTCTTCCATTGATCAATTGGTGATAGTCCTCCAATTGATTTCAATTTGATGAGTTGTCGTCCTCTGATTCGTTGATTGGTGGTAGTCCTCCCAATTGTTAATTAACATATATAGTAAATGTGTGAATGTCATTCCCTCAAATTGAACTCAATTGCTGACGTGGCACTCTTCCATTGGTCAATTGGTGGTAGTCCTCCAATTGATTTCAATTTGTTAACATATATAGTAAATGTGTGAATGTCATTCCCCCAAATTGAACTCAATTGTTGATGTGGCACTCTTCCATTGGTTAATTGGTGGTAGTCCTCCAATTGATTTAACATATATAGTAAATGTGTGAATGTCATTCCCCCAAATTGAACTCAATTGCTGATGTGGCACTCTTCCATTGGTTAATTGGTGGTAGTCCTCCAATTGATTTCAATTTGATGAGTTGTCGTGAATATCATTCCCTCAAATTGAACTCAATTGCTGACGTGGCACTCTTCCATTGATCAATTGGTGATAATCCTCCAATTGATTTCAATTTGATGAGTTGTCGTCCTCTGATTCGTTGATTGGTGGTAGTCCTCCCAATTGTTAATTAACATATATAGTAAATGTGTGAATGTCATTCCCTCAAATTGAACTCAATTGCTGACGTGGCACTCTTCCATTGGTCAATTGGTGGTAGTCCTCCAATTGATTTCAATTTGTTAACATATATAGTAAATGTGTGAATGTCATTCCCCCAAATTGAACTCAATTGTTGATGTGGCACTCTTCCATTGGTTAATTGGTGGTAGTCCTCCAATTGATTTCAATTTGATGAGTTGTCGTGAATATCATTCCCTCAAATTGAACTCAATTGCTGACGTGGCACTCTTCCATTGATCAATTGGTGATAGTCCTCCAATTGATTTCAATTTGATGAGTTGTCGTCCTCTGATTCGTTGATTGGTGGTAGTCCTCCCAATTGTTAATTAACATATATAGTAAATGTGTGAATGCCATTCCCTCAAATTGAACTCAATTGCTGACGTGGCACTCTTCCATTGGTCAATTGGTGGTAGTCCTCCAATTGATTTCAATTTGATGAGTTGTCGTCCTCTGATTCGTCGATTGGTGGTAGTCCTCCCAATTGTTAACATATATAGTAAATGTGTGAATGTCATTCCCTCAAATTGAACTCATTAACATATATAGTAAATGTGTGAATGCCATTCCCTCAAATTGAACTCAATTGCTGACGTGGCACTCTTCCATTGGTCAATTGGTGGTAGTCCTCCAATTGATTTCAATTTGATGAATTGTCGTCCTCTGATTCGTCGATTGGTGGTAGTCCTCCCAATTGTTAACATATATAGCAAATGTGTGAATGACATTCCCTCAAATTGAACTCAATTGCTGACGTGGCACTCTTCCATTGGTTAATTGGTGGTAGTCCTCCAATTGATTTCAATTTGATGAGTTGTCGTCCTCTGATTCGTCGATTGGTGGTAGTCCTCCCAATTGCACATGAAAATGGTAATGTGGCGAGTTTTGATTGGTTGGGAGGTGGTAGTTTTCTAATTGTATGCAGAATTGTGCTAAAATTTAGCCTTTTTTTCCCTTTCCCAACAATAAATTGTGTTAAAAAAAATGGTATCCCAATTATTCACAATTATCAACGTTTTTTTTTGCCAAATAAATCACAATTATTAATTATTATTTTTTATTTATTGTAATAATTGCTTATGTTATGCTCTAATTGTATTAATTATTATTATGTTATCTTTTTTGTAATTGCTTTTGTTATGCTCCAATTGTAAAAAATTTACTCTTTATTTGATTTTTTTCCAACGACAACCTAGCTAATCTCATTGAAAAAAATTGGTGCTCGTTATTTTTGTTTTTTTGGAATGAGAGGGGAAGACATTCAACTATTATTATCAAATTTTCACGATAATCTTTATTTATTATTAACATATATAGTAAATGTGTGAATGTCATTCCCTCAAATTGAACTCAATTGCTGACGTGGCACTCTTCCATTGGTCAATTGGTGGTAGTCCTCCAATTGATTTCAATTTGATGAGTTGTCGTCCTCTGATTCGTCGATTGGTGGTAGTCCTTCCAATTGCACATGAAAATGGTGATGTGGCGAGTTTTGATTGGATGGGAGGTGGTAGTTTTCTAATTGCATGCAGAATTGTGCTAAAATTTAGCCTTTTTTTTCCTTTCCCAACAATAAATTGTGTTAAAAAAAATTGGTATCCCAATTATTCACAATTATCAACGTTTTTTTTGGTTGCCAAATAAATCACAATTATTAATTATTATTTTTTATTTATTGTAATAATTGCTTATGTTATGCTCTAATTGTATTAATTATTATTATGTTATCTTTTTTGTAATTGCTTTTGTTATGCTCCAATTGTAAAAAATTTACTCTTTATTTGATTTTTTTTCCAACGACAACCTAGCTAATCTCATTGAAAAAAATTGGTGCTCTTTATTTTGTTTTTTTGCAATGAGAGGGGAAGACATTCAACTATTATTATCAAATTTTCACGATAATCTTTATTTAGTATTAATTCTACTTAAACAATCAACAATGTGGTGCCCTTCCATTAGTGTAATTTATTATTTGGTCACGCCACACACCATGTTTAATTATAGATTCCCCACTATTATTTGTTATAATTATTTATTTATTTACTTTTTATTTGGGTTCCATTTTTCGGTTACCCAATAAATCACATTTAATTACCAAAATTTTACAATTCATTGTTAATAACTAATTGTTATTTTTTACCTAACAAATCACATTTAATTAATAACTTTTTTGCAATTATTAACAAAAATTTTGGCTTCTTGTTTGTGTTTGCCCCAAAAAACACATTTAATTACAATTTTTTTTTCAAATTTTATAAAAAATGTCCTCTTTTATTTTGGGTTGCCCAACAAATCAAGTTTCACATTTAATTAATAACTTTTTTGCAATTATTAACAAAAATTTTGGCTTCTTTTTTGTGTTTGCCCCAAAAAACATATTTAATTACAATTTTTTTTTCAAATTTTATAAAAAAATGTCCTCTTTTATTTTGGGTTGCCCAACAAATCAAGTTTAATTATCAATTTTTTGAAATTAATTTTTAATTAATTAAGTAATAATTTCGCAATTTTATTGTCTGACAAATCACATTTAATTATCAGCCTTTTATAATTATTAATATTGTTTTGGTTACCCAACAAATCGCATTTAATTGTCAATTATGTGTAGTTATTAGCCAAAATTTAGCCTCTTTTTTTTGGTTGCCAATCAAATCACATTTGGTTGTCCTTTTTAACAATTAATTGATAATTAATTAATTAATATTGTTACTTTTTTGTTGCCTAACAAATCACAATTAATTACCAATTTGTTGCAATTAATTGTTAGTTAATTAATCTACCTTGCTCCACCTTGAGAAAAACGCTTCCCATTAGTCTTGTGTGATCTATGACTTCTGATTAATTTTGATTTATGACTTTTGGAACAGGAGTTTTATATTTAAAAGTTGAGGTGTTTTCTAAAGGAAAGTTAATTTCAGTTGATTCATAATTAGAATGTCTCGGTGGTAGCCAAGAATAATTTGAATTAGGTCTTTCTCTTAATGGCGAAAATCTTATTAAAGTTTTACCATCAGATTTTTCTATAATATCTTCTACCTCAGTTTGTTCTATGTTTCTGGCTATTTGTGGATTTTGTATTTCAAATTCACTAGGTATAGTAATTTCATTCCATTTTAATCTCTTTGGAGTATAAGTTGTAGGTCTATCGGCATCTACTTGTAATAAAGTTGTTTCTTCTTTAAGAATTGGAGTCATTATAAATTTAGGATTTAAATGTGAGGATAAAGGCCTATAGTATATTCTATATATTACTGCAAAATTCTTTGTGTGTTTTTCATATTCATTTCCTTGTAGATGAATATCTAATACGACTGAATTCAAAATATGTTGGTCTGTTAGGTCTATTGAAAAATTTGGAGTACAGTTAAAATATATGGGTCCATTGCAAACATTTGTTTGAATCATAGAAAGTAAAGAAGTTTTATATCGTTTGAGTCTAGTGTCTCTTAATGCTAAATATATTGGTGCATCTACTCCTAGATGGAATAAGGGTTTTACTGCAATTTGTATTAGTCCTATATGAATATATCGATATCCTTTACTTAAATATTTTTGAATTGTACTATGATTTAGTAATGGAATAGATTGATATTCTTCTTGAATAGATATTGTTTCTTCATGTGTTTTAACTGATAACGCTGTTTTGAAATCTAACGGGCCTATTCTATAAATATGTTCTATTTTTTCTTCTGGAATGGTCCAATCTGAATTATTAACAGGCATATGATATTCATGATTTTGTACTATATTATCTTGCTTTGAATTAGATCCTATTTTTAACTGTCTAAGAAATGCAGCCATGTTTTATATTTGATTAAAGTTTTACCTAATTAGGAACAATTGAGCACTATGCCGGGAACATTCTACCCTGGACTTACCAACGGTCTAACAAGGCATCAAAGTCTTACCAATGATTTCAGTAAAAGTTTAATAAAATATGTAAACATAAATGCATGAATTAGCCAAATCAAAATAGAAACGTAATTCAAATAAAGTAATAGTAGTTCAAAATCTTAAATATGCATTTGCATGTGTAAATATGTGGCACTGATACCACTTCTACCCAGGTTACTTTCTATTGAAATGTTCATAGAAATTTGATGTAAAATTGGACTTACAATATTAGAGTAGCCTTTGATAACGGAAGCTTGCAGACAATTGAACCTTGAATTTCCTTATTAAAATATTTGGAACAAAGGTAGTGGAATACAAGAGTGGTTGAAATGATAAGGGATGAGGATTACAAAGATGATTTCTGTACTGATTTTTTCGCCGATGCTTCTTCTTCTGATGTTAAATCTATTTATAGAGCTCTTCGAGCTTGCATTTCATCTTCATTTGAATTTCATTTGCTTTTTCTTTGAAATGTGGCCGACACCTTTATTCAAAAGTCATTTGGGTCTTGTCCGCATGGTCCTCTGAAAGGATCAAAAGTAGATTCGGATGATCCTGCTGACTCCTCAATTTTGTCGATTTCTTCATTCTTATCCTGCTTTTGTAGATAGTCCAAATATTCTTTGAGTATCTTTGGGTCCTGCATCATTTTTTTCATCAAAAAGTCGTTTGTAATGGTTTGGGATACCATATTGACAACTTTTTCTTTTTCTTTCTTTATTGGAGTGGTTGGCATAGTTGTTGAAGTGGTTGGCAAAGTTGTTGTAGTGGTTGGCAAAGTTGTTGGAGTAGGTGATTGATTCGTCCATTTGAATTTGTCCCCTGTGGTTAAGAATCTTATCACGTTTGTTTGGTCTCCAAACTGTTGATTAAATCCTGTCCACCATTTAATCTTGAATTCTCTGACTAATGACATTGGAAGAGGTTTTTCTAATTCTTGATGAATTTTGAAACTCCAGCAAAATATCCATGGTACTTTGAACTCCATGTGAACAATTCACAGAAAAAGAAGACAATCAAATAAATAAAATAAGAAGAAAAAAAATTTATAATAAAGATTGGAAAATAATAAGTATTAGAAATTATTATCCAAGACCTAGTCCTCCAGATATTCAATATGAAGAAAGACCAAAATTTCGTACTACTAAATATGATGGAGATTCAATTTATGAATGGAATATAAATGGTAAAGCAGAATATGAAGTATTAAATAATTTGCAAGAAATGGGAATGGCTAGATTAGCTTATAAGATAAAAAATATTCAAGAAAGAAATATTGCAACGTTATTAGTTTCAGGATTTACTGGACAATTAAAAAATTGGTGGGATAATGCTTTAACACTTCAAGATAAATTATCAATATTAGATCACACACAGGAAATTGAAGATGATCAAGGAAATATTCAAATACAATCAGATGCTGCAGAATTTCTAATAGTAACAATAATAATGTATTTTATAGGAAATCCAAAAGAAGAATTAAATTCTAATAAAACATTTTTAACAAATTTAAGATGTCCAACATTATCAGACTTTAGATGGTATAAAGATATATTTTTAACCAATGTATTAAGACGACCAGATTGCAATGCTTCATTTTGGAAAGAAAGATTCATAACTGGATTACCAAACTTATTTTCACAAAGAATAATAGATAATTTACAAAAGGAAATGGGAACAGATGTAATCTCATTTGAAAATATTACTTTTGAACAATTATTTGCTTTTGTGAAAAAAGAAGGATTAATGTTATATTCAGAATTAAGATTGCAAATAAAATATGGTTCTAAAACAAAAGAAGTATGATCATTTTGTGATGTCAAATTGGAATTATATGTATATTTTGAAACCAACACTCCTTGCCTTCATGGAGGTGTTCTCCGAAAATATTTATCATATTAGTGCCTCTTATTATTTTTTGCATGACAAATTTTTGATCATTTTTGAAAAATTAGTAAATATTAAATGTTAATATAATAAGTAAAATACAATTTGAATGATTACCTAATCATCAATAAAAAACAATTTGATGCATCCTGAATGCTGAAGCACCCAAAATATGACCGTATCAATCTAAACAATCTAACCTGTATATTTCATGTACATTTATGAAGTTTCAGATAAATCAAGAGAGTATATTGAATATTTGTAAATTTTTAATAACATAATGGTTAATTGTTTGAATACTATAATTGACACAGACAATAAAATAAAATGCACAGGTTACAAATAAGCATGAAAATGTCATTCATCTACAATACATAAAATATAAAAGCGATATACTATAAATTTTTATTACAAAGTTGTGACGACCCCATTTCTTCTTAGGGCGAATTCTAAGGTTTAGGCGAGTCGCCTGCCTAACTCTCGTTAGGACTCACTACGAGCCAAGTTTATAACTTATTACTACCCAACCAACAACTTACTAATATATAGAAGAAGTCATTTCTTTCGAAAGTCATTCATTAACTATACCATAATATTCTAAAAATATATCAAGCGTCCCAAATTATAACTACCAGGAGATTACTTAAATCATTTACATACATAGTTAGACCAAAATATAGTCAAGGCCAGCGTCTTCAAAATTCTCTCCACTTCAAAAACCTGATAAGAAAATCAAATTTAAAGGGCTGAGCTAACACTCAGTGAGATCAAGAAAAGCAGACAAGCAAACGAGTACAACTAGCATTAATAATATGTAAATCAGGAAGGCCAGCCATAATCTTTTACGTAAATCATAAGAGAAAACAAAAGCACAATCAATAAAGGATATAGGAGCTCTCAGGAGCTAAATTCACAATTCATGCTACACCGATACTTTTGAACCACGATTTTCCACATATTGACACTCTGTCAACCAAGTAAGTAACAAGTCCATAGAACCATACTTTTCAGCAATTTTCGTCCACCGTTACAACCCCTGCCGGGCCTGCACGTCAAATAAAATGTTATATTATTCGAGTATATCCAAGCAAGTCAAGTACGCGAGCCCAAGGTTCATCAAACTCCTCAATCAACCCCTTGCTAGCTCGAGTTGAATGGCTAACCATTGGGTTTTGGGGCCCTCAAGATCAAGTATAAGTTGATGAGATTGTTTTCAAATCGATGCCAAATTAAGTACAAGCACAAGTATAATTGTCAAGTACGAGCAAATAAATTATCAAATCAAGCAGAATAGAACGAGTGAGATAAAGTATACACTAGTCTCGACAAGTTTAATTCACACAATCAACAAGTATCATCAAGAAGTAATCCAAGTAGAGTGCAATAAGAAATGCATTTGGCACTTACCAAAGCCAAAAGCAAACAAGCAAGCAGGTCCTTTACTGTTCCGCGCCGGGATTCCTTTCAAAATCCTCTTGGACACTTGAACCAATATCAACCAACCATCATTAAATGCAAACTATCTTTAGCCAAATCCCCCCCTTAAACCATCACTCACGTACACCCTAAGTTACTTAACACACAAGGAGGAAAAATTCATTTGCTTAATCAACTAAGACAATACATCAAGAGAGGTCTAAATCCTTCGAAAATCACCATTCAAAACAAGGGGTTAAAGTCACAAGAGATCTTGTATCCATCCATGAAATCAAATTTAAAACAGACTAACAATTTCAAAGGAAAGTTGGAAGTTCTTAAAAGAACGTTTTTGTTTTAAACTAGAAATTCAGCTTTGCGCGACACTGTTTGAAAAATCATATCTTGAGTTTCATGACACCAAAAGTCGAAAGCTTTATACCGTTGGAAACTAAATTCAAAACGCTACAATTGTCTTGAAGATACTTTTGAAAGAGTCAATCCACAAGTAGGTCAAATTTTGGCCTCAAATTACAACTTTACCAAGTTTAAGAGCAAATCAGGTTTGAATTTTAGTCATTTTTGTGAAATTCCTGGCGCTTGTAAAAATTGAGTAAAAATTTGAAACTTACAAAGTTTAAAGAATTCTATCTCTAGTTTCAAACGCCATAAACAGAACTTAATTTGGATTTTTTTACACCAAAATATCAAGATTTTCCTAAAATAGTCAACCACACTTGCGAAAATTTTTCAGAAAAATAGGGCAGTGTGAACTTCCCTTTCTTGAGTTCTTAAGTCCAAAATTTTTGATCAACCTACTCACACATTTATAGTTTAACATCTAACAAAGATTATTGAGCTAGATTTCACCCCAAAATTTCAAAAATCAAGGCTGGAAACCAGCTGATTAGATCGGCCAACATACAGGGAAAATTTTCAGAATTTTGTCCTTCAACAAATCACATCCAAAATTCATCCAATACATGAGATTTCCACAATAAACACTAACCAACATATATCAAGTCTTTAAGCATCAAAATATACCATAGATGCCATCACAAAATATGAAAGATCCTTAAGTCATCTAACCTAAATTTTTAGGGTTCAAGAGACCCTTTCATAGCAACTAACATCTACTACTAATACTTACATGGCATCAAAGATCAAGTAGAGTGGAGTTAAATACCTTTCCAAGCTTCTTCAACCCTAGCTAAGTCCAAACTTTGCACCACCAAATCCACCAAGAATCACTACAAGACAAGACCTTTCTTCAAACTTGGACAACTTCCAAAGGTATGAAGATTTTTGGGGAGATTTTGGAGCAAGATTTTGTAGTTGGAAAAGGAGTTTTTCTTCCCCTCCTTTTATAGCCTCAAGGTCAACCAAGTGAGAGAGAAAAGAATAGAAGATAAACGCTTGGACGATGATTTGAAATGAAGTGAAGGTTGGCACTTTTAGTTTTTCTCTTGTTTCTTACTCTTAAATACTAATCTCTCAAGATAGTTTCTCTTACTCCACTAATACGCACTCTTACTAGTCTGAGGTTAACTCCTCAATTCATCAATTAATCGCGTCGGTGTGACTTTTGCAAGATTTTTTTTACGCGATCAATAAAGATATAATTTAAGTAAAGTTCATGCTAAAATGATAAAATTAAACAACATGCCAATGCAAATAATTTAAAATAGGTGAAATTAAGAAAAAAAAGTGCGAGTTCTCACAAAAGTGATGTCTATGATTTATCAAAAATTGGCAAAAAATCTCTTGATATGTAATATTTTTGCTGAATCCCATGGATCATTACCTCTATTAATAATAAATATTTTCAACCCAAATGACAAAGTAGCATGGAAAAGAGCAACATAAAATTGGCTATGAGAAAACAAAGGTCCAAAAAGGTAAATGCCAACATTTATAGCATTCCACATCAACTGAAATAAGAGAAGAGGAATAGTATATAACGTCCAACCCATTGGATTACTGATAATTTTGTGTTAACCATTTTGATCATATGGTTTCAATTGAAAAAGATATTGGGCTAACTCGACGGGTGCAAGGCATTACAAATGGTATAAGAGCGAATCTCGTGTGATCTCTGCATGGAGTGAGTTTAGGGCCAAGTATTGTGGTTCTGACCTCATGAAGAAGTGCAAAAAATCAAGTGTTGTGCAAGGTTAAACGCCACATTCGACGGGAACTACCTCTAGAACCCATACGAGCCAATTATAGAATTCATGCATGACTAAGCGATTAGTTGGATTGTAACAGGGCTTTGTGAAGATGCAAAGGTCTAAATGTGGGGAGAGTATAGTGTCCTACGTTGGCCGGAGCAAGCGAAGAGAAATAGTATATGACGTCCGGCCCATCAGGTTACTGATAATTTTGGGTTAACATTTTGAACCCTTAGTTTTAGTTTAAAATTTTTGTAATTCAACATTATCAACACGAATTTGAGGGTTTTCCATATCATTGTTGATATGAAATTGTAAATTGTTTGTCATGCTTTTTTAGTGGCATTGCCATATACCAAAGGAGTTGCTTATTTCAGAGTGCATTACTATAATACAGTACATGTCTCACAAATTTTTTGTAGATACCTATGTAGATGCTTCAATTAAAATTTCATTTCACTCATTATCATTGTATAAAAGATCAAGTACGACATATGTTGTCTTGAAAGTTAGATGTATAAGTCCATCAATAGTTCTGATATATTGAAAAGTTTGAACTCTACGAACTTTACGAAGTAACACTCATAAATAGTAATATTCACTAAAGTGAGAATATGCGTATGGTAGTCTTTGATACGAACCTACTATGAATGGGTTGAACTCGTATCCCACATAGCCCCAAATCTAAATAAAGAACCAAGTTGGAGTTGCGAACACTCTTGACCCTTCTAATCCATATAGTTGTGAACCTATTGAACTTAATTTCAATCCACAACTAAACAAAAAAGCGAACCAAGGTTATTGGTAGAAGAAGCCACAACCAATTTTGGTTTATTGGTTAATAAGTCGATGAACACTCAAGAACAAATCTCAAGTATTCAAGTGAAGATCTCTTGGACAAGAGAATTGCAAAACACAAGTTTTTGGCTGAAAATTTTTTATCAATAATTTGAAAAATAACGTGACTAAAGGCTATATTTATAGCCTCTTACAAGAAACAAGAAACCTACTCAATTTTGAAAATAGATTGCTACTTTCTTAAAAACCCTAATCGGCTCTAATCTTGGTCAACATGACCTGAATCTTATTTTCTAATTCAAATAACTAACTTAACTCTTAAAATAATTTCTAATGAATGACTAACAAGCTGGAACTCAAACTAAACAAACGACACAAAAGAATTAAACTTGAAATTGGTTCGGTTCTTCATTAATCATGCAACCCAATTACACTTCAACTTTCTTCACTTGTGTCAATGACTTGAATAAGCATAACAATTATTGAATCTTCATGCTCATGACCTCGAGTGCCACTAGTATCTCCCACTTGAGCTTGTACTTCACGATCTATGCCTTGGAATGACTTTCTAAGTTTCTTAGTGCGCACCCTCGTCATTGGGCAGCTTGGAACAACTTGAGCATCACTTAAACTTGAGGCCTTCAACCCTTGAGGAGTTTTAACAGCCATGGATCCATCATCATTCCCTTGCTCTTGAAGACAATTTGTCCTCAAATCAAGCTCGTCATCTGCAAGATAAGGATTCAAGTCAGCAACATTAAAAGTAACATGCACATCATACTCACTTGGAAGGTCAAGTTTTTATGTATTATCATTGATCCGCTCCACGACTTGGAATGGTCCATCTCCCTGGGTAAGAGTTTATTATGCCTTTACATAGGAAACTGCTCCTTGCGCATGTAAATCCACACCCAATCCCCAAGTTCAAAAACTATCTTACAACAGCCCTTGTTTGCACTTTGCATATTTTGGAGAGTGCATTTCTCAATGTTAACTCTTATCTTTTGGTGCAAGTCACAAACATACTCAACTCATTTCAAACCATCCATATTAACTCTCTCTAATATAGGCAAATAAGACAAGTTTAAGGTGTGAGAAGGTTAAATCCATAAACAACTTCAAATGGTGAGTATTGTGTAGGGCTATACATAGTGCGATTGTATGTAAATTTGACAAACGGTGAGTATTGTTTAGTGCTATGCATAGTGCGATTGTATGCAAATTTGACATGTGGCAAACAATTCTACCAAATTTTAAGTTTCTTTTGAATGATTGCACGTAACAAAGTAAAGAGTGTCCTATTAACTACTTCAGTTTGCCTGTCAGTTTGTGGATGACTAAAAGTAGAAAATAAAAGTTTAGTTCCAAATTTACTCCACAATAATTTTCAAAAATAACTAAGGAAATTAACATCTTTATCTGAAACAATGGTAGGTGGCATCCCATGCAATCTAACAATTTCTCTCAAGAACAAATCTGTTACATGTTTAGCATCATCTATTTTATAGCAAGGGATAAAATGTGTCATTTTAGAATATTAACAACGACATAAACTGAATCATGACCATACCTAGTCCTAAGTAAACCAAGTACAAAATCCATTGAAAGATCAGTCCATGAATACTAGGAATAGATAATGGAGCATAAAGTCCATAGGGATTTACCTTTGATTTGACATGATGACAAATTGCACACTTTTGAAGAAATCATTCCACATCACCCCTCATCTTGGTTCAATAGAATTGGTCTTGTAGTATAGGCAAAGTCTTACCAAAGTCTTGGAGTATAGACAAAGTGTCCCATAAGACATCCACCATATGCTTCCCTAATGAGTAATTCATGCAACGAACAAGTTGGAATGTACAATTTGTCCATGAAAAATAAGAATGCTTGGGATAGGTAATAATTCTCATGGCCTTGCCATGGTAGTACAAGAAATGGCTCCAAAATCGGGATCATTAGTATAGTGCTCTTTAATTAACTCAAAATCAATCAATTTAGCATCAAAAGTAGTGATTAAAGTGTATCTTCATGACAATGCATTTGCCACGACATTGCTCTTCTCGAGATTATACTTGATTACGAAGGGAAAGCTATCAATGAATGCTATCCATCTTGCATGTTGCTTGCTCAACTTATTTTGAGACTTGAGGTATTTAAGCGACTCATGATCAGTATATAAAACAAACTCCTTAAGGCTTAGGTAGTGCTGCCAAATTTGCAAAACTCTAACCAATGCATAAAGCTCCTTATCATAGGTGGAGTAGTTCAAAGAAACACCATTAAGCTTGTCACTAAAGTAAGCTACCGGTTTCCCTTCTTAAAGCAACACCGCTTCGACACCTATACCAGAAGTATCACACTCAATTTCAAAAGTCTTATCAAAATTTGGCAAACTAAATACAAGTGCATGTATGAGCTTGTGTTTAAATAATTAAAACGACTTAGTTTGTTTATTTTCCCAATGAAAGGCTTGGTTCTTCTTGGTGATTGAAGTATGTGGTGCAACAATTGTACTAAAATCTTTGACAAAACGATGATAAAAACTAGGCAAAACATGAAAACTCCTTATTTCACTAATAGAAGTAGGGATAGGCCATTCAAAGATTGCTTTCACTTTGTCTTGATCAACATGTATACCCTGCGGACTTACAACATATCTTAAGAACATAATTTGATCAGTGCAGAAAGTACACTTTTTGAGGTAAGCATACAATTGTTCCTTTCGA
Source organism: Coffea arabica (assembly GCF_036785885.1). NCBI lineage: Eukaryota > Viridiplantae > Streptophyta > Magnoliopsida > Gentianales > Rubiaceae > Coffea > Coffea arabica. The sequence continues at coordinate 34,683,234 of NC_092314.1, forward strand.
AGAACCTCTAGGACAGCTTGTACATGCATGACATGCTCCTCTAAACTCTTACTATAAATGAGTATATCATCAAAATAAACAATTACAAATTTACCTAAGAATGCACGTCAGACATGATTTATTAGACGCATGAATGTGTTAGGTGCATTGTTAACCCAAAAGGCATAACTAACCAATTCATACAAACTATGTTGTATCTTAAATACAGTTTTCCATTCATTTCCTTCTTTCATCCTTATTTGATGATATCCACTTTTAAAATCAATTTTAGTAAAAATCACAGCACCATGCAGTTCATTAAGCATATCGTCAAGTTTAGGAATAGAATGACAATTAGTGTGTTTGGATTGTAAGTTATTTCCCCAAATATATTTGTTTACATCACCATTACAATTTCCAATACACCTTTTTATCTTTCCAATTACCTTTTTATCTCACATACATCACATCACAAAAAGTGCTACAGTAAAAATATCTCAAATAACTTACAACCCAAACACACTCAATATTTTACTATTATAGCATTAATGGCACGATAATTGGTGCACATTCTCCATGTTCCATCTTTCTATGGCACAAGTATTATTGGGACCGCACAAGGACTTAGATTTTCACACACCCAACCCTTACTCAAAAGCTTATTGAATTATCAAATAAAATAATAGTGTTTTATGTTATACTATATAAACTATATTTGCAAAGTGTGTAAATTAAAATTGAATCTTCTATAAATGTATGTATCTCTTTACAATATTTAAAATCTAAAAGTAGATTATTTATAAGTTTTAAATAAATAAATAAATATATGTATATGTGTGTGTGTATGTGTATGTATTTGCGTTTATATTATTTTAATGACATATAGATTCAATCACCTATTTACGGGTTGAACCGATGATCCATCTAATCGGTGCCAAGTCGGGATTATAACTACGGTGCACCTGCAATCTGTGGCCAAACCTCCACTGGAGAAATCACCGAGCATTAAACCCTAATTCTCCCCTCCCTCTCCAAAGGAAAAAAATGATCAGACAGAGGTTAGGATGGTTTGCTTTCGGTTTCACTGCGGCCTCTGCGACAATCGGCGTCTTTGTCTACAAAGACCTTCAGGCCCATCGCAACGCTCACTTTTCCCAAGTAAAAGAACCCAAAAAAAAAAAAAAAAAATCTTCGATTTTTATATATTTGTGAAATTTCAGAGTTATATATATTTTTCTTGATACTTTTGGTGTAACAGGCTAACGAGGAATACAATGTCCTTAATACGAGAGTTACTAATCTGGAACGGGTTTGCCTGAATAATCCCAAATCTAATGTCCAATCGGTACGCAATGGAAATTTTAATTTGCTGGCTGCAATTGTTATTTAGTTTGTGTTTATTCTGGTTAGATTTTATTTTTAGTGTTATTATAATTTTATGTATTATACTTTTAGGGTTATCATGTAGATTATGTACTTGTTTGGTCCCTGGTTTTAATTGATTGAGATACAATTTGTAGTTTCTGTTATATGGCATCAAAGGATTTGTATTATTGAGTTCAGTTGCTTTAGGAGTTTTGGCTAGGTTAAGCTGGTTTGTTAGTATCTAAGGTAAAAAGGTAGAATTTCTGATTCGAATCCGTTTAGATTTTTTTATTGGTTTTTTTAGGAATTTTTTTCTGTATTACCCTTTTGGGTAATGCGAACAGCAGTAGTGGTCAGTAAATGCGTTGGGAGTAATGGATAAATAAGTTTCTGAATCCACATTCCCAGCTGTAGTTTTATTGGTCCTGTCCACTACTGTTGCTTCACACTTTCACGTGCACCATCCCCTGCACAATGACATGATTCAGAAACAAAGAAGAGGTTGAATCTGAATCTTGTTTGGATATGCAGCATGGCAGCATAAGATCAACATTAGTCTTTTGGACTTTGTTATTATGATAGTGCTTTGTGTCTATTGTCATCTAAGAATGTGGAACTTTTAGAAGCAATTGTTGTTCATTTATTATTAGGTTTTGATTGAAATTTAAGTACCAAAAGTTGTATCTTTCTGTTACTCAATGTCATGAAATCTTTGTTGTACTTCTTGAAGTAGACTGCCATTAATGTTTGTTTAGAAAAAGTATTCTTCGTTAGTCCTTGACAGATTTTGAACATTCCATTGTTTAGCAACAGGTTCCACATGTCTCACACTTTTGTGTCAAGTATTTTAACCCTGAAACGTCACAAAGGATTCATCAATTATGGCCTATTAGAATCAAGGGACTAACTTATGGTCTAAGTCATTCATTGACGAAAAGATTGTTTATTGCATTATACTTGTTTCTACATTTAATTTTCCTTCATCCAAGTTTTTTGTCCAAATTTCTTCTTACAGTATTTAAACTTTTCAATTTCCTGACAATATAGCTTAAGAAAGAAAGGTTCCTAAAACCAAATAATTAAATGAATGAATGTAGTGCAAGGAAGGTTCTTTTTAACCAAAAAGGTCCTGTAGGGACTTTTGATCAGCAGGCACAACACTGTTTTGGTTTTATTGTTTCTCCTTTTGAGTGGTGCAGTTATAATAGGAGAAGTGTTGCAACTCTGCAATATCTGTCTTTTGTTGTTTATTCATCAAAATTTGACCTCATTAGACAAGTAGTTGCAAGTGAAATTGCATCCCAAAACATATCTAGAGGAAAGTGATGGTTTGAAGTCCAATTTCACTTGTCATATTATATGGACCAAGTATCAGAGTTTGCCCTTTCCTAATCCTTATGGAGATGGAAGAGAAGGAATTAGAAGACAAAACTGAGTGAGAGAGAAAAGAACAAACAGTTAACTTCAATACTTAAGAATTGACAGATTTTCTTTCTGCTATTATTTCTATTTTTTGTTTTGTAAGCCAAATAAGGATTAGAAGATATTAAAACATTGGATCGTCTATTTTCTCCAAGAATTTTCTTAGGAGATTTAAACTTATGTTGATGCCTTGTCTTTAATTGTTCTTCTACAGGATTGAGATTTAGATCTTAAGTCTACCTCTTTTGTATTTAAGAGCAAACTTGCATCTTTGTGATTTTAAATTACTCTAAATAATCTTGACGAACAAGATAGGTTTGGTTTATTTTGCTTATTTTGGTAAGAAAAGATCATAGATTGTATTGCTGCTTCAATGGCCATGCAGTTGTTGCTTACAGCTTTTGCACCTTTTATCCCCCTTTGCAGGGTGGTAGTGATTTGAAATAATTACGTGGAGTGCTGTTTTATTGGGACTTCAACTCATCATAGATTTTGAGTGTCGACAATTGCAAGGTTATATTGTTCTGGAATTTTTTTCTGGCCATCCTGGGTTCATTGTACATTATGGCCTTATGCCGTTTTGGTATTTTCAGCAATTATTGGATTTAAAAAGTATAATTTCTAATCTGTTTACAGTTACTCTATTTCTGGGAATTATATGATTCTGATTTGACACTGAAAGATAGGTGCATATTTTGGAATAACATTAGTGTATATGGAGGCTCTCTCTCTCTCTCCCTCTCTCCCTCTTCACTGTCTGTCTGTTTCTCTCTGTTATTTCATTTATTTTTCTTTGAATGTGGAATTTTTGTTGGCTACTTGGTGCTTTTAATAGATTTAGTGATTGACTGTTTTTGTGGGCAATGATGTTTTATATACCTTGAATGCACTATAAAGTTCCTCATGTAATTTAGTGAGCAGCCTAAAAATTGAAATCTATCATCTATTCTGTGTCCCTACGTTGATTTGAATATATTGTTGTTGATGCAATATAAAGTCTTTTGGTTAGTTTTTTGAGCTTGACAAATTTCTTTTGTAGTCCTTTTGGATTTAAGAATTTGGGCACAATTGATTTACTATCTTTAGCATAGAACGCTTCTAAGTTTCATAGAATGTTTAAGTTTTGATTAAGAACTTTTGATCAAATCCATAGGATTCAATAGTACTATTTTGAGTAATCATTAAATTTATAGATTTTGATATCGAAGATGATTACATTTACTTTCAAAGATGATTACATTTACTTTCTTTCCCCTGAATAATATGATTTTGATCTAACAATGAAAGATAGGGGCATATTTGACTATAATATTAATATATCAAAAGGCTCTCTCTCCCTCGCCTCTCCCCCCACTTTCGCTGTCTCTGTGTATATGTTGTATTAAGTGGTATAATTTGCTTTTCTTTGAATTCAGAGATTTTGTTTGCTAATCGGGGCTTTTAATTGATTTAGCAAATGAAAGTTTCTAAGTGGAAACGATGTTGTTTGGTTTTTCTTTTGACTTCTGGATTTTTATAGCTGTAAATGCACTAAAAATTTCCTCATGTAATTTAGGATGTGGCCTGCTAATTTAAATCTATCTTCTATAATGTATCCCTACGTCCATTTGAGTTTCTTATATTGTCGATGCAATATGTGTGTCACTTGGTTTTGAGCTTAATGAATTTCTTTTGGAATCCATCTGCATCGTAGGATTTCGACACAATTTTTTTTGAAATAGTTGCATTGAACACACCTATGTTTCTTAGAATGTGTAAGTTGCGAGCACTACTTTTCATCAGATCCATAGGGATAGGGAATACTATTTGACAGATTTGGAATTCATAATAAACTACTCACTTCATAAGCTGCTTGCCATTCTAACTCCAGTTAGTATATTAGAATCCTATTTCAATTTTCTTGTCATTTAACAATGTAGTATACATATTTCTTTGGAAATCTGTCCAAATTAAAGTCAAATAATGCGGATGGAAACTTAGTGTTTCATTCCCTGTAGAATAAATGTCTTTGTTGCCTCAATTCACAGTAACCAGTGTTTAAGACTATATACAGAGTATCTGTAGAATGAGTACTTTTTAAGCTGTACACATTTCTTATGAAAAGAATTATAAATGAATAACTGAGGGGTTTGTCCCCATTGATGGCATTCTATGAATATAGGGTTGATTCTATAGAACTATTCTTGTGGAGAATAAATGTGTTGAATTGTATCATGTTTTCCTAAGCTATCTAGTTGATTTTTTCAAAATTTGCTGGTTTGTATATATCTAGCTATAATTTTAAATCTAACTCTTCAACTTGATAGCACCCCTGTGATTCATGTTTCTACTGTCGGTGTTGTTGTGGAGGTTGGTTGTTACTTAAAGAACTGAACTAGGTATTGAGCCATTATTAGGTGCCTCAGCTGTTCCTGATTCCAGCTTGTCTGCTGATGTTGAAAAGGGTTTCATAGAACCATCTGAAGAATGCTGGTACTGCTCATAGTGTGCTTTAGTTGTCCATAATAGAATTAAAGCCACCATTACCGTTGACAAGAATACCATTGCTGCCCAGACCATCCTTGTGTATCGTTTTAGGGGTTTACAGTGTGTGTTTAGGATTTCTGAAAAGGCGGTTGTTACTGTCTGACACTCAACCAGGCTTTCCATATCAGGATATTCATTCAGTAACCTCTGTATTGAAGTTGTGTATATCTCCAATCTATTGTAGTACTTGGTGGGAATTACAATTCCTCCCGTGCAACCTTGCTCAGAATCAGGACATGTCACCTGCTTCAATAGCTTGATGTAGAAAAGAAATGGAAAAAATGTTAGGAGAGATTCATGTTTCCTAAAAGTACACATTGTTCTTTGATCAGTTGATTTTCATTTCTTTATAAGATCATGCAGTAGGGCTGATGAAAATAGCTTATAATTCAAGTAAGTTCATTTAAAAATTTTGCAGCAGTTTGCTTGAAATTAGAATGCTGCATGTAATAAACAGTCAGGTCTTCGTAGGCACACAAATCATTTGTTTCTGCAGCATCTAATGTTTGTATCGAGTCTTTAGCTATTTTGCATACCTGTGGAATATCCCCTATTTTATATGCGTTGGCTGGACAATCTTGTGGCTGGTAGTGATAATGTGGTGGTCCTGAGAAAGGATTGCAGATTTGAAATATGTTTCCATATCTGGTAGAAATGTTGCTGTTTACCTGCCATATTATAAGATATTCAGAAAGAGGAGTCAGTGACTGCCATTATTTGCTCCTTTTGCACCAATAAGTGAGTACTACTAGTAGTATACTGCATTCTTGGAGATGATAGTAAACTACTAGTAAAAGGACTTCTATGTGCATTTTTTCTGTGTGCTCCCCTTTCCCCTCTCCTTTCGTTTGCAATTAAGCTGTTCATTTTTTATTACGTACGGACGGAAGGTTACAAATTTTTAGTTAAATTTACATAGTAAAACTTGACTGGTTGGTGATCCTACCTCGTGAACCACGTTGTATACCTCTGCACTGACATGACGAAGAACTGATTTGGCTGACGAAAGTTCATCGCAAGGTAGAATTGAACTCAAGCTGTTGTTGTACGGATCTTGTCGGAATCCTTCAAGGGCTGTGCATGTGTCATCTGCAAAACTGGAAACAGCAAATATTTTTACTTGTATCTATGGAAACTGCCCTTCTTATTTGCCATTTGGTTGTATGATGAAACTTTGCACAAAAAGGTACTCTGAATAAGACATACTTTTCTATGAAAAAGTAGATTCCGGAAAACAACCAGCACAAGACTGTGAGGATCCAACATAGTATAACCATCCTGCAAAAGTGACAAGCTTGTTAGGAAAATTTGCTTTTTCAAATTATTATTATTATTATCATCATCAAAATAGATTTTGGCGTTTCAATAAAAGTGATCTTCATCTTACATGGAAAGCAAGATACTTACAGGCGAAGAATTCTTCGTAATTTTAGGACTCCAGAAACTGCAGATATAGAAGTTTCACCATTAGGAACAATAATTCTAAAGATGCAACATTGAAATCAACTTGAAATTCTTTTTGTTTTCCGGCAACGATAACAATTGTATAACAACTTAAAATTTTGATCTTTTAGATTTTCCAACCTAGGTTGGTCAGTTTATACATTTCTTTTAAATAGAATATTTTGCATTATGCCCTTCAAGTGGTGTTGCAAGGGGAAATAATTTGTTCTCAGTTTAGAATCTGAGAGTTCTTAATTAATTTTGTCGCATAAGATATTCTTAATGATGAATTTAGCTTCTGGTTGGACTTGTTCTGTCTATGATGTTAACACCACACATTTAGGATATGTATTGGCATTAGGAAGCAAGCGTACATAATGTGAAATGTCAATCATTGTATATACCTAAGACTGTGATTCGCATATTGGTGGGATTTCAATGAGAACTTAGTGGCTAACATATAACTGTTTTACCAGACTCTTAGTTGATAAATAGAAGAGAGAAAGGTATGTAATGCAAGTAATTTGCAGACCTGATAAAGCGATTGCTGCAACCAAGTTCAATGAAATTGTAACTGTAGTTATTATGTACCTGCAAGCAGAAAGAAGAGGTTATTCATCTAAATGTATGAAGGGAAGTATAAAATTGAATGTATTGACACTAAAGAGGGATTAAATGATTACACTATCTTGAGGCCGTTGTAGATTGCCCTCCTATGCTTCCTTGCTTGTCTGTGTATATCATCAGCCTCTGTATCAAGACTTTGGGCTGTAGATTTCAGGAACCTAGTGGCATCTCCACTTTCAGCATCTGCTGCCAAGTTAGCGCTCAGGTCTTTCATTGCTTCAGTTGTGTTATATATGGTATCAGATGCGTGGTCTGCCGTATCAATAAGAATATCTACCACCGTTGTGGCTCTCGAGTGAAATTTTGCATTTCCTCCCAAAAAAAGTCCGCACCCAATTCTGCATTTGATAATATTACAACAAACATTGAATCAGTGCTCTAAATTCTGCATTATGAAGGCGTGCCTAGTGACTTTTTAACTGCATTTCTCATAGCATTAATATGGACTATTGTCACCCTCAAGTTTTTACTCTGTCAGATATATTACTAATACTGGGTAGGATGATCAAGTTCACTAAGTCACTACAGCATTTAACCTAATACTGATAGCCTAATTAAGTCCGTTAACTCTTGTGCTTAGTCCAATTAAGTGTGTGTGAGTTTCTTTCAGTGTCTAGAAAAATTTAACCTAATACTGGGTTGAATGAGGATACTGATAGCCTATGCTACAGTCTGAGCAAAATTGCTCCTTTGAACTTTTGTGACATGGAGTGGAACTACTCCACCCCCATGGTGCTAAATGCACTACTGTAAAAATAGGACCCCTTGCTCCAACACTCTACAGTTTGGTTATGATATAAAATTCTATTGTTTCAGAAAAAAAAAAAAATTTAACCTATTGTTGTCATTGTTACTCTTTTTTTTTTGGCCTTCCCAAAGGCTGATATGCTGTTCAAAAACCAATTTTTGGTCCAACAAATCACATTGAGTTACCAATTAAGGCAAAGTGGAGTAAATTTGAAGTCCAGGCATTGACAGTGACAGAGAAATTCACATGCCTGATATTTTAAGAGTTTAAAATAAAATTAATCCAGGGAAAACTTAGTTGGAGCAAGAATAAGAAAGATTAAGAATCAGAGTGTTAGTCTCTGATCAATGGACATTGTAAAAAGAGGCAAACACTTGACATTGTTAAAGAAGCTAGAGGAGGGGATGTTCATTGACTTACATTGCCAAGATGGTGAAAAGAACTACTAAAACCCTAGACCATGGATAACACTTCTTTCGGCAAGATGATGTCTTCCTGAATTTTTCTTCTCTGTTCGTTTTCCAACAAAAGGAGGTCACTAGCGAATATGCTCCATATATCAGCCCACAAATCGCCCATAAAGCTGCAATGGCATATCCATATATGCCTGTGAAAGCGGTGGACTACAGAAAATCAAAAATAATGCATAAGTCGTAAAAATACATTTTTTTTTTCATATCATTTTTCACAGGAAAGATTAGAGAAAAAAAAATGCAGCATACTTACACTCCAATAATGCTTGTTGGTAATGTCATATCCTCCCCTATATTTCCTCAAATGGTCTAGGGGATCGGCTCGCACAGTGTCATCTGATTGTTTTACTTGTTCTGAAGCATTTTTGATTTGCTTTAACTGCCTTCCTGGAAACAAGAATACATCTAGTAAAAAACATGATTGAGTTAATATCGAGCGCATATGCATATTTTGGCCGAGTTTGGTGCATTGTTTATTAAGTTCACAAACAAAAAAAAAAAAAAAACTTAGTATCAGTATGAATTGCTGTTTTAGGGAAAATGTCTATTGATAAATTCTTTCTGATTTTTAATTTTCCCGAAGTATTTAGTAAAACTGGCCTAAAACATGCATTCAACAACCCATTTTTTTAAAATCATTTTGGAAAATTTTTAAGATTGCAAACTGATAAAAGAACCAAAAAGAAATTAACCATTTTTAAGGTTGCAAAAGGGGGCCTCTACTCTAAAACAAATTAAATATTATAATTAGCAAGTTGATGAGAGATAGGTAGTAGTCACCTGACTCAAAATTATCTGATGAGACTGTGAGTCCTGCAAGTTGTTTGACGTTTGGAGCGATAATCATTACCATGAGAATTAAAGTTGTAGCCATTTTTGAGCATCTTATGGAGCCCATGATTTGTACCTGTCATTTTAGTTCGTTAGTTTCTTAACAAGTTGAAATAAACAAATCGAATTTCTCATTCTCCTTTTGCAGCCAAAACTGCATTACTAGGAAACTAGAACCAAACCTTTCAGCAAAGTTTAACATTTAAAAAATGAAAAGAAACAAAAAGAAAATAAACACACACACACGCAACCTGCTCAACAATGGCTCCTTTGAAGTTTGAATGACTTAGTCAGACAACAGACAACATAAACTACCAAAGATCACGTTCCAGGTTATATACATGGTCAAGAATGAAGGGAGTTCAAGATTCAAAGGAGATATTGAATTGCTGTGTGGCAAGGACTTTAATGACATGATTTGTAGTTTTAGGAACTTCCAGAAAGGGAGAGGCAGAATAGGAAAGCCTCGTTATTTTCGAATGTTCACAAGTCAAGTTGGAAGCAATAAAGGAAGACTTGGAAATGGAAAAACTCTGAAGTTAATTGAAAATCTTCCCAGAAACCAGCCTAAGTGAGCGTATTCAAGGGATAATTTGAGTTGTCCACTTGCCAAAATGAGTACCATATTTCCTTAGAAGATGATTACATACAGTTTCCTTTGTTTGATTTTCCAAACATGCATTGAATTTCATCCATGACAATTCTTCTTATACATGGGCCAGGTTCTCTGGATATCAAGTCTCCAGAATCCACCCCCCCTTCCCTTGCCCTGCCTTTTTATTAACTTGGGTTCTAAACTACTGAACTGGACAAACAAAGGATGCAATCAGAACAAAGTATCATTGAGAAATGTAGAAAACCATGAAGGAAAAGAGAGAGAAACAAAATGGGAAAAACCCACCTGCAGAAAGTAAGACCGTCTTCTGTTGAATCTGCAGAACCTAAAAATGTGTCCCAGAGCTTTTGTTGAATGTTAACAGCCTAAGAACCTGATCTTTTCCTTGAGTTCAGTTTAAATTCTAGCTTGACGAAACCAACATGAGTGTCTTCACAAACTTGAACTCTCAAATCTGCATAAAAAATGGTGGGCGTTTTGTCCCCGAATTTGGCTTTGAAGACTCCTTTAAATCAATCAAGAACTTGAATTACATCAGAAAATGAATATATATCAGCAGAGAAAGCAGCTTATTGGTCCTTTTCTGCAGCATGAAGGCTCTATGAAGTGGGAACCTAAAACGTTTACGCTTCACATAAAAAGTCATACAAAGAAACGTATCTCTAGTGGGTTAGAATATTCAATTGTTTATGTTTGAGTCTTCATAGTGGAAAACTCAGGTCAAACACTTTCCAAGTTTCAAAAAGAAGCATCTCTGAAACCTTCAAATTTTCCGCATAATCTCTTCTTAATTTTGATGTGTCAAGAGCCCAACTTGGAATTCTCAAACTTAGGAAAACCATATTAATAATATTGTCTAGAATTGAATGTCGTGTTATTCATCTATCATGAAATAACGTCTAAACAATTCTTATTATTTTTTATTATTCATCTATCATGAAATAATATTTAAAAAATCTTTATTACTTATGCTATTCGTCGATCATAAAACAACATTTAAAAATCCTAATATGTAGATTACTATGTCAGACCTGAAATTTGAAAGAAAAAGTATATATAAATCTTGATTTTTATCAACTACTGATCTTTTTTCGAAAATAAAAATATATATATATATACATATCCAATAAATTGATTGTCTCGTGTGACTGCAAATGTTTACAAAAACTATGGTAGCATTTGTGAAAATTTTTACAAACTTCCCTAAAGTATAGACGTGTGAAATACTCTCTGAAATAAATTCTTATGCAAGAAAGGGAAAGGAACTTGAAGCTTCTTACCAACTTTTTTCCTCCACTCAGATAAGAACAAATAATTGGCATCTCTAGAAGCACAATTTTCATTCCTTTTCAATAGCTATAATGGGCTTGTGGGAAATGCATCTGATTCCATTAATTTTTAATTTTTCCCAAAGTCAAAAAACAACAAAAAGCTTTAGTTTGTGGTCAAGCTAATGACTTTTTTCGTCAGGGCTATGGTCATTTGCCGCTCATGCTTGGCTGCTAACAAGAAGGCCTTGAAAAATATTAATTATGCTTTGCAGCCGTATAGAATACGTGTGTGAAAACTGACTTTGCAAAAGCTTACGAAAGTGAAGACTTCAGCAAATTAATTAACAAAACTCTGAAAAAGATATCAAAACGAAGTTCATTGGGGTTCCCAGCGTATGCAGTAACTTAGTCAACTAAAGGATGTGGTCAAAAAGACGCCATGAAAGTGAAAAGGACTGTATCTTGGTGGGTAGGCTAAAGGAATGGTTCTTTGCACATTACCAATTTTGCATGGGGGATTAGGGATAATTTCAGAAACCTCCCCTGAGGTTTCTACTAATTTCAGTCAGCTCTTCTAAGGTTTCAAAAATTACATCTATCTCTCTTGTCCATTGAAAATGACAATACTATCCTTAATATTTTTAACAAAACTCTCTTGTTACCATGTTTAAGCAAAGGATGGATTATATATATATATATTTTTTACCATTTTCCTTCTTATTCATTTCTCTTATATTTCATTAGAAATATAGAAGAACTATCAATGTTGTCTCTAATATCTATCCAAATTACATTAAACTAGTAATATTTTTTTGATAACTTTTAATATTCTCCAATTTTTTTTGTAGCTCTTTTTTTTGGGTATCAAAATCAAGGATAAGTTAACAATGATTAAAAACAAATGGCCCAAAACCACTACCAAATTATGATATCCATAAATTTTCATTAAAAAAAATAGTCCATAAACTTTAAAAGAAACAAAATAGCACCTTTTCTCTATCTTCGAAAGAATTTATATTCCCAATAAAGCACTATGAAAAATACCCTATTATAGCAAAAGATTGATTGTTATAGTTGATTATTAAATAACAAATATTAGCATAAAAATTTTGTTTAGAAGAACAAATTGAACATTGTAAGATAAGGGCATTTTAGCGTATTCATTAAATTTTTTACTCTGTTTTAAAGTTTGGTTATCAAAGTGTCAAAGCAAGAGAGGTAAGTATAATTTTTAAAATATCAAGGGAACTAAAGTGAAATAGTAAGAAACCTCAAGGGAGGTTTCTGAAATTATCCAGGTGGTTTAAGATTTCAAGCTTTTTGTGTCAAAGGGAGGAATTTGACATCTATTCTCAATGGCTACTGGCCAGCATTTATTAGGACATGAGACAAGTCTAAATTGAATTTTGTTTAGTTTTGTTCATCTGGTGTAACGCTTACAAATATACCACATGCATCTATCAAAAATTATATCGGGCGGACAGAACTGGACAAAACTTAGTTAGAATAGGCTTTTACCAATTTATTATATCTTTTGCCTTAAAACTTATGTTCAATTTAGAATCTTGAATAGAAAATCCAAGTCTGAGAAGACATCCCCAAACTGATTGTGCGAGTTGAAATTATTACCATATATGTGAACAAAAAATGATATACCTATAGGTGGATTTCTTTCCTAAACATTATAAATTTGTCATTTCATAGCTGAGTTTGACACAAGCATTAAACGAATAAAAAAAATAAGCATGGAATTTACATTTTTTTGAAGGGTAAAAACAACAGTTCTTACTTATATCACAAAAAAAGTTGAGTTTTGTCTATAAAACTAAAAAGTTTGAAAAATAAAAATAAAAAAATTTATTTTTAAAAAATATAAACTATAAATATATAAGTTAAGTTTGTCCCACTAAAACTTTGGAAAAGAAAAAAAAAAAAAAAAGTCCGTCTCCCCGAACTCTTGAAATGGTCAAAATCTGGCTCTACCACTTATCATCTCACCAAGACCATTTCCTTGCATTCAATCTGAAAAAGTAAAATATCAAGGGACTTAAATGAAATTCGGAGTAACCTGAGTGGATACGTATGGTCCTCATCCACTTTTTTGGGAGTAAAAGTAAGCGGGAAATTTCGTTAGCTTTGGTATGGTATGGTGACGGGGTAGGTATAGAAAATTTTTGGCCATGGACCAGAAATTAGTTGACGTGATATGTACTTCGAATTTCACTATTTGGCTTTTTTAAGATTGAGAGTGATCATCAGAAAAAATGGCAATTTATAGGAAGAATTGGGTGTGGCCAAATCCACGCTATATATGTCATTCTAAATTTACATCTTGGTGCATGGATTCTTTGTACTATTCGTATTAAAATTTGTACAAGGTGTGAATTTAAAATTAAAAAATGTAAATTTATTATTTCCTTAAAAATTTCTGATTTTTTGCTTTTACATGTGAATGGGCTAGCTCAAAATTTTTAGTTATTACATATAAATGAGGTGACACATTATTCCTCATAGAGTAATTTTGAGGGTATCAAGTTCTCAAAAGCTTTTTTTTGCACAAGTTTGAACCATTAAATTAGATTCTTCAATACTTTAGTTTATTTGAAAAAAAAAACTATATTACATGACATACGACTTCTACAATAGATAGAAGTCAAATTATGGTGAATCTTTTTTATTTTAGAGATTTTTTATATTTGTATTTATCGTCGTATCGTGATTTTTAATCTCTTTTTATAGATGGACTCTTGTAATTTTAATTTGTTATGATGGCAATAATTAGATAAGGATTGAGAGATTATGCACGTGGGAACCAACATACCAAATAAGTAGTCGAATAAGGCATAATTAGATAAGGATTAAGAGATTATGCACGTGGGAACCAAGATACCAAATAAGTAGTCGAATAAGGCTATGTTAAATGCTTAATTCCTAGGCCAATTTAGTGCAAGGCATCCACAAATATGATATACCATATCACCAGCAGTAATGAGAGAAAATGATGTGCTTAATTAGCTTAATTATTAATATACATATGTATATATTTTTAAATTAATTTATTTTTTAATGTAAATGAAAGGTTCGAAATCAAGAATTCTCACTTATACTCCCTTTTGGAACCTTTCAATCCATCCCTTTCCCTAGTATAACATAATTGTGAAAAGTTGCTTCTAACGCATGTCAATCCATGTCCATATAGTGCCTAGGAATATATATAGTAAACGGTAGTCCACAGCAATGGGGGATAGCTTTACATTAACTTATATTGCACTTGGATAGAAGATTATTGCATTTCGTTTTTCAATTAACTCCACTGTTTTTCTGTCACTTACTCACTGTGCATCCTAAATTTTAATTTTGGATATTTTATAATGTAAACTCTCAATTTTAGACACTTTTTATGTCGTTCTCTAAAATTTGTTCAATTTAAGTCTAATCAATTGTAACATTAACAAAATTAGCGAGATAAAGGACGATGCAAATTCATGACAATGCGTCGTTTTGTTGTTCTACGTGCGATCACTTAGTAATTTTTGACCACTTTGAACACATTATCATTGATTTGCATGTTTCCAATCACTGTTGTTACACCGCTCATGCAGGTCACTACTCATGCGATAAGGAATTTCCCTACCTTGGGACAGTTACAGAGTTACTGCCGCCATTTACTGAGACTGCCATTCGAAGCTTATAACACTTCTCCTTCTGACCTTCGAGCACCGGGCAGGTGCGAGACCCTATCCATTGTTTTACGCCTTAGCAGAGCCCTGTGTCTTTAATAAACAATCACTGTCCACTGGTATGTGCGGCTTTACTAATCAAAAGATAGGAGAGCACCCCTTTTCTCAAAGTTATAGGGTCATTTTGCCGAGTTCCTTCAACATGGTTCTCTCAAGTCCCCTAGTACAGTCTACTTGTTCACCTGTGTCGGTTTGGGTTACAGTCAGTTCACCAAGATGATCGCCTTCCCATTTCGAAGTGTTTTTTCTAGAAGTATCAAACCTGTTAACTATGACAATAGTCGCAACTATAACCAGACTTGTGACTGTATTAAAATTGTTAGTAAAATTAATGAGATAAAAAACGATGCAAATTAATGATAACGTATTCTTTTATTTTTGTTACCATCTCTTGACTTCTTTTGTCTACTTTTAGTGTAGCGTAATGATTTCTGCGGTCCTTTATTTCATTAATTTTTCTCATATTGTTATTGATTAGATTTAAATGTCATAAACTGGAGAATTTAGGAGGTGAAGTATCCAAAATTGAGATTTTAGGGTGCAAAGCATTCAAAACTAAAATTTAGAATGCAAAATGAAAAAATAGTACAAGTTGGAGAGTCCAAAGTGAAGTAAGTCCTTTTTCTAATATAATTAATTGTAGCATTTTTTGTACGATATTCATGTGATAAAAATGTTATTGAAATCCAGATCCAAACAATATTTTCTTTTCAATTTTGGTGGTATAAATCTTTCTTTTTCTGGAAGAAGCAACAAACAATTAAAAAGTTAGTTTACATCCACAACTTTCTAATTAGTTTTTGTTTCTTGGTTCTTCCCATGTGAACCATTCTCCTACATTGTACCAATCGCAAGATAGCTCAACGATTGGATTAAAATCGAGTTAATAAACAGAATATAGCTAAAATGGATTCAAATTAATTACCCGTGTTTCTCAGTATAATATAATTTAAAGTAGGCCATGATTCATGTAATTTTAGCTAGAAGAATAAAGCATTCAAGTAAACCAGACACGCAGCGTTAAGTAATTAGAAAAAGATAAGAAGAATGTAGCATAAATAGCCTGTTTTACAGATGTTTCCATGTACATTCAGAAAGGACAACTTTTTGATAGTTTTAAAACTAAATCATTTTCTAGTAAAAAGTTTTGCAAACATCAGCAAAAGTTTTCCTTGTCATGAAAATGGTTTCCATGCCACAATGAGTAAACTATTGAAGGGGGTTAACGATTTTTTTTTTTTCTTTTTTTCGCATGTTTTAATAAGTGTTTTTAAAATATTGCATTCCTCTCTCGTATGTGCAATTTTGCCAAAAATAAAAGTATTTTTCAACTCCAATCACACTGTCGGTTCAATGGAAACTAGTTAGCAATTTGTTTGTAACCAATTTAAAAAACTGGATAACAGTTGGTTCGATCAAATCTAGTAAAAAACTGGATTGACTGGGCAAAAGTTGGAAAAAAAATTGGAGAAACAAGTCTCTTCATCTTTTTTTTTTTTTTTCAATTTTTTAATCCATTTTTATTTGGCTTTTACTTTTTTATGTTTTTCTTTATTTCTTTTAACTTGGTTTCATACTCTAAACTTTTACACTATATATTTTTCTTTTGGATTGGACAACTATAAATGCTCACGTCAAAATAAATAAATAAATGCTCTTATAAGTTTTTTAATTCCAATTACAACCTTAATATCTATGTTTTGTCAAATGTGCCTTATAGATTTATGTATAAACTCACCAAAATTTTATTTAAAGATTCAAAACACCATAGGAGATATTTTTGCAGGGATGCTTTTCTATTATCTTATAACATTTATGGCACCACCTTTGGTTCTCTTTTTTTTTTTTTTTTTTTTTTAGTCTTGACTAGACCAATTGAATCCATGGACTCTTGACTCTCAAATTTGGCCTCGTCACTACCTTGTCCGAATTTCAAAATATTGGTTTTAATGGGAAGTGTAGTTGGGAAGCCAAGATCCTAGAACTTAACTAGAAGCCCAAAAATATATTATGTCCCTGAGAATGTCCCTATTTCATTGTAATGTTAAAATTCAACTAGAAAAAGGGGAAAAAAAAGAAAAGAAGAAACTATATTAACCTTTATAGTCTGTCATTGCACATACCCCAAGAACCAATAATGTTTTGAGTTAATCCCCCGGCATATTGTTCACAATCATGACATAGAATGACAATTAATTAAAGATTTGCCTCAAAAGTAGCCATCATAAAGACATATCTGCTTATCTTACCATTATTCTTTTTAAAGTTTTTGAAAAACCATTTTCAGATTGCTTCCATGAAAATTAAAATCTTACGATGCACAAATAACTTTACCTTTTTGCAACAGTCACGATGAGAGATTCTAGAACTTGGCTGGAAGCCCATAATTACATGCTATTTTAAGAATGTAGGACTTCAATGCGATGTCAAACTTCAATCCAAAATGAATAGGGAAAAGAAAAAGAAGAGATAAATTCACGTTTCCAGTCTGAGTCATAGCAAAGGGACCTTTGTCTTGAATTACTTTCTTACTATATATTTGAGCATCATGGCATAAAATGATACTAGGGTTTGCCTTCAAATAGCCATTAGTTACATGGGATAACATATGAGATTATGTTACCGTTATTTTATTTTATTTTGAAATCCACTAGTAAATTTTACAACGGTACTATAATGCAGTAACAATTTTACCTTATTGCAATAGTCAAGATCAGGGTACAAGTTTATCAAGTGTTTCTGCAGAGATCAGGAAGATATCCGGATTTTACTATGAGGTTGTTGAGTTTTTTGCCAAAATAACACTCTTACTAAAAAATATTTCCAATGTGATTCACTTTCAAATTTTATTACCATAATGATATTATTATTCCCATCTAATTATCCTGATTGCCATGTAGAATAACAAGAAAGGAAAGTTCTAATCCAGATTATAGTTTCTAACATTAACTAAAATTTTAATTTTTTTTATTATAGAGGCACAAGAAGATTGCATAACTTTTATAATTTCCTTATAATTATCTGAAATAAATTTTACCATTATTGACCTTACTATTATTGGTCTCCGAATTTTTTTAAATGCATCAAACCTATTGCATATATATTTTTTCAAAAAATAATTTTAAAAATACAAAAATTGCACCAAAAATTGCAACGAAAATTGTAATCAATTACAAAAATTTCAAGGTTATCATATTTGTTTATGTTATCCTTCCTACTCTTTGAAAAGATGAAAATAATCTTCATCTACCTTAAGATTATCGACTTGCGAAACATATTTTTTAGATGTTATTAATATAAAGATTGGCTTCTTAAATTATGTTTGACAAGGGAAAAATAACGAAAGAAAAAAATGTGGGAAACTTTATAGAGAAAATTGAAGAAAATATTAGATGAGAAAGAGAAATGGAAGATGTTTTTATCTCTATCCTGACACATATGCAGCTTAAGTGGCAAAAAAGGATCACAAAAGTAATAAGTTTTAAAATTAAGTGACAAAAAAGGATCACAAAGGTAATAAGTTTTAAAATTAAGTTACTTTGAGTATATATTCTAGAAGAAGAGTTATTTTGGCAATAAACTCTGAGGTTGTTAGAGGAAGTTAGATCAAGATAGCTATCATCTACTGATTTTCCTTTAGCATCTAAACCTACAGAATCTGATCAAATTACACTTCCAACAATATCTTAACTCTCATTTCTTCATCCCCTCCTTCCTATTCTCTTCTTCTATTTCGTCTCCCTCAATATAGAATAGTGCAATTTTCTTTCCAAAATCTTTCACCTTTTTCTCATTCAAAATAGGCTACAAACATGAAGAATACTATATCTTCTCCCTCTTTTCAAGAACTTAATCACAGGGGTGATGAAGATGAGAAACTTCTCACTCTTTCACTCTTTACAAATCCCATTTCCACTGCATTTCAACCAATATGTTATTCAAGAGCTTCTCCTTCACCATCACTTCATATCTATGACAATGTCCCTATGAATCTCCAAACGGCATCTCACCAAGAGGGGACAATTTCAACACATCCACAACGCAAAAGAAAGCCACCAACACAAACTCCCCCTCCAGGAAAGTCCGAAAACATCCCTCCACCGTACCCTTGGGCTACCACACGACGCGCCACCGTGCATACCCTAGATTACCTGCTTTCCAATGGCTTGAACAGGATTAGAGGTGAAGTTCAATGCAAAAGATGTGATGAAAAGTACGAAATGGAGTTCGATTTGCAAAATAAGTTCGTGGAGATTGCGACATTTATCGCGAAAAATAAGGATTCTCTGCATGACAGGGCACCAAATGTTTGGATGAATCCATGTTTGCCAAATTGCAAGTTTTGTGACCAAAGCAATAGTGCAAAGCCGATTCTTACTAAGAAGAGATCCATCAATTGGCTATTTTTGTTGTTAGGTCAGATGCTTGGATGCTGTAAGCTCGGTGAACTCAAGTATTTTTGCAAGCATACCAAGAATCATAGGACAGGTGCAAAGGATCGAGTTCTTTATCTTACTTATTTAGAGCTGTGTAAGCAACTTGATCCTCAAGGACCCTTTGGTAGATAAATGAAGGTGTCCACAAGTCATGCTTCGGTTTGCACCTCTGTTTGGAAGCTTTTATCTTGTGATCTCTATTTCACTTTCTTATGGTTTAAATAGATTTTTAGATGGCTGGAAGCAGCCTAGGAGAGAATAGCACATCAAACGTTGAGATTGAAATCCGCATGGAGAAACCAAGAATTCATCTTAACCTCTATATTACTTAATATTTCATTCTACATGTATTCATCCATGGGTAAGTGTCTATTCACACAGAGTTCAGCACAAATCTACCATCAAAATTGTCGTGTTCCAACCTTCGTTAATGTTATGATCCATTTTCCAAAAATTCGTTAATGAAATTTAAATTCATTACGAGAAATTTAAGTTTTCTAGTGATGCGTCAGATTACTGCAAATCACAAAAACTTTCCTAAAAACCCTCTTTTTAGTGACTTTCATAAAAACTTTTGTTTATTATGACATCAAACTGGTCATAGTAACAATAAATATGATGGTTTTAGATCATAAAAGGTATGATTTTAAGTCATAATAGTACCACATTTATTGGAACTCGCAATCAATCTTGTGACCATGTAGGGGCTGACCTAATTTGTGACTTATTTACAAGTCACAATCATATTTTGACGCCTTGTGACATATGGAAAAAAAGGATGTGCACGCATACACAAGACACGTTTTTGTTGAAGTAAATAGCAAGGGATAGTAATGGCAGAAGTAAAGGACTACTACTTTTTTCGTTGCTACAAAAACAGGGAATATGTGTGTCAAATGCCAAGTAGATTCATCAGTGACATAGCTTTCCCTGTGCCGGGTGTTTAGTGCATTCATCTGATCTGATGGTGGTTCAGTCCCCTCCAGATTATTTCAAAATCTCTTCAGGCCCTTCCCCTCCCTATAATATAGGAAGCCATCGTGTCGACAAAAAAAAAAAAAAAAAAAAAGACACAGCTTTCACATGTAGATTTCCACCAACTCCTACATAATTTTGGTGACAAAAATATGCACAAAAGAAGATCCCAAAGAATATCAATTTCACAGGAAATTAAACAATCTCTTCCCCTTTGACCAAATCGAAAAAATGAGCACTAGTCAATCTCCCATTCCAGAGATAGTTGATGAGCTTGCTACTTTCTAGATGTGCAGAACCTTGGACTTGCACCACAATGACAGGATTACTAGGGTAAAAATGACTATGCTTGCTGTTTTTTCCTTGTCTGACCTTCACCATCTTCAGGTAATGGGGGATTTAGGATTTAAGATTTGTGAAACTTTGGCATCGGAGATAGAGGTAAACATTTAAGGCTGTGGTCTCTTTCATTGGGAGAAGGCACAATATTTTTTATTTGTTTTGTCTGACTTGGATTGAAAATAATAGTAGGAAAGTTAAATTGAAGATAGTTTTGTAATTGAATTACAAAGGTTAGAGGAAGGATAGGTTTGGATGATTCAAAGGGAGGGAACGAAAATCAGAGGTCATGAGAGATTCAAGGTTCAAATCCTTCTACTTATACTTTTAAAAAAATTAACTACAAAGGATAATGTATATCTTATTACATGAATAGTACAGCATTCCACGCTTATGAATTTGGTGAGATTTACACCCCTTTATGAAATACTTAGCAATTTTCCTTGTACCAAATTGAAAATTTTTTAAACATGTATCCCCATCAAAATATATAGCCTATCAAATTACTTCAAAGACCTTAATAATGCGATTGATACCCTCACACAATCATAGATACATTTGTATACATATGGTAATATTTTGCTTGAGATGCAAATTTACTCGTGGGCATTTTCATACTTCAACATTTTATTTATTGTTTATTGAACTAATACCAGCCTCCGCCATTTTCCAAAAATACACAAGAGTCTACCTACTAATGAATATTCATTTTTCCTTTTCTCTTTTCTCAATTTTTCCCAAAACAAATTTATTCACCGACCAAATTGGTAATTTGGATTAGAAGACACAGAAAAGCAAAAGGCTGAGAACAGCAATTTGAGATAATAAATCATCGTTTTGGAATTGTCATGTCTTGCATCTTCTCCCTCAAATGCTTTTGAATTCTTGGATCTGAGCTACGGGAGAATATTCCAAATATGAGCCCAAAACTGTTTTAGAACCCATTTGAGGTTGCGGTAGTTTATAGAAAAGTACTTCTCTAGTAGAACTTTTAATAAAAGTACTTATCAACTACTTAAGTGCTTTCAAATATATTGTTTGAAGACATAATTCAATATATACTTATTGTATTGGATAATATGTAATTCAAAAATTTTTAAAAGTTTTTATCTATTTATTTGGTTCATAATATAGGATAAGATGATTAAATTTAATATTTTATTTTTTAAATCATAAAAATTATTCTAAAAGCACCAAATTTGAACTTTTGCCAAAAATACTTTTAGCACTGAAAACTCCACTCCTAATTTTATGGAATGATATTCACCAAACATTTTAAAAGTACTTTTGGCATCTAAAAGTACTTTTTTATTAAAAGCACCGCAACTCCAAACAGGGCTTTAATTTGCTTAGACTAAAGGCATCATCAGGAATAGTGATGCAAATGTACACAGAAGTAGACCGGGGGGTAAAAGGAAAGGAAGAGAGTAACAGTAGAAAATAAAAGTTTGAATTGCTGCTTTACTTTCTTTGATGGTAAACCTAGAGTATCTAAGGTAATTAAGAATCATTACTAAGACCGCTGCATGGATCCTTCAAATCCACATGATCTGCTAAATCTGTAACGTCTAAATCAAGAGGGCATCACTGAACTTTTATGCGCTATATTTCAGCATCTGTAAATGAAGTTTTAATTCAACTTCACAACTAAGCATGGAACATTTCAGTTTTTTAGCCAAAATCAATTTACTGATATCCTACACAGTTGTCATACAAGTCAATCCTGTTAGCCTTTGTATCTGTGTTAATGAAACGAAACAAATTAAAGGCAAAAAGTTTCTGTAACTATGGAACTTCAGTACTGCATCTCAGAATCCAGCTTTTCTTTCGTAATACAGGGAAATCTTCTTAGACCTTATCCACCACCTCGAGCTCAGCAGATTGCAAGAACCATAGCTGATACAATTCGCGTAATGGCATCCTTTTGTCAGACCTTTTTCATTTGCTGATATGTGCCAAGCAAATTGAGCAAAGCAATGATTGAAAAAAAAAAAAAACTGAATTTTACTTAGCTAGCACAACAGTCGCATTGCTGAGGATTATTAATTGGATTAATGTCATGAGAGAGAGAGAGAGAGAGAGAGAGAGAGAGAGAGAGAGAGAGAGAGTCCAAATCAAACTATCAAAGGTATCCATTACTTCCACACAAAGGTTCATAGCAGAGCAACCAAAAACCGAAATCAACGTAGCTTCCTCAAAGTTCATATACAATATTAAAAGAATTGCAATATAGAATACATTCACCTTGAAAATTCTAATCAGATGATATATTAAATAAGCAGATGCCCAACTCGAATGATATCACGCAAGCTAATAAATTGATATTCATCTCCCTAATAACAAGTGTTTTGGCCAGAGAAAGAGTGATCCAGGTAACATAACAGAATACTCAATGAACGTATAATTGCCCCATTTAGAGGAAGGTGACATCGAGTCAGAACAAATCTAGCAAGCTGAATTCAGGGGTACTAAACCATACCAATAGAAAGCACTTGGGAGTGAGGTCATTCAAATCACCAACAGTTTAAATAACTAGACAAAAGGTATTGAGTGGCATCAAAACCAAAATACAAACTTCCAGAACCAAGCAGCAGCATTTAGCAACTCTCGGAAAGTTACCAAAATGTGAAGGCATATGTGACCCGTCAATGACTTGGATATCTGATATCCATAATTTCTCTCGAAGGTAGAAGCATTATACATACTTCTACCTCCCTCTTCCAGATTGCTCTAAAATTATCCTCTGAAGAGATGATGTGATACAAGACTCATTACTGAGGGAACTCGTGAAGTCAAAAAATCAACGCTATATATACAAGACTTGGAAAAACAAATACAGTGTAAATCTACACAAAAGGAGGTTCATAAGATTTCCTTTGCAGAACTTCTCTTATTGATAAAATGTATAAAATCAGAGTACAACTATAAAAACCTAGGAAAGAACTGCTGAGAGTAACTCCTGAATAACTCCTGAATTTAGCTTGGCAAAAACAAGTTTGTCGCTGCAGGGATACTTGTTTGGATCACTGTCATCACACACACACACACACACAGAGTCCAAAATGAATGAGTAAAATGAACCATAGGTGTATTTTAACTGCACTTCAACCACAAGGTACACAGCAGATCAACTTTCACCTTCCTTCTATATTCCTAATCAGATTATACGTCAACAAAGCAGATAGAGACTAGAATAAAAAAAAGTCGAGCTAGCTTGAAGACATTACCCATTCAACCCATTGGTCTCAAGCTTTGTTCTATGTAAGAGAGACACATGAACAGAGAAGTCAAAAGAGTGATCCAGGTTACATAACAAAATACTTGATTTAGAATGAAAAAAAAAAAAAGTCAAGCTAGCTTGAAGACAATATCCATTCAGCCCATTGGTTTCAAGTTTCATTTTATGTAAGAGAGATGCATGAACAGACAATTCAAGTGTAA
Source organism: Coffea arabica (assembly GCF_036785885.1). NCBI lineage: Eukaryota > Viridiplantae > Streptophyta > Magnoliopsida > Gentianales > Rubiaceae > Coffea > Coffea arabica. The sequence continues at coordinate 34,707,466 of NC_092314.1, forward strand.
CAGACAATTCAAGAGTGATCCACGTTACACAACAAAATACTTGATTTATAATTGCTGATTTCAGAGGAATGATGAGCCATCAAGTCAATTCAAGTATAACAAGCCTCATTCCAGGAAGTAATTCCTATAAATAGAAAGAACTTAAAGTCTCAGGTCATACTAATCAGAACACCTTAACAAACAAGTTTAAAGGTATCCAATTGGCATCAAAGCCATATACAAGCTTCATTAAGAATAATCATCAAAGTAGCAAGTCACTAAGAAGCAAATTACCAATATGCAAATGTATGTCAATCAATAGTGGGCAGTCCAACTGATGTGGATATCTGAGTCACGACATATTCATTGGCAGCTAGCAGCACCAGACAATCCGTGCCTCATTCTACCAGATATCTATACAATTATACTACAGAGCTATGATCTAACATATGATTAGCACATAAAGTCGACCAGTAATGCACAACAGTTCAAAAAATAAATGGCCATTTAATCACAACACACGAATGCACTGTATTAGCCAAAGTTCTATGCCTAGAAAGAACTAGTCCAGATTTTGGGATGCATTATTAAATAAAATTACAAGAAAGTTATGCAAAAAAAATGTGGATAGGAGCTTAAATCACAAATAAATTTGAATGCTTATAACTGCCAAAAACATGGAGGAGCATACAACAATAGATAGTAGAAAGCTTCTGTGAATGGAAGTCTTCATATTTGTCCGCTTCATGTTCTAAACAGAATTCCATAATTTACTCCTCCAAGCAAATTTTAAGCAGAACATTTCATCATAATCCGAGCAGAGTATAGTATATCCATCATCACAGTCTAAGCTACGACACAATACAAAAGAATATCCAAAGTTACTCATCTTGTCACATATAAATAAAAAAGGACACACTTATGTGACTGCAAACACTAGTTTCCTACATCAGACAGAATATAGACAAGCATTCCATTTAAATAACCTTACTAAATGCTCTGATGTGTAGCAGTGTACTACTCTATTTTTTAGATCAAACCATGATCGGCAAAATATCCATGTTGCTTCACATCTACTGAAGTTTGCAACATCCAGACCAAAACAAGCACCACAAAATTCAGATTAATTGGAAGCAAAGCAGAACTCAGGTCAGTGAGAAAGTGTAAAACTTCAAAACACCCAAACTATAAAAAAGCAAAAGAAAACACTTGTTGAATACTATTGCCACTTCCAGCGAAAATGAATTTTCAGCTACAATATACATAGTTTGTTACACCTCAGCTGTGAATGAGAAACTACAGAAAATCTGCTACTTTCTCCTCTTGAGTGGCCCAGTTTTGTAGCCACACTTAGTGGGCTTCCCCCATGGTGTACGTGAACCACGTCCATGACTCCCACTACTCTTACTTTTCCCTTCACCGCCTCCATGCGGATGATCAACCGGATTCATTGCCACACCTCTCACCTTTGGCCTCCTTCCCAGCCACCTGCTCTGCCCAGCCTTCCGTAACTTCTTCTTCCCATGCTCTGGATTCGATACCTGTCCGATTGTTGCCCTACACCTTGTGTCTATACTCTTCTTTCTCCCCGACGGTAATTTTATATCACAAAACCTGCAAAATACATGACTCTCAAAAAAAGCACAAAAATCCAGGCCACGGCATAGCACCACAACAGCCACCCCATCAGCCCTCACTACAAATTCATTCTACATCATTCCAATAGAGCCACAACCTTCAACTGCCACTACTTGTAAACTATGCATGAAAGATTATACCGTCTTATCGACCAAAATTCTTCCTCAAACTTTCAATCTTTCACGATGAAACCCATACATAATAACGAGAAAACTACAAGAACAATTTTGTACCTTGTGCTCAATATGTTGTACCTTCCCTACACCTACAACCTCCACCATTATTTTTCAATCAATTCTCTGGTCTAATTTAAAAGCAATAGCTCTCCAACTACCAAAACGATGCCGTATTTACACCGAATTATTCATAGCACAAGAAAGAAATAAATCTAGCACTAGTAAATAGAAGTAACTGTACCTAGACGACGTCGTGTTTGGCTCCGTTAAAATCTTAGCAACAGTGCCGGCAGCTCGGACGAGCTTGGCGCCTTGACCGGGTCGCATCTCGACGTTATGGATCAGGGTCCCGATCCGCATCATCGACAGAGGCATACACGACCCGACTTGAGAGCTGATATCCAGCGTAAACATATCGTTCATCATCATCGGTTGGGGAACCCTAGCCGGCGGCTTCCTAGTCACGGTTTCGATTGCACCTGCAATATTTTGATTAAAAAAATGAAACTTCAGAAATGAAAATGGAAATTGAAAATCAGTCTTGAGAAATTATGAGATGTACTTGAAGAAAAGAAGGCGTGGCTGTTGGCGGGCTTCGTCTGGCAGCGGAGGCTGCCGAGGAGGATTGATGAAGCCATGCGACCTCTTGAAAACGACATCGTTAAGGCGTTTTGGGTGCAAATGGAAAGAGAGGAAGGCAAAGGGAAGCGGTTTAAGGACGCTAGAATTTGCAGTCTGCACCGTCAAGGGCTTTCGGGGGGAAGGAGAAAACGACGACGCCGTTCGGGGTTTTAGTAGTAGTAATGTAGACTATTTCCTTTTTTCTATTTGTTTGCGTTGACGTTTGAATTTTTATGCTAGCAAATTTTAAGCTTTAGTGCGGGAAGGGGGGGGGGGGGTTGGGTTTGCACCATCCCACATCGAAAGATCGTGGGGTCTTTACTCTGGGTTTAAGGTTCATGGGCAGCCCTTCCTATCACTAATTGATTGGATAGGGTTTCTCTATGGGTCTCCCTTAGATTGCTTTGTTGGGTCGATTTCTCAATGCTTCCTGTGTCATTGAGTGTAGTGGGTGTGTGTGTGTTTTCTACCATTTGGAAGGAAAAAAAAATTTAAGCTTTAGTGATTTATCATTTTTTTTCTTTTGAGGAAAAATTTATTTTATAATGATTTTTTATTTTTTTTCTAATGGGTGCCCCGAATTCACGTCTAACTTATCATGTCAAAACATACATTAATATTAACATTATGATACATGTATAAAAATTAAATTTCAAATTTAAAATTTGTATAGTTATTATTCATTCAAATGTAATATTTGCACACTTAGTATATAGAAGATTAATTCTAACATTAAATGCGTAGAATAAAACCATGCAGAAAAATTACACAATTTTTTTCCATAGGGGTTTTTTTGGAAGAGACAAGGGTGGTAACGATTGTCATTGTTCCCATATGATATAACAACTTTTCAACTCGTTATAACTTATCGCAAACCGCATATATATTTTTATGACAAAGATATTATATTTGGGTACTATTTGCGTGGGTCTTTTTATTTTTATTGTATCAGAATTACGCATTTATGTGGGTCAAGGGGGAAAGAGAGGGAAAGCTGGATTTGGTGATATGGGTAAAAGGAGTGTAAGTAAGAGATTTAAATTTGATACCTTTAATTACACTAAAAAAAATTTAAAAACAAAAGAATGTTCACATGGGTCCTTATATTTTTATCAGGTCAAAATTACATGGCATTATTTGATTCTCACAATTTGAATTTTAGCATTGTTGGTCCATTTTGGGCCACTAATTATTTGGTCTAACAACTGTCCCTCTACTGTTTGCTTTTTTTTGAAATGGTGCTTTAAGATATACACTTAAATTTAAGGGTAAAATATAGAAAACCTCCTTGTGGTTTGACTATTTGACACACTACCTTCTCATTATTTAAAAACACCCACGTTACTCCCTCGTTCTCTAGACTAGAGTGGAATTACGTTTTTTGATCTGCTGTGAACCGGTAGTCTGTCTATTATTAATTTTTTTTCTTTTTTATTTTATTTTCCTTTCCTTTCCTTTTTTTCCTTTTCTTTTCTATTCTTTTTCCTCCATTTCACATTCTCAACAACTCACAATATCGAAGCAAGGGGGCCTTGGCATCTATTCATTTTTTTTTTTCATTTTCACCTTTTCTTTCTTTTTCCTCCTCTCTCCTGCTCCCCTTTCCCTTCCACCACTTCACACCACCATTTCTTCCACCAGAACTTTGCACACCATTTCACACCACCATCCCCTCTTCACCCGAACTCTACACCATTCCCTCCACCACTTTACACCACTATCTTCTCCACCCAAAATTTAAAATCCTGCAAATTTGGAGCACCATAATATGAGAAGTAGTGGGTTGGTTTGTACTTTTATGTATTGCTACAGATCTAGTCCCCCATGGGAAAAATGGGCACCACAGGATCAGCCATCAAAGACCCAAAAATTGGGCAGAGAAATTCTATAGGTGGGTCTCATTTTTGCTATGATTTCAAGGAGAAAGAAGAAAAGGACTGGTAGTTGGAGATTTTCCATTTCTGCAACTTGCCATTTTCACTGATCTGATTTGTCTACTTTTTCAAGAATTTGATGGTGGAAGCTTATGAATTCATGAAATTTTTTCTTGGATTTTTGGGTGAATTTGGATTTTGGGGCCATTGTTGTGGAAGAATCTTTGGAGACAAAGTCGGGGGCGGTGGTGGAGACAAAGTCGGAAGCGGTGGTGGCGACTAGCGGCAGTAGAAAGAGATGACAGAGGAAAAGAGGGAGAGGGTATGAATAATTTTTGCTATGATTTCACGAAGGCAGAAGAAAGAGGACTTGTAGTTGGAGATTTTCCATTTCCGAAACTTGCCATTTTCACTCATCTGATTTGTCTACTTTTTCAAGAATTTTATGATGAAAGCTTATGAAATTCATGAAATTTTTTCTTGGATTTTTGGGTGAATTTAGATTTGGGGCCATTGTTTTGGAAGAATCTTTGGAGACAAAGCCGCAGGTGGTGGTGGCGACTGGCATCAGTAGAGAGAGATGGTAGAGGAAAACAGTGGGAGGGTATGAATAATTTTTAGAAAATTTTAAAAGTGCATCAATAATTATAAAATTTGTAAAAATATCTATGATAGTTAAGTCAAAGCACCAAAATTGAAAGAAAAATGACGATAAAACAAAAAATATTAAAAAAATAATATATCACTTGCAGGTAGCATACAGGTTACCGGTTAAATTTTACTTTAGTCTAAAGTACGAGGGGGCTATATAGGTGTTTTTAAATAATGAGAAAGTATCATATTTGAGGAAGTTAATTTCAAGGGAGTGCAAGGGAGTATCATAATGAGGTAGTACAAGGGAGTTTTGTGTATTTTACCTAATTAAAACCTAATTTATCAAGTTAACAAACACACTCACATAAAATTCACCCCTTACAATTAGACAATTTTTGAAATTAATTTCACTTTTCAAAAAAAATCAGGAAAAATTGCCAATTTGGTCCCTCACATTTGAGGAAAAAACTTTTTGAGTTCCTGACTTTTAAAATCAGTAAAAAAAAATGTCCCTAATATATAAAAATTATAGCCATTTGGTGCCAAAGCTCATTTGTACTAAATTTTTAGACTAGAAAGCACACGTCTTCCTCATGTGCCTACAATTGCCAAGGCAAAGTGGAAATAAAACTCATTTTCCTTCAAAAAACACACATGACCACCCCTCCCCCCCTATTTTTAAGCACTAAAACTCTATTTCTAATTCTAAGTTACCAAAACCCAAAACCCAATTCCCAATAACAAAACTTCAATAGATGCACTTTCACAAAAAGATGATAGAAAATAGCGTAAGGATCAGATTGAAAAATGATAAAAAACAATCGAGAAGCACCAATGAATTGCCACACATGATAAAATCTCGTCTAAATAGCAATATTGTGATTTGATACATATATTATGTAATATTATAAGGCTACATGTGTTATTTATGAACTTACTGAAAATTTTGTTGGGAATTGGAGTTTTGGGTAAGAATTAGAAATAAGGTTTGATAAACGAAAATTAAGGGAAAAAGGAAGTCATGTGTTTTTTTTTTTGGTGAAGGGAAATAAATTGTATTCCTATTTGCTCTTGAAATTATGGGCTTGTGAGTTAGACATGCATTTTCTGACCAGAAAACTAAAAAATGAGTTTGGGGATCAAACGTGCAAAATTTTAGTATTTGAGTAATTATTTTGGCTGATTTATAAATGCTCCGTTTGGATTAACTGTTTTTTGGGATATTTTTCAAATATTTTACTATAGCAGTTTTTGAAATACTGTTGATATCGTTTGGATTGCTATGAATGAAAAACTCATTGTTTTTGAAAAACTTCTCCGTTTGAATTGACCTATATTTGAAAAACAACTATTATTTCGTTTAGATCCCCTAAAATTTTGAATTACTGTTTTTGCAGTAAAAAACCAACTCCTGAGTCAACATTGTATTTCGTTTATATACAGTGTTTGTTAAGAGCGAAGACAACCTAAGAGGGGAGTGAATTAGCTTATTTACAAGCTAATCGTTATGTGACACTTTTTTGTTCAATATGAAATTTATCCTCTTTTTTAGGTGATCACTCAATGAATCAATTTATAAGAGAGCAATATCACTAAGGAGTAGAAGAGATAAGCAATTAAGATTCATAAGATAATAAAATAAAGAGAGGAATTGCAAACCAATTTGACCATCAATCTCCTCTTGAGCTTGTAGATCACTTTATGGAACAACCTTCTTTAAGTTCATGAAATACAATCAATTTTTGTGTATAAAGGAAGGCTCAATTCCTCCTTACCCCAAACTACACTCAGTCAAACCAGAAAGTTTTACAATCACTTAGGATAACCTTCACAAAACTACACTTATTGAAATATTTTTCTCACACAAGAAAAAGTTCACGCGAATCTTGCACCACAATGAGTACAATTCTTCCTTGTAGAGTGTTTTCTTACTAAAACTACTCTTAATCTTTTGTATTATCAGTGTGCAAAAGTTCTTTTTAAATTTCTGATCATATACTATTTATATGAGACCAAAAAGAGTTTCATTAATGTTTCCAACGGATAGAAGGCCGCTGAAAAGTCAACTAACTGTTGGGAATATCAGACGTTCGATACCTCCGAAACTTGCATCCGAAAGCAGGTAGAGAGTTTGAAAAATCTTATTTAATTCTTTTGGACGTCCGGTACCTCTAATGCTTGAGTTCGAAAGCAGACAGTGAGTTTGAAAAATCTTCTTCAATTCTTTCGAATGTCCGGTACCTCTAATACTTGCGTTCGAAAGCAGACAATGAGTTAGAAGGAATATCTTAATTCTTTCGAACGTCCGGTGATAAAGTTTTTCATGCGTCCGAAGTGCTGCATTGATTATCGGACGTTCGATGTTGTCTTCACGAGTGTCCGACAGTTTTCAAGTTCCTTTATCTCATTCAATTACTCTTGCTCTTCGAGTCAGGTTGCTTATATCTGAAAGGATTTCTTTTTGAAGAGATATTAGTATCATCTAATTGTTTTGCAAACATCAAAAGATAGGGATCGAGATCAATATTTTTCTCCTCCTTTTTTATGATGACAAAATAATGGACGGAAGAAAGAAAAAAAAATAAGCATAAGCTCCCCCTTACTCATCACACCCAAAACTTTTAAGTGCCAAATTCATAATCTCAGAATAACTCCCCCTTACACGTAGCATCCATTTCTCCTTCTTTTTGTCATCATAAGATAAGAGAGTAAAGGTTAGCAACTAATATCAATCAGAGTTCAACAATCCATTACACCATTACATAGCAGTCACAACATCAAAATTTCGCAACCAATACCAGCCAAGAACATAGAAATAAAACCAAGAGAAATACTAAACAAAGAAATATCAACCAAAATATATCAGCCATTCAATTAGAATCCATTAGTGTTAACCAAAATCAGTCATATTAATTAACATTCATTCCAAAACACCAGAGAAATCCATTAGTATAGAGCACTAGAAACATCAAAAGAAAAGAAAGAAAAAATACAAAAGACCATGTAAATGCATCCTAAATGAAGTGCAAATGCCCTTAGAGTACCTAAATTGTGATTTTGAATGATCCAGGCCTCCTTCTTGCAAAACGAAACTGAAAGGGATCCAATTCATCTTCAGTTTCTTCATCATCTGCTTCACTATCCTTAGTAGTTGGAGCCTTGTGTTTGTCTGAAATCGAGGGATCACGAGGAGTAGGTTGAAAGCTCAAGGCATGGATTTCAGCAATGGGAGGAGTGGACTCAGTTTGTGGTTCTTTCTCTTGTGGGATAGGAGTTAACTCAGTGCGTGGCTCCTTTTGATGTATGTGTTCGTCCTCTTGTGGGACAGGAGGCGCAAGCAGATTTCTTTTGTCCAAAAGGGTGGCTTGTTGCTCAGGTGTCATGGTTATCATTAGACCATCTTCAAGGAGAAGGGCATGTTGTTTGAGTTCCTCAAATAGGAAATTGACTTCATGATTAGATGAGGTGGGTTGAGTAGATGATTTGCGAGGATAGATGGAAAATGGTAAAATGACATGAGACGGTTTGAAAGGTTTAGGAGTAACAAGAGTTTCATGACAATTTTTGGTTCTAAACTCCAAAACAGCTTCCTTATAACACCAGTAGCCATCAAAAAACCTGATACTTTTTCTTTCAAAATGGGCTTTGGTAAAAACAGAGGATGAATTCTCTTTTGGAGATACTCCAGTGAAAGAAATTTTGAAATGATCAAAGATTGGAGTAAAAAACTTTCCATAAGAGAGTTTTCTACCGCTATCAGTGTTCAGTTTGAGCAAAATTTACGCATGACAAAGCCAAATCAATTCTGATTTTCTCAACAAACAATAAAATAGATAAAACTCCATTTTATTGGCACCGGTTCTATGACCGTCAATAGGAACTGACAATAGGTATCTTGGGAGGAAAACATCTAGTAACTGTATTATGAGTGACTAACTAATATTTAAAGGAGTACAAACCTAACCGATTATTTACAAGAATACCCTTACTAATTTATTATCTACAAGAATATTAATATTCTCCTAACACTCCCCCTCAAGTTGGAACATATATATCATAAGCACCCAACTTGTTACAAATGTATTTCACTCTAGAACCCCCTAAATTTTTGATAAACAAATCAGTCAATTGATCTACAGACGGTACATGAGATGTCTTGATGACTCCGTCAAACAATTTCTCTCGAATGAAGTGACAATCAACTTCAATGTGTTTTGTCCTTTCATGAAACATTGGATTAGACGCAATATGGACAGCCGCCTGATTATCACACATTAAATTCATAGGCTGTTCATGCTCAAACCCAATTTCAAGTAACATGCTTTTCAACCAAATCAATTCACACACAGTGTGAGCCATAGCGTGGTATTCAGAGTTTGCACTTGATCTGGAGACAACTGTTTGTTTCTTATTCTTCCACGACACTAAATTACCACCAACAAACACATAATATCCTGTGGTCGATCTTCGATCTGAGGCAGAACCAGCCCAATCTGCATCACTATATCCTTCAATATCAGTGTGCCCATGATTTTGATACAGCAACCCTTTTCCAGGAGCACTCTTAAGATACATGAGAATCCGTATAACAGCATCCCAATGACTAGTACGAGGGGTATCAAGAAATTGACTCACAACACTCACTGCAAACGAAATTGCTTACAGTGAGATAATTTAATTTACCCACAAGTCTTCGATATTGCTTAGAATCATCAAGTAATGCACCTTGATCTCTTACTAATTTCACATTGAGATCCATAAGAGTATCCATAAGTCGACAACCTAACATACTCAACATATCGAGCATATATTTCCTTTGATATAAATAAATCCCATATTTAGACCGAACTACCTCAATACCCAGAAAATACTATAGATGACCTAAATCCTTTGTCTGAAAGTTTACCTGCAGATTGGATTTAAGTTTCTGGATCCCCACAATATCATCACCTGTAATTACAATATTATCCACATAAACAACTAATAAAATTTTACCAACATTAAAATACCAATAAAATACAGAGTGATCTACTCCACATCTTGTCAGACCGAACTCCATGTCAACACTACTAAACCAGCCAAACCAAGCCCTCGAAGACTGTTTCAATCCATATAAGAATTTTTTCAAACGACAAACCAACCGCGAATTCTCCCCCTGAACAACAAATCTAGGAGATTGTTCCATACATACCTCTTCTTCCAAATCTCCATGCAGAAATGTATTTTTCACATCCAACTGATGCAATGATCAATTATAAGTTACTGTCAAAGAGATAAGGAGACGAACAGAGATAATCTTTGCAACAGGAGAAAATGTTTCGAAGTAATCGATTCCATACACCTGAGCAAATCCTTTAGCTACCAAACGAGCTTTCAATCTATCAATAGAACCATTAGATTGTACTTTTATAGTATACACCCATTTACAACCAACAATCGGCTTACCAGAGGGAAGAGAAACAAGATCCCAAGTACCATTTTTCTCCAAAGCAAGCATCTCTTCTTGCATAGCTAACCTCCAATCAGAATCATTGAGAGCATGGGTAATAGTTTTAGGAATGGATACCGAATCAAGGAAAGTAACAAAAGAAGAATATGACAGAGAGAGATGAGAATAAAAGACAAAATGAGAAATAAGATGAGAAGTACAATGTCTCTTACCTTTACATAAAGCAATAGGAAGATCTGATTCACAGGAGGGCGTCATACTTGGATCTGAAGATTGAGAGTTAATTGGTGAAGTGCGTAGCATATTAGGAGCTTTCTCAACCATGGAACGACAAGAATAAATTTAAAAATTAGGACAAGATAATCGAGTTGTGGAATCTGGTGAACTAGATAACTCAGATAATAAAGATGAAGGGACTGGTAAAACAGGAGAAGAAAAAGAGGAACACTGGTCTAACTCACAAGACATACCTTGCTTCATAAAATAAGGAGTGGATTCAAAGAAAATAACATCAACACAAGTGAAAAAACGATTTAAAACTGGACTGTAACATCTATACCCCTTTTGCGCTCATGCGTATCCCAATAAATTACACTTAATGGCACGAGAATCTAATTTATCCACCCCGAAAGCAAACTGATGAACAAAACACACACACCCAAAAATACGAGGAGGTAGTTTAAATATAGGGTCATGAGGAAAAAGAATGGAGTGAGATAATTGGCTTCCAAGAATATTGGATAACATGCGATTAATTAAATAACATGCAGTTAAAACTGCATCACTCCAAAATTGTTTGGGCACATTCATGTGCAACAAAAGTGTCCGAACAACTTCAATTAAATGTCCAATTTTTCTTTCAGCAACTCCATTCTGTTGTGGAGTGTGAGGACAAGAGAGCTGATGAAAAATATCGGATTTAGTCATAAAGGTATCAAAAGGAGTGAAAAAATATTCTTTCGCATTATCACTGCGAAGTATACGTACAGGCACACCAAATTGATTCTTTATTTCTGTAACAAATGCACAAAAAATGATATATAATTCTGAACGATCTTTCATTAAATAAATCCATGTAACTTTGAAAAAATCATCAACAAAGATTACAAAATATTTAAAACTTAACTTTGAAGTGACTCGACTAGGACCCCAAACATCATAATGAACTAACAAAAAGGATTCCGAAATCCGTTTATTGATCCTAGGGGCAAAAGAAACACGATGATGCTTTCCTAATTGACAAGACTCATATTCTAATGAAAACAATTGACTCAAGGCAGGAACCAACTTCTTCAAATTTTGTAGAGACGGATGACCCAAACGACAATGAATTTCAAGAGGAGAAACAGTAGCAGGGCACGCAATCGGACCATTAGAGCTGAGAAAATAAAGACCATTATGTCACTCCCTCCACCAATCGTGCTCTTTGTCTTCAAATCCCGAATGACAATAAAATCAGGAGAAAAAGTAACTGAACACTGTAGAAATTTGATAAGCTTACTAACGGACATTAGATTAAAAGGCAAATTGGGTACGTAAAGAACAGAAGACAGCAGAAGAGATGGGTTAATATCTACAGTGCCTAATCCTTTAATTTTAGTTGTAAATCTATCAGTTAAAGTAACATGAGGGAAGGAAATAGACTCTTGAAAATTAGAAAAATTTCTAGAGGTACCTGACATATGATCAGTAGCTCCGGAATCAATGATCCATGAGTTAAAATTTTTGGAAGTGGAGAGACAAGCCGTAGCATTACCTTTTTGTGCTAAAGAAGCAGAGGGAAGAGATGCGTGATTTGCAGTTTGGTACTGCAGAAATTTGACATAATTTTTCTCGGATATGGTAAAAGTCTTTTGAGACCCTTGTGCTGAAGAATTCGATTCAGTTTGGTCAATGGTAACCGCATTAGCAAACCGATGTGGTTTTTCATTTAAATCCCAACAAGTATCACGAGTGTGATTCTTCAAACCACAATGAGTGCACTCACGGGTGCCTCGACCTCCACGACCCCCACGACCTCCTCTACTTCTTCCTCCACGAGAGCCACGTCCAAAGTTAAGTTGCTCTATCTGACCATTGTTAGCAACTAAAGCAGATTTGTCATTAATTAGAACACCATCACCCTGTGCATTGTCCTTAGATGCAAAACATAAGACCCGAGCATACGCCTCTGCAAAGGATGATAATTGTTCACCTGCTAAAATTTGAGATTTGATTGGTTCAAATTTTGGCTTGAGACCGGCCAAGAATTTGAGCACAAGCATTTGTTCTCTTTGCCTCTGCATAACTGTAATATCACTTGAGAGAGGCATTACGGCATTTAATTCTTCTGAAACTCGCTTAAGATCAGCAAAGTATTCAGTTACTGTCTTGTTATCTTGTTGCAACTGAAAATACTCCAAAGAAACATTATACATCCGTGAAAGATTACTACAATATAATAACCAGACATAATCCCAAACTTCTTTTGTTGTCTCACAATGAGAACAAATGTAAGCAATTCGTGGCTCCATAGAATTTCATATTGCTCCAAGAATTTGGGCATCCTCTTGAATCCACATTAGTTTCTTGTTGTCCTCCGTAGGAGAGTTATCTGTGAGATATCGTTGCTTTCCTAAGCCTGTCAGATAAATCTTAACGGCTTTTGACCACTGTTGATAATTAGTGTTATTCAACTTTCAATTTGTGATTTGTGGCATCACCATTGGCATAATATTAGTAGATGTCACAATATCTTTTGATAGACTTTCAACTATAGCGAATAGTACTCCAAACCAAACGAAGGGTCAAAACTCGAGATGAACAGCGCATGAACAGTGCCGTGAACAGTGAACAGAGCGCGTGAACAGTACTGCGATGAACAGTGCCGCGTGAACAATCGCGATGAACAGTATCGCGTGAACAGTCGCGATGACCAAAACTTTAGCTCGATGTTTAACCCTAACCCTAGGACTTTTGCTTTGATACCATGACAATAGATATTTTGGGAGGAAAACATCTAGTCACTGTATTATGAGTGACCAACTAATATTTATAAGAGTACAAACCTAACCGACTATTTACAAGAATACCCTTACTAATTTATTATCTACAAGAATACTAATATTCTCTTAACAGGAACCAACATGTTTGAAATGATTGTGAAAATGATCAGATTTTGAGAACTGAAATTCTCCAATTTGGCCTCAGCATGTGTGTTAAAGTGATTTTGAAAGTAGGCCATCAGTTTTCAATATGAAAATGGTGATGAGTAGTTGGATATTCTTCATAAGAGAAAAATTTTATAATTTTACTCCTACAGCCATCTTCAATTTTAGTTTTCAAAACTAGATTGACAATATCAGGAGGAAGAAGAATGTTAATGCCATTAACACGAGAGACAATTTTAGAATGGGAACTACCCTTCCTAAAATTAGCAAAAAGCTGATAAAGTATTTCAGGGTAATATGTGCTGGGTATAGACAGAATATGAGACTATTTTTGAAATTTAAAAAGCTTAAAAATTGGCTCTAGATCAAGCTTACAGAATTCAGAGGGGATAATGGTTATTTGAGTGATGAAACCTTTCTGTGAAATCAATTCAAACTTGTCTCTGGCATCATCATCAATGAACCTGGGCAATGTGGTGGCCTGTTGCTCTGTCTGATCAGTGCATTTTCTTTTTGCAGTGTGTTTTGTAGACCCACGAGTTGATTTGCTTGGTGATGGCACCATAGTTTCTTCATTTCCAAGTCTGGTTGTGCGTTCGGTGCCTGAAGGTCCTCCTCTCAATCGAACCATGATAAAATGTGGGATGATTTTCTTGGAGAATGTGATAAGAATGTAGATGAAATGGACTGATATGGGCTATTGAGCCTAGAATTAATGCTCGAATCTGCCAAAAGTGGATAAGTTTTGTGAAGTTAGGGTTTCTGAAGAAATTTGGGATCAGTCGAGTTTTTGACAGTTAGAAGAGAGTTTGAATGATGATCAGTTTGCAAAGGGGCAGTGAGGTCATTTGTGAAGAAACAAATTTGAAAATTTGAAAGTAGAGGAAAGTGAAGCCATGCATCCGAGACAACAGTTTTTTTTTGAACTAAATGAAGGAGAAAACTTCTTTATAACACGCCCCTTTTGAGTGTCGGACGGCCGAACGAAGAGACTAGTCTGACACAAAACTTTTCTGAACAGTAACTTAGAACGCTGTCGAACGTCCGTTTATCTGGTATCAGACGTCCGATAAAGATTGACCAGAGAAATTTTAGAAATTCTTTTTCAAAATGCCCAACTTTGTTCTCAAAAATATAAACTGATCCAGAGGTAATTATTTTTGTAAGAATATCAGTAATTTAATCTTTTGAACAGACATATTGTACATAAATTTCACCCTTTTGAACAAGATAACAAATGAAATGATGCTTTATGTCTATATGTTTTGTTCTAGAATGTTGAATGGGTTTCTTTGTCAAATTTATGGTACTAGTGTTATCACAATACATAGGCACACAATCATACACCAGACTAAAGTCATTCAAGATATTTTTCATCCATAACAATTGAGCACAACATGCACCGGCGACTACATATTATGCTTCCGTCGTAGACAAAGAGATAACATTTTGTTTCTTGCTAAACCATGATACTAAACAATTACCAAGAAAGTGACATGTATCACTAGTATTTTTTCTATCAATCCTACATCCACCAAATCAGCATCCGAAAATTCACATAAACCAAATTCATGACATTTTGGATATCAAAGACCATAATTTAAGGCTCCCTTTAAATATCTAAAAATTCTTTTAATAGCCATTAAGTGAGATTCCTTTGGAAAAAACTGGAAACGAGCGCACAAGTAAACAACAAACATAACATCAGGTCTACTTGCGGTTAAATAAAGTAAATTACCAATCATACCTCTATATTTCTTCTCATCTATTTTCATACTTTCTTCATCCTTATCAAGCTTGGTAGACGTACACATAGGCGTTCTAACTTACTTTAAATCCTCCATTTCAAATCTTTTGAGAAGTTCCTTTGTGTACTTAACTTGATTGATGAATGTACCCTCTTGAGTTTGAACCACTTGAAATTCAAGGAAGAAATTCAACTTTCCCACATACTCATCTCAAACTCATTTTGCATAACAGTGAAAAAAAATCCTTGCACAAACACTCATCAGTAGCACCAAAGATAATATCATCCACATATATTTGTACAATTAGAAAATCACTGGAACTTTATTTAGTGAAAAGAATGGTATTCACAATACCCCTTTTAAAATTATTTTCAACTAAAAAATTATTTAAACGTTCATACCATACTTTTGGAACTTGTTTTAATTCATACAAAACTTTTGAATGTTTAAATTCATGATTTGAATATGTTTCATTTTCAAAACCGGGAGGTTGGTCAATATAAATCTCTTGATCAATAAAATCATTTAAGAAAGCATTTTTAACATACATTTGAAATAATTTAAAACTCTTGAAAAATGCACATGCCAAAATCATCTTAATTGATTCTGGTCTAGTTACGGGAGCAAATGTTTCATCAAAATTCATTTTTTCTTTTTGAGCATACCCTGTGACGGCCCCGCTCTTTCCTAGGGCGTACCCTAAAAGATAGCAGACTACCCGCCTGACTCTCGTCAGGACTCACTCACTCACATTAACTTCAGAGATAACATTACCAGTGAACAACTGACCATTCACTCTTAAGTACAACTCCAATAAACTTGAAACATAAATTTGTCCAATAAAAGAAACAAAATGCTTGTTCTAAATATCCATTCTTAATATCACACCAACTCAAACAAAAGATTCAACCGTCTCAAAATTCAAAAGAGACCATGACTACACTATGTACACAGAATAACGGATCTTCCCAAAATACCTTTCTAGTTCAATCCAATCACTCTTCAATCTCCGACTCCTGTAAGGAAAACAAAACTAAAAGGGTGAGTTTATGCCCGTGAGGTTTCAATGCAAGCAACAATCAATAAGCACTTAAATCAGTACAGTTAAGTAAGTAGTGCATATTTCACTGTACAATCACTTTCATTAAGCAATTGAGGAAACACTTCACTTCACTGAACAATCACTTTTAAAAGGATGCGGTGCTCGCATTAAAGCCATTTCAATGCACTACACACTCCGTCGAACTCCTCCTTATAACCTCCAAAACAATAAACACTTCCTTCACTTGGATGGCCATATCAATATCAGTAATTTGCTACTTCGTGGTAATACTCGAGCATACCGAAACACTTACCCAAAGCTATCGTCCTATCCGACCAAGCCCTTTGCTGGCTCGAATAGTCCGTTGAACAGAGGGTTTTAGGGCCCAATTCAGCCAGTGTGATAAAGTACACACACGGCTTACAGTCATACACATTTACAATATCACTTGATCAATTATCAACCTTCAAACTCAACTAAGTCGAGTGCGATAAGTACACCCTCGACTTAGAAGGCGATGGACAATTGAGATACACTTTACAATGAATCACTTAACAATATTTCATAATAAGCAGATTTATCACTTAATTTCACTTTAGCAAACATAAACAGTTAAACACATAAATTCGAAAACACTCACCGTTAAAGATCGATTAAGCTTCGCTTTCTAGGTTAAACTCTTGATCACTTTCAATTCCTGAGGTAAAATACAACTACAATCATTCAAGTATTCTTAACATGAATTCTAATAAGTTTATTTAGAGTTTTAGGATTCTCTAAACATAGTTCAACTAAACCAAGCAATCTAGTACTCTTAAAACTCCCATTTGATTTACACTTTCAAGACTAGGAATTTTATGTACAACCCCAAATATATGTTCTAAAGTTCTAAAGTGTAAGGAGAGAAGTTTTAAGCATTAAAATCTCACCAACTTAAGGTTTAAATCACTAGAAACCAAGTTCCTTAGCTTATTAAACAAGATGTGAAATTTCAGCAATTCTTTCTTACATTTCTCTTCGAGATTTATTAAGTTTATCAACTAAGAATGATGAATACATACGTATACACCAAATTTAAAGTCTTGACAAGTATTTAGACTAAGATTATATCATTTTATATAATTTCTTAATATCAAAGGAAATAAAATAAAATAATTTTAGGGTATACACATAATTTTCTCGGGTTCTCACATACCCTTTGGCAACAAGTCAAGTCTTATTCCTCACGACTACACCTTTTTCATTCATTTTATTTCTAAAGAACCATTTTGTGCTAATGATGATTTTGAAATCTTTCAACTAGAGTTCAGAGATTGTTTCTTTCAAATTGATTTAGTTCCTCTTGCATGGTTAAAATCTAGTTTTTATCTTTTAAAGTATCAACAATATTTTTAGACTCAAAAAGTGAGACTAAGGCAAAATTATCCTCACAACTTCACCTTTGTCATTCATTTTATTTCTAAAGATCCATTTTGTGTCAATAATAGGATGATTTTGAGGCCTTTCAACTAGAGTCCAAAGTTTGTTTCTTTCAAATTGATTTAGTTCCTCTTGCATGGCTAAAATCCAGTTTTCATCTTTCAAAATATCAACAATATCTTTAGACTCAAAAAGTGAGACTAAGGCAAAATTATCCATTAATTATTTAGATGAGGAGCGAGTTCTTACCTTCTCGGATGGATCACCAATAATAAGTTCTTTGGAATGATTTTAAACAAACTTCCAACCTTTTGGAAGATCCCTAGGTATATCAACATCCTTGTCATTTTCTTCTAATGTTTGACTTTGTTGAAAATTGTCTACATTTGAATTTTCTTCTAATGAAGTATTATCTTGATCATGAATCGTGGGGTCCGTTTGGATTCTTGTTTTTGGGCCTGTTTTTGAAAAACTGTTTTTCACAATCCAAATGCTACAGTAAATGTGTATTTCAAAAACAACTCCAAAAACACCAATATCCAAACAATATATCAAAAACAACTCCAAATACATATTTAATATGTTTATTTCAACTTATATATTTCAATTATGTATAGGATATATATATATTATATTAATTTAAATATATTTATTTATACATATTATAAATATTTTACTTTATATAAAATATATTTTTATATATTTATATAAATATTATATATTATATAAATTATATATATTATAAATATGTTATTATACATTTATATAAATGTTATATATTATATATATTTAATATATACATAATATATATTATATATATTGAACATTTATATAAATGTACATTTTAACATAATATATATATTTATGTATATTTATAATATACATTTATATTATGTATTATATATAATATAATACATTTATACATTTATATTAATATGCATAATATTAATTACACATTTATACATAATATTAATAAATGTATACATTTATATTTATTACATTAATACATTTATACATAGTATTAATATATATTTATAATATATTAATTTATACATTTATATAATATTCATTTATAATTTATACACATTTATAATAATATACATTTATATATTTATAAATATATTTATATTATGTATTATATATAATATAATACACTTATAATACATTTATATATTTATTTATAAATATAATATATAATAAATAAATATAATACACTTATTTATTTATATATAATATATAAATTTATTTATAAATATAATATACTTATTTATTTATACATAATATATAAATATATTTATTTATAAATATTTATAATTGTATTATAAATGCATAAATGTATATAAATATAAAAACATAAAAATTATAAATGATAAATTATAATATACATTTATATAATATTCATTTATAATTTATATATTTATAGTAATTTACATTTAAACATTTATAAATATATTTATATTATGTATTATATATAATAAAATACATTTATATATAAATATATGAATATATTTATTTATAAAAGTACAAATATATTTATTTATAAATATTTAAATATATTTATTTATAAATATTAATAAATGTATTATAAATGCATAAATGTATAAAAATATAAAATTTATAATTTATAATTTATACATTTATATAATATTCATTTATAATTTATACATTTATAAATATATTTATATTATGTATTATATATAATATAATACATTGATATATTTTTATATAAATTTATTTATTTATAAATATTTATAAATGTATAATTATATATTGTTATACAAATATAAAAATTATAAATTATAAAAATACTCGAAAATATGTTTTAAAAATACATCTAAAAATAATCCATAAAACATCTACAGTAAAAGTTTTTTATATAATTTTTGAAAAACAACCAATCCAAACGGACTTGTATTTGAAAAACGAAATGCTACAGTGCTGTTTTTGAAAAACAACCCCAAAAACAGCTAATCCAAACGGATGTGAGTTTTTTGAATCTTTCTTGAACACCTACATCATCATGTTCACAACAACTATTAGAAATGTCATCATTAGATTCTTCAAATGTAACATGTATGGCTTCTTTTATGACAAGAGTTCTTCTATTATAGACCCTATATCCTCTCTTATTTTCACAATAACCCAAAAAAATATCTTCATCGGATTTCTTATCAAATTTTTCATGATGTTCCTTGATATTTAAAATAAAATATTTGCAGCCAAAAATTTTGAAATATCCAACGATTGGCTTTTTACCAAAAATTAACTCATAAGAGATTTTGTTCAAAATTGGTCTCAAAAGCACTCTATTCATTGCATAGCAAGCCGTATTTACGGTTTCAACCCAAAAATATTTTGATAAGTTGTATTCACTTAACATGGTTCTTGCGGTCTCTTGAAGAGTTCTATTCTTTCTTTCAACTATGTCATTTTGTTGAGGGGCTCTTACAATTGAAAATTCATGTATAATACCATTGTGATCACAAAATTTTAAAAAGTCACAAAATTTAAATTCCCAACCATTGTCACTCTTTATTTTAATAATATTCAAACTAAGCAGATTTTGAACTTTGGTAAATAGGAAAACAAAATTTTTGAAGGTATCATTTTTGTGAGCAAGAAAAATCACCCAAGTGTATTTAGAATAACCATCAACAACGATTAGATAATATCTCTTACCACCCAAACTAGCAAATTTGTGTAGGACCAAACAAATCAAAATATAAAAGTTCCGATGGTCTTGAAGTAGAAACATACTTTTTGGTTTAAAAGATATTTTGATTTATTTTCTAAATTGACATGCATCACAAATTTTGTCTTTCTTAAACTTAATTTTTGACAAATCTCTAACAAGATCCTTTATGAATATTTCTTTTAACAAGTCCATGTTGAAATGACAAAGTCTTCTATGCCACAACCAAGAATCTTCATTTGAAATTTTAAGGCATTTAAAGTTAGTGAAATCAACATTTTCAAGAATAACTACTTAGATGCCATTGATTCTTTTTCCTTTGAAAATGATATTAAACTTTGAATCAAGAACAAGACACTCATGCTTTTTGAACAAGACAAACAAATTTCTATCACATAATTGACTAACACTTAGCAAGTTATAACCCAAATTATTAACTAAAAGAACATTATGAACAAAAGTCTAACTATTCTTACCAACATCTTCTACTCCAATTATTTTGGGTTTGTTGTCATTTCCAAATGTCATTTTTTCACTTGATTTTGGCTTGAGTTTGATGAATTGTGATAGATCACCGGTCATGTGTCTTGAACATTTACTGTCTATGAACCATTTTGATTTCTTAATGATGTTCACCAAGTTTACCTACACACAAGTACACAAAATAATATTTGGTACCCTTTTTAATTTTTGGGTCTACGTGAGTTAGCATCATATCTAACTATCCATATGAATTTCATGCCTTTTCTCATGTTCTTTTTCACATAGCAATTACTTTTCATGTGATTTTTTTTACAACAAAAACTACACATAGTCAAGGAGTTATTTGTATGGATTGATTTAACCAATCTTATTTGTCTTCTCTTATAAATAGTAAACTCATTTGTACTAAAATTTAATTTCTTTTCAATAATGCCAAAATAAGGCTTTGATCCATTCCCTTGAGAACAATTTTGCTTTTTGTGTTAGAGTAACTCATTTAGATTGTCCATCATTCTTTTCAAATCACTTTGTTCCTTTCTGAATATTTCATAAAGTTTTGTTTTTTTTATCAAGTTCAATGTGTAGATTAGTCTCATTTTTTTTAAAGTAGTCATTTTCAGTTTTCAGCTTTTTATTTTATTGAAAATAGTTTGCATTGTCCTGAATAAGAAAACTAATTTTTTGTTTTATTTCTTATTTCTAGCATAAGATTCTTTCAAGCTATTATGCAGTCTTTCAGTGAAGGAATCAACATCATCATCACTTTCATCATCACTAACAAGTAGAGAGTTGCAGTTTGCTACCTCATCATCGCCAATGGCCATGAAAGTCATTTAAATAGATTTTTCTTCCTCTTCAATGTCACCATTTGAGTTGAATTCATTGCATATGATTTGAAAATTGTTGAATTTTAATTTTTGTTCAACTTTTCCTTCTTTCTTCCTCTTCATTGGACACTCATTCATGTAATGTCCATGTTGACCTCATTCATAACATTTATCACCTTATTTTTTATTTGACTCTTGCTTTCCTTTATTTTTTGCATTCTTGAATTGATTTGAAAATGAATTGCTAGATCCTCCTTTTCTGAATCTCCTTTTATTAAGTATTCTTTTGAAACTTTTTGTGATGAAAGCAAGATCATTGTTGCTAACATCCATATCTTCTCCATCCAAGGAAGCCAAGTCATCCTCATTTTAAGATACTTTTAGAGCAATGCTCATTCTTACCTCTGTATCTTCTTTTTCTTGTACCTTAGTCTTAAACTTCAACTCATAAGAGGTTAGAAAATTAATAAAAGATTCAATAAGCATAGAATTCAAATATTTAGCCTCCTCAATAGCAGTCACCTTACTCTCCCAATCTTTGGAAAGAGCATTCCGGATTCTTCTGTTTTTCTCTCCTAAGGAGTATTCCTTTTTTAGAACCTCTAAATTCTTAATAAGATCATTGAATTTACAATACATTTTATCAATATTTTCATGAGATTCCATCTTAAATGACTCATACTTAGTAACCAAAATAGACTTCTTTTGCTCTCTAACATTCTCACTATTTTCATGAGTTTCTCTCAGTTTATCCCAAATTTTCTTAGCTGACTTGCAGCTTTTGATTCGAATAGATTTATTTGAGTCTAAAATACAATATAACACATTCATAACTTTTGCATTCAAGGTAAGGTGAGCTCTATCATCACTAATCAATTAATTTCTGGTTTTTGGTCTTGATCTATGAGTATTTTCATCAATTATCGAGACATCGTATGGACTTTTATTAACAGTGAACCACAATTCAATATCAATCGATTGTAAGAAATAATCATTCTTTCTTTTCAACTCACATAATTCGATCCATTAAACATTGGAGGTCTAGTGACAGATTATTCTTCAAAAAATATGGCATTGTTAGTTGTCATTTTTACTTCTAAACCGATTGAGTTTAATCTTTAGGAGACTAAACTCTGATACCAATTATAAGGATCGAAAACAACCTAAAAGGAGGGTGAATTAGGTTGTTTAAAAGTTAATCAAGTTATGTGACACTTTTTTGTTCAATATGAAATTTACTCTCTTTTCTAAGTGATCACTCAATGAATCAATTTATAAGAGAGCAATATCACTAGGGAGTAGAAGAAATAAGTAATTAAGATTCACAAGATAATAAAATAAAGAGAGGAATTGCAAACCAATTTGACCACCAAGCTCCTCTTGAGCTTGTAGATCACTTTATGGAACAAATTTCTTCAAATTAATGAAATACAACCAATTTTTGTATACAAAAGAATGCTCACTTCCTCACCCCAATCTACACTCGGTCAAGTCAGAAAGTTTTACAATCATTCAGAATAACTCTAACAAAGCTACACTTATTGAAATATTTTTCTCACACAAGAAAAAGCACACACAAATCTTACACCACAAATAGTACAATTCTTTCTTATAGAGTATTTTCTCACTAAAACTACTCTTAATCTTTTATATTCTCAGTGTGCAAAAGTTTTTTTTAAGTTTCTGACCATGTACTATTTATATGAAATAAAAAAGAGATTCATTAATGCTTCCAACGGATAGAAGATAGTTGAAAAGTCAACTAGTCGTTGGGAGTATCGGACGTCCGATACCTCTAATGTTTGCGTCCGAAGGCAGACAGTGATTTTGAAAAATCTTATTCAATTTTTTCGGATTTTCGGTACCTCTAATACTTGCATCCGAAAGCAGACAGTGAGATAGAAGGAATATCTTAATTCTTTCGGATGTCCGGTGATAAAGTTTTTCATGCGTCCGAAGTACTGCATTGATTATCGGAAGTTCGATGTTGTCTTTACGAGCGTCCGACAGTTTTCAACTTCCTTTATCTCATTCAATTGCTTTTACTCTTCAAGTTAGGTTGCTTCATATCTGAAAAGGTTTTTTTTTTTTTTTTAAAAGATATTAGTATCATCCAATTGTTTTGTAAATATCAAAAGATAGGGACCAAGATCAACAGTGTTCACTGTATACAAACGACATCATTGGAGCCCAAAATATAAAACAATGGATATTTCACACCCAATTCCCTTTGGCAGAACTCCATTTGACTTTCCCTTCTCTATTTGCTGTTTTGGTCTAAACAATTCCCCCATTCGATTCTTCGCTGTCGAAGAACTCCATCCAATGAGTTCTTTCGATCACTTCTCCCGCGGTATCATTTCCTTGTAATATTGACTTTCCCTAAAAGTTAAATCTTGTTGTAGTTTCATCCCGCGCAACTCAACAAAGCCGATTGTCTGCAAAAACACTTTATTGAGTGTTCCTTCATCCGGCAGACACATGCGAGCTTATTCCCTTATGTTGTCGTGTGTTCCAATAGTTTCTTGAGTCCAAGTATAGCTGCATTCCCCCTTTTAATGTTGTGATGCTAATTCATTATCGGTTGTAAGGGTATGAATTAGATCCAAATTCGGGATTAAGTTGAAAATTTTTTCCCTTTTTTGTTGTCAGCCAAACCATAGCCCACTTGAAACCGTCTGCCACGAAATTCAAACAGGTTGAAATTATGAAGCTAGTATCGACCGGAAGAACTTCACAGGTTGCATTTATTTGACTTCGGTTTTCCCAAACCGAAACCTTCCTGCTCAGTCTGTATCTTATTTTATTTTTGTTAATCTTTATTTGTGAACTAGATCTAATCACGGCATCAATGCATCTTAATCATTGTTCTTTATACACATTTCATCTTACCTCAATTCTGCAATTCATCATTGCTCTTATACCTTTTTCAGCTATAGTCCTGTTCTTGCTTAGTCCTGTTCCAATAGTTTCTTGAGTCCAAATATACCTGCATTCCCCTTTCAATGTTGTGATGCTAATTCATTGCCGGGGTGTAAGGGTATGAATTAGATCCAAATTCGAGATTAAGTTGAAAATTTTTTTCCTTTTTTTGTCATCAGCCGAACCATAGCCCACTTGAAACCGTTTGCCACAAAGTTAAAACAAGTTGCAATTACGAAGCTAGCATCGACCGGAAGAATTTCACGGGCTGCATTTATTCGACTTCGGCCTTCCCAAACCAATACCTTCCTGCTCAGTCTGTATCTTTTTTTTTTTTGTTAATCTTTATTTGTGAACTAGATCTAATCACGGCATCAATGCATCTTAATCATTATTGTTTATACACATTTCATCTTGCCTCAATTCTGCAATTCATCATTGCTCTTATACCTCTGTCAGCTATAGTCCTGTTCTTGCTTATGCTTCTATTTAATTTTTTGCCCTCAATTTCAGATAATGGCTCATGGCCTGTTAGTTGCCTTTTATGATTTATATGGTTTAATAATCCCATCCATTGCATGAGTTGAGCTTCAAAGCAGTAGGGCAAAATGTTGTCTTAGGTTGTGGTTTTCGTTTGGAAAAAATCATTAATGCGACGCTAATTGCAAAAAGAAAAGAGACAGAAGTATCTTGTGTATAAGAATCTGTTGTGCTTAGAAATAAACATTAACCTATTGAACTATTAATTACTTCCTTACATAAATAATAAAAACACCATTGTGCTTATATCAGAGCTTGAGGTTTTTGAGTTGATGTATGTACACAATAAAATCCCCCTGTCTAATTTTTATACAGATCCGCCTGATTTAATTATTGTCGTAATTGCCTGAGGACAGCTTTGGCCGAGTTTTTTTTCTAATATTTGATAATCCAAACATAAGCATTTATTGCCCAAACTGTTTATTTTATGTCTGGCATCTATTTTTCGTGTTAGACGATTAGATATGCTAAATTGGTTACCTCACTTGACTTTGAATTTGGGTGACTACTATATCTATTATTGAATTTGTCCAATAACTACTATCCAGTAATATGTGTTATACCTTTAACTATTGGCAATGTTTAAAAAATGAGTCTGCTACATGCCCTTGGTGTTTTAAATGTCATGGACTTGCTTTTAACTATTATTGAATTATTTGTTCTGTATTTATGAAGCAGGTTTTTAAGTACAATAGGTAAAAGTTTGGGATTGGCTTGGTATGACATATTTTTCTGATTTTGTTTCATCAATGTGCAAGGTATCGCTTGGGGATTACAGAGAGATGGTTGGTACTTCATGGATAACTATATGCACATTCAGGGCAAACACTTGGATGATGAGAGGGATGATATTGATGTTGACAACATACTTGTGGCCTTCGTGCTACTGGAGTTGGCCCTTTTTGACCTGTTCATTAATCGTGTTCCGAGAAGAAGAAGAAGACTCCGAGATAATGCACTCTCTGGCAAGAATTATGTGCTTGAGTTGATAAATGATCATAGAGACAGAATTACCAAGAACATGCACATAGATGTTCCCTTGTTCCTACACTTGTGTGAGCTATTGGTTGAGCATGGTTATTAGCAGGCATATCCATCTCAAAGAGTGGGGGTTCATGAGTCTATTGCTCTTACATTAATGTGTTTGAGTCATGATGAGCGGCGGTAGTCATTCTAATCAGTGGTTGGTTTTTTGCATAATCAAAGTGGTCTCGTGCGATCTCATGCGTGGCCATTATTAAGTCGGTTGGGCTACCTGCGGTTACGGAATCGCCCGCAGAAGCCCCCTTGACTCTCTCTCTGCTGCTTGCTCTTCTTAGGCATTTTTTCTTGGTTTTTCAACTTCACTTCTTTACCAATTTCTTTTCTCTTCTTTCTTATTCCCAAATTATATTGAATGAGGTCTTTCTCGTTTGAGCTCGTTAACGGTCACTGGCATCGGGCTTTAACTGAGCACTTCTAGTATTCAATGGAGACAGTTGACTAGTATGTATGTCATGTTCTACAATCATTGGTGTAACTTGGTCGAGATCTCATTAGGCCAACAAATTTCAATGACATGTACTGAAGAATTCTTAACAATGGACTGTTTTGGATGTGGTTCAATGTAAATAATTACGAATTTGTATACGTACAAAGGTTTGTAAAAATTGCCACAAATATAACGATCTTTTTTTATGTAGAATTATGTTGGAACCTTAGATGGCACCCATGTCTCTGCTTTGTGTAGAGCAGAGATAAGGGGGCAGTACAAAAATAGATATGGTGAGTTATTTCAAAATATACTTACAGCCTGCGATCATGATATGTTTGAATGGGTTGGGAGGGTAGTGCCCACGACTGTAAAATTCTCCAAAATACCTTGTTTGATCCAAATTCGAGATTTTCAATGCCATCTCTCGGTATATTACTCATCTAGCTTCCGAAATTGTTAAATTTGGACAACTGATCAAGTGCAACTGACAAATAGTTCACGAATATTCTCAGTTTCATTTGTGTAAATTTGAGAAATAGATTGACTAACACTACGATTCATTGGTCGACAGGTAAATATTATGTGGTTGATGCTACTTACACTAACATGCCAATGTTTGGGGCACCGTTTAGGGGTGCTTAGGAAACACAACATGAACGAGTAGCTAAAATTTAGTTCAACTGGCGATATGCCTCCCTTAGAAATATTATAGAACGAACATTTGGGATTCTTAAAAAGCATTTTTTCATACTCAAAGATCCAATATAGAACTACCTCATAGCAGCTCAAAACAACATTGTACTTGCATGTTGTATCCTGCACAACTTCATGAGGAATTATGTGTCCAACGATGAATATTTCAACGAAGAAGTTGTCGTTGAAACCTTTGCTGATACACAGGAAGGAGGGAACCAAGTCCTGGAGGCTCGACCCATCGATATGTCATAACAGGGCATATATATCTGAAATGAAGATTGACGGGTAATTGCAGTTCATATGTATCTCAATGACCACAACTAGCATTTGTTCCCTGTCTTGGGTCCAGTGTGTCAGCTAGCAGTACAATAATGGGGCATTGAATCTTCGTTCGACTGGCCCTTATCAATTTGAATTATGACGATTTAGTACTTATGGTAACAATTACTCGAACTTGTACTGGATTAGAAACTTTTCATGACTTCAATAATCTTGGTAATATATCCTCTATTTAAAATTTACTGGATGACTACGTGATTTGTGGCTCTGTGGGACAAAAGAGTGGTATCGACACACCCTAAATTTATGTTGTTTCACTTAATAGACTAATATGATTGGTCTTTAAATAAAAATTCACTATACTATATTTTCGTTAAGGACGACATGATCATTTCGAAAAAAAAAATTATAGGTCTCCCAAGACAAAATTGTAATTATCTGCAAGTTTAAACTCTAAAATGGCGCACTTTCATAAATGAGGGCAGGTAGTAGCTTGTTAATGAGTTAAAAGAATTTTAAAAATATAGTTATTTTTCAAATATAGGTCAATCCAAACGGAGAAATTTTTCAAAATTAATGAGTTTTTCATTCACAGCAATCCAAACGACATCAATAGTATTTCAAAAACTGCTACAGTAAAATATTTGAAAAACACTCTAAAAAGTAGTTGATCAAAATGGAGACTATATTTTTCAAATTCTTTTAACTCATTACCAAGTTCTTGTTTGCCTTCATTCATGGAAGTGTGTCATTTTAAAACTTAAACTTGCAGATAATTACAATCTTG
Source organism: Coffea arabica (assembly GCF_036785885.1). NCBI lineage: Eukaryota > Viridiplantae > Streptophyta > Magnoliopsida > Gentianales > Rubiaceae > Coffea > Coffea arabica. The sequence continues at coordinate 34,735,855 of NC_092314.1, forward strand.
TCTTGGGAGAACTATCAATTTTTTTTCAAAATGATCATGTTGTTCTTAACAAAAATGCAATATGGTGACTTGTGTTTGAAAACCAATCATAGTAATCTATTAATTGAAGTAGCATAAATTTAGGACATGTTGATACTACTCATTCGACCCACAGAGTCATCGATCACGTAGTCATACAACAAACTTTAAATAGAGGATCTGTTACCAAGATTGTTAAAATCATGAAAAGTTTCTAATCTAGTACAAGTCCGAGTAATTGTTATTATAAGTACTATATCGACATAATTCAAATTGATAAGGGTCAGTCGAATGAAGATCCAAGACCCTGCTATTGTACTGTTGGCTGACACACTGGATCTAAGACAGGAAAGAAATGTTAGTTGTGGTCATTGAGATACATGTGAGCCACAATTGCCTGTCGAACTTCATTCCAGTTTTCTATGCCCTATTGTGACATATTGATGGGTTGAACCCCAAGACTTGGTTCCCTCCTTCTTGTGCATCAGCAAAGGTTTCAACGACAGTTGTTTCATTGAAGTACTCAGCGTTGAGCACATAATTCCTCATGAAGTTGTGCAGGGTACAACATGCAAGTATAATGTTATTTTAAGTTGCTATGAAGTAGTTCTACATTAGGCCTTTGAGTATGGAGAAATGTTTCTTGAGAACCCCGAACATTCATTTTATAATATTTCTAAGAGAGACATGTCACCGGTTGAACAAACCTTTAACTGCCTGTTCATGCTGTGTCTGTCAAACACCCCTAAATAGTGCCATAAACTCTGACATGTTAGTGTAACCAGCATCAACCACATAATATTTACATGCTAGCCAATGAATCTCAATGTTAATTAGTCTATTTCTCAAATTTACACAAACGAAATTGGGAATATTTGATCAGTTATCCAATAGCAGTTTCGAAAGATAGACAAGTAACATACTGAGAGGTGGCATTGAAAATCCCGAATTTGGATCAAGTAAGGTGTTTTGAAGAATTCTACAATCGTAGGCATTGCCTTTCCAATCCACTCAAATATAGACAAATTGCATATCATGATCGCAGGTTGCAACACATTTTGAGATAACTCACCATGCCTATTTCTGTACCACTCTCTTATCTCTGCTTTGCATCAAGTAGAGGCATGGGTGCCATCTAAGATTTTAATACAATCCTACGCAAGAAGAGATCGTTATGTTTATGGCAATTTTTACAAACCTTCGTACGTATACAAATTTGTAATTATTTACCTTGAATCACGGCCAAAACAGTCCATTATTAAGAATTCTTGGGTGCTTGTTATTGAAGTTTGTTGGCCTAATGAGATCCTGACCAAGTTGCATCAATGATCGTAGAAAACAACATACACGCCGATCAACTATCTCCGTTGAATTTTGAAAGCACTTGGCTAGAACCCAATGTCGCTCATCATGACTCAAGCACACTAGTGTAAGAGCAACAGATTCATGAACCACAACCCTCTGAGATGGATATGCCTGCCAGTAACTGCGCTCAATCAATAACTTGCACAAGTATAGGAACAAGGGAACATCCATATACATGTTCTCGATAATTCAGTCTCGATAGCCGTTTATCAACTTAAGCACATAATCCTTGCCGAAGAGTGCACTATCTTGGACTTTTCTTCTTCTTGGAATACGATTAATGAACGGGTCAAAAAGCACCAACCCTAGTAGCATGAAGGCCACAAGTATGTTGTTGAGATCAATATTATCGCTCTCGTCATCCAAGTGTCCGCGTTGGATGTGCATGTGATTATCCATGAAGCACCAACTACCTTACTCTATAATCCCTAAGTGATACCCTGCACGTTCATGAACACTTCTTCAAGCATATGGAAAATTAGGCATGATCTATCATAAAATCTTACTTGTTCACCTATAAAAATTGCACCAAAATCAACATTAACGAAACACAAAATAATGAATATAGCCAGTGGAAAAAAGAAATGCTAAGGGCCTAAGCTAGTTAATTGTAGGAAAAGGACAGATGTACATGAGTAAATCTAGAGGGGAATAAATGAACTGATTTTTAATAGAAAAAACTCGGAGAAGGTATTTGACCTAAAGTAGATCCCTCCAGTGGGCATGGTCCATCAGAAAGGTGTAGTTGGTAGCATCCCAACCTATAGTAGTGCCTCTTCTCTTAAATGAAATGTACAACCTAGTCAGGCTTTGCAGGGCATGGTATTTCGACTACTGTACAAGTCATTAAGTAACCCAACAATCTCGAGAACGACTTGACTCCCGATGTTATGAGGGGTTATTCCTCCCTTTCTATGCATATTGATAACATGTTGGCCAAATGCAATTTCATATTCCTTAGTGAAAGTGTTATGTTCCGAATATTTTGCTCGCGATTGACTCATATTTTTTTCCTTTGGGGTGGCAAAACCATAAAAATAACAAACTTAGGGTAAAGTTACATTGCTATATAACAAAAGAATGTCATACCAAACACCGAGTAAGTATAGCATCTTCAAAATAACATATCTTGAAGTAGTAAGTGACGCAAAGCTGCAAATCGTTTTCTCCCCAAACCGACTTCAAAAAACAAGTGCTGAGTCCCCTACTTATTTGCAAAGCTATCAAAAAAAGCAAAAAACTATTACCAAAACGTTATCCATATATAGCAAAAATTTAGACAAGATGCAATAAGACGCACCCTTGGAAGCATGCCAAGTAACAGAGGGCGAATTCAAAGTCAAGTCGGGTAACTAATTTATCAGACCTAATCCTCCAACACAAAAAATAGATGTCAAGCATATAATAAATAGTTTGGGTAACAAGTGCTTATGTTCGGATTGTCAAACATTTTTAAAAAACTCAGACAAAGCCGTCCTCCGGCAATTACAATAATAATTAAATCAGGCAAATCTATATAAAAATTAGGTAGGGGATTTATTGTATACTTACATAAACTTAAAAACCACAGGCTCTGATATAAGCACAATGGTGTTTTCATCATTTATAGAAGGAAGTAATTAATAGTTCAACAGGTTAATATCTATTTCTAAGCACAACAGATTCTTATACCCAAGATGTTTCTATCTCTTTTCTTTTTACAATTAGAGCCACATTAATAATTTTTTTCGAATGAAAATCACAATCTAAGACAACACTTTGCCCTGCTATTCTAAGGCTTAACTCATGCAATGGGCCAATTATTAAACCACATGAGCCATTATCCGAAATTGAGGGCAAAAAATTAAACAGAAGCATAAGCAAGAACAGGACCATAGCTGACAAAGGAGCAATTATCGTTTGTATAAAAGCAACGATGAATCGCAGAATTGAGATAAGATGAAATGTGTATAAACAACAACGACTAAGATGCGTTGATGTCGTGGTCAGATGTAATTCACAAATAAAGATTAACAATAACAAAATAACATACGGACCAGGCAGGAAGGTATTGGTTTGTGAAGGTTGAAGTCGAATAAATGCAGCCAGTGAAGTTCTTTCGATCAGTACTAGCTTCGTAATTGCAACCTGCTTGAAATTCCTAGCAGATGGTTTCAAGTGGGCTGCGGTTTGGCTGATGACAAAAAAAGGGAAAAAATAGTCAACTTAGTCATGAATTTGGCCCTAATTTGTACCCTTACATTCGGCAATGAATTAGCATCACAATATTGAAAGGGGGAATGCAACTATACCTGGACTCAAGAAGCTACTAGAAAACGTGACAGCATAAGGGAATAAGTTTGCATGTGTCAGCCGAATGAAGGAACACTCAGCAAAGTGTTTTTCCAAATAGTTGGTGTAATGGGGCAAATCCGCACGTGACACGTGTCAGCTCGGCCAACTACGCGTACCAGGTCGACCAAAGGGAGACCTCACGTCGAGCGCACATCAGTTCGGCAGGGAGATACTAGCTCGGCCATAACGGTTGTTCCCTATGGTGGCCCTCATGGGCCGCCGTCTCCGAACTTGTAGGAGGCGCCGCCCAAAACCCTAAGAAGACTCCAAACCCTAAGGGGACTCTGACTCCTACAAGGAAACTACAACCCATTCTGCCCTATATAAACCACATCTAAAGGTAACACAAGGTACGCATACACAAGTACTCTAGACTATTACTTTGTGGACAAGCTTGACTGACTTGACCGTCGGAGTTATTTCAGGGACGCCGGTCCCGCCATTCCCCTCTCTTCACAGGACTTTTAGCTCGGCTCATCCTCTCAGGTCGGTTGTGCCTGACCAGCTCGGCTCGCAACTGCTCACTCGGATTCGATTTTTGGCGGTCGCATCAATTGGCGCCGTCTGTGGGAACACGTAATTCTTCTCTTGCGAATCATGCCAAGAACTAGATCCCAGAGGAATGCCGATGGTTCCAAGGGGAACGAGGGAAGCAGCCCCCAGCACCCCTCACGAGGACCGACTCTTGGAGATGGAGGCGTGGGGCTCTCGCAAATTCCGCCGGAGCAGTTGGTTCAGACGGTGGCAGGGAACCTACCAACTTTTGAGGCCATTGTGAATTACCTCAAGGGGCAGGCAGTAGGCCAGCTCGGCCAGGGGCCCAAGAGCCAGGAGGGTAGGCCGTCCGAATCTAGGACGGGGAGCCCTAGCCCTCGACCTAAAAGGGAACGCTGGGAGCTCACACGAGACCAGGTGGACGTCGTGGAACCTTCCCACAAGCACTCCAGAACCGAGCACCCGGAGCCCTTCCGGAGATGTTCTAAGGAGGGGCTCTCACCACGGAAGGAGCAGCTCCTGGTGCAGGACGAGCTGGACCTGCTTTTAGACCCCGAGGCGGATAGGTATATCGCCTCCCCTTTCGTCCCTGACATCGAGGATTACCCGCTGCCGGCAAAGTTCAAAATACCAAGCATGAAGTCTTATGATGCGACCACGGACCCGGAGGATCATTTGTTCGCTTTCATGACCCAAATGCGCCTGCAAACTGCTGCAGATGCGGTCAGGTGCAAGACCTTTCCAATGTTTTTGGAGGGTAAGGCGCGTCAGTGGTTTCAGGGGCTTCCCCCCAGGTCCATCCGGTCCTTTGCCCAGCTCGCGCGACTCTTTGCGGCCCAGTTCGTTTCGTCACGGGCCTTCTTCAAGAGTACTGCTCACCTGATGACCATCCAGCAGAAGCCAGAGGAGTCCCTGCGCGAGTACATGGTGCGCTGCAATAACGAATCCCTTCAGGTTCGAGATCGGGATGACAAGGTGGTTATGGCTGCCTTCATTAACGGGCTGCGCAAGCAAAAGCTTTACACCGAGCTCGTGGAGAGACCCCCCAAGTCAGCTCGGGAAATGCTAGACCGAGCTCATGAGAAGGCTAACGCAGAGGAGGCCAATCGCCTTAAGAGTGCACAGGAAAGACTGAGGGATGACAAGCGCAGACGAGGCGCCGACCAGGTGGATGCTCGGCCTAGCCAGGGAAGGAAGAGCGCTTATGATCGCCTCCCCAGGAGCCGCCCAATCGGAGGAGACAAGCCCTGGACTACCCTCACCGCACCTCGAGCTCGGGTGCTCGCAGTTATGGAACAGGAGGGGCTCTCCCGACCTCCCCGACCTTTGGGTGGGGACAAAAGTAGACGGGACCAAGGGCTGTTCTGCGCTTATCATCGAGAGGTGGGGCATGACACGGAGGACTGCCGTCACCTCAAGAAAGACATTGAGAAACTAATCAAACGAGGTCACCTCGGGCAGTTCATACGAGAGGACCGAGCTGACCAGCAACGAGGGAGGCCCAGGTCGGAACGACCAAGCTACCTCCGGGACCGACCTCAGGGGCCTCATGGTCGAGCTCCTAAGCAGGAGACACAGAATCTGGCAGGGGTGATTAATACTATTGCCGGAGGACCGGCCGGCGGGGATAGTCATACAGCTCGGCGGCACAATCGACCTCCCCCCACGGGGGAGAGCTCGACCAAGCGGTTGAATATGTATGAGAAAATTATCTACGGACCTGAGGACGCATTCCCTCTGGCCTCCAACAATCATGAGGCTATTGTGATAGAGGTCATCACCTGTAATTACAAGGTGAAAAAGGTATACATAGACAACGGGAGTGCTATAGACGTGCTGTATTACAAGACTTTTAAGGAGTTCCAGCTGGAGGATAGACAGCTGGTCCCGGTTCGGACTCCATTGATCGGGTTTGCAGGTCCTCCCGTGAGGCCGGAAGGAATGATCACTCTCATGGTTACGGTGGGAGTATCCCCGAAGTGCCGAACTATTCCGGTAAACTTCGCGGTGGTTAAGGAGCCGTCGTCGTACAATATGATTTTGGGACGGCCCACACTGAATGCCCTCCGAACTGTTTGCTCCACGTTGCACCTCAGCATGAAGTTTCCTACTCCTGAGGGGGTGGCTGAGGTGCTCGGGGATCCAGAGGTGACCAGGGCATGCTACATTGCCACCCTCAAGGGCAAAGAAAAATTGGTAGCTCAAACGGTTTGCTTAGAGCCCTGGGAGCCTATGGAGAGAGGAGAGAGATTGGAGACAGACGAGGGTTAGCCGAGCTGCCTGTCCAGTCTGACCGGCCTGAGTGCACAGTGAAGGTCGGCGCCAACCTCGGCGAGCTGGTCAGGAGCTCTCTCGAGTCTCTTTTGGAGGAATATGCGGAGATTTTTGCGTGGAGTGCTGATGACATGCCAGGAATCCCCACCGAACTGGTAGTCCACAGGCTACAAGTGGATCCCAACGTCGGACCTGTGAAACAAAAAAAGAGGAACTTTGCTCCTGAGCGGAAGGAGGTCGTCAAAGGCGAAGTGGGTAAGCTGCTGGAGGCTAAGATTGTCAAGAAAGTCTACTACCCGACCTGGCTGGCCAATCCGGTACTGGTCAAGAAGGAGGAGAAAGCTTGGAGGATGTGTGTGGATTTCACCGATTTAAATAAGGCTTGCCCGAAGGATTGTTATCCACTTCCACGGATTGACCAGCTCGTAGACTCGACAGCTGGCTATGAGATCTTCTGTTTCTTGGACGCTTTCAAGGGGTACCATCGGATAGTTCTGGACGAGGAGGATCAGGAGAAGACCTCGTTTATCACCGAGGACGGAACATATTGTTACGTTACTATGCCATTCGGGCTAAAGAACGCAGGGGCGACCTATCAGAGGTTGGTAAACAAGTTGTTTAAGAATCAGATCGGTCGAAACCTGGAGGTCTATGTGGACGATATGCTGGTGAAAAGTCGAACTCAGGAGCAGTTCATCTCTGACTTGAGAGAAGTTTTTGAGATTCTCCGGAGCTCACGAATACGGCTAAACCCCAAGAAGTGTACCTTTGGGGTCAGGTCGGGGAAATTCCTGGGTTACATGATTTCTAAAGAAGGGGTGAGAGCTAATCCAGACAAGATCAAGGCTATCATGGACATGGCTCCACCCCGGAATATTAAGGAGGTACAACGTCTAACAGGGAGGATGGCAGCCTTGAACAGGTTCTTGTCCAAATCGGCAGTTCGGGAGTCGCCTTTTTTCAAGGCCTTGAAAGGAGGTCGGCAGTTCGAGTGGAGCCCAGAGTGCCAGAAGGCGTTCGATGAACTAAAGGAACACCTCACTCGGTTGCCAGCCTTGACCTCTCCCGAGTTAGGGGAGATTCTGTTCCTCTACTTAGCTGTGGAAGAAGGGGCCATTAGCGCTGTGCTGGTACGGGTGGAGAACAAAGTACAGAAACCAGTATATTATGTCAGCCGTGCCCTGCAAGGGGCCGAGTCAAGATATTCGGCGGTGGAGCGATATGATTTGGCATTAGTACACGCAGTTCGGAAGCTCAGGACGTACTTCCAAGCCCATCCCGTGGTGGTCACGACGGACCAACCCCTGAAGCAGATCCTTTCCAAACCTGAGTCCTCAGGTCGAATGGTGAAGTGGGCTGTGGAGTTGTCAGAGTATGACCTAGGATATCAGCCCCGGACGGCCATCAAAGCCCAAGCACTGGCAGACTTCATAGCGGATGGTGTCTCTTTTGGGTCGCCCGAAACGGAGGACGGTCAGACCAAGGACGTACAGATCGGGAAGGGCGGAGAAGCTAAAGACGCGCCTATTAGGCAGGCGGCCAAACCCTTGCAGACCCCAAAAATTACCAAGGCCACCCAGGCTCAAGAAGGAGCAGAGGTCTTACAGGCTGGGGACGCTGCCGAGGTCGCTAAGGTCATCCAGGTAACAGGGGTTGGTCAGCCCAAAGAGGCAGTTGAGGCCGAGCTGGCCGAGGAAACTGCCGAGGGTAGGCAGGCCAGAGAAGCAGCAGAGGCTAAACATACCCAAGAAACTGCCAAGGTCAGACAGGCCAAAGAGGCAGCGAAGGTCGAACAGGCATTAGACGCTGCTGAGGCCAAGCATGCTGGAGAATCAGTCAAGGCTGGACTGCCAGAGAGACTGCCCAGGCCGGGAGGGTTGCTGAGGCTGTGGGACGAGTTGATCCCTTTTGGATGTTGTACGTGGATGGCGCGTCAAGCAAAGAAGGAATTACCTCCTAATCAGCCCCACTGGGGAGGAATTACCCTATGCACTAAGGTTCGATTTTAGAGTTTCTAACAATGAATCAGAAAATGAAGCTCTGATTGCAGGGATAGAAATGGCCCGGAAGTTAGGGGCAAGATCGATAAAAGTCTATAGCGACTCGCAGCTGATAGTGAACCAGGTAGGGGGAAACTACGAGGTCAAGGAGGAGCCGCTGAGAAGATACGTGGCCAAGGTGCATGAGCTGATGGGCCTGTTCGAACAGTTCGCACTTGAGCAGATTCCGCGGAGTCGGAATAAGAGGGCTGATGCCCTGTCCAAACTGGCCTCCACCTCGGCTGGCATCTTAGGTCATGAGATAATGGTGGAGATCATCAGAAGTCGGGCGTATGACCAGGTCCGGGCTGCGGTTATCCAGGTGGTAAGCTCTTGGATGGATTCCATTATTCGGTACTTGGCTCAGGGTGAGCTCCCGCTGAGCAGAACGGAGGCTCGCAAGATCCTCCTAAAATCACAGAAATACGTCCTCGCACAGGGAGTCTTATACAGGAAGTCTTACTTACAGCCCTGATTGAAGTGTGTAACGCCTGAAGAAGGGAGCTATGTCCTGCGCGAGCTACATGACGGCATCTGCGGCAACCATGTCGGTCCCAGAGTTTTGGCCAAAAAGGGAATGTTGGCTGGGTACTATTGGTCGACCATCTTCAGGGACTCTGCCGAGCTGGTGGCCAGGTGTAAATCATGCCAGTTGCACGCTCCGGTTCATCACGCCCCAACTCAGGAGATGATCCCTCTTCATAGCCCGTGGCCATTCTTCCAGTGGGGAGTTGACTTGCTAGGACCTTTCCCCCGAGCTCCTGGTGGTTATGAATACTTGGTAGTGGCAATTGATTACTTCACCAAGTGGGTAGAAGTTGAGCCGCTCAGTACGATCAGCAGCAGGTCGGTAGACAAGTTCCTTTGGAGGAACGTAGTCTGCTGATTTGGCATACCTAGGGTTCTTGTTTCGGATAATGGCCGATAGTTCGCGGATCAATCGCTTCAGGGGTGGTGCGCTGAGCTCGGTATCCAGCAGCACTTCACCTCAGTGGGACACCCCCAAGCCAATGAACAGGTCGAGAATGTTAACAGAACCATCCTGCACGGCTTGAAGACAAGGATAGAATCTGCTCGGACGGGTTGACTAGACGAGCTGCCCACTATACTATGGGCTTACCGGACCACGCCTCGGACGGCTACACAAGAAACTCCGTTTGTTCTAACATATGGAGTGGAAGCAGTGATCCCTGCGGAAATTGGGATGCCTTCGGCCAGGGTGCAACACTTCGTGGCCCAAAGCAACGAGGAAGAGATGCGACTCGACCTAGACTTGCTCGAGCATCGAAGGGAAGAGGCGGCTATAAGAATGGCTAAGTATAAGGGCCAGGTCGCACGTTACTACAATGCCAGGGTAAGGCACCTTTCTTTCAAACCAGGGGACCTGGTAATACGCAAAAATTTCGTAAGCCGAGCTGGGGGCACAGGCAAGTTAGACCCAAACTGGGAAGGCCCCTACGTGGTAAAGGAGGTTGGTCGAGCAGGTTATTGCAAGCTAGCTCGTTCGGATGGGGACGAAGTCTCGCGCACCTGGCACAACTCAAATTTGAGGCTTTTTCTTTAGTATCCTGCCCGAGCTGATAGTGGTCAGCTGGACAGGTCTGCTTTTTATTTTAGTAGTTCGGCATTTGGGATTATAAATGTACTCAAAGCTTTGAAATAAAAGAAGAATTTTTACGAGTAAGAGAAAAGGTCATGCATTTCATTTCAAAAAGGCATGTACAAGTGGGGGGCCATACAAAAGCGAGCCGGCCAGCTCGGTCCCTACTCTAGCCTAAATCCTACAGACCTATGCTATGTACGAACCGCCTAGCTCTCCCCTTGCTGTTCCTGCTCTGGTTCGGGAGAGAGGGCGGGAAGGTTGGGGTCGGCGATCAAGGCAGCCAGGTCGCGCCCATTGGAGTAGCCTGTGACAAGCCTGTCGATTTGGTTGGTGGCTTGGGGATTGTAATCAGGCCATTTGCTTAGGTCAAAACCCGGCAAGTTCTGGGACTTCACATCAATTAAGGCTTTTGTGTAGCCGAGCTGCAGGACAGGGCCATTCAGGATGGCCAGGTCGTTCATAAAGCGGTCAGATTTCTTAAACTCCTGGACGCCTAGCTGACGTCCCTCTTCCTTCGCCGCTTCCACCAGCTCGGTACACTTCTTCTGTTCGGCCTCCAGGGTCGCGGCAAGGTCAGCTGCCTTCTTCTTTTCCAACTCGCAGGAGGACTTGGCGTCCTCAAGCTGTTTTTTCAAGGACTCTAGCTCGGCCTCGGCTGCCTCGAGTTGGGTCGACAGCCTTTCCTTGGCAGCATCGGTCTGGGACAGGTTGACCCCCATATTCTCGTACCGCTGCGCCAGCTCAGCCTCAGCAACGTTGAGCTACAGATCAAGCGTCAGGTAAGAAGACAGTAAACTTGTAGGGATGTCAGGGAAGTACTAGTTAAGAAGTCACCTGAGCGGTACTAAGGTAAAAGTGCTCCAGCGGTTCGGCGTTGGAGGCAAGCTGGATGAAGTGATGATCGCAGAGAAGTACAGCGCCCTTGACGAGCTCCCGGGCAGCTTCAGGGAATTGAGCTCGGTCATTCACCGACAGCCCCCAATTCGGGCAGAAGTACAGGGGGTGGGGGTGTGAGCTCAGTTCGGTGGGGGGTTTCATGGGGATCACATTCCTCATGCGCCACATAGCTGGGGGTGACTCTGATGAGCCCTGCTGTTCGGCAGTGCTCACCCCATAGTGAGAGGCAACAGCAGTGGAGGGCACCTCCTGGGATTGGGGGGAAGTCGCCTCGGTCCTGGCCTTCTTGGCCGTCGATTTCTTCCTCTTCTTCTTTTGTCCCTCCCCCAGTGATGATTGAGCTGCAGTTTGGGGAGTAGGCACTGGTGGAGGAAGGGGCACCGTGCTGCTCGGCGCGGTGGAAGGCACGGGAGTGGGCGTGCTACTGCTGGGTCCTCCAATGTTCAGCAACTGGGAGAATCTCTTCACTGCAGAGGAAAAGGATAGGTCAGTTTGGGTGGGGTAATCAAACCCACAAGATAAAAGAGAGGAAATAAAGCCAAGAAGTTACGAGCTGTCAGCTCCTCTGGAAGAAGGGGTCGGAGATCGAGGGCAGGGTCATTCACTTCTGCTCGAATCAGCCCCGCCGACCAGAGCTGTGCGTTAGTCAACTCTTTAACGTTCAGCCGGGCCTCTGAGCTGACCAAGCGGTCCAGCTCAGCCTCAGGCAGAGGTGAGGGAAGGGAATCGGATACTTGGGTCTCCTCCCTCCAGGTCAGAGGAGGGAACCCAGTGTTTTTTACAAAAAAGAAGTGTGCCTTCCAGCCCTTGATGGAGGAAGGCACATGCAAGAACAGCTCGCGGGTAGGGAGTTCCCCTCCGCTCCTGCGGGCGAAGTAGAACCATCCGTGAACCGGGCCGCTCACCTTCATTTGAAAAAATGACCTAAATAGGTCCAAGGTGTAAGGGATTTCGAGAGCTCGGCACAAAATAAAGAAGCCGAGGATTGACCGAACGGCATTTGGAACGAGTTGGGTAATTCGGATACCCCAGAAGGTTAGGATATCATAAAGAAATTGGGGAATTGGAAGGCGGATGCCAGCGATGAGCTGATCCTTGTAGATAGCCACGAACCCAGGAGGAGGTCGGCAAGCGTACTCCCCTGGTCGGGCTGCCCTAGCCTCGAACTGGGGGAGAATGTTGTATCTCCCCACCAGTTCGTCCACGTCCCCCTGGTCAAGGAGGGGGGGATAACTTCGACTTCTCCAAAGTCGATGTCCGGCCCCCTAGCAGGTCCTACCCTAGCCCGAGCTGGAACTACCTCCAGAGGAATCCCTGGGACAGCCGCTCCAGCCTCGGGCTGAGCAGATGGACCCGGTTGGTTCATGGCTGTAGCAGGGGTCGGGGTTGGGGGAGGAAAATATTCAGACTCGGACGAGCTGGAAGAGGAAAGGCTGGAGGATGGTATTTCTATAAGTGCAGGTCGGGTGACTCTACGCCTAGGTGCCGAGCTGGTGAGGTCTGAGTGTGTGGAAGAAGACGACATAAAAGGAAAAGAGGACTTACTGATGGATGAAGGGGAAGAACTGAAATGAGTTTAGAAGGAAATCCTACTCTCGGACGACCTCACAGGATGCGGAGCGAGCTAAAGAAGACTGGAAAAAAGAGAAAATGAGAAGGAAGGCTTGAAAGTGACGTTTGGTAGGACCTATTTATAGGCCCCCTGGGCGGGAAGCTGAAGAGTCCCGAGGTAGAAATTCGAATTTATGGCAAAGGGACGGTTATCTAGGAAGACGTTTGAGCTGACAACCGCCATCATGGAGGACGTGACCCTTGAAGGGACGGTTACGAGGGCATACGTGGCGGACATCAGAACAAGGTATGTGATCGTGGGATCGTGGGTCCCCCAGGAGGCCGACCTAGCGTTTCGTACTTTGGTCCAGACTCACGCAATCCTCAGTGACTCTAGACCCAAGGGGGGCTAGTGTAGTGGGGCAAATCCGCACGTGACACGTGTCAGCTCGGCCAACTACGTGTACCAGGTCGACCAAAGGGAGACCTCACGTCGAGCGCACATCAGTTCGGCAGGGAGATACTAGCTCGGCCATAACGGTTGTTCCCTATGGTGGGCCTCATGGGCCGCCGTCTCCGAACTTGTAGGAGGCGCCGCCCAAAACCCTAAGAAGACTCCAAACCCTAAGGGGACTCTGACTCCTACAAGGAAACTACAACCCATTCTGCCCTATATAAACCACATCTAAAGGTAACACAAGGTACGCATACACAAGTACTCTAGACTATTACTTTGTGGACAAGCTTGACTGACTTGACCGTCGGAGTTATTTCAGGGACGCCGGTCCCGCCATTCCCCTCTCTTCACAGGACTTTTAGCTCGGCTCATCCTCTCAGGTCGGTTGTGCCTGACCAGCTCGGCTCGCAACTGCTCAGCTCGGATTCGGTTTTTGGCAGTCGCATCAGTTGGCTTTATTGAGTTGCGTGGGATAAAGCTACTGCAAGATCTGCTTTTTGGGGGAAGTCAATATTGCGAGCAAATGATACCATGGGAGAAGTGGTCAAAAGAACTCACTGGATGGAGCTCTTCGACGGCGAGGAATCGAAGAGGGGAATTGCTTAGGCTAGAACAGCAAATGGAGAAGGAAAAGTCAAGTGGAGTTCTGCCGAAGAGAATTGGGCGTGAAATACCCGTTATTTTACATTTTGGGCTTAAACGATGTCGTTTGTATACAGTGATCAGTGTATACAAATGAAATACAATGTTGACTTGGGGGTTGTTTTTTGACTACAAAAACAATAATTCAAAAATTTTGGGGATCCAAACGGAATAAAAAGTTTTTTCTAAAAATGTGAGGGATCAATTTAGCAATTTTCCCTAAAAATTAATACGTTAGGCCTCTTGCAGAATATTTTTTAGACCTTCTATAATTACAAATCCTTACACTTGAGGTGAAACTCCAACAAATTATAGCTCCAAGTCCAAGGAGATTGAATGGATATTAGAGAACAAAGGACATGGTATGTGTTGGTGGAGTTGTACATGAGAAGAAAAATACCTTACCATGTGAACTCTTTTGAAATTTATTTACTAGGTGATTACAACTTTGTTCTGAGATTAAATGACCATGATAATTTCTTTTGTCCACACAGGAACATATTGTATGTGATGATTTCATTTATTGGCTCTGGTCACATTTTTGTTTAAATTTTTCGTATTCTAGCATTGTGTTACAAATTGTTGTGTGAGTTGTCCTATAAAAAGTTACATAAAAAGTTCTCACCCCTAACTAAACAATGGAAAGAACTCTAAAAGCCCTTCCCTGTCCAATTCAAGATTAATATACACAAAAACTTGGGAAAGTTTCTTGTATGAACTTGTCTAAGGTTAATCTTTGGATGGTTATTTGTAATGGCCCAAGATTTTAAAAAGAAAGTTTAAACAATCAAAATTGGATTTGAACAAAAAATATAGAAAGGTTTCAATCCACTCCTAACTAGCAGGCTCAAAATTCGAGTTCTGAGTTTGCCAATGGGAAGAACTCTAAAAGCCCTTCCCTCTTCAATTCAAGATTAATATACACAAAAACTTGGGAAAGTTTCTTGTATGAACTTGTCTAAGATTAATTTTGGGTAGTTATTTGTAATCAGCCAATATTTTAAAAAGAAAGTTTAAACAATCAAAATTGGACTTGAACAAAAATAATAGAAAGGGTTCAATCCACGTGGACCAGATGATTGCATGGTATATCTATACATCTATACAACATACAATATATGAAGGGAAATAGTTGGAGTGGGTGTAACATTTTTTATACCATCATTTAAATTTTCAATTTTATCATTAGAAAAATTAATCTTACTTTAATCTCCTAATGACATTTGCCAAGATAACCAATTATAACTACCAAAATATCTATTATTTTATTGGCAAAATATATATGATTAATGAAAATTTTATATAAATTTTTTTTGTGTAAAACAAAATTTATATATTCATGAAAAGTAATGATTATTTCTGAATTGCTCAGACATTGAATGTGTCCTTAACACGCATATACGTGTCAACCGCAATGGACTTACATTTGTTATGTAAAGTAGAAGAGGAAGAAGAGTTCTTTAATAATTGATAATTATCTTTTTTATCGTTCTGATGCTTTATGCTTTATTCATATGATGAACTGAACAAACAACCACGATCCACAGCAAGAAGAATTCATCAGCTAATGGCAAATAAGATGAACTGAGCTCATCAGCTGATCCAACATAAACATATCCAATACTTTGTAAACAAAAAGCAGGGAAAAAAAAAGCTATTTGGGATAAATTCATCTAAATGTCCAATCGTTGCCTATTCTAAAGTGAGCCTAAGCAAGAATTAGTGTTAATATGGGGTTCAGAACAAACTACAAGCCATTGAGCTGAAATTTCATGGATAAATTAACAAGTATACCTGTATAACTACAAAAAATATGGACATGAAACAGGTTTAGTTGTTTCAATCAGCAAACCCAAAACAGAACAAAAACTAATCTGATCTTCATACTTCAGTTAAACATGATCTCATTCACAGCGTTGCTAGCTGACAAAATTGCTGAGGTACTAAATCCACCTCTTTTTATCTACTATGGCTTTGCTTGAAGAGTTAAGATGTCTCAAAACAGAATGGTCAGCACCGCTTCTGAAAAAATGCAGCAAATCCTCATTGCATTGGGTGAGTTGAATGGGGAAGGATGGAATTGGCTAGGTGTTCATTCACCTTTACTGGAAGTGCTGGCATTTGCTTCATCATGTAGGGTGGCTCATTGATCCTGCAAATGAGTAAATTAATAGATAGTTTCTCTTTCGTAGCAGGAAGGTATTGCATTGTCAAGATATGCCACATGGAGATGTTATTGCGAATCACATCCTACCGAGTAAGTTAAGTCCTCCCTTGTCTGCTGAGTACTAGATAGGATTGGTGGTGGTGCACCGCGTATGCAACACTAGGCATATCTTGACTATCTATAGGATAATTATCATGGAGAATCGAACTTATGTAATACTTAAAAGGAGGCAAAAAATGCAATCTGATTGTTCTTCTTACAATGGTCGTATGTCACAAAACTGGAAAGCAGTGTTAATTTAAGCTCCACAAATTTGATATAACGTTAGATAGCAACCAATGTATCCCTAATAGAAAGATGTAAGCTGATTTAAGCAAACTCTCTATGATGACTGAAAATCCAAGCCAACATAATTGATTGTATGACCCTATGGAAGTTATGATTTGTATCTTGCACACTACCAAGTAACCTATGAATACAGCAGGCTGTCGCCAAAAGGGTAGCCTATGTACCAATTAAGAGAGTAAGGACATTTGTGCTGATGGTAATACCTTGAAACCTCTGGATATTACCCCTCAAGGTGGAGGGAGTTTACCACAAGCTCTAATCAAGAATATATCTTGCTTTATAGCCCTCAGAAGCTTTACTAAATGACTTAATAACTCTCTTGAGGTTCTTCTTCAGACTACTGTCCATAGACAAAATTTACAAGCAAATTGCATTCAAACCAATATGACACCAGATAATTTACAATTAGAAACTAATCATGCTTAGTACGAGTTAGATCAGAACATTCATATACTGCATGTATCAAGAACAATGTTTATCCTAGTCTTCCGGGATAAGTTGACACCAACATGATAAGATACCATCCATACATCTTTGATTTATAATGCCCAATTAAACCCTTGAGCTTTCAGTGTGTGTCATTTAGTAACTGGTGGATTACCAAAATCCGAGCATTTATCCAAAGAAATTGGTAATTAAGCTGAATATTACATCCAACAATTACATGAATGAGGACTATCCATCAATCACCTTCCCCACAATTATATACAATGTGACAGCTCTATAAATACACTAAGCCACAAGGAAGAATGGGTAAACAGATAATGGCATATGTAAAATGCAAAATAATGAACATTTATGACGGTACATTGTCGTGACCTATATGGACATCTGTTTGGTCCTAATATGGCGTCAGTTTCTAAAACATTCACTTGGCAATCTTCTATCTTATGACCCTTACAAGGGAAAGATAAATATCAGGCGCAAGAACAGTGAAAACATTACAAAGGGAAGAATATTTCCAAAACCACACAATAGAGATTCATTCAGAAAATTGTAAATGAAAATACATATTGAGATGCACTTGTAAAGACAGAGGGCTTTCTGGAAAACTGAAAAATGGAAAGCAGCATGTAAAGATTGTTTTTCGTACCTCTTCAAGATCTGGGAGATGTTATCGCGGGCTTGACAGAAAATACCAATGTTGTTGTGCATCTGAAAATGGGGAGAGAGAGAGAGAGAGATGTCATATAATGTGATCTGGAATAGGCAAGTAGAAAGCAACAGTGACTCAATGTTACACATAATTTTCCTCCCTCTCTCAGCATATTACTGTAACATTTGTATAAAGTTCATTTGACACCCAAAATGTCAATAAACAAGTTGTAACTGCATAAGTTCCAGAAGATATGAATGAGTAGGACAGTATGTATACATGTGAAATCATAAACGGTGAAAGCTTTTTGTTACCATATGTATATTACATACATATATGACTCTATACTGTTAAGAATGTTTTTTAAAAAGGTTAAAACTGCATTACTTGCCAAGTTGATAAACTTTATTACTTACAATTCCTATAAGCCATAACAATTTCATAAGAACTTGGGTTTCTGCTAACCAAGCAACTTAATGGAGCTTAACCATAGATATAAAGATTTGGCCAAGTTATTAGAAGTCCAGAATCTGAAAGCTTGTACCTAACTACCTGTTGGAGCCTAAACCAATTAAGCCAAATTCTTGTGGTACACAACCCAAAGCCTTGGAAACAATGTATGTTATCCACATTTCTCTGCATGAGCTATATCTCTAGGGTATTACAATCAGCCACAACCATCAAACAAAAATTCTCATTGCTGCAGCCAATGAAAAGCCATTCTTTCTGTGTTCCAAGATCAGACTAGGCTACTCTATTACCTGCTTTGGCAACTAAACTGTTCGAGCCTAAGCCATTTTTCCAAAGTGCCCAAGTCCAAAATTTGCTGGTAGAACAAAACTCAAGGTCTTAAATACCAATAAAAAAAACCTCCGATGCAATGTAGGGAAAAGTGCACGTTGTACTTTTATTAACACCAATAAGAAATTTACATCATAATCAAAATCCTTTTTAGTACAATAATCAAATCTTACCAGATTTTGCGCAAAGGATCATAAACCCCTTACATCATGTGCGAAGACAGATTCATGAAAACAATCTAACAAATTAAGTTGGTATATATATTTGACTGGCACAAGTTCAACGAAGATTTCTTTGACTTATACAAGACTGCATTTACAAGGTAAACTTTTTATCTCTTAAAAGAGATGAGAATATTCATATACAATCACAGGTGATAAAAGTATCTATCCCTATAAATATGTGGTTTCTTGGATGCTTTGTAGATGACATGAACTGAAATAAAACTAAATGGGAAAGCAATTCACCTGATAAGTGGCTAAATTTGCAGATATCTGGTCAAAGGCCCGAGCATTCTGTCGAAGTAGCTCTTGTGTAACACCATCAATGGCTGGCAAGAACACAAAATATTTGCTGGTTGATCAACATCATAACACTAGGATAAACAAACATGTAACACATTTACTATTGAAGATCTATATTCCTCATATCTTCAAACCCATTATACATTTTTCAGTGATAAGATCAACTTAAGGCATGATGAAATAGAAAGAGTTTCACAGATAGCAATTGTAAAGCAATACAGTCCTTTAGCCAGTGTCAACTGAACATCTTAAAAGGCACAAAATAATCTTTTTGTTTTTAGTGCCATTCTTAAAAGGCACAACTGGCAGTATGTGATGCCATTCTGAAGCGTGAGATGTTTTCCAAAACCTTTTGGGGATACTCATCAAATCATTGATTAAACATTATGGACTGAATCCAACTTAATGTTTGAATGTCATGCCTAAGGCTGCTTATAATTTCTCTACAATAATGAGGAACTATAGAAATGTCATAATGTTTGAATGTCATGCCTAAGGCTGCTTATAATTTCTCTAGAATAATGAGGAACTATAGAAATGTCAGAATATTATGGCTCGTCCCAGCATGTGGCACAAACAGCTAAACAAGGTTCTACAAAAGCTGAAAAGTAATGATAACCAAAGAAAAAACAATAAGCAGAAGTATACAGCAAAAACATATGTAATGGTAACGTGTTTCTCAAGCATTTAAAATTTTGTATTATACAATGCTTGCTTCAACTTTTCCAACCATGATTAGTTGTCTGTTCCAACTATATGGACTTTGTTAAAGATATGGACTTTTACCTTTACCAATCTAATAAAATGCCTTATGAAAAATAAGTTTGTTTTTATGAACCTAAACATGCTTCTGACAATGATTTTTTTTTTTTAAATGTGGATCCAGCCACCACATATGGCATTCTAATACTGTATCTTAACATTTGCATTTGGAAAAGTGATACCTTATAACCTGGACACTGTCTCCAGCCAGTATATCTCCTATGCTACTTTTAAATTCTCAAGTGTGGTTTTGTCTCAGTTTCATTCCTTTTTCCTACTCATATTGCCTATTTCTAACACAGAAATATCGCAGAACTCTTGCAGTCATTCAATACCAGCAATTTACTTCAAAATCATGCCATTAATTGAAAATCAAACGACAAACATATACTGTTTTGGTTAGGTGCACAACTAGGAACCATAAGATGTCTGAAGTCTACAAAGATTTCTAATAGAGAAGACAGAATTTTAACATCTATTGAATTAGTTGCTTAGATGAATACATGTAGTGTATCTGTATGAGGTATTTCTACAGAGGGTGGTGCTTAAAACTAATTTAGATTAATACGTGTCTGAGGATCGCTTGACCCGCATATGATCCAGTTATGCATCTTATCAGTACAACAATATAGAGACACTGAACCTCAACTCATGAAACAGGATAAGCATCGTGGGTAGCAAGCTGCTCTCAATGTTGAACCTTTCTTTTCAACCTTTTCTCTTTGTGTTGGTGATTCTAGTTTTATTACATATGGTGTAATCAGAATTTTATCCACAGATCCAGAAAGTCATCAGTCTTCCTATGTACTTTCCACAGTTGTTAGAATTTTAAAAATTTGGTCACATCACTCAAATAACTTACGTTAACTTTTATAGTGTATGATGTCTAGAGAAATAATCCCACTCTGACTCGAACAATATGATATATATTGTATCTGCTTTCTGTCCTTTCTGCCACATCCCACTTTCACTTTTCCTACATATCACCTCAAACTAGAGTACAAAATGAATGTGGGCCAACTTTTAGATTGTGTTCACAAATAATATTCCTTAAAAAGCATATAGTTAGTTTCTGGATTTTCCATTGGCTTACTTCTGCATCAAATAATGTTCCATAACACATTTTCCACCGAACATATTTAAGGGAAAAATAGTGTATCAAACTTCAGCACTCAGCAATTCATTTTCAAACATAAGATGCCAAAGAAAAACAGACAAAGTCACAAGATATTCTTCACCCAAAGCAGTATATGCTCAATAAGATTCAATATATGTCCTTGTAAAGTCAATCACAATCAGAATATGCTTTAGGAATAATATTATTATATATCCAAACATTGCAAGAGATTCCAAAAGCAATCTTATTAGTAACCACTCCTTGAGCATATGGAAGAAAACCTGGTTGCATCAGTGCCTGAGATGACATTGCTGAAGGATCAGTTGCTCTTTCCTGAGAAAAGAATGTAAGAAAATTCTTGAGTCTCTGCTAGTCCATAAAAGTGAACATGACAATGAAGTGCAGGGAAAATAAGCCCATTATTGTAGCCTTAAACAGTTTTTTGTAATTCTGAAATAAGTAGGAGGAGAACAATATAAGGGTAATCCTACAAGAGATATTGCTATCCTTGACATGCCAGTTAGAGTGAATCAGATACTAATACCTTAAGCTGAGCTCATCACAAACACTTTACTGGACATCCTATCCGTAGTACACTGTTCGATTTCATATATTCTTGTTTATAGCTTCAGCATGCCAACTTCAAAATTTACCCTTACAAATAACTTCTATGAACCATGAAATATATCTAGCCATACATGTTACCTTGCATTTACAGATATTCAGTCGCTCAATTAGCTCAGACATGAGGACCCCTTAAAACAGATTGTGTAAATAATATGCTACTCATTTATTATGTGTAGAAAAGAATCAAAGTACAAGGATGCTGTAGCTAAATGAAAAAATAAATAAATAAAAATATTACACACACACACACACATATATGCATGAACAATTTTTTTTGTTGTATTATGTTCTTGCATTTGCTTCGTGTCAAAATGCCAGGACCAGAACTATTATGAGTTTGTTTGACACTCTTCCGATGCAGCAAACACACTCTTCTTGGAAGATACACAATCTTCTCTGATCTCATTTCAACTTAGTCAACGAGGCTTTTTCATTTACTGCTTTGTGCTTTAGATATTCTTCACGGATAAATTTTTTTATTGCATTTAACACGCATATTTAATTCTTAAATACAAGAGTTCTTACCTTTCTTTCCTTACTTTTCCTCAAACTAAGATCGTCTTTTCTTCTCCTGCTGAAATCTCTTTTCTGGATATAAATGCATAGTTAAAATATAAATAAGAAGCATCAAGCACTAAAATGAAATGTCAAAAAGAAATTAAGAGCTTGAATCTGAAAATCAATCATGGTAATAATTATGGTAATTGATGATGCACTTAAAAGTCCAATTGAGTACGAGAAAGAGTAAGAGGCAGATATGAAAACTACTCAGTATTCCTTCAGAATCAGAAAGGGACTGGAGAAAGAATGACAACTATATAAAAGTTGTTGAAAGAAGTAATGAAATTTTGAATCAGAAACACTAAGTGTTCCTTTATCAATAATCCTGATGAGTAGGAGAAGAGTCATTGGAGAGGTAGTGGCTTTGTATAGTGATGGGTAATCAGGGATACAATCCCCTGATATAAAGGTATAGTCATAAATGTGCTTATTTCTGAGTAAACAGGGTGCCTCACAGTTTAGCACCATTAGGAAATGAGATAAGAACATGCCTTTGTCAAAGCAATAGCTTAACAAAAAATGGAAAAGCACTGAACTAAACATATAACAGTGTAACCATTAGAAATAGGAGCATAAGTCATGAAATGAGAAATTAGAAGAACAAAAAGTGGGACATCAAAGACACATTAAAAAGTTTAATCTCTCTTAAGATGTAACTGTAGAACAAGGCACAAAAAATAATTTTAAACTTCATGTTTGTTACTCAATTACCAGAAATTTCATATAATTAAGGGGCACTTATATGTAATACAAAATGGTCTTATAAAGCAATAGCATCAGAAAGAATTGAAAAGCCAGCATTTAAGCATCCAACACAGCCCAACATAGCTCAGCCAAGACATCAAAAAGATGGGATACAAGAAAGAAAGAAATTGGCTATTAGAGTCAGTCAATCAACTCTTTTGACTTGAATGTTTTATTACTTAGTATCACCATCGTTGATTTACCTATTCATCTCAAACCTTAGGCTGTAGGAAAGGAGGCCTAGTTTCTCTTTTAAGTCTTTGTATTGCAGGGCAAAAACTCTTTTAGTATGTTCATAAGTACTACAGCTCAGATTCATGAGTTCAATTCAAATGGGATCAAGTAATGTACAAGGCAGCAGGAAGATTCAACTTTGGAGTTCTTTTTCTTCTTTACTCCCTCATGTCAAACTGAAAGTATGAAACAAAAAGAAATATTCTATAACTTCACTTGTGAGATGCGTATTTGATCGAATTTTTTACAATGTTTAAACTGCTCATCCATCTAAAGTGTAAACATTCAATGCTTTACCAAGCAACAAATGAATGAATTTAAGGCCTGTTCTTCTCTCTAGTTTAGTTCGAACTATCAATGAAGTGAGACTCGCCATCAATTTCAAAACTTTTCCCTAGCAATACCTTTCAGTCCATTCACAAACAATCATATTGGACATTTATATTAGATGGTTTCAACCCTTTGTAAGGCAGAAATAGAAAAATAAAGTCCTCTGGTATGGAAAATAGTTATGGCTTTATAACAACACTTACCGTCATCCATCTGTAGCGTAAAGCAACATCACGGACTGTTTTGTTCTTTAGCAGCACGGCAATCTTTGCATAACGGGCAATGATTGATTCAGCAGCATATCTGCAGAGTATTTAAGCAAACTGAATTTTATACACCTCTCATTCATTAGAAAATAGTGCTTGTGAAATACATGGGTGAACTCCAGCAATAAACAATACAGTACCAAACAGTAGTTAAATCATTTTAGTGAAGTACTAACACTATCCAAAGTTATAAATATGTCTAAGCACAAATAAATAGAATGCTAGATAGTAAATAAGGGAGTCCTTTATCTTGCCAAGCACCAACTATAGAAATGTTAAATTACACCCTCTGCTATGAGTCCATTTATCCCAGAAATCTATCTCCTTCCAAATAGTTTAATAGTTCTTGAACTTGATTTCTTTCCAAATGAGTTAATAGTTCTTGAGGAGCCAAAATTTAGGTTGGACAACTTAGACACAAGAGTGGTAAGTATAGATTTCTAAGAAAACCCGCTAACGAAGTTATTATAAGCATAACGAAAAATCACAAAGGGTGGTGTGCCCACTTGCTAAATTAGTAGCCTTGTGCCGACTTGCTAAATTACATACTTCATTCCATCAGACCCCCTTGTACTCCGTTGATTCTAACAATCAGAACTGATAAAAGAACTGCTTCAAGCACAAAGATACATGTTTGCAGTCATGACAAGGGAGAGGTAGAGGCCAGAAGATATTAGTTTGTCATGATCTAGCTCATATTTGTTGAATTTATTTATAGATAAATATTTTAGTTTCTTTCGAGGTAAAGAACAATTGCTTATAGATTTCTGGTATAATTACTAGATTAATAATTGACTGACCAATCAATCTTCAACTATAGATCCTAAACGTTTCTAAATATACCTTGAAAATGGTCTTAAAATCAACACCAAAATCCACTTTCTATGCTAGATGCAAACTATGAGTGGATCTCGTCTATTTATTGCTATCTTAGGAAAAGCAGACCATAGATGCAAAAGTGTAGTGCACTGATAGTGTGTGATAGGGGAATGGAGCATCATTATTGATTTGCAGCCATATTATAGTAATCAATTTGACAACGTACCTAACTTGATTTTTCTCCCAATCACCAATTGCTAATTGCCAAGTCTAAACTCGTATTAATAAAGTAATTATTATCTAACTCACAGAAATCTGAAAAAATCATATTCTACGGTAGAAGTGATAGAATCCAATGAAATAATCTATCTAAATTTCAGGAATAAAAAAAGGTAAAATTTCATTCATATAATTAAGCAAACGAACAGCAGAAATACAACCTAATCACCTAACTGAAAAGTTAAAAGGAGGAGAAATCTTATGAACCAACAGAAACAGTATGCAATCAAGTGCAAAGAGCCAAAGACGTTCAGAAACAAGAATCATACATCAAATCTATTCCATTTCCAAATTAAAAGCTACAAAATTCTCTTTCAACAAATGTATGAATACTAACTGTCAAAAAATCATCACAAGAATTCAAAGCACCAATCCATCAAGCACAAAAAAGTAACCCAACAAGCAGCACAGAAATTATCAAGAAAAATTTAACCAAAACCAATATTAGACAAAAAACAGAAAAACCCATCTCAAGAAATAAAACATAAATCAAGAAAACGCCCAAAATAATATACATATATAATCTCACGTTTTCAATCCTTCATCAAGTATGGCCTGCTCGTCTGGTGTCCAATCCATTGAAATTCCATGCAGATTAGGCTGGAACCTGGTTGTAGCAGTACTAGTATTATAAGAACTCTCAAGAACTCCTGCTCCAGAAGAAACACCGGAACCTTTCCCATTATTATTAGTATTATACGAACAAACCACAGCTGATGGTGATGCTGCCGCTGCTGATTGTTGAACTACTGATGGTGGTTGTTTTAAGCAGCCGCCACCATGATCAGCGCCACCACCACCGCCACCACTATGATGATGAAGGTAACTCCTAGCTACTGATGCTGCTTCTTGGTGATGTTTCGTCATACTTGATGAATTGTTGCTGGCCATCATCAAAATTCATGCAAGAAAAAGCAGTAAAAAGATTAATATATATTATATTATATGTTTATATGGTTTCTTGGGGTGTGAGTTTCTGTAAAGATTCTGCTGCTATGTGTGTCTGTGAGCGTTTGAGCTGGATGGAAATGGAAGGATGCTTTAAGCCATTAAGGTGGAGAGAGAGAAAGAGAGAGAGAGAGAGAGCGAGAGAGAGATGGGGAGAGGGGAATCTATTGATGGGCACGTAAGAAGTAGTAGTGTTGAAAAGGGAGATTTCTGCAAGTAAACCACTAAGACTCGGAGTAGCCAAAAAAAGAATTGAAGCAAAGCCAAATCTAATGTTTTGGTTGTTTCACTTGTTTGTTTTGATTTTGTGACTGTACGTTTTTGTTGTAACTGGTAACTGTTTGCATTGAATGGGATTCTGGGAATTTATTACTCGTATTTATTACGACTTGTCAGTTTGTAGAATAAATATTCTGCTATTTTGTTGAGTTTTAAAATCAAGAAAACTCTTTAAACACATAAATCATCATCTAAATGTACACATTTATTCCGTATAATTAATTATTAGATTCAGGATGCGTTCGATAAAGATGAATTCTAAAATCTGAAATATGAAGTTTGAATCTATTAAATTATTCGATTGTCAATTACAAAATCTAATAATACATTTGAATATATTTCTTAAGTACCAAAATTAATATATTTGAGTATATAATACATTAAATAAATAATTTATCACTTATGTTTGAGAGCAAATTTTGACTAGAAAATTCAGTAACACTAATTAATTCAGATGTTCTAGTTTTAATCATCAAACATATTTTAACATATTCAGATCTGAATTCATTAATTTTAAATGTTAAATTGAATTATCAAATAAGACCTTTTTTTTAATGTAAAGTGAAGGACTCATCCGACACCCCTCGCTAACACTTCCTCCACCAGGACCATCACTCCCCCCCCCCCCCCTCCCCCCAAAATATCAAATAAGGCCTTAGCTTAACTTCTAGAAAATATTACCACATAGAGCTGCAATCAATGAGTGTCCCCGGACACTGATTAGACAAATCTTTTTCTTTTTTGACCATATATAATTCGACAGTTCATTATTTTTGCCATGACAAATAAGGCAAAATTGTTATTGTTTACTGATACACATGACACTCTTATTTTTAGTTTTTTTTTTTTTTGCTTTAAGCTATCCGTTATGTTCAGGCCACATTAGACAACCCTTTTGCTTATTTTATTTGTCACTTTTTTTTAATGTGGATTAACTTTTGTCCTGTATCGTAGGGGAGGGATGGCCAAAAGAATTTGTTATAGAAGCAAGTCCAGGGCAAAGACAACGTGTTCAGTTAGGCCATGTTATGGCACGTATGCAATTAGTTTTACTGAAGCCGCTTCAAATCATTTGCTTCGAATTTTATCTTTGTCACGCCTACCCATATTTGATTAACGGCTATGCGTATTGGGCTGCTGGACATCCTCCAATCCATTAAGTTTTTTAATTGTTAAATATTAAATTTAATACATTTGAGTATATATCATATTCGCTGATAAGTGAATAGTTTATCACTTATTTTTTGAAACCAATTTTGTCTAAGAAATTTAGTGTCACTCAATTAATTCAGATGTTCAATTTTTTTATTATCAAGCGCGTCGAACATATTAAGATCTGAATCCATTAAATTTTAAGTGTTCAATTGAGTTATCAAACGGGGTCTAAGGACTATGAATTGTTGGACTTATCCACAGTAAAATCCTAGGAGTTATTAATACTTAAATAGGGATAAAACAAAAGGGAAGTAAACAAAATCCGGGATAGACGATTTCAAACGGTTAAAGAAGAGTATATTTTAAGTTTTTGACAATTTTTGTTTTTAAATGCTATTTGGTCTTAAAAACTTTAAGATAGAAGATTTATTCTAGTAAGTCGTTTTCAGTAGTGCTTCCGAATACTTCGTACAACTTTTTCAACCTTGGTAATTTGTTAAGGCATAATCAAATAAGTACGAACTATAAAAAATCAGATAAATCAAGTTCAGTCTCAGCAAATTCATTAGAACCTGCCCAAAGGGCTTGCTTATACTTCAGCATCAGCTCAAGTTAAGCTACTTTAAGGATTTGAAATTAATTGATTTTTTTTTTTTACACTTTTATCTGTACTTATATATTTGTCTATGTATTTTTGCAATTGGCAAGCAATTCAAAAAAATTTAGTGTTTGGAGAGCTAAATTTTTCCACATAATATTTCGCTTGTATCATAAATACATTTTTCAATCCGCATTTTTATATTTCCAATTATATTTTTATCTCACATATATCATATCATAAAAAATATTATAATAATTATTTCACATTATATTTCAAATAATACTTTATTCAAGCACAACACAGCTAAAAAACTTTTTTGCTCAATAATTGGCAATTATTTCTTAATAATTAGTAGGTTGAAATGACAAGAGTGCCAATTCAATAGAAAATTTTTGTGGGGTCCACTTTTGTAAATTTGGAGGGGTAATTATACAGTTAAGAATAATGATACCGACAGAGGAGTTAATTGTATTGGTCTGCACATGTACAAAAAGAGGGCTGGGATTTTACTATTCAGTCTTTTCTTTTTCACAAGCCTTTAAAGAAACGGACGGTTGAGGTTTGGGTGGTTTTGGGCCCTTTTGGCAGTTTTGAAGAAAAATTTTGCATTTTGTAAAGACAAAAAGACCGAAGCGCAAGTGCGGGCTGACGCATTGACAGCTTCACTTCTGCTTTTAAAAAGAGAAAAGTTCTTTTATGCTCAGTATTTGTTACCCATTGGCTTGGCAAAAGGTTAATAGATTTTTCATTTTTTCCTCTTTCCACATTCTTTTATTCTTTTTAGACAAATTACATCCACAAATCCTTTGGTATATTAGTCTTCAAGCTATCTATAACGATTCCATTGCATCTTTGCCATCCAAATTTTTTAAGGTATCACAACTAGGGGGAAAAAAACTCAAAGAAATCACTAAAGTTTAGAGAAAACATATCTCAATAGCTAAAGTAGTATCACATAACTTACTTTTTGTCAAAAGTTTTAGTAAAAATGGCCTAAAACAACTTAAGAGTAACTTGAGAGTAAATGTTTGTGATGGCAAACAAATCCACCTATGATGATCCCACCTAATAAGAAAAGAGTTTAACTGTCTAATGGTCTTCACATGCTTTATAAACTCCCTTTTTATCGGATAGAATAAATTAGGTTACAGGAATATATTGGATTGCTTGTTTCCGTCGGAAAATATTGTCGTTTTCCATGATCACATTTCCCTATCACCTTTTTTCCTCACATATATCAAATCGCTACAGTAATTTTTCCATGAAAAATGATGGAAAATGCAATTCAAACACATCCTTAATGTTGCGTCAAAAAAAAAAAAGGAAGATTGGGATGGAAAACTTCCTCTCCTTATATGTTTCTATCTCCAGAAGTTTTTCTGATCTCTATGTATAAGACAAAGTGAAATAAACTGGGATTGACTAGGGCACTCCAGCCGCGGATATTTGGTTGCATTTCTGGTAGGTTCAACCCCGCGTGAGTTTCGCGTCAAGAACATTGTAAAAGAACTTTTAAGATACGTAATTTTATAAAAGAACTTTTAAGATACGTATTTTCGCGATTACTTAAACAGATATTAGAAAAAAGATGCCATTCTGTTCATGTTTTTAGATATTTAATTGTGTTTGATTTTAGATATTAGATTTTTTCTGATTTAAAACCATGCTTTGTTACACAGTGACAGTGTATATACTATCACTGTT
This sequence comes from Coffea arabica, assembly GCF_036785885.1. Classification (NCBI taxonomy): domain Eukaryota; kingdom Viridiplantae; phylum Streptophyta; class Magnoliopsida; order Gentianales; family Rubiaceae; genus Coffea; species Coffea arabica. Next base: position 34,764,892 of record NC_092314.1, read on the forward strand.
ATATGATAAGGATCAATTAAGTCATAAAAATTGAACCAAAGAGATATTGATCTAGTGGTTAAGGTTGATACTTTATAAATTAAAAGTTTTGGACTCTAATCCCATATTCTCTTTCCACTTCTTAAATTCCATCCTACTTTTTAAATCCATCCTTCTCCTACTGAAAAGAAAAAAAAAATTCATTCTTTTTTTTTTTTATCAAAAAAAAGGATCTAGACCCACTTCAGACCCCAACCCTTATTTGGGTTGTTGGATTTTTCCCTATTTTTGTGACAAGAGTCGAACTTTGGTGAATGCTCTAACTAGAGGCTACACCACCAGGTCGGCTACCCTAGAGGGTAAAAAAAAAAATCCATTCCCATGCTGGAAAAGTTAAATTCAAAACATTATCATCTATAACATGTATAAACGATGTGAAGCCATTATTATTTAGAACATGTATGAAATTATCCATTCTCTCCTCCTCTTTTTAGAGCTCATCGTCTCTTCTTGTCTCTAAAACTCCTCCGATCAAAATCTGATTTGACACTCTGATAGGGGAGAGACCAGATTCCCTATGGTAGGGAGTTGTTTCCCACGTTTGATTTCCTTTATTTGAATAAATTCTCTTCTAGAGTTTTCTACGAGAGATTGTTCTCTCCTAAGGTTTCTTAACGAGAGATCGTTCTCCCCTAAATTTTTCTAATGACAGGTTTATTCTCTTCTAGAATATTCTTGTGAAATTTTTTTTTATGTTTTAATCTTTTTTTAGTGGGTGAGATTAGAGATCTGGTAGGAAGCCAAATCTGGAGGTCTTATCTAAATTTTTATTTGGATTTGAAGCAATTTTTATTAGATCTAATTGTTGAAAAACATGTTCACTGATTTATTGGGTTACAGTGATATTCATGTGATGGAAGATACTCTTGGAGTTTAGAAATTGTGATTAAGTTTTTTTTTTCTTTTTAGATATGTTGTTTTAGTTGATTTTGAGATCTATATACCTGTGTCACATTTGATATAGTTGCTGCTATGAGTATTGATATTGGAATGAAATTATCCTTTTTATTAGGAAAAAAGAACATGTATGAAATTTAAAATCTATTGGCCTTGCATTTTGGGAGAAAACCTAAATCCTAGTTTAAGTGAAATTCTCTAATGTCAATTCCCTAGGTTTGATGATTAACAAATCCATACAATATACAAAATGGTTTAAATTGAGTTTAGTGGAGATTAGGATCAAGCTGAAGTACTTATCTTAAAGAGGTTGTGCATGATAAAAGGACCTCAAAAAGTGAAAAAAAAAAAAAAAAAAAAAGTGACATGGTAGTGTTTGTCAAACGTAGGAAAGGACCTTCAGCCATCCTAAAGGTTCGGAAGGACTTTTTCTTTTTCGTCAAAACGGCATTGTTCGGAAGGACATTCTGACTCAAGTTCTTGTGCGCAGCTGTCCGAAAAAAACCACAGATATTAAATTAAGAGATAATTTCAAAAACCTCCCTTGAGGTTTTATCTAATCACACCTAACTCCCCTCAAGTTTCTAAAATCACACTTAATATCCTTAATATGACTACCTTTGTAACATGTCGGCCCTTTTATGTAAGATAATATTAAAAAATATATTTATTAGAGGGACTATAGTATTCTTTCAATTTTACCCTTTGGTAAGTTGATTTTTGAAATTTAGAGGATGAAAATAAAAACAAATAGTGCTGCAATACTTAAATAGAAATTGAGGGGGTGTAAGTACAATAACTGCTGAATTATGTAATTTTTGTTGATTCATAATACCGTTATAAGATCTGTGCCAAAGTTTTGGATGGAAAAGAAATAAAATTTTTTGAATACTATTTGTTAACCAAGTTTTCAAAAATTTTGTTTTCGATAATTGAAGTCCATTATAGGTATATTTAATATGCATTTTTTTCATGATTTCAACTACATCCGAGCTTTTTTCTTCACCAAATGAATGATTTTAACCTATTTTTCCCTCACCTCTTACTGATTAAACTAGATGACAAGATAAAATTATAGTTAAAAAAGATAGATTTTCTCTGTTTAGATTGTCTAAGTATCTCAAAACCTATCTTTGGTTGCATATGTAAAAACAACAATGCCCACAATGTGCCCATATTTTATTGCATTTTTGTTACTTTATTTTTACATAATCAAACATAAGTGATTTTTTTTTCTTGCCTTTTCGTTCATAAGAAATATGAAAAAGGCAGAAAAAGAATCAACTTGTTTTTATTTTCATCTTCTAGTTTTCAAAAATCAACTTGCAAAAGGGCAAATTTGAAAGAATATTATAGTCTCTCTCCTAAATATATTTTTTAATACTATCTTTACCTAAAGGGGTTGATATGTAATAAAAGCTGTCATTCTAAGGGTGCTAAGTGTGATTTCAAAAACTTAGATGTGCTAGGTTTGATTAGGAAAAACCTCAAGGGAGGTTTCTAAAATTATCCCTTAAATTAACTAGTAGATCTTTGTTAAATGAAGGATCAAACTAGGATTGCAAAATGAATCGAACTGCTTGCGAGCGACTCGAGTTCGAACTTTACTTGAACTTGATCAATATCGAATTCGAGTCGAGTTCAAGCTGACCAATTTGAACTCGAACTCAAACATATTTAATTTGTTAGTTCGCAAGCCGACTTGATTATATATATATATATATATATATATATATATATATATATATTTTAATTTGAATAGTAAAATTACATATATATCCTTAATATTTTATAATTTATTAAGAAAATTATTGTTTTATTTATTTTTTAAAAATAAAATAATTATTTTTATTTTTTTAAATTCAAGCTCAGCTCGAATTTAAGTCGACCTGAAGATCGAACTTTACATTGAGAGCTCGTCGAGGTCGAGGTCGAGTTTGAATTCGAGATTTATAAAACTAAATTGAGATTTGACTTGATTAGACCAAAATTCAATTTAACTCGACTGCTCTTAGATCAAACGCAAAAGGAATTCGTTCTGGGATTTGAAAGATAATTTCTCGGCACATTGACTTCGGGCAAGCGGAGCTTGGGATGAGGAAGTCAAGCAAGTGGCATGGCTGAAGGAGCTAACGGCTAGTTTTTTAACATTTTTTATTTTTAGTAGCTCTCTCCGTTCCATTTTATGGCACCTCTTTAAGGATTAAACACTCTATTTGTGTTAGAAAATACTTCTATTTGTGATATTCGTGAGTTTGATTAGAATGTTGTCTTCAGAAAAAAATGAGAAAATATCGCACTAAAATGAGGTCTTCTGGTGAGAGTTATATTTAGACCGACAATTTGGCAGTTCCACTCCAACATGGTCTTCAGCCCTTTTTTCTTACTTTCTATAAGTAACTAGAATTTTGCCCATGCCTCAACACGATTTATTTTTATTTATTATGAATTTATACAAATATGAATAATTTAAATTCAAAAATTAACAACAATTCTATATGTTCATTCATATTAACTTTTAAAAATTAATATATTCTAAATGTTCAATTATTTACTAATTTTTAAAAATTTGTTTACATACTTTCACTATAGTATAATAGTATATATCAAATAACGTATCCCATATCAAAAACTTGGTAGATATTCTTTTTTTTTATATAAATATTCTTTTAGATAATTTAAATTTTTATAATAACCATAAATCTAGAACTATATATTCACATTTGATTAAGTAGAAAAGATCCAGCAATCTATTTTTTTATCAAGAAATATTTAGTTTCCAACAATATTGGTAATTCCGTCGGTGTACTAGTTAATTTTTTTTGCACTAAGTTAATTCAAAATTAAGAGAAGAGATGATGAACAATTTGAATACTAATCAACGATATGGTGGTGAAAGAAAATAATTTATAGAATATGTAAAATTTTAATAATTGTGATTTGAAAAAGCTTTTACTATAGTTCTATGAAATAATTTGATAGAAAGTAGACATCATTAAGATAAGATAAGTTATTTTTTAAATTTATTTTAAAATTAGGAATAATTTTTAAACATATAATATAATATTCAACATGGATAGAATCCAAATAACCTCTAACCTGTTAATTCTTTTCAATTAGGCATGCCACATAAGCGTGAAAAACACTTTAATTAAATAGCTACTTCCATATATATATATATATATATATATATTCTTGTACACTCAAAAATTAAGCTTCGAGACGAATCCAATGATATGAAAATAAATATGCACCAAAGAAATTTACAGCTTGAGAGATATGATCGTATAAAAATTGGATCATTTGCCGAAAATTGGTGGCAAGAGGTTTAAGACACTCGCACCCTCGTCAAGTGCGGCTGCCCACCACATTGAGGCCATTCAGTAAACATTAGCTAAAATACCCTAACCCAAAAGCTTAATTGTAATTTAGTCCATAATCTACTGGTTTGGGTTTACTGTGTGAATAATATTAAACTAAAAGGGGTAAAACTAAAATTAATAAACCTTGAGAGATATGTTTAAGATTTATTAAAAGTAGAAATCTAAATGCTTCTCAAAAGCTTGTTTTGAGCGTAAAAGAAAATAAGGGAGACACGTATACACTAGAAACGGAAAACAAGACAGAATTAGGACAAATCATAGGGGGAAGGCTCGTTAGTGAAGAGATTACCCCTTCTGCAAATATTAAGCATGACATCTTAGTATTCTTCGTTAGTAATCTAGTCTAAGAGCATGATATAATTAGGTTCTACAAATTCAACTGGTTTGATAGAACATTTTGTGTGTTAAATTGATTTTTTTTTAATTAGAAAGACTAATTATAGCAAAGGTTCGAATGTTAAAACTAGTTGTATTGGAACAACAAATAAGTGTCAAATTTTACACAAAACAGGCGTGAGTTACTGCCCCTAATAAACACCGGACCATCAATTGTAGGAGTTGCCTAGGTTGGTCATGTTCAAACCTGATATAAAGCAATCCAATGCACTCCATATGTGCATCACTTAGAAGAATGTTGAACCAAGTTCATGTGGCTTGTGGCGCATACTTATGATAAAGATTCTACAAGGAAAGTTATAATTAAATATTAAATTGACAGAACTGTAACCTCAAGAGAAGATCAATAAAAATATATATATATTTGAACTACAGTAAAACTCATCTTGATTTCATGTTTGATTATATTGGTATCATTTCATATGATTATATTGGTATCATGTCAACAAAGCAGGGACTCGGCACCTCGTGTCTGATTCATCACCATGAGAATAATACCAGCGAATGCACTAGGAATTTATTAGTAAGAGTTCACCTCATGTCGTCTTCGTTATTATTACCAAACTCATAAATGAAATTGGCACTGGTCAGATATCATGCCATCTAAGTTAGAAAACAATTGTCTAGGGTACCATGCCTAACTTTTCACGTAGCGAGAGCCTAACTTTTCATTTGGTTCCCCTGTATTATTGGTTTTCATTTAGACTAGGTTAACGTGTCATTGATATATTTGGTTAATTTCTAAATTTTAGGTTTGGGGATATATGTTTTTCTATACAATAGAATTATATATTTGGTTTGACAGGAAAATTGAGATGCTTCAATTTTTTATAGGCCAAAATTTATTATTTAGTTAGTATAATGCATGTGTTTTAGTGTGAATTTATGGGTTGTATTAGTGTTTTTTTTAGTTGCTAAAGTGTCAAATTGAACGTTTTTTTTGGTTAATTCTCACATCTAAGTATTGAGTGAAGAAAAAATAGTACTTCTATTGATAAATTCGCTGAAATCCAAGCGGTGAAGGCCCAAATTAGGAATCCAAACCAAAAGTTACAGTATTTGTATCACATTAAAGGAGCATACAATCACAAAATTCCAAACAAATTACAAGGAATCCAATAACAACGCAAAGAAATCAAAAAAGGAAAGAAAAAGAGCTCAAAACATCCAAACAGGTCGCATGAACTTGGAGATTAGAAGCGGAAACGAGATAACAAGGACCTTCTAGTGCATTTGCACTTAAAAACATCAATCTGCGAGAACGACGACTTCTCCACCTCCTTTTGCTCCTCCGCTTTGCTCCTGTTCTGTGTTTTTTGTTTTCTTCATGGTTTGCTTGTTTTGCCTTTAAACTCTTTGTTTATTTATTCTAAAAAGAAATAAAATCTAAATAATACAAAATTATATCAAAAACCAAATTTCTTGAAAATTAAAAAAACTTCCTTACACAATTTGGGATTTGTGAATTCATTGACTTTAGGAAGTATAGGGTTATTACATTTGCCTTACTCGATATTTGGGCAAATAACAAAATTTATCCCATAATTTGATCAAATTGCTATAAACCCCTTATAATGTTGCGATAAACCCCAAAATTAAGTTGCTCTATCTAATTGTTGTTAGCAACTAAAGCAGATTTGTCATTAATTAAAGCACCATCACCCTGTGCATTGTCCTTAAATGCAGAACGTAAGACCCGAGCATATGCCTCTGCAAAGGATGATAATTGTTCACATGCTAAAATTTGAGATTTGATTGGTTCAAATTCTAGATTGAGACCGGCCAAGAACTTGAGCACAAGCATTTGTTCTCTTTGCCTCTGCATAATTGTTAAATCATTTGAAGGAGGCATTACAGCATTTAATTCTTCTGAAACTCGCTTAAGATCAACAAAATATTCAGTTGCTGTCTTGTTATCTTGTTGCAACTGAAAATACTCCAAAAAAAATCATACATTCATTAAAGCTTACTGCAGTATAATAACCGGACATAATTCTACACTTCTTTTGTTGTCTCACAATGAGAACACATGTAAGCAATTAGTGTCTCCATAGAATTCCATAATGCTTCAAGAATTTGGGCATCCTTTTGAATCCACATTAGTCTCTTGTTGTCTTCCATAGGAGAGTCATCTGTAAGATATCGTTGCTTTCCTAAGCCTGTCTGATACCATTTACATGGACGAATCCAGCAAACAAAAGAAATGAATTCAGGAGCTTAACTGTGACGAAGATGTCAGCCTTGAGTACCTACATACACCCAATGCAAACCAATTGCTACTTTAGTTGTCTTCTAGTTTTGAAGCCAAACATAAGTAAACTTAACTTCAAAAGTAGCATTAAAGAAAATCCCTCAAGTGAACATGCATGAGAAGAAAATAAAATAAAAGCAAAGTCTCACATTCCAAACTTTTGTTGGAAAAAGCTGTGTAACATTGAGCTCTGGACACTTGGTCATACTCAATTTTCAAAACTAAAGGAAAAAGAGAAAAATAATAATACAATGTCCCATATCTCATATAGGTCATGTAAATTATAAACGTAAAATTAAAGCCTAATCTGACATATTGAAGACTGTTTGTACTAATAATTGACTCTCTAGTAGTAGGGGCATAACTGAAAACTTCTAATATATAGCTACCGGTTTCAAAAAGTTGGGGATGAACATATAAAATTAGGAAAAATTGCGGGACTTTGCTGCATCTTCAAAAATATTTTCTTCTTCCTCTTCTTCTCCAGCAGTCATGCTGGCTTGCGGCCATGTTTGAACACTACCTCCTACCTCTTACACACTCATACACACAGTACATGCACTAAAGCTCGCAAAAACAGGAAACAAACATTAAAAAAAAAGAGGGAGACCAATCAACAAAAACCAACACTAAGATCTCTAAACCTCTTTTTGAAATGCTCGTTAGAGCCTAATTTGTTCTACCATTGTCACAAACTACAAAATACTACACGTTCCAATCTCCGACTCTCAACAAAATCACTAATCAAACTTTTCTTTTAGTCTAGGCTTTTCATCAAGCATGTCTCGAGCATAAAAGGTTCAAAAAAATCCGCTGAAATTCAAGCGGAGAAGGGCCCAAATTGGGAATCCAGACCAAAAGTCGCAGTATTTATATCACATTAAAGAAGCATACAATCACAAAATTCCAAACAAATTACCAAGGAATCTAATAACAACGCAAAGAAAACAAAAAAAGGAAAGAAAAAAAGCTCAAAACATCCAAACCGGTCATATGAACTTGGAGATTAGGAACAGAAGCGAGATAACAAGGACCTTCCAATGCATTTGCACTCAAAAACATCAATTGGGAAGTGATGGGCTGTTGCAGCGACTACGAGGACGACGACTTTTCCACCTCCTTTTGCTCCTCCGCTTTGCTCCTGTTTTGTGTTTTCTGTTTTCTTCATGGTTTGCTTGTTTTGCCTTTAAACTATTTGTTTATTTATTCTAAAAAGAAATAAAATCTAAATAATACAAAATTATATCAAAAACCAAATTTCTTGAAAATTAAAAAAACTTCCTTACACAATTTGGGATTTGTGAATTCATTGACTTTAGGAAGTATAGGGTTATTACATTTGCCTTACTCGATATTTGGGCAAATAACAAAATTTATCCCATAATTTGATCAAATTGCTATAAATCCCTTATAATGTTGCGATAAACCCCAAAATTAAGTTGCTCTATCTAATTGTTGTTAGCAACTAAAGCAGATTTGTCATTAATTAAAGCACCATCACCCTGTGCATTGTCCTTAAATGCAGAACGTAAGACCCGAGCATACGCCTCTGCAAAGGATGATAATTGTTTACCTGCTAAAATTTGAGATTTGATTGGTTCAAATTCTGGATTAAGGCCATGTGACGCCTCCACTTCTCCATAGGCCGAGCCCTAGGGTTTCGGCAGAACGCCTGCCTAACTCTCGCCATGACTCACTACACAATCCAACATATAAATACAAGCATTCACTCTTAAACCATAGACGGAGTCTATTATCCACCAGTCAAACTTACATAAGTACAAGCCCATTACTTCCATCCGAATTACAATAATAATATCCTAAGTACACTAATCCATAAGGTTAACAAATCAAATCATTCTTATACAAAAGAGCAGAAATCCTACAAAGAAACTAAGTTTCTCGAGTATCAAACTCCGCTTCAAAACCTGTTAAGAAAAACAAACTTATGGGATGAGCGAAACTAAGTGAGGTCAAAAAAATCATGCAAGCAAACAAGTTCATGTCGAAGCCAATTTCACAAGACAAGAATGTTTAACAACGATTTCATGTGCAAGTTCAAGTATGGAGAATAAATCACACATCGAATAAGGATATAGGAGCTCTCAGAAACTATTCCACAGCTTGATCAAGAGTTTAACATTAAGTTGACACTCCGTTAACATAACAAGATTAGTCCGTAGACACCACTTACAACATTCCCCGTCCACCGTTTCACCCCTTGTACCGGGCCCGCTCGTCAAACAAGCAAGTTGGTAGTACTGGAGTATACCTAGTCGGCGAACGCATTCCAACCAACGCAAAACAAGTTAAGACCTAAGGCTTGCCAATCCCTTGGCCGAGCCCTTGCTGGCCCGAAATGAAAGGTTTACCGATGAGTTTTGGGCGTCCCTAACCTGTTCAAGTATCAAATAGGATGATGAGACAATGCTCTATCACCAATCAAATACAAGTTCAAGTTCATTATTCAAGTTCAAGCACGTAGTATAAGTAAGATAATAACAAGTATGGCATTAAGCCATGCACTTGACACTCACCGATGATTCACTTTAGAAGACAAGCAAGCAAGCACACGAGAGTCAAGTTTCGAAAGGTTCTTCCTCAGCAAGATCTTGGTCACCTGAGCCAAAGTTAATCATCAATCACTAACTAATCAACTCAACTCAAGAACTCAACTTAATCACTTAAAATCTTTCAAGGCCGGACTGCCACCGGTTCTTCTTTGGATCAAATCTAAGGCTACACTCATCGAAATTAGGCAAAGGCTATGGCTATGGAAACTAGCCTCGGAGTACTACAATTCCCGAGTAGAGCTCAATCCAAGATTCATTGGGTAAGATAGGCTAAATCGAGCCACAAGTCACCAAAATGAGCAAAAGACATGAAAATAGTTTGATAAAACAGCCATTTTTACGAATTTCTGGTATTGATAGGAAATGAATTGGCATGCAAACCATACGTCATTGGAAAGCCCTTGAAGTCTAGTTTCAAACGCCACTAACAGCGCTCAATTTTGACTCCCGAACAAAGAGATATGGCCGTTAGAATGAAGGGTGCAAAGCTGTCTTGCCACTACGTTTTTCCAGTTTTGAAGAGCAATCTTTGGGGCATCATTTGGGCATCGAAATGGTATTATAATTATGCCAAATTTGGTAAACTTAAACTTCCATATATGGAATACCCCTCTACCAAAATTTAGCCAAAAACTCGCATGGAAAGGTAGTTAACAAAATGACCAAAGTTTATGAAATTCTTCGAAGCAAATCTGCCAACCCTATCATTCTTTCTTTTCCAAAAGTTTTGTCCAATGAAATCAGCCCCAATTCACTCAATTTTTTAAACCAAGATTCTAGCAACATTTAATGAGCAATTGATGGTTAAATAACACTAAAATTTTCAAAATAAAACACCCCAAAACAGACTTGACCATTCGGTCACCAGGGAAGGGAAAATTTCCAGATATTTGGCAAATCTTTTCATGCATTTTTGAAGTGCCAAATGAAAGAGTTTTTGGCTAGAAATTTGTCCGCTTAAAGCTCAACATATCAGCTCTCAAATAGGCCAAGAAAGTCACGAAAATATGGCATTAAAACAGAGTAACAAAAACTCAAATTTTGGCCAGCACTTCCCTCTCTTCTCTCGGTTTCTCTCTTTCATTTCCTCTTCTACTTTCTAACATCAAAACTCATCACAAACACACAAACACACACATAAGTATCATGGCAGCCCTCATTCAACCAAGGTGGGAGTTCATAAAGCCCACTTCAACCAACCAAATCCAACCAACAACAACAAGAAGGAAGCTACAAGTTTCAAAGCCAAGAAATGAAACAAGAAAGCAAGAGTTGTGTGAGGGATGTTTATACTTTCCAAACACAAAAGGAAATTCTAGATTTTTGGTGTGAGAAACTCCCCAAAACAGCCCCAAATAGCCGGCCCTCTCTCCTCTCCAAGATGGTCTTCAAGTTCCAAGTTAAGCTAGCAAGGAGTTGCAAGTTCTCTTGGTGATTTTGGATGGAGGAGGAAGAAGATCTTTTGGAAGCAAAATGAAGAGGGAAAATGGGCAAGGGGGTTCGGCCAAATAGGGAAGAAAATGGAGGGAGAGTTTGAGTGATGTGAGGTTTTGACTTTCGGGGCATTGATGGGAAATAAAGTGTGAAAGAAAAGAGAGACATTCGATTGACATAAAGTAACATTTTGTTGCGTCGGAGTTGATTCGCGCGACGAGACACTACGACCCCAGTTTCTCTCACTTATATACCTCAAATACATGTCCTAATACTCGAAACTTATGTCTAAAAGTCGACCCTAGACTCGGGTGCGAAATTTACACATCCAGGTAAAGCAATTTTTGAAAAATTCAAATGTGTACAATGTACTTTAAAAATTTTCATGCCGATGCAATTGACTTAATAAAATCAATTAAATTTCTAAATGAAATCAATAAAATTGATTTGAAAATTGCAATGTATATCCATATATATAAATTAAAAAAAATGATAATATGGGTCCTCACAGGCCATCTAAGAGTTTAAGCACAAGCATTTGTTCTCTTTGCCTCTGCTTAACTGAAATATCACTTGAGAGAGGCATTACAGCATTTAATTCTTCTGAAACTCGCTTAAGATCAACAAAATATTCAGTTACTGTCTTGTTATCTTGTTGCAACTGAAAATACTCCAAAAAAATATCATATATTCGTTAAAGATTACTGTAGTATAATAACCGGACATAATTCCAAACTTCTTTTGTTGTCTCACAATGAGAACACATGTAAGCATTTCGTGCCTCCATAGAATTCCATATTACTCCAAGAATTTGGGCATTCTCTTGAATCCACATTAGTCTCTTATTGTCCTCTATAGGAGAGTCATCTGTGAGATAATATTGCTTTCCTAAACCTGTCAGATATCATTTACATGGACAAATCCACCAAACAATAGAAATGAGTTCAGGAGCTTAATTGTGACGAAGATGTCAGCCTTGAGCACCTACATACACCCAATGCAAACCAATTGCTACTTTATTTGTTTTCTAGTTTTGAAGCCAAAACACAAGAAAACTTTACTTCAAAAAGTAGCATTAAAGAACATCCCACAAGTGAACATGCATGAGAAGAAATAAAATAAAAGCAAAGTCTCATATTCTAAACTTTTGTTGGAAAAAACTATATAACAGTGAGTTCTGGACACTTGGTCATACTCAATTTCAAAAACTAAAGGAAAAAGAGAAAAAAAAATAAAACAATGTCTCATATCTCATATAGGACATATGAATTATAAATGTAAAATTAAAGCCTAATCTAAAAAATTGAAGACTGTTTGTACTAATAATTGACTCTCTAGTAGTAAGGAGATAACTCAAAACTTCTAATATACAACCACCGGTTTCAAATAGTTAGGGGTGAACATATAAAGTTAAGAAAAGTTGCAAGACTTGGCTGCATCTTCAAAAATATTTTCTTCTTCCTCTTCTTCTCCAGCGGTCATGCTGGCTTGCGGTTGTGTTTGAATACTACCTCCTACCTCTTACACACTCATACACACAGTACATGCACTAAAACTCGCAAAAAACAGGAAAAAAAATATTAAAATTAAGAGGGAGACAAATCAACAAAAACCAACACTGAGATCTCTAAACCTCTTTTTGAAATGCCCGTCGTAGCCTAAATTGTTCTCCCTTTATCATAAACTACAAAATACTACACGTTCCAATCTCCGACTCTCAACAAAACTACTAATCAAACTTTTCTTTTACTCTAGACTTTTCATCAAGCATGTCTCGAGTATAAAAGGTTCAAGAAAATCCGCTAGTATCCAAGCGGAGAAAGGCCCAAATTAGGAATCCAAACCAAAAGTCACTGTATTTATATCACATTAAAGGAGCATACAATCAAAAAATTGCAAACAAATTACCACGAAATTCAAGAACAACGCAAAGAAAACAAAAAAGGAAAGAAAAAAAGCTTAAAACATCCAAACAAGTCGCATGAACTTGGAGATTAGAAGCGGAAACAAGATAACAAGGACCTTCCAATGCATTTGCACTTAAAAACATCAATTGAGAAGTGATGGCCATTGCAGCGACCGCGAGGGCGACGACTTCTCCACCTCCTTTTGCTCCTCCGCTTTTCTCTTGTTTTGTGCTTTCTGTTTTCTTCATGGTTTGCTTTTTTTTTGCCTTTAAACTCTTTTTTCATTTATTCTAGAAAGAAATAAAATCTAAATAATACAAAATTATATCAAAAACAAAAATTTCTTGAAAATTAAAAGAACTTCCTTCCACAATTTGGGAGTTGTGAATTCATTGACTTTAGGAAGTATAGCGTTATTACATTTACCTTACTCGATATTTGGACAAAGAATAAAATTTACCCCATAATTTGATCAAATTGCAATAAACCCCTTGTAATGTTGCGATAAACCCCAAAATTAAGTTGCTCTATCCGATTATTGTTAGCAACTAAAGCAGATTTGTCATTAATTAAAGCACTATCACCCGGTGCATTGTCCTTAGATGCAGAACGTAAGACCTGAGCATACGCCTCTGCAAAGGATGATAATTGTTCACCTGCTAAAATTTGAGATTTGATTGGTTCAAATTCTAGATTGAGGCCAACCAAGAATTTAAGTACAAACATTTGTTCTCTTTGCCTTTGCATAACTGTAATATCATTTGAGAGAGCCATTACAACATTTAATTTTTTTGAAACTTGCTTAAGATCAACAAAGTATTCAATTACTGTCTTGTTATCTTGTTCCAACTGAAAATACTCCAAATAAATATCATACATTCGTGAAATATTACTGCAGTATACTCCCTTCATCCCGTAAAGTCTGTCGTACTTTGGAAACAACGCTTTTTATGCATAGTAATATCTGCTTATCTGTAAGCTCTTTTGTTCCAAGTTTGCCCTTTACGTTTCACTGACTCGTCCAAGAAATAAATGGGTCAAAGTGGGACCCATCAAAAAGTTGTTTCGACTACAAAAAATTCATTTCCTTACCAAAATCTTCTTCATCCAAGAAACAAATGGGTCAATGCAGGACCCACCAAAAAGCAATCCTTTGTTTCAGCCACAAAAAATCGGTTTCCTTATCAAAATTTTCTTCTAGCAGATTTCTTCTTCATTTTTTTTCTCCTAGTAGAATAATATGCCTTATTATTTTGCTTGTTTAGTTTTTGGGTCAATCTAAAATTATTCACTTATTTTTCCACTATTTTCTTGCTTTCAAAATGAAATTATTTTGTGAAAGTTGATTATTCTTAACAAATTAGTGTATATGAAAATAATTTAAAAATTGAAAGGTTTTAAAAGAAAATCACTAATTAAGCCATCTCGATATTCTATTTATTGCAAAAAATCGAAATTATCCTCTTGATAACAAAATCAGTCTTTGATTGAAGTTTGAAAGAGCCATATATATATTCTTGGTGATGAATTTGGCTGGAGTCAGAACCAAGAATTTTGCTGGAGCCGGAAATCAAACATGGTACAAGTTGGGACATTTGGATATCCTTTGGGACCATACATCAATTTGTCGGCCAAGTAGCACATGCATTGTCACATCATTAGTGAAGGGTAGAAATGAGATTTCATAACTTAAAATAATTTGAAATGTTAAGCATGACAAACATTTTGGGACAGCCCAAAAAAGAAAGTATGACACTTTCAATAGGACAGAGGGAGTAATAACTTAACATAATTCTAAACTTCTTTTGTTATCTCACAATGAGAACACATGTAAGCAATTCGTGACTCCATAGAATTCCATATTGCTCCAAGAATTTGGGCATCCTCTTGAATCCACATTAGTCTCTTGTTGTCCTTCATAGGAGAGTCATCTGTGAGATATCGTCGCTTTCCTAAGCCTGTCAGATACCATTTACATGGACGAATCCAGCAAACAAAAGAAATGAGTTCAGGAGCTTAACTGTGATGAAAATATCAGCCTTGAGCACCTACATACACCCAATGCAAACCAATTGCTACTTTAGTTGTCCTCTAGTTTTGATGCCAAACACAAGTAAATTTAACTTCAAAAAGTAGCATTAAAGAAAATCCCACAAGTGAACATCCGTGAAAAGAAAATAAAATAAAAGCAAAGTCCCACATTCCAAACTTTTGTTGGAAAAAGCTATGTAAAAAAACAGTGAGTTCTGGACACTTAGTCATACTCAATTTTAAAAACTAAAGGAAAAAGAGAAAAAAAAAAAAAACAATGTCACATATCTCATATAGGTCATATGAATTATAAACGTAAAATTAAAGCCTAATCTGACAAATTGAAGACTGTTTGTACTAATAATTGACTCTCTAGTAGTAGGGGCATAACTAAAAACTTCTAATATACACCCACCGGTTTTAAAAAGTTAGGGGTGAGCATATAGAGTTAGGGAAAATTGGAGGACTTGGCTGCATCTTCAAAAATATTTACTTCTGCCTCTTCTTCTCGAGCGGTCATGCTGGCTTGCGGCCGTGTTTGAACCCTACCTCCTACCTCTTACACACTCATACACACAGTACATGCACTAAAACTCGCAAAAACAGGAAAAAAAATATTAAAAAAGAGGGAGATAAATCAGCAAAAACCAACACTAAGGTCTCTAAACCTCTTTTTGAAATGCCCTTGGAGCCTAATTTGTTCTCCCTTTGTCACTAATTACAAAATACTACATGTTCCAATCTCCGACTGTCAACAAAATCAATAATCAAACTTTTCCTTTAGTCTAGGCTTTTCATCAAGCATGTCTTGGGCATAAAAGGTTCCAGAAAATCCGCTGAAATCCAAGCAGAGAAGGGCCCAAATTAGAAATCCAAATCAAAAGTCACAGTATTTATATCACATTAAAGGAGCATTCAATCACAAAATTCCAAACAAATTACCAAGGAATCCAATAACAATGCAAAGAAAACAAAAAAGGAAAGAAAAAAAGCTCAAAACATCCAAACAAGTCACATGAACTTGGAGATTAGAAGCGAAAACGAGATAACAAGGACCTTTCAATGCATTTGCACTTAAAAACATCAATTGGGAAGTGATGGCCTTTGCAGCGACTGCGAGAATAATGACTTCTCTACCTCCTTTTGCTCCTCCGCTTTGCTCCTGTTTTGTGTTTTGTGTTTTCTTCATGGTTTGCTTGTTTTGCCTTCAAACTCTTTTTTTATTTATTCTAGAAAGAAATAAAATCTAAACAATACAAAATTATATCAAAAACCAAAATTTCTTGAAAATTAAAAGAACTTTTACACAATTTGGGAATACTTATATTCTCTTAACAATCATAAACAATAAAATTTTCAGCAATTATCATCACTCAAACTACTGCAAGTGTACATCAATCACAGGAAATTACCATGTGATTCTCGGATAAGTTCTGGCTACAATGTCCTGTAGTGAAGCTACTGGAGTATAGGCTTAAAGAAAGTTACTTAAGTTTACAAACAAAGAAAAATACAAAATTCTAAACGAAAGGAAGACTTAGACTAAGATACCTAGTGGTAAAAAGCAAGGAGGTGCAGCAAGTTATTCCTGATCTTAATAGCTCCAGCATCCAGGAAATTTTCACAATGGGCAATCTTGAAGTATATATATAACACAGATTTACAGTAGACTACACCAAGGAAATTAGAAAGGAGTTGAAATGTGGAAACACATATATAATAATGATTAATAACCATGACAGATGGAAAGAAGCACCACAGACTGATTCTTCAAATTCTCATACATGATCTCTTTACTCTAAATATGGAAAACTCAACGATTCCCCAAAAATTAATTTTTCTCCAAAATAGGACAATACTTTTGAACAAAATACATGACTTACTGGCATTTTTCTCAGAATATGAACACTTTATCAAGGTCTCGGATGCAACTGAATAAAAAACCTATGGACCAGAAATCTTGAAAAATTTGGCAATTAACCAAAGACCAAACAAAATACTAACTCCAAATATCAGAAATTACTACTAAAACTATCTAGCGGTACACCAACTTAACTATTAAATTGAAGAAACATGCTGTTAATCACCACAGACACCTGCCTTTAACCCAAAAGGACTTCTTAACTGAACAGAACAACGCATCCAGGTACCATTTTTTTTGTACATCCAATTAAATAACGATGCATCATCATCTATGGTGATATCTATTGCCGTAACAAATTGGTCAATCTTGTTGCAGCACACATCTTATTGTTTAACCATAACCTACCCAAGTTGACAGAATTATATGTAAGTATAAGAATCAGCACCTAGTGATACAAAGGCTTTGCCCAACCTTAGCCAAACATTTTGTCACTGAGGAAAAGGGAACATAAAAATGAAATAAATAAAAATAAAAAACTAAATCAGTGGATTCTAACAAACTGAACACTTCGCAATTACAAGCAAAGATAAAAGCAGCTATAGAATATTGTATTACTCTGCAACTTCCCATCAGCTTTTTTTCAAAACATCAAACTCATTTGGTCAAGTTTCAAATCAAGTATCCCCTTTATCAAAATCATGATGATGAAGAACATGTATCAGACACAACTAAATCAGAAATCTAAGTGCAAATGCTTATTAACATCTCCAGACTCATAGCATTAGTGATTTTTGTAGCAATTTTTTGGTCTTTGACATCGTAAAACTTTCTCATCCCAAACTAAGCAGCATACTACAAGTTACCACCACCAACTCATTCTCCCCCTCTTAACTTCTCCACATCAAGTTTTTCTCCACTTGCTACCTTGATCTCCACTACCCCATCCATCAGAGAAGTCAAGTTTATTCTGTAGGCCCTGAATAGAGACTAAAACTAGCTTATTCCTACTTGGAACAATTTAAAAAAAATTTAATCCATTAAATTGGCGATAAAAATGGCACCAGAAAAATGGATGGATCTAGTAGATTGCATATACAGCTTCTTTTCCAAGAAAATCAATACCAAGTATGAGTTTAGATATAAAAGCTAAATAATTACAAAACACCATGTTACTTCATTGCTGCACACATATTGCACAAACTGAGTGCCGCAAGAAATTGTTATGCTATGAACTAAATAGACCTCTATAGCTCTACGAACTATTAGCTTGAGCAGAAAACATGTGTCACCAAAACTTGAATAGCTATGAAGTAAAAGTCCACGTAGTGCAATTTTACAAGAACGTCATATGTACCTGTCATCAAAGTTAATGAACAAATGCTATTATCAAAGTCCACGTAGTATATAGCTATGGCTCATTATCAGTTCTTTAGAAATAGATTAAAATTGTCTAAGATGTAGAATCTGGTTTTCTACCAGTCATTAAGAGCGACTGAGCATCATTCTCTGGCTATTCATGAGATTAATGACCACCAACAACTTCAATTTTCTACCTAAACTTTTCACAGGTATCAAATAGTCAGGAAAATTTTCGAAACACACTTGTTTGGTTTTTTAAGTTTCTTCATTCATTAATCTTGAACTGCACTGCTCCTTGAAGTTGTAACCATAACACAGTTCATTTTACTAGAAGTGGCTGACAAACTCAATGTCTTATTGCCCTGATCATAGCTTATCAATTGTCTTGCAATTTGGAGATATAAAAACATCTATAACAAATAGCTTCAGTTTAGCAAGCATTTCTTGCAAATAGACAGGCAAATTGAACAAAATTTTACCATAATACTCTTGCTTTTTTAAAAACCAGAAATATGCTCCAGTTAAAGATGCAAGAGCATTTTTTATCCTCTAAGTTTACATGTAAAGTGAATATTTGGCCAATCATGCATCAAATCTTGTTTTCCAAAATAGACAGATTAAGACAAACAAGTATTTTAAATTTTGCCAACAGGGAGACAAAACTTAGTGTTTGCTGCTTCAAACAAGATAAAATGCAGTATACGTAAGATTAAGGAAAGCAAGCACCTAACAGAAAATAGAACAAACAAAGCAATATGTGGGTGTAAACAAATTAAAAATAAATATTGCAAAATAAAATCTTTCTCAATACAAATTCTCATTCAGCATTCCATTTACTTTGATGTACAGATCCTGAACCTAGTATTCTAGTATAAGAGACACTGCCTGTTTCTTCATCACATGACTCTATTTCCCCAATATGAGTTCCATCATCCTCATAATCTATTTCACTTGCAGATGCAGCATTATTCTTGTGTTTATCATCAAATTCAGAGATTTCTTCAGATTCTAAGATTTCATCATCCATGGAATCAATTTCTGTTTGAAAGAGAGTATGAGAATATTCTTCAGTCATTGAAGATGCATCTTCTTTTACCTCAACCTTCCTTGCCCATTCTATCCGTCTTGGTTTATCAAAGATTGAGTTCGGATTCCGGTTATTTGGGTCACCGTAAAGTGCCACATGTCTATAGTATAACTCAAGCTCCTTCTCAGCGTTAGCAATAAACCGTCTAACAGACTCAACTGACTGCTCGTACTTGGATTTTTCTAATGCCTGAAAGAAGATGAAAAAATCACTGAAAAGGTTAACAAAATTGTAATCTACAATGGAAAAGAGAAGGAAAAAGAGCGCATCAAAAACCAGACAAATGCATGCTGAGTAAGACCCCCTTTTCTTTGATTGCCTAAGAGATGACCGCACATTAAACTGATGCCCACAGGATACCCAATCATAAAGGAGATGAATGATTCCAACAAAACAGCCCATCTATGCAGCATTTATATAGCTCGAGCAAAAGTCACATAAGTGTAAAAATTTTTTTGCCTAGAAGATTCCACAATATTCTCGAATAAGGTAATGTTAATGGTGAGCTTTATAAAATTGAAACCTTCATATGGCAACCTTGCGGACAATTATTATGAAGAATTGTTAAAAATTATTATAAAGGCCCCAACAACAGAATAAGAAAGCAGAAAACTAAAGATTAAACCATTTTTTAAAAAACAAAGGGTGCCAGAATGCAGTCATTTTCAAAATTATGGCTTCACTTCAAGCCAATTCATCATCCGGAATTTTATTTATCCCTCCTTTTCTTCTTTCATTTTAGACACAGCTGGAGTCCAAATAAACCTTTTGATATAAATGAAAGAGGAGCTCTTCCATAGAGTAATCCAATAAAGAGGCGGCTTTCAAAACACTAGATTTTATAAAAATCTACCATTGACTTCAAACAAGAAGCAAAATTGAAGTTTATTACGACAAGTCCAGGTATAATTGTCAGCTTGAGTGCCACTGCAAACGTGACATATGCATTTCTGCTGAAGGCATTCATAAGAGCACTGCCACAACCTATAGTGATGTCGCAGTTACAAAATTACAGTAAAAGCTAACTGCACATTCTCAAATGTCATGTCAGACATCCCTGAATGTATACTGAATTTGGCACCTAACAAAAGCATGGAACCCTTGTTCAGAACTCCATATATACTCCTTTCAATAGACAAAACAAGTACTTGTCCATGATAACCATGACAAGGAAAGAACTATAAATTCCTGTAGTCGCCAAGTTGAACGTAAACACAACCTTGTTTCCCTCCCCTTTTTTAATTTTGTTTCTTTATTATTTTTTACCGATCACTGTTTTAGCACCCAAACAACCATATAATTCCTATACAAGTGAGTTATCATGGACTAGAGTTGAGGAATTTTCTAAAACAACAATGCCGTGATCCTGAAATTCAGCATCAGCCCTTAAGCTAGGACTTGCTACAGTCATATAAAAATCACCAACAGCCCTACACAAAGTCACCAAATTAAGCCTTTATCAATCGAAACAGAAGCATAAAGGCACTGATGTCAAAAGTCAAATTAACTGACATGGTTGGAATCCTCGAATCAATTGAAAGCTATTTCCAAATGCAAACAGCACCACTAGCATCTAAAATAGAACCCAAATAAACAAAGCCACAATCAGTATTCAGGATTGCACCCAAAACAATCTTATTGTTGGATCACAAGAACAACTGAATTGATAATGAAAATTAACACTTTGAAGATCAAATATTCATGTAGAACCATCAAACTGGCTGTAAAGGCAAATAATCCTCGATCTTTTAATAACACCCAGGCACTCATCATGGTCCTGGACGAATATATTTAGGACAAACAATCCACATTTATTTGCAACATTTTTCAGACATTCAACATTTTCATTATAAGAGATATATAGCCAAGAACACAGGAGAGAAATCTAATGCTCAAACTATGCTTGCAAAAACTCCAGCAGAGTGCATAGTTATTCCCAAGAAAACAAATTTTTTGGTTGACCAACTCCTATGTACAAGAAACTGACATAAGTTAAGTCCTACCAGTATGTTCCAAAAAGTTCTAAAAATCTTACAAATTTCTATTACACATATCCCTAGTACTGGTTTTCAAAAGCTAGCAATTTGACATACCAATATTACTTAGATTCTATCGACTTTGCACCCATATGATCATACATGCAACAACACGTGCTTGGTACTGAAGTTCAGTAGAAACTTCAGTGATAAGGATGGCCTGTATGACTGAGGGATAACCAAATATTCCAAATGTACTATACATGTCCGGTTTTGTTATTTCAAGTAAAATGTTTGTCATTTTAGATTGTGTTCATGTCCCACATCCAATGTCAATTTTTCAACTTCAAAAAAAAAAAAAAAAAAAAAGAAGCATACAGTCTTATCAGAAACAGACCCAGAAGTCTTGAAGAAGGAAAAGTAACTGAAAAACTATCATAAAGTTGCATAAGTTATACAAGCCAATGAATGAGTCTAAATCAACTCAGACGCTAATAGGATTAAAAAATGCAAAAGAAAAGATATGCAGGAAAACCAATCCACAAAGCAATCAAAGATAACTGAGAATCTCCTACAGGTAACCAGAGACTTATGTAGGACCCAAAGAAGTATGGATTTAAAAACAAAGTAAATCATACAAGAAACTTACCCTCTTCTTGGACAATGTATTGATGGGTGACATAACTTCTGGTTGCACATAATCCTTTCCGCGATAAAAAACTATTGTATCATCACCGATTATTTGAATTGGAATTCCTCCACTAAGCCTCGCAATTTCACTAGCATAATCTTGCACTTGACCAGGTTTGCAAATGACCTTGACAGTTTCATGCTTCTTCCAATGCAAATGCGTATTAAGAATGACACCACCAAATACTCCTCTCCTACCAATAGGTACATAATTTGACCTTTTCTGGGCCATTTTCTTCATGTAAAATCGTTCTTCCCCAGTCAACTCATGTGGCTTAACAACAGGACCCTGGACCTTGTTGACCTCATACCGCCTTAGTCTTTCAATTAGCAAGGCTTCCTTAATTTTAGCCTGAGGAAAAGAAAAATCAGCCCGTCAGATAACTAACCAAACTAAGCCAATCTGAGGCATACATATACAACCCATAGCCAATCTGAGGCTTCCTTAATTTTAGCCTGAGGAAAAGAAAAATCAGCCCGTCAGTTAACTAACCAAACTAAGCCAATCTGAGGCATACATATACAACCCATAGCCAATCTGAGGCTTCCTTAATTTTAGCCTGAGGAAAAGAAAAAATCAGCCCGTCAGTTAACTAACCAAACTAAGCCAATCTGAGGCATACATATACAACCCATAGCCAATTCTTTCTCTTTGAGAATAACTCAAGAAGGAAAAACAGGGAAAATAGAAATAATCAATACCCAGGAATTAAAGGACAGCCTTAAGGAGAATTCTGACCACCAATAGTTGATCAGATAGATAAAAAAACACAACAAGAATTAATTGACATCAAAATAAGCGCTAACAAATTGAGTAGCACCGCAAAGACACACCGCGATGTGCCCATTTTTAACCAGTGAACTATGCACTGCTTAGCCAAAACTATCCACTATGATCATTCCAGGCACAGAGTTTGTGTCAAGCACACAATTAGTAAGCTATTAATTGAGTCCATATATATGAAGATGAATACTAGAAGCTTCAAAATAGAATACATATCTGAATTATCTTATTCAGAAACAGGCAGTTCTTTAAATGCTGCATTGAGAGAGATAATAATACTTAGTTGTTTGTCAACTTACCCTTTCAAGCTTGTATTTAATCCTTTCCTCAGCATTAGTAAACCTCTGCTTTTTCTTCTTCCCTTTGACACCAAGTCTTCTGGGGTCTCTTTTATTGGCAGCCTTTCTCTTTTGCTTTTCTTTTTTCCTTTGCATCTTCAGCCTCTTCTTTGACATCCACTTGTCCTTTTTAGGCAGCTCAATTTCATGAGTCTCAAATTTCGGCATTCCCTGTGGAGATATCACTAAATTCACCGTGCCATGGCTAAAATTCCTCAGTGCCAACCATGAACTTCTCGAAGTCAATTGCATTGAAGGTCTAAAGATCACTGAAAAGGGTTGGCACAGGTTCTGAAGAATTGGCTATAAAGTAACCAGAAAAACTAATGAAGACCCAGTAAACCTCAACTAAAAGTAGAAAGCTAAGCAAACAAATCTTTACTGAATTTTCTATAAAAGAGCCCATTTTTCTTCAATTTCTCGAATTATTGCTCATGATAATCCCAAATTCCTTAACACTTTTTATTTGCTCCTCGCAGGTTACAGAAAGATTAAACTTAATTAGGAATTAAAAAATCCAGTTACAAAATTTCTTAAAGGATTTAAAATCACGATTTTTTCCTACTAGATTGTTTTTAATCTACAAATATATAATTGTTTTTCTTTACACAAACAAAAACATTGAGCAGTAAAGAAACCAAAGAATTACATAAACTTTTCTTTTTTTTTAGGTACCTGAAATGAAGAGAAGTTGGAGAGGATGGTTTGAGAATTGAAGAAATAGAGAATCGACGGGTACCACCAATCAAAGACTTCACCATCTCTTTTGTTCCTACATTCCGCAGAGCTCTCTGTATTAGGATGTGCACTGAGAGAGAGAGAGGTTGGATCAATTTCATTCTAGCTCTCCCAAGTAGCTTGAAACTTAAATTCAGGCCATAAAATTAAAAAAAAAAAAAAATCAATTCAGCAGCCTTATTAGGGCTGGCAATGGGGTGGCGGATCCTTCCCCATCCCCCGCCCCGTTGTCAAATAACTCCCCCGTCCCCCGCCCCTTGCCCCCCACCCCCCGCCCCGTTTCCCCTGCGAGGAAAGACAAAATGAAGGGAAAAACAAAGCCATGGTTGTTGGAACTGCTTATAAACGATATCATAGGACATGGAAAGAATTCTTGTTCCATTAGGCTCTCGTATTTACATTTTCATTAAGGCTTTTTCACAAACATCTTATATGCACAAGGAAAACAAATTAACCACATATCACTATCCAGAAAGAAAACAACTTTATCCCATATGATCACGCTACATGGTTTAAGCCCCATAAATTGTATTTAGGCTTGATTGTATTACAGCAGAATTCTCTTATAGATATACTCTTTTAATGTTACTAGCTTATTGTTTTTTGGATCATGTCGAATTGTTAACTTAGAGAGCAATAATTTCTTCAGCTTTGGCATCCAATATTCCATTTTCCTTTCACGCTATATTCGTAAAATGAGAGAAGAGTTGATGAAAAAAAAAACAGTTTCATTTTTTAATTGTTTGAATAGCTTGAAATAAATTGATATTTTTCTAGTATTTTGCGTAATTATTAGGCTTTTTTGAAAAATTTTCACTTTGACTCATGCGTGACAAGACACTCTTCGATTTGCATAAAATATGTGGCACTGGCACACAATTAATTTAACACCATGAAATCAAGCTGCAAATTCTTCTCGGTATAAAGTTTCCTATTAATTTAGGCACTTATCAGTATTCTAAGTTTGCTAATCAAATAACTATTCGTTCAACCAGAAACAAAGACAGATCCGTTCCTTCCTAATTATCAAACAATTTAAGCGCACAAGGAAAACAAAGACGAAGACATCAGCAAGAAAAAGATAAAGATTTACCTCCGATCTCTTGCCAACGAAGATATCAGCTAGATCTGGGATTCTGGGTTGGGTAAAATTTTAGGAGGATTTATGGGTTGGGTAAAATTTTAGGAGGATTTAGACTGAGAGGATGGGTTTAGTTGAGTAGTGATTAGAAGGACCTGCTTACATTATGAATGACCTAAACTTTGAGGAAGTTAATTTGATAAAGTAGACAAAGTCAAGCTGTTTGAGTATTAATATACCTCGGTTTAAAATTACATTGACGGTCCTGGCAATAGAAAGAATTATACAGATTATATCCGAGGCAAAACAGAATATAGTACATATCATTTTGAAGTAATTATTGAAATTATCAAGCTGACGTTGAACTTCCATAAAAAAAATTATGCCAGATGATTTTATGTTTTGCAGCATTTGCCAAAAGTTAATAAAAGCTATATACTTATTTACCACCACTATATATACTTATTCTTGTACACAAAAACCACAATCTGTCAGCAAATAGCTAGAGGAATGGAGGAGGAGCTGGGAGGAGAGTGTTTTACAGCAGGAGGCAGATGACCACCCAAATTTCTTAGTTCAATGCTCAACAGCCAAAAAGGACTGGATATTGGATACTGGAGACTGGAGAGGGTCTGGTAAGGAAAAATTTTACTACTGTTTAGAGATAGACGGACAGAAAGAGAGAGGAGAGCTTATCTCCTACTCTATAACTGGACTGACTCAAATTGGCACTCTAACTTCAGGGGACTTTTTGTTTACATCACTTTCTCTCTTCCTTTTGTCCATTCTCTTTTCTTTAATTTAACCTAATCCCACAATTATATATCTCCAAGCGCACAACACCAACTAGAAAGTCTACAAAAATGAATAACCAGAGGAGAATTCAAGTCGAGAGCCCCTCCACATGATGAATACCCAGCCAACTCAATCAGGGTTCAGGGTAATTATTTCCTGTTCTGCCCCAATTAACCTGTCTTTGATTCATTCGTGAACACTTAGCATATCCTTCAACTTCTAGATTTTAACAGTTAACCCTAGTATAAAAACTCAACCCATCGCAGAAGAATTGAGCAAAAACTTTCAGCTAAAATGAAAAATAATTTGGGCAACAAAATTTGGCAAATGAAATAATTGATCATGTAAATAACCATACAGGAGATGATTGCACCCAAAACTGAAAAGATTCCGAAAGAATTCGGACAGAAATTTTCAGAAAATAAAATATCGGGAAAAATTAGAAAGAAATAGGAGAGAGAGAGAAAGAACCTACCTTTTAGCAGAGAGTTGGAGAAAACTCTTGTTCGTCTGCACGAGACCGTAGAGCAATGATGGATCGTTAGATACTAGCAAGTGAGGGAGCGGGAGAAAAAGAAGTAACGAGCACGGCTTTCTGTTGTGTAGAGTGAAATGCAGGGTGAAAGAAATGGATTCCCGCCTTAACGAACTAGTAGGTTTAGACATTCAATAGAGTGGGCCACGTCCTAGATAACAAATATTTTCATGCAAGCATCACACACACAATTTCTAAAATATAAATCCACTCAAATATATTACCAGTAAATCGCCAAAATATTACATGCTCAAACTGAATTTTTATACTAAATATATTTTTTTTCCAACTAAGTTAGAAAACTGTTTAGAGAATAATGGAAGAAAACAGGAAGTACTTACCTTTTTAGCAATAAAAAATACACGGGTCTAGCTTAAATGATTTGATACCCATCAGCATTGGCTTATAGACAATTGAAATATCTCAATTTTTGTTCCAAACCAAATACTCCCTCCTCCGTGCCACTTTAACAGTCCTGTTTCTTTTTTCATACAGTTTAAAAAAAAATAGTTAACTTTGTTGGAAAAATAAATTTAGATTGCTATTTTCCTAAAATACCCTCACACTAAATATGGTACAACTTTATGGGAACTTGAATTGATGGTAAAAAAAGAATCAACTCTCATTAAATGGAATAGGTTTATAGTAACAACTACTTACATTGAATAAGGGTATTTTAGAAAAATTAAAATACAACTACATTCTTCAATTGGAAAGTGAACTATAATTTGGGACAGATGAAAAAAGAATGCAGGACTATTAAAGTGGGACGGAGGGAGTATATAATTTGTACTATAGTACAAAATAAATCCCAAAACCTTTAGAAATTAACCAAATACACCAATGACACAGTAAACTAACTTGAATGAAAGCCAATTAATGCAAGGGAGCTAAATGAAAAGTTGGCCACAGTAGACAATAATTGTTTTTATGACTTTTGGGTTACCAGGCGGCATGATATACAATTAGTTCCAATTTCATTCTTGAGTTTGTCAATAATAATGGCATCGAGAAGGGCACTCCTATCTAATCTAAACTACATAAAGCCGCGAAACCCGACCTACAGTTGATTGTGCCGGTTTCAATGCAATTCTGTTAGTAATTTTGGTCTTTTGTGTCTTTTCGCCAGCTTTGGAGTTGATTTCTTAGACCACTGCTGTCTTCATTTCTAGCTTCGTGATCCTTTGTATTCCGATTATGCCCTTTTGTCTGGGTTCCTTTGTAATTTTGCAACCGATTTTGTCCTTTTGTTTCTTCCGTATCTTCTACTGTTGCAATTGTTGTCTTCACCCGTTTTCTTTGTGCCCGTTGTTATCATTCAAAAATGTTTCTTCCATCTTGTACTCTTGTAATTGCTATCTTCTAGCGTTTCCTTTGTCTGCGTTTTTATCAGTTAAAAAACTACCTATTTTTATGTTCCTAATTTTCCTTGCTCTTTTATATTTATTTGCTTATTTATTAACTTTCTTCAAAATTTCCACAAAAATATTGATTCCCTAAATTTATATTAACGTGGCTTTCTTCAAAATATAATTTCCTCTACTCTTTTATATTTATTAACTTTCTCCAAATTGTATATATGAACAAAGTAATTTTCTAAAAAATATACGACTCGATAAAAATTCAATGTGCATCTAATATACACAGAAGAATACAAATTCTATGTCTTTAGTCTGTATCTAATATATATAAATTATATATGTGTTTAGTGTGTATCTAATATATATAAATTAATAATGCCGCTTTGTATTAATGTATAATATGTGTTATTTATATCAAAAAATTATAATTTTAATCTTATTTCTATGTTTATGATTTTCCTTCCTTTTTATATTTATTCACTTATTTATTAATTTTCTCTATAGTGTATATAATAGCAAAAATATTAATATCAAAAAAATCCCGAATCCCTAAAAATCTTACATATAAGATATTGTCTCTCCTTCTTTATATCTATTCGCTTATTTATTAACTCGCTTATTCATTAACTTTGTTGAAAATGTGTATACTCACAAAAATATTAGGTATTCAAAAATTACACACATCACTAAAAATGTTATGCACGTCTAATACATATACATACAATAATTTTTTTTATATTTATTCATTTCTTCCTAATTTTCGTTGCTCTTTTATATTTATTTGCTTATTTATTAACTTTCTTCAAAATTTTCACAAAAATATTGATTCCCTAAATTTGTATTTGTAGACAATGAAATTTTAATTAAAATTCTAAAAATTACCATTGGTCTATAAATTATTTTTGTGGCTTATTCCTACAAATCGGATATTGCCATATGTCACGTACACTTGGAAAATTTGGTTATTAAACGACCAATTATATTTTGCCATGTGTCAAGTTGGGACGTTCCAATCAATTGAAGTTGCGAGGATGTCTCCACCAACCAAATCATATCTACGCGACGTGGAAAATTTTGGATAAATATCTAAATATTTATTTCTTATTAAAGAGATAATATTTGGAGTCGTTTAATCCATATATACTTCTTATATACTACAATAGGTTGTCCAATCAAATGGCGCCACGTCACGTGTCCCCACGAGTTCGGCCAATCGAGAAATTATTTATCTCTTTATTAATAAATATAAAATGAAGGGATAATATTTGACTAGCACAGTCCTAATATGACTGCATGTCTTGCAAGACAAGCAAAGTGGTACACAGGTCTTCAGCCTCTACCTCTTGCTACAGTTATAAATAGGGGTCTCTCAATCAAATCAGAGACACAGAGTCATCCAGAGGTATCTCATACGCTCAAGCATTGAAGCTTCAAGCTACGAAGGTCTGGGTCCCCAAGCTCCCCAAGTCTTCCATATATCAAAGCTTGAGTTTTCAAATATTTTCAAGTTCTTCAAATCTTCCATATCAAGGTTTGAAGGAATCGGTGGTTGATCCAAGTACAAGCTGCGAAACCCTTGGATTAACGTTCGAGGAGAAGAATCGAAAGAAGTTCTCTATAAGTTCGAGAAAACCCTAGAAATTGTACTCACATATTTTCTTAAATTTATATATCACATATTTGTCGTGTATTTTTCTTGTTGTTTTGCAGAATTGAAATTTTAATCGTGTACAAATTTTGGACACGCCCGGTGGGACCATCTCTGCCTTCCATCTCTTCTTCTCGAATATTCAACTACGTACATCACCAATGGCACCAAAGAACAACAAAATCATGATTGCACATTCCAAGGCTACTGATGCTAAGCCTGTTCAGGAAGGTGCACATGTTGCCACCAATACCCGAGCTATTGGGCCTGTGACAAGGAGTATGACGGGAGCCTCCACCCAAAGTAGTATGGAAGCTCCATCGGCGCCAACTCCCGTCTTCGGTTCGACATCACCAATGAGCTATTCATCCACGATGGGGATCCAAGACGTTCCCGCCTCGATTGAGAAGGCTCTTGTCATACTCGAATTTGGATCCGAGTCCAAGTTTTCTAAGCATGACGATGATTCATCAAGCACTGGATCAGCCTCTTCACATGAAGCTCTTCATTCAAGATTTTGTATTGAAGATTCCGCTGCTTCTTCTGCTGCAATGCCTGCCATGATGACAAATACTTTGAGTCTCGAAGAACAAGTTTCGAACATGTTCAACATGATGGAAACCATGATGAAACACATTAAGGACCAAGATGCTCTCATTACTCAACTGCTCATCCAGAAAGATCACGCTCCTGAAGGAAGCCATGCGAATCCTAAGGAGCACCAAAAGCGTGAAATTTTCTCATCTAAAGGTAAGGACAAGGTGAAGGAAGTATATGTGACCGCCGATGAAACTATCCCTGTGGAACAACTGAAGGAACTTGTTGAAAGCGTAATCAAAGATAAAAAAGAGGGTGCTTCAAAGTCAAGCTTTACCTACTGCAAGCCTTACACTGCTAGAATTGACAACCTAGCAATGCCTGCTGGATATCAACCGCCTAAATTTCAACAGTTCGATGGGAAAGGTAGTCCAAAACAACATGTGGCCCATTTTGTCGAAACCTGCAATAACGCTGGAACCTATGGTGACCTGCTAGTCAAACAGTTCGTCCGATCCTTGAAGGGCAATGCATTTGATTGGTACACTGATCTCACTCTGGGGTCCATCGACAGTTGAGAACAGCTGGAACAAGAGTTCTTGAATCGCTTCTACAGCACTAGAAGAACCGTTAGTAAGTTGGAGTTGACTAACACTCGTCAATGGAAGGATGAACCTGCGGTCAACTACATTGATAGATGGAGAGGTCTGAGTCTCAATTGCAAGGATAGACTGTCTGAACCATCTGCCATAGAAATGTGCATCCGAGGAATGCATTGGAGCCTAAGCTACATTCTACAGGGTATACGTCCGAACACATTTGAAGAATTAGCTACTCACGCTCATGATATGGAGTTAAGCATCACGGCCAATGTAACTGATGGGCTTCCTATTCAAACTCCGCGAGTGCAGCCACCTCGTCAAAGCAATGAAAGGCAAAAAAATAAAAAAGGGGGCAAACCTCCTTCAAAATTCAGTAATAAGGAGTCCATGGCAATAAACATAGCTCCCATGAAAATTGCTATCAAGGTGAATCGAAAGGTCACCGAAAAGGTAGACTCCCCTCAAAATAGGTCGGTAAGAAGACCTACCCTAAAAGAAATGCAAGAAAAGGAATACCCCTTTCTTGAATCAGATTTGCAAGGGATGTTCGATGATCTTTTCAAAGAGAAGCTCCTTGAACTTCTTGACATGAAACACCCAGAGGAAGCCGGTCAAGTCAATGATCCAAATTATTGTTGTTATCATCGCTTGATTGGCCACCCTCTCACTAAATATTTTGTCTTTAAAGACAAAATTATGGAATTGGTCTGTCAAGGAAAAATCCTTCTCGAGGAAGATAAAGCATCGGCAAATCAAACAACAATAATGTTTGGGTCTGTGTGTTGTCCGATAGAAGTTCTATCCACACCAAGTAGTGCTTTGTCTAAGAAGCTTGAAAAATCCTCAGTTGAAAACGTTATTGAAAATGACAACGAAAGATGTACTTTAGTTACTCGAAAGAGGACTTGCAAGCCAAAAATAAAGAAGTGCATCTTTTCGAAAAGCATTCGTTATTTGTTCGTCAAGTGCAATCAATCTTCTTTTGTCAGGAATGACACATTAAATGTTCCGCTCACCAAAATAGAGCCCGTTAAGAGTGAGAAAGTGAGCTTGCAAGGATTTGTTCGTCCCAAAGAAGAACCGGCAATAGAGCATTACTCACTACCTATGAATCGGACTCAAGAAGGTTTTGATCCAAACGCGTATAGACTTCTTGTTAAGGCCGGTTATAACCCAAACGAAAAGCACGCATTGGGAAAACTCCCTCCTGAGGTGACTGGCGAGAAGACTCATGGATTAACACCTATGCAGAAAATGTTGAAAGAAAAAGGCTATAATGTTGAAAGTTCATCGATGGGTCTTGGTTATCAACCACCTTCTCCAGTGCGTATAATGATCAAAAGGGCAAGTTGTAACTACGTGAACGAAGAAATGGAGGTCACAAGCCGAAAGAGATCTGTGTTCGATAGGTTGGGAAATAAGTCAAAGCGTACTTCTGTGTTTGACAGACTTGGCCAGCAGCCGAAATATTTGAAACCGTCCGTCTATGAAAGATTAGGCAATAAAAAGCAAGAGTACCAAGTTATCAAGAAAAAAAAGTCTTACTCTAATAAAGAAGAACGGACCAAAAAAGCGAGTCTCCAATTTCTTCATGCACTATGGAGACTTATTCAATGTAAGGATTGAAACTATTTTTGAAGAACAGGGTCAAGAAAGTATGATTTCTTGTCATCATATTACGATCAGTGATCCTGAAAAAGAAAAAGATGCAGATGACGCTCTCACTGAATTTGAACAGGGAGTAAAAAGAACAGTCGATGCCCTAAAAGAGATTAATCTTGGCACAAGTGACGACCATCGCCCAATTTACTTAAGTTCTTGTATGACTCTTGAAGAAGAGAAAGAGTATGTTGATTTGCTGCTCGAGTTCAAAGATGTCTTTGTCTGGAATTACTCAGAAATGACTGGTTTGGATCCTAGAGTCGCTGTTCATAATTTATTTGTCAAGCGAGGAACAAAACCTGTCAAACAAACTCAAAGGCGCTTTCAACTCGAATTGATTTCTCTGATGGAAAATGAGATAAAAAGACTGATTGAATCTGAGTTCATACGAGAAGTGAAATATCCAACATGGATTTCAAGCATTGTCCCTGTGAGGAAGAAGAATGGGCAAATCCAAATTTGTGTTGATTTTCGAGACTTAAATGAGACTTGCCCCAAAGATGATTTTCCGTTCCCCATCACAGAATTGACGGTAAATGCTACGACCGGACATGAAGCACTATCTTTTCTCGACGGATCGTCTAGCTACAATCAAATACGTATGGCGCCCGAGGATGAGGAGCTCACTGCCTTTCATACCCCCAAAAAAATTTATTGCTATAAAGTGATGCCGTTTGGCTTGAAGAACGCTGGAGTGACATATCAAAGGGCAATGCAAATAATTTTTTATGATATGCTCTATATGAATGTGAAGTGCTATGTTGATGACCTTGTGGTGAAATCAAAGAAGCGGGAGGATCATATTCAAGACTTTCGAAGAGTTTTTCAACGCCTCCGGAGATACCAACTGAAGATGAATCCTTTGAAGTGCGCATTCGGAGTCACTTCTGCCAAGTTTCTCGGTTTCATCATTCATCAATGGGGAATAGAGGTCGATCGATCTAAAATTGATGCCATTGTGAACATGCCTGAACCGCGAAATATTCATGAATTGAAGAGTCTTCAAGGGAAGTTAGCATATATTCGGAGAATTATCTCTAATTTGGCAGGACGATGCCAACCCTTCAGTCGACTGATGAAGAAAGGGGTGCCCTTCGAGTGGGATGAATCGTGTAGGAATGCATTTATAAGCATCAAAACGTATCTCATGAATCCCCCAGTGTTGGCTGCACCCATCCCAAGAAAACCATTGATCCTTTATATTTCCGCTCAACAACGGTCGGTTGGGGCCTTACTTGCTCAAGAAAATGATGAAGGTAAGGAAAATGCGCTGTATTACTTGAGTCGGATGATGACACCTAATGAGTTGAATTACTCACCCATCGAGAAATTGTGCTTGTCACTTATATTTGTCATTCAGAAGCTAAAATTTTATTTTCAAACACACACTATTTGACTCATATCTAAATCTAATCCCATTAAATATATGATGACAAAACCTGTACTGTCTGATCTACTCGCGAGATGGTACCTCCAGTTTTAACAATTCAAAATTATTTATGTACCTGCGAAGGCTGTCAAAGGACAAATATTGGCAGACTTTTTAGCCGATCATCCCGCACCTGCCGAGTGGGAGTTGACTGATGAACCCCCCCGATGAAGAAGTGTTTATGGTCGAATCGCCGTGGTCGATGTATTTCGATGGAACTGCTCACCGTGATGGAGCTAGTGCGGGAGTTGTCTTTTATACTCCCGAAACAGATATATTGCCATACTCTTTCACTTTAACACGCCGGTGTTCAAACAATGTGGTTGAATATCAGGCGTTGATTCTCAGTTTTGAAACGGATGTAGACATGAAACAGTTGCATTTTAGAGTTTATGGTGATTCAAAATTGGTGATAAATCAACTTCTTGGTATTTATGATGTCAAGAAACCTGAATTGATTCCATATTATAAGTATGCAAGATAACTTATGAGATATTTAAATAATGTCACTATAGAACATATCCCTAGAAATTTCAACCAACAAGCTGACTCTTTGGCAAGGATGGCGTCCATGATCACTCTACCTTCTCATCGAAATCAAATTTCAATATGTCAAAATTGGGTCGTACCTCCGATATTTGATGAAGAAAATGATGGTGAGGAAGAAAATACTTATCATATTTTCGTCCATGAGATCGAAAAGGAGGATTGGCATCACCTCATCATTGATTACCTTAATCACGGGAAGTTACCAGAAGATTCTAAGAAAATGGTTGATATACATCTTCGAGCGCCACGTTTTATTTACTACAAAGGGACGCTTTATCGAAAATCATTCGATGGGGTGTTTCTACGATGTCTTGGAGAAGATGAGACCATGCAAGCAATGGAGGAGGCTCACTCTGGGATATATGGTGTTCACCAGTCTGGCCCGAAATTACACTTTCGCATTAAAAGAATGGGATACTACTGGCCAACAATGGTGAAGGACTGCATTGACTTTGTTAGAAGATATCAAGCTTGTCAATTTCATAGCAATTTCATCCATCAACCTCCTGAACCATTGCACCCAACTGTGGCTTCTTGGCCGTTCGATACTTGGGATTTGGATATAGTTGGACCACTTCCAAAGTCTTCTGGTGGACACATTTTTATTTGGCGGCGACGGATTACTTTTCAAAGTGGACTGAAGCAGTTCCTCTAAGAGAGGTCAAAAAGGAGAATGTAGTGGATTTCATTCGCTTGCATATCATTTATCGGTATGGAGTCCCGCGTTATATCATTACCGATAATGGTAAGTCTTTTTGCAATGTAGCAATGAACAAACTTTGTGAAAAGTTTCGTTTCAAACAATACAATTCATCCATGTACTACACTGCTGCAAATGGATTCGCTGAAGCATTCAACAAGACCTTATGTAATCTATTGAAGAAAATCGTGGATAAATCAAAAAGGGATTGGCATCTTCGAAGTGGAGAAGCACTTTGGGTATACCGAATTACTTTTCGAACTCCCACACAAGCAATTCCATACGCGTTTGTTTACGGTGTTGAAACTGTTTTTTCACTTGAGTGTCAAATACCTTCGCTAAGAATTGCAATTCAAGAAGGATTCAGCGAAGAAGATAATGTTCGTCTTCGCATTGAGGAGTTAGAGGCACTTGACGAAAAGAGATTGGAAGCTCAGCAACGGATTGAGTGCTATCAGGCCCGCATTTCAAAAGCATTCAATAAGCACGTCCGACCTCGCTCTTTCCAAATCGGAGAGTTAGTGCTCGCCGTTTGGAGACTAATCATTCTCACTCATGGCAGACAAAAAAAGTTTACTCCTAAATGAGATGGTCCATATATCGTTCGAGAAGTATATACAAATGGCTCATACAAGTTGGTTGCTGAAGATGGATTAAGGGTTGGCCCCATCAATGGCAAGTACCTAAAAAGGTACTATGCATAATCGGAACCGCGAGATGCTCCTGGCCCGCATGAGCTAAAACTGTGAATGGCAACCACCAATAGTGTAGTATGTGGTTAAACTGCTACTCCACCAAGTCTAAGTTGGTAAATAAATGGATACTTCTGACCTGCATGAGGTTAAAATGTGAACGGCAGGAACTACGTGTGACTTGATTCCCTCCGGAGATACGTAGGCAGTTTAGAGGATAACTTCTAAATTCAGTTACACCTCCTAAACCAAATCTTCTTTCCTTACAAAAAAAAAACAAAGAAAAGAACTTCTCTTTTTCTGTGAGATAAAATGCTAAATTTAAAAGTTCTGTTCCCTTAAAAAAAATAAGAGATAAGAAATGAAAAGCATTTTATTATTCAAAAAAAAAATCATTACATAAAAAAAATGATAAAAGAATTCAGGAAAAAGAAGAATATGGTGGAAAGCTTAAATATCAAATTTGTATTCCACAACAGTTACTTTATATGATTCAAGTGCAGACTTCATGTCTTCAAGTTCCTTCACAGCGTCATCAGTCAAGATGCTAGTATTTTCAATGGAAGATAGCTCATCATGCGCTTGGGTTATTTCGGTTTGAATCTCTTTGGAAGTCTCATGCTTTTGATCGATAGTTGAGCTAATTTCCAGGCTTTGTTTCTCCAAATTGATGAGTTCCTGTTGTAGAACCTTCTTCCTGTCTTCAATGGACTGCAACTTTTCTTCAAAACTTTGCAAATGACAAGTTAGTTCTTCTTCCTGTGCCTTTACTCTCTCGAGTTGGACGGTCGCTTTGGAAAGGAGTTCTGCATGTGTTTCTTTGCTCATCCTTTCTCACGATGAAGATGCCAGAACATCATACGCCTCCGCCTTGGCAAACAATTCCATCAAATGATCTTTTAAAGGAGGCCTTTGGTGGGATCCGTTCTTGTGATTTTCGCAATGATTTCCTCTGCACACTCTTTTAAAGAAGAGATCCGCTCAGTTGGAGTGTCAAGAATTTGTCTGCGAAAATCCATCCACAAAGTCTGCAAGTACTTTCTTCGATGTGCCTGGATCAACTTTTGGCCATGAAATTCTGAAACCAATGCTACCTTAGGTCTTTTTCGAATTTCGTGTGAACTAGTCAGCTCCTTCTTAAGCATTGACGAGGTACCTCCACTAGGGGCAAATTGTCTTGGAGTACTGATAGCTATTTCGTCACTTTTGTTGTTTAAGATTATATCATCAGTTTCGAGTTCGGGTGATGAATTGTTACCAACACCTTCTTGACGGAATTCAAGAAACGGGGGCTGAAAAGGAAAAAGTTACAACAAAAAAAATTAGGGTAAACAACAAAAAAGCCCCCTGTGGTTAAGCAATTATACAAAAAAGCCCCCTGTGGTTTCATATCATACCAGTCGATACCCCGTGATTTGAATTAACCTGAAAAGTGGACGGAAATCGTCAAATATTCGGCGTGTGTCTTAAACGAACTGCAAAGACGCGTGCATATGCGAAAAATAGATTTCCACCACAAACTTTCACCTCATATGCCTACTTTACCCTTCATTCTTTAATAATAAGAGACCAGCTTCCAAGTCTTCCGAGTCTTCATGTTCGGCCAAAATTGAAGATTGAAGGCAGCATTCGAAGCCTGTGCAAGTAATCAATCAAGTAGAGCTTGCAGGCTAGCAAAGGAATTGCAGGAAACAAAGCCTTAAGGTAAAAATGTGAACTGTATTTGTATATATTCGGTCTGCAAATTCTGAAGGAAAAGTGGAGAAAGTACCCCAAGATGTCTTCCTCAAGCTCTCGACCAACAAACGGGGGAAATGGAGGCAGAGGTCTTCGATACCAGTACAAGGTATGTAATTGTCGAAGGAAGGCAAAGCTAAAGATTGTTGAGTCGGAAAAGCCATCGAAAGGATTGTTATATTTTGTGTGTGAAAAAGTTGAATGTGGGTTCTTTTCATAGTGTAACCCAATTTACAGAGACGAGCCAAATCGAGATGCACCTGTTCCCGTAGTGAGCCAACCTGTTGAAGAAAATGCGTATTTGGGTGGCGTGCTCTCGAAACTGGAAAATTTGGACAATGAAATGAAGAATTTGAAATTGCGAGTTGGAGGTTGTGTTATGGTATCTATCTTTTCTATTTTACTATTGTTGATGCCTACCAGATAAGATAATGGTAGGCTGTTGTTGATGATGTAGTTCTTCATCTATCAAATTGCTAGTTGGTAGGCTGCTGGTGATGTATGGAGTTTTGTTGCAGTGAAATTGAACAAAATTGGTAATCGACATTTTGTAGTTTTGTTTTGGTAATCTGCATTTTGAAAACACCAAAAAATGAACGAAATAAGCTAGTTGGAGTTTTGTTTGCACATTAGTAATCTTCGCTCAACTAGCTGCATTTCAGCAGGTAGTCTTAGCTCAACTAGTTGTGGAGTTTTGATTGGTGTCTACCCTAACCGAATAATGGTCAGATTTGTTCTGGTGTTTCCACTACGGGTAAGAAATATACCTGCTAAAAATTGGACAACAACCGATACAGAAGACAAACAAAAGAAGATTGGACAGCAAGTGATATAGAAGACAAACAAAAGAAGACAAAATTGAATCTAGTTGCCAGTTGCCATTCTGCATAACATTCATCTCAACTTGCCAAGAACATAGATTCAGAACTATTTCCAGAACAAAGAGTGTAACTACAAAATCTGTTTCCAGATTATTCAATAACTACAAAATTTGGTTGCCATTTCAGGGAACCAAAATCTGGTACCCAAGAACTTCATTCAGTCACCACAAAAATAGTAAATACATAAGCTAAGTGTATGCAGAACATAGATTCCATCACTGTTTCCAGAATCATTCAGTAACTACAAAATCTGGTTGCCATTTCACACAACCAAAATCTGGTACCCAAGAACTTCATCCAGTCACCACAAAAATAGTAAATACATAAACTAACTGTATGCAAATCAGTAGACATTACATTTTCATCGACAACCAATCATTGTACATTCCAGATAGTTGCAGATATCATTGCAACTGCATGTAATATTCCAAAATGAAGGTCTAACTACAGCTAGACAACTATTAGGCAGGTAATTAAGGCTGGATAGCTTTTGATCTCTTTGGCCTTAACTTGCGCAAGACATCAGTAATAGTTGGAGCTGTGGCTGTGGTTGCTGTTGCAGTGGTGGCATCAGCACTGTTACCCCCACTCATATTCGTACCATGCACAGGCTGCAATTACATATATAAAGAGAACTTAGATGTATATCAGAACTCCGTTTGTTTTTATGAAACTCATTAAATCAATGTAAAAGCTTGGTTGAGTGTACACCTTCCTAACCTGTTTTCTAGTCATTGTGGTACTTCGTGCAGCAGGAGCTCCTTTACTAGTTGACTATGGTTGAGTGAACGACTCAGCAATTGGTTCAGCTGCATTTGCTTCAGGTGCCTATAAGAATGATATTTAACATTATTAATACATACAGATGCTATACAAATGACATTTAAGTGTACAAGGAAAATTACCTTATAAAATTTGGAGTTAGGGTGAATGGGATTCTTGCACGTCCGTGAGCTATGCCTTGGCTGAAAACATCTCTTGCAATGTACCACAAGCCCATTTCTAGTTGATACTTGACTCTTCTTAGGCTCATCTTGTGCTCTCCGGCGTAGTTTCTTTGGTCTACCAGGCATTCTCCTAACCGCAGGGGGGTTTATGGACTCTTCTTCAGTTGTTATCCAGTAAATATCACTTGGAACAGGTGTGATAGTATATGCATATGTTTTCAGATATTCTGCTCTAGTGTAGCAAGCATGCACATAATTTTTAATAGGTAATCTACACATTCCTATCGCCGCACATGCATGGGCATAAGGATAACCTGTTAATTGAAAATATTCACAGGTACATGTCCACTCACGCAAGTCTACTACCACACATTTTCTCACACCACAGTCAACCTCATACTTGTGACCACCGTCCCAGGTCGCAACAAATGTCCTACTCAATTTCTGATTCTTGTCGATCTTTTCTGCTATATTAGGACAGATCTCTCCTTGAAACTTTTGCATTCCAGATCTCTTTGTTTGAATTCTCTGCATCAATCTCTTCCTTATCCATTCAAGCATCCCAATGATAGGTAACTCTCTTGCTTCTAATATATAGTTGTTGAATGACTCATTTAGGTTGTTTACCAGAATGTCATATTTACTATAACCTGTAAAATGTGATCTACTCCAAAGGGCTGGTGGAATTCTGCTCAACCATTCAGCAGCTACTTTGTTTGCCTTTTCTAGTTCAATCATTGCCATTTTCCATTCCCTTTCATTGCCAACACTTGCAGCAGCCCAAAACATGTCTTTCATTTCCTTTCCTTTGAACTTTTGGTTAAAATTCTGGTACATATGCCTCAAGCAAAATCTATGCTCTGAATTTGGAAACAGTTCATTCACAGCATGCACAAGCCCTTTCTGTCTATCTGAGATAAAGGTCCAAGGAATGTTATCTTTTCCCATGCCCAAATCAGCCATTAGCAACTCCAAAAACCATTTCCAAGAGTCATACTGCTCTACCTCTACCACTGCAAATGCTATTGGCACCATGTTGTCGTTGTCATCTCTGCCAAGTGCTGATAATAATTGTCCACCAAATGCTGTCTTAAGGAAACAGCCATCTAGACCAATTATTGGTCTACAACCATCAAGAAAACCCTTCTTACAGGCATATAAGCAATAATATAACCTTTGAAATGTACCCCTTGAACCATTAGGAGGCTTGTCAATCTGCATTTTTACAGTACTTCCAGCATTTGTGTCTCGGACTGTGACTGCATAATTCCAGAGTTTTTGATACTGCTCCATGTCCGTGCCTAGTATCATATCCTTTGCCTTACGTTTAGCTCTACCAACCTTAGCAATTGACACGTTGATCATTAAATCTCTTCTGATGTCATTCTTCAACCCCATCAAATCAACTTTTGGATTATCTCTGATCTTCTCTTGATATTTGTTGCTCAGATATGAGGCTGTTGCATGCTTATTTTGATATTCTCGAGCACACACATGCTCACCCTTCAGTGACTTTATTTGGAAGGTCGATTCATTTTGAATTGGTGTTGCCCGAATCCTCCAACTACAACCTTTTGCACAGATAGTAATAATTTTTTTGGAGTAGTTTTTCACCCAAGTAACTTCATAACCCTCTCTTACTAGCCATTCACACAACACAGATTTAAACACTCTAAAATTAGTAAACTTCTGCCCCACTTTCAGCTCAAAGTGTGGTTTCCCAAACTCAACTTCAGGATTGAAGTCAAGGCAGCCATCTTCTTCTCCACTACCAGATCTAAATCTGTCCAGCAAATCTTCATCTGGAACCACAGGTTCTTGTCAATCCTCTTCAGTCACCTCAGTATTCCCTACCCTTTCATCTTCTTCTCTCAAATCTGATTCTCTAAATGTTGCAGAAGATTTTTTTATGTTTGCAGCTTCATCTTCTGATGGCCCTTGAGATGAAACAGGTCCTTTTTCAATGCTTACATCTTCAGCATCTGATGGCCTTTGAGATGAAATAGGGGGTCAATTTGCCGAATCACATCTGGCCCTCTAGATTGTGAAGTTTTGCTGGCCCTTTTCTTTCTTACAGAACCCTTTTTAGGAGAACTTTTTTCATCTGTCTTTCCACCAAATGAGAATACATGCACTGGCAATTTTTTTATGTCTCCATCTGCCCCTGTCCCACCTTTTTTGCTATAGTTGCTGGGTCTAGCAGTATCTTTCTTGGGGCTAAAGATGTCTTCATCTTCTATTGTTTCCAACCCATCTTTTAACCATTCTAGCTTTTCATCATCTTCACATGCACCTGTCCCCGTAGTGTTAGTGACCCCACTATCTTCATGTCCGCAGGTTGTATCAGGGCCTTCATTTTTTATTCCATTACTGACCCCACCATCTTCTGGCTCCTTTTCAAATGGCTCATCCCTACTACAAGCATAAATTAGCCTTTCCATTGGCAAGTTCCAATAGCACTGCTTCATTAAATTAATATCATTATTGTCCCTAATTGGGTGTAGACCACCTTCTAAATCAACATCTGGGACACAAAACCAAAACGTTACTTTATTTGCTCCTTCATCTACTTTTTTAAACATTCTGCACAGGCTCACTATCGATAACTGATCTTCAATTC
The DNA here is from genome assembly GCF_036785885.1 of Coffea arabica. Lineage (NCBI taxonomy): Eukaryota > Viridiplantae > Streptophyta > Magnoliopsida > Gentianales > Rubiaceae > Coffea > Coffea arabica. The sequence goes on from NC_092314.1 coordinate 34,806,415, forward strand.
TGTCTTTGAAAATAGCCATGTGGGTTCCTGTGTAGTGGAGCCTTGGTTTTTCTCTAAATCTCCCACCAAAATACATGTGTATCTCAACTTTGTCCTCGGATTTCTCCTCTGTGATACCATGACAAGCAATAAAGTTCTCAGAGTCTTTCACAAGTACACAAAAAACTAACATAATACAATCGGAACAAACAATTGGGGACCACATTGGACCACAACATGTCTCGATATAAGCCATATTAAGATAATGACAGATTACAGAAACTGGCATGCTTGACTAATCATGGCATTTAACAGTAGTAATTGATCAATAGAAGTAATATCACACTTTGATAGTATAACTTCAAGCCAAAAAGACGGACTGTCAGACTCAACAATTGAGTCTGACCAAAAACAAGGGATGACCAGATTAGGACCTGAAACACGTAGCCTTATCATCCCAAACAACTGAGGCATTGGAACCAAAGCTGCTAAACGCGTTTTTGGAGGGACATTTTCTATAAAGCTGCCCTTTTTTAAGCTTTCAAAAATTATCAAAACTTTACCAATTTGAAAGGGACGCTTAAACTATCTATCTATGCAGCTAGGTTTGCTGGGCATACGTCAAAAACCTTTATCTTCATTAACAACATTCGTAAATACATCAAAAAAGCTATCTTTGTTAAATAATGGCCTCCCAATTTAATCTGAAATCAGTAAATAACAATTTTTCTTGTACAACATACCCCAAAACCCGAATCGAAATAGATGAGAGATGATATACTAACCCATTTTTTTTCGATTTTTTACCGCAAATATTCACTTCCTCGTATTCTCCGTCGATCTTGATATTTGATTGAAATAACAATCGAAATTTTTGCTGAAAATTGTTAGAAAAGGGGCTGCTCTATCTCTCTCTAGGGTTTTCTATTTCTTTCTCTCTCTCTCTCCGTTGGTTTCGATAGAATGAAAGTGCAAAATTACTTCTGCAATTTTCGCTTATATCAAAAGGGTATTTTCGTCTTTTCACTCAGCTCCGTCTGTTTTGCCGATTTTCGTCCGCTTTTCATGTTAATTCAAATCACGGGGTATCGATTGGTATGATATGAAATCACAGGGGGCTTTTATGTATGATTGCTTAACCACAGGGGGCTTTTTTGTTGTTTACCCAAAAAATTATTGAAAAAAGGGAAAAAAAATGGAGAGATGATTACCTTAAGTGGCGACACTCCAATCGACGGTGGTGTAAAGGAAACCTCCTCCAAATCAGAAGATGTTCTCTTCTTTGATCAGTTCCAGTGACGGTCTTGACTACTACTACCGCTCGCCAACGAATGAGCTCCTCCTTGGGTAGATTCGATGCCCTGAGTTTGGGTCCCTTCCTTTTCTATAGCCTCAATAGAATCACGATCGTCCACCGTTTCAATTTCGACATCTTCTTCAGTGCGAGTCGTCGATACGGATTTTGAAACTTTGGGCAGCGTTTTCTTTGCTGGAATCTCTGGTTGCACCTCTTTGATGGCCTATCGAGAGTCCTTGGAAAACTTATATTTTGTGACAATGTTTTTCGAGGAACTGCTAATAAATTTGTTCTTCTGCAAGATGGATGAGATAAGACCCGTCACAATCTTTATAGCTTCATCATGATGCACTGACTCGTTGGCGGAGGTAACATTCCCCTTCTTCGATGATTGTTGAGGGATCTTAACGGTGAATTTAAAGGGAGTTGAAGAGACACTATTTGACCGAGTCGACCACCAGGCGTCATAGTCTTTTGTGATCAATGGATGCTTTCTGTGCGTAGGTATAGTCATCTGAGATTGCGTCTGCGTACGAACTGAAGAATTTCATAGTTGAATAGTCTCGCCCAAAGTATAAGTATGAGTGATCTCTTTCAAGTTGTTGGGAATATCCTGACAGAAACCGAATTGTCTGCTAAACTTGCAAGGATTATATTTCTCAATGATGAAAGTATTGTCCTTACGTAGAGTTAAATGGCAAGAGCGTTGACTAATGAAGTAGCTCGTAAGTCTTGATGATAAGGATCCATCGTCGATCAACACCTTTTCTTCGTTCTCATTCCAACACAACTTAGGAAGCATCAAAGGATTCACCTCTTTGAAGATTTCCTCAGCTTCTGATCGGCCATAAAATATTGTCATTTTCTCACCGTTAAATCTCGTCATGCGCGCATGGTGGTCACTCACTTGATTATTATCGTGATATACGTCAAAATATTGGTCAATCCAAGCATAGACGTAATGAATTGGAAAAGTTACCCCGCATTCTCCAAGGTTAGGGGCATAGACGATCTCCCTCAACCTGTGATATATGCTCACAAGAACGGGAATTGCAAGGCAAAATCTTTTTCCTGTGGTCATTAAGCATGCAACGTTGAAGACACTTGGGCGAATACGATCGAACTTTTTACTTGGCAAAAGGAACTTGCAAATCCAACAGGCTATGAATGCCGCAATATAGGTTTCATTTCTTAAAAACCCTGGGATACCTAGTGTGTCGAAAGGGACGTCGAAGTCCTTCGTATCAGCAAGGTCGTGAGGCTCTACGCTTCCAGAAGGGTTGTAAGTCATTTTCGATTTAGATGCGATCTTTCTTTTATTCGCTCTGCTCGGTGGGGCCCTATACCTAGCATCCCCTTTGAACTAGAAACGGATCTAGTTTTTCATTCATACATCTTGATCATTCGTCCAAAGGTGGTAGTAAGCGGAAAAGAGGTGCCTGCAGCTCTCAGGGAGAAGTGGCTTCCCTTTTTTGTCACGAGTAAGAAGCTCCTGCGCCGAAGGAACAACTTCATCAAAGAACGAGCCATCGATCGAAAGGCCACCAAGTCAATAAAGGTCCCAAAGTGTGACGGACAACTTCCCAACGGGCGTATGAAGTGTGCTTGTCGAGGGACACCAATATTTGAAGAAGGCTCGCAAGATATTTTCACAGCAGTCGTAGGAGTATTTGACGCGTAGACAGCTTCAACTATGCCAGCGCGTGTGAGTACCTCTTTATGCCTTCCAAGAATGTCCTTGACCCACTCCCAATAATAGGAGGTGAAGCACGCCTCACCAAAGAAGGACGAATGGATCTTCCATATAGTTTTGTCAATATTGAATCCCACGAACGGAAGCGTGAATTTGGCTATTTCTGGGTCTCCATTGTGGAGTGACGAGTTTAATACGACTACTTCCTCTTCCCTCGACGTAGTGGAGAAAGTCGACGGTGCCACCACTTCCTTAGTCCACTTGCTAGTCCAATTTTCAAGATGAAAGCATCCTTCAAGGGGTATGAAAGATTCCGCGAGCGGGCCGATGGCTGGTTTATGAACATATAGTGACAAGCTCTTTGATTAAGGTCCACCACGCTCATCCGTCAACGAGACATATGGCAGCGGCGTGGCATAGTCCTTAATTTGCATGGTTGCTGAAATTTTGTAAAAGAAGAGATTAGATGATGAAGAAAATTTTTACAAAATTTTGGTATTTAAACTACCTAATTGGTTGTCCATTTCTCAAGTCGCCGAAATTTCTTGGAACTCCCCTCCAAGCGTGATTTTGGTTATCTACAAGAAAGTAAGTTGGTGAAGTTGAGATATTGACATGGACTGGAGCAAAAAAAAAAGGGGCTCAAATATCATATTTGGTATTATCCTAGTAGATGAGCAAAAAATAAATAAATAAATAAATAAAGGCTCAGATATTATATCTGGTACTATCCTAATAGGTGAACCAAATGGCCAGGCTATCTGATAATACATGTTGATGCAAGTCTACAAGTTTAAAACGCACTATAAGTAGGCATACGAATTGCAAGTGCCAATCACATTCGAGACATCAAGGATACATCAAAATAAGCACGCCAAGTCCAATGTCGAAGTTCCTTTTAGCAATTAAGTGCTAAAAAGTGAAGCCTCAGGTACTTAATAAACAAAAAAAAAGGTATCGGCAGGATGCAAATAGTGGGTGGCATCAATTTGGAGGAAGCAACCGTCAAATATTTCTACATGACCATTCATAGTGCATCAAGTTTTACCTAAAGTACAAGTGGCAGACATAATTCATGATGGGAAGTTTCATGCGAGACCAACAAAGACAATAGTTCACATGGTACTTAGCATCTTGCATGGAAAATAAATATAAAGCGCATCGGGTAAGGTGTTCCGGCAACATTGACAAAGAAGATTTTGTCCCTGAATCTATCCATGCATAGACTACAAAAAGTCAGCGATTGTTCTATGCAAAGTAGTAAAAAAAAAAACACAAGTAGAGTGGTTGGTAATAAAAGCGTCAAGTCATCTACTGTAAACTCAAAAGGCATATTAGATCACTGCATGAAAGTTATTTCAGGTAGGATAATATGAGGGTAAGCATGTCCATGGATAATTTGAAAGCCCAAAAGCTAGGTGTGTGTGTGTGTGTGTATATATACATACATAAAAGGTTCTCAACTCTAGCGAAGAAGGAATTCATCCGTGGCTTGGAAAAGTAGTGCGTACCTTAAAATAGTTCAAGGGTAGCTCGGCAACGGCAATGTCTGGTTTCAGGTTGATTCTATCAGTCGAAAAGGCTAGCAAAGCCAAGCAAACCAGCAAATAACAGATGGCGGCAAAATGTAGCAGCAGTTCGGTAACACTAGCGAAAAAAATGAAGGAGAGTTCGCCTCTAGATTGTGGGTGAACTAATGTCTCAACCATCGAGTATATATAGCAGGTGTGCGTCCCCTATTCAAGGAGGATTCTGGTTAAAGGTGTTTTTGTTTGAGACGACAAAGGGTTCGTTATTTACGGCTTAGCGGGTTAATTTCTAAAGCCGGGGAAGTTCACTGACAAAAGGAATTGGGTTGCTTCCTGTTTAGTATAGTGGGGCGAAGAAAAAAAGGGGATGTGCAGTTCTGATTCAAGATGGTTTTGGAGAAGAATTGTGCTTGCAATTGACTTCCTCGGCGAGTTGGACTCTCAACGTTTGTGTCGGACTGTTCCTTGAGTTTCGAATATGTTCAGTAGAGAAGTTAATTGATTAGTCGACAATGATGCAAGACTTGACTTCAAGAGTTGGAATACCACAAAGAATGGAATCTGGCCTCGGAAGCTCATCTGTTTTTTTTTTCTCTTCTATATGATTATAAAAGATAAAGCTTCAATAGGTTGATTAATTCCTTGAAGAATTGTGTTGGGTTACTCTTCAAGCTTCGGCCTTATCACAACAAAAGGGAACTCAAACATTTAAGTTCATCAAGGATGCAAATCCTGGAATTTCGACAAAAGACTGGCCGGTTCAGACCTTGAACCATGTGAAGCGGTGGAATTCATGATTGATCAAGGAACAATGCACTTGTCTTATAATTGGAGTTGGAAACTTCTTAGGCTAATGAAAAGGTGTCTTACATGTAAGGTGCACTAGTGCACTAGTGCTTGATCAATCACTCACGAGATTGAATTCTATGAAGTTTGATTAATCACTTATGTGCCTATTTGGTCATTGAAGTCTTTGTGCCTATTTGGTCATTGATTAATCACTTATGCGGCTGGCTTCCTACTTAGGTGACTTGATTCACAAAGTTTCGAATTCCAATTTGGCAAGAAAGGAACTTAGGGGAATTAAAGAAAGTCAAAACTTGTCCGTTCAAGTTGTACCCTTCGCAAACAAGTTTTGAGGGGGCATTTGTAGACAATGGAATTTTAATTAAAATCCTAAAAATTACCATTAGTCTATAAATTATTTTTGTGGGTTATTCCGACAAATCGGATATTGACATATGTCACGTACACTTGGAAAATTTGGTTATTAAATGACCAATTATATTTTGCCACGTGTCAAGTTGGGACGTTCTAATCAATTGAAGTTGCGAAGATGTCTCCACCAACCACATCATATCTACGCGACGTGGAAATTTTTGGATAAATATCTAAATATTTATTTCTTATTAAAGAGATAATATTTGGAATCGTTTAATCCATATATACTTCTTATATACTACAATAGGTTGTCCAATCAAATGGCGCCACGTCACGTGTCCCCATGAGTTCGGCCAATCGAGGAATTATTTATCGCTTTATTAATAAATATAAAATGAAGGGATAATATTTGATTAGCACAGTCCTAATATGACTGCATGTCTTACAAGACAAGCAAAGTGGTACACAGGTCTTCAGCCTTTACCTCTTGCTACTGCTATAAATAGGGGTCTCTCAATCAAATCAGAGACACAGAGTCATCCAGAGGTATCTCATACGCTCAAGCATTGAAGCTCCAAGCTACGAAGGTCTGGGTCCCCAAGCTCCCCAAGTCTTCCATATATCAAATCTTGAGTTTTCAAATATTTTCAAGTTCTTCAAATCTTCCATATCAAGGTTTGAAGGAATCGGTGGTTGATCCAAGTACAAGCTGCGAAGCCCTTGGATTAACGTTCGAGGAGAAGAATCGAAGGAAGTTCTCTATAAGTTCGAGAAAACCCTAGAGATTGTCCTCACATATTTTCTTAAATTTAGATATCACATATTTGTCATGTATTTTTCTTGTCGTTTTGCAGACTTGAAATTTTAATCGCGTACAGTATTAACATGGCTTTCTTCAAAATATAATTTCCGCTGCTCTTTTATATTTATTAACTTTCTCCAAAATGTAGATATGAACAAAGTAATTTTCTAAAAAATATACGACTCGATAAAAATTCAATGTGCAACTAATATATACAGAAGAATACAAATTCTATGTCTTTAGTCTGTATCTAATACATATAAATTATATATGTGTTTAGTGTGTATCTAATATATATAAATTAATAATGCCGCTTTGTATTAATGTATAATCTGTGTTATTTGTATCAAAAAATTATAATTTTAATCTTATTTCTATGTTTATGATTTTCCTTCCTTTTTTATATTTTTTCACTTATTTATTAATTTTCTCCATAGTGTATATAATAGCAAAAATGTTAATCTTACATATATAAAGCACGAATCGCTTGTGAACAATACAGAATGGACCGGTTATGCCGTTATTTTGGTGAACTTGAGGGGCTTTTTGGTCTTTTGCTGATGGGTGGCAGTGGCTCTGCTGGCATTTTGCTTCTGTCCGCTGGCTCTCTTGGAGTGGTGAGTGGACAGGTTATCCAGTAATTTTCACCAACTTTGAGGGCATTTGGTATTGTTGGTGGGGCAAGAAAACGTTTACTTTCCTTCTTCAGGTGTGGTTTCCTTTTGCGAGCAAAAATCGTAAATATCAGGCTGGCTTTTGGTTAACTGTCCGATTGTACGAAACATATTACATTCAAATTAGCACCATCAAATTAAAATTAACTCCTCTTACTAACAAAAAAAATTAAATTAACTCCGCTTGCGAAGTCTATTGCGTGGAAATTAAGACCGCTTCACAAATTAAGATCAGTGGTGAGTGGGCGATGTAACTTTGCACTTTGCTGCAAGCTGCTGTTCGGTTGTTTCTTCAGTTAAAATGGTTAGAGGGTCTTCCTGTTTTGAAAAAATATAGACATAAGGGTCCCATGTAAACAATTTTTTTTTTTTGCAAAAGGATAAACTTTCTTCATAAAAAAGTATAATTTAACAAATGGATTATAGTTTTTGAACTTTTACAATAGACCCAACTTTTTTCTTTTCGAGCATGAAAAAATGATTCAATAAATACATATTTTCTAACCTTAAACACGAGTTTATTACCCCATTTGGTAGAATAGTTCCACCAGTTATTTCTTAGCATTTTATTCTAACCTATCCTTAAACGCAAGTTGATTTGGAATTCACCATTTAAAGTTTTCAACTATCTCTTGATTTTGAATACCACTTTTATTTAAAAAGAAAAATAAAAGAGAAACTCACCTATTTTAGCACATGATTTAAGAACACAAAATAACCTATAATTTTGCAGCTTATGATACAGATTACCAAAAAAAAAAAATCATCAACCAAGTAAGAGAAAGAAACATCAAATAAGTAAGAATTATAAATTCAAAGAACCTAGAAAGTAGAAAAGAAAAATTTTAAGCTCAAAAAATTATTAGATATTGTATATATCTAAGCCATTATCTTAGTGAAAATTCAAAGAGGTTCTTCCATGCTCCTCGTACTCACCACATAAAGTGTTGCCTCCCATACAAATTATCAAAACCAAAATCATCAAAAAAAAAAAAAAAAGAGAGATAGACAGCCTAAAAAAGGGAAGAACGAAAGAAAAATAAAAAAAATATGCATATTCACCCTTGCAAGTTAAAATTGTTCAATGTTGAGAGTCCAGACTCATTTTCAATAAATGATGTCCTGTCCAAAGAAACCATTGTTGCTCCCGCCATTCTTGAACACTTTTAATCTATCAATCAAACAATCATCTGGATTGCAACAAAAAGAATAGGATCCAATATGAAATCCTGATTAGGTGACATGTATAGCCATATGCCTTTTAGTTCTACCTAATTTTAGGCATTACTTACTGATTAATGCTACATTAAGAATGTTCAACAATCATGCCTTTTAGTTTTGCTTAATTTTAGGCATTACTTACAGATTAATGCTATATTAAGAATGTAAGATAACCTGATTTTAAAGTCATGTTTATTTGTGCAATTAGGAAAAAACACACACTCACACACATGTGACATGACTACTATATCTAACAAAGAAAAAAAAAACACAAATATAACAGCAAAATAATGAGTTTCAGCTACCTGACGCATGGCGTCAAGGCTTACAAACTAGTATCAAAAAAATCCCGAATCCCTAAAAATCTTACATATAAGATATTGTCCCTCCTTCTTTATATCTATTCGCTTATTTATTAACTCGCTTATTCATTAACTTTGTTGAAAATGTGTATATTCACAAAAAATATTAGGTATTCAAAAATTACACACATCGCTAAAAATGCTATGCATGTCTAATACATATACATAAAATAATTTTTTTTATATTTATTCATTTCTTCCTAATTTTCTTTGCTCTTTTATATTTATTTGCTTATTTATTAACTTTCTTCAAAATTTCCACAAAAATATTGATTCCCTAAATTTGTATTAACATGGCTTTCTTCAAAATATAATTTTCGCTGCTCTTTTATATTTATTAACTTTCTCCGAAATGTATATATGAACAAAGTAATTTTCTAAAAAATATACGACTCGACAAAAATTCGATGTGTGTCTAATATATACAGAAGAATACAAATTCTATGTCTTTAGTCTGTATCTAATATATATAAATTATATATGTGTTTAGTGTGTATCTAATATATATAAATTAATAATGCCGCTTTGTATTAATGATAATATGTGTTATTTATATCAAAAAATTATAATTTTAATCTTATTTCTATGTTTATGATTTTCCTTCCCTTTTTATATTTATTCACCTATTTATTAATTTTCTCCATAGTGTATATAATAGCAAAAATGTTAATATCAAAAAAATCCCGAATCCCTAAAAATCTTACATATAAGATATTGTCCCTCCTTCTTTATATCTATTCGCTTATTTATTAACTCGCTTATTCATTAACTTTGTTGAAAATGTGTATATTCACAAAAATATTAGGTATTCAAAAATTACACACATCGCTAAAAATGCTATGCACGTCTAATACATATACATACAATAATTTTCTTTTTATATTTATTCATTTCTTCCTAATTTTCCTTGCTCTTTTATATTTATTTGCTTATTTATCAACTTTCTTCAAAATTTCCACAAAAATATTGATTCCCTAAATTTGTATTAACGTGGCTTTCTTCAAAATATAATTTCCGCTGCTCTTTTATATTTATTAACTTTCTCCGAAATGTATATATGAACAAAGTAATTTTCTAAAAAATATACGACTCGATAAAAATTCAATGTGCATCTAATATATACAGAAGAATACAAATTCTTTGTCTTTAGTCTGTATCTAATATATATAAATTATATATGTGTTTAGTGTGTATCTAATATATATAAATTAATAATGCCGCTTTGTATTAATGTATAATATGTGTTATTTTTATCAAAAAATTATAATTTTAATCTTATTTCTATGTTTATGATTTTCCTTCCTTTTTTATATTTATTCACTTATTTATTAATTTTCTCCATAGTGTATATAATATCAAAAAAATCCCGAATCCCTAAAAATCTTACATATAAGATATTGTCCCTCCTTCTTTATATCTATTCGCTTATTTATTAACTCGCTTATTCATTAACTTTGTTGAAAATGTGTATATTCACAAAAATATTAGGTATTCAAAAATTACACACATCGCTAAAAATGCTATGCACATCTAATACATATGCATACAATAATTTTCTTTTTATATTTATTCATTTCTTCCTAATTTTCTTTGCTCTTTTATATTTATTTGCTTATTTATTAACTTTCTTCAAAATTTCCACAAAAATATTGATTCCCTAAATTTGTATTAACATGGCTTTCTTCAAAATATAATTTTCGCTGCTCTTTTATATTTATTAACTTTCTCCGAAATGTATATATGAACAAAGTAATTTTCTAAAAAATATACGACTCGATAAAAATTCAATGTGCGTCTAATATATACAGAAGAATACAAATTCTATGTCTTTAGTCTGTATCTAATATATATAAATTGTATATGTGTTTAGTGTGTATCTAATATATATAAATTAATAATGCCGCTTTGTATTAATGTATAATATGTGTTAATTATATCAAAAAATTGTAATTTTATTCTTATTTCTATGTTTATGATTTTCCTTCCCTTTTTATATTTATTCACCTTTTTATTAATTTTCTCCATAGTGTATATAATAGCAAAAATGTTAATATCAATAAAATCTCGAATCCCTAAAAATCTTACATTCTTTCTTTATATCTATTCGCTTATTTATTAACTCGTTTATTCATTAACTTTGTTGAAAATGTGCATATTCACAAAAATATTAGATATTCAAAAATTACACACATCGCTAAAAATGCTATGCACGTCTAATACATATACATACAATAATTTTCTTGATAGAGAGGTCGTTCTTTTTGTGTTGGGGTTTTTCTCTAAGACTTGAAGATTAGGGTTTCTCTTCTCTAAGCCCTAGCATGGCAGCCTCCTGGCTGTCAGCCTCTTCTTCTGGAGGCACTCTACACAAATCCTTCGCAGAGGTTTTGAAGGAGGGAGCAGGGACGGAAGATGGCACGGCTGCTGTGGGCAGACTTGGGTCCTATAGGGGAGAGCCGGCTTTGGTTCTCTCACGGCAAGATCTGGACAACATTGCTACTCCTTACCACAATGTCCTGGTAGGTAGATTTGTGTTCAACAGGCCGCCCATGGAGGTCATCTGTAGATTCTTCACGGCTCTTGGGCTGAAGGGAGAGTGCTCGGTAGGGCTCCTGAATCCTCTTCATGTGCTCATACGCCCTGCCCTGGAGGAGGATTACACCCGATTCTTTGTCAGGCGCACATGGTTCATACACAAGTCCCCTATGATTGTCGCCAAATGGTCCCTGGACTTTGACCCCAATCACGAATCCTCCATGGCCCCGATCTGGGTCACGCGACCAGGCTTGCCTCTGCCTTTCTTCGAGAAATCACTACTGCGCAAGATTGGCTCCCTGTTAGGTAAGCCGCTCCAGGTGGATTCGGCTACAGCAGCACTCAAACGGCCCTCCCTGGCACGGATTCTGGTGGAGCTCGACGTATCCCAGAGCCCAACTCGCAGAGTGTGAATCGACGACGACACTCACGGATGGTGGCAGTGGGTGGGGTATGAGGGATGGCCAGAGTTCTGTTCCTTTTGCGCCAAGTTTGGACACATGGAGGATGCATGCTTCAAGAAGGACCCTTCTCTGAAACCTCTACGGGCTGTGGGCAGTCGCAAGAGGGCTGACAATCTAGTGTACAAGGCTAAAGAGGCAGATGCGGATGCCAAGAAGCTCGAGGGACCGCAGACGGTGGTGTCGAAAGAAGTGGTTTTAGAGGAGGGCGAGGCACTGGTAGTGGCTGCCTCTCCTATTAGGGTATCCACCGCACCCAGGTCGCTTCTCCGACCTGCTTCACGTGATGGGCTCGCCATTGAGGAGCTGAGGATGGCTTCCTCGGAAGGAAGGAGCCGTGCGCTGCGGCGCTCAGGTCGTTGGAGGTCCTACTGGATTCGGCTGCGCCCCCCTCTTCGGCTGAGCATTCTGGGCAACTGGCAGCACTGGACCTAGGCAGCAGCAAGGGGGATCAGGGTGGGATCGCGTCTTCTAGTGATGGACTGGGAGCTGGCGCGCTTGTCCTTGCTAATTCTTTTGCTGCCCTGGGTTGCTTGACAACAGCAGGAACTAACGTTATTTGCTCGGCTGGTAGAGGGCTTAGCTGCTCTGCGGGGGCTACCCCTGCCTCGTCTCCATGTAAGCGGGTTGCTTGTTTCCGCAGACAGCTTTCAACTTCAGACCTTCGCGACGTGGATGTCGACTTGGGGCAGCTCAGGGAATTCAAAGTTTTTCTGGACTCTTGTACTTTGCTTTCGGAGTTATTTGGAGACGCATACCCTCAGGGTGCAGTTCTGGACACTAAGGATGTGGAACTCCTCGCCAGTGTTGTGCGTTCCAAGAGGACGGGTAGACCGGCAAACTATAACAAGAGGCTGCAGTGTTTCTTCTCTCTAGCTAAGTCTTATCCAACTTTCCAATGATTAACTCCATGAATTTTCTGGTTTGGAATGTCCGTGGGGTGTCACGCCGTGACTCCCAGCGTTATTTAGCTAGATTTTGCTTCAAGTATCATGTTCGTATTTTAGTTCTTATTGAGCCTATTACTGATGCATCGCGTATTGACATGATTTGTTGGCTGCTGAATTTTTCCAAGCTCGATCTTTCTTAAAGGGTAGGATTTGGGTTTTCTGGTCAGACGATTTTTCTATTACTTTTCGAGAAGTTGGTGATCAGTTGGTCCATCTGTCAGTCACTTACCTCCATACACACTCTTTCCATTTCTCTACTGTCTATGCGAGGTGTACACGAGTGGCTAGGCGAGCTTTGTGGGTTGCCATGGAGCACGTCGGTAGCCTCGTCAATGGGCCTTGGATAGTGGCGGGTGATTTCAACACCATCACTATAGTGGAGGAGAGGTCAGGTGGCTCCCTTCCGAATGCCCGAAATATGGAGGAGTTCAATGAAGCTTTAGCCTTTTGTGGGCCCAGTTTTTACTTGGACGAATGAGGTGTTGTGGCAGCGGCTTGACAGAGCTCTGATAAATGCCGAATAGGGGGAACTTATTTGAGATTTCCAAAACCTTGCATTTGCCTCAAGGGCAATCAGATCATGCGCCGCTCTTACTTCAGTGCGGTTCGAGTCTTCCATGGGGTGCGTCCTTCAGATTTTTGAATGTCTGGAGAAGTCATCCTCAGTTTGTGCAAGTTGTTCAGGAGGCGTGGACGTCCACATCCAAGCATCGGGGATGGAGCGGTTCTTCCAGAAGTTGATGCACATCAAGGGCAAACTACGGCTCTGGAGTCGGAATTCGTTCGGGAACATCTTTCAATCTGTCCAACAAGTGGAGCTGGACCTTCGCCTCTGGGAGTCCGAGTATGATTCCTCCAGGGACATTGCTTCAAGGATTAGGCTGAAAAAAACTAGAGCGCGGCACACTCGTGCCCTATCCATTGAGTGTGAATTCTGGCGCCAGAAGGCTTCTATCAAGTGGATTCAGGCTGGTGATGCCAACACCAAATTTTTCCATCTATATGTCAAACAACGACGCAGCAGTAATTACATTACACGGGTTAAGGATGATTCAGATATGTGGCTAGAGAGTGAGGACTAGATTCGACAGTCGGCAATCCAATTCTTCTCGAACCTCATTTCCTCTGATCGTTCCGCTCGAGAGACCTCCCATATCGATTTCCTGATCCCTAAAGTGCAGGCTACGGACAACGAAGCCCTGCGGAGGATCCCATCGAAAGAGGAAATCAAAGAGGTCGTCTTCTCCCTGCCGGTAGATAGTGCCCCCGGCCCTGATGGCTTTGGTGCCGGATTCTACCAGTCATATTGGCCTATTATCCAGGATGATCTATATCTAGCAGTCAAGGATTTCTTCCAGGGTGGACAACAACCGCAAGGCTTCTCCAGTACAGCTATTGTCTTTATCCCAAAAGTGGTAGGTGCCTCGAGATGGAGGGAATTCTGGCCGATTAGCTTATATAATGTAAGCTCTAAAATTATATCAAAAATCCTGGCTTTCCATATTAACTGCCTCCTCCCTAAGCTTATTTTGCCTTGGCAAGCTGGCTTTGTCCCGGGTCGTAGTATATCTGATAATATCTTGCTTGTTCAAGAGCTAGCATTAGATCTGGATAGGCGGCTGAATCACCCTAATCTGATCTTAAAGTTGGACATGGAGAAAGCTTATGATCGGGTTGAGTGGAGCTTTCTCTTATTCATGCTTCGTCAATATGGTCTCGAGGAATGGTGTATCGACCTCCTATTCCGTACACTGTTCAATTGCTAGTTTTCTGTCCTTGTTAACGGAGCTCCGTCAGGGTTCTTTAAGTCGTCCAGGGGTGTCCGTCAAGGCGACCCTCTCTTGCCGGCACTTTTCGTGCTCATGGCAGAGTTCTTTACTCGGGGTATCCATCACTTATTCTTGCAGAATGAAAGGAGATTCTATGCCTCTGCTGGTCCCAATATTCCATGCTTGGCCTTCGCGGACAATGTTCTGCTCTTTTCACGTTGCTCCGTTGATTGTGTGGGGAGTCTTTCTGATTTTTTCTCACAATACCAGCTTTTCTCTGGGCAGCGGATCAACGCCCCCAAAAATACCTTCCTGCTGTCCAATAGGGCGTCCCAGGATCAGCGTGACTTGGTGGTGGCAACAGTGGATTTCCAGCAACAATCTTTCCCTTTCATCTACTTAGGCGCGCCTATCTCCCGGAGACGCTCGACGTGCTCTTTGTTCGATGGGGTTCTCGCTAAAATACGAGCGAGACTCAGCAGTTGGAGCTCGAAATGGCTATCATCAGGGGGGAGTTGATCCGTCTCAGGCATGTTCTTTCGTCCCTCCCCATGTACATACTGCAAGTTCTTCAGCCGCCAAAGGCGGTTTTAATCAAGTTGGGGAGAATTTGCAATAGCTTTTTATGGGAACATGGTGTGGATGGCCGGAGAGTACATTGGTCTTCCTGGGATAAGCTATGCTATCCGGTTGCTGAGGGGGGCCTCGGGTTCAGGTCATTCGAAAACATGTGCTCTGCATTCGCTTGTAAGCTTTGGTGGCGGCTTAAAGAGAATGACTCGGTCTGGGCCAACTTCATACATCAAAAATACGTTAGGGGAGTTCACCCTAGCAAAGCGGCATTCCACAGACCTCCCCTCTCCTGGAGGAGGTTGGTCGCAGTTCGAGAAATGGCAGAAAGACAGATTCGTTGGTGCTTAGGGAGAGGTTTCGTCGATTTCTAGCACGATAGATGGCTGGGAGAGCAGTCTGTGGCGGAGTTAGTTGGTGTTCAAGACCCCCCTCACATGCTTGCTGCAGAATTTGTTATCCATAATGAATGGAATGTTCCCAAGCTCCTCCAGTGGCTGCCTAGGCAGGTGGTTTGTCGGATTCCTAATACGCAGATCTTCCCGCAGCTAGAGGATAAGATGGTGTGGGTGCCTTCCCCCTCGGGGCTCTTTTCGGTCAATTCAGCATAGGACTCCCTCCGCCCTAAGAAGCACTTATCTATGGTATGTAGGGCATTGTGGGGCACCTTTCTACCTTTAAAGATCGCATTTTTCGTGTGGCGCACCTTGCATAATTTCCTACCATTGGATCTTACCCTTCATCGGAGGGGGGTAGTCCTTCCTTCTCGATGCCATTGCTGCCTCGGCGGTCTAGGAGTGGTCCAAAAGGCAATTCGGCATTCTAGACCTCATGCACTCCTCCCTCTCAGCAATGTTCATGTCTTGGTTGGGTTCGGTTAGGTAGAGATCGCTGAACCACCTCCGTACGACGATGCCAGCGATTGTCGTATGGTTTCTCCGGAAAGCGAGTAACCGTGCGCGGCATGACGGTGCACCCTTTCTGGCCCCTCAGGCCATTCATGACATCGACAGCTTCGTAGTGCAATTGGGTCGGGCCCTTCTGCCTGAGCATTGCATTCGAGATCTGGAGCACCCTTGGGCTCCGGTGGCAAATTCTCGGCCCAAGCGGCTTAAGGTTTGTGCGGTGGCCTGGTCGAAACCCCCGCTTCACAAATTGAAACTCAACATAGACGCTAGCATCTCTGGTGCAAGAGCCGTGGGTAGAGGGCTAGTTCACGATCACACGGGCCGTTTGGTGTTTGCCTTCTATAAGGAGTTTGGGGAGGTGGACACCCTCACTACGGAGGCCCTCTCCTTATGGCATGGGCTTTTGCATTGTAGGGATAGGAACCTTTCCGATCTTCTCGTCGAGGTCGATTCGGAGGCCTTGGTTCGTTTGTTGCAGTTTGGTGCCACAGCCAAATGGCCTTTGTGCAACACCTTGCGTAGCACTCGGGGCTTATTAGCAAATTTGTCATCCACGGTACGGCATGTTTTCCGAGAGGCGAATAGTTGCGCAGACAAGATAGCAGGGGGAAAGTTCCAAGGAGACTCTATCTTCTTCTCGGTCCGGCAGCTTCCGCCTGCTGTTCAGGTAGCCATGCATATGGACCGCTGGGAGGTCCCTTGTCTTCGTTTCTGGGTTGTAAAATAATCTTCCTTTTTTGTTCCGTGGCACAGGCCTTTCTTCTACGCCGGCTTTGTAATGTTCCTTCTCACTCTAATAAAGTAGGGGATTGGCATCCCCACTCGCTTTCGGGTTTTGCAAAAAAAATTACAACAATTTTCTTTTTATATTTATTCATTTCTTCCTAATTTTCCTTGCTCTTTTATATTTATTTGCTTATTTATTAACTTTCTTCAAAATTTCCAAAAAAATATTGATTCCCTAAATTTGTAATAATATGACTTTCTTCAAAATATAATTTCCGTTGCTCTTTTATATTTATTAACTTTCTCCGAAATGTATATATGAACAAAGTAATTTTCTAAAAAATATACGACTCGATAAAAATTTCAATGTGCATCTAATATATACAGAAGAATACAAATTCCATGTCTTTAGTCTGTATCTAATATATATAAATTATATATGTGTTTAGTGTGTATCTAATATATATAAATTAATAATACCGCTTTGTATTAATGTATAATATGTGTTATTTATATCAAAAAATTATAATTTTAATCTTATTTCTATGTTTATGATTTTCCTTCCTTTTCTATATTTATTCACTTATTTATTAATTTTCTCCATAGTGTATATAATAGCAAAAATGTTAATATCAAAAAAATTCCGAATCCCTAAAATCTTACATGTGAGATATTGTCCCTCTTTCTTTATATCTATTCGCTTATTTATTAACTTGCTTGTTCGTTAACTTTGTTGAAAATGTGTATATTCACAAAAATATTAGGTATTCAAAAATTACACACATCACTAAAAATGCTATGCACATCTAATACATATACATACAATAACTTTCTTTTTATATTTATTAATTTTCTCGAATATGTATATCTTAACAAAAATATTAAATATGAAAAAAATGCAAATTCATAAAAATCTTACATGCATCTATCTAATATATACAAATAAATAAAAATTCTATGTATATGTAATCAATATATATAAATTGACTATGCTGTTTCATATTTATACAAATCAATGAGAACCATATATAGTTAACATCTATCTAATATATATAAACTTCAAAATAAATCAATTGAATATTTATTTATTTAAAAATGAATTAATCGCTCAATAAATATAAATATATGATTTCTAAATTTATAATATCAAATTGTTAAAAATCCTTGATTTCTAAATATATAATATCAAATTGTTAAAAATCCTTAATTTGTATATATTATATTTATGAATTTATATTCTTCAGTATATTTCTTTTCTTTTACTCTTTCTTATGCTAAATTTTACCACCATCTAATCTTCATTTAATGTACCCATGTGTTTATTTACTATTTACATTACTTTATGGCCAATTGTCATTCATCTACTTGCATGGTCACTATTTATGTTCATTCTTTTCACATCAATTCTTTTCACCATCTAATCTACATTAAATAGACCCACATGTTTAGTTGGTACATACATTATCTTATCGCCATTTATTATGCTTGATTTTAATCCTTCTACTTCCATGTCCGTTGGATCTTTACTACCTCCAAGTACCTCCTTTTATTAGCTGTGTAATTATTTTACTTATTCCGTTGACTTCGGTTCTCAGCTTAGCTTTTTTTTTTTTTTGGTTTATTGAGGCTCACTTCACTGTTACTTTTTGTTATTGTATTGCGTCTTCTCTGCTCAATCTCCTGCCTGGTAAGTTACTCTGTATACTTCAGTTCCCATCTTAATAGTGTTTCTTTCCATTTTTTGGTCATTTTAGATTTACCTGTATTAGCTATGTATGTGAGGACGTGCAAATTTCTTATATTTTTTTTAAAATTCCCTTTTATTTGAAAAATATTACTTTATAATAGCCTTACTACTTAATCACCCCACAATAAGTGTAAATGAAGATAGAAGTAAGGGTTTTTCCTTTTCGTTTTCAAGTTAGAGCAAATTAGGGTTTTCACATCTTTTCGTAATGTAAGTAACCGGTGCGGAGTGTGGATCAAATCGGGTGATTAAGAGTGAGTTTTAGGTGCTTTTAAGTGTGTGGTTAGAAGTAATAATAATAAGTTAGTGAGTTCCAAGTTAAAACCCTAGTATACGCGATTTAAGGAAAATCGGCTCGAACCGATGGGTATTGTTTACTACTGATTGGACACACCACTTGACCAACACTTTTCTACCATAAAATATCCTTGATATTATTGCAAAATATCTCCCTCAATCTTAGCATGGAGTGGCCGAATGATTTGACCACAAAAACAAGGAAAAAGGAAAAAGAATTAAGAATGAATCTTGAAGCAACAAGTGGCTGTCTTCCATTGGATTGTTGACTAATTAATTTACACCATATTTATCACCAAAAACCAACCTATTTCCCCCAGAATTTCAGCATACCAGCCGAGAGCAAGAGAGGGAGAAGAGTGAAGAGAGTTTTCCAATTTCCAACCTTGAATCCAACATTTCGAGTGAAAACAAGAAAAAACTAAACCGATTAAACTCTAGTTTGGGAGTTTAGGAAGCTTGGAAGCTAAACTTTTCAAGGAGTAGTGGAGGATATCCTTTGTAAGCTTGTTATTGAGGTATATTGGCTATCCTTTATCTTTGGTTCTTTTATTTTTGCTTAAGTTGCTATACAACCCATGTGTTGATTAAATTGGTAGCTATTCAAGTAGTTGTGATGATTTTAGCTGCATTAGTAAGGTAGGGTTTTATATTGTTCTGCCCTATTTCTTATTGTGTGGATGGTATATGATGTATACAAGCTTGTATATGAGGTAGTAGTGGTGGTTTTGAGCTGGAAATGTGAATTATACCTTGAGTGTAACAAAATTCCAGAAGTGAAAATCCTTAGTGCCCTATTTTGCCCGGTTTTAGTTCATCATGATAGAGGTCGAATTAGACTTAGCACAAAACATGAAAGTTGTAGAGAATGATATTTTATAAATGCATACAAAATTTCAATCTAATCCAAATACTGTAGCTCATAAAAAGATAAAAATACCCTTGAGACTGCCCTAGGTAGAGTCCAGCAGACAGTTTTGACATTGCCTCACTTTGGATGCATTTTTTCACCTTGATCCGTATCAACCCAGTTTTTGGCCTAAACATGAAACTTTTAGCCCTATGTTTCAGCTTTCCAACGCCCCTGAGAACGCCTTAATCAGACTTCGGTAGCTTGAGTTATGGCCATTTGATTGTAGTACAGTTAACTAGCCTGTTGGTAGGAATCCAGTTCTGTAAATTGGGAATATGACTTAGATACATTAGAAACTGGACTAAGTGGTTTTCATCAAAAGTGTAGCCCTTTATCTTAGCTTCGAAACGGTATAAATTGCACCTCAATCTAATAAGCGTAGCTTCGGTTGTGTCCGATACGCTAAGTGACGGCGAATCTACCTTTTGTTTCTTAACTTAAATTGCATTTCCGGCCATTTTTCTAGCTTGATTTGGTGATGATATGACTCTGAGCCTATTGAACGGCTACTATAATGAGCTTACATTGTGTATGACTTTGAGACTGATTGAGGAAAAGAATGAAGTCATAAGTGGATGGGAAATAGGTAAATACAAAAGGCGCCCAAATTTATGCTTGAGGACTAGGTAGAAACCCTTGCGACTTGAGTAAGGCTTGAGAGCGAATACCACTTGAACCATCTAGGATATTCGCGTCTTCTTTTATCGAGGTATATAAGTTAGAACTTGACCGAACTTGTACCCTTGGGAAATGAAATAACGACTACTAGAAAGACGTTTTCCTCGTCCTTTCAACTTAAATGGTATTTTCAAGTATAATTGCTACAAAATGTCCCAATTTGAAAAGCGAACAAGTGTTTCACGAATATTTTTCAAACTAATTTCAATTACTTGATTCTTATTGAACGAAACATGTAAGTTTCGAATCTTAGTTGTTTTTCAAAGTTCTTAAACAAAGTTTTATCGCAGATTTGGACTCTAAACCCGGAGTATAACCCAGACAGGATCACTGAGGCACCACATTTTGGTGAGTGCTTCCAAATATCTGATTGGACTTGACATTTGTGTTCTATATTTTGACCAATGTGATTACATGATGTATATATAAGTGAATTGATGGGATAAGGGTGTACTTTATCGCACTTGCCCTAATGTGATTTGTTCCCGTTCATCGATTTCAATTGAATGGCTATACATGTTTATGAATTGTATCTTGCCTGGAATTCCAGAAACCTTGTGGCTAGTTAGTCGAGTCGAGTCGGCAAGGGTCTGGTTGATTAGACAACGAACCCTGAGTAGTTAGTGATGTCAAGTGAAGTGTTATCTTCTCGACTAATTGGTATACTTGAGTATAACCATCAGTGATATTGTGGAGTGCGGGCCCGGTAAGGGGTTTGATCGGTGGACGGAGATTGGAGTTAAGTAGTGTTCTACTGGACTAGTCTCTTACTTGAAAGTTGAAGGAGTGTCAACTACCAATTGATCGAATTATGGTGGAGCCGATATATGAGTAACTGTATCCTTATATGTGAAATGCGAAAAAATTTCATGTTTGGTTATATGAAGTGTTGTTACTCATTTCTTAACTTGTTTTGCTCGCTATTTCACCATTATGATACTATTACTTTATTTGATGGACAATTTGATATTTGGAACTTCACTGAGCTTTAGCTCATTTCTTTAGTTTTGTTTTCCTTACAGGGGTACAAGTGAGGCGTGAGACGTGTACAGAATAGCCTAGACTAGTTGTTTGACTTTTGAGTTGTACTCACGCTATCATTCGCTTAGGATGCGTTGTACTTGAATTGTATACACTTTTAAGTATTTTGGATGTATAGAAACCTTGTATCTGGATTTGTGCATCGATGTATATTATAAGTTTGAATTGCGATGTTATTTCTTGTCTATGGATGTATGCGTAAGATACGAGTGAGTGAGTCCTGACGAGAGTTGGGAAGGCGGTCCACCGAACCCTTTGGTATGCCTTAGGGGGAGGTGGGGTCATCACAGATGGTATCAGAGTCTAGGTTTAAATTGATTTGGGTAGCTTGAGTGATTTATACGTGCTATGCCTTGATTATAGTTTGGTTACAATAGGCTAGGGTTTCGCACTTGAGAATGGGTCCAATGGCCCGATACTTTGTCCATAAAGAAGTCCTCTTTTGCTCAGTATGCCCAAGTCTTTTTCACTTATGTACGTCAAACGCATATGCCATAATTTGGTGATATCTGTATTTGACAAAGATGATGTTGAAACAACAGCAGCACCTATAACAGCAGATCCTTGCAAAATATATAAAGTACCAGATCTGTGTGCTTTCATAATAACAAGAGCTCCTCGAGTGATTTTGAGAACTCCATCTTCATCTGAATACCTGCACCCAATAGACTCAAGAATGCCCAAAGAGATGAGATTTTTCTTCAAATCTGGAACATGTCTAACATTTGTGAGCGTCCTCACAATACCATCGTACATTTTAATTCGGATTGTGCCTATGCCAACAACTTTACAAACGGCGTTGTTACCCATTAAGACAACCCCACATTCAGTTGATTCATATGTTGAAAACCAGTTCCTATTGGGACACATATGATACGAACAACGCGAATCTAAAATCCACTCGCTATTAGACCTAAAATTATTTTTCGTTGCACAGAAAATGGTTCCATCATTCTCATCAGCTGGTATACTAGTTTCAGCGGATTCTGTATTTTTCTCAACAAATTTTTCTTTTTGCTTTTCTTTATTTTTCAATTTAAAGCAATCAGAGATAATATGACCCTTGTTTTTACAATAGTTACACATCACATTTTTATGTCTGGAGTTGGATCTACTTCTATTTTCTATATTTTTCTTTTCAGATCTACCTCGAACAAACAAGCCATTGGCTTGACTCCCACTAGTTTCCCCAGTAATATCCCTATTTATCTGCTCTTTAGGTTTTAATGCAGATTTAATTTCCCAATACGAAATTGTTTTCTTTCCATAAATCATAGTATCACGGAAATACTTAAAGGATTGGGGAAGAAAATACAAAAGTAATAGGGCCTGATCTTCATCATCAATTTTTGAATCTATATTCTCTAAATCCATAATAATGGAATCGAATTTATCAAGATGGGAGAGTATAGATGTACCTTCAGACATCCGAAGTATATACAAACTCTGCTTCAGATATAGCCGATTTTCGACTGTCTTTTTCATATACAAGGTTTTCAATTTATCCCACATAGTCTTGGCCGAAGTCTCCGTTGCTATCTCACGCAATACCTCATCGGAGAGATTTAAGATTATGCTGGATCTGGTCTTCTTATCCATATCGACGAAATCCGCATCCTTTAGATCTTCTGGCTTTTACTCAATTCCCTGAATTGTCAAGTCAACTCTGTCTTGAACAAGAATGACATCTATCTTGAGCTGCCACATGCCGAAATTGACATTCCTGTCGAATTTTTCGACAACTGTCTTTGTTATCATCATTGTTGCCACAAAATCTGTAACCTGAAATTTATCTCAAAAACTGGTCAAACAGATATGCAAGTCTCGTGAGCGGGTCCCACAAGATGAACGGGCCCTACAAGGTAAGTGGGCCCCACGGGATAAACGGGCCCCACAGGATGAACGGGCCTCACCAGATGAACCTGTCTTGCAAAATATCAACCAACTCTGATACTAGTTTGTAAGGACTGGCCCAGAAATAAACAAACTAAAATTAGAACAAAATAAGCGGTATAACCGACCATATAATGATTAGGCAGTAGGCACCAGCCATATAATAATTAGGCGGTAAAACCGACCATATAAAGGGGTTGTGACAACCCAATAAAGACAAATAATAAAGCAAATAAAAGACACAAAAGATTTACGTGGTTCGGTCAAATTGACCTACGTCCACGGGCGAGAGAGGAGCAATATTTCTACTATGAAGAAGAAATACAAAAACCGTAAGAAAGTGGTTCCTAGGCCAAAAGGCACTTATAAAAGATTTAGGAAATATTCCTAAATACAAAACAAGAGAGCCTAAAATATTTGACTGCAAATGGGTTAGATGACTCAAGAAACTAATAGCCCATATAACTCTCTTGAGTGGTGCGAGTTGAAACCTTCATAAAGCTCCCTTATTTATAGGAAACCAAAGGAAGAATTCCTTTGGCTTCTACCGATGTGGGATGAAGCAAAAAACGCATGAAGGTCAACAAATGCGGCTTCAACACAAATCGTCAAAATTTGGCCAAAAAACAAGAACTTAGAATTTCCATTCTCATAGGCTTGAATTTACATGCAAAACGTTAAATCAACCAAAAAATAAGCTATGATGACCTGTGGTCGCTTGAGATTTCGAATTAATAAGAAAAAGCTCAAGAGAAACGATCCCAAAAGCTGGAAATGAGGCAAACCAGTTGCAGCCACAATGGTTCAAGTGCTAATGAACTAGGAAGTTTGAGCTTGAATTCAAGGGGCTTAATTATTTTTTTCGGGAAGATTTCAAACCAAAAGTTATTCCCTACAACTAGAGATAGTGCACAAAAAATAATCGCCTCAAAAAGAGGTCGGATTCGGCACAAACAGCGCTGTTCAGCCAACCCTGGCTCAAATTCAACAGAAAAAAATTTTGAGTAGGGAAGTTTGGGCTGTGATTTGAAGGGTTTCTGATGGCTTTCAATGAGACTCTTCAACATGAAAGGTATTCCCCTATGTCTCACTAAAATGCAACAAGAAACATTACTCAAATCCGATCTATAAACAAGGAGCCAAGCCCCTCTGAACACAGCTGGTTCACCAGCCTTTTCCAGAATTTTGCAGGCCAAAATTTTTCTTCTCTCTCTCTTGATTTTCTCTCCCTTTTTGCTGTTTTCTCTTCCTCTTTCATTGGCCGCCGCCTCCCCTGCTCTCTATCTCTTCTTGGCTTCGTTTCTATCCCTTTTATATGGAACCAAAACCCCAAAACCCTCATCTAAATGGTTGACATAAAAGCTTATTTCTTTTGCATTTTTAGAGCCCTTGATCTTCTTGTTTTCTGGAATCTTCTTGATAAATCTTGGAGATGTGATGTGGCTTCTTGTACCAGCAAACTTAAAAAAAAAATAAAAGAAAGAAAATTAAAATGAAAATCGCTCCAAAAATGCCAGCTGCATCTTGTACCTCTTGTCCATAGCTTCTTGTACGAAGCCATGGAGATGCCGCACACATGCAGTGAGGCTCCACTTTTTTTTATATAAAAAACTGATTTTGTTATTTCTTTTCTTTTCTTGTTTTTCTAATTTTCTTTCTGCCTAATTTTCTAAAATGAATTGGAAAAAGATGATTTTGGTAAGAAAATGAACGAAATAAACTGAAGTAAGATTTACAACAAAAGCAACTATATAGTAATAAAAATGAAGAAAATAAAGTAAAGTAAAGTAAAATAAAATATATAAAAATAAAATGGTAAAAAAATTTTCTTGGTAAAATTTTGGTGTTTACAAAAAGTTATAGGTAAATGTGCCATTTTTCAAAAGTCGGGAGTTTGTGGGGTAGCACCCCTCTTGGTTACACCCTCTCTGAAAAAGGGTGCATAGAAAACTTCAGATTAATGTCTAAACAACCACTAATTTTTATAGTTAATAGGTATTTGTGTCATGATAGATCTAGTTGGGTGCCATTTAAGCACATTAAAAGACAAAAAAATGTAGGAAAATAAAATCAAAAGGCCAAGAAGAGGGTTAATAGTTTTTCCAACTAATTAAACAGAAAGAAATAGTTGCATTTATTTTCTTCTTTTTCTCTTTTTATTTTTACTCTTTTCTATTCAACTAACAATTCAAAATATACCAAGACGTTTCTTCACTTCCATGTCCTTCTTTACCTTCTGCACACCATAATAATGTCCATACCATTGTCTATTTTGCATTTCTAATAAATAAGAATTGTATCCTCTCACAGCGTACATCAACCACTTTATTCACCATTCAAATCACTTTCTTAGTCAACGTTCTTCAAGCTCAAATTAAAGCTAGTTTGACAAAAATTAAAATCTTTTTTTTTTTAAAATGATGCATCATTGCTCTCTTAATTTGACAAAATAATGCATCATTACTCTCAAATGATGCATCATTGCTCTCAAATTAAAGCTAGTTTGACAAAAAATAAAATCTATTTTTTTTAAATTTGAGTTAAAGCTGGATGAAGCTGCCTACCAAAAAGACAAAAAGAAAAAAAAAAAAAGAGCTCGATGATAGCTTAAATCTTCACAAACTCATCCGGTATATATCAACTTATGTGGACATGATTTTTTCTTCTTCTACTAATGCCAAAGGTTAGAATACATATTTTGGAGTATTTATGGCAAACTCGCGTATGAATGTGTATAGCAAACAAATTTGAAGTCAAAGAGATATCAAATGATAAGGAAATTCTATAGGTGAAGTCTTCGATGGATTTCCTCATTAGATTCTAAGAAATGTTTACAAAGATGTGTTAAATAGTTACATTTGATTAAAAAAAAAAGGGGGAAAAAACTACATAAAAGCAAGTAACTTACAAAATAAGTTAACCTATCCAAGGATAGACGTGGTATTTGTTACAAACATCCCAAGGATACCGGCACAACTCTAATATTGAATGTGATAGTTTGAAATATCTATTGAGAATGGAAGGAAATAGCTTTTTTTTCGTAATTAATTTGTTTTCAAGCAGCAAACATATTAATTTAGCTATAATAAGGAGAAGAGGAAGTCACGTGGAGTTGGAGGGAAGCAGAATGCTTACATTTTCAAAACTATGTGAGAGTCAAACTCTAAACTTGGTATGAATGTACCTCTGGGAGGCCCCTCCTTGGCCACTAGAATAAAGTCTAGTAGTTTCAAACATTTTTCTAGAATTAAAAGTTAATATAAGTTCTGCATATCAAAATTAGGCACACAACCAATGGAAAAATGAGAAATTTCCAAATTGGTGATGAATTTCAAAAAAAATTCTGCAAAAAGGGTGATTTTGGTATAGAATTCGGAACAGTGATGGTCGCTTTTAGACAAATGCAAGCACATTGAGCTCGCATTTGATAATGCAATCTCACCTGACTAAAAAAATATTTTTATATTGGAGCTCGCATTTAATCCAAAACAAAAAAAAATTTATTCTAGAGCTTGCATTTATGTTGGTGGTTCTCAATATATAAAAGACACTTCAATGACTCATTGGTGTTGAGGATACTTAACTCTAATCTACCTATTTCAAGAGCATTAGTTTGGCTTGCCATGTTCTGATGCATATAGGTGTTTTTAGCATCTCACAGAACTTTGAAGCCACGGATGTCAAGATCCAAAATCTTATCATGCTATGCAAATGCAATGTCATCACATAGTTAGCCAATCTAATTATATGAAACTGGTGCTTTTGCATGCGGTGCTGTTACTCGGGAAGGCAAGATTTTGTCAGATGGTGGGCAAAACTAACATAGTACAGATGAATGAAGTAAGCAGAGTATATCACAAGGACTATGACAGTACTTGAAAGCAGGCATTTGCCATGTCTGTCGATCTCTTGTAACTTATAGAGTCTAAGATTATTCTAGTTCAAAGATGAAAATTTTTAAATTCCCTTGCACTGAGGTGTGTGTCCTGACAGAAGCTTGTTTTTAAGCAATGAAAGGTCTTAACTCACCTAAGTTTCCTAAACAGTTGGGATCATACAACAAACATACATATTGGTAGATCAAGTTGAAGTTTTGACCACATTAAAGAAGCCAGAATGTCCAGTACGAGCTCTCTGTTTCTTCTTTTGACTGATAGGTCAAGGACCTAGCATTTCTCAAATGCGAGATCCAGTTTATTTTTTTAAAAAAAATACTAGCTCGCATTTGCTGAATGCGAAGTTACTTAATTCGCATTCAACAAATGCGAACAACCTGATTTTGGAAATGACTCCACAAATAGTCTCTCTTGTAGAAACACCTTTTTGTTTCATAATAATTTGAGAATTTACCCATGGAAAAATGGCATGAAACATTAGTATTTGTTATTAATTTTAAAATCTTGTTCATTCTTTAAACTATGTTTGAGTTCTAATCACAACAGAATGATTTAGTATTTTGGGCTTGTGACGCCCCACATCTCCCTAAGGCGAACCAAAGGGTATCCGCGGACGCCTGCCCAACTCTCGCCAGGACTCAAGTAAAACCATTCAATTCAAAACCGAACTAAACATTTCGAAGAGAGCAACATGAATACAATAATGCGGAAGCGTTCAAGCTTAACAAGTCACTTAACATGTATCCATTACATCGGAAATCATAATACGTCTTAAATTCAAAATACATGTCAGGGCCCAAACTTTTACATTGCAATTCCAAAAGTACAACTCAAACCAGAGTCTAGTCAAAATATAGCAGGAGTCTTAACAAAAGTACAACGAAGGGTTTCTCCATACTTCTCCAAGATTCAGTCCTGTTAAGGAAAACAAAACTATAGGGTGAGTTAAACGCTCGTGAGGCCAAGAACACACATGCAAGCACATTTACCAAATAGCAATCCCAAGTTTAACAAATAAAACCATGTCCTTTCAATAATCAATCATTCGAACAGGAAAAGTAATCAGAAACAATTCAAGGATATAGTAGCTCTCAGGAGCTAAGTTCCACTCGCTCTGCCGATGTCATTCGTATACCTTCCCGCGTTGACCCTCCTGTCAACCGGGTCGGTATTTCTATTACCGTAGATCACCACTTACTTCCCTCCGTCCACCGTACACCCCAAGGGCCCACAAGTCCTTTATAAGGCGATACTCTACGAGTATGCCAAGCAAGACCTCTCATTAGGTCGAGCTTATATATATCTCATGGCTCGCCCAAGTCCCCGACCAAGCCCATTGCCGGCTCGAGTCTAAGGTCGGCCTATGAGTTTGGGCGTCCCCCATTCATTTGAAAGTCGAGGAGGTTCACTCCAACGACATATATAATTATAACATAACATTTCATTTCATCCATTCATTCAATACATTGCATTCATTCAATACATTTCAATCATTCATTTGAAATTAGAACGAGTGCGATAAAGTACGCACCCGCCCTTATTTTTAAAACTTCCAACAATTACCACAAATAAGCAAGTATCAAAGATTCACACACTTGACACTCACCGAGCAATTCAATAAGAATTGTTTTCTGGGAGTTCAAGTGTCCACAGTGAGATCCTCTTGAAGGTCTCCTTGTGCGCCTGGCAATTAATAGCGGATAATCACACAAATAACCCACTTGTCACGGAAGATTGTACACTAGTACAATCTAAAAATTATTTCACAAAAGGAACCTCAATTACTCGTAAATCGAGGTTCAACTTGCCTTTTATTATGTAGAATATTATTTGAGTTTTTATCATGAAAATCGAGGGCAAAACGTTTGAATAATACTAAGAGAATTAAGAGTTTTGGAAAAACTCCTTTGCCTTGAAAATTAAGAAATTTCAGTTTTATCCTAAATCTTTGAAAATTCGAATCTCTCTCGATATAAGCCCAAAATTGGTAAACTTTATACCGTTGGAAACCTTTTGGAAAGTGTTAAAAGTTCTTAGAAGACACCTTTCCACGAATCTAAGTGGAAAGTACTCAAAAATGAGTTTGAAGATACAGACTCGGCGTACAAGGCAGAATTAAGTTGGATTTCGGCCAACTTTGAAAATTCGGCACGATTCACACGTTGCAAACCAGCCTCTGAAATTTGTCACTCAAGTAGAGTTGCAAGTGAGGTTTATAACAAAACAAGCGGATCAAAAATCAGAGTTTCGAGTACCAAGATATGGTAGCTCGAAGTTGGGAAAATTCAAGACTGGAGAAGAATTTCCAGATTTGAACCTCCAACACTAGAAATTTAATTAGGTATCGAAACGAACTTGGATTGGTACCAAAATTGGCAGTACTTTACTCCTATATGAAAGGTACCGCCCTATCAAATTTCAGGGAAAAATATCTTCGAAAAGATAGTTAATTAGTCAACCAAAGTTCAGGAAAAATTCTAAGGCAATCTGCCTTTTGACTTTCATTTCCCAATTTCAAATCGTTTAACCAAGAAAACTATCCAACCATGGTTCATTGGTGAAATAAAGGTCTAAGATACATCCATGATACCTTTGGTAAGTGATGAACATCAAGAACTTCAATTAATAAAATCATTCCCACGTTTTGCCCCAAATCAGTCCAAATACTACGTTTTTCCAAAACAGGGCAGTCCTCTTGTTTTAGTCACAACTCAATCAATTTAACTCGAAATGAGGCATGGTTTATGGCGTTAGAAAACACATTCACGGGACTAAAAGTTCACAGAAGGAAATGTTTTGAAATTCGGCAAGCAACCAGCTCGAAATTGAGCCTCAAGTTGCTGCCTCTACAAACCATTCCAGCAAATCCGAGAGACAGGACAGCCATTTTAAAACGTTTGGTTCGGCTCACTCACAAAGAATAAGAACGTGCATTTTATCTCAAATTAAAGCCAGGAATGTCTAGTTTCAAACGCCACCGACGGCACTTGATTTCGACACCCGAGGACAGAGTTATGACCAAAATGCTACCGCTGGACAGGGTTACCCGAAAATAATTTTCCAGCTTGCCTAGTTCACGAATAAATTCATTTGCCCATCCAAACGTTAATGTTTTCCAACGAAAATTTTTACACATATAGTATAACATATAAACATCAGGTTCATGCCAATAAATCACCAAAAATTGGCCTTATAGTGGCCGAACAAAACAGGGGCAGTTTCAGAAATTTCTTGTCATGACCCCAACTTTGAGTTTCCAACAATAATACTTCATAAATCCATCATTATAACCACTAAACTACCATTAAATCCAACATTAATCCTCTAATCAACAACAACAACCCAAGTGTGGGAATTCCAAGAACCCACTATCACATTTTCCAACTATATCAAGGCATCCATACACATGCAATAGTTTAAAGATGCATTTCTACCATCATAATCCAAGTTTAAGGTGTAGGATGAAGTTATACCTCCTTAGTGCCTTAACCCAGAAATTTTCGGTCCTCAAGAGCTCCAAAAAACCGTGAATTGCAGCCTTTTAGCTAGCTAGATCCAACCTCCAAATAGTTTGCTAGATGATCTTCAAGTTTGGTGAAGATTTGTTGAAGTTTTGGGTTGATTTGATGAAGCAATTTGTGAAGCAAGAGAGTGAGAGAGAGAGGGGTGTTGGCCGGCTGCTAGGTGAGAGAAGAGAGAGAG
Organism: Coffea arabica; assembly: GCF_036785885.1. Lineage (NCBI taxonomy): Eukaryota > Viridiplantae > Streptophyta > Magnoliopsida > Gentianales > Rubiaceae > Coffea > Coffea arabica. The sequence continues at coordinate 34,837,219 of NC_092314.1, forward strand.
TGATCAGATTTCTTTTAGCTTCCAAGAGAAGATTAAATGAGTGGTGCACATTCACTCCAAAGTCAACTCACATTAGGGTGCGTTTGGCGCGATTAGAGCTCGATTTTCTCGCGCGTTTGGTTTACTAGTGCACTAAACCTCCAATGCATTTATATTCATGTAAATATTATTCACTCTTAATTGTCCCGAAATAAGGGTCTAAAGTCCCTCAAATAAAGTCGCGCGTGTGAAAACGCGTACCGTCAATTTTAACGCTATAACGCGAAACTTCCGAGAAATTCTTATAACGATTGTACTACTAACTATCACTTGAGTATTAATTCATAAGATTACCTATTTTAGGACCATAGTACAAGTCTCCAATTTTCCAAGCTTATTGTGCTACTACACGGACAAAATCTCCAAGCACTATTCACTATTTTTACTAAACGCGCTCCAGGAAATTAATTTTTGAAACGAATCATTTTAAAAATATAACGAAGTTATATTACCATGTATTTAGGTCTAATAAGACTTAAAAATATTCCTCGTGGCAAAAATTCAATTAAATAATTTATTAAGCCATAAATTAAGCTTAAAAATAATAGTTTTTACGAGTCCTCACATCCTCTCCCCCTTAAGAAAATTTCATCCTCGAAATTTACCTTGGTTAATGAACAAGTTTGGATACTTCTCTCTGATTGTCTCTTCAACTTCCCATGTTGCCTCCTCTACTCCATGGTTCTTCCATAGAACTTTCACTAGTGGTATCTGCTTGTTCCTCAATTCCTTCACCTTTCGATCCAGAAGTTTCACCGGTCTCTCCTCATAGGTCAGGGTTTCATCGATCTCAATATTCTCCGGTTGTAAAACATGAGAGGGGTCTGGATGATATTTCTTAAGTATGGACACATGAAACACGTTATGAATTCGAGACAAACTCGGTGGTAATTCCAGCTTATAGGCTACATTCCCAACTCGTTGAATAATCTTATAAGGCCCTACAAACCTTGGTTGTAGTTTCTTCCCTTTTCCGGATATCAAGCTTGCTTTTAAAGGCGTAATCTTGAGAAATACCATATCTCCAACAGTGAACTCCAAATCCTTTCTCCGATTGTCGGCATAACTTTTTTGTCTACTCTAAGCGGTTTGAATCCTTTGCCGTACCAATTTTACCTTTTCATTAGCCTCCTCAATCCAAGATACGGTAGTCGGGTCTAAAATTTTCCGTTCACCTAATTCATCCCAACAAATTGGAGATCTACACTTCCGACCATAAAGTGCTTCGTATGGAGCCATTTGAATAGAAGAGTGGAAACTATTGTTATAGGCAAATTCCACTAAAGTCAAAAACTTACTCCAATTCTCTCCAAAATCCAGTACACAAGTCCTCAACGTGTCCTCAAGGGTCTGAATTGTTCTTTCAGATTGTCCATCAGTCTGAGGATGATAGGTGGTACTAAAGTTTAACTTAGTCCCCAACACTTCTTGCATCTTTTGCCAAAACCTCGAAACAAATTTTGGATCCCTATCTGACACAATACTCACAGGTATACCATGTAGTCTAATGATCTCATCCAAGTACAACCTGGCCAGCTTTTCTAACGGGTATTTCATGTTAATCAGTAGAAAATGAGTCGATTTAGTCAATCTATCCACTATCACCCAAATGGCATCATGGCCTCTCTGTGTCCTTGGTAAGCCTGATACAAAATCCATGGTGATATTCTCCCATTTCCACTCAGGTATTTCAAGAGGTTGCAAAAGCCCTGATGGTTTCTGATGTTCGGCTTTAACCTGTTGACACACCAAGCATGTCTGAACAAATTGGGTAATTTCCTTCTTCATATTTTCCCACCAATATAGACTTTTCAAGTCTTGGTACATCTTATTCCCTCCTGGATGTACTGTAAATCTTGATCGGTGTGCCTCTTCTAAATTTCTATTCTAAGCCCTTCATCCTTTGGCACAACCACCCGATTTCGAAATCTCAATATTTCATCTGATCCCAAATTGAAATCCGTCTGGTCTCCCATCTTAACTTTCTCCACCAACTTTTGCACTTCAGGGTCCTTTTCCTGAGATTCCTTAATGCGTTCCAATAAGGTGGAGGTTATTACAATGTTTCCCAAAACTACTTTCCTTGGTTCTAATCGAGGATTCCAATAGCTAACTTCCTCCAATAATTGAAATTCCTTAACCATCAATCTAGCCATTTGTACCTGACGGCTCAAAGCATCGGCCACTACATTGGCCTTCCCTGGATGGTACTTAATCATGCAATCATAATCTTCCAGAAATTCCATCCATCTACGTTGCCTCAAATTCAGCTCCTTCTGAGACAATAAGTACTTAAGGCTTTTGTGATCTGTAAAAACCTCAAATGTTATTCCGTACAAATAGTGTCTCCATTTCTTCAAAGCAAAGACTACAGCCGCTAACCCCAAATCATGGGTCGGATAATTTCCCTCATGCGGCTTCAATTTCCTAGAGGCATACGCTATTACTTTATCATTTTGCATCAAAACACATCCCAAACCTTCCTTAGAAGCATCGGTGTAAACTACAAAACTATCCTGTCCATTTGGTAGAGTTAGAACAGGCGCTCTAGTCAATTGTTTTTTCAACTCCTGAAAACTTTCTTCACACTTAGGACTCCATATAAATTTTCCATTTTTCTTGGTCAACTTAGTCATAGGCCCAGTAATTTTCAAAAAATCCTGGATGAATCTTCGGTAATACCCTGCCAATCCTATAAAACTCCGAACTTCCGTTGGATTTTTCGGTCGTTTCCATTTCGAAACATCTTCAACTTTAGTTGGGTCCACCTTGATCCCATCCTTAGAAATTATATGCCCTAGGAAAGTCACTTCTTTTAACCAGAATTCACACTTGCTAAACTTAGCATATAACTGATGTTCCCTCAAGATTTGTAAAACAATTCTCAAATGTTTCTCATGATCCTTCATATTCTTAGAATACACCAAAATATCATCAATGAAGATCACCACAAATTGGTCCAAGTAAGGTTTAAAAATCCTATGCATTAAATCCATGAAAGCGGCAGGTGCATTGGCTAACCCAAAAGGCATTACCGCAAACTCGAAGTGCCCATAACTCGAGTTAAAAGCAGTCTTAGGTATGTCCTTCTCCAAAATCCTCAATTGATAGTAACCTTGCCTTAGATCCAACTTTGAAAACACTACCGCCCCTTGCAATTGGTCAAACAGTTCATCAATGTGGGGTAGCGGATATTTATTTTTAATCGTAATATCATTTAAACCTCGATAATCTATACATAACCTCAAACTCCCATCTTTTTTCTTTACAAACAAAACTGGGGCTCCCCACGGGGAATCACTCTCCCGTATAAAACTCCGTTCCAATAAATCCTGTAATTGTAACTTCAACTCCTTTAATTCAGTTGGAGCCATCCTATATGGTGTCCTTGATATAGGTGCTGTTCCCGGAGTTACATCAATTTTAAAAATTATTTCCCGTTCCGGGGGTAGAGACTCCAATTTTTCAGGAAAAACATCTGGAAAATCCTTTACTATTGGTGTGTCTTCCAAATTCACCTTATCATTAGGGGTATTAATAAGAAAAGCCAAATACCCTTGACCTCCCTTATTTAACAATTTTCTAGCCCGGATTCCCGAAATAAGTGCAGACGAGGCTAACTTACCCCTCACATCCAATTTCAGGGTTGCCTCCCTTGGAATACACAATTCTACAATTTTCGTCCTACAATTCAGTTGGGCATTATAACGGGCTAACCAATCCATTCCTAGGATCACATCATATCCTTTAATCGCTAGGCCTATCAAATCGGCCAGCAATTTTCTTTCCTTCACGCAGATTTCACTATTCTTATACACCAGATTAGCAATTAGACTTTTGCCCCCAGTGGGTGTTTTAACCTCCAAGTCATATGGTAACTTAATTGGTTTCAAGTCTATTCCACTCATGAAATCAGGGTTTACAAAAGAGTGTGTTGCACCCGGATCAATTAAAACCCTAGCTAGGCGGCGAAAGATTGGAATTGTACCTTCAACCACCTCGGTCGCCTCTGGAACTTGTGGATAGTCCAATGCGTAGACCCTAGCCGGTACTTTCGGTCGACTCCCTCCGGCACTGGTCTGCTTAGAGGTTGATTTTTCAGGCCTTTGCAGGCTTCCCCCTGTCTTCGACGATTTCGGACAATTTGCGATTTGATGCTCAGTGCTCCCACACAGTAAGCATTTTCCCAACTTTCTCCAGCAATCGTTCTCAGAGTGGTTGGATTTACCACAATATCCACATGTAACTTGAGGGGTCACAGTCGATCCAACAGATGGTGCTCCCCTAACTTGAGTCGTCCCGCTATGACCTCCCCTAGATAGAGCTCCCCTAGAAGCTCCAGCGGTTCTCGTTCCTCCTTCCCCTCTTCCCTTTTTTGAAGGGTGTACAAACTTACTGGTCTGCCCAGAAGTGCGACTAGGAAAATTCCTTTTTCTGTTGTGGAAATCCCTCACTTGAGATCTTGCATTCTCAACCCTTTGCGCTTTCTCTAAAGCCTCAGTAAAGGTAGAGATTTGGGCTGCAGCCAGGCCCTCCTGAAGTTCCACATTAAGTCCCTGTACAAACCTTCTAATCCTCCTCCGTTCATTGGCTACTAATTCAGGAGCGTATTTGGAAAGTTTAGTGAACTTCCCTTCATACTCTGCTACAGTAAGGGTTCTTGTTTCAACTTAATAAATTCGTCATCCCTCTTCTCTTGGATTAAGGGCGGAAGAAACTTTTCATTAAACTCCCTTGTGAAATTCTCCCAAGTCCAAGGGGTTCGAGCCCTTTCCCATTTTCCTTTTATCAAATCCCACCAAGCACGGGCTATCCCCTCAAATTAGAAAGCAGCAAAGTTCACTCGCCTATCCTCAGTGTAGTCTAGAGCGGCGAATATATTAGTCATCATTTCTAACCAATTCTCTGCTATTTCGGGGTCAGGTTCACCCATAAACTTAGGCGGGTTAAACTTTAAGAATCTTTCCAGGGCTCTATCCTCTCCCCTATCCTGGGCCCCAGGTTGGTTAAATGGTCCAGGACCCTGTCTCTCCGCTAGACGTTCTAGGATATCAGTCATCCTATTGATGGCAGTAGCCACTTGGTTACCCTCAATGTTTTCCTGTCCCTGGGTCGGTCCAGTTGCCGATCCCTGGTCACCCCCCTGAGGTTGGGCCTGTCTAGACGCTCGCCCACGGTCTCGACCACTCCTTAGTCCTTCCATAAGCCTAAATGTGCCTAGTGCAAGAAATAGATTAATTTAAGCGGAAAAGAAGAAATATATCAAAATGAGAACCAACCAAGAAAGCATTGAAATTAACACTAATTTACATTCATAAGCATGTCAAATTCGTACAATCAGCAAGTTAGGGACAATTCACAAAATATAGCACACAGGTGCTCAAAAGTATACTTTTTAGTCACAGAAGACTAAAGTAAGAACAAGTGCCCAAAAGTAGGCCACACAAGTATGCAAAATACAATGGCCTCAGCACTCGCGTCACCCTAACTAGTCCTAGCTGTACCAGTCAAAAGTCAAAAGCGGTCAACGACTAAGATCCTAGTCCACAGCGGGGCTATCAGGAGGAACCTCCTCCTCGGGATCCTCCTCCTCCTCCTCAGCATCAGGAATCACTTCAGTACGTTCTCAACCAATCTAGTAGCATCAACCAGGATCTCGAAAGTCCGGTTACGGACATCCCGTCCTAGCCTAGTAAGTCGAGCCCTAGTATCCCGAAGCTCCTCATTAACCACTGCAGATGTGGCTACCTCACCCTCAAGCACCTCCTCGAGCTCGGCAATCCGCTCACCCTGAGCGCCCACCATCTGCCTAAGCTCGTCTACCTCAGCCTGTAGATCGCGGTTGGCATCCACCAACTGACGACGCTCGTCGTCCAAAACAAGCACTATATGGTTCGGGTAGGCGAAAGTCAACCTACACGAACATCGAGGGTATCTATCATACGGTGAGTAGCGTACTCGAGCTCCTCCCGCTAGAGCTCGGTAGAAGATAGTCCTAAGAGGCTCGTAATGACCATTCGCATGGCCATTCCCATTAGCTGCCGGGGTCCCATTTCCGTCATCCATCCCTGCAAAATAATAATAATACCTTTCAGGTTAGAAACTTAAATCACTACTCAGTTCCATTATCCTGCAATGCATGTCTAACTTAATCGTTGGTCCATCCCAATCGTCACTTGAGGTAGGACTAACTTAGTTGCTAGCTCGCCTCAAGTATCACTTAGGGTAGGATTAAGTCATCCCATATCGAGTCTTAAAGGTAGAGTATCTAATATGTCTCCCATATAGACCTCTAACCTAGCGCTCTGATACCAACTGTGACGCCCCACATTTCCCTAAGGCGAACCAAAGGGTATCCGCGGACGCCTGCCCAACTCTCGCCAGGACTCAAGCAAAACCATTCAATTCAAAACCGAACTAAACATTTCGAAGAGAGCAACATGAATACAATAATGCGGAAGCGTTCAAGCTTAACAAGTCACTTAACATGTATCCATTACATCAGAAATCATAATACGTCTTAAATTCAAAATACACGTTAGGGCCCAAACTTTTACATTGCAATTCCAAAAGTACAACTCAAACCTGGGTCTAGTCAAAATATAGCAGGAGTCTTAACAAAAGTACAACGAAGGGTTTCTCCATACTTCTCCAAGATTCAGTCCTATTAAGGAAAACAAAACTATAGGGTGAGCTAAACGCTCGTGAGGCCAAGAACACACATGCAAGCACATTTACCAAATAGCAATCCCAAGTTTAACAAATAAAACCATGTCCTTTCAATAATCAATCATTCGAACAGGAAAAGTAATCAGAAATAATTCAAGGATATAGTAGCTCTCAGGAGTTAAGTTCCACTCGCTCTGCCGATGTCATTCGTATACCTTCCCGCGTTGACCCTCCTGTCAACCGGGTCGGTATTTCCATTACCGTAGATCACCACTTACTTCCCTCCGTCCACCGTACACCCCAAGGGCCCACAAGTCTTTTATAAGGCGATACTCTACGAGTATGCCAAGCAAGACCTCTCATTAGGTCGAGCTTATATATATCTCATGGCTCGCGCAAGTCCCCGACCAAACCCATTGCCGGCTCGAGTCTAAGGTCGGCCTATGAGTTTGGGCGTCCCCCATTCATTTGAAAGTCGAGGAGGTTCACTCCAACGACATATGTAATTATAACATAACATTTCATTTCATCCATTCATTCAATACATTGCATTCATTCAATACATTTCAATCATTCATTTGAAATTAGAACGAGTGCGATAAAGTACGCACCCGCCCTTATTTTTAAAACTTCGAACAATTACCACAAATAAGCAAGTATCAAAGATTCACACACTTGACACTCACCGAACAATTCAATAAGAATTGTTTTCTGGGAGTTCAAGTGTCCACAGTGAGATCCTCTTGAAGGTCTCCTTGTGCGCTTGGCAATTAATAGCGGATAATCACACAAATAATCCACTTGTCACGGAAGATTGTACACTAGTACAATCTAAAAATTATTTCACAAAAGGAACCTCAATTACTCGTAAATCGAGGTTCAACTTGCCTTTTATTATGTACAATATTATTTGAGTTTTTATCATGAAAATCGAGGGCAAAACGTTTGAATAATACTAAGAGAATTAAGAGTTTTGGAAAAACTCCTTTGCCTTGAAAATTAAGAAATTTCAGTTTTATCCTAAATGTTTGAAAATTCGAATCTCTCTCTATATAAGCCCAAAATTGGTAAACTTTATACCGTTGGAAACCTTTTGGAAAGTGTTAAAAGTTCTTAGAAGACACCTTTCCACGAATCTAAGTGGAAAGTACTCAAAAATGAGTTTGAAGATACAGACTCGGCGTACAAGGCAGAATTAAGTTGGATTTCGGCCAACTTTGAAAATTCGGCACGATTAACACGTTGCAAACCAGCCTCTGAAATTTGTCACTCAAGTAGAGTTGCAAGTGAGGTTTATAACAAAACAAGCGGATCAAGAATCAGAGTTTCGAGTACCGAGATATGGTAGCTCGAAGTTGGGAAAATTCAAGACTGGAGAAGAATTTCCAGATTTGAACCTCCAACACTAGAAATTTAATTAGGTATCGAAACGAACTTGGATTGGTACCAAAATTGGCAGTACTTTACTCCTATATGAAAGGTACTGCCCTATCAAATTTCAGGGAAAAATACCTTCGGAAAGATAGTTAATTAGTCAACCAAAGTTCAGGAAAAATTCTAAGGCAATCTGCCTTTTGACTTTCATTTCCCAATTTCAAATCGTTTAACCAAGAAAACTATCCAACCATGGTTCATTGGTGAAATAAAAGTCTAAGATACATCCATGATACCTTTGGTAAGTGATGAGTATCAAGAACTTCAATTAATAAAATCATTCCCACGTTTTGCCCCAAATCAGTCCAAATACTACGTTTTTCCAAAACAGGGCAGTCCTCTTGTTTTAGTCACAACTCAATCAATTTAACTCGGAATGAGGCATGGTTTATGGCGTTAGAAAACACATTCAAGGGACTAAAAGTTCACAGAAGGAAATGTTCTGAAATTCGGCAAGCAACCAGCTCGAAATTGAGCCTCAAGTTGCTGCCTCTACAAACCATTCCAGCAAATCCGAGAGACAGGACAGCCATCTTAAAACGTTTGGTTCGGCTCACTCACAAAGAATAAGAACGTGCATTTTATCTCAAATTAAAGCCAGGAATGTCTAGTTTCAAACGCCACCAACGGCACTTGATTTCGACACCCGAGGACAGAGTTATGGCAAAAATGCTACCGCTGGACAGGGTTACCCGAAAATAATTTTCCAGCTTGCCTAGTTCACGAATAAATTCATTTGCCCATCTAAACGTTAATGTTTTCCAACGAAAATTTTTACACATATAGTATAACATATAAACATCAGGTTCATGCCAATAAATCACCAAAAATTGGCCTTATAGTGGCCGAACAAAACAGGGGCAGTTTCGAAAATTTCTTGTCATGACCTCAACTTTGAGTTTCCAACAATAATACTTCATAAATCCATCATTATAACCACTAAACTACCATTAAATCCAACATTAATCCTCTAATCAACAACAACAACTCAAGTGTGGGAATTCCAAGAACCCACTATCACATTTTCTAACTATATCAAGCCATCCATACACATGCAATAGTTTAAAGATGCATTTCTACCATCATAATCCAAGTTTAAGGTGTAGGATGAAGTTATACCTCCTTAGTGCCTTAACCCAGAAATTTTCGGTCCTCAAGAGCTCCAAGAAACCGTGAATTGCAGCCTTTTAGCTAGCTAGATCCAACCTCCAAGTAGTTTGCTAGATGATCATCAAGTTTGGTGAAGATTGGTTGAAGTTTTGGGTTGATTTGATGAAGGAATTTGTGAAGCAAGAGAGTGAGAGAGAGAGGGGTGTTGGCCGGCTGCTAGGTGAGAGAAGAGAGAGAGTGATCAGATTTCTTTTATCTTCCAAGAGAAGATTAAATGAGTGGTGCACATTCACTCCAAAGTCAACTCACATTAGGGTGCGTTTGGCGCGATTAGGGCTCGATTTTCTCGCGCGTTTGGTTCACTAGTGCACTAAACCTCCAATGCATTTATATTCATGTAAATATTATTCACTCTTAATTGTCCCGAAATAAGGATCTAAAGTCCCTCAAATAAAGTCGCGCGTGTGAAAACGCGTACTGTCAATTTTAACGCTATAACGCGAAACTTCCGAGAAATTCTTATAACGATTGTACTACTAACTATCACTTGAGTATTAATTCATAAGATCACCTATTTTAGGACCATATTACAAGTCTCCAATTTTCCAAACTTATTGTGCTACTACGCGGATAAAATCTCCAAGCACTATTCACTATTTTTATTAAACGCGCTCCAGGAAATTAATTTTTGAAACGAATCATTTTAAAAATATAACGAAGTTATATTACCATGTATTTAGGTCGAATAAGACTAGAAAATATTTCTCGTGATAAAAATCCAATTAAATAATTTATTAAGCCATAAATTAGGGTTAAAAATAATAGTTTTTACGAGTCCTCACAGGGCTGCTTTCTTAAACCAAGTATTCTCACAAAAGATTGCGACAGTCTAGTAATTGCTTAATTCTCATGTTGGTTATTTGAGTTTAAGGAAGATTATAGTCCATACAAGAAAAATTAGAAAGTGAGAAGATTTGAGAGTAGAACCACAGACCTCTAGATTACTTGGTTAATATTTCCAGTAGTTGGTGGGTATTCGAAACAATTTTGGGTTAGAGAAGATCTAGCTGCCATTTATTGTTGGTTACAAAGTTTAAACCCAAATAGTAAGTAATAACAATTTTCACTTTTTAACTCGTAGGAGTAAATATTTTCACGCTAAGATAAGAACTTGGTCTAAAATAGTCCTTTTTCTGGAGCAATATCATGCTTTCATCCTTGTTTTCAGTCTAAAATTTCAGAACTCTAAAGCAGATTTTTGTTATGTTGCTCTTATATCGATTACTGAATACCATTATATTCTATTTCACCTGCTTTTTATCAAATTTACTTCTTAAGTACCATTATACTGGTTTTCTGCTTGTATTATTAAGATTGAGTGTCGTACTTTGGAACATTAATAGAAATAAGCGCAAGTGGAAAGCCTAGTTCATGATGTAAATTCGTCTAGAGTGCTGAATAAAGAAGAGCAAAAGCTGGATAAATTTTGTTGTAAAAATAGTTATGTGCCTTGGTTTCCTATCTGTTTGGTACCAATTAGATATCTCAAATTTCATAATTAAATTATGTTATCTTCTGTTTTGCATGGTTAAATGTATTTATTTGCATCACATAGAGGAATTTTTTTTTTTTTTGGCAAGTGAGAGATCTTAAATCCAGAACATCTTACTTACAATTCCTTCCATCTTATCACAAGAGATGGCAAAATGAATGGAGTAGGCGGAATCTGCTTGAGTTTGAGATGGAATTAAGTAATATGAATTTGGATCCAACCTTACCCATATGTATTCTAAGACTAATTTGGATGGGATTACTTCGAAATAGATTTAGATTGATTCCGCTCAATACCCAATTCTATTTTCTGCATTCTTTTTTCTTTTAATTCTTTTTTATATAACTTTTAATATCTTTAATTTATTAAAGTTCTTTTGGTCTTATTGTCAATTTATATTTTCCTGAATTCTTTTTTCCTCAACTTTTCTTTTATTTTTTTATATTTGATTTCCAATGTTGGAGAAAAAATAAGTTCTGTAAAAACATAAAAAGACTTGTACTTATGATTACAAAGAAATGGCTTCAAAAGTATTGTGCAGAACTAATTTTCGGGTTAAATTATACCAGCAACAACTCACTACCATCATCAACCATCAATAGCTATTTATATTACTGAGAGCAACAGCTCTTCCCAGTAAGGATGCATCAATTCATTCTTTTCTTTTTGAATTTGGTGCTTCGCACAAAAGAATGAACCTTATCACAAGACCAAAAGTAACAACCCTCAATTACTTCAGATTCAGAATCGCTCAAACTATAAACAGGACCACTAATATAATATAACTACCATGAAAGATGATTTAGGATAGAGTTTTTGAATGAATTAAATTTTTTGTGAGATATTTAGGTTTCACTCAATGCCCAAATATTTCGCAAGAATTTCCATTGATTGACATGTATAAATGGGATTAGTTTTAGATCCAATCTCAAAATTAGAAAATCTATATCATCCAAAGTCCCTTTGAGCTTGGATAGTACATTAAAACTTAGAACATGTTGTCATCTTACTTATCACCCAACTCAACCCTCCCCCACAATCACGTTGTATTTACATACCTATAGATAAATAAGCTTTGATTATCATACTTGCATACAAGCTTTAGTTTCGACTTTCAAGTTTCAACCCATAATTTAGCATCTTTTCCAGCTCTTCCAAGTTCCAGTTACGTAGTTTGTCTGAATAATGGAAGTAAATTGAATGCCACTCATTGCAGGTGAAACACTCAACTGCGTGATTTGTCAAAGAGAGACAGATTTTAACAATTTGACCGAAACATATTAATTGTCCTCTTTAATTATTGACATTTTCCGGCCTCAATGTTATCAATTTTTCTTTATGTGGTTCTGGACCTTCTGGTTGACACTCATAATGGGAACATATGCTTAAAATTTTTAAAAACATGACTCAGCTCAATACAAGTGATGCTACAAGTATACATGGATTATACAGGAAGTTGTAGCTAAGCCTCAGAAGATATTCTTTTCTTAGGCTCTTCCAATGTGTTTCCTGAACAGCCAAACCTGTTCCTGTATTGATTTTCAAGCAGAGAAACAGATGCGCCTTGAAAACCGTCAGTACTTTTTTAAGAAATACAGCAGGTTCATGACATGCATAAGTACAGCAGGTTAATCATCCATCCTTCAACTCCCTGCAGGAAAAAGAATTTTAAAAAAAAAATCAAAAAGAAGAAAATGAATAAATCAAGGAACAAGAAATAAGATTGAGAAACCTTTATTTTGCAAAAGAAGATGAACCTACTCTGTAATGTAAGAAATTCAGGCTACTAACCTATTGATCTCAAATACGACGAGGGAGCCTCTGCAGCTCCAGTGCCACACGCAAAGCAGCATCAGCTAGAGCTGGTACACCAGAACTTTTGATTTCTGAAACAATAGCTTCTATTTTCAATATCTCCGGTTTACTCAAGGATAGTATGATGGAGTATGATAGATATTGTCGACAGGAATAACCAAGAGCATGAAGAATCCGCTGTAACAGCAAGTGTGGAACGCCTCGACTCCAAGACTCCAGGATGGCAGAGACTTTTGATAGGTTAGTCAAAAAACCTGTAGTAGCTTCCCTCGGAGATGCCATGAAAAGCAAAATTAGACATTCAGAAGCTAAGTCAGCAACATTCATCTCATTGGATTTAGTCAACTCCAGCAAGACCCCAACATTGTCACCAAAGTCTGCTATATCTCTTATGCATTCATGCTGATCAAGGGCAATGATTCCATCAGAAGAATTATCAGACAGTAAATTCGGATCTTTAGCATAAATAAATCCTTTCCTACTGCCCACTTGGCGCAAAAGGAATGCTTTACACAGATTAAGAGTGGGCTCAACAAAATCTTCCATTTCCTTAGCACAGACAAACTCCAAAAGGTTCCCGATCTTTCTGACAACTTTTAGCTGAGACAATATCTTAGTCTCTAGTTCTGGAGCAGATGCTAGAGTGAAACAAAGCATGACATTGTTTACATTTGCAGTTGAGAGGTCACCAAGCAGAAATTCAAAGCACTGTGAAATGGTCTTTGTTTGAAGTATGTCTGAAATCTTTATGTACTCAAATTCAATGAGCATCACAAGAAGTTTCTGGGCATACATAGGAATAGGGTCTTCGTCTTCAATGAAAGATGGGTAAAGAGGAAGGAAATGAGAATTTGATATGGACTTCAAATCCTCTAATTTTTGCTCATTCTGTGATGTTTCATTCAGAAAGATGACCATTGAATCAAACAATATCTTCAGGCACAAAAATCTGGCATCGCCATCTTTGTTGCCTTTATATAAAACAGCTAGACTGGGAAGAATCTGACTAACGAAAATGTCACAGTTTTGGTGAACAGCAGAAGGTTCTTCAGCAATAGACTCGAGAACTTTAAGAAGTGTAATCTGGAACTCATCTCTGCCCTGAAATTCAAGAAAAGAACTCTATGAAAGTTTGAACGCATGTCATCAAATACCCCTATTCAGAATTTTCATCCCGTGCTACTGTTAAACACTTGAACTAAAATTTGAATAACATGCTACACATATATATAATAAATCATTATGTAAACATTCTGAAGACCTGGTTTTGCTTGTACAACATGGCAATACTGCCTAATGGGATAAAGAAAGTAAACTGCTATTCTCCTTCATTCTAAAAGCTACCAAACCAGGGATACCTAATTCAAGACAGATTACAACTTCACTGTACTTTATAAGGAGTAAATATTATTCGAGTAATCAGAGTTGCCATCATACATGCTTTTTTTTTTAACATTCCAGATTTGTTTGAGGCCAAATTCTGCAGATAAAAAAAAGAGAGCCTTGTTTGCATGCACATAGTATGACAAGAGGCATCAAATCAAAGATTGTTATTTACAAGTAGCATAATGCTCAATTCTCTAGCGGATTCTAGAAGAGTTTCAAATAGTTTCTGGATTTCCTCTTAGGAGTCTAAGACTAAACTCTTAAGATGACTAAACTCTTAAGATGACCTGAACAAAGAGAAGTCCACATTCTGCAAAGAGAAACATGGGGTGAGGGGGGACCCTTCTACATACTATGATGTCATCGACCTTCAAACATGATTTGACCAATTCAACTAAGTTCTAGAAACACTACTTAATAACTAAATGTAGCCTATTGACATGAATTGAATGCACAATAAGACGAAAGATGGCCCCATTATATAATATCTACCTGGAATGGTGACTCAGCCAACCTAAGTAGATTAGCAAATTGTTGTAGAACTCCACTATCAACCACCCTGTGCTTAAACAAACAGCTTCCAAGAAGGTTGAGAATGACAGGAAACAAATTAATATTACTCTTTGCAGAATTCCGACTAGCGAGACCAGCAAATTGCATGCGGCGTCTCCCACCCGACGATTGCTGAATCTCCCCAGTAATAGTTTCCAGCAAACCTGGTACAACTGATGCCACAGTATGTGCAAATGCATCTAAACATAGTTTCAAATAGCTGTCTTTCTCTTTTAGCAGCCTATCTACGTTTGATAGAAGTCTTGCATTGCAAAAGAACTGTGGCAACCATCTCTTCCCATTTTTGCAAAGCAGGGCAGCAAAAATAAGAGCCTTGCCCTTCAAGATTTCACTTCCCTGCTCAATAAGGGAAATAAGGTTAGGGACGAGATTCTTATCCTCTGCCAGGGAAAGAAGGTACTTTCCGATGTTTGTGATTTCAAGCATGGCCATGTTCAGAAGGTTTAAGCGAATTTGCTGCTCACGTGGACTACCCTTATGTAGGCTTGATGCAGTGTCCTTAAAGGAGAGTTTCTCAATAATTCGCAGGATGCTTGGAGGGTTAAAACGAGCTAAACGTACCAAACAAGATCCGGCTGTGAGTCTCATGCTCTCCTGTTTCCCTTGAGCCCTAAAGATATAGCACAGGTTACTAATCACATCCTGGCTAATGAAACGAGCTGCCCAGTACCCTCCTTGACTAGATATGTTCTCTATTGTTCTCAGTGCATAAAGCTGAGTCATGTCATCTTCGCCATTTCGTAGAACAGATGAGACCAAAGAAATCAACGGGTTTGAGACCTATAGAAAAGAAATTACGTTTATCACTTGCTACCAATCAGATAATGAATATGCCAAATGTGAGATTGGAATGAAATTCTAGTGAGCCAACAAACACCAAAATGTCAATGCTAAAACAAATTAGAAAAGCTGACCTGCCAGCCAGACGCATGACGAATGTCCTTAGATGGAGATTCTGGAGGATTACCCACCCTCAACTGCTCATTTTGTGTAGATATGTAAAATAGCAACTCACCTAGAGCTGCCATTGAAAATCTTCTAACTTTTTCCTGCCTATCTCTGAGACCATCAGTTAGTGAGCCTAAAATTCCAGAATTTGCCAGCTCATCTCCAATAAAAGTAGAATGGCGGATCAACAAGCCTATGAGCGAAGCAAGTTGAGCTCGCAAAGCTGAAGTCTTAGACTGCCTGAACACTTTGATGATAACTAGCATTATCGGTCCATTGGTCAGAATGTTTGCAGCATCGCTGTTACTGCTTAACATCTCAAGGTATCTGATAACATTTTGCTTCTCACCTATAGCAGTATTCCCATTAAAGATACCTACAATCTTATTGTTCACACTATCAAGCTGCTCCCTTGACATTTTGACAAAATCAGATACTGGAAGAGCATCAAACGGCACGGATGGAATCGCCCCTGATACTTTATCAGACTTTTTGCTAGGCATCACGGGCCTGACTGAGAGGTCAGAAGGATGCCAAAACACCTGTGAGATATTTGTAGACAATTTTGAGCACTCAGTGTCAACTGGTCCAGAAACATCCTTTGCCTTCACTGGTGTTGTCTGAGTACTTAAACTTGGCGGCATGGATGTCAGTTCAGCATGTTCTGAAGATGGTTCCTGATCAGAGGTTCTAAACTCATCTGAGATGGGAGTTTGAACTATGGGTGATGTCTCTGAGTTGCCTTTGTTGTTATCGGTTTCCTCAATCTTCCCTTCATGCTGAGTTGGAGTTGAAAAATCTGAGTCAGAAGCACAATTTGCATTTTCAGGTCCATCAGCTTCATCATTTACCTCATCCTCTGTGTTCTCATTAAAATCAAGTTCCATATCATTATTGTTAATTTCAACCTCAGCATCATTCTCAGATCCATTTGGCAATGGCCGCCGGTAGTTCTCCTTTTCATTTTCCCTGTGCAAGTTTGTTTTCGCAATTCTTGAAAGCCTAAGAAGGTTGACTCCCCTTGTATTTGAATTATCCTTCTGCTTTTCATCAACTATTTTGGTTGAAACCTTTGTTTGAGTTTTCCGGCTGCTGAATGCACCCTTGATGGGTGTTTCACGACCTTTTACCTCTAAAACTGAATTTTCATCTGGTTTAATAGTGCCTTTTGAATCCTTTCCATGTTTTGTTGGGGTCTTGTTTTGCAGAGGCTTCTCACCATTGCGTTCTGATAGATATGGCTTAGATGAAAGTTCAATCATGTTAATAAATGCAGGTTGAGAAGGTAGAGGCAATGGGTCAAATTTTGACCTCCAAAAAGCATGACTACACAGTTCTGGCCACTGTATCCTTTCAGCTGGATCTTTTATCAGAAGAGAATTTATCAGGTTGACAAAAGGGAGGCTTGGGGAACCAGGAAGGGCTGGAGTTGGATCTGAAAGAATTGATTTTATCAACTGCATCAGCTCTTTTCCCACAAAAGGAGGCCTCCCAGCATAGCATTCAAATAGCACACAACCAAGAGCCCAGATATCAGATGCAAAAGAATGGACTCCTCCGTCCTGAAATAATTCTGGAGCCATGTAACAGGGAGTCCCACGCTTTGCTTGCGGTAACTGGGCAGACATCAAACAAAATTGACATCATTGAAGGTTATTAATGTCATGAGAGCAAGGTATCAGAGATGGCTAAAACAAAACTAACAAGGAAATAATACTCCATACAGAAATTCTACAAATGTTCAAAATTGTATATTGATCTGCATGTGAATATTTGAACACAGAAATGAAAAGAGCATCACAACTTTGAAGAATGCCCACCTGTGAAAAAGGTGTTTTAGATATATCACTCAATTTTCTTGCCAACCCAAAATCGCATAGCTGCAATTGAAAGAATGACGTTGAAATTTTTCCTCAACAGCAAAAAGAACATTACACCTAACAGACTTTAAAGACCCTGAACCATACCTTTGTATGTCCATTCTCATCCAATAATATATTTGAGGGCTTTAAGTCACAATAAATGATTCCCTTTGAATGTAAAAACCTGATAAAAGGCAACTTCCCTAATTGTAAATTTATGAAGTAGAGCTGAACACAAGGAATTAAAAAGCAAACCAAATTTTCTTACTGCAAAGCTCTAACAAGGCCAGAAGCCATATCGTGAACTGAATCTTCTGGCAGCTTAGTATCCTGCAAGTAAATTTTTGGTCAATTTTACAATCTTTAAGTTAAATATACAAGGACAGTGAGCATCAGCAGATCATATCTAAAATTTCATTTGTTATATAAGTATGTCAAAATTCTAAGGCAGCCAAACATATAGTGGAGATTGGAGAGAAAAATCTGTTCCTAAATTATCATCATCAACAAGGAAACATATTGCAGAATGTCTGACTTTTCAAAAAATGCCAAATGCAAGCAAGTAATTTTGCTGAAATAAATCTGTTAAGTGAAGCTAAGAACAGTCGATATGCAAAAGACAAATAAATAATCAATTTGTTTTTCCCTTTTATGAGTTCCAGAATCCTCAGAAAACTTATTCCAACTTTGAGATAATTCCACAATTTGCAGGAAAGCTCTTCTTGCAGATTTTAACATTCCAGAGCAAAAATAGGTGTCACTATGAATCTAAGCCACAGGCGAGTCTCATAACAAAATTAACCAAATAAAAAACAATTGGGTGACTTTAGGATAGGTCACTTTTTAGAATGTTTGGTTTTTGAAGAAGCGCTTAAGAGATCTTAATATTAAGATGAGACCCATAGTACAAACTAAACTGAGAAGTGAATGTAACTATATGGAATTTACTTGACACAAAAACTTTTGGCCAAAAAAAAGGACACCATGCTTTTGATTATCAGAGAGCACTTAGATTAGAGGAGGTTCATGTGGTTCTTTCATGGATACCAAATAGAACATGACAAGCTATCTATTCTCTTTCTTCAGCAAGAAATTCCCTAGTAGGTTAAATAACAGTGGATAGACAAAACATGTAGCATACCACTACAATACTTCATAACTTGCTGTTAATATAAAACTAAAGAAGGATAGAGTACCTGCTGCAGTAAGTTCATGAGATCTCCTCCAACACAGTACTCCAATACCAGCCATAAATGAGCAGATGTTTCATACCTACAGTTTCAATACAGAACATTAGAACTAAGAAGACAAAACTGCATTCCTTAGGTGACTGGAAGATTAGATAGATCCCTCTAGCAGTCCTACAGCAAAGGGAAAAGATCTTTCATTTCCAAAAAGAATAAAATTTTACCAGGCATAGAATTTCAAGATATTTGGGTGATCCAGGGAGTGAAGAATTCGAACCTGCAAACGAAGAAAGAGCCAAATAACACTTTTCATAGTAAAAAGTGAAAGAAGATAAATCTATATCCACACAATTAGATACAAATACATACAGATCTATAAACATATAGTTAAGTGGTTGCTTGTATGGAAATGCATACATATGTATATGGGTTTTCTTGTGTGTATGCCTACACGTTTTTTTTTTACTTCCTGATCTTAATAAAAAGATCCTACAGGATCCATGAGCAAAATAGTACTTCTTATTCCAACCAGTAATACTGAAGATCATGTTCTCTAAGTCCAAAAAAATCAGTTTCTGTTCTTTTGTCATTATGATTCAGCATACTGCAGAAAATTAACTTCAATCTAGGATGCCAGCTGGCAGCGATTGTAGTCCCTGAGCAACACAAGTAACATTGGAACAACAAAGAGTCAAACTATAACCATACACATTGTTTACAAAAAAGATTACAGAAATATCAGACATCAAACACAAACAGACAACTTTGAAATATCAGCAGTATTCATGATCTGCAAGATTTGAAAATTTAGTCAACAGGATAAGCATATGCAACTTTCAAAAGTTATTCAGACTAATTAATTTGTAATTGTTTAGAAATTAAACAAGATTTTATAGCACCAGAAGACAAATCATAAAATAAAATTCAAAAAAAATTAAAAATTAAAGGTTCTGTGATGAATAACATTCATTTTCTTATTTCAGAAGCAAAACACTACTAGTAGCAATCAAATTAGACATCAAATTGACTATTATTCAAAACTCCATGTACTCCTAACAATTCACTTGAACATTGGGATTTTTTATTGAAGGGAAGTTGCACAGAGCTGAAATCTGCATTGTCTGCAGGACTGCAAATCCAACATCTTAGCTCAAATCCAGCATACATTCAGGTCTCGGTTCACAAATCACAAAATTTTCAAAAAACACAGAATTCTGGTTTAATTTAAATTACCATGTCATAGAGAACTTCCAATTGGGAGTGACTTAATTGTGCTACAATTAGGTTGCAAACTGGAGGGCATTAAGTTCAGTTGATTATCAGTATCCAAAGCCTAAGCTCAATTCCATTTGAACTTACAAATTTTACATTAGCAGAATTTTTAATGCCTATTATTCTGCTTAAGGAAGCTCAAGAGAGGGAAAGAGAGAGGGAGAGAGACCCTGAAAGTGGTCAAAGAGAGAGGACATTGAAGCAAATATAAATATTGCTTACTTCTTGTAGAACCTTGCTCTTCTGAGATTTATCAACACTCTTGATAGCAAAATACTCTATGGTCTTCTTCTTTCTTCCTTTATATACGGTCTGCATCCATTTACATGGTCACCAACATAGATACAAGACATATACAAGTAATCTACCATCAAGTTATAGCCAAATCTAGAAGGAAATTTTATTTATTTATTTTGAAGCTCCAAAGTAGGAAGAAAAGATACAAAAATATTTAAAAAAATATAAGATTGTTCAGATTTGCCTACCAAATTTTCAAAATCATAAAATGACAAAAACCTCTGACTTTAACATCATTATTTTTAAATTAGATTCATTAGCACAATTTTCTCTTCTACTTTTCTTTTTTCCAGCAAATCCCACTAAACTTAAAACAGCAACAGAACAAAGAGATTAATCCGACCCATTCACATTTTTAAGAAAGTAATGAAAAGCCCATAACTTCCTTCTCCATCTTCACATAAACACCCAAAACTAAGGCAAAAATCAACAATATCCGTTGGCTCCATTAGCTTTACTGAACTTTGAATCTTAAAAACACCAGTAAAAAACTAAAAAAAAATTAAAATTAAAATAGAAATGCGGATGTCCAGGGAAGACAGGAGACAGAAAACTACAGAGTATTTGCCGCGGCCAATGGCTTCGTAGATGTGATATTGATTCATCTCTGCAGCAGTAGCAGATACTCAACAGCTAGGGTTTCGTTTTCCTCTTATATTCTCCCTTTTTTCAATTGCAACAGCTAATGGGGAATTTCAAGGTTTATCTAGTGAAATTGATCTTTTGAGCGGGGTGGGAGAAATTGATTGAGTGAACTGATGAGTGAAGAAGATATACTGTGTGTGTCTCCAGTGTGTGAGTGTGTGAGAGACAGAGAGTGCCGTTGAGGAAACAGAGAGCGAGCGGGAAAGAGAGGGTTGAAAAATCAAATGCAGACAACTTGAATTGGCTTAACCGTAATACAAATGATGAGAAAGAAAATTTTGTTAAAAAGGGCGTTTTTATATAATTATTTCACAAGAGGACTTGAGGAGTGCAAGTTTAGGCATATATTGTAATGGACATTTGAAATGATAATGGTGCACCATATGCACATTTGTCATACGGTATTAAGTTATACCTAAAATTAGGGGTGTGTTTAGGCTAATTTCTTTGATTATTGCTCATAAAAGAAAAAATCGTAACAATATTATGGTACAAAATTATGCTTACCGGGCTGATTAAGCTCGATAGGCAAGAGGCATTTTTTTTTTAAAAAAAAAAAAAAGAAAAAGTTAGGGTACCAGATTTAGTAAGCCCGGTAGCTAACTAAGCATTTTTTTTTTTCGACAGGCTTTCGAGTAGGCCTGTCAACGGGGCGGGTCCGGGTCGGAATTCATTATTCCGGACCCGAACCCGGCATACCAAATCGGATCCGGATTCGACCCGTTTATTCGACGGGTCTTCTACTCTATGTTCCGGATCCGAATCCGACGGGTCTTGAATCCGGGTTCGGGTCTACCCGAAAAAAATTATGAAAATTTACAATTTCTAATAAAAATGAGAAAAAAATATATTTGTACACTAATTTCTAACTAATACAAAAAAAAATCAAATAAGAAAATAAATCAAATTGACTTTACTCAAATACATCACTCTAATCAAATTATATTGATAAATATACATATTTTAAATTATTAATCCATTTATATCCGGATCCGGGTCTAATACGGGTCGGAATACTATATTCCGTATCCGACCCATTTTTTTGTTTGACAAAACGGATCCGGATCCGGGTAACAGAATTAAATCCCTACTCATACCAGCAATAATTTCACGGATTCGGGCCGGGTCCGGGTCTAGACCCGGACCGTTGACAGGCCTACTTTCGGGCAATTAACCCGATAGCATACAACAAAATTTTTTTTTTAAATGTTTGGCTGTCGGGAAAACTGAAAATTTTCAAAATGCTGCAGCTAACACAATCGACAACTCGCAACTTAACTTTTTTTTTTTTTTTTTACTTGGAGGCTACAGCTCAATAGCCATTTTGGTTTTTTTTTTTTTGTCCTTATACTTGATAAGCACACCATGCAAAGTTGGAAAGTTGACAAGCAGTAGCTTAACTTTTTTTTTTTTTTTAACTTGGAGGCTGTAGCCTGGTAGCCTTTTTGGTTTTTTTTTTTTTTTGTCCTTATAATTGATAAGCACACCATGCAGAGTTGGAAAGCAATCCAAAACAAATTTTCTCACCAGTTTAATATTGCAATTAACTAGTAACTGGGCCTATCTTATATCCTCTCCAAGAATCAATTTCACAGTCTTTGTGGTCACTTTTTCTTCCTTAATGCTAAGCTTTTTCTCCACAACAACCTTAACCTCAGCCTTCTTATCTGGAGGTTCCTCATCTGTCTTTTGCTGAACTTCGGCAGCCTTCTTCTGTTGATCTTGATCCCTATCTTTTGATTTTTACAAAACAAATGGATGATACTAATATTTCTTCAAGATATACTTTCAGTTTTGAAGTTATTTGATTTCATGAACAAGTGCAATTGAAAGGGGACAAAGTATGGTGAAGCTGTCGGACGCTCAAGAAGTCAGGATCGGACGTTCGATAATCGTTGCGTCACTTCGGACGCAGAAAACCAACCTACCGAATGTCTAAAAGAATTGAAGAAAATTTTTCAGTTTTACATTATACCTTCGGACGCAGAAAACCAACCTACCGGACGTCCGAAAGAATTGAAGAAAATTTCTCAAACTCATTGCCTGCTGTCGGACGCATAAAACAGGGCTATCGGACGTCCGACACTACCAACGGCTAGTTGACTGTTCAGCTACTTTCTATCCGTTGGAAGTATTAATGAGGCACTTTCTTGATCCTATATAAATAGTGGTTGGTCAGACACTTCAAACAACTTTGGCACACTGAAAATACAAAAGATCTAGAGAGATTTTAGTGAGAAAATACTCTTCAAAGAAGATTTGTAGTCTTAGTGGTGTGAGGTTCATTGTAAACTTTTCATTTATGAGTGAATATTTCATGAGTGTAGCTCTGTGAGGGTTGTCTTGAGGAATAGTAAAACGTCCTGATTTGACTGAGTGAAGTTCGGGGCAAGGAGGAGGTGAACCTTCCTTTGTACACAAGAGTGATTGTAATTCATCAACTTGAAGAAGATTGGTTGAATTATTCTACAAGCTCAAGAGGAGCTGTATGGTTAATTAGTTTGCAATTCCTTCCTTTTTATTTACTTACTGTTACGTTTATGATCTTTGCATTGTTTGTCTCTTGGTTGTTTTCGATCCTTACAATTGGTATCAGAGCTTGGTCTCCTAGAAATTAAGTTTAATCGGCTTTGGAGTAAATATGACAACCAATAATGCCATGTTTTTTGAAGGACATTCTGTCATTAGACCACCTATGTTTAATGCGTCAAATTATTTGAGTTGGAAAGAAAGAATGGTTATCTTTTTGCAATCTATTGATATTGAATTGTGGTTTATTATTAGTGAAGGTCCATATGATACCTCTCTTATAAATGAAAATACTCATACATTTAGACCAAAAACTAGAAATGAACTAATTGTTGTGGATAGAGCTCATCTCACCTTAAATGCAAAAGCCATGAATGTGTTATATTGTGTTTTAGACTCAAATGAATTTATTAGAGTCAAAGGTTGCAAGTCAGCCAAGGAAATTTGAGATAAACTGAGAGAAATTCATGAAGGTAGTGAGAATGTTAGAGAACAAAAAAAGTCCATTATAGTTATAAAGTATGAATCGTTCAAGATGGAACCTCATGAAAATATTGATGAGGTGTACTGTAGATTTAATGACCTCATTAAAGACTTAGAGGTGCTGGAAAAAAAATATTCTGTAGGTGAGAAAAATAGAAAAATCTTGAATACCTTGTCCAATGATTGGGAAAATAAAGTGACTGCTATTGAGGAGGCTAAAGATATGAATACTATGCTTATTGAATCTCTTATTAATTCTCTAATCTCTTATGAGCTGAAACTTAAATCCAAAGTGCAAGAGGAGGAGGATGCGAAAGTAAGAAAGAATATTGCTCTGAAGACTTCACAAAATGAAGATGATCCAGCCTCCGTGAGTGAAGATGACATGGAAGGTGATGATAGTGATATTGCACTCATCACACGAGACTTCAAAAGAATACTCAACAAGAGGAAATTCAGAAAAAGTGGATCTAGCAACTCCTTCCCGAATCAGTCCAACAATTTGAGAAACAAAGGGAAGATAGAGTTCAATAAAAAGCAAGCTGATAAGTGCTTTGAATGCGGCCAACCTGAACACTATGCAAGTGAATGTCCAGTGATGAAAAAGAAAGAAGGAAGAAAACCAACATTCAACAAATTTCAATTCACATGGAATGAGTGCAACTCCGATGGTGAAATTGAAGAGATTGAAGAATCTGCTCAATTGGCTTTTATAGCCATTGGAGATGATGAGGTAACATCTTGTAACTCTCAAGTTGAAAGTGATGATGAAATTGATGATGATTTTAAATCTTTCATTATAAAATTGCATGATAATTTGAAAGAATCCTATGCAACAAACAATGAGTTAAAACAGAAAATTAGTTTTTTGTTTCGAGATAATGCAAATCTTTTTCAACAAAATAAAAAGTTGAAAGCTGAAAATGATTACTTCAAAAAGAGTGAGACTGCTTTACATTTTGAACTTGATAGAAAAACAAAACTTTGTGAATTGTTCAAAAAGGAACAAGGTGATTTGAAAAGAAGAATGAATGGTCTAAATGAGTTGCTTAAACACAAGAAACAAGTATGTTTTCAAAAGAATATGTTGAATTCTAATTCCAACGAATTTGCTATCCATAGAAAAAGGCAAGTCTGATTTATTAAATCCGTCCATGTGAATAACTCTTTGGTTATGTGTAATTTCTGTTGTCAAAAAGGTCACATGAAAAGTGATTGTTATGTGAGAAAAAATATAAAAAAAGGCATGAAATGCATGTGGATAGTTAGACATGATGTTAACTCTAACAAGTAGGAGATTTTGTTAATCATTGCAGTGATTCTTGTTCATAATGTTTTTTTTTTATATTTCTGATACTTTGATCTGAAATTTTGAATTTTACTGAATCTGTATGATATCAAAAGGGAAAGAAAAGAACAATTCTGATCTAAAGATGGTTTGCTTTGTCAAAACTCTCTGTCATATGTTGATACTTCTTTTGATATCAAATTCTCTATGATATGTTGGTGATTGCTGTCATTTTTCTGTTTTTATACTCTGTTATTGTTGTTGGATTATGATAGTTGATTTTTTACTCTCATTTTATGATGACAAGAAGGGGGAGAGATGGATGCTATGTGTAAGGGGGAATTTTTTTGAAATTATAAGTTTTGGATGCGATGATTGATGGGGAGCTTATACTTATTTTTGTTTCTTTCCATCCATTGTTTTGTCATCATCAAAAAGGGGGAGATCTTCTTCTCAAATCTATTACTTTTCTTCTTTTCACATTCTCTTTCGTACTCCTGCTCGATAAGGATGGAAGGGGAGGCTCAACATATAGAAGGGCTATCCTTAACCCCCTTTTCCTCAATTGTTTTCTTCACCTTCTCAGCAATTTCTAAAGCAGTTAAATTATTAGGTTCCATACTCAAAACATTATTAACATCCCTTAAGGCCAAATCAAGCCTATTCAATGCCTCATAACACCTAGCCCTCTTCAACAAAACTTTACTATATTTAGGAGCAACTTCAAGTGCCAACTTGCATTCATTTATCGCTCTGGGGTATTCACCAAGCCTCATTTGCATATAATAAGCAGCCATGTTGCTGCGCAAGTAAGCAACATCAATATGATTTCTGGAGAGCAATTTGAAAGTTTTTTCATACTTCAACATAGCTCCCTCGTGGTCATGTTTCTAAAAGAGTTTATTTCATTCTTCCTTCAATTCTTGGGACATATTAATGAAGACAATTGTGTCTTCATCAAATGCTTTAGAGGTACGATCCAAAGTTTTGCCAACCTTAGCAAGTATTTGAATCACTGCGTTTTAAGCCCATAGGAAATTTTTTTTTAAGTCAACCTTAGCACCCAATTTTTTTTAAAGCCAACCTTAGTACCAGGCTGACACAGCCCAGTAGTGGACAACAAGTTGGAAAAAAAAAATTCGATTGATCACAAGATTTTGAAAAAGAATTCCCATCAACGCTGGTCGTTGACCCTGACATCTAACGCCAACTCTTTTTTTTTCCCTTTTCATGAACACAGGCTAATAGCCATCATATTTTTTTAAAAAATTTCCAACTTGGCTGCCAGGCTTAGTCAAACCGACAACCAAGCATTTTTGTTTTTTTAAAAAATTTCTTTCCTATCGAGCTAACTAAACCCGGCAGGTATAGTTTCACACCATACCTATGTTAGAACAATATTCTTTTAATTTTTTATTTTTTGAGCAATAATCAAAGGAATTAGCCGTGTGTTTGGTAGGTAAGTTTTTCCATGAGTTTTTGTTCTACAAATTTTTTAAACAATTTTAATGTGATTATGTTTAAATTTAAAAGTTTTTTTGAAAATTGTTTTTGCCTTTCAAATCTACGCATTTATTTGGATTAGCTGTTTTTGAAATTGTTTTTAAAAAAACTTTACTGTACCAGTCATTAAAAAATAATGGATGTCATTTGAATTGACGTATATGAAAAACTCATAGTTTTTTTTAAAATACTTTCATTTGGGTTTTTTTGTATTTGAAAAATAGCTATTACGATAAATTATGGTTGGGCACTTTATGAACAAATTATGGCTCCGGGCTATTTTTTTCATTTGCCCTACACCACAAGCTCATGACATTTTATGGCTAATCATTGGAACAATGGTGCACATGGCCAAATTGCACATTGTACCACTTTTGACAACAAATTGTCAAAACACGTATACTAACGTCACTTCCATTAACATTTTCATTCTGAAGCCGAAACCAATTTCAATAGTTTAACACAATCCGTCTTATACTAAGGTTTCAATCAAAGTACATTTCATAAACTTAGGTACTATTACATATCAACTTTTTAGCTATACTGGTACAATTTCGTGGCAATTGCCCAACTTCCCATGTTAGAATCTATTGAATAAGAAAAAAACAACGTGGCCTGCTCTATGGATGAAACTCCAGTCCCATCTCATAGCGATTAAGATACATATGATTGGCAATTGCCCGCCAATCTTCGTTCCAATTAGTAATTCCCTGTTATGACATATCAACTAGCTGAGGTATATGGACTAGGTTCTCCTCTTCAAAAACATCTTCATAGGCTCCGACGTCATATCTTTCCTCAAAATATTGGTCGTTTGATACCTAATCCCGTATGAAATTATGCAATGCACAGCAAGCAAGGACAATATTATTCTGTGTGGCTATCAAGTAGTTCTGCATGACCCCTTAAGTATCAAAAAATGCTTCTTCAGAACTCCGAACATCCATTCTGTAATGCTCTTAACTGATGCATGCCGTTTGTTGAACAGAGCTTTTGTTGCGTGCTCCTATGCCGATCCCCGAACACCTCGAAATAGAGCCATGAATCAGATCATATTTGTATATGCAGCGTCCACCACGTAGTACTTACCTTTACATTGCCAATCCATTCAAGTCTAATAATTTTCTAATACAAAAAAATATGATTTACTTTTCCAACTCTAATACTAAAGCATTACATTCCCAAGTTTTATTGAAACGTTTTTATTTAAATTTAGATCTGTTTTTTATATTAACCATTGAACCTCATTCATGGCATAGGAAAAGTTGCATTTGGGTGAAGTATGGTGTTTTGTAATACTAGCGAATCATGCGCACTGCTCTCTTAGCCTACTCGGACATATACAAACCTCATGTCATGGTCGCAAACCACTAATACATTTTGAGATAAGCCACCACATCTATTTCAATATTGCTCTCTATCACGTGCATTACACCAAGTTGAGACATAAGTACCATCTAATGCCCCAACACAATCCTATTTTAATTTAATAAATCATGAATGGTATATGTGCAAACCTATATTATTCATTGTCGAGAACAAGGTTACCTTAAGTCATGGCCAATACTTCTCACTATTTATAATATGTGAATGAATCGCTTGAAAATTAGTTGGTCTAACTATATCCCGATCCAATCTCACTAGGGCTCTTAGGCATTGATGCAGGTATCAATCCACCGTTTCCAGGGAATGTTGAAACCATTCGACTAAAATCCAATGCCGTTCATCATTATTTAGACACACAATGGTAATGGCTACCGACTCATGAATACCAACCCTCTCTGTAAGGAGCCATTGCCGATAATCCCATCCTAGCAATATATCACATAAGGTCAGAAACTATGGAACTTCCATGCACATGTTCACGAATATCCTGTCCCTATGACCATTTATGAGCTCAATTACCCATTTCTCGACGCTTAGAGCATTGTCTCGAATCTGCGTCTCCCTAGACTGTTGGAAATAGGGTCTAACAGGTGAACAGAAACATTACAAATAGAGCATATGCCAACTCAATTTCATCATTGTCGCTACTATTTGTCCATAAAACCCCTGCAAGTTGATGAAATTATCCATCTAGTGTCCACGAGATCCCGCCTAGATGTCAAGAAGTTGCCTAAAAGGAAAGCAATAAAGGAAATGTGTCAACCATATGTCATATGTGTAATATTGAGCTCGAATAAAAATCGACTAGATCGATATTCTACTGCATTTGCATCTAAAGATAGTTTTAATAATATAGATAGCCAAATGACACTAGAAAAAATTGAAGTGCCATAATAAATGCCCAATCCAACAAAGAAAAAATAATGCAAACCAGAAAAGAGTCTTCAAATACAATTAGCCGACAACTACAACTTGAAAAACAACAAGTTAGAGCAAATGTACGTTGCTCAATCTAAATTTACAATCCTACAAAGCACTCTAAAAAGTATCGGGTTATATAGAAGTTATAAATCCCTCAAGGTAGCAACACAATCCTACTAATCTTTATTTGGTTTGGGAGGTAGGCAGCCCCAAAGTCAGGCAAACTCTAGTTGGTCCTCATCGAATCTAGCGGTGAACCAAATGGTGTGCTCCTTTGGATCTTGTAAGATATCAATCATCTTGACGTAAACTTTTCATTGAAAGTTTAGAGGAGACAATTGCTAGAGGGCAACTTCATAGGTACACAATGCATCCATAGGTGGAGGAGCATTTTTGAAAGGGGAGTTCACCGACATCATACTACAACTCTTTTTTCAACTTACAAGGCTCTGCGGTCCATTTAGGATGTGATCAAATCTATCCTGTGAATGCTTGGATACGCCATGGATAGGAGAGGAGTTTGATGTGTCCCTGAATTTGAGCTTACACTTTCCCTTTCTGAATTTCACTTTCTTTGGGGAAGCCACCTAGATTTCATCTTCAGATATGTCGTAGTCGACCAGACCCTTAGCCCTCTTATCCCTTGCAGCATTTTCCATTCCTTCTTCTTACTTGAATTAGTAGGTGAATCTTCAATCTGGCATTGAAGTCCTCATTAGCGCCGGTATTTGCAAACACTGGCTCAAGTATGTGATAGACGAAACATGATCTATCTCTAAATTGCGCAAAGTGCCTATTAACCTAAATAAATATAGTGAAAATTCAAACAAGACTCAAGACAATATCGCTATTTAATCAGTTAGTCAAATTTATAGTCCTAAACTAATGAAGGAAAAGGTTAAATGTATGTGCCAATTTACAGCTATACTTACTCCAAGTCAATCCATCTAGCATCATCTTGCACAAAAGGAGTATTTCTTACTATCCCAACCCATACAAGTATCTCTGCTCTTGAACATAATATAAAACTTAGTGAGAATACCCATAGTATAGTATTTACCCTGAATTGTGTCTATACGAAAAAAGGTGCCGTAAAATCATTCAAACATGTCTGAATATTAGGAACAACAAGGCTAAAAATGTTGTGGGGGGTAACCTCGCCATTTACGTGAATGTTGACAAGATGTTAGGCGAAAGCAATTTTGTGTTCCTTACTAAAGTGTGAACGTTTCTTATACGGTTTTTTCGGTTAATACATCTTAATTGGGAGAATGAATTGCATTCTAAAGAATACAATATGAAATACAGAAAAAATATGTAACAATATTTGAAACAAAGTGGTAGACAAGAGAGAAAATTTTACCTTGAAATAAATGGCAGTGCACAATTATAGATCGTTTTTCCCCCAATCAGATTGTGCAGGACAAGAACTCAACAAACTCGTTTCTCTTAAGGCTGTGAGCATAATCAAAATAGAACAACTGTGACTGTTTTCTCCAAAACTAATAACAAGTTTTGAAGCAACGCACTAGATCACACCCTTCGAAGCATGCCTTATAACAGGGGGCATGTAGTTATACCGAGCTTCTGCAACTTTGTTTCAAATCGAATGAAATATAAGCCCATCTATGTGATAATATGAAAAGAAAAGGAAAAAATTGATTGATTACGTATATATGTGCACACAATTACTATATAGGTAAGATAATTTGATTTGAGGGAATAAATAACATTGGCAGCAGTAACAGCTAGTGGTCTTGGAATGTAGAACTGGTCTTCGAATGAAGTAAGCTAAATTATAGATCGTACAATGTTTTTATTAAAATCTTGAGGATGTGATATTGTTAAGATAATGGTCATGAATGTTTGAAAAAATATATGGCTAGTGATCCTTTACTTGAGTTTTATTTGCATGAGGTAGTAAATTCAACCTCCAAGAATCCCAAATATATTGTAGGGTCTTATAAATGAACTTCACATCCTAAGTATGCATGTTGTGACATATTTGTAATGAAAAATATAATAGCTGACTGTTATGCTATATAAACTAATGAATGTATAAATTGTTCGTATAAAATTTTGGAACTTAGCTTATGCCATTATTAAGCGCACTGTTGGAATTTTACAAATAGTAAGCAGGGCAAGTATGAAGTTAGAAGCCATAACAACTTAACAAACTAGAAGAGGTACATACAATTTCGTGCCCATTGAAGATCATGCATTTTTAGTCCAATTCCTTGATGTGAATGAAATAGGAGAACAATTGAAATGTGATACTTACCAGTGTAGTGTAGGATGTTAAGATAGTTCTGCCGTCGGCTACAACGTACTGTCCTTACCGATGGCTGATTACACTCTTGCGATGATATGGATTAGAGTGACTTAGGCAGGAATTGAGAAAGGTGGTCAGCCAATGCTTCCCACCTAGCCAAGGCTACTTTCATTGCTGCTGGTGATGATGCTAGCTGATTTCGCGGTCGACTATCTGAGAACAAAATGGCAGCCATACACTATGCTTCCAAAAATCCGAACTTACTACTGATAGTTTGTAGATCTAAACCCTTATAACCTTCATTCAAGCACCAAAATTGGAACATCTTCATCAATGTTTAAGGGAAAGAGATTGAATGGAACCTATTAAGGAGATGCAGAGCTTTGCAAGTTTGCAATTTGATGGCTTGAACTGAAGTTAGGAGACAATTCTTCTCCACGAAAGCTTTATGTCACTTCATATCTGGAGGCACTATGCAAAGCTCGATTTTGAGGGAGCGATTGGGAGACGGATTGGATAATTAGCAGTGTGAACAATATTTGATATCTCTTGTCTCGACCAGCACCGAAGTAGGGAAAATATGTGTAAAGGGTTCACAAGGACCAGGAATTTGATTGGAAAAACAAAAGAAGGAATATTGGGTGAAAAATCAAGTTGATGGTATTTGTAATCAGAAATGATAGGGTATAATAAATTGGATACTGTGCACTTACCCATTTTTTCCTTCACTTGGACATACTCTATCAAATACATATACAATTTTTCATATATTTCTCATATCCAAACAGAGCTTACGAGTCTGTTTAGGTTAGCTATTTTTAGGGTTATTTTTAAAAAACTTTACTGTACCAGTCATTAAAAAATAGAGGATGTCGTTTGGATTGGTGTATATGAAATAAAACCTTCACTTGAATTTCTCTGTATTTGAAAAATAGCTACTATAGCAAATTATGGCTGGACATTTTATGGACAAATTATGAATAAATTATGGTTTAAGATTTTTTTTATTTGCCCTACACCACAAATTCATGGCAATGTATGGCTAATCACTGGAACAATGGTACACATGGCCAAATCACACATTGTAACACTTTTGATAGCAGATTATCAAAACATGCATACTAATGTCACTCCTGTTAATGTTTCTATTTTGAAGTGCAGGACCGA
The DNA here is from genome assembly GCF_036785885.1 of Coffea arabica. Classification (NCBI taxonomy): domain Eukaryota; kingdom Viridiplantae; phylum Streptophyta; class Magnoliopsida; order Gentianales; family Rubiaceae; genus Coffea; species Coffea arabica. The sequence continues at coordinate 34,869,557 of NC_092314.1, forward strand.
GCACCTTGTGCCGAAATCAATTCCAATAATTTAACAAAATCGGCCTTACACTAAGTAACTAATCTAAGTATATTTTCACAAACTTAGGTACTGTGACAATCAACTTTTTAGCTACACTGGTGCAATTCCGTGGCAATTGGCCAACTTTCCATGTCAGAATCTATTGAATAAGAAAAAAACAATGTGGCCTGCTCCATGGATGAAACCCCAGTCCATCTCTTAGTGATTAAAATACATATAATTGGCAATTACCCATCAATTTTCGTTCCAATTAGTAATTTTCTGTTGTGACATATCAATTAGTTGAGGTGCATGGGCTAGGTTTCCCTCCTCGAAACCATCTTCATAGACTTCAACATCATATCTTTCCTTAAAATATTGGTCGTTCAGTGCCTGATCCTGCATGAAATTAAGCAATACACAATAGACAAGGACTATTATTCTATGTGCTATTAGGTAGTTCTACATTGGCCCCCTAAGTATTGGGAAGCACTTTTTCAGAACTCCGAATATCCATTCTATAATGCTTCTAACTGATGCATGCCACTTGTTGAATAGAGCTTTTGCTGTAGCTCCTGTGCTGATCCTCGAGCATCTCAAAATTGAGCCACGAGTTCGGGCATATTTGTACGTGCAGTGTCCACCATGTAATACTTACGTGGTCCACCATGTAATACTTACTTGGACCAATCTATTCAAGACCAACAATTTTCTCATACAAAAAAATATGATTTGCTTTCCTAACTCTAATACTTAAGCATTAAATTCTTAAGTTTTATTAAAACTTTTTAATTTAAACTCAAGTCTTTTTTTTTCATTAACCACCTAATCTTGTTCATGGTAAGACATTTTGGAAACATACCAGTTGGTTGCATAGGAAATGCTACAATTGGGTCAAGTATGGTGTTTTGTAGTACCCACGAATCATGCGCACTGCCCTCTCAACCGACCCACAAATATACAAATCTCATGTCATGGTCGTAGGCCGTTAACACATTTTGAGATTTGATATCGCTCGCTATTCTGAGCATTGTACCAAACTGAGACATGAGTACCATCTAATACCCCAAGACAATTCTATTTCAATTTCATAAATTACGAATGGTATATGTGCAAACCTATATTGTTTATTGTCGAGAATAAGATTATCTTAAACCATGGCCAATACTTCCTATTATTCATAATCCATGGATGAATTGCATGAAAATTGATAGGCCTAACTATATCTCGACCCAGTCTCATTAAGGCCTTTAGGCATCGACACAGGTGCCGACTACTATTTCTAAGGAGTGTTGAAAGCGTTCAGCCAAAATTTGATGTCATTTATCATAATTTAGGTACACAATGACAATGATAATCGACTCATGAATGCCAACCTTTTATGTAGGATGCAGTTGTCAATAATCCCGCTATAGCAATATATCACATAAGGCCAAGGACTATGAAACCTCCATGCACATGTTCTCAAATATCCTGTCCCTGTAGCAATTTATGAGTTTGATTACCCATTGTTCATCGCTTAGAGTAGTGTCTCGAATCCTGCTTCTCCCTAAACCATTGGAATTGGGGTTTAATAGAGCCAACAAAAGCATCACAAATAGAGCATATGCCAACTCAACTATTGTCATCGTTGCTACCACCCTATCCATGAAACCCCTGCAAGTTGATGAAATTATCCATCTAGTAATCACGAGATCCCACTTAAATGCCAATAAGTTACCTAAAAGGAAAGCAATAAAGGAAATGTGTTAATCATATCTCATATGTGTAATATCGAGATAGAATAAAAACTAATTGAACCGATATTCAGCTGCATTTGCATCTAAAGATAGTTTAAAAAACACAGATGGTCAAATGGCACTAGAAAAAAAAATGAGGTACAATCGACCACCATAATAAATTTCCAATCCAACAGAGCAACAATGTGAATTGGAAAAGAATCTTCAAATATAATTAGCTGATAACTATAACAACTCAAAAAACAAGAAGTTGGATCAAATGTACGATGCTTAATTTGAATTTGCAATCCTACAAAACACTCTAAAACGCACCAATTTACATAGGAGCTATGAGCTCCTCAAAGTAGCAATACAATCCTACTAATCTTTATTTGATTCAGGAGATCAACAGTCCTGAAGTCGAATAAACTTAAGTCTTTCCTCATCGGATTTGGCAGTGAACCCAATAGCATACTCCTCTGGATCTTGTAAGATATCGGCCACTTTGACATGAACTTTTCATAGAAAATTTAGAGGAGACAGCTACCGGAGGGCAACTTTATAGGTGAATGGTGCATCCATAGTTGGAGGAGCATTTTTAGAAGGGGATCTCGCCGACATTGTATTACAGCTCTTTTTTCGGCTTACAAGGCTTTGTAGGCTGTGCATTTTATCCTGTGAATGCAATCAACTCTATCCTGTGAATGATTGGATATACTAGGTATGGGGGAGGAGTTTGATGTGTCTCCGGATTTGAGCTTACCCTTTTCCTTTTTGTATTTCACTTTTTTTTGGGGAACCCACGTAAATTTCAATTTCAAATGTGTCGTAGTTGATCAAACCCTTGGCCCTCGTATCCCTCACAACATTTTCCATTTCCTTTTCCTGACCCAATTAGGAGGTGATCTTCAAATCCGACATTGAAGTCCCCTCTAGCACCGCTATTCACAAACATTGGCTCGAGTATGTGATAGACGAAGTATGATCTATCTCTAAATTGCGCGAAGTGCCAATTAACCTAAACAAATGCAGCGAAAATTCAAACAAGGCTCAAGGCAATGTCACTATTTTATCAATTAGTCAAATATATAGTCTTAAACTAATGAAGGAAAAGGTTAAATGTGTGTGCCTATTTACAGCCATACTTGCTCCAAGTCAGTCCACCAAGCATCATCCTGCACGAAGGTGTATTTCTTACCATCCAACCCATACCAACATAATATAAAATTTAGTGAGAGTCCCCAGAGTATAGTATTTACTCCAAATTGTGTCTGTGCAAAAAGAGGTGCTGTAAAAATTGTTTAGACGTGTCTGAATTTTAGGAACAACATAGCTAGAAATGTTATGGGAGGGGTAATCTTGCCATTTACGTGCATGTTGACAAGATGTTGAGTGAAAACAATTTCACACTTCTTACTAAAGTGCTAATGTTCCGTATACGGCCTTTTCAGTTTAGACGTCTTAATTGGGAGAATGAATTGCATTTCAAAGTATGCAATATGAAATACAAAAAAACACATACAAATATTGGGAACAAAGTGGTAGACATGAGGGAAAAGTTTACCTTGAAATAATTGGTCATGCACAAGTGTTGTACAAGAATTTAGCAAACTCGTTTCTCTTAAGGCTGTGAATATGATCAAAGTTGAACACCTATGACTATTTTCTCCTAAACTAATAACAATTTTTGAAACAATGAACTAGATCATACCCTTCGACGCATGCCTTGTAACAGGGAGCATGTAGTTATGCCGAACTTCTGTAACTTTGTTTCAAATCGAATGAAATGTAAGCCTATCCATGTGATCGTGTGAAAAGAGAAGCAAAAGGGAAGGAAAAAAATTGACTAGTAATGGTATATATTACTCAAAATTACTGTATAGGTAAGATAATTCGACTTGAGAGAATAAATAACATTGGCAGTAGCTAGTGGTCTTGGAATGTAGAACTGGTTTTCGAATCAAGGAAGTTAAATTGTAGATCGTATTTTATTGAAATCTTGAGCATGTGATATTGTTAAGAGTGTAATAGTCATAAACGTTTGAAAAAATATATGGCTAGTGGTCATTTACTCAAGTTTTATTTGCATGAGGAAGTAAGTTCAACCTCCAGGAATTCCAAATATATTACAGGGCCTTATGAACAAACTTTGCATCTTAAACATGCATGTTGTGACATATTTGTAATGAAAAATATAATAGCTGATTATAATGTTGTATAATCTAATTAATGTATATATTGTCTGTATAAAATTTTGCAACTTAGCTCATGCCATTATTAAGCGCACTGTTGGAATTTCGCAAATAGCATGTAAGGAAAATATAAAGTTAGAAGCCATAACAACTCAGCAAACTAGAAGAAGTACATACAATTTTGTGGTCATCGAAAATCATGCATTTTTAGTGCAATTCCTTAGTGTGAATGAAATAGGAGAACAAATGAAATGTGATACTTACTGGTGCAAGTAGGATGATGAGATATTTCTACCACTTGCTATAGTGTGCTGTCCTCACCGATGGCTGATTCTGCTCATGTGATTTAGGCAGGAACTGAGAAAGTTGGTCAGCCAATGCTTCCTACCTAGCCAAGGCTGCTTTCGTTACTGCTGGTGATGATGCTAGTTGATTTTACAGTTGGCAATCTAAGAACGAAATGGCAGTTGTACACTGTACTTACAAAAACCCAAACTTGCTACTGATAGTTTATAGATCTAAGCCATTATAGCATCCATTTAGGCACCAGAACTAGAACGTCTTCACCGATGCTGGGGGGAAAGAGGCTAAATAGAACCTATTAAGAAGATACGAAGCTTTGCAGGTTTGCAATTCAATGGCTTAAACTAAAGTTGGAAGACAATTCTTCTCTACGAAAGCTAGATGCCATTTCAAATCTGGAGGCACTATGCAACGCTCGGTGAAGGAGAAGGGATCGAAATAGGGGAAGTGTGTGCAAAGGGTTCACAAGGAGAAGGGATTCGATTGGGAAAATAAATGAAGAAACATTGGGTCAAAAAACAGGGTGATGGTGTTTGCAATCAGAAATTACGGTGTATAAAAAATTGGGTATTATGCACTTACCTATTTCTTCCTCCGCTTGGATGTGCTTTGTCAAATATATATACAGTTTTTCATATATTTCTCATATTCAAATAGAGTCTACAGTAATAAATTCTAAAAAGAACTTCAAAAATAACACATCTCAAATACATTCAAAAAAATAAAAATAAAACCCCCCTCTTTCTTCTTCGCCCATTACCCACCACTACCACCACTACTACCATCACACACCATCACTTGCCGCCACCTCTCATTCTTCTCTCCTCCCTTTTTCTCTCCCATATTATTCTTCTTTTTCCCTTCTCCTCTCTCTTCTCCTCCCTTTCTTCGTCCCCTTTTATCCTCCTCCCTTTTCCTCGCCTCCTTTCCTCTTCTCCCTCCTCCCCACCTCTTTCCTGCAACCCCCCTCTCTTCCCCTCTCTCTGGTCGCAAGTAGCAACCAAAGGCAGGGGAGGGAGTGGTGGTTAAATTTTTATAAAATTTTAAAAATATCCCATTAAAAATTTAAATTTTAAAAATATTCTAAAATATATTTTCACAAGTACCACTAAAAGCATTTACGGTAAAAGATTTTCACGTATATTACTATAGTAAAATATTTCAAAAACATTACAAAATAGCTAATCCAAACGGATAGACAGTAATCTCAAAAATTTTTTCAAAATTTTTAAAACACACACCTCAAATACCCAAAAACACAAAAAAATATTTCCCTTGTTCTTTTTTTTCCTCTCCACACCTCTGTCTACCACCACCTTCGTTGTCAAACAGTGCCGATCACCACCTCAATCGACATTGGCACTAGCGCTGACCGGTGACTCTTTTTACTTTTTTTTTCCTTTTTTTTCTCCCTCTTTCTCTCCTCCTCCTCCTTCCCTTCCTCCCTCTCCCTTCTCTCTTCTCCTACCTCGTCCTTCCTGTTTCTCTTGCTACCCTTTTTCCCCCTCCCCTTTATCGAAACCCTTCGTCTTCTCTTCCCAACTTGACACATAAGTGGCATAATAATTTATATTGATCATAAAATCAAATATGTTTTTGCCAAAATATACATGACACTCGAGAATGACACTTTCTTTTCGATAAAGTACTTCAAATGACTTTTGCATAATTTAAAATGTTTACCTTGTCTTCTTTTTCCATTCTTTATTGTCATATGACGATTAATTCCAAAAGTGGTCAAAACATGAATGCTGTGCAAGAAAAATGAAGGGCAATGCCACAATAATTTGGAGGCAAACAAAATTTGCTTAATTTCTCAAACCCTTTAAAGTTTGTATTACATAACTGGAAGTAGTACATATCATAGGAGTTTCCTTGTAACAAAACAACCTACAAACTTCTTGAACTGATTAATATGCATTAAGACCAAAAATAGGGGCCACGGTTAGAAACATTAACAATTAATTAAACTTTGTAATGAAAAAGATAAATAAATTAAATTTGGTTTTATTATGCAAACATACATCATGCTCTTTATGTTTAATCGCTCATACATCACTCAGAAATCAATTGTTAAATTGAATCAGATTTTTGTAGTGGCAAAAGATTCGTAGAGAAAAATAAGAAGTAAATTAAATTGTTGAAATTCTTACTCTAAGGAGGTCACGAAGAATTTGCTGAGCAAAGATACACAACGCCTATAAGCTATAGTTCAAGAATATAAAATGTTAAAATTGCAAACAAATCCATCTAAAATTACAAAAATTTAATTTTGGTACATAAGTAACAAGATAATTTATATTCTCATTTATTTCCCTTGTTCAGTTACTAATAAAATAAAATGCATTTTTCCAAAATTTGAGAATAACAAATGCATTTCTAAGAACATATTTCAAACAACTTTTGCATAATTTAAGAAGAAGAATTAAAACATGAATGGTGCATAAGAAACACAAAAGGCAAACTCACAAATACTTGAAGGTAACCAAAACTTTCTTTATTTCTCAAACCATCTACATGTTATATTATATAGCTATAAGTAGTGTGCAAGTGTAGGAGTCTACTTGTAACAAAAAAACCTAGAGACTTCATCAACTAACTAGTAACCTCGAGATAGGTAATAAGCGTCAAGGTTAGGAACCTCAATAATTAATTAACTTTGCAATGTGTAAGCTAAATAAATGAATTAAATTTGGTTTAATTACACAAATAGACATACCATTCTCATGTTTAATTGGTTATACATTAATAAGAAGCCAATTGCTAGGTCGAATTAGATTTTTATAGTGGTAAAAGATTTCCTTGAGAAAAAAAGGAACTATTTAAAATGTTGAAATTCTTGAAAGTCATTAACAATTTATTGAACAAAAATGCACAAAGGCATATAAAACATATGAGTATTAAACAATAAAATTGCAGAGCTAGAAATACCTCGCTCACTTGCTAGCCGCCTTAAATGTGACAGCCCCACATTCTCCTAGGGCCCCACCTTCTCCTAGGGCGAACCAAAGGGTTCGGCGGACTGCCTGCCTACCTCGCACTAGGACTCACTCATACAATCGAATAAAACACTTCCAAAGTACTTAAATAACAGTTCCATAGCTTGTAACATAACTAAGTTGAACTTACAACCCAACTAATAAAAATACGATTCAACGTACTTAAGATACATTCAAAGTTCGTCTTACAAGCTTCCAAAATATGGAATTCAAAGTTTAACAACCCAAAACAAGATACAAAAGAAACAGGGTCACACCCTAACTAACAATGGCTTCACTCAGGTTCTCAATTGTTGTTAAGGAAAACAAATTTGAAGAAATGAGCTAATGCCCAATGAGTTCCAAAAAGACATACAGTCACATAGGGCAGTTCAATTTACATATCAAGTTCACCATTCAAAACAAGTAAATAAAGCGATTAACAATATCAAGGGGGTAGGATACGGGTGGCTCTCAGGAGCCAATTTCCACGAATCTTGATCTTATCTCGCATAGTTAACACTCCGTCAACTTTCAAGTTTTATCACTATGTAGAATTTCACTTACTTCATTCTCCTTCCAACGACTCCTCCTACCGGGCCCGAAATCCAAAAACACTTAAAATGGGTATTGCTCGAGCATACCATAGTTTTCACTTCACAAGGGACAAGTTTAAACATCAAATCCAGTGAATATAAAACACTCTCCTATGGTTTGTCAAATCTCCTCGACCAAGTCCCATGACTGGCCCGAATCGATAGACTTACCTATAGGACTTAGGAATCCCCAAGAATTAACATGCATGCTCAATTACTTATTATCGGTGGGATAACAACCCAAGTGACATCACAACACTTCAACAATTCAAAACACTATTCATCTCAGTCACACCATCAAGTTCACATCTATATTACATTGGCTAATTCAAGACAGATAACATGCATAGAAACTCACCAATAAATCAAAACTCAGAATCCAAGTTAGGATTGGTATCACAGTCTTCAATCACTCCTATAAAATACGTAAAGAGAGACAATAAGTTTCGCTCCAACAATTCACGAAACTAAACCAAATTCACTTGAACTCGAGACGTAAGCCCGAGTTATGAAAATAATATGTATCTAGAATAGTTTTCCCCAAAATTCTATGCGTGAAAACCCAAAATCAAGGGCAAACTAGTCTTGAGTTCACCATTGCTGCCTGAATAGTTTTAGCCCAACATAGTGAAATAAAAATGATTTTTAACTGTTAAAGTTCCTAACTTTCAACTCCAATTCAACATATAATCATAGATTAACATAATACCAAGTCACTTGAGTGAAAATTTAGTCAAAAGCACACAAAAATGTTGAAATTGAAGGTTGAAAATTAACCCTCTTCATTCGGCTAGCTCATCCGAAAATTCCTCAAGAATTTCACCAACCAAACAACCATTTATCCCTAAGGGCTTCATCAATCATTAGCCCTTGGTTATCAAAGGAAAATTTCCAAGTGAATCTAACCAACAATTTAAGAGCTATGCTAGTATTTTAATCACTAGAACATTTAGTGGTACAACTTCAAGAAATTTACTAGATCTATCATAGATCTTACTTAATTGAAGTGAATCTAACATACCCATGGCTGGAAATTAAAGATTAACGGGAATTTTCGGTTCTTACCTCAAGATCTAACTAGATCCAGTGTGATTCAACCTCCAAGCTTCCTTCCAAGTTTCACCTCTTCAAGTTTCCTCAAGAAAGGTCAAATCTTCTAGGTTGCTTGGTGATTTCTTCTACAAATTCACCAGGAACAAGATGGATGGTGTCCCTTCTCTCTTGGTCTCTCTCTCTCTCTCTCTCTCTCTCTCTCTCTCTCTCTCTCTTGGCGCAATCAAGAAAAGAAAAAGAAAAAGAAAAAGAAAAAGAAAAACATGGTGGTTGGTGGTTTTCCAAGTGATCTTCAAGAGCAAGATAGAGGAGGAAATGGAGAGCTCTCAAGTCTCTTTCTCTCTCTCTAAATTTCGGGTGGCTCAAGGAGGAGGAAAGAAAATGAACTCTCAAGTCTAGTTTCTTCCTTTAATGTGTGGTAGGTGGACCACCTCACTTACTCGCTTATGTGTCGCGTTCTCATGCGACACCTTATTCTTAACTAGATTTCCCTCAACCAACATTATCCTATACTTTTTCTATTTCTTTAAAGTCTCTACATGCTCTAGATTTCATCTTAAAACTAAATTCCATGTTCACTCCAAAGTTTCACACTTAATGCTAGTCAAACAATAATCGGGCAATTAATAATAAAAATTCAACTAAGTTGTAAAATGACATTTTAATAGATAAGGATACCAAAATTTTGGCAAAAATCACATAATATAAATATTTTCATCGTTATTATTTACCTTTCAAAAATAGTAAAATTTTTTGAGCCCTCACATTAAACCTGGAAAATAGAGTAGTATGGTAGGGCAATTTTTATCTCATATTGTAAATGCAACATTAAGTGATATGAATGAATGAAAATTTCTTTCTTTAAAAAAAAAAAAAATCATCCATCAGAGAGTACAAAACTTGATATTTTATGTCATTAGTTCTCGAGTTATGTCTTTGTCTCTTTGATGTTAATATTAATTTTAGCTTCAAATTACAATTTTTAGAAAAGATTGAATCTTTTTTCTAGGGAGGGAAAGTGATTTATATGGAAGGCAAATAATCCATGGTTTTTTAATTTATTGTTGTAAGTAATATTTAGATGACTTTTGCTCCTAGCAATCATTCAAATTCTGTCAATAAACAACTCTTGTCCATTGAAAATTAAACATCCTTTCTCAACATCATAAAAATCAAATGTAGCTGTCAACAATGTGGACAAATGATTAGCAGGATCCAGAAGCTTTAATAAGTTCTTGAATCCACTTCCAACTAATCATAGCTTTATCAAATCAGGAACATTCTTTGCGACATTTTACTACAAAAGTAATTGAAATCAAATTAAATAAATATAACTTAAATAGAGGAATAAAGACATTTTTATAAAAATAATCGCTTTTTGTTGAACATAAAAAAAATGAAATGAATAGCAACATATTACATGGATGTTATAAAATTATTAAATTATTTAGGGGTAATTTCATAAACCTCCTCTGCGGTTTCTAATAATTTCTCTTATTACCCTTAAAATTTTAAAAATATCACTTATCTCCCCTATTTTCAAATTTTTGTAACATTCTTAACCCAATTCAAATTTTATGATTAAAATACTCATTTTAAGAAAGAGCAAGAATTTATTTCCAACAATGCCCTTTCATTGCCTTAATTTTTTTAATTGTAAGTATAATAATCAGGACAAAAAGTATGAAGATGTTCTTTTTTGAAAGGAGAAACATATAATAATTGCAACCATAAATAATATGCTTTTTTAAAGTAGAAACAAATAATAAAATTTTATTTAACATGTTTTCAAATTACAAAGTAATTTTTTTCATTTAAGGTTTGTCTATTTGGTACTCTAAGGTCACATAGTAAGAAATAAACCCGATATTATTGTTATTATCTTTTTGACAAAAATGTAGATTTCTTCTACAAAAGTGTTCCAATTTAGAAGACTAGTTATAATTTAAAAGCTTCAGTATTTGTCCAACCTTTATTTATCCATATGTTTACCACATGCCCTAAGATTATTAAATGACAAAAATCTTTCTTTTTATGTAAAATATTTTGATTGAATTTAATAAATTTTATGAACTGTTTAGAATCTTTAATTTTATTTATTTGAATTAATGGCTTGAAAATTTGGAAAAGGGAAAAAGTTTTAAATTACATTTAGAATTTATTTGAGATGTTTAGAAGATGAAAAAAATTATTTTTCATATCTTTACAATATTTCAAATAGTTTTTACATTCTTTGTTAATTATCTATGATTTGTCAATTTAAAATTTTGTCTCCAAATTATAGATAAGATTTGTTAAAACATTTCTCAACTCTAAACTTATAATTTTTTACTAAAAAATACATCCATAAAGTTTTCAAACATAAAAGGATTTTAAATTGATTTTGTCATTACAGCTAAGGGATCACAATAAAGGGCAACTTTGGAATGAAATAACTTCCTCTTTCCTAAACATAGTTTTTTTAATGATATAATTTGAATTGGGTTGAGAATGTTACAGAAATTTGAAAATAAAGGGGTAAGTGATATTTTTAAAATTTTAAAAATGTTAAGTGAAACCATCCAAAACCTCAGAGAAGATTTCTGAAATTATCCCAATTATTTACCATGAATTACAACTTGTTTAAAAGGATGGAGTGTTATTTGTCCCTTAGGTTGTAACACTGCATTCTCCTCATCAATTCATAAGCAAAGGAACAACTTGATTTGCCCTAATTAATAGTAATTATTATTTCTTGCTTCTGTCCTACAATAGTTAGACAAAAAAAAAAAAAAAAAAACCACTTACCAGTTTTACCATATTCCTCTTACCAGCGTATTTCCAGCTTAACACTGGTAATTCGCTCCTTTTGTCCTACAAATTGTTAGAACCCCAAAAAAAAAAAAAAACCGCTTGCCAAATTATGATATCTTGATCGTAGTAATGATTGAAATCGAATTATCTAAATTTTTTCTACCAAAAAAAAAAGGCTTAACAAATTCGTGGGTTTTTTTATTTTAGGAAAAAAGCTTAACAAGTCCGTGGGTAGGTTCAAGAAATTATTGGGAGTTGAACCAGATAAAAAGATGAGCAGGGGATTCATAGCATCCCCACCACCAACATCAGTGGTGGTATCGCCACCTCGTATTCCATCGAAGCCCCTCCAACGTTGTGGCACTTACCAATCATGGAATTACTCATCTAAATCTGTTCATTCCCTCTTCTTCTGGGATCTCAAGCTTAGTAAAAGCGGGTCAGAAAAGCCTTCAAGAATCAGCTTCTTGAGATGCAACAGTAGCACTGACCCTGGTGGTCCTCCTGGTCCAGGTATCACTTTTCATCTATAATTGCCGCATATTCACGCTTAATTGTTGATTTGGTTTTGTGGGTTTTCGGTAAGAAGAAGAATACTTGTTTCAGTTGAGTTGCTATTTTGTGTTCATTGGTTCAAAGGGTTTATATTTTTGCGCATTTTGGTTTCGGGATGAGTGTTAGGTGAAGGTCTGTAATTTGCTGCTTTAAGCAGCTTATCTTTCTTCAAGATAATTGCATTTCTTGAAATTCATTGAAATGTTTAAGCCTGCTAAAAATTGGAAGTCTTAGAGCTGAATAAGTATGGATGATGGTTATTCCCTGAACTTTGAACGAATGCATAAAACATTAGTCTCACAATTGTTTTATCTGATTCCAAAGAGGGTAAAAAAAGAGTATGAGATACTTATCAGGAAGGGATCGCTAAGAGGGTGTAATTTGCAGCAGATTATTATTCAGGGCATCAATCTTGAAACCTACTAATTACTGTACAATGTACAAGACAAAAATTGCGCGCTCTTAATAAATATCTCCCTGGCTTTCCACTAGCTAGTACCGTCTCAATTCTCGAGTCTGCTTCTTAAAAGGATAGTTGGAAAAATTGCCTCTTGAAATGCTGTCTGATGGAGTTTGTGTTAATTCTCCTTTCCAAAATCATTGAGATACTCCATAGATTCTGTGAGCATTATCACAACGGGACAACAGGTTAAATAGGTTGAGGGACTTTGTTGTTCTTTACTGTTCTTGTCCTAGGTTTTCACTCCAACTATATATACTAGCTGACTATTAGAACTTCAGATTTCTAAATGCTGTTAGCTCTACTCTGAATAGTTTGTTTTTAAAGGCCTAGGAATTTATCTATGTGCAAAATTAGGACAGAAGATTGTCTTTTCCTTTGTTGTCACATTTTCAGGATGGATATGTAGGATAGTTTGTTTAGTTCTTGATAAGGGGTGGGTTTGCTAAGCAGTAATTTGAACATCATGGAAATCAATTTTGAATGATTTGCAAGAATGAGTTTGGAAAGATTGTAAAGCTTGGGCTTTATGTGCCACGCATGACGAAGATAGGAATTGCAACAGTTTCTTCTTTTGCTTGGTTGTATGTTCCTTTTCCCAACTTCAGTACCTTTTCCCAACTTCAGTACAATTGTTTTCTGCTTTGTCATGACGAAGGGCTTTTCTGCTGTATGCAATAGCTACTCCATCATTATCTTTCTATGTCGTTCTATTAGATGCTCTGTCTGTGTGTCTTGTACATTGTGGTAATGCCTTGCAGAAATTTATAATGCAATTCAGCCTGAGAAAATGCTTTGACATCCCCCCCCCCCAAGCTTCTCCCTCCCCCCTTTCCGGCTGGCAAAGAATTTTTCTTGGTTTTGAGATCTCTTCCTTTGCCATGAGTTGAAGGTGGTTCATTCTAAACAAATTACAAGTTGAAGATAGTCATATTTCTGAGTCAAAGACCTTTTTCGCTGCTGCAACAATGACTTGAAACTGCTTAATTTGGCAGGTGATAATGACAGCAAAACCATCCTCGATGCATTTTTCCTTGGGAAGGCTCTAGCAGAGTCAGTTAATGAGCGTATAGAGTCTGCTGTTGGTGAATTTCTGAGTGCCGTTGGCAGATTGCAAGCGGAGCAACAAAAGCAGGTTCAGGACTTCCAGGTACAATGTTGTTTACATCAGACTTAGCATAATAGTTTTAAAAGCATTATGTTTTTGATATCTCTTGTTATTCTCGGGCTGGCAATAGAACTTTACAATGAACAGTTTTCTTTGTAGAATGCACATGTAGTGTATATATATAAATTGTTGTCTTCATCTTTTTTTTGAACAATGTTTATGGGAAATGGTAGCAGGAACCTCCTGGCTAAGTACTTGGAGCTCCCAAAAGTAAAAGTATATGGTATTTTTCGTTAGACTCATAGGTGGCACAAAGAGTATAGGAATGATCTTTATGTGCATGGGAAAAACATAAACATTTATACAGTACTGAACTTGTTCAAAAGGGCACAATCTGAACATAATTCTATCATGCTTGAGGGTCATTCTCACTTTACTGTGTGTTAAATTGGTCTTGAGTAATCTTGGTAAACTGAATTGAGCAAATAATATCAATAGCTACTCCAGTAGGTGTTCTGCAACCTGCGCTTAAGAATGTTTTTAGATTTTTACTGAGTCATACCTTCTGTTATCTCCTACTAATGAAGTTGGCTCTCTTTTTAATCAAAGGTGCCACTTCATATAAAATAGAGAAGATACTTGAGCAATTGAGCTTTCAACATATCTCACGTTTCTCTCCAACTGTTAACCAAGTTTGTACTAGAATTGCCATATAGACTGGTGTAAAAGATAGATTGCCTACCTGTTATCTGGCAACAGCTTTTCAAGGAACATAAACAAATTCAATAAAGAGGAGAGCCATTGTTGAAGTCCACTGCATTGCTTTTTCCGTTGCTTTTCTTGTTATTTCATACTGAGGAAAGTTGTTGACTGCCCATATAGTCTTCTTAATTCTCTGTTTAAGTTGATAATGCTGTATAGTGATTGGACAGTTAGTGTAGCCAGTTGAAATACTCATGCCATCAGCTAACTAAACAACTTTGCATGCAAGACCAAGTGCTATTGACTACAGTAGCCTCTGTAATATACCAAAATGCTATGACAGAAGCCCCAGCTGGAGATGATTGTAATCTTTTCTGTGTCTTCTATTTATCTGGATGCCTTTACATCAGTCCGGTGGAGGTGATTTGAATTAATTTTGATGACATTACCTTCTCTTGATAACATAGGCAAGAACTATTGGATGAACAATGCGGTTGCAACAATAGAAGTCCCAATGACCACAATAGTCGTGTGCAAGTTTTATTTTGACATGTAGTTTACTCCAATATAGGCAACTCTAGGACAGTGTCAAATGCTGCCTCTCTTTTCTGCTCTGGTAATTAACAGAAACACTACCGTTTTGCTAATCAAAGACTTGCAAGAATGTATAGTGTAGAAGCTAAGGAGAACCTGGAAGTTAATGGATGTATGATACTTGCAAGATTTTTGAAGGGAAACTGTTAGGTGATCTAAATTGGGACCAGCCCCAAGAATGAGAACTGTATGAAGTTGCCAGCATGATTAGTTGACTTTAAACACTCTGCAGAATGCAAGCTTACTTATCAAGATTTCAAAGTGACTGCCTAAACCATTTATTACAAGTTTTTTTTTTCTTCACTCCATTGATATTGATACTCATACGAAATTGTCTTCTGGAAAATGGTTCTGAAGCAATTTGATGGTCTTGCAGGAAGAAGTATTAGAAAGAGCTAAAAAGGCGAAAGAGAGAGCTGCGCGTGAGGCTATGGAAGCACAAGGAATTATTCCCAAATCAACATCAACAAATATACCACCAGTAACTAATGGTGTTGCTTCAGAAATCACACAATCTGCTGTCAATTCTGTAACTCCTGCAGACAAAACTGTGCAATCAAATACAAGTCCACGACCTACAAACGATGATCCTGTTTTAGAGGCATCAAATGAGGACTGATTGCCTATATGTATCTATAAATGTTTTAATTGTTAACTTATTTTGAAAATCTTCGTCTGTTATCTACTGTGCCTGAAAAGTTGTAGAAGATATTTTAGCCTTTGTTCATCCGTTCTAGTATAATACATTGGATGATCTTAAAAAACATAATTGCAAGGAATTATCTACACAAAGAATACTTTGATATAAACTTTGACTGCATTTCAAGTGAAAAAGGAAGATTCCAAACCTTATAAGAGAGAGAAAAGGGAGGATTGGAATTGAACAAGGGATCTCATAAATATAATTACCTAAGGTACCTTATCAAGGGGTTCTGGAAACAATTGAAGAACTACTTTCTTTTGCATATTCCCAGTGTAATTTGAACTAATGATAGAAAATAACCCAATCATAGGTTAGTAATTAGGCCATAACCATTTCTAATGCGTCATCTTCTATGACACATCCAATCATGACTCAATCAGCCCAATGTCAACCTTAACAGTACTGGTTTGTGGTTTTGGCTGTTTTTTCCCCATTGATCATCAAAGCCATTTAATTGCAACACAAGTTTAGTTCTCAATTGACCACCTGATGGCAAATTCCATAAAGCAAACAAACTTTGCTAATGGACAACTATACCGAATCCGTGGTCGGCCAGCAATAAACTGCTTTCACATATCCTTATTCCCCACTCAGTGTATGTTATACTCCATGACTCATTAAGCATCCTCCAGAAGCTAACTTCAATTTATAAACTTGGTGAATAATTGTTTTCTATTTGCAAATTGCACTTTGCCCTACTCGATGAGAACCTTTTGGCTTTTTTTTTTTTTTTTTTGAGGAAATACAATAATCAGAGTCAAAATTAATATATAAAATATGAGTCCTTGGCAAAATTAACATATTTTGTATTTTGGATGATAATTTTAGAAATTTGATAGTGCATCCACTTTTTTTTTTTTTTTTTTTTTTGGTGTACTTGTCTTGTGCCCATAGGACACTAAATAAGAAACACAATTAATAAAGTTCCTTATGTCAACTCAAAAAAAGGAACTTTCATGACAGTCAAAAGAACAAATCGTGTGTTGAAATCACAAATGGATCTACTCCTTGATCTTAGCCAAAATGCTGAGAAAGTCCGTTGACACAAAAATGTCAACCAATTTCTGCAAGAAAGGCCTAGTTGTTTATTTAGTTCATTATTCTTGAGTTGAACTTTTAATAAGTTTAATGCTTCATGACCAAGGTACTAAAATTTAGAACTAGCTTCTATTTTGTATGGTAAGGAATGCTTAACTGGGGTGGGGTTTACATATTAGCTTGCACTCTTTTCATAACTGCTCTTTATATTAGAAGAAGTGTGAGATGTGATAATACTTGTATCATGCGATATTTCAAACGGTTTCCTTGTTGTATTGGTAAGAACTTTAGGGTGTAAAAGATCTAAATCAAAGATTAATATTATATAATGAGTGAAGATGTAAGAACATCATTTGTGTAAATTGAAACTAGTCTGAAAATTAATTGAATAGGAAAAATTCTTGGGGTATTTATGTTTGTTTTTGCAGCAGCAAAATATTATATATTTGATATCCAAATGAATGGAAATCTTTGAGGAGGCACGTATGTTTGATTTAGTATTTCAACCTTAAAACTAGGATGCATGTTCAAACTTAGATTGCATTCCATGCAAATACTTTCAACCTCACAAACAATAGAAAGAATTTTCTCTTCCTAATAGATTGTATAAAAGTTCCTTCTCTGCTCATTAACAGTTTTTTTTTTCCTTTTTTAATTTCCCTTTCTTAAGGTCGAAAACTAGGCTTCAAAACCTATACCTTGTGATTCCAAGTTCTTTATACATAGCTTTTCCTCCTATTCTTCTCTCAAACCTTTTCATTTCCCTGTTTTTTCCTTATAATTCACTACAAGAAAAACAACATATAGAGGCACATCAAAATGTCACAAGTCACACTTTGTTGAGGCACTTAATATATTAAGGCACATACCTAGTGTGCCATGTAAAACCTATGTCACAAAAGTTTTTAAAGGTACAATTAAGTGCCACGACATAGAAAACAATTCAGACATCTAAAAGTGCCATAACAAGGTTATTGAGACAGTAGTATTTGTCAGAAAATGGTTGTTATTGAGGCACGTAAATGTGTCATTATATATCTTAATGTAGATATTGGCAAATGCTTCTATATTAACCTTTAAAGGTGTTTTAAAATGTCTCAAAAACCTGCTGCGTAACAAGAAAATTTCTACTACAAACAAGCCTTATCGCGACACTTACAAGTGCCTCAATAGACTGGATTTTTTTTTCTTTTTTATGCCCAGCCACGGGTACTACTGTGAATATGACATTCCTGTTGTATCAATAGAAACAAACGGCAATATTGGACATCTCACATTCAATAACCAAAACCAACAATATTTGATTGAAAAACCACTTTCAAATTATCACCATAACCAATGATTACAATTAAAGCACTCATAACTAGTAGTAGCTTTTCAACCAACCAATTAAACTTTCATCTTTGCAAAAAAAAACATAATATTTGATTTAACATTTATGAAACAGCTAGAATATCCTACTGATTGTTTGCCACGATTTCACCTAAATAGCACCAGCTAAACTAAAATCAACTAAACTGCTCGTAGACCAACTTCTTGTAATATATGCAGCAACACTTAGTCCTTTTACAGTTATAGCACTTCCATATAAATGGATAAGTATCCATATGCTGCAATACCTTCTCCACTTTTGAATTTCAGCACATTAATCTTCGCAAATTTTTACTTATAAGGTTTAGGAGTCTCTCCTTTAAATTAACAAAAAAAAAATCCCCCTTATCCTCAGTTTCTGGGTTTTTGCCATCAAATGCATAGAAACCCTTATTTCATTCTATCTTCAATGTACATCAGGTCATTCTCCCCAAGACGGCATAATTTGAACCCCTCCAGGAAAATTCCACGAAGGGATTGATCTGCTATACCATTGTACTATATATCAGTCTATGACCATACATTTGTTTCTTTTATTTTTAACTACTTTTCACAACCCTAATTTTATACTTTTTTTTTGTTACCGCTGTAACTAATAGTAGATGCTGCTACGGAGCATTCTCAACATAAAATCATTACTATGAAGGCCAAACATTTATTGTAGGAGCATTAATTCTCCATGCACCTTACCAATTAATGATTTTGCAAAACTGGAATAAGTAAGTTTATAATGGATTTTTTTCCTTTATACCACGTAATGTAATTTGCATACTATAGGAAAAAAGCGAATTGATTTGGGAGGTGGATAGTTGGACCAAGAGGGAGCATTTTATAATAAGAAAACAATTAAATGATTATAAAGATCAAAGAATATTGCCTTCAAAATTCAATAAAGCATAGAAACTTAAGATGGTGGCTTAGATTCTCTTGGTGGTCTAAGATTTCAAGGGTGAAAATTGAATATAATAAAGAAGAGTGCAATATACTCAGAAACTCAGTAGAGTAACTTCCAATATACACGTAATCTTACTGTAAACGCTTTCATTACACTTGAGAATATTTTGATGTGGCGTAGAGGAAGCTTAAGCCCTCGATGCCTGTGTAAAGTGCCAAAATAATTCTTCAAATGTGCCGTTATAATCGGTGACAAAAAAACCCTAATTAATTAACTAAGAAACGTGGAAAACATCAAAACAGCACAATTAGTCAAATATATTCAACACCTAGATTTGTGCTGGTTTTCATGATTTTCCACCTTAGAATAACCCTTCATGTTACGTAAACCAACTCTATATATAGGTCCATGAACCATTTATAACCAAGAAAATACAAGCTCATTCCTATTTCATAGTTTATAGAAGCAAGCAATATTGTTGAAGATGGAGAGAGGCGGGGCTTTGCTCTTCTCTCTTCTAGCTCTAGCAATGAGCTTGCACATCGGATATTTGCGCGCCGCCGTGACACTACCACCGGAGGACCGTCCGCTAACTCGCCATTTTTATAAGAAACTGAATACGTGTGCGAATGTGGAGGCATTTGTGAAGCACCAGGTGACTTTGTTCTGGAATCAAGATAAGAGCATCACTGCTAAGCTCTTCAAATTGCTCTATGCAGACTGCATGGTCAATGTACGTACTATCTTCTTCATAACTAATATTACATTATAATAGTTTTATACTTTTGAGCTAGGGGAAATTCTTGGAACAATGATTTTGCTAATTTCTTGAACTTGAAATGATATTCTTTACTTGCATTTAACGGACTTGATATTGTATTAGATGTGCGTCTTCCCGGTTAGAATCTCTATTATTGTGACTTGACCTTTACTCTTATGAGAATCACGTATGACAAATGTTATAATCAGCAAATCCCTGTTGTTAAAGGGAAATATTGTAGGTAAATTGTATGGTTCATGTGCTTAAATATGTTTCTTGACTAAGTTGCTTTGAGCTAGCAAAAACTCTAAATCTGTAATAACATGGTTCATGTGCTTAAATGTGTTTCTTGTATAAGTTGCTTCGAGCGAAAACTCTAAGTCTGTAATAACACTGCCGAACTTGGAATTAAAAGCTAGATGGAACTGCATTTGAGAGGCTACTGGTTCTTCATAAATCATAACTGTATTGCTCTTGCTGCTTGGTTATGGTGACACATGTGAATTGTCTTTTGGATGATTATTAGAGGTTAAATTAATAATCACTTTCTCTGTTTTACGATTGTTGTCACACTAGCTATTTTGGGACTTATAGTATACTTTTCACATTATCTATAAAGTCAATGTTATTATCTTCTACCAAATTCGAAAAACCTTGTCTTATTTGTACTACATAAAGATTATCGCTAAATATTTCATCCTCCAAAATGTTTTTTTTTTTTTTGAACCCCATCCCAATCTAAAGATGATGATCTTAGTTTGACGGTGGAAGCAGTTAATCACTGCGTTTGCGAAATCTAATCATTCAATGATCAAGTTATAAAAACTACGTTTTTCAATAGGGTTGCTGCAAATTGACTTTCAGAGGTAGAGCAACAAAAACATACATCTGTGGTGTTGGCTTTCACAGTTTTTCTCCACTAATGTTCAATTATTTCAAATAAGTTGGCAAAGATAGTAACCCGAAACCAGGAAGTGTTAGGTTCGAATCTCTCCACTACAAGTTGTATTTGATTTAAAAAAAAGTTCAATCTCACATGCAAAATGATCAGATTTCGTAGTTCTTTATAAATTTAGAGAAATTTTCAATTCCATCAAGTTGATTAATGTCATTTGAAAGAATGCTATGCTTAGCCCTTAAATGTTGCTGGTTCTGTGCTTAAAGATGGTCAACGATATATATACTAGCATTATCCTGCTGGCAAGAAGACATTTTCTCTACTACTGTAACATGAAGCGTGAAATATATTCACGCAAAATCTGGAGGGGTCATAAACATCAGAATTGGCATGCTATCAAATAGGGGAAAGTGTGATCATTGATTAATCTTTTAACTAGACCCGCAACAAGATTGACTAATCACAATAGGTTATTGTTCATAATCTTACTAGGATTACTGGCCAAATTAGTCTGCCAATTGAATCCAAATTCACTTAATCATTTCCAGGGATTTTGATCGACTTAAGAAATGAAACCAAAAAGCACAATAGGGAAAAATCTTAATGGCTCTGACCACTGTTAATTTCTTTTTAGTTAGTAAAGGTTTAGTTATTTAGTTTTTATTGTGTTCTTCAAATGGTTATATAGGTTTCCAAAAACTGATTAGTGCATTGATTTTCTGCAGGGTTGTGACGGGTCAATTCTCCTAGATGGTCGATATGCAGAAAAAAATGCACCACAGAATTCAGGGCTTGGAGAAAGAATATTCGAAATCATTGACAAAATTAAGACTGTCCTCGAGATCCGATGTCCTGGAGCCGTCTCTTGTGCTGACATCCTTAACCTTGCTGCTAGGGATGCTGCTCATCTGGTTATTTCTACATACTCAAATTCCCTCTTCAAAGAAAATTGAAAAACAATTGTCTGAGCTCTTAGAATTTGTCCTGTGTAAATGCTATTTATATGCGCTTTTGCTGCAAAGAAACCTATGCATATCTCTTTTTTTTTTTTGTTTTTTTTTTCCAACCAATGTGGCTACTTTTTTTTATTAAAAGCAAGAAAACCAAAGAACACAGACTTCAATGAGAAACAGCTCGAGAACGAATAGCAGGAGTCTGCGACCTATCTAACCCTAAGGCCCCCCTTGCCAATCTTGGCAACTCAGACTGTGATGTATACAAAATAATCCCCTCAGACTGTGCCCCGCCTTGGCTAAGGCATCCGCCACTTGATTCATTTCCCGATAACAATGCCCCACCGTCCACTCCACACCCTGCATTGCCAGTAAACCTATGCATATCTCACTTACACTTACAGATCAGCAACACATAATTATCAGTAAGAATTTAAATTACATCTGATGAATGCAAAAAACATCAAAATACACGAAATAAATTCTCTTTTAAGACGACAGAGTACAGATAACCAAGTTCACTCTTTGAAAACAATCTACATTTAGACTAACTTCTTGTGAAATGGTGCAATGAACAGGCAGGTGCACCTTCGTATCCTGTGTTCTTGGGGAGAAGGGATGGACTAGAATCAAATGCTGCTTGGGTAGACTACCCCTCACCTTCAAGTTCCTGGGAGACAGTGGTGACATATGCCAATTCTAAAGGTTTGGATGAGCAAGACTTGGTTACACTCTTAGGTAATGCTTTCTTGATTTCTGAGTTCTGACATGTTGATAAAACTTAGGTCAATGGGCAACTAAATGGATTTTGTTTCATTCCGATTGGTATTTCAGGGGCACATACAATGGGAAGAACACATTGCCAGTTCATCAGGGATCGCCTTTACAATTTCAAGAGCACAGGTAAACCAGACCCCAGAATGAAGAAGTCTTTACTGAAAGATCTGAGGCAGCAATGCCCTCCCAATACACCAAAAGGGAAAGAAGATCCTCTTGTCTATTTAAACCCTGAAAATGGCCCGGGATACAAGTTTACTAACAGCTACTACAAAAGGGTAGAGTCCTATCAAGCTGTTCTTGGAGTTGATCAGCAGGTATTGTGGGGTAACCACTCGCTGGTTGATGCATATGCAAAATATTTCGAGCAATTCCGCAGAGAATTTGCTTTGTCAATAAGCAGAATGGGAGGCCTTAGAGTTTTGACTGGGAAGAAGGGGGAAATACGGCGGAATTGCCGTTTCACAAATGGAAATAATCCTAGCATCAAGTAGAGCTGATTTATCCTAAGTTTATACATGTTATTTGTTATTTTTGTACAAGTGTATTAAACAAGATGAAGAAGAACATCCGAGCAATAAAACATTCAATGTCCAATGTTCCCTAAAATATAACGCTATCAAGAATTTCTATGATGACATGTTCTAGTAAATCCTAGCAAAGAAAGCCTCTGCAAATATTTGTTGAAGAATTGTTAATAGACAGTCAACAATCTCTAAATACGCATCTTCGCGCTAATTTTTGAAAGCGGACGAACTAAATCGATTGCATTGCTAAGCGTGTGGTAATTGAAATTAATAGAAGTAACAAAGTTGATTTAAAACCTAAAAGAACTGATTGAAAACTCGAAAATAAATATAAAGGAAGTGGACCTAAATCTGACTCATCATAGATTGTTATTTGTCCTGCCTTGATCAGCTCAGGGATTTAAACTTGCTGTGCAATAGTGACTAATATGGAAAGAAATAATTAAGGAAATTGATGAAAATTTCTCGTAATAAAACTCGCCATCAGCTTCAACCAAAAAAAGGGGGGGGGGGGGTGTAGACCCATGATTGCCTCAACAATGTAGATTTACACAAATGACGAAAGAAAGTTCAATAAAGTTGAGTCTAGTTCTAATTGTAATTTGTAGAATATCTAAATGAGAGTTAAATC
This sequence comes from Coffea arabica, assembly GCF_036785885.1. Taxonomy (NCBI): domain Eukaryota; kingdom Viridiplantae; phylum Streptophyta; class Magnoliopsida; order Gentianales; family Rubiaceae; genus Coffea; species Coffea arabica. Next base: position 34,893,162 of record NC_092314.1, read on the forward strand.
CTAAAGGAACTAGACAGGTTCTTCAAATAGTCATTTTTCGTTGTTTTTGAGAATTATCTCTTTTTTACCTTGTCCACAAGTATTTATAGTTGAGATTTCTTGTAGTAATTGCTATGATGACTAACTGGTTCCAGATGATTTTCCTATGTTTCTCTATCTTCTAAGGTCCCCTAGTCCACTAGATTAGTCGCTATTTTGCCAACCACAATTTCACCAAATTAGCCACTATCTTAATCTATGGTGTTGTAACAACCTCGTCTCATGACTCTATCATCAGCTAGCACCTCTCATGCCAAAATCATCTGTATCAATATCATCTGTCATCAGTACCAGTATGCTATCGATAACGACTTGTCGATCACCACTAGTTGGATTACCCACCACTGATGAATGTCATCGATAACAGCACTTAGATCAGCCACATAGTCGATTCATATTGCACTAACAGCCATCTCACGGGCTCTTAAACAAGTCTCTTTAAGCTAGATTTCACATAGCTCCTAAGAGCACAAACCATGTTTTGCACGTTAAGACTTGTTTGATAATCTAATTCAATATTTAAACTTAAATATGTTTAGTCCTTAATATTCAGACATGTTTAGTAACAAAAAATAGAATATTTATGTTTGACAAAATTAAAATATGAAATCTGAATTCATTAAGTTATTAAATTATAAATACTGAAATCTTAACATTTGAGTGCATTTTGCGTTAAGTAATAAGTAAATAGTTTATTACTTATTTTTTAAAGTAAATTTTGCCTACATAATTCAAACCCACTTAATTAATTAAGATGATATATTTTTGGCTATCAAACATATATGAACATGCTAAGATCTCATCCATTATGTAAATATTGAATTGGATTGTCAAACCAGGCCTAAGGTCCCATTTGGGGTTGCGGTGTTTTTGATAAAAAAAAGAAGAAGTAATTTTAGGTGTTAAAAGTATTTTTAAAGTGTTTGGTGAACATCATCCCATAAAATTAGGAGTGGAACTTTTGATGTTAAAAGCACTTTTAGCAAAAGTTCAAATTTAGTGCTTTTAGAGTAACTTTGTGATTTAAAAAATAAAATATCAAATTTAATCATCTTATCCTATATTATGAACCAAATAAAGAGATAAATACTTTAAAAATTTTCAAATTACACATTATCCAATATAATAAACACTTATTGAATTATGTCTCCAAACAATAAATTTAAAAGTACTTAAGCAGTTGATAAGTACTTTTATCAAAAGTTCTACTAGAGAAGTACTCTTCAATAAACTATTACAATCCCAAACGGGCCCTAAGTGATTTTAAATTATTTAGGCAAAACTTACTCTAAAAGTAACTGTTCACTTATTATTTAAAACACAATACACTCAAATGTTAAGATATCATTACTTAAAGATTTGATACTTTAATAGATTTAGATTTCAGATTTCAATTTTATCAAAAGCAGCCTAAATCTCATCTCAAGCTAGTTTCTGCCTAAGCTCCTCATCAGCTTCATGCATGTCCATAACTACTGCTGATGAGTGGCGGCTAAATTTACTCAAACAATGTGTGAAAGAAAGAAGATTTTGGTTACTCCTAACTTGCGCGAAGAATTCTTGGACAGCCTCAATCCATGCGACAGAAGATTTTAGACTGTATTATCCAGAACCGAAAGATTAAGAGAATCAAGGCTTCATGAGTGATCACAATAACTAAACTGCAGCCCATTAGAAACAGATAAAACTAGAGAATGCAAAAGTTCTTGTGCCATGTATGCATGCCAAGAGATGATTAAGATAGTTTTTATTTGCACTCGATTTATCTTTAGGATTCTTATATATAGCTGAATTTTCAGATAGCAACAGTTAAATATCGCAAAGTATTAAGTTAAAAAAAAGTTGGAATAAGTTATACAATTTAAATACAATTCTCTAGATTTTCCTAATCGAATGTATTGATGGGTGTGGATACCTCGGCCATCTTGACTCAGGAGGTACCTTGGTTATCCTGACCTCGAAAATACCTGGACAAGTTGGGTTTTGCCGGTCCCCATTTGGATGACTTGTTTATTTGAGCACTGTGATCAGATTGATGATTGATATGATTAATATGACAACAAACCACTCTATAATTCAATCCTACTTCTGATACAGTCGTTATGTCTTATCTTACGAGATCATGCTGCTAATAGATCTCATTATTCTATTCCCTAACTCTTTTAGTATAAATACAACCCTTGCTCACTCAAAAGGGGGCACTTCAACTTGGTCAATACAACTCCTGACTATTATTGACTTAAGCATTGGAATGACCCCGAGGGATTTAGCCCCAACCACTTCTTATTTTATAAGTGAGATCGTTTTGTGCTTGACCTCGGACGTAGCTGCTATTGTTTTTGCTAGTGAAGCACACTATCGGTAGATAGGACGAGCGGAGATTCTTAGAAAGAGCAAACTATAGTCCGTTTGATTTGTTCCTCTCTGAAAAATTACATGGTTATAAACCCAGCTCGAACCGGCTGATTAGACCCAAAAAACCACCAATTGGACTGTTTTCCGGGTTGGTTAACCCCTCAAATCTGGACGGCTTCAAAAGATGTTCAATTTCCTTAAAAAAAAAAAAAAAAAAAAAAACCTGTGAATCGCTGATTTGGACCGGTTTGAAGGGAACCGGTCTGGTTTAACATTAGTAGTTCAATTAATGCTAAAATTAAATGTTCGTCAAGACAACCCAATTTTGGTATACAATCAATTACCTATCCATAATTGTCCCAAATTACTACACATTAAGCAATTAACCGTTTATTATCCTTAATCTTCTCTCTAGCTCCCTCCTTCCATAAAATGCAAAAACTAAGATATTTTATTTGGGCACAAGAACACTACTTATTGATGTCTAAATACATGCACGTAATTTATACTTACATATGTACTAAAACCTGTTTTCTGACTCTTTAATATATTCCTAACTTCGCACATTTTAGTTCAATTCCTTTTACAAGATTATGACTTTTCATTTGATTTTTTTTAATTTTTGAATAGTAAACTATAGCTTTTGAAAACATAAAATGTGCTTTGCTAAAATATCTAAAGTAACCTGAAGTAATGCTCCTTACTTCAATCAATAAAAGTTGTGTCCATAATTCAAATAATATCATTTATGTAACTAGAATAATTGACGTGATTACTTTTACAAAATGAAAAACTTTACGAATACAAATGATTTACATAACTAATAAATTTATCTAATATTTTATGGGTAAATTATGGACTAATAACAGTTAGCCTGCCTGTTGAAGTGAATAGGCTTAGTAAAAAACCGAGTAAATTAGCTATGCATATACTTTAATGAGAAACTCTAAGCTACTCAGTGGCGTGGTCCACTTTTGTAAAATTTAAGTCGAAGCCCTTACTCATATAATGTATTGTTCTCTTTATTATTATTAATAAAATTTCTATCGTTTCTGGAAAAAAAAAAAAGAATAGGTTGGGATTCAAATCCTTGGAAAATTATCTGATTTACCAGAAGGCCTTGTAATGCAATGTAAGTTACTTCTCTTGTTTTTAAATTAATTAGCGGCACGAGTTTTACTCAAGTTGGTTTATTTGATGAATGAACAACGTCTCTTTTCTTCCACGGCATAGGATCTAATTTTGTTGTCTATAGACGTTCATCTAGAAGAGCATCAATGTCAAACAGACAGAATACGACACACATTGAGTTAATAAAATACCCTCAACATTCTCATCCTTGAAAAGGAACAAAATAGCAGTCAATATTTCCCCAAAATGTAAAGATTAGCAGAGAAAACGTGGATCTGAGGTCTATCTAGTTAAATTCTATCTGTCCAGTTTTGTGTTGAAATAAATTTATATAAAATTTGATATAATCATAAAAATTTTCAACTCATACAACTAAATTGGTATAAAATTCAATGTTACATTAAAATTGCACTGAATTTACTATAAATGTTATAAATATTGCATTAATCCAACTGAACTGGATAGAACTTAATTGGAGAGGGCTGATTCCAGAAAAAGTCTATGATCAGCTATAACACTTGCATTTAGTTCCCACATAAGCAGTACAACTGCTACGGCAAAACAGAGACTGACCTTTATCTGCCTGAGTTCTTGGTACAGTAATATTTTACGTCGAGGATTCAGCTCCAAATCACTATATAAGTGCATTCCACTAGCAAGGTCTCCACATCCAAATCTCCAGCAGAACATAGCAGCACTTGCATGTAATCTGCTTTAATGGATTTCTCCAAAGTTCTGATTAGTCTTTTTGCTCTTCAAGTAACGATCAATTTGTTTTCAATCCAAGCTGTTTCAGCAGCACGATCAGATCTTTTCCGAGAATACATTGGGGCAGAGTTCAAGAATGTCAAATTCTCAGACGTGCCAATTCATTCCAATGTCGATTTCCACTTCATCCTATCATTCGCTATCGATTATGATACCTCATCTTCTCCCTCGCCAACAGATGGAAACTTCAACGTGTTCTGGGACACGGATAATCTCAGCCCTGATGCTGTCTCAGCGATCAAAAGTCAGCATCCAAACGTGAAAGTAGCTCTAAGCTTAGGAGGTGATAGTATAGGAGATGGTCAGTCTGTTTATTTCCAGCCTTCTTCAGTTGACTCATGGGTTTCCAATGCTGTCTCCTCTCTTACAAAAATCATCCAACAATACAATCTGGATGGTATCGACATTGACTACGAGCATTTCCATGCAGATCCTGACACTTTTTCTCAATGCATTGGTAAACTTATATCGACTCTCAAGAAAAATGGGGTGATCTCTTTCGCATCAATTGCCCCTTTTGATGAAGATGATGTTCAAAGCCATTATCAAGCTCTCTGGAATAGCCATGGCCAACTTATTGACTTAGTCAATTTCCAGTTTTATGCCTATGATCAGGGGACTACTGTTGATCAGTTCATGGACTATTTTTCTCAGCAAATAAGCAATTATGATGGTGGGAAAATCTTGGCCAGTTTCATCAGTGATGGAAGTGGTGGATTATCACCACAAGATGGATTTTTTACAGCTTGTACTAGGCTCAAGAGTCAGGGACAACTTGGTGGGATCTTTGTTTGGTCTGCTGATGATTCTAAGGCAGAAGGTTTTCGGTACGAGAAGCAATCACAAGCACTTCTAGCAATCCCTCATTAACCTTGTATTGTATAATTGTTAGTCTCTATTGATGTATTTCATCTAAAGGAAACTATATCCCCATCTTTGGTATGACTGTCTGTGGATTATAGTAGAAATTGATACTCAATATGAAAAATCTTGTTTGTCCTATGGTTTGGTTCCAGGAAATGTATCTGGCTTTCCTTTCTTGTTTTAGATTGAGGTAGCAAATTATTCAGCTATAAGGTCTACTAGAATGGTCCAATAACTTTTGGTCTAAACCCATAAGTTTAAAATGATTAATTCAAAGTTATTATAGCCCAATGGATCCATATATTATACCAATCCTTTCTTCCTTGAGATCAACACCGTTATGATCCAAATTGTCCACTTAATCGTACACACAGATTCTTCTGGAAATGACTCGTACACATTTTAAAGGTGGTTTCCATCCATAAGTATTGACATTGTCATAATATATCCAAATTGTCCACTTAATCGTGTACGGATTCTTTTAGAAATAACTTGTACAAGCTTTAGAGATAGTTCTTGTCCATAACTCATACAAGTTTAAGAGCTGATCCCATCCAATGTAATATTTAGTATGTAGTCCGCAGCCTCTTGTAGTAGAAATGACTCATACAGACTTTTAAAATGGTTCTATCCATAAGTATCGACATCGTTATGATCCAAACTATTAACTTATCACTCATACAGGCTATTTAGTTGTGCGCAAATTCATCTAGAAATAACCCGTATAAGCTTTAGAGATGATTCATGTCCATAAGTATGACTTCTATAGGCGATAAAAATGGTTTCCGTCCAACATGGTACTTAGTACTTAATCCCGTAACCTCTAGTAGTGGCCCCTGTTGAACCTAGCCCTTAGCCGTGGCCTGCACTTAGTTTCTTGCACTTCAACTAACACACGTTCACCCTCACATTGTGCATAGATCACGTGACGAGATTTATTTTGATACCATTTGTAACGTTCCAAGTTGACCAAACTGACCCAATAACTTTTTGAACAAAAATCATGAGTTTAAAATGATTAATCGAAAATCACTAATAATTCAGTGGACTCAGGTATATTACACCAATCCTTTCTTCCAAAAGGTCTCAATGTGGAACGGAACTGAGTCTCGCAACCACTCTACAATACTGGTCGCTATGTAGCCACCAGGTGTCGGCTCTGTGACCTATCACAATTCACATCTACCGTAAAAGACGAGGCACGAAAGAGAAGTGAACGCCAAGTTCGACCCCAACTCTGCACTGTCAAAGTATCGGCCAAAATATCAAGGCAAAAATTATTGCTACAATTGACTAATCGTGAAAAATTAATTAGTACTTTATTGAATAAAACTAACCACTTCTTTATTAGCAGAACTTACTAGCTCATTGAATTAATCAACACTACTTTTTAGCAAAACATACGGTCTCACATAGCAAAAATTTATTGATCCATTAGGGGGTCTTATTAATTTCTGAGCAAAATTTAGTGCTTTTACAAAATTTACTAGTTTATTGAAAACTAATGTCAATTTCTAGTGAAACTTACGAATATTTTTGTGACAAAACTAATTACTATCATTTAAAAAACCATCATGATTTTTTGGCAGAATTTACCATTTTTTTCTTTAATATTGACTAACTAGATTAATCCTTCATACATCTTCAACATAGGAATTGTTTTTTTGCATGATAATATCTTCAAATTTCATCACAAAGATTATACTTATCCACTATTAAAATTCATCACAAAGATTAGGATGATAAGTAATATTTTTTTTCCCTAAACCTGATATTTGCTAACAAATTATCAACTTGATGTATACCAATTTTTGGAACAAGTTTTCCCCCTATTGCTATCACTGGCTTCTCCCATATTGGATTGTTAGAGAAATTGTAGTAAACAACAAAACTAAACTAGACAAATGCAGAGACTTTGAGGCTTGAAATCACTTTTCTTAAGGTGTTATTTGTCTCTATTAGACAAATTGCCTCAAGAATACAACAAAGTCTAAGAACTATCAAATGAAAAGTAAAAAAGTGATTTAATTCTGTTGAAATCCTACTATTTAAAAGAATTGAAGCACCTATCCAAGGCACTATCAGAGGATGCAATCCTTATTGAATAGGTGTATAGGTGGTTAACCAATTAACAGATATGTCTGCAAAATGTAACTGTCAACCGCCATTAACTACCCCGATCAGGAAAGCCCCAAGGTGCCCCAAGCGCCCAAGTGCCCTTGTCAAGATTTTATATATCTTGAAATAACTTTCCCACCAAACTTTCCCTCCAAACTAATATTTTGGAACAAGTTTGTAAAGGAAACAAGACAACAATTCATCAACAGACAATGTGCACTCTATCCTTTTTCAATGTGGGACAATGAACTTCAGCACACTCATTACAAACTATTTCCAACAATCCCCCACTTAGTTTGTAATGAAATTAAATCAGCACTCACATGACCTTGCATAGAGAAAGGTGTTTGTGAACTTAAAACCTTCTCTTAGTGTAAATATTTCACTTGTTCTAACAAGTTATGGTGGCTGTGTTGCTTAAACCATAACTTTAAAGTTAAAACAGAAATAGCACACACAAGATTATATCTTTTCGGAGAATAGTTCACGAAATGATTTTAGCACTTTTACCGGCCGTTTGCTCCATCCTAGGTTCATAATCATGTACAAAAGAAAACCCCCACTGTTGCTAGGAGCGGCACCACTCCCATGATCATATAGGTGAAGTACATTTCGAGCTTTTATTACCAAGGCACTGTGAAACCGTATTTAACTTCATTAAGAGTATGATACTTAGCCTCTTAAGTAACAAACTGCACTAGTACCTTGGAATGGTATAATACAATTTCTAGTGCTCACAACCACTTATTAGTAACTTGTTATTACCCTTTAAACCTTTCACCTAGTGTTAGTGCTAGAAGAGAGGTTGGGTTACCATTACTAGTGGTTTTAGACAACGGGTTTTAACCCCATTCCCAATGACGTTGCTTACACTACATCTCTTGAGAGAGCTTTAGTGAATGGATCCACCAGGTTGTTGAATGATCTAACATACACCACTGTGACTATGCCATCATTCAATAATTGTCTGACATATTCATGTCTTAGACTTATATGTCTAGATTTGCCGTTATATATTCTATTTAACGCTCTAGACATAGTGGCTTCGCTATCACAATGCAAAGAAATGGCTGGCATCGGTTTTGGCCACAACTCGATGTCTAACAGTAAGTTTCTTAGCCATTCGGCCTCTTTGCATGCAGCTGCTAAGGCTACAAATTCAGCCTCCATGGTGGAATGAGTTATGAAAGTTTGTTTCTTTGATGCCCAAGAAACAGCTCCTCCACCCAACATAAAAATCCATCCAGAAGTAGACACTTTGTCACATACACTGGTTGCCCAACTTGCATCAGAATAGCCTTCAAGTACAACTGGAAATTTGTTATAGGAAAGCTCTAAATCTTTTGTCCTTTTAAGATATCCAAGCACTCTGCCTATAGCTTTCCAATGCTCTATACCAGGATTCTTAGTGTACCTAGCAAGTCTACAAACTGCATATGAAATATTTGGCCGAGTACAATGCATAGCGTACATTAGGCTACCAATTGCACTAGCACACTCTAATTGAGCAATCAGCTTTCCAGAATTTTCAAACAACTTAAAGTTAGGATCATAAGGAGTGCTTACTTCTTTTATCTTCAAATGTTGATACTTGTTCAAAACTTTCTCAACATAATGAGATTCACTTAAAGAATAGCCTCCACTATGTTTCTTAACTTTAATTCCTAAGATAGTATCTACTTCTCCAAGATCTTTCATATTGAATATATAAGACAAATACTTCTTAGTTTCTTCAATGCCTTTGTAATTAGTACCAACAATTAGCATGTCATCCACATATAGACAAATTATCACACCATACTCTCTAGTGAACATGGAATAAATGCACTTATCAACATTATTATATTTAAAACCATTACAGAGTATAGCAGATTCAAACTTTTGATGCCGTTGTTTAGGTACTTGTTTTAAACCATACAAAGATCTTATCAGTTTGCAAACTTTCTTTTCATTTCCTGGTAGAACAAAACCTTCTGGTTGATCCATATACACCTCTTCATTTAAGTCACCATTTAAAAAGGCCGTTTTTACATCCATTTGATGTACACACAAATCAAACATTGAAGCCAATGCTAATAGCACTCTTATAGATGTAATTCTAGCCACTGGTGCATAAGTATCAAAATAATCGATTCCCTCTTTTTGCCTAAATCCTTTTGCAACTAATCTTGCCTTAAAAGTTTGTACAGATCCATCAGTAGCGTATTTCTTTCGAAATACCCACTTACAGCCAATTGGTTTAGAACCCGGAGGCAAATCAACTAGAATCCAAGAATGATTACTCGATAATGAATCCATTTCATCATTAATTGCCTCTCTCCAAAACGATGCATCTCTTGATTTCATAGTTTCACTAAAAGTTTTAGGATAATATTTTACAGTTAACAAGATAGGAATCTTGTCAAGTAGAAATTGTCTATCGCCTTCAACTAAAAAAACAATAGCTTGTGAATCTATAAAATCAGAGGATAAATGTTTTTCCTTCCATTGCCTCTGACTCCTCCTCAATTCACTTGGAACCTCTACTGCATCCCTTTTATTATTATTAGAGAGTCTAGCATTGGAAATGGGCGGTGGCTCTTGGCTTGAATCCGTACTCATTGTCGAATTATAAAGAAATTTATCTTCCAAAAATTTGACAACTCTAGATTCCACAATGACGTTAGAATCTAAATCTAGCAACCGATATGCTTTTAAATTTTCAGCATAGCCTACAAACACACTTTTAAGTGCTCGAGTTCCCAATTTAGTTCTTTTATGATCAGGGACTCTATAAAAGGCTATACAACCCCAAATTCGAAAATACTTCAAGTTTGGTTTTCTACCTTTCCATAATTCATATGGTGATATCTTGGATTTAAGCGAAATTACTCGATTATGTATATGACAAGCAGCTAGTAAAGCCTCTCCCCATAAATTTTTAGGCAATCCAGAACTTATAATCATGGCATTTACCATGTTTTTCTACATTTTAAGGGCCAAGCAAGCATTTTCTACTCATTGTAATACATTTTTTACATCATTTAATTTACTTACAACACCAGGTATACCATTTATTATTCACATATATGTCTTTTCCTCTACTTCACCTTATTTAACTCTACACCTCTATTTTATATACACTGCATGGTCAGTAGAAGGACAAACTAAGATTGCGTGATGAGCATGGACCAACTACTGGATGCACAATAATTCATATCAATTGTAATACTGTGGCTATAACTTGTAACTTATTTACAACAGGATGTACATTCATTTACTTGTTAAATGTGACTTTGTTTCTCTCCTCTTTCCCTCATTCCGCTCGACGCTTTACTCGATGTAATACCCCTACATCTTTGAATAACTACTCTCCCATTATAGTCCATCACTAAAAAGCTGCATGCTCATACATACACATACGGTACAACTTCACTATTCTTCTATCATTTTCATTTTATGTATTTACTGAATCTAATATTCAGAAGGTTGCTGGTATAAGATTCACAAAGTTGCTGACATAGTTCAATCACATTACCTTGGCCCGCTGAGCGCTTTATGTTTCACCGAACTCGGACAGCGCAGTTGCTTCTGCTATTAAGTTGCACGAAAAATGGTGGGCAACGTGAGATAATGAATTCCCTCTTTAATTCTCTTCTACCTTGTCGCCTGCCTTGCACGCATTGCTCATAAAATTTCCTACCAACTTTGGTCTTCTTTTACTGCACTTTTGTTTCACTATTTGCCTTCTTCCTTCTTCTTCTGATGGCATACCTCAACTCTTCTTCTGATATCAGTCGAGTACATTCACATACCAAGCCCGCTTTCTTCTCTCCATTTTGTTTTGTGCGGCTAATTCAAATTTTCAACTTCGTTTTCAAAATTTCAATTCTTCCGTTTCCTCTAAACGAAGTCCGTTAGGGATATATTTTTGCTTTGGTGGAACGGCGACGTTTTTTGCCATCAACACAAGCATTTGTCGTGGCTTATTGTGCTCCATTCGGTGGGTCTTGTGAGGAGACCGTTCAGGAGCGGTCCATCTGATGACAGCTCCTGCCTCGTATCCTGCAAAACTACAGTTGTCAGATTTTTTAGTACATACAAGAGTTTGTCGTGGGCAATGGGCCCTACGACCCTCAGACTACATCAGCCCCTGCTTATCATGTGCTTAGTTTTGGAAGTATTGTGTTTATGTTTCCTGGACAAGGATTACGAGATTTTCTATAGAGAAAATTGCACTTTAGACCTCGAAGTATTGTGTTTATGTTTCAACCAAAATAAAAGCAACCCCTTGAGTATCCAATTTCGATCAATTAATCCCTAATGTTTCGTTCTAAACAAATACAATCTCTAAAGTATATTAATTAACCAAATTGGTTCATAATGGTTTATAAAACATAATCAAATTTAATAATATAAAACAAATTTTTGAAAAGGTTCATAAAAGTTATAGAAAATCCTAGAAAGACCACAAAGATTTTAAAAACAGTAATAAAGTATAAAGTAAGGCTAAGATATTCACTTTTGACAAAATAAAGACAATTTGTAGATATTCCATTTTTGTAATTTGTACATAAAGTATACAAAAGTGCATATATAATTACAATACTTAATTTACTTATTAAAAAAAGTACACAAAACATATAGAAAAGAACACATGCATTACACATGCTTTGTTCCAGTGTTAAAATTAGATTTTTTAGATTACCTTAAACTTATTTTCGAGGGTATTGAAAATTTTATGATTTCACTATAAATTTTTATGACTTGTATAGAAATTTCACATATTTTGATGGATTTTTATATTATATAAATAAATTTTCTTAGATTTTATAAAACATTAGGGACTAATTCAGTCAATTAATATACTTTAGGAATTATATTTTTTTAGATTGAAACATTAGGGATTAATTAGATTGAAATTGAATACTCTAGAGACTACATTTGTTTTGAACTTGCCTTGAAGGTTTAATTGTACCAATTCATCCTTTATAAGTCCAATATTCCCAAAGACGTAATAACATATTAGTTTGGTAATGATATGGGCTGAAAAAAATGAACGTGTACTACATGTTTTAATAATGCAAAGATTTGTTGGATAATAGATGATTTAACGCCGTAGAAGGCACTAAGATATCTTTTTCTTTACAAATGTCAAGATGGACTACCTAGAATAAATGTGAAATGAAGTATTGGGAAAACTTTGGTCACTTCACAGAATCATATGAGCTGCACATGACCAAAACAACTATAAATTGGACTGTCCAACCTGATTGCACTTAATTGGGAATATTATTAGTGGTATAAGAGGTGCATGGGTACAATTAAATCTTTTGGGGCAAAGTGAGAAAATAGTATTATTTGAGGAGGTTCATTGGAATTAACCCTTAAAACAAAAACAATGACTTATAAATTCAATGATTAATTGGAAAATACCACATAAAGACACTAACAAATTTATCAGTTACTTAAGTTAGAGGAAATTAGTTATTTATTATAAATGACAGATTCAAAATCACAATAGAAAGGAGTTAATAAAGTTTTTTATGACTTGGAACTAATACTTAGTTAGTTTATAATTAAATGATGTTGATTCTAGAGAGCGGAGATATCACTTCTAAAACATTTTGGTTGGAAGATGGACTGCAAATTGGTAAAATAGTAGGTTATAGAATATAGTACTAAATTAGCTATATATAGCATACACAGTGGGTGGAGTTATTTACAAACCATGGACGGATATAATTAGAAATTTTGTCTCATTATTCGATTGTTGTACTTTTTTTTTAATAATATAATATATGTTTAAATAATTTTGATGTATTTTTAAATTTTATTTGTGTACACCAACTTAATATGTAAATACAACTGCATTAGTAAGTACACACCATATATTGTGGATAAAACACAACAATTGCATTAAATCGTACCTAAACCAATCATACCTACCATGACCCCACTATTTGCAAAAGGGCAAAAGTTAATGCAAAACTGGATTTGGGGCAGGGATGGTCCGTCTGAGCAGTCCTCTCACAAAAGGAAATGAAAGGACTGCAATGGACCACGTCATGAAGGCTTCATTTGGGGCTAGACCGATGCCGTGTTGAGGAGAAACGGGAAAAACAAAAAGAAAAAGAGTTGACGGACCGTTTCATGAAGCGTTGGTCCGTTACCGCCCAAATGAATCCTCAAAACGAAAAGCTAAGTCGCACTCCCTCCAAAATAATTGCCCATATTCATCGATTCAAAATTCTACAAAATAGAGCAAGAAAGAAAAGCAAAGAAAAAATAACATTGTAGAATTGGAAATTGCCAAGTAGTATACAAGGGATAGCAAGAAGTAGTAGAAATAGAGTGGCTGCGAAGAAAAATCACGGCGAGAAGAAGCAATAACTAGTGGCAGAAGGAGAGAGTTTAGGATTGGTACTCAAATATCAAAGGGCTTGAGAAAGGTGAACGGGAATTGTGGAGTACAAGGTTGGGAGATCCGGAGAATAGATAATGCAGAACAAACACAGGTAAGAAAATATCAATGATATCAGATAAATTGTGGATCAATTTGACTTGTAGTTATCTTTTGTTGTATACATCATTGTGAACAAATGGGCTAATTATACTTGTTGCAGTTTTGGTTGAAGTAATTGTTTAATACAGTGGAAAATGGATAATACACTGAAACCTTTCATTGCACATAATAGGTATTATAATTACCAACACGGGGAAAGAAAGGTATTGGAAATTTTGCACATCAAGTGCTTGCAAAATTGCTTGCATGGGTTGGGGATTGTTATGGTTATTGTGCATGAAGTTGGTGTAGGTTTTGTTACATAACAGTGGCTGAGTGGAGATTAAACATGATATGGGCTTCTAAGATGGTACATACTGTTGAGGGAGACATACAAAGTGAAGTGAAATGGTTACAAGATATTTCATTTAAGGGCACCATAGGAGAAAAGATTATAATGCGTTAGTAGGAGAGAAGGTTATAATTTGACAATGGCAGGTAGAAAGTATGCCAAACTGTGTAGTTTGACATACTCAATGTGGAAACAAGTTTACAAGTCTTGATAGGTATTGTGTTTGCACATCATATTGGACAAATCGTTTTTGCAATGAGTCACTAGTGACACCTTCAGAATGGTGTGTAAAATTGCCCCAACAAATGATGAAATTGCAAGAAATGAGATTGTCACTCCACTGAAATTGTATACTAGTACAATATTTAGATAGACAAGTTTATTGCATGGAACTGAATAAGTAGGAGAGGAGGTTATAATTTGACAATATATGGCAAAAGAAATAACAAATTATGAAGTTTGGCATACTCAGTGTGGGAAAACGGTTACAAATCTTGTTAGTTATTGTGGGTGCACATCATGTTGGATAATTGTTACATGCAGTGATTCAGCAGTGACAGTATTAGAAGTATTGTGTAAAATTGGTTAAACATGCGTTGAAATTGTTTCACGGATTTGTTACTTCATTCGTATTGTTGAATACCGCGATAAATGAAGGAGAAGTTGATTGCATAGAACTTGATAGGTAGGAGAATAGATTATAATATGACTAAATTAGGCATAATTAACAAGAAACTTTGCACGATGGCAAATAAATTGTGAAAAGAAGATTACTAGTACAATAATTATTGTGGTTGGACACCATGTTTGATAGTTGTTACACACAGTAGGTCAGAAGTGACAGTAATAGAACTGCTCTGTAAAATTACATCAACATACTACAAAATTGCTTGCCCCCGTGTGCTACTTCATTGATATTGTACAATAGCATGATAAATAGAAGAAGAAGTTGATCCCAAGCAAAACCTGATAGGTAGGACAACAGATTATGTTGATTAGTGCTAATTGGAATAAATAACAAATTGTGACGAATAACTTACTCAATGTGAAAAAAAATGTTACAAGTTGTATTATAACTAATGTGACTAATATTTGAAACTTATATATTATGTTTAGCAGTAATTCATCATATATTATGCGTGTGGTTGGAAATGAAATTTTGGAACTGAAGTGCAATTTATTTATAAAAAGTATTAGTTTACATGGGAAGAACGCGATCAAGAAGCTCACGTCAGGAAGCAGAGAGAAGAATTAGCTGAAACATGATAAAACAGAACACGAGGCACCACCTAAATCATTGAATAGGTAAGTGGTCAGTGCTTATGTATGGTCATGACAGGTTGGATTTGTCATCATTATAATGCATTAAAATGTTGATAATGTTGGGGCCGGATGGGAAGGAAAAGAGCCAATAAAAGGAATGATCGTTTAGGTGGAGAGGAAGAAATACAGATAGCAGGAACAAGCGAGGTCGTAGAACCAGTCCTACCATTGAATCCATGGATGAAGTTCAGGTAAGATCATTAAATTTGAGAAAAAAAATAATGTTACTAAATAACACAAATAACTTAGGGTTTTGAATGTGGACAGGAAAGAGTATTAACGCATGGTTTCGGTGAAGGGTGTTAAGGTGACAGATGTATGCTGGTCTAACAAAATAAAAACTGCAATCATTCAACTGATGGTCAGGCTAAGAAAAAAATAGTGAAACGAGCAATTGTTTTGGGTTTAGTTTAACGTGCATTTTGACTTTTTTTATTCAATGCAGTACAATGATATTGCTCGTACAACATACAATAAGTTGAGTGAGAAAGTGAAAGGAGGAGTAATTGAAAGAGAAAGAAGAGTACGAGAAAGAAATAGAATGTCTTGGAGAGCCGATAGTGTGAAAAAAACGGGTTCAGATTAAGATAAATACACATCATGATTCGTCAAATACTTCATGAAACTCTATTCGTGTCTAATGCATATATCTAAAAAATGGTGTAGAATCATGACTCATGCATTTCCTTGCAAGCTACAGTGGGTGTGTAATTTTATCCATATGACTAATACTAATTTGCCTATAAGCATCTTACATGAAGTAATTTATGAGGTACAATCAGTTTACAAGAATGTACATTATGTTAGATATTAGTTACTTGACCGTGTATATCTATAAAAGGTAGTGCAACGGTACGCATAAATTTAGAATGGTTATTTAGCCCTTTTGATCAATTTGTGCATCTTTCTATAGTAGATGTGTAATTTTACTTGTATGATAGTCATTATTTGTCTGTGAATACCTTACACGAGATGATCTATGACGTACAATCCGTTTATAAAAATATACATTTTGTTAGGTGTTAGTTATTTGATTATATATGCATGTAAAAAGGAAATTAGATATAGTGCAGAAAAAATAGTTATGTGAGTTGAAATAACTCCATCATACCTCATGACCGTAAACTCCATAAACATCCTTGCATCTTGTTGTTTCAATATAACCATAACTGTTGACTGGCCATATTTATTTTGGAATGCAACAAATACAGTTGGTGAATACGTCTCTACTGCATGCACAAGCATAGGTGTTTGCCTCAAACCTACCATGGGGAGCTTTTGCCTCATTTCATATCCTGCGATGAGTTCATTATGTCTTTTTTATCAACCACCCAATTGAAATATCTAAAGAACTGCACAAGATCGTGATCCAGTTTCAAATGATTTTTAATTGCTGCATTTAGGCTTTCGCTAAGTTGGGTGCTTTGTATTCCCGCGGTCCATCTTTCTTTCATCATGCACTTTACCCATTTATCACGAATTCGATACAGCTCTAAAAGCCATTCATTATTTTCAAGATTGTGTTTCTTCACCATTGCATCCCACACCCTGTTAAATTATTCTACTTCTTTAATCTTATACATGTAGGTACCAAACATGTATGGAATGTCACTATTTTTCTTTTAGTGATTGTCAAGATATTTCATAAAATTACGCCTTATGTGAAACGTACATAGACCGTAAAACGTTTGGGGCGTGACAAGTGAAAGACTGCCATGGAGAACAACATTTCTTTTGGGGCATGTACAACTTTGTACATTCTTAGTTATAACGTTCAAAGTTTGAGATCCAAAAAATGCACGTTCAAATTACTATCCCGTGGAGAACAGCATGAAATGACACAGGAAGCAGTTGTTAAAGTTGATACCACAAACCATTTACTATGCGTGGTCACAAACAGGTGCTACATTAAAAATTTCTTCTCACTATCTGCCAATAAATCTATACATCTTTGGTATCTCATCCCCATCTACTTTGGCAGTAGATCATTTCTTTCATCCAACCTAAAAGCAGTAGGTGTTAGCATGGTCATGCAACCCACAACGAAGGATCTCATACAAGTTCACAATCAAAGGTTCGGCAAAAAAGACGAAAAGTATCGTTTACTCCAACAAATGTCCTAAGGAGATACGAAACACCAGATGGGAGGAAACTAGTTGTAATGTATTGTAACATATACCTAATTGGTTGTAATCCATTTTGTTCTGTTTGTTCTTCATTTTCGTTACATTATAAAACTTAGTTTTAACATTACAATTAGTTGTCCAAGGAATGATTTTCTTGTGCGAAATTATCATGTTACAGGTGCTCGTGTGGTTACTTAATCAAGTTATGAATGTAACTAAATCTGTACACTATTCAAGTGTCTGTGATACATCCTATCAATGCTCGATAAAATCGACAAGAAAATGTAAACCATATGGCCTCAATGATAATTTTTTTAATAAAAATATCAAAATAATAATTCAAATTTAGCATCATAACAAAATAATAACAAATGTTAACCTATTGTAAAAATGTTACTCAATTTTCTACTGACTTTATAATTTTCTAACAATTTTATACAACCTAATACATACTATTGATGACTACTAACACAAGACGGGATTACAATTGTAACCCACTTGTCTATGTTTGAAAAGAGTGAAACATCAATGGTGCCTGTATAACCTCTTGAATAAGTTGTAATAGATTATTAACAGCTAGTAACTGAACATATGCAGCATTCCCAAGTTAGGCCAACTAACTTAATGTGTCGTTAAATATAGGTACATATCATTCATCAACTTGCTTCTTAGGGAAGGCGATGTCAACAGTTAATTGTAATCCTTGGATGTTATTTCTTTCCTGAAAGAAACAACAATACAAAATCATTTAATACAGTTAATGATAGATGATGTCCAAGTTTCCAATTAAAAATACTATATAAACATGTATTGTAATGATAAAAGTTTGTCACCTGGGGTGATGATGAAAATACATGATATGCATCAATATCACAATGTGTTAAAATTGCCGCATGCTCCTGCTTCATTATATAATATAAATATCAACTGTAAATAAATTATTAGCAGTGTTTATATTGCTCAGTTAAAAGCTAAATTGGACTATACATTATAACAAAAATGATATATCAGACCATTAAGATATCTCTGACAGAGTTATGCTTGAAAAAAATAAAAAATTTGGGATGCATCCATTCTGTAGGGATAGTAGCAGGAGCCCCTTGATTAGCGAAACGGTAGACATTCGGATAATACAAAATAATACGTCATTAAAGCGAGCATATGTTAACTACATATATGTGTGCATTGGGAGCGTTCGGGTCCCCACTATTACAATAAGCAGAAAAGTAGCTGTGATTGGGAACAACAAAGTCTTTATTTTTCTTACTACATGTATGCATACCATTTCAATTTACTCATTTTCGGGAGCAACAGTGTTTGGAGGGCCATTCATTGACTGACTCATTGAATGCGTCTAAGAGTTTTGAAAGGCCAAATAATTGTATAAGAAGACAAAATAGGTATATGAGAATGGGAAGCCAAGCGTAACAATTTTATCACATAATGTAATATCAATGTAACTAATTATTCTGTTAGAAACATCCAAATAAGAGCTAAAGCCATGATCATTTTATACTAACCAAAACCGAGTCAGTAGATGAACAACATCCCATAAACATGTGTTCATCAAATGAAATCGATATCGGCTCGGATTCTAAGACCTGTATCATTAACATGACAATAACGTTATTTCATAGCGAATAGTACCTAAACTTTAGTTAACAGTACAACAATAACATTATTTTAGCATAAATATTCACCATCATAAAATTGGATCCATACCGTAGTCTGTGTAGCCTTGACAATCGAGATTTTCTTTTTAATCTATCAAATTTATCGACCCAACTTTGAAAATAATTCAGCATGCTACTTGTTTCTCTATATGTCAAGCACCTTTCCTGTCTCGTACAAAGATATCGTTTAAGGTCATCCCGAGTATATCCCACGTTACCCATCCCACCTGCCTCCTTTTCCATAAGCTCATGGCTCTGTTTCAATGAAAGCCCAGCATCCTCGCTTATTTCAGTTTAGAATCCTGGAGGTTCACTCACTTTTCTTTATGATGGTATCATGTGCGAACATTGAGCAATGTGCAACCCATGGTTATGCTCTAAGACAAGGTCATGCACAGATACTTCATTGTCCCTCTAAGCAACATGATAACCATTTTAGCTCCACACCCTATTTTCGTCGACGCTCGTGTCCTCTTTGGCATCACATCACCTTCGTACTTGAGTTTTACACCTTCCTTGCAGCAACTATATCTCCTAGACGTGGTTACACCGTATTTGTCTTTATTTAGATAGTCTTTCCGTACACTAAAACTCATTTTAAAGACATATTTGTTGTAAAACTTGTAAGCATCCTCTTCACTGCTGAACTCTATTCCTAACTTAGGGGTCCCATCTTCTACCAATTTACTGCAATCTATTACTTCTGCTCCTACCAATTTTGCATCAAACACCTTAATTTGCAACAGTTCATGAATAGTATGGGCATAAACGATAACATAAATGTATATTAACATTCACAATGTGTTATGTTACACACATTACTCGTATACCAAATCCTATTATTACGCTTATTAATATAATTAATAATTCACATCACTTTATTTTTTACTCTAAGACAACGACATTATTTATGTACAAATACAATTCTATGTATATTAAGTTATACGGACTGTAATGTGTTGGTCACACGATGTAAGTATATTTTAATTGTATGTACATCCACTCTGGCGATTATATTTAGATTTTAGATACTTTGTTTCACTAGACTTTATGTCACTCGTTACTGATACCCGCCTAAACCAACTCCATATTTTATACTATTTTCTACATTTTAAGGGCCAAGCAAGTATTTTCTACTCATTGTAATACATTTTTTACATCATGTAATTTAATTACAACACCAGGTATACCATTTATTATTCACATATATGTCTTTTCCTCTACTTCACCTTATTTAACTCTACACTTCCATTTTATATACACTGCATGGTCAGTAGAAGGACAAACTAAGATTGCGTGATGAGCATGGACCAACTACTGGATGTACAATAATTCATATCAATTGTAATACTGTGGCTATAACTTGTAACTTATTTACAACAGGATGTACATTCATTTACTTGTTAAATGTGACTTTGTTTCTCTCCTCTTTCCCTCATTCCGCTCGACGCTTTACTCGATGTAATACCCCTACGTCTTTGAATAACTACTCTCCCATTATAATCCATCACTAAAAAGCCGCATGCTGATACATACACATACGGTACAACTTCACTATTCTTCTATCATTTTCATTTTATGTATTTACTGAATCTAATATTCAGAAAGTTGCTGGTATAAGATTCACAAAGTTGCTGACATAGTTCAATCACATTACCTTGGCCCGCTGAGCGCTTTATGTTTCACCGAACTCGGACAGCGCAATTGCTTCTGCTATTAAGTTGCACGAAAAATGGTGGGCAACGTGAGATAATGAATTCCCTCTTTAATTCGCTTCTACCTTGCCGCCTGCCTTGCACGCATTGCTCATAAAATTTCCTACCAACTTTGGCCTTCTTTTACTGCACTTTTGTTTCACTATTTACCTTCTTCCTTCTTCTTCTGATGGCATACTCCAACTCTTCTTCTGATATCAGTCGAGTACATTCACATACCAAGCCCGCTTTCTTCTCTCCATTTTGTTTTGTGCGGCTAATTCAAATTTTTAACTTCGTTTTCAAAATTTCAATTCTTCCATTTCCTCTAAACGAAGTCCGTTAGGGATATATTTTTGCTTTGGTAGAACGGCGACGTTTTTTGCCATCAACACAAGCATTTGTCGTGGCTTATTGTGCTCCATTCGGTGGGTCTTGTGAGGAGACCGTTCAGGAGCGGTCCATCTGATGACAGCTCCTGCCTCGTATCCTGTAAAACTACAGTTGTCAGATTTTTTAGTACATACAAGAGTTTGTCGTGGGCAATGGGCCCTACGACCCTCAGACTACATCAGCCCCTGCTTATCATGTGCTTAGTTTTGGAAGTATTGTGTTTATGTTTCCTGGACAAGGATTACGAGATTTTCTATAGAGCAAATTGCACTTTAGACCTCGAAGTATTGTGTTTATGTTTCAACCAAAATAAAAGCAACCCCTTGAGTATCCAATTTCGATCAATTAATCCCTAATGTTTCGTTCTAAACAAATACAATCTCTAAAGTATATTAATTAACCAAATTGGTTCATAATGGTTTATAAAACATAATCAAATTTAATAATATAAAACAAATTTTTGAAAAGGTTCATAAAAGTTATAGAAAATCCTAGAAAGACCACAAAGATTTTAAAAACAGTAATAAAGTATAAAGTAAGGCTAAGATATTCACTTTTGACAAAATAAAGACAATTTGTAGATATTCCATTTTTGTAATTTGTACATAAAGTATACAAAAGTGCATATATAATTACAATACTTAATTTACTTATTAAAAAAAGTACACAAAACATATAGAAAAGAACACATGCATTACACATGCTTTGTTCCAGTGTTAAAATTAGATTTTTTAGATTACCTTAAACTTATTTTCGAGGGTATTGAAAATTTTATGATTTCACTATAAATTTTATGACTTGTATAGAAATTTCACATATTTTGATGGATTTTTATATTATATAAATAAATTTTCTTAGATTTTATAAAACATTAGGGACTAATTCAGTCAATTAATATACTTTAGGAATTATATTTTTTTAGATTGAAACATTAGGGATTAATTATATTGAAATTGAATACTCTAGAGACTACATTTGTTTTGAGTAAAACATTGAGGACTAGTTTGCTTCAACCCCCATACATAAAGGACCGAAAGTGCAATGTTCCCATTTTCCATATGTGATATGTCCAACCTTGCTAAAAATAATGTGAATGGTTTTCAAACTAGTATTCAAATTAAGAGAATTATTTTTTGTCATCTAGGCACCTACTAGAATGCCCACTCTCTTTGCTAAATGTTTGTTAAATCCATACTCTAATCGTACAGCCGCAAAAAGTGAGATTTCAAAAGGAAATACGACTAAAAAAAAACTTCTTGGAGCATTATATTTTAGTTAGTAGTTATATTTTTACAAAAATGGAGTTAAATATAATTGCAATTTCAATAACCTCTTAATTATGGCTTTAAACTATTGATTTGTGATTGGATTAAACTACACATAAGGAAAGTCTTATATTTTGTTAAAGTAGTTGTTGATTGGAGTTCTCCTCTTCTCTTTTGTGTCTATGCATACAACCCCTAATCATTATTGTGCTTTATTTTAAGCTGCAGTAGGAAGAAATAATTGATGCATAATTAAAATGATGGTGACCCTAGAGTAGGAGTGTGCATTCCGTGCAAAATCGGTAATTCAGTGCAATGAATTCGGTGAATTCGGTTATTTGACCTATAGAAATCTAAACCGTTTTCAATTTCGAATTGGCCATAACCGAATTCATTCCGTAACCAATTTCAAATTCGAAAACGGTAATGGATTCGGTCTAACCGAATTCATCTATTAAAAAAAAGATAATAATTTATTTCAAATCAAAATAAAACTTATTTACTTACATATGTTATTGTGAAAGTCAATACACTAATACATTGATTTGCAATTCATATACATTCACTTACACTGCTTAGTTGTCTTATTTATACTTAAAGCCTTAAGATTAGTGAATAGATAATATGAAGTTTTATGTTAAATATGTAATGTAAATTTAGAGCACACTAATACTTGCAAGTTACAGATTACGCATTCAAATATTCAATAATTCAAACATGAATGATGTATCAAATTACCAATATCTAAATTTTAATTACTAATTATGTTTAATATTTAGTATTATACATTATGTATTAATTATTATCTAATTCTAGTCATGTTACTCATGTATAAAATAATAAGTATTATAGTTATCTTATATTGCTATGTATTACTATATATTTGTATTATTATAGTCATATAACAATTAATAAATACTAAAATAATATTTTATACATTATTATATATTATTATTATTATTATAAGTACATGATATGATAGTAATACCATATACTAATTATTATTAATAGCATTTACCTAAATAATATAATAATATATTAGTAGTATATACTAATACTAAATGGCATTTATCTATATATTATATAATTTTATATACCAATTTGGTATTCGAATGCGGTAATGCGGTATCCTATTTCAATTACCGAATTTGAATATGAAATCGGTTATTACCAAATTTATAATCTCATTACTTATTTTATACCATATTAGAATTCGGTGAATTTGGTATGAATCGAATTTGCTCACCCCTGCCTAGAGCAACTATTTTTGGACAGAAGTGGAAATAAAGAAATAATCACATTTTTCATCACCAAGAACTGAATTTTTGATTAACAGCATCCATTCAGTTATTCTAAAACAAGATTGAACCTCACTTTTGAGGCATGAATGATGATTGGGTGGAAATCACAAGAATTTAATGTTGGCTAATATATGATCCATTCAAATTGCGTTTTTTTTTTCTTCTTTCTATGTATTAGACTATTAGTAGTTGATTTTCCTTGACTTCGCAATCTTTCACAATTCAATACTTCAATTACTTTATATGTTCTTTTTTGACAAATATGATACTCCACATGGAACATGCAAATGCAGTTAGCCCCTATACTTTTGGCCCACAAGTTTCATTTATACGGACGAAGCAATTTCAAATAATCAAATGTTACGCTTTAAAAGATTTTGGATTATTTCTTTACAAGTCCCATTGCAAAGATAATTTTAGGTACTCTTCTAGCATTTGGAATGGACTAATTCCACTCGCACCTACAAACTTGTACCTCTTCTCACTTTACATTCTAAGTTTCAATTTGAACTATTTTACACTTTAATATCTCAAATTTGTTCTATTCAAATCCAGTGGATAACAGTACCTAACGAAATGGAGAACCGTGAACCTAATGTGTTTTTTTTAAAAAAAAAAAAAAACTTGAGGAACACAGATTGTGAAATGATCAAGGACGGAACTTGGGGGCGCTATCCACCCCCAAGTTCTTGGAATTGATGTTTTCTTCTGTTAAAATTTAAAAAATTTCTTATTATATGTCTGTGTGTATATATATATATGTACATATATAGCTATTTGCCCCCCAAAAGGTTTCAAAAGTTTTTAAGTTTATATGTGTATGCATTTCGACCCTTCAAATTAAATTTTTTGGTTCCGTCAACACGCTACCACATAGTAGAGTGTGGCTGAGATATATGTGTGCACAGTGGTCCATTCTATCAATTTTATAAACACTATTATAGGTTATATTTAAGTAGGAGAAATTTGAGATGATAAGGTACAAAATGTCCAAAATTGATGTTTAGAAAGTAAAACAAATGACATATAAGTTTGTGGGTGTAAATTAGAATTAATGCTTTGGAATATTTTGATTTAAACCAAATTAAATGGAAAGAAGAGGAAACACAATCATATCGATTGATTTTTGATGATCAAGCTTCCACGTCATTGCATATGTCATCTTAATTTTTTTTTTGGGGGGCCACACGACGACTTAAGAAAGGTTTCTAGTTATATTCTTCTCTATTGCTTTTCCTCATAAATTTATGTATATGTCTTTGTTAGTGATTTATTGCCATAATTAATTCTGTACAATCTTAAGTCAATTTTTTGAGTGCATTATTTCCAACATTACTTGCTCTAATAAGCTGTACTGTAGGAGGTTAGTGTCCCTTGGAATTTCCATTTCTTTATGGGTCAATTACATTAATTTGTCTCCCTTGAGATTTAGCCAAGTTACTAAACAAACCTTGAAGTTTTGTTAAATAACAGTCTCACCTCCTGCCTGTACAAACGTTTGTCCAGAAGCCCCTAACGTCTAAAGCCGTTAAAGATGCAACTGATGTCAAGAAAAAAATATTGTGCAAGCCCAAAGATGCCCTTAATTACATAGGCCTGCTCATTTTTTGTTCCGCAAATACCCCTTTCGTGTTTTATACATTGGTTACACACAAGATTTTGTCAAAATGCCTCAGGGTTCAAGAATATCGTTCATCTCTCCCAAAGTCCCAATTCTGATGCTCAATACAGGCAATAATAATAATAATAATAATAATAATAATAAAATCGAAGGTTATTAAATCTGAGGAGGAAGAAGCAAGATAGCAAGCACTTGTGAATTAAGCTTTGGACAGTCAAAATCAAGATTCTGACGTGCATGTGAATGTCAATAATTCAAGGATCAAGGCAATTTTTTTAAAATTGTTTTGAAGATTTGAGAGTTTTTGAAATTGGGTTTGAAAATCCATGGGAGACTGGTTTTTTTTTTTTTTTTTTTTTTTATCATTATAGGGTTATCATGATTAGTGGGCGTTGATCAACTAAGAGCTTTCTGTTTAATTTCAAAATTTTTAGTAAGTGTGTTTTCTTTTATTTGTTCGAGTAGATTTCTTTTTTCTTTTTTTCACGTTTGATTTACATTCTTTAATGAAAACTCTGTGATTTCGTCTTTTCTAGTAAGCAGGTATTAATTAAAATTTTAATTTTATGAGCAGTTTTTTCTTTTGTGAAATTAGGCATGGATTCATCATGAACAGTACTCGAATTGATAATCTAAGGTTGAAAAACGGATGATGTACTAAATGTGAAAACTGGACAGTGGGTATTGGTGAAGGTTTCAAGAACCCTGGTTTACTATCAGGTCATGCACCTATAGGTGAGCTAGTGGATTGGCTTATTTATAAATAATGAAAAAGAGTTAAAATTATGTCAATCTATAAATGATTATTATGCATTTTTAAAAGAGTATAAAAAAGAGTGGAGTAGGTTTTAAAAAATGGTGAAATTGATGGAACTTTTCAAATAGGAGGACTGGGAATGTGAAACTGATGAATTTGTTCATTAGGAGAACTTTGTGAATCTAATTAATGAAGCTGCTTTGTCAGTGATATGTCGCAGCACAGATGATTTCTTTAGTTTATAAAACAGAAGTGCAAACTTTTCTTTACCTCTTCATTCTTCCAACTGCTCTCTACTTCTTCTCATCTTCTAAAAAATCCTTCTTCTTCAGGAGGGAGACCATTCCATGGATTCTATTTTAGGATGTTTTTCAATAATGTCTTTGCTAAGCTTTTTTAGTGAGACCCGTTGTTTCTCCTAGGAGTTTATAGTGAGAATTTTATATTGCTCCTCTGTTTGGATTCATCAATTTTTCAAATATTATAAAAATTTTTAAAAAATATTCTAAAAAATAGTCTAATTTTTTTTAATATTTAAAAAAATCCCAAAATATATTCTAAAAATCTTCTGCTCTTAACTATCCCAAAATATTTTCTAAAAATATCCCAAAATATACTCTAAAAACTCTGCTATAGTAAAATTTTTTAAAAACACCCCCAAAAACAGCTAATCCAAATGGATTTTATCTTCATTTTTTTGTTTGATTCGAATTTACTTCAAACCTGGTTGTCAAATCTAGAATGTCTTTGGATCTTGGGTCTATCTCAGCAGATCTTATCATTGTTATTAGAGTTTAAAGCCATTTGATTAGCAAATGTGTTGATTGGAACATGTACAGAAGGGAGTTGTAGCGATATATCTTATTAAAAGGCAATTTGAAATTTTCTTGTATTTTTCAGATTTGTTCAAAATCATTCAGATGTAATGATTGGGAAAAACACCTTGAGAGAGCTTACCAAAGAGTGTAATATGTAAATCAGGAACCCAACTCTAATTGAAAAGTTCAAGCCATTAGGTTTCAAATCTTTACTTATATATTAACTGTCCTTTCTCTATCTCTCGGACTAATGTGGGACATAATCCCTTACTCATGAATTCTTAGCACTTTGGCACTTCTGTTCAGCATCAATAAGAGAATTTTTACCGATCTAACTCTTAGAAGAATCCATTTGCCCAAAAGTAATCCAGTCTCGCAACCTAAAACTCTGATACCAATTTGATAGGGAGAAACACCTCGAGAGAACTCATCAAAGAACTCAATATGTAAGTCAGGAACCCAATTCTGATCCAAAAACTTAAGCCATTAGGTTTCGGGCCTTTACTTACATATTAACCATCCTTTCTCTATCTCTCAGACTAATGTGAGACATAATCTTTTACTCATGAACTTAACATGTAAATCAAATTGTATTAGACAATTTTCAATAATCCGTTAATGAAATTTGCTTTTTGTCAAAAAAAAAAAAGGAATAGAATTGCAAATGAGCCTTGCTTGTTGCACCTATTGTAGCGGACTCTGGATATGCTTTAGAGAAGATTTTTCAGTTTTTTTGGAGTGGAATAATCAGAATCAGAGGGCAAGTTTCTAAACCACGGAGGGAATAGTTTATCAGAAAGAGTGTGTGTGAACATGGATCTGATGTAATAATATACTGAACATTTGTACAAAATGTATTGACTTCTGCATTAATTTTGTCCAATAGCCCGGTTAGATCAATCATCAATGAGGGCCTTAACTTGTGGTGCTTAACTTGAACATTTCTTTATATCTTCTGGCGGCTTAATAAGTGGCTGACTTTTTCAATTCAATGCTTAACGTTGATTATTCACCTAGTTAATTACTAATATAATCTCAGCAATCTATAACATTTCTAAATTTTCTATTGTACTTGCCAGCAATTATGCAGATGGTTGTTCAATTTCTCCTAGTAGCCAGGTCCAATATAAGATTCCAATCCAACCGGCACTACAAAAACTATTGAGCAATTTGCCTAATCTATGTATTGACTTACACATGAAGACATATATAATTGACACTGGGCATCAAGATCGCCAAAGAAAATAGATACAAGTGTGATAAAACATGGCAAATTCGTACATCCAACTTCACTTTGTAGCATTATTCTTCCTCGCAAGTCTTACAATCCCCTCTAATTGCCTTCCTGGCCTTTATCCTAAAGCCCCTGTTGCCCTCTTTGTCTTTGGTGATTCACTTTTTGATCCTGGAAACAATGACTTCATTAAGACAACCACTACTTTCCAGGCAAATTTTCCGCCTTATGGAGAAACATTTTTTAAGCTCCCAACCGGGAGGTTCACTGATGGCCGCATTATCCCTGATTTTATAGGTAAGAGCGCTTTCTTGCAAAAATCTATATGTTTACAAATTAATCTTACGTGCTAAAGCCTGTGCAGATAGAGCATTTGATACTTGATACGTTATGCATATATATCTGTTAGTGCTTAAAGAAAAAACTTTTATAATGACGGTGTTTAAAAGATTAATCTTTAAAATATATTTAAAGCTAGTAGTGACTTTTTTGCAGCTGAATTTGCAAAATTATCTCTAATTCCACCATACCTGCAAACTGGATATCATGAATTCTTGACTAATGGCGTGAACTTTGCATCTGCCGGTGCTGGTGCTCTTGCTGAAACTAATACCGGATTGGTACGTATTAACTTGTGATTATGAGCAATTAATTCCAATATTTTAGTCACATCTAATTGCTAATAGGTCAGTTTTTCATGTCATTTTTCAGGTGATCGACCTTAAAATGCAATTCAAGAACTTTAGGAAAGCTAAGAAACATTTGAGGTTGAATATAGGTAAAAGAACCGCAAGACGAGTGGTGAAAAATGCTGTATACTTGTTTGGCATTGGTAGTAATGATTACTTGAGCCCGTTGACTAATAATTCCAGTATATTTAAGTTGTATGCACCACAAGATTATGTAGCAATGGTGGTTGGCAACATTACATCGGTGGTTCAGGTAATATTCCGATTTTCTTTCTTTTTCAACCTTTTTTTTAAAAAAAAAAAATTAGTAGGGAAAATGTGAGGTTTAAGAATTCAGAATCTCTAAATTACAAAATTTCAACCTTAATCACTAGATCTAAACCTACTCGACTATTTTCTCTTTCAACTTTGTTAACTCTTTATTGCTAATATTGGAATTTCCTTAGCCAACACATATTGGCTTAGTTGATAGTACCATTTCCTCTAAAAACGGATCAGAAGTGGTCGAGGGTAGGGATGGCAATGGGGTGGGGAATGCCTACAAATTCCCCCCACCCCCGCCCCATCCCATGTCTCCCGCTCCCCCCGTCCCGTCCCTGCCCCGCCCCACTTCTCCCGCAGGGCTAATAAAAATTTGTTATATAATTTTATTATAGTTAAATTTTAACAAATAATCAAGTATTCAAATATCAACACATCATCAAATTATTATTCATTGTAATTTTACAATTGAAACTTATAAAAACAATCAAACAAAAATTATTTGAATACAATCCAATATGATGAAATAAATATAACTAAAGTAGTCAAGTTTTCACTTTTGACACAAATACAATCACTAATTCATTATTGTGCTTGTGTTTTTTTTAAGAAAAAATTGTTATTGTATTAAGTGTAATTAGGAATGTATTAGTAAATTTAGTATAACCAATTAATAATTTGTATTAGTACACATATATAATTACTAGGAGGATAACACCGCGCGATGCGCGGTGTAATTTTCACGGTTGCCCAAAAATGCCCAGTGATTCAAATTCTTATATTAAGTATGAAAAGTTACACAAATATGCACCAAAAGCTTTGCCGTTCTGTTTTTGTAGTCTTATTTAGTAGTGAATATGAATATTTGTTAAGAAAATGCAAGACAATATCATGATTAGACTACTAAGATCACTAAGATGCTCCTTGCTTCTGTAGGGTATCAATTTTGGTTATTTTGGTTTAATTGGCTATAAGTGAATATGTTTTTCAGTTATTTTGTATGTTAAGAGCCTGGTTAATACTTGTTAAGAGGGAATTCAAGTGTCACGATTATTAATTTAGAAAATCATCTAAATATATCGAGTACATTAAATGTAAGCGTGTGTAGATTTATATGGTAAATTTACTGTAAATTAGGCATATTAACGCATGTCCATTAGGATTGAATAGAAAAATTGATACCCTACAAGTTTACATAATAAGTATAAATAGCCAAGATTGGCTTTATATATGTTTGTCAAACTCATCATTCATGGAGAAGTAACTTGTGCAATAGTATATTGTATCAATCCAAATAAAGTACTGTAGCAGCTACACTTGGCGGTGGGGGGAACAAAGTTTGTTGTCTCGATTGGTTGGTACTTGGTAGTACTTTCTGGACTATACTCATCCATCGAAATTTTAAAGACCGGATGTCTTCTATAACGGTTAGTTTTGGTCAAGTCACATAGGAGAAGGAAAAAAATGCTCTGGAACATTTTCCTGTTTTTTGGGTACAAATAGATTAAATAAAACACCAAGTACAAGCCAAACAAGTATTACGAGGAAAAAAATTTCCCCTCAAATCTTTATCTAAAGCAAAAGGTAGTTCATGAGGATAGGAATCCAAAATTACAAAATGCCATTCCATCTTGCCTCCCAATCTAGCTAGCCCATCTACACATCTATTCACTTCCTATTGCAACCGCAATAGGACTCTGTAATCAACAATTATATTGCAAACAATGATTATTATGATTACTGAAAGTATTTGATTTCATTAGAGATATGATGTCAAGGCAGTCAACTTCAATATCTAGGAATTGAATATTTAACTCCAAAGCAAGCATAATTCCGTCTCTAAAACCCCATAGTTCAGCCAAAATATTGATAGCAATTCCCAAGTTTGCACTGTTTCTACTATAGCCTTCCATCCAACAACCAGAGGAGTCTCTACTGAGTTCTTTTGCTCCTGCCAATCCTGGATTTCTTAAGGCTGTAGCATTTCGAAGAAGTTTAGTTTTGTGCATGTTTCTAGCCTACGAATAGAGGATTCCAACAAAAACAACAAAAGATACATAGTGTCGATAATTATGGCAACCAAAACCCAAAAGGAAGAAGGAAAAAATAAATAAATAAGCACAGTCCATATTGATAAAATCATATTGGATGTGTGAATCAAGAGCTGAACCTAGCAGGACAACCTATATTAGACTGCATTTGTGGGTTAAATATAGTGCAAAAATATCATCCATTACCTAACACGAAACAAAAATGAATAGTTTCAAATATGGGCGCTTACACTTTCTGATTTGCTGTCCAAATCAAATTATTGCTCATAAATAAAACAAAAAAAAAAGACCAATCATGTTTGCCTATAAAATTTATCTAACAATGACGAAATCTGAAATGTTTCATATCTCAAGCTAACCTATTTTTGTTTTTAATCCAAGCAGTGTCGAAGAATTGAAGTTATTGGTAATTGGAAAGGCTATAAACAAATCATACATAAGAAGTAATTTCCAAGGATTCGTGGCACAGTTCATTACTTGGATCTTGCCCAATGAGAATCAAGAGGACCATAATAATTCTTGCAAACTGCAACAACACAATTGAAATGCAGTAGCTACAAAACAAAAGATACCTAGATAGAAGATGCGGCAAATATGGCATATATGCCTCAGCCTAAAAACAAAAGTGGAAGAAATAATAATTGTATTCTAAGATTCTGCAAAGAAGTCTATACCATTTTCTCTCAAAGTAGAGGGGTCTTCTTCTACTGGAACATCTAGATGCCATATTTGGCATGGATTATGCATCCTATTGTAATTTACAAGAGAGTTTAGCAAATCTACTTCAAAAGTAACATTTCCTTCCATTAAGTTCTTTCTCGTAGAAAAACTTGGTAGATTGAAAATCTGTTTAACATTCACTCAATGAATCTTTCAATTGGCAATTCGAACTTTAATTGTTGTCCGTTAACCTGTTTAGGCTTCTTTCTCAGTTGAATCCAATTTCACAAAGTACAACAAACTGGCTATCAAATCCAGACTTTCCAAACTTAATCATACTAAAATGTTACAGGGAACATCATGTTTAGCAAATACAGATTTAAAACACCCAAAACTGAATTACCTAGTAATTATTTCCATGCTAGTCCAAGTTATTAAAAAGTATGGTGATGTCAAAAAGTATGTTTAAAATAATAGTAGTCTATCAAACCAATGACATAGGGATCAACGGAATAAGAATTGATAACATGGCAGCCGAAAGCTTGCCATGGATGCAATTATAAATGAGATTTTCATGTTAAAATTTTTAGAAGTGGTAAGAGGCAATTTAGGGTCATGAATTAAAAGCATAGAGCATTGAAAGCAGAGCACTTTCCAAACAAAATACGGCTATCATTTCTTTTATGATTCAAGGCAAGAAAATGTTATATAGAGGATGAAGTCTAGTTAAGCAAGCAACACATTAGCAAACCTCTTGGATGGAAACAGATTGTAACAAAAAATCTTAACTCCAAAAATAAAGTAATAACCGATTCATTGAGTACTAAATTTGCTGGTCACTTGCATACTTCCATTGCTTAACCAATTACCAGTGGGTGAGAAAGTCCGGACCCTTCATTTGAGATCAAACTCTTTTTTCAGTACACTTTTGCTGAGGCATATATGAACCACTAAACTAATTTTGTTCATACATTCTAATTGCATATGCATTTTTTCAAGGTAAAATCCTACTTTTGTCCCTGTTTAGTAAAAACTCAATCAAAAAGTGCAATTTTTAAGCATTTGGAAAATAAGAGCATATGTGTCATATTTAAAGATTCTTCAATTAATTCAATTTGACAACCCCAACAATATTTAAAATAAAATGAAAATGTTAATTTCTAAAGTTTTCCAAGCACATGAGTTTCAATTGAACTTCAAAACACACAGCAAGTACAAGAAATAAGAAGACCACGTTTTCTTTTCTTCTATTTCACAAATTCAAAAATGGAGATTTATACAAACGCTACCTATTTGTTTTGGTACTTTGCAAATATAAGATCCAGTATGCTGTGCTACTTGAAGTGAATGATTAGGAAATAAGTCGAGGGGAAATTTTGAAAAAATCATAAAAAACTTTTCAGCAAGGAAAACATATATTAAGACATTAAAATCCATTATATTTGCATGAGTTCTTTTAACCTTGAAGATAAAAACATGAAATCAAACAAAAAGGTAATAACCTTTTTTGCCACGTTTACTGAGTTCTTTGACCTTGAAGATGAAAACCTAAAATCAAATATAAAGGTAGGAACTACTTTTTGCTACTTATATATAGAGAAAAAATTTAGAAACCATAATTGCAAATTAAAAAAGTGGACAAAACAAATCCTCCAAATATAAACAGCAACAACACTTATAACAATAATAAAAAACTTAAAATAGAGCTCAGGAAAAAAAATAAAAGTAAGTACGGATGCAAAAATTAGAAAACTCACCATGAGGAACGAGAATGCGGGAGAGAAGAAGCACTAAAAATTTTCTAAAAAGAAAAAGGCACATATCAATAACAAGTGAGAAAAAAACAGCTAGTAGAATAACCATATAGATGTTCGCACAAGAAGAGAATAATCACACAACAATAAAGATAATAGTGTATAGGAAAAAAATCAATAATAAAAAATGTATTTGTCAGATCTTAAAGATGGAAGGAGAAAATAGCCGACTCTCCAAGATAGAAACAAATGATCACGAATTAATCTGTAGGAAAAAAAAGCTCACCTCTACCTTTTTCTCATAAAATATGAGACGAACAACTGTTGCCTTCCAATCTGCCCAAAAAAAAAGAAAGAAAAACAATGATTGACTGATTGAGTAACCTAAAGTAATCATAATTTTTCTCTCTTGTATTAAAAAGATAACTCCATGAAACGAAACAGGAAACATCGAACAGTAGAAAGTTGTGAAAAAAAGAATGCAAGATTTGAATCCCAAGACTGGAGCAAAAGCTAGCGAATTTCTAATATTTGGGCATCCCTAATTTTGATACAGACCATCCATATTAAAATTGGGGTGTAAAGAAGATATCTTTGGGACGAATATTACAGCAGATGGGTTCGAGGAATCATGCGCGGACAAAACGAAAAGGGGAAAAAAGATTTTTAATATGGCTAAGTAATATGAAAAAAAGATTATGACTAAGTAGCCTAAAGTAAAATAAATGTTTGCTTCCCATTCATTGTTACACCTTGATCAACGGAGAGTAATGGAGCTGGAGAGCCACGGAGAGGCAGATCTGGACAACAGCGAATCAAGGAAAGAAAAGAAGTAAAAATGAGAGAAGAAAAGGAGAAAGAAACCAAGAAGAAGGATTAGATAGGAAGGCCCATTCATTGTTATCACCTTGATCAATGGAGATTAATGGAGCTGGAGAGCCACGAAGAGGAAGATCTGGACAGCAGCGAATCAAGGAAAGAAAAGAAGTGAAAATGAGAGAGAAGAAAAAAAGAAAGAAATCGAGGAGGAGGATTAGATAGGGAGGCGCAGAAGAGACTCTCGGCAGCAGCTTCAGAAACCCTATCTATTGAATGATGAGGTGAAATCTCGATTTTGTCCTCAATTCAATTCATCAGCTCAATCAACGGAGGACTACCATCAATTGGCCAATCACAGCGTGCCACATCAGCAATTGGGTTCAATTGGAGGGATTGGCATTCACACATTTACTATATATGTTAATTAGTATAATTAATAATATCAATTATATTATATACATACTAACATACATTATATAATACATATAACTAATAATATCATTATCATAAGTTTGTAACTAATTAAATTATATATTATATATATAATTATATACACATATATATTTTATATATTTATTTTTTTAAAGCGGGTGGCGGGGCGGGGGTACACTCCCCCGCCCCCTGCCCCGTTTCTAAGGGGGGGGGAAATTCCCCTCGCCCCCGCCCCAACCCCCTCCCCATTAGCCCCCCGCGCGGGAACCGGCCCCCATTGCCATCCCTAGTCGAGGGCCTATTCCAACCTATGGTAACGATTGAAACTGAAACTACCTAAACTTTTTAGTACCATAATTGAAACTTCCTTGTACCAATGGTTAAGTGTTTATGTTTCTCGCATTGAAGTACCAGTTTGATTATCACAAAACATCTCAAATATGTGGATGGGGTTTCACAAGTTTCATTTTCGACAAATTTACCCTTTGATGTAATTGGGTTGAAAATGGTATAATAAAAGTTCAAATGTGGCGTAACTAAGCTAAGAAATAGTGTAACAAAATATAAAATTACTAATCTACCCGAAATGAAGTAAATACAATTTGTGGTCCCCCTTTCTACTTTTTTTTTCCCCTTCTCGCCCCTTCCCTATATGTTGCCTTTTGGCATGGTGTGTTTAATATCCATGTATCTAATCCCATTGTTAATTGACTGACAGAAAATTCACAGGGAAGGTGGAAGAAAATTCGGGATTTTAAATTTGGGTCCCTTAGGTTGTTTGCCAAGGCTTAGAGCAGCCAATGTGGCCGCTGGAGGAAATGGAGAGTGCGTGGAACAGGTCACAGCTTTGGCTAAATTACACAACGTATTGCTTTCCCAAAAACTCCAGTTGCTCCAAAAACGGCTCAAAGATTTTAAGTACTCGTATTTTGACGTCTTCACAGCTTCCATCGCGACAATTCAAAATCCTTCCAAATTCGGTATGTTCTCGAACACTTTCACGAATGATGGGGAAAATTCTCAAGTACTACAATCTTTCATATTAGAAGCAGAGAAATGTCTTCAGAATTAGTGGCATCTCTATTTCTAATTAAAAAATGATAATAAATAAATGTCTTTAAAATATAAAGATTGGCCTTTTTTCAAAAAACAAGTTTTTCAAATACAATACTACAGTAATATACAATAATTCAAAAAATATCTCATCCATATAATATATCAAATATTTCAAAAAATTTTTATAATAAAAATTTTTCATATACACTGTTACAGTAAAATTTTTTCAAAACACCCCTAAAAGGAGCTAATCCAAACGGAGCCTATGTATTAAAGTATAAATTATCTTCATGTTCGTACTCTTAAAAAATACCGTATGTTTTGGAGATAATTAATTATTTAACCATTGTGAGTTTAACTAATCATTTTTTTCAATCCCAAAAATGAAACCATGCTTCTCTATCCAGAATCAAGATTCGACTCCTCTTCCAATTACTCTCCTCTTCATTTACCACAATAGAAATTGGATGCATGACACATATTTCATTAGTCAGTGAAATCCAAATGTGTAATGTGAAAAGTGGAGAAGAGAGTAACTGGAAGAGAAGTCGAACAGACACAGACACAGATGTCTTACATCCAAATCTGTATTGTGAGAAATGAAGGGGGGGGGGGGAACGGAAGAGGAGCTAGATCCTCAAATCTCCAATTCCTAAATTGCTACTTCTAATATCATTATTTTCTCTTATTATAGGACTAGATCTTCTTTAAAATAGTAGTATAATACTGCTGACAATTAGCAAAGGTAGTAGAGTAACATTTTATTCGTTGGTTACTTAAAAAAGGTTTTAAGGAAGTGAAGAGTGCATGCTGTGGTAGCGGCCCATTCCGAGGATATTTTAGCTGCGGAGGAAAGAGAGGAATGAAAGAATACGAGCTATGTGATAATCCCAAAGATTATTTATTTTTCGATGCTATTCATCGGACTGAAGCGGCCAACTTGCAGTCTGCGGAGGCGATGTGGGGAGGGCCTCCCAACATAACAGGGCCTTACAATCTCCAGTCGCTGTTTCTGCTTTAATTTCTGGTGAGGACTTTGTAAGTTGTGTAAATTTGATGTTCATTACTCCAGATTTTCTTCTTATATATATATATATATATTTGGTCATGTATTAGAATAATAATTTTAATAACAA
This sequence comes from Coffea arabica, assembly GCF_036785885.1. NCBI lineage: Eukaryota > Viridiplantae > Streptophyta > Magnoliopsida > Gentianales > Rubiaceae > Coffea > Coffea arabica. Next base: position 34,930,336 of record NC_092314.1, read on the forward strand.
AAAGTTACAATTTCAACAATGGAGCAGTATAATATTACGGTGTTTGTTCTACAGTCAACCAGGGTAGTTTTTATACTAAATATTCAAATTAACCGGCTGACGAAAGAAAGGGAATCCAGTTACTCTAATGAATGCACCAAAGCAAATCATAGACCCTATTGTTTCACCACTAATTCTTGGGCAATAGTGTTAATGGTTGATTAAAATTAAGTCCTATTAAGTCCAGAATACTTAATGGTGATTACTAAAAAATAAAGGATAAAAAAAAACCCCGTAGTAAGTCTAATACATAGAAAAGCGCCCTATAGTTTCAAAATATACAACACGACACCTCATGCTTTGAACTAAATTGTAAAGGTGATGGAATCCATTAAATTTAACGGAAATGACTTATTGGAACCAAAAAAAAATTTTTATACCTAATTTTTATCAAATATACCTATTCTACCCCTTAACCCTCAATTCTCTCTATTTAGAGAATAAAACAAATGATTTTTTGAGCTGTCTTTTACTTAATTATATCAGGGCATTTTGGTCATTTTGTCCATTTCCGTTAAGTTTAACTGATTCCGACACCTTTACAATTTAGTTCAAAGCATGACGGGTCGTATTATATATTTTGAAACCATGGGGGGCTTTTCTGTATATTAGATTTACCACAGGGGGCTTTTTTCGTTTTTTACCCAAAAATAAATTAACATCAAAATCTTGAGGATGTATTTGGATTTATAGTGACTGATTGTTACTTGAATCCTTGGATTTTGGAATGACCTTCCAGTTCAACATATAATCCTTTGAGAAAGTGTTTTAGTTTCTTTTTGATATTTTTTTTGACGATAGAATATCGAGGAAGAACTATTATGTGATATTACAAAAGAATACACGTGATATGGAGACCATAATTCTACTTATAAATAATTTCCCTATTATCTTTTGATATTTCTATTTCAACGCATCATAAAAATACAAATTACCCTTAAATCTCTACACATTAAAAACTCATATCCTATTAGATACATTAAAATCCAAATTACAATTGATCACTTTAATTGAATTTAATCTTATTAATAGTTTATAATGTATAATTATTTACATATAAATTCAATGTTGGATTAAAGATCCAACAATCTCTTATTTGGACTATATGTGTAATTTTATAATTATGTTTTACAAAATAACCGTATGAATTCAATTTTGCTGTCATTATCAAAATGTATCTACAACCAATTCAATAACATAGGATCAATGCATTGCAAAGCAGCCTTTGTTACACCAATATAGGATCAAAGCGGCTTTTCTAACTGACCCATCCACCTTAAACTCTTGTAAGATCAAACCATACCAAAAAAAAAAAAAAAATCAGAGTGTGAATAAACCAAAACTTTAATTATGCAAAAAATATCTTTAAAACATTAATAACTAAAAAATCAATGCCGTAAAGGCATTTAGACTAACAAATTCCAATTAAAACTAAATATCATTTAATGACATGAGTAGTGTACTCATAAAATATTTTGGATTTCAATCTTTTCGTAAGCGGATTCGCAATTACGGAGATTGTTCCAATATGTTCTATAGACAACTATTCATTCTGAATTTTTCTTTAAGAGTCAGGAACTTGATGTTTATATATTTCGATTTTGTTGATCTCCTATTATTATTAGAATTTTGAGCTGCTGACTTATTGTTACAAAATAATTTGAGTGATTTTTCAATACCATCTATTACATGTAATCTTGTAACAAAATTTTGCATCGAAATTCCATGATTGGACACTACATAGTAAGTTATGAACTCTATTACCATAATAGAAGAGACTATAAGAGACTAGTTAGCACTCTTCCAAGATATGACATCCCTAGCCAATAAGTAGATATAGTTTGATGTTGATTTCATACTATCTTGACATCCAATATAATTGGAATTAGTATACCTAATGATTTCGAGTTCATTTGACATCCGATATGTGAACATGTAGTCTTTTGTTTTTTATAAATACTGTAATATCCATTTGGTTGCTTTCCAATGGTCTAATCTTGAATTGTTTAAATATCTACCCGACATCCAATAATGTATACAATATTCAGATGTGTATAGACCTGAACATATATTAGACTCTCTATTGTTGACGCATACGGAATCTTTTGCATTTCTTTTCCCTCAAAAACATTCTTATGACACTGATTGAAACTAAACTTGTGTCTCTTAACCACAAAGGTGTCACCTGATTTGCAATTTTGCATGCCATATTTTTTGAGGATCTTTTCAATATGGCTCTTTTATGATATTCCAAAAATACCTCGAGAGCAATTCCTGTGTATCTGTGTGCTTAGCGCAAAAGACGCGTCACCAAAATCTTTCATCTTAAAATTCTTAACTAAAATCTTTTGGTTTCATGCAATAAGTCTATATTATTGCTCACGAGCAAAATATCATCAACATACAATACTAAAAAATATATTTGCTCCCACAGAATTATGGTATATACACTTATCGACCAAATTCATCTCAAAATCGAATAAGATGATTACTTGATGAAACTTAAAACACCATTATCGAAATGCTTGTTTGAAGTCATAAATAGATTTTTTAAGTTTGCAAACCATATTTTTTAAATCTCTTGGTACAAAGTTTTTGGCTGCACCGTATAGATTGTCTTATTAATGTTACCATTAAAAAACATTGGTTTTATATCTATTTGATGTAACCCAAGATTGAAATACATCACTCATATCATTATAGTCCTAAAAGAGTCATTTGAAGAAATTGAAAAGAAAGTCTTTTTATAGTCGATGCCTTCTAACTTTTGCGACAAGATGAGCTTTGTACCTTTTCACATTGCCATTCAAATTCTTCTTGACCATAAATATCCATTTACAACCATTAAATTTCGCTCCTTCTGACAATGGAACAAGATTCTAGACATCATTGTCTTTTGTAAACTTGATCTTTTTATTCATGGTATCGATTCACTTTTGAGAGTTTGAACTTTTCATAACTTGAGGGAAGTTGATCGGATCATCTTTCATCATTTCAGTGTCATCCTCGTGTTCTTCGAGAAATGTAATCATCTGCATTGTACTTCTCATTTTCTCTACTGCATTTTTTTAATGGCATTGGTTCTTGAGGTGGTAAAATTTGTTCTTTTGGAACAATTCATTGAATGGGAGGTTCCCCGACATTATCTTGATCTATTGCATCATGAACAAGATCAGAAATAGGGTTCCAAACAAAATCAATAGCACTCATAGGAATATTAATATATTACTCTTCAAATACAAGGTGTCTAATTATATCTTTTTCGCCAAACTCAACATCCTCAAAGAATCAAGCATTTTCTGTTTTGAAAATTAAATTAGATATGGGATCATAAGCTTTATAACTCTTGGATCTTTCAAAATATCCAATAAAATAACAACTTATCGTCCTTAACTCTAGTTGCTTTTGATTTAACCTATAAAGTCTTGCCTCTTTTGGACATTCCCAAATATGTAAATATTTCAAATTAAAATTTTTTTAATCCAAAACTCATAAGGGATTTTGGTAGTTATCTTAGTTGGAAGTCTGTTAAGAATATACGTTGCAGTTTTAAGTACTTCTCGCTCGAGTGACTGTGGCAAAGCAGAATGATAAACCATACTCCTCACAATATCCTTAAGTAGCCTATTTCATTTTTCAGCAATACCATTCACAATGGGGGAACCCCACATAATATAATGTGGGATGATGCCGCATTCCTCTAAATATTCAGCAAACAGTCTTGGACATTGTTTACCTAAACCGTTATATCTGCCATAGTACTCACCCTTATGATCAGATCTGACACTTCTGATTTTTTTTTTTTATTGAGTTGGTTCTCAATTTCAGGTTTAAAATTTTTTAACACGTCCAGTGACTATGACTTTTCATAATTGAGACACATGTAGCATATCTTGAAAATTATTTATGAACGTTATAAAATATTATTGACAATTCCAAACAGTTGTAGGGAATGGCCAACAAAAGTCCATATGTATAAGTTCTAAGGCTTCTAAAGTCCTGTTGGTTTCAAATTTTCTTTAATTGGTTTGTTTCCCCTTTATATAATTAATACAATCATCAAACTTTGCAAAATTTAAGGGGCCAAGATTTTCATTTGACACAAGCCTTTTTATTCTACATTTGAATATATGACCTAATCTCTTGTGCCATAATGCAACTAAGTTCTCAATTATTAATTTTCTCTTTACACCTCTAGTATTCAAATGTAGGGATTCATTAGATGAAGTAATTGTATTAATTAAATATAGATTATCATAATATAATAAAGAATTAGAACCAACCAATTTTAAATCATGAAATAATCTAAACTTTTCATTTTCAAATGAACAAGAAAAATTGAATTTGTCTCAATTCTATTGAAAAGACAGTACAATAAATATTTCATTAAAATTCAAATAATATCCGATTTTTAATAATAATTTAAAAACTTCTATTGCCTCAATTTAAATTATGTTGCCATTACCCACATAGATATATCTTTGACTATTACTAGGCTTTTGGTAACTTAGGCAACCATGCATAGATACATTGATGTGAGATGTTGTATAAAAATCTGTCCACCATATATGTCTAGATATTCTTTTTTTTTTTTTAGAAATGAATATGTTCATATATACGAAACCAACAGCTGGGAGGATTTCATCAGAGTAGAACAAATCTCCTTTTTCCCCACTAAGATTCTTGGAGACAAGCAGAACGTACTAAACAGAAAACTCCAAAACTACAAAATGAAAGTTACTGGATTTAAAGCAAAAACAAGACAAGAATATCCAATCAATCTTCAGCAGCTGGAACAAATGTGCACTTGATTCCGCATACAATAATGTAGTCCCCATCATTCATTGTCGTGTATTCATCTAGACGCCACTGCAGATTGTTGTAGTTGTTGTTGTTATTGCGGGGATGGAAAACAAAGCTCTTTTTCCAACCTATTTGAACCCCGTTGTCGATGACTGGTACTAGGTTTTGACACTGCCTCCAGCTGCCCTCTGGAATTGCCCGACTTGTATGAATGCCGTGGTGTTTTTTGAGGGTGAGAAAGTATACTGGATGAGTGAATGGAAGTTGGAGTCCCTCAAGCTCGAACAATGTCTGGGGATGCAGGCTATAGACCAAGGCATTCTCCCTCATCTCATGATGAGGGGGAAGATCAAGTCCAAGTATCCTCCGGTTTAGGAATTCATTTGTCTAGATATTCAAATTAAATCAACCTTAGAACAAAGCAAATTAAGAAGAATACCTTTCTTAGCACACTAATCATGATAGTTGGTGCAATGTTTCTTCTTATGCCTTTCAACTCCACAGAAGAAACAACCATTTTTTCTTGATTCAACCAATTCCTTTTGTTATTTCTTTTGTGGTGTCGCATATGTAGCTTTCTTAGCATTCTTCCTTTTGCATTCCTTGTCTTTATTATTAGTGGGTTGAGGTCAGATAAGCACTTTTTGTCTTATCTTATTTCAACCTTTTTTCTTCCTCTACATAGTATGAGATAAGCTCATTTCGAGACCAAATTTCTTTTTGACAGTTGTAACTCACCTTAAATTGGCAAAACTGTGTAGGAAAGTATATCGAGACTAGATGCACTAGTAATTTCTAAGAGAGTGTTAGGTTAAGTGCACTCAATTTAGAAGCAAGATGAGATATTTTCATAATGTACTCCCTGATATTACCTGCACCACTATATCTCATTGAAATTAGGTCTGTCAAGAATGTAATTATTTCAACCTTTTTATTCTTGACAAACCTCTTTGTAATGTCCTAAAAGAACATCTTAACTGTTGTTGTCATTTCAAACATTATGCTTCCGAATGCTTTCAGAATAGTCTTTCTCATGATCATTAGAAACATGTGATTTGATCTCTTCCACCTTTTCTTATCCCTTTTATCAGCAGAGGTACTTTTATCTGTAAAAGATGGAGGAAAATTATCCCTTAACGCAACGTCGAGATCCATGATTCCAATATCGGTAGTTATATTTACATGATCATTCACAATAATTAAAACAAACTCACATAAACCAAAACAATAATAAATTCAAATAAAGGTAACACCATTTCAAGATACCAATATTCCATTAATATTTTGTCTCTAGACAAAAATATTAATTTCTAAATGATATTTTGGTGCAGTAGTAAACACTGAAAATAAGAACATGGTAAAAAAAAATTTTTCCTTTGGACTAATTTATATTTCACATGTAATATTTGAATAATCAACACGCGTTTATTACCACAAATGCACATGCAATCTATTAAACATTGACCTCCCTTTCAATTGGTGATAAAGTTACAAGTATATAATTAGTTATTTTAAAACAAATTAATTTCCACAAGAGAGGTCACCTTGGTGACATGTTGTTTCAATTAATTTATTTCAAAATATATAATTATACCAATATTCAAATTTAAAATAACACAAAATTTTAGATCAAAGTTAACTTTAGTCAATTCTAGTCAAACATGGTCAAAATAATCAAATCAGGCAAATCTGGTCAAGGCAATTAGACTCTGTCAAACAAGTCAAACCGGTCAAATCTAGTCAAACCAATTAATTGGGTCAAGACTTATTGGATCAAAGATCCATACTCACAACTCGACCCAAAAATCTATTAGTTAAACTCGGAACCTTCTTCAAATCTATAAATATCTTATAAAACTATATACTTAGCAGGGCAACCTTGAGGACTTTATAAGACTTGAGCGTCTTATTTAACTTTATTAAGGTTTACTCAATCTAGAGAAATTCTAATTTCTTTAACACAAATATATGCATATTAACTAATAATTAACAAGGACACAAGTCAAAGAATCCAAGTGTTAACTAAATTAATATTCGTGATCTTATAACTCTGAAGATACACCCACAGCTTTAATAATCAAGAAAGCAAGCCATGTACATAAAACTTGAAAAACATAAGACTAGCAAACATGCATATAGTCCAAAAAACACTAAGACATAAAAGTTAACTTCATGTCTTGATACATAAGGCATGAAAGCCGTGTACATATTGACTTCATTTTTCTTATATACTTCATCCAAAATCCAGAAAACATTAGATCAAATGGATCCAAAACAAACGGAGATACTAGTAAAGAGAGCATAATTGCAAACCCTATAATTACTCTGAAGATCATAAATTACTAAATTCAAATTATTTCCCAATAATCAACCATATCCTGTTCTGATACCACTTATTAATGGTTGACTAAAATTAACCTTTGGTGAAAATCATTACCTGCTAAACCCGTAATACTTTATGATGATTACTGAGAAATAAATTAACAGTAAAATCTCGAAAGTGTACTTGGATTCATATTGATTGATTGTTACTTGAATCCTTGGAATTTGAGGCGGCCTTCCAAATCATGTAATCTTTGATCTTTTGAGAGAGCTTTTTAGTTTTTCTCTGGTATCTTTTTTGATGATGGGAATACCGAGAAAGAATTATTTTGTGATACTAAAGTATATGACAAAAGAATACATGTGATCCGAGAACCACAACCCTACCTTATAGATAACTTCCCTGTTATCTTTTGATTTTTCTATTTCAATCCATCATGAAAATAGAAATTACCTTAAATCTCTACACATTAGAAGCTCACATCCTATTAGATATATTAAAACCCAAACCACAATTTATCACTTTAATTGAATTTATTCTTATTTGATAATTTACAACGCATAATTATTCATATATAAGCCCAATGTTAGATTAAAGATCCAACAAATAAATCAACCAGTATCATTGGCCATGCTAATGCATAGCAATAATTGATAGCAGTAAATTAGAATTTGTATAGAATTCTCATCCGAATGTTGTTAAGAATCTCAAAAAAAAAATTTGCTCAATGTTTATCATAAAATGTAGAAGGAAAAAAAAAGCAAATTCATGACTAATTAGATTATGAAAAGAAAAGTAAGCATGAAATAACTGAAAGGAAAAATTGTCAATTTAGTCTTCAACTTTTTCAATTATGCCAATTTCATCCCTCAACTTTGTTTTAGCCTAATTTAGTCCTTCAACTTAAATTTCCTATCCAATTAAATCCTTTCATGGCGGCACCACCAATTACAACCTTTTCGACACATAGATTATTACAAATCAATGATAATATAGGAATCACAAGTTAGTGCCAATATTAGAAGAATAATATGTAAACTCGCATTCTACCCCATACTATGCACGAGTTTAATTTTAAATTAAAATAATAATCCTAGATTATTTTTAAAAAGTTGTATGAAAAGAAAAGGCTTTAAAGTTAAAAAAGGCATCATTTTAGTGTCAATTTTTACCAAAATATTATTTTAAACACCCAATGAATTGAGAACAACAAAAAAAATTTTAAACACAAAAAGAAATACCAAAAATACACAATTTCACCCTCTCTCTCCTTTCTTTCTCCACCACTCCTCCCATCCGGTAACCCTAACCCACTGACCTACCTCTCTTCTCCCTACTACCTATCTATTTCCCTCTGCTACCATCCATTCTTCCTACGCCATCACCTTTCCCTATCCCTACAATCCTTTTTCCAGCCCAACAAGGCCCACCTCTCCCTTCCCGTCCTCACTCAATGCCCCTATCTCCCGTCTACCCAATGGCCCTTTTATTCTCCATCCTATCACTCATCCCCTCTATCTCGCAGCCAACTTCTCCTTGGCCACAAGTCACCCTCACTCAATGTCCAAGCCCTATCTTTGCTCCTCTTTTCATTATTCATGATTCATTTGATCATTTTTCAAGCTTTTTTTTTTTTTACCAAAATCAGAAACTAATATCAGAATCTAGAGGAAAATTGAATTTGGATTTCAAATTTTATGAAATTCTACCTTTTTTTTAACAATCATCTGGAGATGGTTTTCAGAAAATATTTAGAGAGAATATTTTCTAAAAACAATCATCCAAATGCACTTTGTTTATTTAAATTCATATTTACATTTTCTTTTATAATGAGTCTATTTTAAGTGAAAATAATCATTAAAAACTATTATTTATTGAATCTAGAGGTTGTGTTATATTATAAAGTTCAAAATTAGAAATCTAAAACTTTGAAAAAAATGAACATGTTAAAGTACTCTATACTTATTAAATACCAAGAAAAATAATAACAAATTCTTTTATCTTATCATAGTATTATTGGCTATAATTATTTACCATTAAAAGTTGTGTACTAGTATTATTTTAAGAATGGTCCAAAGTATTTTGTTTGAATATAGTAATCTCCAATGTTTTTATTAATGCCTTTAGTATTGTTGTTTCCTTTTTTATTTACCATTAAAACACTATAGAAGTACAGAAAACATTAAGAGGTAATAACTACATACACTTATATCCAATAAAAAAATAATGGGATTAAAAAAGGCATAAAAAAGAATGGAATTAATCAAAAGGCATAAAAAAGCAATGGGATTTAGCTAAAAGCCCTTCTTAAATATATATATATATATATATTTATATATATATGGTGCATTTGATAAAATCGAAATCTAAAATTTAAAACTGTTAAGTTATTGAATTGTTGAGTACTAAAATATTAATATTTGACCGTATTTTGCAATAAGTGATAAGTGAACAACTTATCACCTATTGTTTTGAGTAAGTTTTGCTTAAATAATTGAGGGCTAGTTAATTAATTAAGATATTTAATCTTTGGTTATCAAACACATTTGAACATATTAACATCTGAACTCATTAAATTTATGTGCTAAATTGGTTTTATCAAATAGGGCCATAGCGTGAAAAATTATTTTTGTTTCCTGATCATTTATTTTCATAAATATTAGGCTTGAAATGTGGATAAAGTTTTGCTTATCCATATGAACCCTAACTTTCTAATTCAACTACGCGGTCTTTCGTTTACATTCTATTGGTAATTAAAATAATTCAGTAATAAAATATATTTTCCCTAATCAAGTTTTTTTATTTGGTCATTTAGACTTTATTAATGGATATTTTCCTTGCTTATTGTATAATTCATTTATGGTGTATCTATTTCTTTCCTTCATAACCAATTTTCAACTAACATGTACCTACCCTACTTTTGGTAGAACTATTTTTTTTTTTGGGTTAGAGTTGCTATACTGAGTGTCAAAAATATTGTTGTTTACCTTATACTTTTAGTAACATTTTCAAATATTCCAAATTTAACTGTACACATTTATAGACAATAATGAAAGGTAATAAATGTATACATTAAACCAACTAGTCAAAAGAGGGTTTAAAAGTTTTAAGTAATTAAAATAAATAAAAATCGAGGAATAAAAGAACTACGGATTGAGGGCCCTCTTAAATGTATACATTAAATCAACCAGTCAAATGGGTTTAAAAGTTTTAACAAATTAAAAAAAAAAGGAATAAAAGGACTACTGGTCGAGGGCTGTCTAAGAGGATTAGGCTGAAAAGTCCCTTTTATACACATACACATCCATCCGTCCATCCCTCCAATAGATGAGAAAAACAAATTTCTCAAAAAAATTCTAGAGGACAATTAACTTACAATTTTCCCCAAAAAATAAATCCAGTTAAGTTTTTCGTTTTCTTCACAAACTAAAATCTTTGAGAAATTTTGGTAAACCATGACAAACTTAATTGCCAACCCTAATGAAAGTGAACCAAGAATTACAAGAAGAGTTCTCGAGTCTTAAGATATAAGAACATTGAGTAGGCAACCATCCTTGCTGCCAATGAGCTGCTTACTATCCAGTACATATATGAATTTAGCCAATTTAAACGCCTACATTCAGTCAGTCTGAATAAAGATCAACTAATGTTCAGAAGCCCCACATATGGCTATCCATCTTTATAAATGTTGGTTTCTTTACTCATGTGTTGCAATATTGATTCCTTTCCCTAAAATTTTACAGCATATGATATATGTGCTCTGTGCTTTTCAAGCCAAAGCCTGTGCGACTTTCTTCCCCTTTCCAACATTTGCCAGTGAAAAAAAGAAAAGAAGGTGCCATGGAAATGCAGCTCCATTTGTTTGAAGGCATGTAAGATGAGCATAGAGGAGTTCATCTTGGGGTGGAGATAATAGGAGGACCGTTTGACCAAATAAACTACTAGCATATTACATTTGAACAACTAGAGAAGATAGGATGAAATATTTACGTTACATACATTGCTATAATTTCAGACAGCTCCAATCATCCTATAATTCTGAAGCAGTAAACTAAGATGCTCTACAAGGAACAAATATCCCATCCTTGATGTTCAATTTTCTACTATTCTGTCATACAACAACATCTCCAAATCATCTCCAAACATCTTTAAGAGACGACTGGCATAATTTTCGACATTGGTGATTATTCAAAATGCCACTCATGTGTCAGTATATCCTTAGACTTTCGAGTTAAGCAAACAAATTATCAAAATTGTAACAAATGTAGCATAGTTATTTGATAAATAGACAAAAGTGGACTCACTTGAAAAGACTTGAACAGCAGGCAAGGTGGCATACTTGGGACACGAGCTTGAAGCAACGAGATAACTTTCAATGTGAGGTTCACTGATGCAATCTTGAGGCAGCAAGAACAGTAATTTCCCGGAGAGAACTATGAATCTGTCAAGAGGGAAAGAAATGAGATGAAACATATTCTAATCAACTGTAATATTAAGGTCACCCTCATGCTCAAATGCAAATCAAGAATACTGTCAGCTAGTTGGTGTATAAGTGGTACATAAACAATAATGACTGCACTCTAAAAAAGATTGATACAACCATGTTCAAGGAGTTTGAAGTCATGATACAGCCACTTTGAAGTCAGCAAGGAGTTTCAGCAAGTAACACTATCCTCTCCAATCCAAATCCCTAGACATTCCTAAAACTCTTTTGTTCTTTTAAACAAAGGGAAACATCATTCAATTATCCTGTTAAAATATCTAGTATGAAGTAATTCCAGCAAATTTGATAATTCACCAAAATAGTGGATAGAACTTTACACAGTGGTGCTGATGGAAACAATCGAAAGTGATAGTTACAGGGCCTAATCAACTTCTTTCATCCCGCCATCTCTAATCTCTAATTTCACTTTCCTTGGACGGTTATACAAAGCTTTCTTCATTTGTCGTTGTTTTTTCATTCGCAGACAACAAAAGTTACTGACTAGCTTTCAATTTAATTTGTATTTTTCAAGCATAATTGAGTTCTTTAGTATTCCTATCATCTTTTTTTCTTTTCATCCTTTGTTTGTTGGGAAATTTTGGGTTTATATTCTACTAAACTTCAAGAAATAGAGGAACTTAAGTCATGTATACCACATGTTTGACATAATGCCTAAAGAGTAAACTAGCCTTGGAAATGGTAACCTGGATTTGGTTTTCTAGCCAAAGGTGAAGTCCATTCCGGTTCAATAGAAAAGGTTCTACATTCTTTCCAAAATCAAAAGGTAAGGATTTGGTGCTAAGGTTTCCAAGGAGCGGCTTGGGCAGTGGTGCGGCAGTCCATGGCTGCCCTCTGGCCTCTTGATGGAGGGCAGCCTGCCCCCCCACCTTTCAACGCAAATCCTTTTCAGAGTTGTTCACGAAGAATTCACAGCAACAGACTCTATCCTTTGCGGCACAGGAGGCTACACACAAAGGGGAACCTGCGTTGATTTTCCCACAAGCAGCGGTCGAAGCTCTGGCCAGTCCAGTTCGTTTCGCATTGATTGGGAAATTCTCTAGAGGTAGACCGAAGTTGGAGGAGGTGAGGAGTGGGCTTGTTGGACGTAAGACATGTGTTAATTCAGTTGAACAATGAAGCTGATTTCCATCATGTATGGTTTAGGAGGATCTGGTATGTGTCTTCCTTCCCCATGAGAGTATTCAAATGGACCACAGACTTCCATGTTGATAGGGAGTCGTCGGTGGTTCCGCTGTGGCTTCAATTACCAAAACTTCCGCTGCACTTTTTAAATAAGGATGTGATTTTTCAGATTGTTTCTATGGTGGGTAACCCTTTGCTGGTTGATGCGGCTACCCTAGCAGTGTCACGGCCAAGTGTGGCACGGGTGTGTGTTGAGATGGACTTGTTGCGGTCGACACCGTCGCGGGTTTGGATTGGCAATGGAAATCACGCTGGTTTTTGGCAAGAGCTGGTGGTGGAGAACCTTCCAAGGTACTGCTCACATTGTTTCCGCCAAGGTCACGATGTGGAGAATTGTCATGTTTTAAAGCCCGAGTTGCGAGGAGCCTCTGGTCACCATGCTAGGACTACTGGAACAACACAACTACGGTTGGCAGAGATGTCGAATACAGACATGCCTGATGGGCCTTCGGAGGGTAATGGAGAAAGGCCATCGGTGTTGATGCAAGATGCGGCAGCGATTGATGGGGCAAAGGGAGAAGTTAATGGGAATGTGGCTGGCAAAGAGCTAGTTGCTCACGATCAGTCACTAGGTGGTACGTCTCACGGACCTGAGCAAGGGGACCTTATACCAGCGCAACAGGAGAGGAAAACGGAGGCGGACTGTGGGACGGTAGCGGTAGAAGGTATCGAGGTGGTGCTGCGACATGAGAAAGGAGAGGAAGGTTCTGAGGATGCAGGGAATGGGTTGCCCGCGAGGGTGGTCGTGCATTCTGCTGAGGGGCAAGTTGAAGACATACAGGATACTCAACGAAAGGTTGGTACCCTCTCTCCTAGGGGCAAGAATCTTGTCCGACAGGAGGAGTCATCACTAGAGACCGGGCATATAGACACGGGGGCGGTTTCTGGTACCCTGGAACAGGAAGAAGTGGTTCGTAAGGGGCGAATGGATGCAAGGTCGCGTGGTCTCAGGGCTGGTCTCCCGTCAGATGGAACACTACGCTCCATGGTTAGTTCTTCAACAAATTCTTTTTCTGCCCTCTCTGATGATTAAGTTACTTTTTTGGAATATAAGAGGGGTAGCTTGTGCTCCTAATTTAAGATGGTTAAGGAAAATTATTAAACTGTATGATCTTCAATTGGTGGTTGTTGTTGAACCTAAGTTAAGGGTAGAGTTGATTTCTGATATTAGAATTAAATTGGGGATGGATTGTTGCATGTTCAATCATTGGGGTTCTGTTTGGCTTTTCTACCGGTCGTTGTTTACGTGTCAGATTACTGGGGAGTCTCCCCAACATTTAACTATTGGAGTTCAGTCTCATCTTTTCCAAGACTTCATTATTTTGTCTTGTATACACGCGAAGTGTCCGGAGCAGGACAGAGAGGATTTGTGGAATGCACTTTTGCCGGATAAACCCGCCTTCAACCCTTGATTTTTGGTGGGGGATTTCAATGTGATCACAAATACCGAGGAGAAGAGGGGTGGATTGCCATTGAGACCGTCGGAGGGATTAGACTTTCTGAATTTTATGGCGTTGGCCGGTGTCAGTGATACGGGATTCTCTGGGTCAAGGTATACCTGGTGTAATAATCGTTCGGGAACGGCGCGGATCTGGAAGCATCTGGATCGCTTACTTTAGTGTGGGCATGCTTTGGAGCTTCCGTACCAATTTATGGTGCAACATTTAGGCCGTGACCCGTTGGATCATGCTCCCTTGTTGCTATCGGTGGATACGAGGCTAGACAATAAACCCAGGCCGTTTCGTTTCTTAAACGTCTGGACCACTCATCCTGGTTTGTTGGAGGTTATCAAAGATTATTGGACTCATCCAGTGTATGGCTCTCCTTTGCAAGTATTGGCCTCGAAGTTAAGGAATGTTAAAAATGCCCTCAAGCAATGGTCTAGGACGACATTCGGGGATATTTTTGAAAGGGCACGTAGTGCAGAGCGTGTGGTAACCGAGGCTGAGATAGCATACGACCTGGATCCTACTGAGCAGCGACGGAGCGAGTTACATCATGCTCGAGCTCGGTTGCGCCGAGCGCTTGTAGTTAAGGAGAGTTTTTGGAGACAAAATGCGCGGGTGAAGTGGCTTTCGGACGGAGATAGGAACACCAACTATTTCCACTCCTTGGTTACGGAAAGGAGACGTAAGACAGTAATTCATTGAGTCAGGAGTACCGCTGGAGAGTGAATCGAGGGGAATGCCAAATTGGGGAGGCGGCGGTGGGTTTCTTTAAGGAGCTTTTCACGGCAGAGGGGGATCTTCCCTCCCTTACCGGTCTGGAGATCATACCTAAACTGATAACGGACCAGGAAAACTCACGGTTAACGGATATTTCATCTCTTACAGAAGTTAAAGACATAGTCTTTGCTATGGATGGAGAGAGCGCAGCAGGCCCGGACGGGTTTACAAGGAAATTCTTTACCTTTGCTTGGGAGGTGGTGGCATCGGATTTATACCGGGCGGTTGTCAGCTTTTTTTGCGGTGCTGAACTACTTAGGAGTATCACGGCTACCTCAATTGTGTTGCTGCCAAAAGTAGAGAACCCCAAGATTTTAATCATTTTCGGCCGATCAGTCTGTGCAACTTTACTAACAAAATCATCTCCAAGCTGTTATCGGCAAGGTTGGCGATGACATTACCCCGGATTATATCTCCACAGCAAAGCGGGTTTGTCCAAGGGAGGTAGATTACAGATAATTTCTTGTTAGCTCAGGAGTTAGTAGCCGATATCGGGAAATCAAATCGTGGTGGCAACGTGGTCATCAAGTTAGATATGATGAAGGCTTATGATAAAGTCTCATGGCCCTTTCTCCTACAGGTGCTACGGTATTTCGGATTCAGTGAGACCTGGATAGACATGATCTGGCGCTTAATATCGAATGTGTGGTTCTCGATACTTGTTAATGGCGGTTTGCATGGCTTTTTCAGATCTTCACTAGGTTTACGGCAAGGGGATCCCATTTCACCATCCTTATTCGTTATTGGAATTGAGGTGTTGTCTAGAGCCCTCAACACGCTACACACACAAAGGGGATTTACTCCGTTTCAAGTACCTCCTCATTGTCCTATAATTACGCATTTGGCATTCGCCGATGATGTGATTATCTTTTCCAGTGGGGTAAAGTCATCCCTACGTCTGATTAAACGGGTTCTGGATGATTATAGTGAGGCATCAGGTCTGCGGATCAACCCTTAGAAGAGTTGTTTCCTTACTCATCCACGGGCACCATCTCAGAGGACAGCGGTTGTTAACCAGATACTGGGGTATAATAAACGAGTCTTTCCAATACGGTACCTTGGTTGTCCCTTGTATACCGGAAGGAGCAAGAAGGTTTACTATACGGATACATACAATGGGGTGGCGAATCGGATTTTGAGTTGGAAGAACCAGATTTTATCGCCAGGAGGCAGGGTGGTGTTAATTCAGAGCGTGTTAGCCTCTATGCCAATTCACTTGCTGGCAACCGCGTCTCCTCCAAAAGGGATGTTGATGGTCATAGAGAAATTGTTCGCCAAGTTCTTGTGGGGATCTTCGAATTCGGGGGACAAATTCCATTGGATACGTTGGGCAGATCTGTGTCGGTCGAAGGATGAAGGAGGTGTAGGCCTGCGGGGGTTGAAGCAGGTCTACGACTCATTTTCCATTAAACTCTGGTGGAAATTTCGGCAACAACAATCATTATGGGCAAAGTTTATGTCCCAAAAGTATTGCGCAGGCCAGCACCCTTGTCTTGCTGATGTTGGGCATCGGGGATCCCAAGCTTGGCAGAGGATGGTCACAATGCAGCGTTTTGGGGAGGAGAATATTAGTTGGGTAGTTTGGGAGGGTGCTTTGAATTTTTGGCATGACAATTGGATGGGGTCAGGTGCACTTTACGACAAGGTGGAGGTCTTTTATGATCATTCGGTAGTTGATTTTATAGATCGGCGGGCCTGGAATGTGGACATGCTCCATCAATTCTTGGATGGAGAATTGGTTAGGTAGGTTTTGGAGATTAACCCTCCTACTGATAGGGGCAATGATACAATGGTATGGGCATTGACGAACTCGGGTGTTTTTTCCACTGCATCGGCTTACTCATTGATCCGTCAATCCAATGACAGCTCTTGGCTTTTTGGCCGTATATGGTAGCAGGGTCTTCCAGTCAAGGTTTCTTTCTTTATGCTGCGACTGCTACAGGGGAGGCTCCCTCTTATGGATCGCCTAAAGAGGTTTGGGGTTTGTGGCCCATCTAGATGCTTGTGTTGTCAGAATCCCCAAGAGGAGGACTTGAATCATGTGTTTTGCTCAGGAGAAGGGGCACGATTGGTCTGGCATCACTTCGAGAGTACTGCTGGTGAGTTTAGTGGGATGCATACGGTGCGTCACATGGTGTGGTTTTGCTGGTTAAGGAGGTGGACTAATGACCGTGTAAAGTTTTTACAGAATATACTTCCTTCGGTGGCATGCTGGGTTTTGTGGAAGGTTAGGAATGAAGGGGTGTTTGAAGATCAAAAGATGAGGATCGGGGTTATGGTGACTCGGATTGTTCAGTTTCTGCATGATTTGCTTCAGTCACAGTTCCCGGGGGTGCAGTGTTCTGCCCCTACTTGGGAAGGGTTGCTTCTCGAGTTGGGTAGTCATCAAAGGCGGATGGTTATTAGGCCAGTTTACTGGGTAACTCCAAGTGGAGGCTATAAGTTAAATTCAGATGGATGCTCTTGAGGGAACCCAGGAAGGAGTGGGGGGTGGGCTTGTGTGGGATAGTCGAGAAAATTTTGTATTCGGCTACGCGGAGCCCTTCGGGGTGCTAACCAGCATGCAGGCGGAACTTCGAGCGTTGCTATGGGGCGTTAGACATTGTGTGATTCGAGGGTGCTTGGAGTTACACTTAGAGGTGGGCTTTCTCACCCTGGTTCAGATTGTTCAAGGGACTAGTGCTTGTCCTTGGCATTTACAGAGAGATCTGGATGAGTTGATGATGTTCAAGCAGTATTTCAACTCGATCACACACTGCTATAGGGAAGCAAACGCACCGGCAGATCGTCTGGCAAATTTTGGTGCTGACTCTAGCGCAGGTCATGTGTTTAATACATTCTCAGAATTGCCGCAATTGGTCTGGGGGGCTATTAGATTAGATCGATTAGGATTTCCTACGTTTCGTACACGGTGTCTGGCATGAATGGAATAAGAAGCAGGAAAGGCCAATGGAGATGAAAGTGGCTGTTAGAAAAACATCAAGGAGGGAAGATTGACCGCTGATCTTCAAAGATCATCATTCAGACTCACTGGAAGACATCCTGATATGGAAAACAGAAGATTTAATCTTAGTTTCAGTTTTTAAATGTTTAAACTTTCACTAGGTTGTAAATTTATTGTCAAATTGTGGATTGATGGCAGGGAGTTTCATCCTTTTTTAAGGGAAAACTCTGCCGAAATTTTTATAAAATAATAAAATTTCAATTTAAAAAAAAACAATAATGACTGCAGGATTATGTGCATTTATGCATAGAAGTACCATAAATGTTTGAAGAAAGCCAGTAACACTCCCAGAAAATTGTAACAAGATCGAAAGCCAACCTATTAGTAAAACCAATTAAGGCAAGAACAGGCCTTGAAATCCTTAAAGAAGCACAAATGGAGTTCCTCAACTGCACTCTCTTTGCACTAGAGTTCCGATGTTGCATGGAAAGCATTTTGAATTGCTGTGATTATGCCCCCTAGAGGATACTTTTCAGGGTTTGATGGTAAATATCCAGCTTCGTTCAGAACTTGCTGCTCTCATGTCCGACACAAATGTTATAGAAACGAGTAAGCAAACAAGCAATACCACTCAAATTCATACAGAATAGACATTTAGTCTAGTGTTTAAGTAATTTTGTGTGTGTGCGTGTGTGTATAAAAAGGCCTTCATAAATAATGGTTGCCACTAATTCAAAAAATTTTTATTCTTTCTCACGCTAAACCAGAAAGTCGTTATGGAAAATTGCTTGTGCGTTCAAATTGGCAAGTTAGGTGGAAATAGTACAAATAATATGTTGTAAATCAAAATTTCATCTATCTCAAACTTGCAGAGGCAGTTCCAGCCAGTACCGCATCTTAGATTTCTGAATGCACAAGTGATCATACATGCGGAATATCATGGTAGAAGAACCAAATTAAAAAAAAGAATACCATCAGAACACACTTCGTAGCTCAAATCATCTATTAACCTAGAAAGAAACCTGAGAACAAAATCCGTCAGGACATTGTAACCCTAATTAACTTGTCTATACCCTGCAATCTTGGTTTCCCTTAAAAGACTGAGCTTGGGTTTCTTATCCCACCAGCTCCTCGGTTCACTTGAAGGACTTGAGGGCTTCTTTTCCCACCAACTTAACTTATTCTTTCCCAAGATTTTGTTTTTGTCCACTTCTTGAAAATAGTATCATGCAATATCAACTTAGTAATCAGGGAAGGGGTATTCTTGCTATCTTCTTCCAATGCTCTTCAATGTGTACTTAGCCACAATTATGAATTCAACCATTTTAATTGGCAATAAACTATTGTAATAATCAAATATCGCACGCCTAATTAATCACAATGAAATACACAAAGCATACAAATACCAATAAATAAGAGAAACAGTTAAAATAAGTTCGATTTCACAATTATTTGTAGAACCAAATCTTTAGCTTTGACTAGAAAAGGGGTTTAGTTGCTCCTCATTGAGAAAATTCCAGTAAAAAAATGAATAAAAAAATTGATGTAGCAGTCAGCAGATGAGAGAACTAGCCGAACCCTACTTCTAACTCTTTTCCTATTTTTTAAACTATAAAATAATAACCCAATTCCCATAGGAAAAGAATTTCTAAAATAGACAATAGTGAATTAATAAGTTTTCTAATAGAAATTGGAAGCTTGCGCCTAGAGTAAAGTCCCGTCCAAAGCTTCAGCGAGAATTCAAGATTGGAAACTTGTGCACGTGAGAGTCCCGAACTCTCCAAAACTGGATATATGTCTTCTGGAAATTCGCCCACTTTAATTCCTTTTTGTCACTAATTCCCACAAATAGCATCAAATACAAAATATAAATAAAATCTATCAATTAGCACAATATTTGACCTAAATAAAGAGAAGATATTCACAATTTTAATAGATATTATGCAACCTATAAAAAGTTAAAGTTGACAAGAGAAGAAAACCAGTTCTTATAATGCATGAGACAGTTATGGGCACAGCTTGGCAACTCCATCTATGATCCTCAAGCAAAGGATATAAGAAGCTCAATGTTAGCGGTGATTCTCTTTAAAATACTACCGACCATTTAATACCGGTGCTAAACATTATTCACTGAGGAGTGACTGCTTCATTTTCACTACGTGCAATTCATATAATTTTAATTACTTATTCTTATTATTACTGTTCAAGTTAAATTTCATCTATTAGATTCAATGAGTGCTGCATGAAGAAAAACTTAGGGGCCATAATGTGTAACGCCCAACGTCAAAGACCACAAAGCATAAATCCTCAATACTCTCCTTCAACAATATCAGCAAAGTCTAAAATTTCACCATGGCAAGATATGTGCTGTTGTCTTTCTTAATCTTTAACGTTAAGTATCACTAAAAAGGAAAACTAGGTATGACACTCAAGAGGTAAAGCAAGAGATGCAGGGGCATAAAAGCGCTGAAGATGGAGGCACCATAGTCATGGAAATCTGACAATAGTTCCACAAATTCTAAAAGTGAGGCAAAAGTGACAAATGTTTCCTCTGGTTCTCACGCTGCATACGCCCTTCAATATATAAATATATAACTTCAACAACTCTCAAAAATCAATTAAAGGTTCTACCCAAAAAAATAAAATTAAAAATCAACTAAAGGTCTTAAATTCTTTAGGTATCATCTATCTGCCAGCACAATTCCATTTCTAATTTGAACTATAAAAGTATGGGCCCTAAAATTCATCATAATCATAGTTCAAAGTAGCGGTCGTGGTCACAATTGTTACTATTCCACATCCATCTTGACATATCAGTTGTGATCTCAATGAGATGCATATTTTAAAGCATCTAGTATTCTAAAAATTGTGAAAATTTATTAAAAATATAAAAAACTATGCTAAACAAAAAATAATAAATAAATAAGCAAAAGAAAATGAATTCAAGAGTTACATTTGTGATGGGGGAAGGTCAAAATTTACCCTCAAGCATCCCCCTATACCTAGTAAAAACTGATTGCGAGTTTAACTTTATTCTTCTAATTTTAAGGGCAAAAAATGAGTTAATTTATGCTAAACACATAACATGCATTTTAATTAATTAGAGTAGAATAAAACACCTAAACATAGCATGATAAATAGAAAAAAAAATCAATAAAAACAAGATGAATAGTTCCAAAGCTTCCATTTAAAAGCCATGAAAAAACATACTTGTGGCCCACTCGATCGCATTTGGTAACAATCAAGAGTAATTAAGACAAAAAAAAAAAAAGGAAAGGAGAAAATAAAAATAAAAATACAATAATAATATGGGTTACATCATCGTTAAAAAACTAAAATTAATTACAACTTAACTTAACAAATGACAAACTAATTAAACTAATAGCTAAGCAGTTAACTATTAAGGACCTAATTGAAAACATAAAAGTAAAGTATAGGGAAATATTACAAAGTACAAAAACTTGGGAGCCAACATTAAAAGTAAAAGAAACTAGGAGGACTAATGCTGCAATTTCTAATACCGGTTCATCTTCTCGACACGAAACAGCTTAGGGATGGCTTGCGTGGATCTCGGGTTTCAAGTCATCTCAAAGACAACTCGGTCCAAGTTGACCGAGTCTTTTCAATTTCTCAAGAGTTTTCCTCCTTGGATGCGACTCCAAAGCATCTCAGAACGTGAGTCTCCATTAAAGATGGCAATGGGGGCGTGTGCCGGCGGGCACCCGCACTGCCGGGGTAGAAATGGGGCAGGGGCAAAATATTTCCCCCAACCTTAAAATGGAGTAGGGGGTGGGGAAACATACACCCGCCCCGCCCCCCGCATACAATAAAAATATATATATATATATAATACAATTCTAAATTTCCTAAAGTTGCACCCTTATTTACAAGTACATCGCTAGTCAGTGTCAACGCCTGCCACAACGACTGAAGAAATTTCTTGAACTATTGTTGATTTGTTTCTAACGCCCCCCCCAAAGAATAAACTATCCAATTCCAACCTGTTTTGCTCCTAACCCTTTTTTATTTCGATCGGTTCCCTTCCTCCGCACTGAATGTAACTTGACTTGTTATGCTTTATTTCTATCTTGATAACTTTTTAATCTTATTTAACATTGTTTACAATTGTATTATTGTAAATAAACATTTTATGATAAGTTGATTTCTTCCCCCGTGGGGGAAATGGAGCGGGGGCGGGGGCGACGGATGGGGCGGCGGACGGGGGGAGTTATTTGACAACGGGGCGGGGGGTGGGGGAAGGATCCCCCGCCTCAACCCCGCCCTATTGCCACCCTTAGCCCCCATTGAGTCTTTGAATCATGATTATAATATGGGATAATTTCACAAACCCCCCCTAAGGTTTCTGACACTTGCACTGGGACCCCTCCAGGTTTTAAAAATTTCACCTAGCTTCCCTGGCAGAGTATGGGGTCCATTGCTGACATGCAGAGCGCTGAAATGACCTATTTGTCCTCAGAGGATGGCTTAGATGACTGGCGTTAACTAAATTGACAAATGCATCTGGAGGTTGGTAATTACATTTAACTAGAATAACAGAAATTTAATGTTTAATGAAGGTGATTAAAAAACCATTACTCCTAGGCGCCAATAGAAGAAGTAATTTGGCGCCAATTTCTGATGATAAGCGATGTGACAAGGCTGATTGAACAGATGTATCTTGCTTTGTAGCTACAAAACCTCAGAAAACATGTCTTAAAACTAAATGTTAAGAAACGGGACAATGAAGAAGGCAGTGGAACTCAAGTGAAGTTGTCTTCATCTGGTGGAAGTTAAGCTTCTTAAAAGCAGAAATTAAGGTACCAATTTCCATTTTCTTCATGCAGTACTGTAATGCAGTGTTGTAATGAATCATGTTAAAAAAGTGCATGTTATGTAGGGGTGAGCAATTACGATAATTACTAAATTACAGATTGAAATCGATTTGAATTTGGTAATTCAAACTCGGTAATTCGGTAATTCGATCGGTAAGTCGGTAATTAGTAAGAATCAAATTAGGGTCGAAAATGATTTTGGAGTTTTGAATTCGGATTTACCAAATTCGAATTTATTTCAGTAAAATGGTAAAATATTACCGTTTTCAAATTCAAAATTCCGAATAAAGTTTAATATAAAATAAATATATTCAGAACTTCAGATGCTTAAAGAAGTGGTTTTTACTTCTAGACAAACAAGCAAAATGATTGCTTGTCATGATTGTGTCCAAGTGCCAAGGCCAGGAAATAATTGCTTGTCATTATTATGCTTTTGACTAAGTTGATTACTTGATTACTGATTAGTGCTAAACTCGTATGTCATTTTCTAAGTGAATTCATATTTGAATGAGGAGTGTGAGCAAGATGATGAGAGATTTGATATCTTGTTATGGTGGAAGGCCAATAGCCTTAGATTTCCAATCCTTTCCAAAGTTGCTCGTGATGTGTTAGCAGTCCCAATTTCTACCGTGGCCTCCGAATATGCTTTTTTAGTACCAGAGGTCGTGTTCTTGATACATTTAGGAGTTCTTTGACTCCTAATATTGTGCAAGATTTAATATGTGCTCAAGATTGGTTTCGGTCCTCCAAGACAGAATTAAACGTAGAAGAAAATCTGGAAGAGCTTGAAGCCTTCGAATCTGGTAAGCTATCAAAATTTTTATTGCAAATTTTGAAGTATTTCTTTGTTTCTAATAATTGCTTTTATGATACTTGATAAATTTTGTTTGTTCTTGTAGAGTTGCTGAAGACCGGAGTTGAACCAGCTATAATTGACCTTTGAGAGGACACAAATGCTGAAGTTTGCATTTTGAGAGTTGAATCAACTCTTCTTGAAAGTTGCAATTTCTGGACAATTGGCTTTCTGGATTGTGGAGTGTAGTTTATCATTTCTGGACAAGTTAATTTAGACTTTTATCTCTGTTGAGTTATGATTGCTAGATTGATTTATAATTTTATAGTGTTGTTTCATGAATTTTATTTGTGGACCAGTTAATTTCATTGAGTTAATACTTTTATGGACTGTGGAGTGTGAATTTTAGTTTCATCAGTTTGTAATTTGTGGATCAGTGATCCAATTATTATGTGTGTTATAAATTGTGGAATATCAGTACTCATCATTAGTTTATGTTTGTTTCATTGTTTGTGGCTCAGTTAATGTAATAGTATTGCTATTTGCTGATAAAAAATGGTCCAAAGAATTTGTTTTCTGAAATTCGGTTAAATCGGTAAATGTCCATTTTTCGAATTGAAATCGGATTGAATTCGAATTCGGTAATTTCTATTTCGAATGTGAATTAGGTGGAATTTTCCTAGAACTGGTGGCTGTCAAACTACCAAAGATAAAATTTATAATGATACCTACTCCCAAAACTGAATGAGTATAGTAGTGAGTAGGGTCGTTTCTACAGGGAACTGGTAGATTTATCACACATAGATAATTGGGGAATTTTTAAAAGAGAGAGAGATAAATGAAACAAATTAAAGACTTAAAATCACTAAACGAACAATCACAATGAATGCAATAACTCAAGAATGAAATAAGCAATTAATTGACACAACCTAGTCAAGGAGATAATCTCGGCACCGGTTCACACAATTGATCATAGATACCAGGGATAATTCACACGTTCACAAATAAATTGGTTCTAGCAATTTAGCAACCGCCAAACTCTCAATCTGTCCTTAATTATATGGTAGTCCAGAGATGCTCTTAAACTATCCTCTTGTAAATTAGAAAACCCCAAAGACGCTCGAAGGATTTAATCTAATCACAGATTTAGGAATTAGAGAGACCCAATTCTAATTAACAAACACACATGCAGGTTCATTTAAACTAAATTAATTATTCCCACGACTCAGATTAGACTGCTTGCGAGGCAATGAAATTGTGCCGTTCGCCACTAATTAAAATCAATCAAGTGATACGCACCCTTGTCCTAATTGACAGTATACTATTCAGACAACTAAACAACTGGCCACATTGATCCAATAAATCCAAACAATAATAAACTATTAAATTAGAGAATAATTAAATACCCACAAACGCAGAATTTAGAATAATAAAAAAAATAATCTCACAATTGTTTGTGTTCCGGCCCTTGATTACTCCTCAACTAGATAAAGAGATTAGCCTTGCCACATAACGACGAAGCAATTCAGAGTTTTCATGGAGATTTTGCTGAATGAAAAACGAAGTGAAAGTGATGAAGCCGCTAGGCTACTAGCAATGATAAAAGCAAAAGCAGAGAAAAGAAAAGTCCAAGACCCAGATAATCTCTAGTCTATTGCTGTCTTCTTTATATTGTTTGCGCCGCCGCTTCTTTTGCTTGACTAATTGGAACTTTTCTTTCCAAAGGAAAGCTTCCTTATTTCTCTCCTCAACTTGTTGCCAAAAGGCTGCTTTTTTATTACTCTCCTTTCTCATCTCACGCAGGTTCAGAATTTGTTTCCAAAGAAGGGTGGTAATTCCAGGGATAGGACCGCGGTCCGTCTTTTTCACGCAACTCTGCCATGTCTGGCATGGGCACGCCAGAGAAGGCCTAGTCTTCTGGAAATTCACTTCTTTTTGTCACTTTTAACACCACTCGCCTGCAAATAACACAAATACCAAATCTGGGCAGAAATTCAGTGACTTGCACAATAAGTGACCAAAATTAAGACCAAATACCAATGAATAAACATTCAATTATCGCCCTATCAAATCCCCTCACACCAAGACAATGCTTGTCCTCAAGCATCTTAAAGCTCAGAGATACAATCACATTTACACACATGTAGCAGTCCACCATGCGAGTACAAATATCTTATTCCTCTAACAATGTTATCAAATTCAGAGTATTGTAAGACTTACTCCTCTCTCTTAGAATGGAATATGATTACTCGCCACTCCGACATGAAACACAAAGGGTCACTCGCACCACACAATGATGTTACCATATGCTTGCTAATATATCACATCGCTACCACTGAAACCAAATTTCATGCAAAAATCAAAGGGTCTTTATGCGGGTTGTAATGGGGTTGAAGCACGGGTAGGATTAAATAGGTAATTTAGGCTCAGTATGTCCAAGAGAATGCCACTGACCTACTGCATGACTTCCAGTTTCCTTCTTCATTCCACTGATCTTTCCAAAGCATATCCATAAATTCCCCAACAATAGCAAGTGCAAGCGCAACCAAGGACTTCACCTAATTATGTCAACAAACACATATGGACAAAAGCACTCTCTCTCTTTTTTTTTTGGGAAGGCGTGGGCACACCTTGGAACCCATAGTTTTCTGCTCCCCTTTTTCTTCTTCTTTTCTTCTTCTTTTTTT
Source organism: Coffea arabica (assembly GCF_036785885.1). Lineage (NCBI taxonomy): Eukaryota > Viridiplantae > Streptophyta > Magnoliopsida > Gentianales > Rubiaceae > Coffea > Coffea arabica. The sequence continues at coordinate 34,956,668 of NC_092314.1, forward strand.
TTCTCTTTTTTTTTTAAATGCGCATAGCTACATGTAACACACTTGCTTACTTCACTTGTCTCATTTCAATCCAATTTGAACTCATCATGCATTGAAATCAAGGCATTCCTTTGACACAGGGTGGAACAAAGAACGTTTGAACACGAGAGGTTTAGGGGTGACAAAATGGGTTGTAGACAAAGAAAAAGTCTAGGTTCAACAATGGTCATCTAGGGAAGATTGGAATAGGGTTGGTCTTTAGAAAGCTAAACACTGGTGAACCTAAGTGCCCTTATCCTTTTAATGCATCAAACTCGGAGATATGGTCTTGACATGCACAACAAAGCAAGTTCTAGAACAATCAAATTAAGTGTGATATCACTCAAAGAAAGAAAATCGAGCACCTATCAATACAGAGCCCAATAGCTCAATAGCTCACAATAGGGTATCAACAGTCAAAACTTGCAAATTTCCTCATTTAATTCTATTTTCCAGAAAATAAGACATTTATCCACATAATAACACTGCTCATGCGGGTAGAGTAAGTGCAATCATCATCATAGCATAAAGTCCTAGACATTATCAATCGAATCCACACCTATTCTTTTTGTTCCTTTTTCTGAGTTTTTTTTAAAAATAAAAACCTAAAGAGTTAAAACTATCTATCAAACCTAAAAGGCCAGAGCTAAAACTAGTCCCCCTACACCAGAATTCTACATTGCCCTCAATGGAGCAAGGAAAAAGAAAAGATAACAAGGAAGGGACTGGAGCTTCCCTGAGGGCCACGAAGGTACGATAGCACTATGGAAGCGGAGGGTGAGGAGGCTGAAAGCCAATGTGGGCGTAGAAGGAGGCTTGATTCCCTGCCTGGATACGGGTGAAAACTTGCAGAGCTGCGAGACGGGCATCCAGGTGCGCTACCTGGTCACCCAAATCAGTGACCGAGTCCTGTAGGTGACGGAACTGAGTGTCCCAAGACGACGGGGCAACGGAAGAGGAAGGACCCTCCTGGGCTTCGTCTGGCGCCGTGGAAGGAACTCGTGGCTGAGGAATACCCTCTCCAGGAGATGTGAACTGATAAGCATCCCCCACTTTGTGAATGACCCCTATCCTCTCAAGGTTGCGCAGGTCCAAAGTCTCAAGCTCGCGAGCCAAAATAGGCTTATGCTCCTTATCGAGATCGAGGACTCCCAAGCGGGTGGCCAAATAAGTAATGAGGGAGCCCATAATCAAGGGCTTATGCCACTTCCTAAGGACGGACTGTAACTGAGAGGCCATCCAGCAACGAAAATTTACCTGAACCCGATTACGCATGCACCAGAGGAAATAGAACTCGGCCTTGGCAAGAGTGCCGAAAGAATCCTTCCGACCCGAGAAGTTATAGGCCAGAAACTGATGAATAACCTTCAGCACCGGATCTTTAAGATACGAGGCGTTGGACTGACTCGGATAGTAGAGTTGCCTGTCAGTAGACCACTCCCGCCAGATCTCGATGTAGTAAGTGGCGAAAGGGCGAGTGTAGTCGCACATACTATTGACATAAGCGTTGGAGGCGATAGTGTCCTCACTCACAATGCCCAACAACAAATTAAATTCGTTGATAGAATGGGACTACTGGGTGCCCCTCAGATGATACGTGATGACCCCCGGGGAATCTAAGACGAGATCAGCGGACTGCTTGAACTCGAAAGTGGCGTAGAACTCAAAGCAGAGCTCCTCATACGCTGGACAGTCAATAACCAGGAACTTACCCCACCCTATGGCAGTAAACAATTGTTCCACCTCCCGAGCAATATTTAACTAAACAGGAGTTGGGGGTGGAAACATTTGCACGAAACGAACGGATGGGGCACCAATGAGTTCAAGCGCTGCTGTTGCTCCAGATTGAGGTCCTTCAGAGGTTCCCCCCATACTCTAGGAGACAAAGTACTCCTGGACAGTCCCAAACGGGACCGAGTAGAGGGTTGGATCGGGGCCCGCCTCTTTCGAGGGTTGGAGCTCGATGCCCCAGAGGTAGCAGCTTGCTTTGGAGGCATGGGGGTAAATAGGATAATTTCAAAGGCAAAGAGTGACAAAGAAATGCCAAATGGAGGTAGGGGACCACAAATACAATACCCACAGTCAACAAATAAAGCACGAATAGATAACAGAGCACCCACTAGTGTGTTTGTGACAATGAAAAGGAAAGAAAAGCAGTCAAGAAATCCCAAAATAGCAGTCAACAGGCAACTATCCCAGACCAATAGACGAGTCACAAACCCACAAGTATCAAATAATTAGCCCCACCACCCCAAATCGAAGTCACCAGGAACTAAAAGAGGAAAGTAGGAGTACCACTGAGTCACGCCGTGAGGAACGGCCAGGGCGTGGGGAGACTGCGCGACGACGCGTGAGCTGCGTGCGACTGGCCTGGGAGAGGGGACGCGGCCCGGTGGCGGGCGAGCTGCAGTAGGCGCAGATCTGGAATGACTGCAGCGAAAGTGGCGTTACAGAGGCGGTTCGCCACTCGGGCCGAGCGGGTGGTGAGTAAGCGGAGTGGGTGGCGGCCGTGGGTATGGCGACGCGAGAGGACCGCGGCAGAGGGCAGGGGTCCTGGTGTGCGAGTGTGGCGTCGGTGGGTGCGATCTGAACCAGAGGACGGAAGCAGTGGCGTCGGCAGGCGCGCAGCGAGCCTGTCGTGGATGGCAGCGAGGGGGCGGCAGCCGTGGGTATGGGGCGCGGCGTGCGTGCTTGGGATGGCGACGGCTGGGAGATCGGGTTAAGGACTGGGGTAGAATAAGGAAGACCAAAAAGGAAAAGACAAAGAAAAGAATGAGAAAAATAGGAAAAGTTAGGAGAAGTAGGGAAAAATTGTGGGGCACTATTGGGGTAGCGTGGACACGCCTTGGAGTGGAGAGTCATCTGACCAAGGGCTTGGAGCATGGCCAATGTGAGATGTTGTTCGGCGTGGGCACGCCTTGGAACCGAAAGTTAAGTGGGCACTACTGTCGTGGAACTGGACATCGGACTGCACCGTGTAGAGCGTGGGCATGCCTTGAAAGTGTAAGTTCTCTGTTCACCAGCTAATACAAAAGTCAATGTGTGGTGAATTCAAGGCGCAGGCATGCCATGTAACGTAAAGTCGTCTGCTCCAAAATTTGTGCCCCTAACCTCATACAAAACTGTACCAAGCACATCCAAAGCCTACAAAACAGGTCGTTCATCAATAGGTCTCCTAAGAACTTGATTTAAAACACACAAACAAGGAATAAGAACTCAAGAAACGATTAAAAGATGAAACTCTTGGGTTGCCTCCCAAGCAGCGCCTCTATTTAACGTCTGTGGCTAGACGATAGGGAGATCAACACTTAATTAGAACTGGGTCGAGTAGATGGACTTCCTCCACAGTACCAATTTCTGAAATATCTAAAAATGGTTTGAGACGATGGCCATTCACCTTAAAACTCTTGTCAGTCTCTAGACTCCTAATCGCAACCGCACCATTTGGAAACATGTTGACAACAACATACGGTCCAATCCACCGGGACCGCAACTTACCTGGCATGAATTTCAACCGTGAGTTAAATAGAAGCACCTTCTGCCCTATAGAGAAATGCTTAATGCGCACTAATTGATCATGGAAAGATTTCGTGCGCTCTTTGTATAGTCGGGCATTGTCATAGGCGTCCAAACGGATTTCCTCCAACTCCTGAAGTTGGAGTCTCCTTTCCTTTCCAGCTCTATCCGTCTTTAAATTGCACTGTTTAACTGTCCAAAATGCCCGATGTTCAACAGCCACAGGTAGATGACACATTTTACCGAAAACCAGCCTATACGGAGACATTCCGATTAGTGTCTTATATGTCGTACGATACGCCCATAGTGCATCATCCAATCGGGTATTCCAATCCTTACGACTTGGGTTGACCGTTTTCTCCAAGATACTCTTGACCTCTTGGTTAGAGACCTCAGCTTGCCCATTAGTCTGCAGGTGGTAGGCCGTATTAACTCGATGATGAACCCCATACTTACGCATTAGGGCCTCAATGGTGCGATTACAGAAGTGAGTGCCTTGCTCACTGATGATTGCCCTGGGTACTCCGAATCTGCTAAAAATATGGGACTTGAGAAATCCTGCAACAACTCGTGAATCATTAGTTCGGGTAGCTTTTGCTTCTACCCATTTGGACACATAATCAACGGCTAGCAAGATGTAAAGAAACCCGAAAGAGCTAGGAAAAGGTCCCATAAAATCCATGCCCCACACATCAAAAATTTCACAAAACAGCATGGGGACTCGGGGCATTTCATCCCGGTGAGATAAACTCCCAGACTTTTGACATTTTTCACAGTTTTTACAGAATACATAAGCATCGCGAAACAAGATTTGCCAATAGAATCCACAGTCAAGAATTTTTTTTGCCGTTCTCTTAGGACCAAAATGGCCACCACAGGCATAATTGTGACAATGAGCAAGTATAGAGGGAATTTCCCCCTGTGGAACACATCGCCGAATAATTTGGTCAGAACTTATTTTCCATAGATAGGGCTCATCTCAAATGTAATATCGGGAGTCCTGGACAATTTTATCCCTTTTACTCTTACTCATACCGTTTGAAAATTTATGACTTATCAGAAAATTAACAATATCAGCATACCAGGGTTCCTCCCCTCTAAACTGAAACAAGTGCTCATCTGGAAATACCTCGGATATGGGTGCCCCTTCTTCCTCTCTGATCAACCGGCTCAGGTGGTCTGCTACTGAATTGTCCACCCCTTTGCGATCTTTGATCTCCCAGTCAAACTCTTGTAGCAGAAGTATCCAACGAATGAGTCTTGGTTTGGATTCTTTTTTCGCCAAAAGATATTTCAACACTGCATGGTCAGAAAAAATCGTTACTTTTGACCCTAATAGATACGATCTGAATTTTTCAAACGCAAAAACAATGGCTAAAAGCTCTTTCTCTGTGGTAGTATAGTTGTGTTGGGCTGGCGACAGTGTCTTTGAAGCATAGTAGATGACATGGCCACACTTTCCACTTTGTTGACCAAGTACAGCTCCCACTGCGTATTGACTGGCATCGCACATTAGCTCAAAGGGCAAGTTCCAGTCCGGGGGTTGGATAATCGGTGCGGTGGTCAGCATACTCTTCAATGCGTCAAAAGATAATCTACAAGCCTCCCCAAAGTCGAATGTCACGTCCTTCTGAAGTAGTTGGGACAATGGGTGTGCGATTCGTGAGAAGTCCTTTATGAAGCGTCTGTAGAATCCTACATGACCAAGAAAACTATGGATCTTTTTAACGTTAGTAGGGTAAGATAAGGTAGTAATCAAGTCAACCTTCGGTTTATCTATTTCAATACCCCTAGATGACACAACGTGTCCTAAAACAATACCTTCCTTGACCATAAAGTGACATTTCTCATAATTGAGGACTAAATTCGTCTCAATGCACCGTTGTAAAACCTTTGTCAAATCGTGTAGGCATTGATCAAAAGAATCACCATAAATTGTGAAATCATCCATAAATATTTCTATACAATTTTCAATCATATCAGAGAAAATACTCATCATGCACCTTTGAAATGTCCCTGGGGCGTTACACAGTCCAAAAGGCATACGACGGTAAGCAAATGTGCCAAAAGGACAAGTGAAAGTGATTTTGTGCTGGTCCTCTTGAGCGACAGTGATTTGATAATATCCAGAGTAACCATCTAGAAAGCAGAAAAAGCACTTACCTGCCAATCGCTCGAGCATCTTGTCGATGAATGGCAACGGAAAATGATCCTTTCTGGTGGCCGCCTTTAACTTCCTGAATTCTATACCCATTCGCCACCCGTTCTGAAGTCTCATAGGCGCCAACTCGTTCTTCTCATTCCGTACAAGTGTAATGCCGGTCTTCTTAGGTACGACATGCACTGGACTCACCCACTCATTATCAGAGATAGGAAAAATTATTCCTAACTCCAACAACTTGAGAATCTCCTTCATAACTACTTCTTTCATTGTTGGGTTGAGTTTTCTCTATCGTTCTCTTACCGATTTCGCCTCTACCTCAAAGAGGATATGGTGCATGCAAACAGAGGGGTTAATGCCCTTGATATCTGCCAACGTCTATCCTATTGCTGGTTTATTCTCCCGCAAAACTCGTAGGAGTTTTTCTTGTTGCACCTCGGTCAAATCATTCGCAATGATGACCGGTAGAGTGTTGTGATCTTCAAGATAGGCGTACTTCAGGTGTTTTGGCAATTCCTTCAACTCCAACTCGGGCGCCTGTTCCACAGAAGGCAAAATCCTCTCAGTAGATGTGGGTAAGGGCAAGAACAAGTCTACTAACCGTCGGGAAACACCGGAAGAGAGTGCAGTGACATGATGGCTTCTAAAATCTCCTCCTCATCCTTACTCTCCACGTCGGTGGTCGTCTTATTATGTTGTAGTACGAACTCCAGCTTGTCTTCCATGAGATTCTGCTCAAGAAAATCTTGGACAATGGAATTAACAATACCAACACAGTTAATAGACTCGGTATCATCGGGGTATTTCATTGCATCAAAAATGTTAAATGTGATTGTTTCCCCGTCAAACTCCACAGACAGGGTACTTTCATGCACATCTATCTTAGTCCTACCTGTACTCATGAAGGGTCTACCTAGAAGGAGTACAGCTGAGTTAACTAAGTTATCATCATTCATGTCAACAATGTAAAAATCAGCCAGGAAGATAAACTCATTCACTTTTACTAAGACATCTTCAACTACACCCTCGGAGTAGACATTGGACCTGTCTGCTAGTTGAATCACCACTCCTGTCTCCTTCAGGGATCCCAAGTTTAAGGTTTTAAATATAGACAGGGGCATAACATTGATAGACGCTCCCAGATCAAGCATACCTCTTTCTATTCTCTTTTGACCTATAATGCATGGTATGGTGAACATACTTGGATCTTTGCATTTCTGTGGTAACTTCTTCTGGAGGACTGCCGACACATTCTCACCTACCCTTACTTTGTCCTGGAAGTTCAACTTGTTTCGGTTGGTGCACAGCCCCTTTAGAAACCTTGCATACTTCGGCAGTTGCCTAATCGCCTCCAGTAAGGGAATGTTAATCTCTACTTTCCTGAACGTGTCCAAAATCTCCTTCTCTGACTCCTCTTTCTTTGTTTTGGTGAACTTGCCAGGAAATGGAGGGTTTATGTCAGAGGTCTTAGGAATGCGCGGTGGGGTGCTTACCTCTTCTTGTTCAGGTTCCTCGGTCACTTGTTCCTTCCCATTTCTTGTTGCTTCCCGTTTGGTAGGGTGAATCTCCTTTCCACTTCGCAGGAGCATTGCACTCGCATTCTCCTTGGGATTGGGGATTACCTGAGATGGTAGTTTTCTCTTGCTATTCTCGAAATTGCTCATTGAGGATGCTAGTTGGGATATCTGCGCCTCTAAGGATCTCATGCCGGCGCGTGTCTCTTGTTCAAACTTTTGTTGGTCCTGCCACATTTGACAAGTGCTCTCAGCTAACGATTTAACCATATCTTCTAGGGACATACCAGTCTGAGATGTAGACGGTTGTTGTATTGGCGATTTCTGTGAAAATGGTTGTTGGAAGCCCGAAGGTTTTGAGCATAGCTGAAGTTGGGGTGGTTCCGCCACCCTGGATTGTATATGGGTGTGTAAGGGTCATTTCTTCTTGGGTGGGCTCCAGACATACCACCCATGACATTGGCCTGCTCATATGGATCCTCCTGAAGAGTTGGACACATGTCGGTTGTATGTTCGGGAGCCGCACATATCCCACATGTTTTTACGGTTTGAGCCTTCCCCATTGCCATCTGTCAAACCAAAGTTGTTAGCTCCATTAACTGATGTACCAGGTCAGCATGATTGACCTTATTGACTCTCCTAGTCATGCCCTCAGACCGGGTCCCAAACTGCTAAGAGTTCTCAGCTATGTTTGAAATCAACAATTTGGTTTCGTCTGGGGTTTTATTAACCAAAGCTCCTCCACTGGCTGCATCCACCATACTCCTATCCATGGGTTGGAGTCCCTCGTAGAAATACTGGATTAACAGTTGGTCAGAAATTTGATGATGGGGGCAACTGGCACACAGTTGTTTGAACCGCTCCCAATATTCATAGAGAGTCTCTCCATTTGCTTGCCTAACTCCACATATCTCCTTTCTGATGTTGGCGGCCCTGGAGGCTGGGAAGAACTTCTCAAGGAATTGTCGTTTTAATGCTTCCCACGTAGTGATGGACCCCGATGGCAAGTAGAACAACCAGTCCTTGGCCTTATCTGCTAAGGAAAATGGGAAGGCATGCGACTTGATTTGTTCCTCAGTGACTCCCTGAGGTCTCATGGTTGAACACACTACATAAAATTCCTTCAAGTGCTTGTGTGGGTCCTCACCTACAACACCACGAAAAGTGGGTAATAAGTGAATCAAACCAGACTTTAATTCAAATGGCTCCTCAGTGTCAAGGTACGTGATGCACAGAGGCTGTTGGTTAACATCCGGGGTTGCAAGCTCCCTCATGGTTCTTTGGGCTGCAATTGTTTCGTTGGGTCTAGGCGAATTTGTTTCCAGTTCAATTGATGCGTCACCAAAGTGAAAGTTTTGCTCAAGTTCAGATGGTTGTGCTATTGAGGTTTGTTGCTTTCGCATCTTTGCCTCCTTTGTCAACCTCCTGGTGGTTTTCTCGATCTCCGAGTCAAACTCGAGTTTTCCTGTACGAGAAGATCGAGGCATAAAACAAGACTAGAGTAGCATGTGCAATAAATCACTTCAAGCACTAGGTCCTCGGTAACGGCTCCAAAATTTGGTGGCTGTCAAATAACCAAAGATAAAATTTATAATGATACCTACTCCCAAAACTGAATGAGTATAGTAGTGAGTAGGGTCGTTTCCACAGAGAGCTGGTAATTTATCACACACAAATAATTGGGGGATTTTTAAAAGAGAGAGAGATAAATGAAACAAATTAAAGACTTAAAATCATTAAACGAACAATCACAATGAATGCAATAACTCAAGAATAAAATAAGCAATTAATTGACACAATCTAGTCAAGAAGATAATCTCGGCACCGGTTCACACAATTAATCATAGATACCAGGGATATATCACACGTTCACAAATAAATTGGTTCTAGCAATTTAGCAACCGCCAAACTCCCAATCTCTCCTTAATTATATGGTAGTCCAGAGACGCTCTTAAATTATCCTCTTGTAAATTAGATAACCCCAGAGACGCTCGAAGGATTTAATCTAATCACAGCTTTAGGAATTAGAGAGACCAAATTCTAATTAACAAACACACATGTGGGTTCATTTAAACTAGATTAATTATTCCCACGACTCAGATTAGACTGCTTGCGAGGCAATGAAATTGTGCCGTTCACCACTAATTTAAGACAATCAAGTGATACGCACCCTTGTCCTAATTGACAGTATACTATTCAGACAACTGAACAACTGGCCACATTGATCCAACAAATCCAAACAATAATAGACTATTAAATTAGAGAATAATTAAATACCCACAAACGCAAAATTTAGAATAATAAAAAAAATGATCTCACAATTGTTTGTGTTCTGACCCTTGATTACACCTCAACTAGATAAAGAGATTAGCCTTGCCACATAATGACGAAGCAATTCAGAGTTGTCATGGAGATTTTGCTGAACGAAAAACGAAGTGAAAGTGATGCGGCCGCTAGGCTACTAGCAATGATAAAAGCAAAAGCAGAGAAAAGAAAAGTCCAAAACCCAGATAATCCCTAGTCTATTGCTGTCTTCTTTATATTGTTTGCGCCGCCGATTCTTTTGCTTGATTAATTGGAACTTTTCTTTCCAAAGGAAAGCTTCCTTATTTCTCTCCTCAACTTGTTGCCAAAAGACTGCTTTTTTATTACTCTCCTTTCTCATCTCACGCAGGTTCAGAATTTGTTTCCAAAGAAGGGTGGTAATTCCAGGGATAGGACCCGCAGTTCGTCTTTTTCACGTAACTCTGCCCTGTCTGGAGTGGGCACGCCAGAGAAGGCCTAGTCTTCTGAAAATTCACTTCTTTTTGCCACTTTTAACACCACTCACCTGCAAATAACACAAATACCAAATCTGGACAGAAATTCAGTGTCTTGCACAATAAGTGACCAAAATTAAGACCAAATACCAATGAATAAACATTCAATTATCACCCTATCAAGAACCATTTACCGAAAATTACCGATTTCAAGCTACCGAATTATCGATTTCGAATTCGATGCTCACCCCTAATGTTATGGAGAAGTTTTTTGCTTGATCAGTAGATATGTCAAGAAACTAAAGACGTTTTTTCCTTCATGCAGTATTGTAACTAAAGATGTTTCTTGAAATTTCATGCACGATGGATGCATGCTGATGTTTTTTGGAAATTTCATTAACTTCCGTTAAAAATATGCATGAATGCATTAGCAAATATGAACTGTAATGATATCAGAAATACCAGTACTTTTGGCAACTGGTCCAATTCTCCAACTTGCATGTGATAAACTTACATGTCTCTGATATGGAAATTATCCCTGCTGATGAAGAGAATAACTTAGTAAATCCAACTACTGTGAACATGCAAGATACTGTGGTTATTAGTAAACATAATAAAAAGACAGTAGCAGTAGAGGTTGATATCTCAGATGATGAGTATGGAGACTCTAGTTCTGATTTTTCATGGAGACACAATCTGCATAGTGACAATGAGGATGAATTAGTTCTAGATAGGGTCTCAAATGATGACAGTGAGGACAATGATACTAATTTTTCTGATTTTGAAGACAATGAAGCAGAAATTCTGGTTCTTGATTCTGAAAGTGAGGAAGGGAATGATCCTACGAGACAATTAATGAGATCAAAGATGTGGATTTACAATCCTAAAGATGACATAGAGTTTGAGAAAGGTCAATTATTCACCAATGTGGATGCATTTAGGGCTGTCTTGAAAGATTATGTTATTCAAAAAGGCTTTTCGCTTCTAAGATTGAAAAATGAGAGATCTAGAGTGACTGCTATCTGCAATGCTAAGGGATGCCAGTGGAGAATACATGCATCACCAGTGGTTGATAATATCACTTTTCAGATTAAAAGTTACCAACCACAGCACACTTGTGTGATGGATAAATACTGTGCTGAAGCCACATCTGATTGGATGGCCAAGAAGCTGGTTAGTGTCATGAGAGATCATCCTAATATGACCAGCAAAGGTGTAGAGGCAGAGTTGAGGAAGTATGGTGTGAAGCAAAGTAAAATACAGATTTTCAGAGCTAAGAACAAAGCACTTAATGAAATAGAAAGCACACATGCTAAATCTTATTCTAAACTTCCAAAATATGCTGAACTGTTAAGGAACAATAATCCCAACAACATTTATAAAATACATTATGATATACCAAATTTGTTAGTTGAGCCTAAATTTTTGAGAATATTAATTAGCTCAAAAGCTGGGATTCCTAGAAGGTTGTAGGCCTTTTTGTGAGATTTGATGGATGTTTCTTAAAGGGTCCATTTGGAGGTGTGCTTCTTTTAGCAGTTGCTTTGGATGCAAACAACAGCATATTTCCAATAGCATTTGCTATAACTGAATGTGAGAACAAGGATACTTGGATGTGGTTTTTCTACTATTTTCAAGAGTTTTTTTGGATCATTTAACAACAACATCCCTTTAACTTTCATGAGTGATAGGCAGAAGGGATTGAATCTTGCTTATGAGGAGATATTTTCTGATGCAACCAGACGGCATTGTTGTAGGCATATATGCAACAATTTCAAGTCTCAATTTCTAGGAATATTACTTAGAAGTTTCTTTTGGAAGGCAGCAAAAAGTTATAATGTTGTTGGCTATAATGAAGCAATGGCAAGTATTAAAGATATTAACATTGCTGCTTGGAGATATCTGGATAAAATTCCAAGAAGTTCCTGGTGTAGGCATGTCTTCTCATCTCAACTTAAGTGTGATCATGTTACAAATAATTTCACTGAATCCTTTAATAATTAGGTTGGTGATCTTAGAGAAAAGCCTATACTGACATTAGTGGATGGTTTGAGGAGAAAGTTCATGAAAAAGTTACACGAGATACCAAAAAGGTTTCACTATGACTGCTAATATCACTCCTAGGATTGCTGAGAAACTCACAGAAATTAGCCAAGCATCAAGAAAATGTGAGATACATATGGCTAGTGAAGACACATTCGAGATTGGTGATCTGGACAGAAGCTACATAGTTAATCTCAGCAAAAGAATCTGTGATTGTGGTGCTTTTCAGATATCTGGAATTCCATGTAAACATGCAGCACTAGGAATTATGTACAGGAGAGAAAAATTGGAATATTACTGTGAAGCCTGGTTCACAAAGGACATGTATTTGAAAGCATACTCAGTAGTGATTCATCCTATTTCTGATATGAAAATGTGGCCTGCTATGCCTGATTTACTCCCAAAAACTGTGTTGCCACCTCCTTTGCGAAGAGCTCCTAGTAGACTAAAAGTAAATCGAAAAAGGGAAACTGATGAGGGAGCTTCCTTTTCACAACCAAAAAGGTCAAGTACTCTTAAGTGTGGCCATTGTGGAGCTTTTGGTCATAATAAGAGGACTTGCAAATGACAACCTATGCACAAAAGGATTGCAAACAGAACCCCTAATGAACTGGTAGTAGTATTGCATAATCATTACTAAACTGCATCATCTTACATTGGTTTTTGTTATGTGCAACTTATTTGAAGTTGTTATCATAGATGACAAATAGAAGAGGCAGACCAGACAGAGGAACGACTAGCACAGGCTTATCAGGAGCTGTTCTTTGGGTAAACTGTTGCCAGTTTTATGTTTCATTCCTTATCTATTACAATTATGTATGCAGAGGTTTCCAGAGACTGATAAGTACTCTCATTTTACAGGATCATGCAGAAGGAGCAGTACCTATAGTTCACTCCAGTCAAGGGAGCAATCCTAGTCCTACTAATCATAATGGAGGTGTTAACGTGCAGAACAATTGTCAAACTACTGCTGCAAGTTCTAACAGAAAGGTGTTAACTTGTATACTATAACTTGTCTAAGAGAATAACAAGTTCAGTGATACAATTTTTGCTCTGAACTTGACTTTCATGCTATTATGTTTACAGAGAGGAAGGCCTGCTTCAAATAATCCTTCTACTTCAACAGTCAGAAGTGCTGGTAGGACCAAAAGTACCAAAATCTACTCCAATCCTTAGGTGCCAGTTCAATTGACTTCTGAATCTGAAAATGCTACATCTGTCAGCATGAATGCACCAGTAAATGTGAACTCCAATAGCATTAGCAGTACCAGCACTTTCAGCAACTGGTTTTGAGTTGCTAGTTCAGACTAGTTAGCATGTAATGATTAGCTTAGCTTCTTTTGAATTTGGTGCTGCTATATGGAAATGTACCAGAAGTTAGGACTGCTGAAATGTTTTGTTAATGCAAGCTCACACTCTCTTATAATATTAGTGGTGCAATCCTCACCATCTGCTATAGAAACTGTCCTGGTAGATGGTGTTTTGTAGTTGTGGATTGCATTGATGGAAATGTTATATGTACTACTGATATGATTATTGCATTTTAGCATGTGAAATGTCACTACTATTAACATTCAGGAGTTATTGTCAAATTAGCATACTGGTGCTATTCATTACCTCATACAATGACTGTAAACTGCTACATACATGGATTTTACATTGGTTTATGTAGCATTCTAACTGACATAGCCTTCTAGTTTCACTTGGATTTCACCACAAAAGGCATACTACAACTGCTACAATGTTGCAGCAGATTTACATGAATTCAGCCAATTGATTTTATTATTTGAATGAAAATAAATAAAGCTAACAGTAGCATATTGGTGATGAGCAACACGTTACCTAAGACACTTGGAGCTGGAAATTGTCTTTGCAGTTCCACGGCAACATCAGATTGCCTTTCTGAAATGTCAAGCACTCTAGCTCTGCTAATATCTCTTTCCCTGTTTGTGTCGTGGTTGCTTCTTCTGCTATTAACTTCTTCTTCTTCTCCTCCATCATACCATTTGAAATATCTGCATTTTGAGCAGCAGAAATACAATTTGTCTGGATTCTTTTCGCTCTCTGATATCTTCACTGTGGCCTTGCAATTGCAGTAGCAATATCTGTTCTTAATAATGAAAGTTGTGGGTGAATTTCAGGATTTTGCTAGTTGGCTTGAAGAGACCATTGAATCTGCTAAATGTTTTCAGCTTAGCCTTCTATTAATGCTCCTCACAATCTTTTGGCTTGAGGATAAAATGTGGTTTCCAGATGTTTATATGCACTTAGAGGTTTCCAAATTTTTGGCCGTTGGAAGATTGCATCAGACCGTTGGCTATTCCTGTCAACTACTGAAGATGTCTTAGTGTAATAGAAGAAATGTTCCTGAATTACATTTATACCCCTTCAACTTTGATAATCATGTCTACCTTTTTATTAACAAGCAATCTTGTACTAATATAGGGAGGAAGAGGGTATTCATACAATATAAAATGTCATCTCTATCATGACAGTAATATTTTAATCCTAATTGGACTGAATTATTATCAAAATTTGAAAAGCAAGGGAGCTAGGTGAAATTTTTAAAACCTGGAGGGGTCTCAGTGAAAGTGTCACAAACCTCAGGGGAGGTTTGTGAAATTATAGAGTAGAAAAAGTGGGACAGGGAAAAGATAATTACCCCATAACAAGCAATTGCCCCCAAATCATGTATTTTACATGAAATGATTGTATTTGAAATCCTTTAACATATTTCATGTCATTTTCTTGGGTGGTTGGATCCATTTTCTAAAACATTATCAGCAAAAAATAAAGAAAACGACGGGTCTATTTGGTTAGAAAATTATTTGAAAAAAATTATCTAAAATAATACTGTGGCTTGCAATATGTATGTGATATAAAAAGTAATTGAAATCTGTATTTATAATGTAAACCCAAAAAAATTAGAAATTCTTCTTACAAATCTTGATAACCAAATCCCTGATTTTCCATTTCTTTTTCATCTTATAACCAAGAACTGGCAAGAGCATTAGGAGAAAACAAAAAGCAACAGTACAATCAAAAAAAGATAAGCAACCATTGCAGTACTAGCACCCCTTGAATAATTTCATTCATTGGGACAATCCGATGGTAACCCACCACCAATTCCTACAAAATCCAGCCATGTGATTATGGGTCCCCAGCACAGCCCCAACGGCTCTTTCTTAAGCGACTCCACATTCACGACCATTGCCCGTGCATTCAATGGCCCTCCCCATCTCAATTCCAACGAGTTTGGACAGCAACCTTCGTGTCTATTTCTTGGCCTCACACATAGTCAGTTCCTATAGTAGGAACTGTCAAACGCTTCCCGATATATGGACGCGTTCGTACTTTAGAAGATGATTGAGAGAGACTCTTTAAATCTTGGGATAATTTCAGAAACCTCCCCTGAGGTTTCTAATAATTTCACTGAACTCTCTTTAGGTTTAAAAAATTATACATACCTCCCTTATTATTTAAAATGATAATTTTACCCTTAAATATTTTAATGAAATTCCTTTATTTGGTATGCTTATATTTAGAATGAATTTTAAAATTATTTTTCATTATTTTTCCTTCTTATTCCTTTTTTTAAATTTTTTGCCAATAAAACTGTAGAATTACTACTATTGCCTCTAGTTTCTATTATAACCAAATATCATTTTTCTCAAAGCTAAAAATCAAAACTTAGTGCACTAAACAAAAGGAAAGAAAATAAAACTTAATTCAAAATGTATCAACTTACCTTTCCCATTTCTAAGAAAATCAAAATGACAAAAAAAATCAGTGTTTACAGGTTGCTTCTCTTTATCAGAATCATAAAGCAGTCTCAGACAAAGATGTATACACCCCAAAAACTTAAAATCTGTTTGATAACCGAATTCAACACTTTAAATTTAATAGGTTTAGATCTTAATATATTTAAGAGAAATTTGCTAAATTGATCCCTAACATTTTCACAAAAATTTTTTTTAGTTTCTAACATTTAAATCAGTCAGAATCGTTCCTAACATATAAATTATGATCCATTTTTGTTCTAATGATCGTATTTGCTCATTTTTTTGACTGAAAATAGCACTCCTCTCTCACGTGGACACATTTTTAGGGGCAAAATAAAAAATTATACTTCCTTACTTTCCTCTCCCCTTCTCCCTGACCCCAATCATCACCACCACGATTATCAACACCGCCCCCTTCCTCTTCCTTACCTCCTCCATCCCTCCTTCCCCTTCCGTCTGTGCCACCACCACCCACCCCCTGGTGCCCCCCTCCATCTATAAACTTATCACCTCCTCCTCCCCCACAAGTATCACCTTCCCCTCCCTTTGGCATAGCACCTCCATCTCCAACTCTTTCACCCTCTCCTCCTCTGCCAATTGTAGTCCCATCACCACTTACCTCAGTTTCTCCACCTCCTCCTGCTATAAAGTCATAGCTCACCAGCCCTTCCTCTCCTGCATTACCTCCTCCACCACCACTTGCTTCTTCGCAGACTCCATTCTTGTTAAATCCCCCTCCACTTTCGGTGGTGTCTCCTTCTCCCATCACCACATCTCTTATTCCATCTTCTCCCCTGCCTCCTGGAATAATACATCCCAAGCTAATGCTCCAATTAGCTCAGTCTTACCAGCAATTGCCCCTGAGAAACCCACTGCAAGATCAACTACACCTGCTCCAAATATTAAAGCAATCACAATATCCAGAAATGGTGGGAGCATGAAGGGCGGAGTTGTCATGGCAATTGGATTCATGGGCTTTCTGGCAATTGGTCTTATGGTGCTTGGTGTCTGGTTGGCACGAAAGCAAAAGAAAAGGAGAGCCCCATTCAACATTAGATACACAATGCCTCCTCCCAAAATTCAGGGAAAAAATTAGGGTTTTTTTTACTGTAATTTTAGGGGAAAAGGTGAAAGGGGTACTTTTGCTTTCAACCTGGAATGATGTTTTTAGATTTTTCCCTTAAAAATATGTCCACGTGAGAGAGGTGTGCTATTTTCAGTCGAAGAAAAAAGCAAATATGAGCATTAGGACTAAAATGGATCATAATTTATATGTTAGGGACGATTTTAGCTGATTTTAAATGTTGAGAACTAAAAAATTTTTTTGTGAAAATGTTAGGGACCAATTTGGCAAAATTTCCTATATTTAAATAATTTGATAATCAAAATTAGAATATCTGAATTCATTAATTGATACTGAATTTTCTAAACAAAATTTACTCCAAAAAATAAGTTTTAAACTGTTCACTTATCACTTAATATAGTATACACTCAAATGTATCAAATTTAGTACGTAACTATTCACTAACTTAATGGATTCATGTTTCAGATTTTAGACTTCAAATTTCAAATTTCAATTTTATCAAATGTACCCTTAGAATAAGAGAAAATGATATTTTGAAAAGGGGTAAAATTAACATTTAAAAGTGATACTTTAAGCTAAAAAGTAGTTCAAAACTTAGATTAGAATCAAATTTTGCCGACTTGAATTTGTAAGAGACGAAAAACTAATATTTTAAAAATAAATAATAAAAAACCTCATTTGATGAAATATAAGTGATGTTTTGAACAATATTTCAGTTCTAAATTGTGTATTACACCTACCAGTTGTTATGCAAATTCAATTTATTCCAGTGGTAAAAGTTTGGGTCAACCCGATCTATATCCCCAATTATGGACCTTGTGGACTTTTTAAGTAGCCATGTTACTTCTAGTAACTGGGGCTAACGGGTTTCCTCTTCTTGTATTTGTTTTTTTTTTTCCCTTTTAGCTACAAAAAAAAACCAAAAAATAAAAATGATTTCCGCTCCTATCAATATCCAAACTTCAAACCTTTCCTTAGGAAGGCAGTTGAGGAGAGTTTTTGGGCAAATTGGATTAAACAAATCTGGTCCTTTTAAAGCCTTACTTAGATTATAGACAAGAATAAGAGGAAAAAATTGAAAGTTTTTTTTTTTAAAAAAAAAGGATAATATGAGTACCACAGTCTATAACTTAAATCGAAGTTATGGATACATCCTAATCACAGATTTCTAGTGCACGTTTTGATGGGGAAGGACAACCGGTTTGCCTGGTTAAATGCAGAGATGAGTAAACTTTCTTCTTCTCCTCTCTATGCTCTCTCCAAACCGATTTGTCAATATCTTCTTCTCACACCTCTTTCTCACAAATAACACCCATCATTTCTAATCTTTCAATTTTTTTATCTTTCACTTGGTAATTTAACAAGTCTCCAATCCAATGATCTAATTCTTATTCTCTGTCTTTGGGGATAACGTAAATAACAGAAGATGCCAAAGAAGAACTTCTATACAATGTTGTAAAGTTAAAAAAGATCTTATATTATTTCGCAGGAAACAGTGGGGATAATTGCAACTAAGGAAGAAAATTAAAAAAAAAAATAGCTTAGAAAAAGTAAATCTGCAATAGAGAGGTAGTAGATGGGGCCGAGTAAGGGATGAGAGGGATCCGGGGATTGGTAGCATGGGTTTTATCTGATTATCTCTAAGGAATGAGATGGGGCGGATTTTAAGATAGTGGGCTAGGGAATTTAGGGCTGCAAACGAATCGAGGCGCTCGCGAGCGGTTCGAGTCAAGCTCGAGCTGGCTCGAGTCGAAATCGAGCTCGAACTCGAACTCAAAATATTAAGCTCGTTAGCTCGCGAGCCGGCTCACGAGCTCGAGTATATATATATATATATAATATTTTTTATTTTTTATATTTTAAGTATATATATATATTTTTTATTTTCTTATTTTAATAGTAAAATTACATATATATCCTTAATATTTTATTATTTATTAAGAAAAAAATATTATTTTATTTATTTTTTAAAAAATAAAATAATTATTTTTTATTTTTTTCCGAGCTCGAACTCAACTCGAATCGATTCAAGTCGAGCTTGAGCTTTAAATTTGCCAGCTCGTCGAGCTTGAGCTCGAGTTCGAATTTGGTAAAATTTAGTCGAACCTCGGCTCGATTAACCCAAAACTCGACTCGACTTGGCTTGTTTGCAGCCCTACTAGGAATGGAGGAGGAGTTAGTGGTGGGGTTATTGGGCAAGAAGGTTTTGTGGGAGAAAGGTTGTGAAGTAGCAAATGTGATGATGGAGTTTGACAGGGGTTCTTTTGATTAATTTGGATTAATTGAAGGATTCTTCAAAAGTTAACACCTACGTCTGTGAACCATGGCTAGTTAACTTTTTTTTTTTTGCTTCTACATTTGTCGATGGAAAATTCTAAGGCACTATACTAGGGGAAAGGGTTAGAGGAGGTAAATCGTCACCAAATCAACGAATGCATGTGCATCTGATGATTAAATCTTCAAAAAATTTTGGAGAAGAACGTAAGTTAGAAAATTTGATCCCCTAACCAAGGAAAGAAGTGAATCTAAGAGGGTCAAAGATATATTCTAAGACTCTATACTAGGGGGATGGGTTGGAGTGGTAGAATCGCCGCCGAATCAAACGGATACATATGTATCTGATGATAAAATCTCAAAAAAATTTTAGAAAAGAATATAAGTGAAAGGATTTGATCTCTTAGCCGACGAAAGAAGTGAACCTAAAAGGGTCAAAGAGAAATTCTAAGACTCTATGTTAAGGGGAAAGGTTGGGGGACAGAATCACCACCAAATCAAATGGATGCATGTGCATCTGATAGTAAAATTTCCAAAAGAAAATCTACAGAAAAATGTAAATTAAAAGATTTGATCCTTAGCCTATATCGAAGAGGAGTTTTAAATTTTTCTGTAGTGGTCAATTACTCTAATAACAGTAGGTTAATCCATGATTAGTTAACTAACATGTGAAAGCATGTATGCCTATTTAAACAAGCCAAAAGGGTGACGTGCCTTTTTCAAGGACCACACCGTCTGGGTTCGTTAAAGAATTTGTCTATTCTAGTGGGTAGGTGCAGTATTTCGGACCCAGCTGGTACAGATGCCTAAGTATGAATTGACTTGCCGACATATATAGTTGACAATGGGCAGGAAGATCGCCAAAGAAAATAGATACAAAGTGTTAAAACATGGCAAATTTGCATATCCAACTTCACTTAGTAGCATTATTCTTCCTTTCTAGTCTTAACACTTCACTTAGTTTTTGTGACAAAACTAATTACTATAATTTAAAAAAGCCATTATGATTTTTTGGCAGAATTTACCATTTTTTTCTTTAATATTGACTCACTAGATTAATCTTTTATATACCTTCAACGTAAGTGTTTTTTTTTTTTTTACATGATTATATCTTCACATTTCATCACAAAAATTAGGATGATGAGTAATAATTTTTTCCCTAAACCTGGTATTTGCTAACAAATCATCAACTTGATAAATACCAATTTTTGGAACAAATTTTCTCACTATTGCTATCATTGGCTTCTTCCATGTGGAATGACTCTTCATTATTGGTCTTCCCCTTGTAGTATCTATGTCTGTCGAGTTAAACTTATAATTAAAGTAGGTGACAGCTAACAAACTAACAAAAATATTAATCACAAAAAGTAAAAGGTTAATCACTAAAACAAGGGTTAATTCCAATAAAGCCCTAAAAAAAAACTCTTTTCAGAACTTGCCTCGAAGGTTTAATTGTACCAATCCATCCTTTATAATTCCAATATTCCCAAAGGCGTAATAACATATTAGTTTGGTAATGATATGGGCTGACAAAAATGAACGTGTACTAAATGTTTTAATAATGCAAAGATTTGTTGGATAATAGATGATTTAACGCGTAGAAAGCACTAAGATATCTTTTTCTTTACAAATGTCAAGATGGACTACCTAGAATAAATGTGAAATGAAGTATTGGGAAAAGTTTGGTCGCTTCACATAATCATGTGAGCTGCACATGACCAAATCAACTATAAATTGGACTGTCCAACCTAATTGCACTTAATTGGGAATATTATTAATAGTATAAGAGGTGCAAGGGTACAATTAAATCTTTAGGGGCAAAGTGAGAAAATAGTATTATTTGAGGAGGTTCATTGGAATTAACCCTTAAAACAAAACAATGACTTATAAATTCGATGATTAATTGGAAAATACCACATAAAGAAACTAACAAACTTATCAGTTACTTAAGTTAGAGTAAATTAGTTATTTATTATAAATGACAAATTCAAAATCACAATAGAAAGGAATTAATAAAGTTTTTTACGACTTGGAACTAATACTTAGTTAGTTTATAATTACATGATGTTGATTCTAGAGAGCGGCGATATGACTTCTAAACTATTTTGGTTGGAAGATGGACAGCAAATTGGTAAAATAGTAGGTTACAGAATATATAGTACTAAATTAGCTATATATAGCATACACAGTAGGTGGAGTTATTTACAAACCATCGACAGATATAATTAGCAATTTTGTCTAATTATTCGATTGTTGTACATTTTTTTTATAATATAATGTATGTTTAACTAACTTTGATGTATTTTTAAATTTTATTTGTGTACACCAACTTAATTTGTAAATACAACTGCATCAGTACGTACACACCATATATTGTGGATAAAACACAACAATTGCATTAAATCGTACCTGATCTAATCATCCTACCTAGATCCCACTATTTACAAAAGGGCAAAAATTAATGCAAAACTATAGTTGTCAGATTTTTTTAGTACATACAAGAGTTTCTCGTGGGCAATAGGCCCTACTACGCTCAGACTACAACAGCCCTTGCTTATCATCTGCTTAGTTTTGGAAGTATTGTGTTTATGTTTCCTGGACAAGATTACCTGATTTTCTATGGAGAAAATTGCACTTTAGACCTCAAAGTATTGTGTTTATGTTTCAACCAAAATAAAAGCAACCCCTAAAGTATCCAATTTCGATCGATTAATCCCTAATGTTTCGATCTAAACAAATATAGTTTCTAAAGTATAATAATTAACCAAATTGGTTCATAATGGTTTATAAAACATAACCAAATTTAATAATATAAAACAAATGTTTGAAAAGGTTCATCAAAGTTATAGAAAATTCTAGAAAGACCACAAAGATTTTAAAAACATTAATAAAGTATAAAGTAAAGGTAAGATATTCACTTTTGACAAAATAAAGACATTTTGTAGATATTCCATTTTTGTAATTTGTACATAAAAGTATACAAAAGTGCATATATAATTACAATACTTAATTTACTTATTAAAAAAAGTACACAAAACGTGTAGAAAAGAACACATGCACTACACATGCTTTGTTCCAGTGTTAAAATTAGATTTTTTAGATTACCTTAAACTTATTTTCTAGGGTATTAAAAATTTTATGATTTAACTATAAATTGTTATGACGTGTATATAAATTTCACAAATTTTGATGGATTTTTATATTATATAAATAAATTTTCTTAGATTTTATAAAACATTAGGGACTAATTCAGTCAATTAATATACTTTAGGAATTATATTTTTTTAGGTTGAAACATTAGGGATTAATTAGATTGAAATTGAATACTCTAGAGACTACATTTGTTTAATTTGAATAAAGCATTGTGGACTAGTTTGCTCCAACCCCCGTACATAAAGGACTGCAAGTGCAATTTTCCCATTTTCCATGTGTGATATGTCCAACCTTGCTAAAATAATGTGAATGGTTTTCAAACTAGTATTCAAATTAAGAGAATTATTTTTTTTGGCATCTAGGTACCTACTACAATGCCTACTCTCTTTGCTAAATGTTTGTTAAGTCAATAATCTAATCGTACAGCCGCAAAAAGTGAGATTTGAAAAGGAAATACAACTAAAAAAAACTTCTTGGAGCATTATATTTTAGGTAGTAGTTATATTTTTACAAAAATGGAGTTAAATATAATTGCAATTTCAATGACCTCTTAATTATGGCTTTAAACTATTGATTTGTGATTGGATTAAACTACACATATATAAACACTATTATAGGTTATATTTAAGTAGGAGAAATTTGAGACGATAAGGTACAAAATATCCAAAATTGATGTTAGAAAGTAAAACAAAAGACATATAAGTTTGAGGGTGCAAAATAGAATTAGTGCTTTGTAATTTTTTGATTTAAACCAAATTAAATGCATAGAAGAGGAAACACAATCATATCGATTGATTTTTGATGATCAAGCTTCAACGTCATTGCATATGTCATCTTAATTTTTTTTTGGGGGCTACATGATGACTTAAGAAAGGTTTATAGTCTAGTAATATATTCTCCTTTATTGCTTTTCCTCATAAATTTATGTGTATGCCTTTGTTAGTGATTTATTGCCATAATTAATTCTATACAATCTTAATTCAATTTTTTGAGCGCATTATTTCCAACATTACTTGCTCTAATAACCTGTAATGTAGGAGGTTAGTGTCCCTTGGAATTTCCATTTCTTTATGGGTTAATTACATTAATTTTTCAACCTTGAGATTTAGCCAAGTTACTAAACAAACCTTGAAGTTTTGTTAAATAACAGTCTCACCTCTTGACTATACAAACGTTTGTCCAAAAACCCCCTAACATCTAAAGCCGTTAGAGATGCATCTGATGTCAAGAAAAAAATATTGTGCAAGCCCAAAGATGCCATTACATAGGCCTGCTCATTTTTTGTTCTGCAAATACCCCTTGGGCGTTTTATACATTGGTTACACAAAAGTTTATCAACATGCCTCAGGGTTCAAGAATATCGTTCATCTCTCCCAAAGTCCCAAGAATATCGTTCATTTCTCCCAAAGTCCCAATCCTGATACTCAATACAGGCAATAATAGTAATAATAATAATAATAAAATCGAAGGTTATTAAATCCGAGGAGGAAGAAGTAAGAAAGCAAGCACTTGTTGATTAAGTTTTGGACAATCAAAATCAAGATTCTGACATGCATGTGAATGTCCATAATTCAAGGATCAAGACAATTTCTTTTTAATTATTTTGAAGATTTGAGAGTTTTAGAAATTGGGTTTGAAAATCCATGGAAGACTGGATTTTTTTTTTAATCATTATATGGTTATCATGATTAGTGGGCGTTGATCAAGTAAGAGCTTTTTGTTTAATTTCGAAATTTTTAGTGAGTGTGTTTTCTTTTAGTTGTTCGAGTAGATTTCTTTTTTCTTTTTTCACATTTGATTTACATTTCTTTAATGAAAACTCTGTGATTTCTTCTTTTCTAGTAAGCAGGTATTAATTAAAATTTTAATTTTGTGAACAGTTTTTTTTTTGTGAAATTAGGCACGGATTCATCATGAATAGTACCCCCAACTGATAATCTAAGGTTGAAAAACGGATGATGTACCAAATATGGAAACTGGACAGTGGGTATTGGTGAAGGTTTCAAGAACCTTGGTTTACTATCAGGTCATGCACCTATAGGTGAGCAACCGGTTTGGGTTATCTATAAATAATGAAAAAGAGTTAAAATTAGGTCAAGCTATAAATGATGATTATGCATTTTTAAAGGAGTATAAAAAAGAGTGGAGCAGGTTTTAAAAAATGGTGAAATTGATGGAACCTTTTCAAATAGGAGGACTGGGAATGTGAAACTAATGAATTTGTTGATTAGGAGAACTTTGTGAATCTAATTAATGAAGCTGCTTTGTCAGTGATTTCTTTAGTTTATAAAACAGAAGTGCAAACTTTTCTTTACCTCTTCGTTCCTCCAACAGGTCTCTACTTCCTCTCATCCTCTCAGAAAGTCCTTCTTCTTCAGGAAGTAGACCATTCCATGGATTCCATTTTATGATGTTTTTCAATAATGTCTTTGCTAAGCTTTTTTAGTGAGACTCGTTTATTTCTCCTAGGAGTTTATAGTGAGAATTTTATATTGCTCCTCTGTTTGGATTCATCAGTTTTTCAAATTGAAAATTTTTAAAAAGTACTCTATAAAGTATTCTAAAAAGTAGTCTAAATTTTTCTTAATGTTTAAAAAATATCATAAAATATATTCTAAAAATTTTTCTACTCTTAAATATTCCAAAATATTTCCTAAAAATATCCTAAAATATACTCTAAAAACTCTGCTATAGTAAAAATTTTCAAAAAACCCCCAAAAATAGTTAATCCAAATGGATTTTATCTTCATTTTTTTGTTTGATTCGAATTTACTTCAAATCTGGTTGTCAAATCTAGAATGTCTTTGGATCTTGCATCTATCTCAACAGATGTCATTATTGTTATTGAAGTTTAAAGCCATTTGATTAGTAGATGTGTTGATTGAAATATGTACAGAAGGGAGTTACAGTGATTTATCTTATTAAAAGGTAATTTGAAATTTTCTTGTATTTTTTAGATTTGTTCAAAATCATTCATATCTACTGGACTAGTTATTAAATTGCAGATTTATTATTTTAAATGCATGTTTAACATCGCAGAGATGTAATGATAGTGAGAAACACCTTGAGAGAACCCACCAAAGAGTCTAAAATGTAAGTCAGGAATCCAACTCTAATTCAAAAGTTTAAACCATTAGATTTCGGATCCTTGCTTACATATTAACCGTCCTTTCTCTATCTCTCGGACCAATGTGAGATATAATCCTTTTACTCATGAACCTAACAAATCTCCTCCTTCAAGAGTATCCCTCACATTAAACCTAAATTTACAAACCCTTTTTCAAATCCACTTTAATACTCAACGCAAATCCAACTTATCATCTAAGGTCACCTCTTTCCCAAACAGGGACCCATTGTTCATCAAGATCCAAACTGCATTTTTGGAATCCTGCAAATCTTTGACTCTTTGGTCTAACACCGACTAGACCCCCCTACTAAACCCATGGCGCACCTGGTCCAACACTAACCAAATTTTAGCACTTGGGCACTTTGGTCCACCATCAAGAAGAGAATTTTTACCGGTCCAACTCTTAGAAGAATCCACTTATCCATTAGTAGCCCAGTCTCGCAACCTAAAACTCTGATACCAATTTAATAGGAAGAAACACCTCGAGAGAGCCTATCAAAGCGCTCAATATGTAAGTCAGGAACCCAATTTTGATCCAAAAACTTAAGCCATTAGGTCTCGGACCCTTATTTACATATTAACCGCTCTTTCTCTATCTCTCAGACCAATGTGGGACATAATCTTTTACTCATGAACCTAACTTGTAAATCAAATTGTATTAGACAATTTTCAATAATCCGTTAATGAAATTTGCTTTTTGTCAAAAAAGAAAAAGGAATAGAAATGCAAATGAGCCTTGCTCGATGCACCTATTGTAGCGGACTCTGGATATGCAGAGAAGATATTTCAGTTATTTTGGAGTGGAATGATCAGAATCAAAGGGTAAGTTTCTAAACCATGGAGAGAATAGTTTATCAGAAAGTGTGTGTGAACATGGATCTGATGTAATATATAGTGACAAAGGTGCGCAGGAATGCCTTTGTTGCCTTTCATCTCCAAAACAGATAGCTGCGTAATTTGAAAATTTACTTTTTCCAGTTTTTAAAATGCACTGATCCAGCTCATAAGTGTTCTGGGCATCCAATCATTTTACTAATTCTGTCCAAGATATGTAACAGAAGTTTCTTAAACGGGGTATCTGTTATTTGACTAAACCTCGGGGTTTGGGCAGATAGTTTGGCCAAACCTCAAGAGAGGTAGATGTAATTAATCCTTCTTTATTACAAAAGGCAGAAAAAAAACAAGGGAGTACCAAATGTATTGACTTCTGCATTACTTTTTCCAATACCCCGGTTAGATCAATCATCAATGAAGGTCTTAACTTGTGGTGCTTAACTTGAACATTTCTTTATTTCTTCTGGCGGCTTAATAAGAGGCTGACTTTTTCAATTAAATGCTTAACGTTGATTATTCACCTAGTTAATTACTAATATAATCTCAGCAATCTATAACATTTCTAAATTTCCTATTGTACTTGCCAGCAATTATGCAGATGGTTGTTCAATTTCTCCTAGTAGCCAGGTCCAGTAGAAGATTCCAATCCAACTGGCACTTCAAAAACTATTGAGCAATTTGCCTAATCTATGAATTGACTTGCCCATGAAGAAATATATAATTGACACTGGGCATCAAGATCGCCAAAGAAAATAGATACAAGTGTTATAAAACATGGCAAATTCGTACATCCAACTTCACTTTGTAGCATTATTCTTCCTTGCAAGTCTTACAATCCCCTCTAATTGCCTTCCTGGCCTTTATCCTAAAGCCCCTGTTGCCCTCTTTGTCTTTGGTGATTCACTTTTTGATCCTGGAAACAATGACTTCATTAAGACAACCACTACTTTCCAGGCAAATTTTCCGCCTTATGGAGAAACATTTTTTAAGCTCCCAACCGGGAGGTTCACTGATGGCCGCATTATCCCTGATTTTATAGGTAAGAGCGCTTTCTTGCAAAAATCTATATGTTTACAAATTAATCTTACGTGCTAAAGAGTGTGCAAATAGAGTATTTGATACTTGATACGTTATGCATCTATATCTGTTAGTGCTTAAAGAGAACTTTTATAATGATGGTGTTTAAAAGATTAATCTTTAAAATATATTTAAAGCTAGTAGTGACTTTTTTGCAGCTGAATTTGCAAAATTATCTCTAATTCCACCATACCTGCAAACTGGATATCATGAATTCTTGACTAATGGCGTGAACTTTGCATCTGGTGGTGCTGGTGCTCTTGCTGAAACTAATACCGGATTGGTACGTATTAACTTGTGATTATGCAATTAATTCCAATATTTTAGTCACATCTAATTGCTAATAGGTCAGTTTTTCATGTCATTTTTCAGGTGATCGACCTTAAAATGCAATTCAAGAACTTTAGGAAAGCTAAGAAACATTTGAGGTTGAATATAGGTAAAAGAGCCGCAAGACGAGTGGTGAAAAATGCTGTATACTTGTTTGGCATTGGTAGTAATGATTACTTGAGCCCGTTGACTAATAATTCCAGTATATTTAAGTTGTATGCACCACAAGATTATGTGGCAATGGTGGTTGGCAACATTACATCGGTTGTTCAGGTAATATTCCGATTTTCTTTCTTTTTTCAACCATTTTTTTAGTAGGAAAAATGTGGGGTTTAAGAATTCAGAATCTCTAACTTACAAAATTTCAACTTTAATCACTAGATCAAAACCTTCTCAGCTATTTCTCTTTCAACTTTGTTAACTCTTTATTGCTAATATTGGAATTTCCTTAGCCAACACATATTGGCTTAGTTGATAGTACCATTTCCTCTAAAAACGGATCACAAGTGGTCGAGGGTAGGGATGGCAACGGGATGGGGTTGGGGAGGGAGATGCCTACAAATTCCCCCTACCCTTGCGCCCGCCCCATCCCCCGCTTCCCGCTCCCCCTGCCCCGTCCCTGCCCCGCCCAGTTTAAAAATTTATTATATAATTTTATTATAGTTAAATTTTAACAAATAATCAAGTACTAAAATATCAACACATCATCAAATTATTATTCATTGTAATTTTGCAATTGAAACTTATAAAAACAATCAAACAAAAATTATTTGAATACAATCCAACATGATGAAATAAATATAACTAAAGTAGTCAAGTTTTCACTTTTGACACAAATACAATCACTAATTCATTATTGTGCTTGTGCTTTTGTTAAGAAAAAATTGTTATTGTATTAAGTGTAATTAGGAATTTAGTATAAATGTATTAGTAAATTTAGTATAACCAATTAATAATTTGTATTAGTACACATATATAATTATTAGTATAATTAATAATATCAATTATATTATATATATACTAACAGACATTATATAATACATATAACTAATAATATCATTATCATAAGTTTGTAACATTACATCGGTGGTTCAGGTAATATTCCGATTTTCTTTCTTTTTACAACCTTTTTTTTAGTAGGAAAAATTAGTAGGGAAAATGTGGAGTTTAAGAATTCAGAATCTCTAAATTACAAAATTTCAACCTTAATTACTAGATCAAAACATTCTCGATTATTATCTCTTTCAACTTTGTTAACTCTTTATTGTTAATATTGGAATTTCCTAGGCCAACACATATTGGCTTAGTTGATAGTACCATTTCCTCTAAAAAAGGATCGCAAGTTGTCGAGGGCCTATTATATGGTAATGATCGAAACTGAAACTACCTAAACTTAACTTTTTAGTGCCGTAACTGAAACATCGTTATACCAATGGTTTAGTGTTTATGTTTCTCGCATTGAAGTACCAGTTTGATTATCACAAACCATCTCAAATATGTGGATGGGGTTTCACAAGTTTCATTTTCGACAAATTTACCCTTTGATGTAATTGGGTTGAAAATGGTATAATAAAAGTTCGAATCTGGTGTAACTAAGTTAAGAAATAGTGTAACAAAATATAAAATTACTAATCTACCCGAAATGAAGTAAAATACAATTTGTAATCCCCATTTCCACATTTTTTTTCCCTTCTCGCCCCTTCCCTATATGTTGCCTTTTGGCATAGTGTGTTTAATATCCATGTATCTAATCCCATTGTTAATTGACTGACAGAAAATTCACGGGGAAGGTGGAAGAAAATTCGGGATTTTAAATTTGGGCCCTTTAGGCTGTTTGCCAAGGCTTAGAGCAGCCAATGTGGCCGCGGGAGGAAATGGAGAGTGCGTGGAACAGGTCACAGCTTTGGCTAAATTACACAACGTATTGCTTTCCCAAAAACTCCAGTTGCTACAAAAACGGCTCAAAGATTTTAAGTACTCGTATTTTGACGTCTTCACAGCTTCCATGGCGACAGTACAAAATCCGTCCAAATTCGGTATGTTCTTGAACACTTTCACGAATGATGGGGAAAATTCTTAAGTACTACAATCTTTCATATTAGAAGCAGAGAAATGTCTGCAGAATTAGTGGCATCTCTATTTCTAATTAAAAATGATAAATAAATAAATCTCTTTAGAATCATGGAAAGTGGTTAAAATATAAAGATTATTTATTAAATTATAAATTATCTTCATGTTTGTACTCTTAAAAAATATTATATGTTTTGGAGATAATTAATTATTTAACCATTGTGAGTTTAACTAATCATTTTTGCAATCCCAAAAATGAAACCATGCTTCTCGATCCAGAATCAAGATTCGACTCCTCTTCCAATTACTCTCCTCTTCCTCTTCATTTACCACAATAGAAATTGGATGCATGACACATATTTCATTAGTCAATGAAATCCAAATGTGTAATGTGAAAAGTGGAGAAGAGAGTAACTGGAAGAGAAGTCGAAGAGACACAGATGTCTTACATCCAAATCTGTATTGTGAGAAATGAAGGGGGGGTGGGAACGGAAGAGGAGCTAGATCCTCAAATCTCCAATTCCTAAATTGCTACTTCTAATATCATTATTTGCTCTTAATACTGCTAACAATTAGCAAAGGTAGTAGAGTAACATTTTATTCGTTGGTTACTTAAAAAAGGTTTCAAGGAAGTGAAGAGTGCATGCTGTGGTAGCGGCCCATTCCGAGGATATTTTAGCTGCGGAGGAAAGAGAGGAATGAAAGAATACGAGCTATGTGATAATCCCAAAGATTATTTATTTTTCGACGCTATTCATCGGACTGAAGCGGCCAACTTGCAGTCTGCGGAGGCGATGTGGGGAGGGCCTCCCAACATAACAGGGCCTTACAATCTCCAGTCGCTGTTTCTGCTTTAATTTCTGGTGAGGACTTTGTAAGTTGTGTAAATTTGATGTTCATTACTTCAGATTTTCTTCTTATATATATATATTTGGTCATGTATTAGAATAATAATTTTAATAATAAAAAGTTACAATTTCAACAATGGAGCAGTATAATATTACGGTGTTTGTTCTACAGTCAACCAGGGTAGTTTTTATACTAAATATTCAAATTAACCGGTTGACGAAAGAAAGGGAATCCAGTTACTCTAATGAATGCACCAAAGCAAATCATAGACCCTCTTGTTTCACCACTAATTCTTGGGCAATAGTGTTAATGGTTGATTAAAATTAAGTCCTATTAAGTCCAGAATACTTAATGGTGATTACTAAAAAATAAATTAACAGCAAAATCTTGAGGATGTATTTGGATTTATAGTGACTGATTGTTACTTGAATCGTTCGATTTTGGAATGACCTTCCAGTTCAACATATAATCCTTTGAGAAAGTGTTTTAGTTTCTCTTTGATATTTTTTTTGACGATAGAATATCGAGGAAGAACTATTATGTGATATTACAAAAGAATACATGTGATATGGAGACCATAATTCTACTTATAAATAATTTCCCTATTATGGAGACCATAATTCTACTTATAAATAATTTCCCTATTATCTTTTGATATTTCTATTTCAACCCATCATAAAAATACAAATTACCCTTAAATCTCTACACATTAAAAACTCATATCCTATTAGATACATTAAAATCCAAATTACAATTGATCACTTTAATTGAATTTAATCTTATTAATAGTTTATAATGTATAATTATTTACATATAAATTCAATGTTGGATTAAAGATCCAACAATCTCTTATTTGGACTATATGTGTAATTTTATAATTATGTTTTACAAAATAACCGCATGAATTCAATTTTGTTGTCATTATCAAAATGTATCAACAACCAATTCAATAACATAGGATCAATGCATTGCAAAGCAGCCTTTGTTACACCAATATAGGATCAAAGCGGCTTTTCTAACTGATCCATCCACCTTAAACTCTTGTAAGATCAAACCATACCAAAAAAAAAAAAAAATCAGAGTGTGAATAAGCCAAAACTTTAATTATGCAAAAAATACCTTTAAAACATTAATAACTAAAAAATCAATGCTGTAAAGGCATTTAGAATAACAAATCCCAATTAAAACTAAATATCATTTAATGACATGAGCAGTGTACTCATAAAATATTTTGGATTTCAATCTTTTCGTAAGCGGATTCGCAATTACGGAGATTGTTCCAATATGTTCTATAGACAACTATTCATTCTGAATTTTTCTTTAAGAGTCAGGAACTTGATGTTTATATATTTCGATTTTGTTGATCTCCTATTATTATTAGAATTTTGAGCTGCTGACTTATTGTTACAAAATAATTTGAGTGATTTTTCAATACCATCTATTACATGTAATCTTGTAACAAAATTTTGCATGGAAATTCCATTATTGGACACTACATAGTAAGTTATGAACTCTACTACCATAATAGAAGAGTTTATAAGAGACTGGTTAGCACTCTTCCAAGATATGACATCTCTAGCCAATAAGTAGATATAGTTTGATGTTGATTTCATACTATCTTGACATCCAATATAATTGGAATTAGTATACCTAATGATTTCGAGTTCATTTGACATTCGATATGTGAACATGTAGTCTTTTGTTTTTTATAAATACTGCAATATCCATTTGGTTGCTTTCCAATGGTCTAATCTTGAATTGTTTAAATATCTACCTGACATCCAATAATGTGTACAATATTCAGATGCGTATAGACCTGAACATATATTAGACTCTCTATTGCTGATGCATAAGGAATCTTTTGCATTTCTTTTCCCTAAAAAACATTCTTATGACACTGATTGAAACTAAACTTATGTCTCTTAACCCCAAAGGTGTTACCTGATTTGCAATTTTGCATGCCATATTTTTTGAGGATCTTTTAAATATGGCTCTTTTATGATATTTCAAAAATACCTCGAGAGCAATTCCTGTGTATCTGTGTACTTAGCACACTTTCATCTTAAAATTCTTAACTAAAATCTTTTGGTTTCATACAAAAAGTCTATATAGCTCACAAGCAAAATATCATCAACATACAATACTAGAAAAATATATTTGCTCTCACAGAATTTATAGTATATACACTCATCGACCAAATTCATCTCAAAATTGAATAAGATGATTACTCGATGAAACTTAAAACACCATTATCGAAATGCTTGTTTGAAGTCATAAATAGATTTTTTAAGTTTGCAAACCATATTTTTTAAATCTCTTGGTACAAAGTTTTTTGACTGCACCATATAAATTGTCTTATCAATGTTACCATTAAGAAACATTGTTTTTATATCCATCTGATATAA
The DNA here is from genome assembly GCF_036785885.1 of Coffea arabica. Taxonomy (NCBI): domain Eukaryota; kingdom Viridiplantae; phylum Streptophyta; class Magnoliopsida; order Gentianales; family Rubiaceae; genus Coffea; species Coffea arabica. The sequence continues at coordinate 34,989,664 of NC_092314.1, forward strand.
CCCAAGATTGAAAGACATCACTAATATCATTATAGTCCTAAAAGAGTCCTTTGAAGAAATTGAAAAGAAAGTCTTTTTATAGTCAGTGCCTTCTACCTTTTGCGACAAAATAAGCTTTGTACCTTTTTACATTGCTATTCAAATTCTTTTTTATCTTAAATATCCATTTACAACCAATAAATTTCGCTCCTTCTGACAATGGAATAAGATTCCAGACATCATTGTCTTTTATAAACTTGATCTTTTTATTCATGGTATCGATCCACTTTTGAGAGTTTGCACTTTCCATAACTTGAGGGAAGTTGATTGGATCATCTTTCATCATTTTAGTATCATCCTCGTGTTCTTCGAAAAATGTAATCATCTGGCATTGTACTTCTCATTTTCTCTAATGGAATTTTTTAATGGCATTGGTTCTTAAGGTGGTAAAATTTGTTCTTTTGGAACAATTCATTGAATAGGAGGTTCCCCGACATTATCTTGATCTATTGCATCATGAACAAGATGAGAAATAGGGTTCCAAACAAAATCAATAGCACCTATAGGAATATTAATATGTTACTCTTCAAATACAAGGTGTCTAATTATATCTTTTTTGCCAAACTCAACATCCTCAAAGAATCAAGCATTTTCTATTTTGAAAATTAATTTAGATATGGGATCATAAGATTTATAACTCTTGGATCTTTCAAAATATCCAATAAAATAACAATTTATCGTCCTTAACTCTAGTTGCTTTTGATTTAACCTATAAAGTCTTGTCTCTTTTGGACATTCCCAAATATGTAAATATTTCAAATTAAAATTTTTTTAATCCAAAACTCATAAAGGGTTTTGGTAGTTATCTTAGTTGGAAGTCTGTTAAGAATATACGTTGCAGTTTTAAGTACTTCTCGCTCGAGTGACTGTGGCAAAGCAAAATGATAAACCATACTCCTCACAATATCCTTAAGTAGCCTATTTCATTTTTCAGCAATACCATTCACAGTGGGGGAACCCCACATAATATAATGTGGGATGATACCGCATTCCTCTAAATATTCAGCAAACAGCCTTGGACATTGTTTACCTAAACCGTTATATCTACCATAGTACTCACCCTTATGATCAGATCTGGCAGTTTTGATTTTTTTTTTTTGGTTGAGTTGGTTCTCAATTTCAGGTTTAAAATTTTTTAACACATCCAGTAAGTATGACTTTTCATAATTGAGATACATGTAGCATATCTTGAAAACTATTTATGAACGTTATAAAATATTATTGACAATTCCAAACAGATGTAGGGAATGGCCAACAAAAGTCCATATGTATAAGTTCTAAGGCTTCTAAAGTCCTGCTGGTTTCAAATTTCTTTAATTGGTTTGTTTCCCCTTTATATAATTAATACAATCATCAAACTTTGCAAAATTTAAGAAGCCAAAATTTTCATTTGACACAAGCCTTTTCATTCTACGTTTGAATATATGACCTAATCTCTTGTGCCATAATGCAACTAAATTCTTAATTATTAATTTTCTCTTTACACCTCTAGTATTCAAATGTAGGGATTCATTAGATGAAGTAATTGTATTAATTAAATGTAGATTATCATAATATAATAAAGAATTAGAACCAACCAATTTTAAATCATGAAATAATCTAAACTTTTCATTTTCAAATGAACAAGAAAAATTGAATTTGTCTCAATTCTATTGAAAAGACAGTACAATAAATATTTCATTAAAATTCAAATAATATCCGATTTTTAATAATAATTTAAAAACTTCTATTGCCTCAATTTAAATTATGTTGCCATTACCCACGTAGATATATCTTTGACTATTACTAGGCTTTTGGTAACTTAGGCAACCATGCATAGATACATTGATGTGAGATGTTGTATAAAAATCTGTCCACCATATACGTCTAGATATTCTTTTTTTTTTTTTTTATAGAAATGAATATGTTCATATATACGAAACCAACAGCTAGGAGGATTTCATCAGAGTAGAACAAATCTCCTTTTTCCCCACTAAGATTCTCGGAGACAAGCAAAACGTACTAAACAGAAAACTCCAAAACTACAAAATGAAAGTTACTGGATTTAAAGCAAAAACAAGACAAGAATATCCAATCAATCTTCAGTAGCTGGAACAAATGTGCACTTGATTCCACATACAATAATGTAGTCCCCATCATTCATTGTCGTGTATTCATCTAGACGCCACTGCAGATTGTTGTAGTTGTTGTTGTTATTGCGGGGACGGAAAACAAAGCTCTTTTTCCAACCTATTTGAACCCCGTTGTCGATGACTGGTACTAGGTTTTGACACTGCCACCAGCTGCCCTCTGGAATTGCCCGACTTGTATGAATGCCATGGTGTTTTTTGAGGGTGAGAAAGTATACTGGATGAGTGAATGGAAGTTGGAGTCCCTCAAGCTCGAACAATGTCTGGGGATGCAGGCTATAGACCAAGGCATTCTCCCTCATCTCATGATGAGGGGGAAGATCAAGTCCAAGTATCCTCCGGTTTAGGAATTCATTTGTCTAGATATTCAAATTAAATCAACCTTAGAACAAAGCAAATTAAGAAGAATACATTTCTTAGCACACTAATCATGATAGTTGGTGCAATGCTTCTTCTTATGCCTTTCAACTCCACAGAAGAAACAACCATTTTTTCTTGATTCAACCAATTCCTTTTGTTATTCCTTTTGTGGTGTCGTATATGTAGCTTTCTTAGCATTCTTCCTTTTGCATTCCTTGTCTTTATTATTAGTGGGTTGAGGTCAGATAAGCACTTTCTGTCTTATCTTATTTCAACCTTTTTTCTTCCTCTACATAGTATGAGATGAGCTCATTTCGAGATCAAATTTCTTTTTGACAGTTGTAACTCACCTTAAATTGGCAAAACTGTGTAGGAAAGTATATCGAGATTAGATGCACTAGTAATTTCTAAGAAAGTGTTAGGTTAAGTGCACTCAATTTAGAAGCAAGATGAGATATTTTCATAATGCACTCCCTGATATTACCTGCACCACTATATCTCATTGAAATTAGGTCTGTCAAGAATGTAATTATTTCAACCTTTTTATTCTTGACAAACCTCTTTGTAATGTCCTAAAAGAACATCTTAATTGTTGTTGTCATTTCAAACATTATGCTTCCGAATGCTTTCAGAATAGTCTTTCTCATGATCATTAGAAACATGTGATTTGATCTCTTCCACCTTTCCTTATATCCCTTTTATCAGCAGAGGTACTTTTATCTGTAAAAGATGGAGGAAAATTATCCTTTAACGCAACGTCGAGATCCATGATTCCAATATCGGTAGTTATATTTACATGATCATTCACAATAATTAAAACAAACTCACATAAACCAAAACAATAATAAATTCAAATAAAGGTAACACCATTTCAAGATACCAATATTCCCTTAATATTTTGTCTCTAGACAAAAATATTAATTTCTAAATGATATTTTGGTGCAGTAGTAAACACTGAAAATAAGAACATGGTAAAAAAAAATTTTCCTTTGGACTAATTTATATTTCACATGTACTATTCGAATAATCAACACGCGTTTATTACCACAAATGCACATGCAATCTATTAAACATTGACCTCCCTTTCAATTGGTGATAAAGTTACAAGTATATAATTAGTTATTTTAAAACAAATTAATTTCCACAAGAGAGGTCACCTTGGTGACATGTTGTTTCAATTAATTTATTTCAAAATATATAATTATACCAATATTCAAATTTAAAATAACACAAAATTTTAGATCAAAGTTAACTTTAGTCAATTCTAGTCAAACATGGTCAAAATAATCAAATCAGGCAAATCTGGTCAAGGCAATTAGACTCTGTCAAACAAGTCAAACCGGTCAAATCTAGTCAAACCAATTAATTGGGTCAAGACTTATTGGATCAAAGATCCATACTCACAACTCAGACCCAAAAATCTATTAGTTAAACTCGGAACCTTCTTCAAATCTATAAATATCTTATAAAACTATATACTTAGCAGGGCAACCTTTAGGACTTTATAAGACTTGAGCGTCTTATTTAACTTTATTAAGGTTTACTCAATCTAGAGAAATTCTAATTTCTTTAACACAAATATATGCATATTAACTAATAATTAACAAGGACACAAGTCAAAGAATCCAAGTGTTAACTAAATTAATATTCGTGATCTTATAACTCTGAAGATACACCCACAGCTTTAATAATCAAGAAAGCAAGCCATGTACATAAAACTTGAAAAACATAAGACTAGCAAACATGCATATAGTCCAAAACACACTAAGACATAAAAGTTAACTTCATGTCTTGATACATAAGGCATGAAAGCCGTGTACATATTGACTTCATTTTTCTTATATACTTCATCCAAAATCCAGAAAACATTAGATCAAATGGATCCAAAACAAACGGAGATACTAGTAAAGAGAGCATAATTGCAAACCCTATAATTACTCTGAAGATCATAAATTACTAAATCCAAATTATTTCCCAATATTCAACCATATCCTGTTCTGATACCACTTATTAATGGTTGACTAAAATTAACCTTTGGTGAAAATCATTACCTGCTAAACCCGTAATACTTTATGATGATTACTGCGAAATAAATTAACAGTAAAATCTCGAAAGTGTACTTGGATTCATATTGATTGATTGTTACTTGAATCCTTGGAATTTGAGGCGGCCTTCCAAATCATGTAATCTTTGATCTTTTGAGAGAGTTTTTTAGTTTTTCTCTGATATCTTTTTTGATGATGGGAATACCGAGAAAGAATTATTTTGTGATACTAAAGTATATGACAAAAGAATACATGTGATCCGAGAACCACAACCCTACCTTATAGATAACTTCCCTGTTATCTTTTGATTTTTCTATTTCAATCCATCATGAAAATAGAAATTACCTTAAATATCTACACATTAGAAGCTCACATCCTATTAGATATATTAAAACCCAAACCACAATTTATCACTTTAATTGAATTTAATCTTATTTGATAATTTACAACGCATAATTATTCATATATAAGCCCAATGTTAGATTAAAGATCCAACAAATAAATCAACCAGTATCATTGGCCATGCTAATGCATAGCAATAATTGATAGCAGTAAATTAGAATTTGTATAGAATTCTCATCCGAATGTTGTTAAGAATCTCAAAAAAAAATTTGCTCAATGTTTATCATAAAATGTAGAAGGAAAAAAAAGCAAATTCATGACTAATTAGATTATGAAAAGAAAAGTAAGCATGAAATAACTGAAAGGAAAAATTATCAATTTAGTCTTCAACTTTTTCAATTATGCCAATTTCATCCCTCAACTTTGTTTTAGCCTAATTTAGTCCTTCAACTTAAATTTCCTATCCAATTAAATCCTTTCATGGCGGGACCACCAATTACAACCTTTTCGACACATAGATTATTACAAATCAATGATAATATAGGAATCACAAGTTAGTGCCAATATTAGAAGAATAATATGTAAACTCGCATTCTACCCCATACTATGCACGAGTTTAATTTTAATTTAAAATAATAATCCTAGATTATTTTTAAAAAGTTGTATGAAAAGAAAAGGCTTTAAAGTTAAAAAAGGCATCATTTTAGTGTCAATTTTTACCAAAATATTATTTTAAACACCCAATGAATTGAGAACAACAAAAAAAATTTTAAACACAAAAAGAAATACCAAAAATACACAATTTCACCCTCTCTCGCCTTTCTTTCTCCACCACTCCTCTCATCCGGTAACCCTAACCTACTGACCTACCTCTGTTCGCCCTACTACCTATCTATTTCCCTCTGCTACCATCCATTCTTCCTACGCCATCACCTTTCCCTATCCCTGCAATCCTTTTTCCAGCCCAACAAGGCCCACCTCTCCCTTCCCATCCTCACTCAATGCCCCTATCTCCCGTCTACCCAATGGCCCTTTTATTCTCCATCCTTTCACTCATCCCCTCTATCTCACAGCCAACTTCTCCTTGGCCGCAAGTCACCCTCACTCAATGTCCAAGCCCTATCTTTGCTCCTCTTTTCATTATTCATGATTCATTTGATCATTTTTCAAGCTTTTTTTTTTTTTTTACCAAAATCAGAAACTAATATCAGAATCTAGAGGAAAATTGAATTTGGATTTCAAATTTTGTGAAATTCTACCTTTTTTTTAACAATCATCTGGAGATGGTTTTCAGAAAATATTTAGAGAGAATATTTTCTAAAAACAATCATCCAAATGCACTTTGTTTATTTAAATTCATATTTACATTTTCTTTTATAATGAGTCTATTTTAAGTGAAAATAATCATTAAAAACTATTATTTATTGAATCTAGAGGTTGTGTTAGATTATAAAGTTCAAAATTAGAAATCTAAAACTTTGAAAAAAATGAACATGTTAAAGTACTCTATACTTATTAAATACCAAGAAAAATAATAACAAATTCTTTTATCTTATCACAGTATTATTGGCTATAATTATTTACCATTAAAAGTGGTGTACCAGTATTATTTTAAGAATGGTCCAAAGTATTTTGTTTGAATATGGTAATCTCCAATGTTTTTATTAATGCCTTTAGTATTGTTGTTTCCTTTTTTATTTACCATTAAAACACTATAGAAGTACAAAAAACATTAAGAGGTAATAACTGCATACACTTATATCCAATAAAAAAATAATGGGATTTAAAAAGGCATAAAAAAGAATGGAATTAATCAAAAGGAATAAAAAAGCAATGGGATTAAAAAAAAGAATGGAAATCTAAAGGTTAAATAGGGGACTTAGCTAAAAGCCCTTCTTAAATAATAAATATATATATATTTATATATATATGGTGCATTTGATAAAATCGAAATCTAAAATTTAAAACTGTTAAGTTATTGAATTGTTGAGTACTAAAATATTAATATTTGACCGTATTTTGCAATAAGTGATAAGTGAACAACTTATCACCTATTGTTTTGAGTAAGTTTTGCTTAAATAATTGAGGGCCAGTTAATTAATTAAGATATTTAATCTTTGGTTATCAAACACATTTGAACATATTAACATCTGAACTCATTAAATTTAAGTGCTAAATTGGTTTTATGAAATAGGGCCATAGCGTGAAAAATTATTTTTGTTTCCTGATCATTTATTTTCATAAATATTAGGCTTGAAATGTGGATAAAGTTTTGCTTATCCATATGAACCCTAACTTTCTAATTCAACTACGCGGTCTTTCGTTTACATTCTATTGGTAATTAAAATAATTCAATAATAAAATATATTTTCCCTAATCAAGTTTTTTTATTTGGTCATTTGGACTTTATTAATGGATATTTTCCTTGCTTATTGTATAATTCATTTATGGCGTATCTATTTCTTTCCTTCATAACCAATTTTCAACTAACATGTACCTACCCTACTTTTGGTAGAACTTTTTTTTTTTTTTTGGGTTAGAGTTGCTATACTGAGTGTCAAAAATATTGTTGTTTACTTTATACTTTTAGTAACATTTTCAAATATTCCAAATTTAACTGTACACATTTATAGACAATAATGAAAGGTAATAAATGTATACATTAAACCAAGTAGTCAAAAGAGGGTTTAAAAGTTTTAAGTAATTAAAATAAATAAAAATCGAGGAATAAAAGAACTACGGATTGAGGGCCCTCTTAAATGTATACATTAAATCAACCAGTCAAATGGGTTTAAAAGTTTTAACGAATTAAAAAAAAAGGAATAAAAGGGATGTGCTGTTTTTAGCTACAAAGTTTTCACCATGGCAAGATATGTGCTGTTGTCTTTCTTAATCTTTAACGTTAAGTATCACTAAAAAGGAAAACTGGGTATGACACTCAAGAGGTAAAGCAAGAGATGCAGGGGCATAAAAGCGCTGGAGTTGGAGGCACCATAGTCATGGAAATCTGACTATAGTTCCACAAATTCTAAAAGTGAGGCATAAAAGACAAATGTTTCCTCTGGTTCTCAAGCTGCATACATGTCCTTCAATACATAAATATAGAACTTAAACAACTCTCAGAAATCAATTAAAGGTTCTACCCAAAAAAATAAAATTAAAAATCAACTAAAGGTCTTAAATTCTTTAGGTATCATCTATCTGCCAGCACAATTCCATTTCTAATTTGAACTATAAAAGTATGGGCCCTAAAATTCATCATAATCATAGTTCAAAGTAGCGGTCGTGGTCACAATTGTTACTATTCCACATCTATCTCGACATATCAGTTGTGATCTCAATGAGATGCATATTTTAAAGTATCTAGTATTCTAAAAATTGTGAAAATTTATTAAAAATATAAAAAACTATGCTAAACAAAAAATAATAAATAAATAAGCAAAAGAAAATGAATTCAAGAGTTACATTTGCGATGGGGGAAGGTCAAAATTTACCCTCAAGCATCCCCCTATACCTTGTAAAAACTGATTGCGAGTTTAACTTTATTCTTCTAATTTTAAGGGCAAAAAATGAGTTAATTTATGCTAAACACATAACATGCATTTTAATTAATTAAAGTAGAATAAAACACCTAAACATAGCATGATAAATAGAAAAAAAAATCAATAAAAACAAGATGAATAGTTCCAAAGCTTCCATTTAAAAGCCATGAAAAAACACACTTGTGGCCCACTCGATCACATTTGGTAACAATCAAGAGTAATTAAGACAAAAATAAAAAAAAAAGAAAGGAAAAAATAAAAATAAAAATAAAAATACAATAATAATATGGGTTACATCATCTTTAAAAAACTAAAATTAATTACAACTTAACTTAACAAATAACAAACTAATTAAACTAATAGCTAACTAGTTAACTATTAAGGACCTAATTGAAAACATAAAAGTAAAGTATAGGGAAATATTACAAAGTACAAAAACTTGGGAGCCAACATTAAAAGTAAAAGAAACTAGGAGGACTAATGGTGCAATTTCTAATGTCGGTTCATCTTCTCGACACGAAACAGCTTGGGGATGGCTTGCGTGGATCTCGGGTTTCAAGTCATCTCAAAGACAACTCGGTCCAAGATGACCGAGTCTTTTCAATTTCTCAAGAGTTTTCCTCCTTGGATGCGACTCCAAAGCATCTCAGAACGTGAGTCTCCATTAAAGATGGCAATGGGGGCGCGTGCCCGCAAGCACCCGCACCACCGGGGTAGAAATGGGGCAGGGGATAGGGGGACGGGGCAAAATATTTCCCCCCGCCTTAAAATGGAGCCGGGGGGGTGGGGAAACATACACCCGTCCCGCCGCCTGCATACAATAAAAAAATATATATATAATATAATTCTAAATTTCCTAAAGTTGCACCCTTATTTACAAGTACAATGCTAGTCAGTGTCAACGCTCGCCACAACAACTGAAGAAATTTCTTGAACTATTGTTGATTTGTTTCTAACACCTCCCCCAAAGACTAAACTATCCAATTCCAACCTGTTTTGCTCCTAACCCTTTTTTATTTCGATTGGTTCCCTTCCTCCGCACTGAATGTAACTTGACTTGTTATACTTTATTTCCATCTTGATAGCTTTTTAATCTTATTTAACATTGTTTATAATTGTATTATTGTAAATAAACATTTATGATAAGTTGATTTCTTCCCCTGTAGGGGAAATGGGACGGGGACGGGGGCGGGGGCGGCGGACGGGGGGAGTTATTTGACAATGGGGCAGGGAGTGGGGGAAGGATCCCCCGCCCCAACCCCGCCTTATTGCCACCCTTAGCCTCCACCGAGTCTTTGAATCATGATTATAATATGGGATAATTTCACAAACCTCCCCTGAGGTTTCTGACACTTGCACTGAGACCCCTCCAGGTTTTAAAAATTTCACCTAGCTCCCCTGGCAGAGTATTGGGGTCCATTGCTGACATGCAGAGCGTTGAAATGACCTATTTGTCCTCAGAGGATGGCTTAGATGACTGGCGTTAACTAAATTGGCAAATGCATCTAGAGGTTGGTAATTATATTTAACTAGAATAACAGAAATTTAATGTTTAATGAAGGTGATTAAAAAACCATTACTCCTAGGCGCCAATAGAAGAAGTAATTTGGCGCCAATTTCTGATGATAAGCGATGTGACAAGGTTGATTGGACAGATGTATCTTGCTTTGTAGCTACAAACCTCAGAAAACATGTCTTAAATCTAAATGTTAAGAAACGGGACAATGAAGAAGCAGTGGAACTCAAGTGAAGCTGTCTTCATCTGGTGGAAGTTAAGCTTCTTAAAAGCAGAAATTAAGGTACCAATTTCCATTTTCTTCATGCAGCACTGTAATGCAGTGTTGTAATGAATCAGTTTGTTAAAAAAGTGCATGTTATGTAGGGGTGAGCAATTACGGTAATTACCAAATTACCGATCGAAATCGATTTGAATTTGGTAATTCAAAGTCGGTAATTCGGTAATTAGTAAGAATCAAATTAGGGTCAAAAATGATTTTGGAGTTTTTGAATTTGGATTTACCGAATTCGAATTTATTTCAGTAAAACGGTAAAATATTACCATTTTCAAATTCAAAATTCCAAATAAAGTTTAATATAAAATAAATATATTCAGAACTTCGGATGCTTAAAGAAGTGGTTTTTGCTTCTATACAAACAAGCAAAATGATTGCTTGTCATAATTGTGTCCAAGTGCCAAGGCCAGGAAATAATTGCTTGTCATTATTATGCTTTGACTAAGTTGATTACTTGATTACTGATTAGTGCTAAACTCGTATTTCATTTTCTAAGTGAATTCATATGTGAATGAGGAGTGTGAGCAAGATGATGAGAGATTTGATATCTTGTTATGGTGGAAGGCCAATAGCCTTAGATTTCCAATCCTTTCCAAAGTTGCTCGTGATGTGTTAGCAGTCCCAATTTCTACCGTCGCCTCCGAATCTGCTTTTTTAGTACCGGAGGTCGTGTTCTTGATAGATTTAGGAGTTCTTTGACTCCTAGAATTGTGCAAGATTTAATATGTGCTCAAGATTGGTTTCGGTCCTCCAAGACAGAATTAAACGTAGAAGAAAATCTGGAAGAGCTTGAAGCCTTCGAATCTGGTAAGCTATCAAAATTTTTATTGCAAATTTTGAAGTATTTCTTTGTTTCTAATAATTGCCTTTATGATACTTGATAAATTTTGTTTGTTCTTGCAGAGTTGCTGAAGACCGGAGTTGAACCAACTATAATTGACCTTTGAGAGGTCACAAATGCTGAAGTTTGCATTTTGAGAGTTGAATCAACTCTTCTTGAAAGTTGCAATTTCTGGACAATTGGCTTTCTGGATTGTGGATTGTAGTTTATCATTTCTGGACAAGTTAATTTAGACTTTTGTCTCTGTTGAGTTATGATTTCTAGATTGATTTATAATTTTGGAGTGTTGTTTCATGAATTTTATTTGTGGACAAGTTAATTTCGATGAGTTAATACTTTTATGGACTGTGGAGTGTGAATTTTAGTTTCATTAGTTTGTAATTTGTGGATCAGTGATCCAACTATTACGTGTGTTATAAATTGTGGAATATCAGTACTCATCCTTTGTTTATGTTTGTTTCATTGTTTGTGGCTCAGTTAGTGTAATAGTATTGCTATTTGCTGATAAAAAATAGTCCAAAGAATTTGTTTTTTGAAATTTGGTTAAATCGGTAAATGTCCATTTTTCGAATTGAAATCGGATTGAATTCGAATTCGGTAATTTCTATTCCGAATGCGACTTAAGTCGAATTTTCCTAGAACCATTTACCGAAAATTACCCATTTTAAGCTACCGAATTATCGATTTCGAATTCGATGCTCATCCCTAATGTTATGGAGAAGTTTTTTGCTTGATCAGTAGATGTGTCAAGAAACTAAAGATGTTTTTTGCTTCATGCAGTACTGTAACTAAAGATGTTTCTTGAAATTTCATGCACGATGGATGCATGCTGATGTTTTCTGGAAATTTCATTAACTTCTGTTAAAAATATGCATGAATGCATTAGCAAATATGAACTGTAATGATATCAGAAATACCAGTACTTTTGGCAATTGGTCCAATTCTCCAACTTACTAAGCTTATTTGACTAGTGCAGGACTGTAATGATGACCCTGTTCTAATGAATCAGTTTGTTAAAAAATTCCATGTTATGAAGTAGTTTTTTTGCTTGATCAGTAGTTTCTGTAATGCTGAAGTATGCTGACCTGTAGTGGACATGTATGTTGATGTGTTTCTGGAAATTTCATGTGTTTCTGTAAAAATGTAAAGGCATGAAGCATGCACTTTTATTTAATCACCACTTTACATCCAAATATGAAAATATAGGATAGGGACTGTTGCTGCTGCATATAACATTGTTGTTCACTTTAATGCAAACAAAATCAGATTCCAAATGTTGATCCAAGTGGCTACTCATACATTAACTTGTTGTTTGATGTAACTGAAAAGGCATTGAGCAAAATAAGTAGGAATGTTAACATGATTATGCAGATGAGATGTAAAATTCCTGAAAAGAATTGCACAATAAATGTTAATGATGACTATTCAGTTAGTGAGATGTTCAAAATACATCAATCTAAGCCAGTGATAAACTTGCATGTCTCTGATATGGAAATTATCCCTGCTGATGAAGAGAATAACTTAGTAAATCCAACTACTGTGAACATGCAAGATACTGTGGTTATTAGTAAACAGAATAAAAAGACAGGAGCAGTAAGGTTGATATCTCAGATGATGAGTATGGAGACTCTAGTTCTGATTCTTCATGGAGACACAATCTGCATAGTGACAATGAGGATGAATTAGTTCTAGATAGGGTCTCAAATGATGACAGTGAGGATAGTGATACTAATTTTTCTGATTTTGAAGACAATGAAGCAGAAATTCTGGTTCCTGATTCTGAAAGTGAGGAAGGGGATGATCCTATGAGACAATTAATGAGATCAAAGATGTGGATTTACAATCCTAAAGATGACATAGAGTTTGAGAAAGGTCAATTATTCACCAATGTGGATGCATTTAGGGCTGTCTTGAAAGATTATGTTATTCAAAAAGGCTTTCTACTTCTGAGATTGAAAAATGACAGATCTAGAGTGACTGCTATCTGCAATGCTGAGGGATGCCAGTGGAGAATACATGCATCACTAGTGGCTGATAATATCACTTTTCAGATTAAAAGTTACCAACCACAACACACTTATGTGATGGATAAACACTGTGCTGAAGCCACATCTGATTGGATGGCTAAGAAACTAGTTGGTGTCATGAGGATCATCCTAATATGACTAGCAAAGGTGTAGAGGCAGAGTTGAGGAAGTATGTGTGAAGCAAAGTAAAATACAGATTTTCAAAACTAAGAACAAAGCACTTAATGAAATAGAAAGCACACATGCTGGATCTTATTCTAAGCTTCCAAAATATACTAAACTGTTAAGGAATAATAATCCCAACAACATTTGTAAAATACATTATGATATACCAAATCTGTTAGTTGAGCCTAAATTTTTGAGAATATGAATTAGCTTTAGAGCTCAAAAGCTGGGATTCCTAGAAGGTTGTAGGTCTTTTGTGGGATTTGATGGATATTTCTTAAAGGGTCCATTTGGAGGTGTGCTTCTCATAGTAGTTGCTTTGGATGCAAACAACAGCATATTTCCAATAGCATTTGCTATAACTGAATGTGAGAACAAGGATACTTGGAGGTGGTTCTTCTACTACTTTCAAGAGTTTTTTGGACCATTTAATAACAACATCCCTTTAACTTTCATGAGTGATAGGCAGAAGAGATTGAATCTTGCTTATGAGGAGATATTTCTTGATGCAACTGGACGGCATTGTTGTAGGCATATATGCAACAATTTCAAGTCTCAATTTCCAGGAATATTACTTAGAAGTTTCTTTTGGAAGGCAGCAAAAAGTTATGATGTTGTTGGCTATAATGAAGCAATGGCAAGTATTAAAGATATTAACATTGCTACTTGGAGATATTTGGATAAAATTTCAAGAAGTTCCTGGTGTAGGCATGTCTTCTCATCTCCACTTAAGTGTGATCATGTTACAAACAATTTCACTGAATCCTTTAATAACTGGGTTGGTGATCTTAGAGAAAAGCCTATACTGACATTAGTCGATGGTTTGAGGAGAATGTTCATGAAAAAGTTGCACAAGAGATACCAGAAAGGTTTCACTTTGACTGCTAATGTCACTCCTAGGATTGCTGAGAAACTCACAGAAATTAGCCAAGCATCAAGAAAATATGAGATACATATGGCTAATGAAGACACATTCAAGATTGGTGATCTGGACAAAAGCTACATAGTTAATCTCAGCAAAAGAATCTGTGATTGTAGTACTTTTCAGATATCTGGAATTCCATGCAAACATGCAGCACTAGGAATTATGTACAGGAGCGAAAAATTGGAATATTACTGTGAAGCCTGGTTCACAAAGGACATGTATTTGAAGGCATACTCAGCAATGATTCATTCTATTTCTGATATGAAAAGGTGGCCTGCTATGCCTGATTTACTCCCAAAAACTGTGTTGCCACCTCCTTTGTTAAAAGCTCCTGGTAAACTAAAAGTAAATCGAAGAAGGAAAGCTGATAAGGGAGCTTCCTTTTCACAACCAAAAAGGTCAAGTACTCTCAAGTGTGGCCATTGTGGAGCTTTTGGTCATAATAAGAGGACTTGCAAAGGACAACCTATGCACAAAAGGATTGCAAACAAAACCCCTGATGAACTGGTAGTAGTATTGCATAATCATTACTGAACTGCATCATCTTACATTGGTTTTTGTTATGTGCAACTCATTTGAAGTTGTTATCACAGATGACAAATAGAAGAGGCAGACCAGGCAGAGGAATGGCCAACACAGGCTTATCAGGAGCTGTTCTTTGGGTAAACTGTTGCCAGTTTTATGTTTCATTCCTTATCTATTACAATTATGTATGCAGAGGTTTCCAGAGACTTACAAGTACTCTCATTTTACAGGATCATGCAGAAGGAGCAGTACCTATAGTTCACTCCAGTCAAGAGAGCAATCCTAGTCCTACTAATCATAATGGAGGTGTTAACGTGCAGAACAATTGTCAAACTACTGCTGCAAGTTCTAACAGAAAGGTGTTAACTTGTATACTATAACTTGTCTAAGAGAATAACAAGTTCAGTGATACAATTTTTGCTATGAACTTGACTTTCATGCTATTATGTTTACAAAGAGGAAGGCCTGCTTCAAACAATCCTTCTACTTCAATAGTCAAAGGTGCTGGTAGGACCAAAAGTACCAGAATCTACTCCAATCCTTAGGTGCCAGTTCAATTGACTTCTGAATCTGAAAATGCTATATCTGTCAGCATGAATGCACCAGTAAATGTGAACTCTAATAGCATTACCAGTACCAGCACTTTCAGCAACTGGTTTTGAGTTGCCAGTTCAAACTAGTTAGCGTGTAATGATTAGCTTAGCTTCTTTTGAATTCGGTGATGCTATATGGAAATGTACCAGAAGTTAGGATTGCTGAAATGTTTTGTTAATGCAAGCTTACACTCTCTTACAATATTAATGGTGCAATCCTCACCATCTGCTATAGAAACTGTCCTGGTAGATGGCATTTTGTACTTATGGATTGCATTGATGGAAATGTTATATGTACTACTGATATGATTATTGCATTTTAGCATGTGTAATGTCACTGCTATTAACATTCAGGAGCTATTGTCAAATTAGCATACTGGTGCTATTCATTACCTCATACAATGACTGTAAACTGCTACATACATGGATTTTACATTGGTTTACGTAGCATTCTAACTGACATAGTCTTCTAGTTTCACTTGGCTTTCACCACAAAAGG
Organism: Coffea arabica; assembly: GCF_036785885.1. Lineage (NCBI taxonomy): Eukaryota > Viridiplantae > Streptophyta > Magnoliopsida > Gentianales > Rubiaceae > Coffea > Coffea arabica. The sequence continues at coordinate 35,005,489 of NC_092314.1, forward strand.
CATACTACAACTGCTACAATGTTGCAGCAGATTTACATGAATTCAGCCAATTGATTTTACTATTTGAATGAAAATAAATAAAGCTAATAGTAGCATATTGGTGATGAGCAACACGTTTCCTAAGACACTTGGAGCTGGAAATTGTCTTTGCAGTTCTACGGCAACATCAGATTGCCTTTCTAAAATGCCAAGCACTCTAGCTCTGCTAATATCTCTTTCCCTGTTTGTGTCTTGGTTGCTTCTTCTGCTATTAACTTCTTCTTCTTCTCCTCCATCATACCATTTGAAATATCTGCATTTTGAGTAGCAGAAATACAATTTGTCCGGATTCTTTTCGCTCTTTGATATCTTCACTGTGGCCTTGCAATTGCAGTAGCAATATTTGTTTTTAATAGTGAAAGTTGTGAGTGAATTCCAGGATTTTGCTAGTTGGCTTGAAGAGACCATTGAATCTGCTAAATGTTTTCAACTTAGTCTTCTGTTAATGCTCCTCACAATCTTTTGGCTTGAGGATAAAATGTGGTTTCCAGATGTTTATATGCACTTAGAGGTTTCCAAATTTTTGGCCGTTGGAAGATTGCATCAGACCGTTGGCTATTCCTGTCAGCTACTGAAGATGTCTTAGCGTAACAAAAGAAATATTCCTGAATTACATTTATATCCCTTCAACTTTGATAATCATGTCTACCTTTTTATTAATAAGCAATCTTGTACTAATATAGGGAGGAATAGGGTATTCATGGAATATAAATGCCATCTCTATCATGACAGTAATATTTTAATTCTAATTGGACTGAATTATTATCAAATTTTGAAAAGCAAGGGAGCTAGGTGAAATTTTTGAAACTTGGAGGGGTCTCAGTGCAAGTGTCAGAAACCTCGGGGGAGGTTTGTGAAATTATTCCTTATAATATAGAGTAGAAAAAGTGGGACAGGGAAAAGATAATTACCCCATAACAAGCAATTGTCCCCAAATCATGTATTTCACATGAAATGATTGTATTTGAAATCCTTTAACATATTTCACGTCATTTTCTTGGGTGGTTGGATCCATTTTCTAGAACATTATCTGCAAAAAAATAGAGAAAACGACGGGTCTATTTGGATAGAAAATTATTTGAAAAAAATTATCTAAAATAATATTGTGGCTTGCAATATATATGTGATATAAAAAGTAATTGAAATCTGTATTTATAATGTAAACCCAAAAAAATTAGAAATTCTTCTTACAAATCTTGATAACCAAATCCCTGATTTTCCATTTCTTTTTCATCTTATAACCAAGAACTGGCAAGAGCAATAGGAGAAAACAAAAAGAAACAGCACAGTCAGAAAAAGATAAGCAACCATTGCAGTACTAGTACCCCTCGAATAATTTCATTCAGTGGGACAATTAGGGATGGCAACGGGGCGGGGTTGGGGCGGGGGACCCCTCCCCCGCCCCGTTGCCTATTAGTTCCCCCCGTCCCCCGCCCCGTCCCCCGCCTCCCGCTCCCCCCGCCCCGCCCCCGCCCCGCCTTGCCCCGCTTCTCCCGCGGGGACACCCGCGGGGTTAATAAAATTTTATTATATAATTAATTTTTAATAAATAATCAAGTACTAAAATATCAACACATCACCAAATTATTATTCATTGTAATTTTACAATTGAAACTCATAAAAACAATCAAACAGAAGTTATTTGAATACAATCCAATATGATGAAATAAATATAACTAAAATAGTCAAATTTTCACTTTTAGTACAAATGCAATCACTAATTCATCATTGTGTTTGTGCTTTTTTTTGAGAAAAAAGTGTTATTCTATTAAGTGTAATTAGAAATTTAGTATAAATGTATTAGTAAATTTAGTATAACTAATTAATAAATTCTATTAGTAGACATGTATAATTATTCATATAATTGATAATATCAACTATATTACATAAACTAATATACATTATATAATACATCTAACTAATAATATCATTATCATAAGTTTATAACTAATTAACTTACATATAATATATAGTCATTTATATATATATATATATTTTGCGGGTGGCGGGGCGGGGGATGGGGCGGGGGTATACTCCCCCGCCCCTCGCCCCGTTTCTAAGCGGGGGGAAAAAATTCCCCCCCGCCCCCGCCCCCGCCCCGCCCCCCGCCCCAACCCCCCCCCGCCCGCGGGCACCCGTCCCCATTGCCATCCCTAGGGACAATCTGATGGTAACCCACCACCAATTCCTACAAAATTCAGCCATGTGATTATGGGTCCCCAGCCCAGCCCCAACGCCTCTTTCTTAAGCGACTCCGCATTCACGACCATCACCCGTGCATTCAATGGCCCTCCCTATCACAATTCCAACGAGTTTGGACAGCAACCTTCGTGTCTATTTCTTGGCCTCACACGTAGTCAGTTCCTATAGTAGGAACTGTCAAACACTTCTCGATATATGGACTCATTCGTACTTTAGAAGATGATTGAGAGAGCCTCTTTAAATCTTGGGATAATTTCAGAAACCTCCCCTGAGGTTTCTAATAATTTTACTGAACTCTCTTTAGGTTTAAAAAATTATACATACCTCCCTTATTATTTAAAATGATAATTTTACCCTTAAATATTTTAATGAAATTTCTTTATTTGGTATGCTTATATTTAGAATGAGTTTTAAAATTATTTTTCATTATTTTTCCTTCTTATTCCTTTTTTTAAATTTTTTGCCAATAAAACTGTAGAATTACTACTATTGCCTCTAGTTTCTATTATAACCAAATATCGAACTAGTGATTGTTTTTACGAGTTAATTTTATATATAATCTAATGTTTTTTGTTAATCTTTTTTTTTCTATTTTTTGTTATTAAAATTAACAATAAATAAAAAAAATGGCCCAAAGGCACTACTAAATTGTGATAATCCCATTACTCAAACAATTCAAAAACTATAAATGAAATATTTCAACATTTTCTTTTCTATCTTATAAATCTAAATCCATAATAAAATACCATCAAAATATCATATCATAGTGATAAAATTATTATTATAGTTGTTTATCAAATAGTAAGTATGAACATGAAAAATTTGGTATATTTTTTTTTATAATTATAATAGATAATTTTATAATTGTATAGGAAAATAAATTAAAACTCATTACACAAAGGTATTTTTGGGTATTCATTTAAATATTTGACCAAACCAATATTATTTTAAGGTTTTGTTACTAAAATTATAAAATCAAGGAAAGTAAGTTTAATTTTTCAAATCTCAGAGGAGCTCAGTAAAATTATTAAAAATCTCAGGAAAGGTTTCTGAAATTATCCCTTAAATCTTTTCGGTGCATAACATCGAGAATTTAAATCTTGATTAGTGCATCAAAAGCTGTGCTTTCTTGCTTTTAAAAAATCCAAAAAATGGTAGTGGGCTTTTCTGAGTTGGAAGGCATTGAAGAAGGAAGCTTTCTGGTCATTTCCATTGCTGTCGGTAGAGCGCATAGAATCTCAGAAGATGAAAAGAGAAGGCCCTCGCTTTTACTTGGAGATGAGAAAAGAATCCTGGAAGGATTCTAGTCGTTTCCTTTAATTTTTTTTTTTGGGTCAAAAGTCAACTTCTATATATTTTGTTTCCTTTGATGTTGGTCGAGTGCACAAGTGCGTGAGGGTGTGTGCATTAGGAAATTTCTTTGAAACTTACCTTATTTATTATTATTTTCATTTTTCTCAAAGCTAAAAATCAAAACTTAGTGCACTAAACAAAAGGAAAGAAAATAAAACTTAATTCAAAATGTATCAACTTACCTTTCCCATTTCTAAGAAAATCAAAATGATAAAAAAATCAGTGTTTACAGTTTGCTTCTCTTTATCAGAATCGTAAAGCAGTCTCAGACAAAGATGTATACACCCCAAAAACTTAAAATCTGTTTGATAACCGAATTCAACACTTTAAATTTAATAGGTTTAGATCTTAATATATTTAAGAGAAATTTGCTAAATTGATCCCTAACATTTTCACAAAAAACTTTTTTAGTCTCTAACATTTAAAATCAGTTAGAATCGTTCCTAACATATAAATTATGATCCATTTTTGTTCTAATGATCGTATTTGCTCATTTTTCGACTGAAAATAACACGCCTCTCTCACGTGGACATATTTTTAGGGGCAAAATCGAAAATTATACTTCCTTACTTACCTTTCCCCTTCTCCCCGACCCCAATCATCACCACCACCATTATCAACACCGCCCCCTTCCTCTTCCTTACCTCCCCCATCCCTCCTTCCCCTTCCGTCTATGCCACCAACACCCACCCTCCTGGTGCCCCCCTCCATCTATAAACTTATCACCTCCTCCTTCCCCACAAGTATCACCTTCCCCTTCCTTTGGCATAGCACCTCCATCTCCAACTCTTTCACCCTCTCCTCCTCTGCCAATTGTAGTCCCATCACCACTTACCTCAGTTTCTCCACCTCCTCCTACTATAAAGTCATAGCTCACCAGCCCTTCCTCTCCTGCATTACCTCCGCCACCACCACCTGCTTCTTCCCAGACTCCATTCTTGTTAAATCCCCCTCCACTTTTGGTGGCGTCTCCTTATCCCATCACCACATCTCTTATTCCACCTTCTCCCCTGCCTCCTGGAATAATACATCCCAAGCTAATGCTCTAATTAGCTCAGTCTTACCAGCAATTGCCCCTGAGAAACCCACTGCAAGATCAACTACACCTGCTCCAAATATTAAAGCAATCACAATATCCAGAAATGGTGGGAGCATGAAGGGCGGAGTTGTCATGGCAATTGGATTCATGGGCTTTCTAGCAATTGGTCTTATGGTGCTTGGTGTCTGGTTGGCACGAAAGCAAAAGAAAAGGAGAGCCCCATTCAACATTAGATACACAATGCCTCCTCCATATGCTTCCTCCCAAAATTCAGGGAAAAAATTAGGGTTTTTTTTACTGTAATTTTAGGGGAAAAGGTGAAAGGGGTACTTTTACTTTCAACTTGGAATGAAGTATGTTTTTAGATTTTGCCCTTAAAAGTATGTCCACGTGAGAGAGGTGTGCTATTTTCAGTAGAAGAAATGAGCAAATATAAGCATTAGGACTAAAATGGATCATAATTTATATGTTAGGGACGATTTTAGCTGATTTTAAATGTTGAGGACTAAAAATTTTTTTTTGTGAAAATGTTAGGACCAATTTGGCAAAATTTCCTATATTTAAATACATTTGATAATCAAAATTAGAATATCTGAATTCATTAATTGATACTGAATTTTCTAAACAAAATTTACTCCAAAAAAAAAGTTTTAAACTGTTCACTTATCACTTAATATAGTATACACTTAAATGTATTAAATTTAGTACGTAACTATTCACTAACTTAATGGATTCATGTTTCAGATTTTAGACTTCAAATTTCAAATTTTAAAATTCAATTTTATCAAATGTACCCTTAGAATAAGAGAAAATGATATTTTGAAAAGGGGTAAAATTAACATTTAAAAGTGATACTTTAAGCTAAAAAGTAGTTCAAAACTTAGATTAGAATCAAATTTTGCCGACTTGAATTTGTAAGAGACGAAAAACTAATATTTTAAAAATAAATAATAAAAAACTTCATTTGATGAAATATAAGTGATGTTTTGAACATATTTCAGTTCTAAATTGTGTATTACACGTACCAGTTGTTATGCAAATTCAATTTATTCCAGTGGTAAAAGTTTGGGTCAACCAGATCTATATCCCCAATTATGGACCTTGTGGACTTTTTAAGTAGCCATGTTACTTCTAGTAACTGGGGCTAACGGGTTTCCTCTTCTTGTATTTGTTTTTTTTTCCCTTTTAGCTACAAAAAAAAACCAAAAAATAAAAATGATTTCCGCTCCTATCAATATCCAAACTTCAAACCTTTCCTTAGGAAGGCAGTTGAGGAGAGTTTTTGGGCAAATTGGATTAAACAAATCTGGTCCTTTTAAAGCCTTACTTAGATTATAGACAAGAATAAGAGGAAAAAATTGAAAGTTTTTTTTTTTTAAAAAAAGGATAATATGAGTACCACAGTCTATAACTTAAATCGAAGTTATGGATACATCTTAATCACAGATTTCTAGTGCACGTTTTGATGGGGAAGGACAACCGGTTTGCTTGGTTAAATGCAGAGATGAGTAAACTTATCTTCTTCTCCTCTCTATGCTCTCTCCAAACCGATTTGTCAATATCTTCTTCTCACACCTCTTTCTCACAAATAACACCCATCATTTCTAATCTTTTAATTTTTTAATCTTTCACTTGGTAATTTAACAAGTCTCCAATCCAATGATCTAATTCTTATTCTCTGTCTTTGGGGATAACGTAAATAACAGAAGATGCCAAAGAAGAACTTCTATACAATGTTGTAAAGTTAAAAAAGATCTTATATTATTTCGCAGGAAACAGTGGGGATAATTGCAACTAAGGAAGAAAATTAAAAAAATAGCTTAGAAAAAGTAAATCTGCAATAGAGAGGTAGTAGATGGGGCCGAGTAAGGGATGAGAGGGATCGGGAGATTGGTAGCATGGGTTTTATCTGATTATCTCTAAGGAATGAGATGGGGCGGATTTTAAGATAGTGGGCTGGGGATGGAGGATGGAGTTAGTGGTGGGGTTATTGGGCAAGAAGGTTTTGTGGGAGAAAGGTTGTGAAGCAGCAAATGTGATGATGGAGTTTGACAGGGGTTCTTTTGATAAATTTGGATTAATTGAAGGATTCTTCAAAAGTTAACACCTACGTCTGTGAACCATGGCTAGTTAACTTTTTTTTTTGTTTTGCTTCTACTTTTGTCGATGGAAAATTCTAAGACACTATACTAGGGGAAAGGGTTAGAGGAGGTAAATCGTCACCAAATCAATGAATGCATGTGCATCTGATGATAAAATCTTCAAAAAATTTTAGAGAAGAACGTAAGTTAGAAAATTTGATCCCCTAACCAAGGAAAGAAATGAATCTAAGAGGGTCAAAGATATATTCCAAGACTCTATACTAGGGGGATGGGGGATGGGATGGGTAGAATCGCCATCGAATCAAACGGATGCATATGTATCTGATGATAAAATCTCAAAAAAATTTTAGAAAAGAATATAAGTGAAAGGATTTGATCTCTTAGCCGACGAAAGAAGTGAACCTAAAAGGGTCAAAGAGAAATTCTAAGACTCTATATTAAGGGGAAAGGTTGGGGGACAGAATTACCACCAAATCAAATGGATGCATATGCATCTGATGGTAAAATTTCCAAAAGAAAATCTATAGAAAAATGTAAAGTAAAAGATTTGATCCGTAGCCTATATCGAAGAAGAGTTTTAAATTTTTCTGTAGTGGTCAATTACTCTAATAACAGTAGGTTAATCCATGATTAGTTAACTAACATGTGAAAGCATGTATGCCTATTTAAACAAGCCAAAAGGGTGACGTGCCTTTTTCAAGGACCACACCGTCTGGGTTCATTAAAGAATTTGTCTATTCTTGTAGTAGTTAAATCAAGTCTTGGTTTCCTAGTCGGTATTGGTTTCTTTAAGTCCAAGTCCAATTGTATTCCCTCTGTGATTTGGAAGCTAAGTTTTAGGAGACAAAGTGGTCTATATAAACCACTACTGGTAGCCTTGTTATTGACAGCCGAGAATTGAAAAACAATCTGAGAAGTTTGCCTCCTGAAGCTTTTGCTGTCCTTCGTTTCTTTCTTTAGCTGTCCCGTTTGTTTATATATAAATATTCCGCTGCCAAGCTATTACTTTGAGTGTGTGATTCACTTGAATTATTCTATCCTGTGGGTTAGTTTCCTACAAAGTGGCATCGGAGCTTTGTTTGAGATCCGGAGAAATTAAAATATGGATCCAAATTATTTGCACAATTGTCACATTTTTATCTTCGATGGTAAAACGATTTTGAGGCTTGGAGGTCGATGATGAAGAATTTTTTCAAAAATATTGGAGTTTGGAATATTGTCGAAACAGGATATACAGAGCTGATAGAAGGTATCGAATTATCAAGCGATGCAGTTAAAGAATTAGAGAGAAATAGACAGTTGGATTGCAAGGCAATGTACTATCTCAATACTCAAGTCCAGTTGCATGTAGCCAAAAAATTTATACATGCATAGTCGGCAAAAGAGGCTTGGACAATTTTGGTGAACTCAAATCGAGGTGCTGCTAACGTGAGAAAAATCAGATTGTAGGAACTTAGGAGACAATTTGAGTTGGCCCAGATGAAATCCACGGAGTCAGTTAAAGATTTTATTGGCACAATTAAAGAAATTGTCAATGATATGGAGTCCAATGGTGAGAATTTGGAAAATGTTAGAATTGTTGAAAAAGTTCTAAGATCTCTAACTGCCAAATTTCACACCAAGAAGACGGTCCTTGAAGCCACAAAGGACCTTGACAATTTGTCACTTGCTGAATTGGAAGGAGAATTGCTGACGTATGAGATGTCCTTGAATCAGCAGCCATCGGATACAGTAGAGGAGGTGTTACAAGCCAAGGTAGATCACCCAAAAGGAAAAGAGGGGGTGAATCGTATGGACACAAATCAAAGGGGCCAGAACTTCAGAGGTAGAGAACATGGAGGCAGAGGTAACTTTCGTGGTCATGGAAGAGGTAATTATTCTTACCAACCCAGAAACAATTCTAATAGGGATCAGGAAAATAGTCAACAGCAAAGTCAAAGAAATAATTTTCAAAAGCATGATAGATCTAATGTCCAATGTTATAATTGTGGTAAAATTAGTCTTTATCAGAATGAATGTTGGTCCAATAAAGAGGTGTATGCTAAAGTGGCTGAAAATAGTAGTGATAGAGAGAAGACCTTGTTGTTTTCTAGTTCTACATCTGAAGAGTCTATGAAGAATGATTGGTTTATTGATTCTGGCTGTAGTAATCATATGTGTGGTAAAAAAGAGATGTTTTCTGACTTGGATGAATCTTTTCATGCATCTATGAGATTTGGAAACAATGAAAAAGTGCCTGTTCTTGGAAAAGGAAAAATCAGAATTATCTTGCAAGATGGGTCTTCAAATTATATTTCTAATGTTTTCTATGTGCCAAGTTTATATCATAATTTATTGAGTTTGGGACAATTGTCTGAGAAAGGTTATGATTTGCATTTTAAATATGGTGATGGCACCATATGTGATGAGAAATTGGGATTAATTGCCAAGGTAAAAATGAACCGTAGTCGTTTGTGGCCTCTTTCTCTTAACTGTGGTGATTTACCTTGCTTTAATTCCGTGACTTGTGATGATTCTTGGTTATGGCATATGCGTTTTGGGCATTTGAATTTTGGGAGTTTGAAATTTCTTGCAAGAAAGAAATTAGTTGTTGGGTTGCCTTCTGTTGAGTTTCCTGACAAGAAGTGTGAGTCTTATATTTTGGGAAAGAAGCACAGGGATCCTTTTCCAAAAGGCAAGGCTTGGAGGGCTAATCGACCGCTTGAACTAATTCATTTAGATTTATGTTTAGTTGAAGTTCCTTCCAATGGTGGTAGTAAGTATTTTATCACCTTCATTGATGATTTCAGTAGGAAGACATGGGTGTATTTTTTAAGAAATAAATCTGATGCATGTGATGTGTTTAAAAGGTTCAAATATTATGTAGAGAAGCAGAGTGGCTACTTTATTAAAATTTTGAGAACTGACAGAGGCACTGAGTATCTTGTTTGTGATGACTATTTGGTGGAAAATGGTATAAAACATCAATTGACAGCCAGATATACACCTCAGCAAAATAGTGTGGCAGAAAGGAAGAATAGGACTGTAATGGACATGGTGAGGTCTATGATGCACTCCAAAGGTATTCCTAAATCCTTTTGGGCTGAAGCAGTCTCTTGTGCTATTTATGTTTTGAATAGGTGTCCTACTAGATGCAATTTCGGGAAGACCCCGCAAGAGGTTTGGACTGGCATGAAACCGGATATTTCTCACTTCAAGGTATTTGGCTGTCTTGCGTATGCGCATGTTCCAGATCAGTTGAAAAAGAAATTGGATGACAAAGCAGAGAAGTGTATTTTTATTGGTTATAGTCATGAGACAAAGGGGTATAAGTTATTCAATCCAAACACAGGAAAGGTGATTGTTAGCAAAGATGTAACTTTTGATGAACATGGAGTTTGGGAATGGTTTAGAAAAGATCCTAAGACATCGCCAAAATTTTCATCCATTTCTCCCATTATGGGACCGAGTGCTAGTAAGCAAGTAGTGGAGCAAGTTGTGCACTCTTATGGTGATCCCTCAACTTCTACTATTCAGGTTGAGACATCCAACCGACCACAAAGAGAACGCCGCATGCCAGCCCGATTTGATGATTATGTTGTTGGCACAAATGAAGATTTAACTGATGACGCGATTATAAATTTTGCTCTTTTTGCAGATTGTGATCCTGTCTCATTTAAAGAAGCTGTCAAAGATGATTGTTGGGTTCGTGCAATGGATGAAGAAATTCATGCCATTGAGAAATATGATACATGGGAGTTGACCACTATCCCACCTGAAAAGAAGCCAATTGGAGTGAAATGGGTATATAAGACCAAGTATAAGCCAACAGGAGAGGTGGATCGCTTCAAAGCGAGATTGGTTGTCAAAGGCTATAAGTAGAAGGCAGGTATTGATTATTTTGAAATTTTTGCACCAGTTGCCAGACTTGATACGGTTCGTATGATTGTATCACTTGCTACAAATAATTGCTGGAAAATTCATCAAATGGATGTGAAATCCGCATTTTTAAATGGTTTTCTAGAAGAAGAGGTATATGTTGAGCAGCCTGTACGGGTTGAAACAAGCTCCTAGAGTTTGGTATACTCGCATCGATACTTATTTTATTGAGCATGGTTTTCTGAGATGTCCATATGAGCATACTCTGTACATCAAATTCAACCCTGGAGGAGATGTCCTTATTGTATGCTTGTATGTGAATGACTTGATATTTACAGGCAACAATCCCAAACTAATTTCTGAATTCAGGGAGGCCAAGATTAGTCAATTTGAGATGACAGATTTGGGATTGATGTCTTATTTTCTTGGTATTGAGATTCATCAGTTGAATGATGGAATTTTTATCTCACAAAGGAAGTATGCAAGTGATATTCTGAAGAAGTTTAAGATGGATGTGGCTAAACCAATGATGACGCCGGTTGAAAAAAAATTGAAATTAACCAAAGATAGTACTGGTGATTTTGTTGATGCTACTTATTTTAGGAGGTTGGTGGGGAGTCTCAGGTATTTAACTTCTACGAGACCTGACATCACTTATGGAGTTGGTTTGATTAGTAGATTCATGGAATCTCCATGCTAGTCTCACTTCCAAGCCGCTAAGAGAATTTTGAAATACGTTCAAGGTACGCAATCTGACAGTATATTTTATTTATCTTCATATGATAACAACCTTGTTGGATACACTGATAGTGATTGGGCTGGTGACACAATACAAAGGAGAAGCACTTCTGGTTATGCATTTTACTTGGGATCTGGTGTATTTTCTTGGTCCTCAAAGAAACAACAGGTGGTTGCTTTGTCCACAGCAGAAGCAGAGTACATGACGGCTACAAGTAGTACTACTCAAGCACTTTGGTTGCGGAGAATGCTTGGATTCTTACAACACAAGCAAGATGGTCCTACCACAATATTTTGTGATAGCATGTCCGCTATTAAGTTGACAAAAAAATCCAGTTTTTCATGGGCGCAGCAAACATATTGACATCAAGTATCATTTTATTCGTGAGTTGGTTCAAGAGCAAGAAATTGTCATTGACTATTGCAGAAGTGAAGATCAAGTAGCTGATATTTTGACAAAGCCGCTCAAATTGGAGATGTTTATGAAATCGAAGAAGATGCTCGGCTTGGTAAAATTTGAAGATCTTGATTTAAGGGAGGCTATGTAGTAGTTAAATCAAGTCTTGGTTTCCTAGTCGGTATTGGTTTCTTTAAGTCCAAGTCCAATTGTATTCCCTTTGTGATTTGGAAGCTAAGTTTTAGGAGACAAAGTGGTCTATATAAACCACTACTGGTAGCCTTGTTATTGACAGCCGAGAATTGAAAAACAATCTGAGAAGTTTGCCTCCTGAAGCTTTTGTCGTCCTTCGTTTCTTTCTTTAGCTGTTCCGTTTGTTTATATATAAATATTCCGCTGCCAAGCTATTACTTTGAGTGTGTGATTCGCTTGAATTATTCTATCATGTGGGTTAGTTTCCTACAATTCTAGTGGGTAGGTGCAGTATTTCGGACCCAGCTGGTACAGATATGCTACAACCCAAAAAGAGCGGTTTGCCTAAGTATGAATTGACTTGCCGACATATATAGTTGACAATGGGCAGGAAGATCGCCAAAGAAAATAGATACAAAGTGTTAAAACATGGCAAATTTGCATATCCAACTTCACTTAGTAGCATTATTCTTCCTTTCTAGTCTTAACACTTCACTTAGTTTTTGTGACAAAACTAATTACTATAATTTAAAAAACCATTATGATTTTTTGGCAGAATTTACTATTTTTTTCTTTAATATTGACTCACTAGATTAATCTTTTATACACCTTCAACGTAAGTGTTTTTTTTTACATGATTATATCTTCACATTTCATCGTAAAAATTAGGATGATGAGTAATAATTTTTTCCCTAAACCTGGTATTTGTTAACAAATCATCAACTTGATAAATACCAATTTTTGGAACAAATTTTCCCACTATTGCTATCATTGGCTTCTTCCATGTGGAATGACTCTTCATTATTGGTCTTCCCCTTGTAGTATCTATGTCTGTCGAGTTAAACTTATAATTAAAGTAGGTGACAGCTAACAAACTAACAAAAATATTAATCACAAAAAGTAAAAGGTTAATCACTAAAACAAGGGTTAATTCCAATAAAGCCCTAAAAAAAAAACTCTTTTCAGAACTTGCCTCAAAGGTTTAATTGTACCAATCCATCCTTTATAATTCCAATATTCCCAAAGGCGTAATAACATATTAGTTTGGTAATGATATGGGCTGACAAAAATGAACGTGTACTAAATGTTTTAATAATGCAAAGATTTGTTGGATAATAGATGATTTAACGCATAGAAAGCACTAAGATATCTTTTTCTTTACAAATGTCAAGATGGACTACCTAGAATAAATGTGTAATGAAGTATTAGGAAAAGTTTGGTCACTTCACAGAATCACATGAGCTGCACATGACCAAATCAACTATAAATTGGACTGTCCAACCTGATTGCACTTAATTGGGAAAATTATGAATAGTATAAGAGGAGGTGCATGGGTACAATTAAATCTCTAGGGGCAAAGTGAGAAAATAGTATTATTTGAGGAGGTTCATTGGAATTAACCCTTAAAACAAAAACAATGACTTATAAATTCGATGATTAATTGGAGAATACCACATAAAGAAACTAACAAATTTATCAGTTACTTAAGTTAGAGTAAATTAGTTATTTATTATAAATGACAAATTCAAAATCACAATAGAAAGGAGTTAATAAAGTTTTTTACGACTTGGAACTAATACTTAGTTTATAATTAAATGATGTTGATTCTAGAGAGCGGAGATATGACTTCTAAACTATTTTGGTTGGAAGATGGACAGCAAATTGGTAAAATAGTAGGTTATAGAATATAGTACTGAATTAGCTATATATAGCATACGCAGTAGGTGGAGTTATTTACAAACCATCGACAGATATAGTTGGAAATTTTGTCTGATTATTTGATTGTTGTACTTTTTTTATAATATAATGTATGTTTATATAACTTTGATGTATTTTTAAATTTTATTTGTGTACACCAACTTAATTTGTAAATACAACTGCATCAGTAAGTACACACCATATATTGTGGATAAAACACAACAATTGCATTAAATCGTACCCAATGTTTTAAAAACCGGACCGTTAATTGAACCGGTGACGTGAAAGGGTCGAGGTTCAACCGGTCGGACCGGTTCAACCTCGGTTCAATGAATTTAAAAAAAAATAATTTATATAAATATTTATGCACAAAATAAGACATGTAATGGACTAATTTAATACATTATATGATGAAAAGTTTACTATTTTTGAATAACTTGATTTTTTAAAAATAAAATTTTTAAATTATAAGTTAAAACAAATAAATTTCATTTCAATTTCAATTATATCTACCAAAAAAATCTTAGATCTAACCCAAAAATATCATAATATTTTAAAATTATACAAAATTCATGTCTATGAGAATTTAGATTTTGTGAACTTAAATTTTAATTTACGTTTTGGGATTTAGAGATTGCAATTTAAAAAAGGAATTTTGGAGTTCGAAAGAAGTCAAGAGAATCGAAAATAGAAATGCAAACTTGATAAGAAATAAAAAATGAGATAAAAGTGAGTGGTTGTGGCATTAAATAATTTGGGTTAAAGAAAAATAATTCTTTTTTAACCTTTTTCAATTTAATGGACAAAAATAAAATTAAAAGATGGAAGAAAACGTCAATAAATTAAAAATAAAGTGGTTTGATTAAAAAGAGAGTGACAAAAAAAAGAGGAGAGAGAGTGTGTGTGTGTGTGTGTGTTGAAGATTAAAAAGAAAGAGCCATGAGATGATTAGATTTTGTAAAAAAAATGAAAAAAAGAAATATGAGTTTTTGTTTTATATAAATAAGTTATCAATAAAAAACTAATAAGATGTGATGGTGTAATGGTTACTATATTGGTCTTTTATTACAAAGGTCTTGAGTTCGAATCTTGATAGCTGCATTTTGCAAAACGTAAAAAAAAAAAAAAAAAAAAAAAAGAGGAAATCTCAAAAATCGGAAACCACCGGTTCAATCCGGTCCGACGGTTTCCACGGTTTAACCGGTTTTTGACCGGTTTTCTAACCTGATCAACTATAGCATAGAACCGGACCGGAGCCATGGCCGGTTCGCGGTCCAACCGGTCAAACCGGCCGGTCCGGTCCGGTTTTCAAAACACTGATCGTACCTAATCTAATCATCCTACCTAGATCCCACTATTTACAAAAGGGCAAAATTTAATGCAAAACTATAGTTGTCAGATTTTTTTAGTACATACAAGAGTTTCTCGAAGGCAATAGGCCCTACTACGCTCAGACTGCATCAGCCCTTGCTTATCATCTGCTTAGTTTTGGAAGTATTGTGTTTATGTTTCCTGGACAAGATTACCTGATTTTCTATGGAGAAAATTGCACTTTAGACCTCAAAGTATTGTGTTTATGTTTCAACCAAAATAAAAGCAACCCCTGAAGTATCCAATTTCGATCAATTAATCCCTAATGTTTCGATCTAAACAAATATAGTTTCTAAAGTTTAATAATTAACCAAATTGGTTCATAATGGTTTATAAAACATAACCAAAATTTAATAATATAAAACAAATGTTTGAAAAGGTTCATCAAAGTTATAGAAAATTCTAGAAAGACCACAAAGATTTTAAAAACATTAATAAAGTATAAAGTAAAGGTAAGATATTCACTTTTGACAAAATAAAGACATTTTGTAGATATTCCATTTTTGTAATTTGTACATAAAGGTATACAAAAGTGCATATATAATTACAATACTTAATTTACTTATTAAAAAAAGTACACAAAACGTATAGAGAAGAACACATGCACTACACATGCTTTGTTCCAGTGTTAAAATTAGATTTTTTAGATTACCTTAAACTTATTTTCTAGGGTATTAAAAATTTGATGATTTAACTATAAATTGTTATGATGTGTATATAAATTTCACGAATTTTGATGGATTTTTATATTATATAAATAAATTTTCTTGGATTTTATAAAACATTAGGGACTAATTCAGTCAATTAATATACTTTAGGAATTATATTTTTTTAGATTGAAACATTAGGGATTAATTAGATTGAAATTGAATACTCTAGAGACTACGTTTGTTTAATTTGAATAAAGCATTGTGGACTAGTTTGCTCCAACCCCCAAACATAAAGGACTGCAAGTGCAATTTTCCCATTTTCCATGTGTGATATGTCCAACCTTGCTAAAAATAATGTGAATGGTTTTCAAACTAGTATTCAAATTAAGAGAATTATTTTTTTTGGCATCTAGGTACCTACTAGAATGCCCACTCTCTTTGCTAAATGTTTGTTAAGTCCATAATCTAATCGTACAACCGCAAAAAGTGAGATTTGAAAAGGAAATAAAACTAAAAAAAACTTCTTGGAGCATTATATTTTAGGTAGTAGTTATATTTTTACAAAAAACGGAGTTAAATATAATTGCAATTTCAATGACCTCTTAATTATGGCTTTAAACTATTGATTTGTGATTGGATTAAACTACACATATATAAACACTATTATAGGTTATATTTAAGTAGGAGAAATTTGAGACGATAAGGTACAAAATATCCAAAATTGATGTTAGAAAGTAAAACAAAAGACATATAAGTTTGAGGGTGCAAAATAGAATTAGTGCTTTGTAATTTTTTGATTTAAACCAAATTAAATGCATAGAAGAGGAAACACAATCATATCGATTGATTTTTGATGATCAAGCTTCAACGTCATTGCATATGTCATCTTAATTTTTTTTTTGGGGCTACATGATGACTTAAGAAAGGTTTATAGTCTAGTAATATATTCTCCTCTATTGCTTTTCCTCATAAATTTATGTGTATGCCTTTGTTAGTGATTTATTGCCATAATTAATTCTATACAATCTTAATTCAATTTTTTGAGCGCATTATTTCCAACATTACTTGCTCTAATAACCTGTAATGTAGGAGGTTAGTGTCCCTTGGAATTTCCATTTCTTTATGGGTTAATTACATTAATTTTTCAACCTTGAGATTTAGCCAAGTTACTAAACAAACCTTGAAGTTTTGTTAAATTACAGTCTCACCTCTTGACTATACAAACGTTTGTCCAAAAACCCCCTAACATCTAAAGCCGTTAGAGATGCATCTGATGCCAAGAAAAAAATATTGTGCAAGCCCAAAGATGCCATTGCATACATAGGCCTGCTCATTTTTTGTTCTGCAAATACCCCTTTGGCGTTTTATACATTGGTTACACACAAAAGTTTATCAACATGCCTCAGGGTTCAAGAATATCGTTCATCTCTCCCAAAGTCCCAAGAATATCGTTCATTTCTCCCAAAGTCCCAATCCTGGTGCTCAATACAGGCAATAATAATAATAATAATAAAATCGAAGGTAATTAAATCCGAGGAGGAAGAACTAAGAAAGCAAGCACTTGTGGATTAAGTTTTGGACAATCAAAATCAAGATTCTGACATGCTTGTGAACGTTCATAATTCAAGGATCAAGGCAATTTCTTTTTAATTATTTTGAAGATTTGAGAATTTTAGAAATTGGGTTTGAAAATCCATGGAAGACTGGATTTTTTTTTAATCATTATATGGTTATCATGATTAGTGGGCGTTGATCAAGTGAGAGCTTTTTGTTTAATTTCGAAATTTTTAGTAAGTGTGTTTTCTTTTAGTTGTTCGAGTAGATTTCTTTTTTCTTTTTTCACATTTGATTTACATTTCTTTAATGAAAACTCTGTGATTTCTTCTTTTCTAGTAAGCAGGTATTAATTAAAATTTTAATTTTGTGAACAGTTTTTTCTTTTGTGAAATTAGGCACGGATTCATCATGAATAGTACCCCAATTGATAATCTAAGGTTGAAAAACGGACGATGTACCAAATGTGGAAGCTGGACTGTGGGTATTGGTGAAGGTTTCAAGAACCCAGGTTTACTATCAAGGTCATGCACCTATAGGTGAGCAAGCGGATTGGGTTATCTATAAATAATGAAAAAGAGTTAAAATTATGTCAAGCTATAAATGATTATTATGCATTTTTAAAGGAGTATAAAAAAGAGTGGAGCAGGTTTTAAAAAATGGTGAAATTCATGGAACCTTTTCAAATTGGAGGACTGGGAATGTGAAACTAATGAATTTGTTGATTAGGAGAACTTTGTGAATCTAATTAATGAAGCTGCTTTGTCAGTGATGTGGCGCAGCCGCAGATGATTTCTTTAGTTTATATAACAGAAGTGCAAACTTCTCTTTACCTCTTTGTTCCTCCAACTTCTCCCTACTTCTTCTCATCTTCTCAGAAGTCCTTCCCCTTCACAAGGGAGACCATTCCATGGATTCCATTTTATGATGTTTTTCAATAATGTCTTTGCTAAGCTTTTTTAGTGAGACTCGTTTATTTCTCCTAGGAGTTTATAGTGAGAATTTTATATTGCTCCTCTGTTTGGAATCATCAGTTTTCAAATACTATGAAAATTTTTAAAAAGTACTCTATAAAGTATTCTAAAAAGTAGTCTAAATTTTCTTAATGTTTAAAAAATATCCTAAAATATATTCTAAAAATTCTTCTACTCTTAAATATCCCAAAATATTTCCTAAAAATATCCTAAAATATACTCTAAAAACTCTGCTATAGTAAAATTTTTCAAAAACACCTCAAAAAATAGTTAATCCAAATGGATTTTATCTTCATTTTTTTGCTTGATTCGAATTTACTTCAAATCTGGTTGTCAAATCTAGAATGTCTTTGGATCTTGCATCTATCTCAGCAGATGTCATTGTTGTTATTGAAGTTTAAAGCCATTTGATTAGTAGATGTGTTGATTGAAATATGTACAGAAGGGAGTTACAGCGATTTATCTTATTAAAAGGTAATTTGAAATTTTCTTGTATTTTTCAGATTTGTTCAAAATCATTCATATCTACTGGACTAGTTATTAAATTGCAGATTTATTATTTTAAATGCATGTTTAACATCGCAGAGATGTAATGATAGCGAGAAACACCTTGAGAGAGCCCACCAAATAGTCTAATATGTAAGTCAGGAACCCAACTCTAATTCAAAAATTTAAACCATTAGATTTCGGATCCTTGCTTACATATTAACCGTCCTTTCTCTATCTCTCGGACCAATGTGAAATATAATCCTTTACTCATGAACCTAACAAATCTCCTCCTTCATGAGTATCCCTCACATTAAACCTAAATTTACAAACCCTTTTTCGAATCCACTTTAATACTCAACGCAAACCCAACTTATCATCTAAGGTCACCTTTTTTCCCAAACATGGACCCATTGTTCTTCAAGATCCAAACTGCATTTTTGGAATCCTGCAAATCTTTGACTCTTTGGTATAACACTAACCAGACCCCCTACTAAACCCATGGCGCACCTGGTCCAACACTAGCCAAACTTTTTAGCACTTGGACACTTCGGTCCACCATCAAGAAGAGAATTTTTACCGATCCAACTCTTAGAAGAATCCACTTATTCATGAGTAGCCCAGTCTCGCAACCTAAAACTCTGATACCAATTTAATAGGGAGAAACACCTCGAGAGAGTCTATCAAAGAGCTCAATATATAAGTCAGGAATCCAATTTTGACCCAAAAACTTAAGCCATTAGGTCTCGGACCCTTATTTACATATTAACCGCTATTTCTCTATCTCTCAGACCAATGTGGGACATAATCTTTTACTCATGAACCTAACTTGTAAATCAAATTGTATTAGACAATTTTCAATAATCCGTTAATGAAATTTGCTTTTTGTCAAAAAAGAAAAAGGAATAGAAATGCAAATGAGCCTTGCTCGTTGCACCTATTGTAGCGGACTCTGGATATGCAGAGAAGATTTTTCAGTTATTTTGGAGTGGAATGATCAGAATCAAAGGGTAAGTTTCTAAACCATGGAGAGAATAGTTTATCAGAAAGTGTGTGTGAACATGGATCTGATGTAATATATAGTGACAAAGGTGCGCAGGAATGCCTTTGTTGCCTTTTATCTCCAAAACAGATAGCTGAGTAATTTGAAAATTTACTTTTTCCAATTTTTAAAATGTACTGATCCAGCTCATAAGTGTTCTGGGCATCCAATCATTTCACTAATTCTGTCCAAGATATGTAACAGAAGTTTCTTAAACGGGGTATCTGTTATTTGACTAAACCTCGGGGTTTGGGCAGATAGTTTGGCCAAACCTCAAGAGAGGTAGATGTAATTATTCCTTCTTTATTTACAAAAGGCAGAAAAAAAACAAGGGAGTACCAAATGTATTGACTTCTGCATTACTTTTTCCAATACCCCGGTTAGATCAATCATCAATGAAGGTCTTAACTTGTGGTGCTTAACTTGAACATTTCTTTATTTCTTCTGGCGGCTTAATAAGAGGCTGACTTTTTCAATTAAATGCTTAACGTTGATTATTCACCTAGTTAATTACTAATATAATCTCAGCAATCTATAACATTTTAAATTTCCTATTGTACTTGCCAGCAATTATGCAGATGGTTGTTCAATTTCGCCTAGTAGCCAGGTCCAGTAGAAGATTCCAATCCAACTGGCACTTCAAAAACTATTGAGCAATTTGCCTAATCTATGAATTGACTTGCCCATGAAGAAATATATAATTGACACTGGGCATCAAGATCGCCAAAGAAAATAGATACAAGTGTTATAAAACATGGCAAATTCGTACATCCAACTTCACTTTGTAGCATTTTCTTCCTTGCAAGTCTTACAATCCCCTCTAATTGCCTTCCTGGCCTTTATCCTAAAGCCCCTGTTGCCCTCTTTGTCTTTGGTGATTCACTTTTTGATCCTGGAAACAATGACTTCATTAAGACAACCACTACTTTCCAGGCAAATTTTCCGCCTTATGGAGAAACATTTTTTAAGCTCCCAACCGGGAGGTTCACTGATGGCCGCATTATCCCTGATTTTATAGGTAAGAGCGCTTTCTTGCAAAAATCTATATGTTTACAAATTAATCTTACGTGCTAAAGAGTGTGCAAATAGAGTATTTGATACTTGATACGTTATGCATCTATATCTGTTAGTGCTTAAAGAGAACTTTTATAATGATGGTGTTTAAAAGATTAATCTTTAAAATATATTTAAAGCTAGTAGTGACTTTTTTGCAGCTGAATTTGCAAAATTATCTCTAATTCCACCATACCTGCAAACTGGATATCATGAATTCTTGACTAATGGCGTGAACTTTGCATCTGGTGGTGCTGGTGCTCTTGCTGAAACTAATACCGGATTGGTACGTATTAACTTGTGATTATGAGCAATTAATTCCAATATTTTAGTCACATCTAATTGCTAATAGGTCAGTTTTTCATGTCATTTTTCAGGTGATCGACCTTAAAATGCAATTCAAGAACTTTAGGAAAGCTAAGAAACATTTGAGGTTGAATATAGGTAAAAGAGCCGCAAGACGAGTGGTGAAAAATGCTGTATACTTGTTTGGCATTGGATTACTTGAGCCCGTTGACTAATAATTCCAGTATATTTAAGTTGTATGCACCACAAGATTATGTGGCAATGGTGGTTGGCAACATTACATCGGCTGTTCAGGTAATATTCCGATTTTCTTTCTTTTTTCAACCTTTTTTTTAGTTGGAAAAATGTGGGTTTAAGAATTCAGAATCTCTAACTTACAAAATTTCAACCTTAATCACTAGATCAAAACCTTCTCAGCTATTTTCTCTTTCAACTTTGTTAACTCTTTATTGCTAATATTGGAATTTCCTTAGCCAACACATATTGGCTTAGTTGATAGTACCATTTCCTCTAAAAACGGATCGCAAGTGGTCGAGGGTAGGGATGGCAATGGGGTGGGGTTGGGGCGGGGGATGCCTACAAATTCCCCCTGCCCCTGCGGCCGCCCCATCCCCCGCCTCCCGCTCCCCCTACCCCGTCCCCGCCCCGCCCAGTTTAAAAATTTGTTATATAATTTTATTATAGTTAAACTTTAACAAATAATCAAGTACTAAAATATCAACACATCATCAAATTATTATTCATTATAATTTTGCAATTGAAATTTATAAAAACAATCAAACAAAAATTATTTGAATACAATCCAACATGATGAAATAAATATAACTAAAGTAGTCAAGTTTTCACTTTTGACACAAATACAATCACTAATTCATTATTGTGCTTGTGCTTTTTTTAAGAAAAATTTGTTATTGTATTAAGTGTAATTAGGAATTTAGTATAAATGTATTAGTAAATTTAGTATAACCAATTAATAATTTGTATTAGTACACATATATAATTATTAGTATAATTAATAATATCAATTATATTATATATATACTAACAGACATTATATAATACATATAACTAATAATATCATTATCATAAGTTTGTAACATTACATCGGTGGTTCAGGTAATATTCCGATTTTCTTTCTTTTTTCAACCTTTTTTTTAGTAGGAAAAATTAGTAGGGAAAATGTGGGGTTTAAGAATTCAGAATCTCTAAATTACAAAATTTCAACCTTAATTACTAGATCAAAACATTCTCGATTATTATCTCTTTCAACTTTGTTAACTCTTTATTGTTAATATTGGAATTTCCTAGGCCAACACATATTGGCTTAGTTGATAGTACCATTTCCTCTAAAAAAGGATCGCAAGTTGTCGAGGGCCTATTATATGGTAATGATCGAAACTGAAACTACCTAAACTTAACTTTTTAGTGCCGTAACTGAAACATCGTTATACCAATGGTTTAGTGTTTATGTTTCTCGCATTGAAGTACCAGTTTGATTATCACAAACCATCTCAAATATGTGGATGGGGTTTCACAAGTTTCATTTTCGACAAATTTACCCTTTGATGTAATTGGGTTGAAAATGGTATAATAAAAGTTCGAATCTGGTGTAACTAAGTTAAGAAATAGTGTAACAAAATATAAAATTACTAATCTACCCGAAATGAAGTAAAATACAATTTGTAATCCCCATTTCCACATTTTTTTTCCCTTCTCGCCCCTTCCCTATATGTTGCCTTTTGGCATAGTGTGTTTAATATCCATGTATCTAATCCCATTGTTAATTGACTGACAGAAAATTCACGGGGAAGGTGGAAGAAAATTCGGGATTTTAAATTTGGGCCCTTTAGGCTGTTTGCCAAGGCTTAGAGCAGCCAATGTGGCCGCGGGAGGAAATGGAGAGTGCGTGGAACAGGTCACAGCTTTGGCTAAATTACACAACGTATTGCTTTCCCAAAAACTCCAGTTGCTACAAAAACGGCTCAAAGATTTTAAGTACTCGTATTTTGACGTCTTCACAGCTTCCATCGCGACAGTACAAAATCCGTCCAAATTCGGTATGTTCTTGAACACTTTCACGAATGATGGGGAAAATTCTTAAGTACTACAATCTTTCATATTAGATGCAGAGAAATGTCTGCAGAATTAGTGGCATCTCTAGATCTTTTTTAAAATAGTAGTATAATACTGCTAACAATTAGCAAAGGTAGTTGAGTAACATTTTATTCGTTGATTACTTAAAAAAGGTTTTAAGGAAGTGAAGAGTGCTTGCTGTGGTAGCGGGCCATTCCGAGGATATTTTAGCTGCGGAGGAAAGAGAGGAATGAAAGAATACGAGCTATGTGATAATCCCAAAGATTATTTATTTTTCGACGCTAATCATCCAACTGAAGCGGCGAACTTGCAGTCTGCGGAGGCGATGTGGGGAGGGCCTCCCAACATAACAGGGCCTTACAATCTCCAGTCGCTGTTTCTGCTTTAATTTCTGGTGAGGACTTTGTAAGTTGTGTGAATTTGATGTTCATTACTCCAGATTTTCTTCTTATATATATTTGGTCATGTATTTGAATAATAATTTTAATAATAAAAAGTTACAATTTCAACAATGGAGCAGTATAATATTACGGTGTTTGTTCTACAGTCAACCAGGGTAGTTTTTATACTAAATATTCAAATTAACCGGTTGACGAAAGAAAGGGAATCCAGTTACTCTAATGAATGCACCAAAGCAAATCATAGACCCTCTTGTTTCACCACTAATTCTTGGGCAATAGTGTTAATGGTTGATAAAAATTTACCTTTGGTGGAAACCAAGTCTTATTGAGTCCAGAATACTTAATGGTGATTACTAAAAAATAAATGAACAGAAAAATCTTGAGGGCATATTTGGATTTATAGTGACTGATTGTTACTTGAATCGTTCGATTTTGGAATGACCTTCCAGTTCAACATATAATCCTTTGAGAAAGTGTTTTAGTTTCTCTTTGATATTTTTTTTGACGATAGAATATCGAGGAAGAACTATTATGTGATATTACAAAAGAATACATGTGATATGGAGACCATAATTCTACTTATAAATAATTTCCCTATTATCTTTTGATATTTCTATTTCAACCCATCATAAAAATACAAATTACCCTTAAATCTCTACACATTAAAAACTCATATCCTATTAGATACATTAAAATCCAAATTACAATTGATCACTTTAATTGAATTTAATCTTATTAATAGTTTATAATGTATAATTATTTACATATAAATTCAATGTTGGATTAAAGATCCAACAATCTCTTATTTGGACTATATGTGTAATTTTATAATTATGTTTTACAAAATAACCGCATGAATTCAATTTTGTTGTCATTATCAAAATGTATCAACAACCAATTCAATAACATAGGATCAATGCATTGCAAAGCAGCCTTTGTTACACCAATATAGGATCAAAGCGGCTTTTCTAACTGATCCATCCACCTTAAACTCTTGTAAGATCAAACCATACCAAAAAAAAAAAAAAATCAGAGTGTGAATAAGCCAAAACTTTAATTATGCAAAAAATACCTTTAAAACATTAATAACTAAAAAATCAATGCTGTAAAGGCATTTAGAATAACAAATCCCAATTAAAACTAAATATCATTTAATGACATGAGCAGTGTACTCATAAAATATTTTGGATTTCAATCTTTTCGTAAGCGGATTCGCAATTACGGAGATTGTTCCAATATGTTCTATAGACAACTATTCATTCTGAATTTTTCTTTAAGAGTCAGGAACTTGATGTTTATATATTTCGATTTTGTTGATCTCCTATTATTATTAGAATTTTGAGCTGCTGACTTATTGTTACAAAATAATTTGAGTGATTTTTCAATACCATCTATTACATGTAATCTTGTAACAAAATTTTGCATGGAAATTCCATTATTGGACACTACATAGTAAGTTATGAACTCTACTACCATAATAGAAGAGTTTATAAGAGACTGGTTAGCACTCTTCCAAGATATGACATCTCTAGCCAATAAGTAGATATAGTTTGATGTTGATTTCATACTATCTTGACATCCAATATAATTGGAATTAGTATACCTAATGATTTCGAGTTCATTTGACATTCGATATGTGAACATGTAGTCTTTTGTTTTTTATAAATACTGCAATATCCATTTGGTTGCTTTCCAATGGTCTAATCTTGAATTGTTTAAATATCTACCTGACATCCAATAATGTGTACAATATTCAGATGCGTATAGACCTGAACATATATTAGACTCTCTATTGCTGATGCATAAGGAATCTTTTGCATTTCTTTTCCCTAAAAAACATTCTTATGACACTGATTGAAACTAAACTTATGTCTCTTAACCCCAAAGGTGTTACCTGATTTGCAATTTTGCATGCCATATTTTTTGAGGATCTTTTAAATATGGCTCTTTTATGATATTTCAAAAATACCTCGAGAGCAATTCCTGTGTATCTGTGTACTTAGCACACTTTCATCTTAAAATTCTTAACTAAAATCTTTTGGTTTCATACAAAAAGTCTATATAGCTCACAAGCAAAATATCATCAACATACAATACTAGAAAAATATATTTGCTCTCACAGAATTTATAGTATATACACTCATCGACCAAATTCATCTCAAAATTGAATAAGATGATTACTCGATGAAACTTAAAACACCATTATCGAAATGCTTGTTTGAAGTCATAAATAGATTTTTTAAGTTTGCAAACCATATTTTTTAAATCTCTTGGTACAAAGTTTTTTGACTGCACCATATAAATTGTCTTATCAATGTTACCATTAAGAAACATTGTTTTTATATCCATCTGATATAACCCAAGATTGAAAGACATCACTAATATCATTATAGTCCTAAAAGAGTCCTTTGAAGAAATTGAAAAGAAAGTCTTTTTATAGTCAGTGCCTTCTACCTTTTGCGACAAAATAAGCTTTGTACCTTTTTACATTGCTATTCAAATTCTTTTTTATCTTAAATATCCATTTACAACCAATAAATTTCGCTCCTTCTGACAATGGAATAAGATTCCAGACATCATTGTCTTTTATAAACTTGATCTTTTTATTCATGGTATCGATCCACTTTTGAGAGTTTGCACTTTCCATAACTTGAGGGAAGTTGATTGGATCATCTTTCATCATTTTAGTATCATCCTCGTGTTCTTCGAAAAATGTAATCATCTGGCATTGTACTTCTCATTTTCTCTAATGGAATTTTTTAATGGCATTGGTTCTTAAGGTGGTAAAATTTGTTCTTTTGGAACAATTCATTGAATAGGAGGTTCCCCGACATTATCTTGATCTATTGCATCATGAACAAGATGAGAAATAGGGTTCCAAACAAAATCAATAGCACCTATAGGAATATTAATATGTTACTCTTCAAATACAAGGTGTCTAATTATATCATTTTTGCCAAACTCAACATCCTCAAAGAATCAAGCATTTTCTATTTTGAAAATTAATTTAGATATGGGATCATAAGATTTATAACTCTTGGATCTTTCAAAATATCCAATAAAATAACAATTTATCGTCCTTAACTCTAGTTGCTTTTGATTTAACCTATAAAGTCTTGTCTCTTTTGGACATTCCCAAATATGTAAATATTTCAAATTAAAATTTTTTTAATCCAAAACTCATAAAGGGTTTTGGTAGTTATCTTAGTTGGAAGTCTGTTAAGAATATACGTTGCAGTTTTAAGTACTTCTCGCTCGAGTGACTGTGGCAAAGCAAAATGATAAACCATACTCCTCACAATATCCTTAAGTAGCCTATTTCATTTTTCAGCAATACCATTCACAGTGGGGGAACCCCACATAATATAATGTGGGATGATACCGCATTCCTCTAAATATTCAGCAAACAGCCTTGGACATTGTTTACCTAAACCGTTATATCTACCATAGTACTCACCCTTATGATCAGATCTGGCAGTTTTGATTTTTTTTTTTTGGTTGAGTTGGTTCTCAATTTCAGGTTTAAAATTTTTTAACACATCCAGTAAGTATGACTTTTCATAATTGAGATACATGTAGCATATCTTGAAA
Source organism: Coffea arabica (assembly GCF_036785885.1). Classification (NCBI taxonomy): domain Eukaryota; kingdom Viridiplantae; phylum Streptophyta; class Magnoliopsida; order Gentianales; family Rubiaceae; genus Coffea; species Coffea arabica. The sequence continues at coordinate 35,032,629 of NC_092314.1, forward strand.
ACTATTTATGAACGTTATAAAATATTATTGACAATTCCAAACAAATGTAGGGAATGGCCAACAAAAGTCCATATGTATAAGTTCTAAGGCTTCTAAAGTCCTGCTGGTTTCAAATTTCTTTAATTGGTTTGTTTCCCCTTTATATAATTAATACAATCATCAAACTTTGCAAAATTTAAGAAGCCAAAATTTTCATTTGACACAAGCCTTTTCATTCTACGTTTGAATATATGACCTAATCTCTTGTGCCATAATGCAACTAAATTCTTAATTATTAATTTTCTCTTTACACCTCTAGTATTCAAATGTAGGGATTCATTAGATGAAGTAATTGTATTAATTAAATGTAGATTATCATAATATAATAAAGAATTAGAACCAACCAATTTTAAATCATGAAATAATCTAAACTTTTCATTTTCAAATGAACAAGAAAAATTGAATTTGTCTCAATTCTATTGAAAAGACAGTACAATAAATATTTCATTAAAATTCAAATAATATCCGATTTTTAATAATAATTTAAAAACTTCTATTGCCTCAATTTAAATTATGTTGCCATTACCCACGTAGATATATCTTTGACTATTACTAGGCTTTTGGTAACTTAGGCAACCATGCATAGATACATTGATGTGAGATGTTGTATAAAAATCTGTCCACCATATACGTCTAGATATTCTTTTTTTTTTTTTATAGAAATGAATATGTTCATATATACGAAACCAACAGCTAGGAGGATTTCATCAGAGTAGAACAAATCTCCTTTTTCCCCACTAAGATTCTCGGAGACAAGCAAAACGTACTAAACAGAAAACTCCAAAACTACAAAATGAAAGTTACTGGATTTAAAGCAAAAACAAGACAAGAATATCCAATCAATCTTCAGTAGCTGGAACAAATGTGCACTTGATTCCACATACAATAATGTAGTCCCCATCATTCATTGTCGTGTATTCATCTAGACGCCACTGCAGATTGTTGTAGTTGTTGTTGTTATTGCGGGGACGGAAAACAAAGCTCTTTTTCCAACCTATTTGAACCCCGTTGTCGATGACTGGTACTAGGTTTTGACACTGCCACCAGCTGCCCTCTGGAATTGCCCGACTTGTATGAATGCCATGGTGTTTTTTGAGGGTGAGAAAGTATACTGGATGAGTGAATGGAAGTTGGAGTCCCTCAAGCTCGAACAATGTCTGGGGATGCAGGCTATAGACCAAGGCATTCTCCCTCATCTCATGATGAGGGGGAAGATCAAGTCCAAGTATCCTCCGGTTTAGGAATTCATTTGTCTAGATATTCAAATTAAATCAACCTTAGAACAAAGCAAATTAAGAAGAATACATTTCTTAGCACACTAATCATGATAGTTGGTGCAATGCTTCTTCTTATGCCTTTCAACTCCACAGAAGAAACAACCATTTTTTCTTGATTCAACCAATTCCTTTTGTTATTCCTTTTGTGGTGTCGTATATGTAGCTTTCTTAGCATTCTTCCTTTTGCATTCCTTGTCTTTATTATTAGTGGGTTGAGGTCAGATAAGCACTTTCTGTCTTATCTTATTTCAACCTTTTTTCTTCCTCTACATAGTATGAGATGAGCTCATTTCGAGATCAAATTTCTTTTTGACAGTTGTAACTCACCTTAAATTGGCAAAACTGTGTAGGAAAGTATATCGAGATTAGATGCACTAGTAATTTCTAAGAAAGTGTTAGGTTAAGTGCACTCAATTTAGAAGCAAGATGAGATATTTTCATAATGCACTCCCTGATATTACCTGCACCACTATATCTCATTGAAATTAGGTCTGTCAAGAATGTAATTATTTCAACCTTTTTATTCTTGACAAACCTCTTTGTAATGTCCTAAAAGAACATCTTAATTGTTGTTGTCATTTCAAACATTATGCTTCCGAATGCTTTCAGAATAGTCTTTCTCATGATCATTAGAAACATGTGATTTGATCTCTTCCACCTTTCCTTATATCCCTTTTATCAGCAGAGGTACTTTTATCTGTAAAAGATGGAGGAAAATTATCCTTTAACGCAACGTCGAGATCCATGATTCCAATATCGGTAGTTATATTTACATGATCATTCACAATAATTAAAACAAACTCACATAAACCAAAACAATAATAAATTCAAATAAAGGTAACACCATTTCAAGATACCAATATTCCCTTAATATTTTGTCTCTAGACAAAAATATTAATTTCTAAATGATATTTTGGTGCAGTAGTAAACACTGAAAATAAGAACATGGTAAAAAAAAATTTTCCTTTGGACTAATTTATATTTCACATGTACTATTCGAATAATCAACACGCGTTTATTACCACAAATGCACATGCAATCTATTAAACATTGACCTCCCTTTCAATTGGTGATAAAGTTACAAGTATATAATTAGTTATTTTAAAACAAATTAATTTCCACAAGAGAGGTCACCTTGGTGACATGTTGTTTCAATTAATTTATTTCAAAATATATAATTATACCAATATTCAAATTTAAAATAACACAAAATTTTAGATCAAAGTTAACTTTAGTCAATTCTAGTCAAACATGGTCAAAATAATCAAATCAGGCAAATCTGGTCAAGGCAATTAGACTCTGTCAAACAAGTCAAACCGGTCAAATCTAGTCAAACCAATTAATTGGGTCAAGACTTATTGGATCAAAGATCCATACTCACAACTCAGACCCAAAAATCTATTAGTTAAACTCGGAACCTTCTTCAAATCTATAAATATCTTATAAAACTATATACTTAGCAGGGCAACCTTTAGGACTTTATAAGACTTGAGCGTCTTATTTAACTTTATTAAGGTTTACTCAATCTAGAGAAATTCTAATTTCTTTAACACAAATATATGCATATTAACTAATAATTAACAAGGACACAAGTCAAAGAATCCAAGTGTTAACTAAATTAATATTCGTGATCTTATAACTCTGAAGATACACCCACAGCTTTAATAATCAAGAAAGCAAGCCATGTACATAAAACTTGAAAAACATAAGACTAGCAAACATGCATATAGTCCAAAACACACTAAGACATAAAAGTTAACTTCATGTCTTGATACATAAGGCATGAAAGCCGTGTACATATTGACTTCATTTTTCTTATATACTTCATCCAAAATCCAGAAAACATTAGATCAAATGGATCCAAAACAAACGGAGATACTAGTAAAGAGAGCATAATTGCAAACCCTATAATTACTCTGAAGATCATAAATTACTAAATCCAAATTATTTCCCAATATTCAACCATATCCTGTTCTGATACCACTTATTAATGGTTGACTAAAATTAACCTTTGGTGAAAATCATTACCTGCTAAACCCGTAATACTTTATGATGATTACTGCGAAATAAATTAACAGTAAAATCTCGAAAGTGTACTTGGATTCATATTGATTGATTGTTACTTGAATCCTTGGAATTTGAGGCGGCCTTCCAAATCATGTAATCTTTGATCTTTTGAGAGAGTTTTTTAGTTTTTCTCTGATATCTTTTTTGATGATGGGAATACCGAGAAAGAATTATTTTGTGATACTAAAGTATATGACAAAAGAATACATGTGATCCGAGAACCACAACCCTACCTTATAGATAACTTCCCTGTTATCTTTTGATTTTTCTATTTCAATCCATCATGAAAATAGAAATTACCTTAAATATCTACACATTAGAAGCTCACATCCTATTAGATATATTAAAACCCAAACCACAATTTATCACTTTAATTGAATTTAATCTTATTTGATAATTTACAACGCATAATTATTCATATATAAGCCCAATGTTAGATTAAAGATCCAACAAATAAATCAACCAGTATCATTGGCCATGCTAATGCATAGCAATAATTGATAGCAGTAAATTAGAATTTGTATAGAATTCTCATCCGAATGTTGTTAAGAATCTCAAAAAAAAATTTGCTCAATGTTTATCATAAAATGTAGAAGGAAAAAAAAGCAAATTCATGACTAATTAGATTATGAAAAGAAAAGTAAGCATGAAATAACTGAAAGGAAAAATTATCAATTTAGTCTTCAACTTTTTCAATTATGCCAATTTCATCCCTCAACTTTGTTTTAGCCTAATTTAGTCCTTCAACTTAAATTTCCTATCCAATTAAATCCTTTCATGGCGGGACCACCAATTACAACCTTTTCGACACATAGATTATTACAAATCAATGATAATATAGGAATCACAAGTTAGTGCCAATATTAGAAGAATAATATGTAAACTCGCATTCTACCCCATACTATGCACGAGTTTAATTTTAATTTAAAATAATAATCCTAGATTATTTTTAAAAAGTTGTATGAAAAGAAAAGGCTTTAAAGTTAAAAAAGGCATCATTTTAGTGTCAATTTTTACCAAAATATTATTTTAAACACCCAATGAATTGAGAACAACAAAAAAAATTTTAAACACAAAAAGAAATACCAAAAATACACAATTTCACCCTCTCTCGCCTTTCTTTCTCCACCACTCCTCTCATCCGGTAACCCTAACCTACTGACCTACCTCTGTTCGCCCTACTACCTATCTATTTCCCTCTGCTACCATCCATTCTTCCTACGCCATCACCTTTCCCTATCCCTGCAATCCTTTTTCCAGCCCAACAAGGCCCACCTCTCCCTTCCCATCCTCACTCAATGCCCCTATCTCCCGTCTACCCAATGGCCCTTTTATTCTCCATCCTTTCACTCATCCCCTCTATCTCACAGCCAACTTCTCCTTGGCCGCAAGTCACCCTCACTCAATGTCCAAGCCCTATCTTTGCTCCTCTTTTCATTATTCATGATTCATTTGATCATTTTTCAAGCTTTTTTTTTTTTTTTACCAAAATCAGAAACTAATATCAGAATCTAGAGGAAAATTGAATTTGGATTTCAAATTTTGTGAAATTCTACCTTTTTTTTAACAATCATCTGGAGATGGTTTTCAGAAAATATTTAGAGAGAATATTTTCTAAAAACAATCATCCAAATGCACTTTGTTTATTTAAATTCATATTTACATTTTCTTTTATAATGAGTCTATTTTAAGTGAAAATAATCATTAAAAACTATTATTTATTGAATCTAGAGGTTGTGTTAGATTATAAAGTTCAAAATTAGAAATCTAAAACTTTGAAAAAAATGAACATGTTAAAGTACTCTATACTTATTAAATACCAAGAAAAATAATAACAAATTCTTTTATCTTATCACAGTATTATTGGCTATAATTATTTACCATTAAAAGTGGTGTACCAGTATTATTTTAAGAATGGTCCAAAGTATTTTGTTTGAATATGGTAATCTCCAATGTTTTTATTAATGCCTTTAGTATTGTTGTTTCCTTTTTTATTTACCATTAAAACACTATAGAAGTACAAAAAACATTAAGAGGTAATAACTGCATACACTTATATCCAATAAAAAAATAATGGGATTTAAAAAGGCATAAAAAAGAATGGAATTAATCAAAAGGAATAAAAAAGCAATGGGATTAAAAAAAAGAATGGAAATCTAAAGGTTAAATAGGGGACTTAGCTAAAAGCCCTTCTTAAATAATATATATATATATATATTTATATATATATGGTGCATTTGATAAAATCGAAATCTAAAATTTAAAACTGTTAAGTTATTGAATTGTTGAGTACTAAAATATTAATATTTGACCGTATTTTGCAATAAGTGATAAGTGAACAACTTATCACCTATTGTTTTGAGTAAGTTTTGCTTAAATAATTGAGGGCCAGTTAATTAATTAAGATATTTAATCTTTGGTTATCAAACACATTTGAACATATTAACATCTGAACTCATTAAATTTAAGTGCTAAATTGGTTTTATGAAATAGGGCCATAGCGTGAAAAATTATTTTTGTTTCCTGATCATTTATTTTCATAAATATTAGGCTTGAAATGTGGATAAAGTTTTGCTTATCCATATGAACCCTAACTTTCTAATTCAACTACGCGGTCTTTCGTTTACATTCTATTGGTAATTAAAATAATTCAATAATAAAATATATTTTCCCTAATCAAGTTTTTTTATTTGGTCATTTGGACTTTATTAATGGATATTTTCCTTGCTTATTGTATAATTCATTTATGGCGTATCTATTTCTTTCCTTCATAACCAATTTTCAACTAACATGTACCTACCCTACTTTTGGTAGAACTTTTTTTTTTTTTTTTTGGGTTAGAGTTGCTATACTGAGTGTCAAAAATATTGTTGTTTACTTTATACTTTTAGTAACATTTTCAAATATTCCAAATTTAACTGTACACATTTATAGACAATAATGAAAGGTAATAAATGTATACATTAAACCAAGTAGTCAAAAGAGGGTTTAAAAGTTTTAAGTAATTAAAATAAATAAAAATCGAGGAATAAAAGAACTACGGATTGAGGGCCCTCTTAAATGTATACATTAAATCAACCAGTCAAATGGGTTTAAAAGTTTTAACGAATTAAAAAAAAAGGAATAAAAGGGATGTGCTGTTTTTAGCTACAAAGTTTTCACCATGGCAAGATATGTGCTGTTGTCTTTCTTAATCTTTAACGTTAAGTATCACTAAAAAGGAAAACTGGGTATGACACTCAAGAGGTAAAGCAAGAGATGCAGGGGCATAAAAGCGCTGAAGTTGGAGGCACCATAGTCATGGAAATCTGACTATAGTTCCACAAATTCTAAAAGTGAGGCATAAAAGACAAATGTTTCCTCTGGTTCTCAAGCTGCATACATGTCCTTCAATACATAAATATAGAACTTAAACAACTCTCAGAAATCAATTAAAGGTTCTACCCAAAAAAATAAAATTAAAAATCAACTAAAGGTCTTAAATTCTTTAGGTATCATCTATCTGCCAGCACAATTCCATTTCTAATTTGAACTATAAAAGTATGGGCCCTAAAATTCATCATAATCATAGTTCAAAGTAGCGGTCATGGTCACAATTGTTACTATTCCACATCTATCTCGACATATCAGTTGTGATCTCAATGAGATGCATATTTTAAAGTATCTAGTATTCTAAAAATTGTGAAAATTTATTAAAAATATAAAAAACTATGCTAAACAAAAAATAATAAATAAATAAGCAAAAGAAAATGAATTCAAGAGTTACATTTGCGATGGGGGAAGGTCAAAATTTACCCTCAAGCATCCCCCTATACCTTGTAAAAACTGATTGCGAGTTTAACTTTATTCTTCTAATTTTAAGGGCAAAAAATGAGTTAATTTATGCTAAACACATAACATGCATTTTAATTAATTAAAGTAGAATAAAACACCTAAACATAGCATGATAAATAGAAAAAAAAATCAATAAAAACAAGATGAATAGTTCCAAAGCTTCCATTTAAAAGCCATGAAAAAACACACTTGTGGCCCACTCGATCACATTTGGTAACAATCAAGAGTAATTAAGACAAAAATAAAAAAAAAAGAAAGGAAAAAATAAAAATAAAAATAAAAATACAATAATAATATGGGTTACATCATCTTTAAAAAACTAAAATTAATTACAACTTAACTTAACAAATAACAAACTAATTAAACTAATAGCTAACTAGTTAACTATTAAGGACCTAATTGAAAACATAAAAGTAAAGTATAGGGAAATATTACAAAGTACAAAAACTTGGGAGCCAACATTAAAAGTAAAAGAAACTAGGAGGACTAATGGTGCAATTTCTAATGTCGGTTCATCTTCTCGACACGAAACAGCTTGGGGATGGCTTGCGTGGATCTCGGGTTTCAAGTCATCTCAAAGACAACTCGGTCCAAGATGACCGAGTCTTTTCAATTTCTCAAGAGTTTTCCTCCTTGGATGCGACTCCAAAGCATCTCAGAACGTGAGTCTCCATTAAAGATGGCAATGGGGGCGCGTGCCCGCAAGCACCCGCACCACCGGGGTAGAAATGGGGCAGGGGATAGGGGGACGGGGCAAAATATTTCCCCCCGCCTTAAAATGGAGCCGGGGGGGTGGGGAAACATACACCCGTCCCGCCGCCTGCATACAATAAAAAAATATATATATAATATAATTCTAAATTTCCTAAAGTTGCACCCTTATTTACAAGTACAATGCTAGTCAGTGTCAACGCTCGCCACAACAACTGAAGAAATTTCTTGAACTATTGTTGATTTGTTTCTAACACCTCCCCCAAAGACTAAACTATCCAATTCCAACCTGTTTTGCTCCTAACCCTTTTTTATTTCGATTGGTTCCCTTCCTCCGCACTGAATGTAACTTGACTTGTTATACTTTATTTCCATCTTGATAGCTTTTTAATCTTATTTAACATTGTTTATAATTGTATTATTGTAAATAAACATTTATGATAAGTTGATTTCTTCCCCTGTAGGGGAAATGGGACGGGGACGGGGGCGGGGGCGGCGGACGGGGGGAGTTATTTGACAATGGGGCAGGGAGTGGGGGAAGGATCCCCCGCCCCAACCCCGCCTTATTGCCACCCTTAGCCTCCACCGAGTCTTTGAATCATGATTATAATATGGGATAATTTCACAAACCTCCCCTGAGGTTTCTGACACTTGCACTGAGACCCCTCCAGGTTTTAAAAATTTCACCTAGCTCCCCTGGCAGAGTATTGGGGTCCATTGCTGACATGCAGAGCGTTGAAATGACCTATTTGTCCTCAGAGGATGGCTTAGATGACTGGCGTTAACTAAATTGGCAAATGCATCTAGAGGTTGGTAATTATATTTAACTAGAATAACAGAAATTTAATGTTTAATGAAGGTGATTAAAAAACCATTACTCCTAGGCGCCAATAGAAGAAGTAATTTGGCGCCAATTTCTGATGATAAGCGATGTGACAAGGTTGATTGGACAGATGTATCTTGCTTTGTAGCTACAAACCTCAGAAAACATGTCTTAAATCTAAATGTTAAGAAACGGGACAATGAAGAAGCAGTGGAACTCAAGTGAAGCTGTCTTCATCTGGTGGAAGTTAAGCTTCTTAAAAGCAGAAATTAAGGTACCAATTTCCATTTTCTTCATGCAGCACTGTAATGCAGTGTTGTAATGAATCAGTTTGTTAAAAAAGTGCATGTTATGTAGGGGTGAGCAATTACGGTAATTACCAAATTACCGATCGAAATCGATTTGAATTTGGTAATTCAAAGTCGGTAATTCGGTAATTAGTAAGAATCAAATTAGGGTCAAAAATGATTTTGGAGTTTTTGAATTTGGATTTACCGAATTCGAATTTATTTCAGTAAAACGGTAAAATATTACCATTTTCAAATTCAAAATTCCAAATAAAGTTTAATATAAAATAAATATATTCAGAACTTCGGATGCTTAAAGAAGTGGTTTTTGCTTCTATACAAACAAGCAAAATGATTGCTTGTCATAATTGTGTCCAAGTGCCAAGGCCAGGAAATAATTGCTTGTCATTATTATGCTTTGACTAAGTTGATTACTTGATTACTGATTAGTGCTAAACTCGTATTTCATTTTCTAAGTGAATTCATATGTGAATGAGGAGTGTGAGCAAGATGATGAGAGATTTGATATCTTGTTATGGTGGAAGGCCAATAGCCTTAGATTTCCAATCCTTTCCAAAGTTGCTCGTGATGTGTTAGCAGTCCCAATTTCTACCGTCGCCTCCGAATCTGCTTTTTTAGTACCGGAGGTCGTGTTCTTGATAGATTTAGGAGTTCTTTGACTCCTAGAATTGTGCAAGATTTAATATGTGCTCAAGATTGGTTTCGGTCCTCCAAGACAGAATTAAACGTAGAAGAAAATCTGGAAGAGCTTGAAGCCTTCGAATCTGGTAAGCTATCAAAATTTTTATTGCAAATTTTGAAGTATTTCTTTGTTTCTAATAATTGCCTTTATGATACTTGATAAATTTTGTTTGTTCTTGCAGAGTTGCTGAAGACCGGAGTTGAACCAACTATAATTGACCTTTGAGAGGTCACAAATGCTGAAGTTTGCATTTTGAGAGTTGAATCAACTCTTCTTGAAAGTTGCAATTTCTGGACAATTGGCTTTCTGGATTGTGGATTGTAGTTTATCATTTCTGGACAAGTTAATTTAGACTTTTGTCTCTGTTGAGTTATGATTTCTAGATTGATTTATAATTTTGGAGTGTTGTTTCATGAATTTTATTTGTGGACAAGTTAATTTCGATGAGTTAATACTTTTATGGACTGTGGAGTGTGAATTTTAGTTTCATTAGTTTGTAATTTGTGGATCAGTGATCCAACTATTACGTGTGTTATAAATTGTGGAATATCAGTACTCATCCTTTGTTTATGTTTGTTTCATTGTTTGTGGCTCAGTTAGTGTAATAGTATTGCTATTTGCTGATAAAAAATAGTCCAAAGAATTTGTTTTTTGAAATTTGGTTAAATCGGTAAATGTCCATTTTTCGAATTGAAATCGGATTGAATTCGAATTCGGTAATTTCTATTCCGAATGCGACTTAAGTCGAATTTTCCTAGAACCATTTACCGAAAATTACCCATTTTAAGCTACCGAATTATCGATTTCGAATTCGATGCTCATCCCTAATGTTATGGAGAAGTTTTTTGCTTGATCAGTAGATGTGTCAAGAAACTAAAGATGTTTTTTGCTTCATGCAGTACTGTAACTAAAGATGTTTCTTGAAATTTCATGCACGATGGATGCATGCTGATGTTTTCTGGAAATTTCATTAACTTCTGTTAAAAATATGCATGAATGCATTAGCAAATATGAACTGTAATGATATCAGAAATACCAGTACTTTTGGCAATTGGTCCAATTCTCCAACTTACTAAGCTTATTTGACTAGTGCAGGACTGTAATGATGACCCTGTTCTAATGAATCAGTTTGTTAAAAAATTCCATGTTATGAAGTAGTTTTTTTGCTTGATCAGTAGTTTCTGTAATGCTGAAGTATGCTGACCTGTAGTGGACATGTATGTTGATGTGTTTCTGGAAATTTCATGTGTTTCTGTAAAAATGTAAAGGCATGAAGCATGCACTTTTATTTAATCACCACTTTACATCCAAATATGAAAATATAGGATAGGGACTGTTGCTGCTGCATATAACATTGTTGTTCACTTTAATGCAAACAAAATCAGATTCCAAATGTTGATCCAAGTGGCTACTCATACATTAACTTGTTGTTTGATGTAACTGAAAAGGCATTGAGCAAAATAAGTAGGAATGTTAACATGATTATGCAGATGAGATGTAAAATTCCTGAAAAGAATTGCACAATAAATGTTAATGATGACTATTCAGTTAGTGAGATGTTCAAAATACATCAATCTAAGCCAGTGATAAACTTGCATGTCTCTGATATGGAAATTATCCCTGCTGATGAAGAGAATAACTTAGTAAATCCAACTACTGTGAACATGCAAGATACTGTGGTTATTAGTAAACAGAATAAAAAGACAGGAGCAGTAAGGTTGATATCTCAGATGATGAGTATGGAGACTCTAGTTCTGATTCTTCATGGAGACACAATCTGCATAGTGACAATGAGGATGAATTAGTTCTAGATAGGGTCTCAAATGATGACAGTGAGGATAGTGATACTAATTTTTCTGATTTTGAAGACAATGAAGCAGAAATTCTGGTTCCTGATTCTGAAAGTGAGGAAGGGGATGATCCTATGAGACAATTAATGAGATCAAAGATGTGGATTTACAATCCTAAAGATGACATAGAGTTTGAGAAAGGTCAATTATTCACCAATGTGGATGCATTTAGGGCTGTCTTGAAAGATTATGTTATTCAAAAAGGCTTTCTACTTCTGAGATTGAAAAATGACAGATCTAGAGTGACTGCTATCTGCAATGCTGAGGGATGCCAGTGGAGAATACATGCATCACTAGTGGCTGATAATATCACTTTTCAGATTAAAAGTTACCAACCACAACACACTTATGTGATGGATAAACACTGTGCTGAAGCCACATCTGATTGGATGGCTAAGAAACTAGTTGGTGTCATGAGGATCATCCTAATATGACTAGCAAAGGTGTAGAGGCAGAGTTGAGGAAGTATGTGTGAAGCAAAGTAAAATACAGATTTTCAAAACTAAGAACAAAGCACTTAATGAAATAGAAAGCACACATGCTGGATCTTATTCTAAGCTTCCAAAATATACTAAACTGTTAAGGAATAATAATCCCAACAACATTTGTAAAATACATTATGATATACCAAATCTGTTAGTTGAGCCTAAATTTTTGAGAATATGAATTAGCTTTAGAGCTCAAAAGCTGGGATTCCTAGAAGGTTGTAGGTCTTTTGTGGGATTTGATGGATATTTCTTAAAGGGTCCATTTGGAGGTGTGCTTCTCATAGTAGTTGCTTTGGATGCAAACAACAGCATATTTCCAATAGCATTTGCTATAACTGAATGTGAGAACAAGGATACTTGGAGGTGGTTCTTCTACTACTTTCAAGAGTTTTTTGGACCATTTAATAACAACATCCCTTTAACTTTCATGAGTGATAGGCAGAAGAGATTGAATCTTGCTTATGAGGAGATATTTCTTGATGCAACTGGACGGCATTGTTGTAGGCATATATGCAACAATTTCAAGTCTCAATTTCCAGGAATATTACTTAGAAGTTTCTTTTGGAAGGCAGCAAAAAGTTATGATGTTGTTGGCTATAATGAAGCAATGGCAAGTATTAAAGATATTAACATTGCTACTTGGAGATATTTGGATAAAATTTCAAGAAGTTCCTGGTGTAGGCATGTCTTCTCATCTCCACTTAAGTGTGATCATGTTACAAACAATTTCACTGAATCCTTTAATAACTGGGTTGGTGATCTTAGAGAAAAGCCTATACTGACATTAGTCGATGGTTTGAGGAGAATGTTCATGAAAAAGTTGCACAAGAGATACCAGAAAGGTTTCACTTTGACTGCTAATGTCACTCCTAGGATTGCTGAGAAACTCACAGAAATTAGCCAAGCATCAAGAAAATATGAGATACATATGGCTAATGAAGACACATTCAAGATTGGTGATCTGGACAAAAGCTACATAGTTAATCTCAGCAAAAGAATCTGTGATTGTAGTACTTTTCAGATATCTGGAATTCCATGCAAACATGCAGCACTAGGAATTATGTACAGGAGCGAAAAATTGGAATATTACTGTGAAGCCTGGTTCACAAAGGACATGTATTTGAAGGCATACTCAGCAATGATTCATTCTATTTCTGATATGAAAAGGTGGCCTGCTATGCCTGATTTACTCCCAAAAACTGTGTTGCCACCTCCTTTGTTAAAAGCTCCTGGTAAACTAAAAGTAAATCGAAGAAGGAAAGCTGATAAGGGAGCTTCCTTTTCACAACCAAAAAGGTCAAGTACTCTCAAGTGTGGCCATTGTGGAGCTTTTGGTCATAATAAGAGGACTTGCAAAGGACAACCTATGCACAAAAGGATTGCAAACAAAACCCCTGATGAACTGGTAGTAGTATTGCATAATCATTACTGAACTGCATCATCTTACATTGGTTTTTGTTATGTGCAACTCATTTGAAGTTGTTATCACAGATGACAAATAGAAGAGGCAGACCAGGCAGAGGAATGGCCAACACAGGCTTATCAGGAGCTGTTCTTTGGGTAAACTGTTGCCAGTTTTATGTTTCATTCCTTATCTATTACAATTATGTATGCAGAGGTTTCCAGAGACTTACAAGTACTCTCATTTTACAGGATCATGCAGAAGGAGCAGTACCTATAGTTCACTCCAGTCAAGAGAGCAATCCTAGTCCTACTAATCATAATGGAGGTGTTAACGTGCAGAACAATTGTCAAACTACTGCTGCAAGTTCTAACAGAAAGGTGTTAACTTGTATACTATAACTTGTCTAAGAGAATAACAAGTTCAGTGATACAATTTTTGCTATGAACTTGACTTTCATGCTATTATGTTTACAAAGAGGAAGGCCTGCTTCAAACAATCCTTCTACTTCAATAGTCAAAGGTGCTGGTAGGACCAAAAGTACCAGAATCTACTCCAATCCTTAGGTGCCAGTTCAATTGACTTCTGAATCTGAAAATGCTATATCTGTCAGCATGAATGCACCAGTAAATGTGAACTCTAATAGCATTACCAGTACCAGCACTTTCAGCAACTGGTTTTGAGTTGCCAGTTCAAACTAGTTAGCGTGTAATGATTAGCTTAGCTTCTTTTGAATTCGGTGATGCTATATGGAAATGTACCAGAAGTTAGGATTGCTGAAATGTTTTGTTAATGCAAGCTTACACTCTCTTACAATATTAATGGTGCAATCCTCACCATCTGCTATAGAAACTGTCCTGGTAGATGGCATTTTGTACTTATGGATTGCATTGATGGAAATGTTATATGTACTACTGATATGATTATTGCATTTTAGCATGTGTAATGTCACTGCTATTAACATTCAGGAGCTATTGTCAAATTAGCATACTGGTGCTATTCATTACCTCATACAATGACTGTAAACTGCTACATACATGGATTTTACATTGGTTTACGTAGCATTCTAACTGACATAGTCTTCTAGTTTCACTTGGCTTTCACCACAAAAGGCATACTACAACTGCTACAATGTTGCAGCAGATTTACATGAATTCAGCCAATTGATTTTACTATTTGAATGAAAATAAATAAAGCTAATAGTAGCATATTGGTGATGAGCAACACGTTTCCTAAGACACTTGGAGCTGGAAATTGTCTTTGCAGTTCTACGGCAACATCAGATTGCCTTTCTAAAATGCCAAGCACTCTAGCTCTGCTAATATCTCTTTCCCTGTTTGTGTCTTGGTTGCTTCTTCTGCTATTAACTTCTTCTTCTTCTCCTCCATCATACCATTTGAAATATCTGCATTTTGAGTAGCAGAAATACAATTTGTCCGGATTCTTTTCGCTCTTTGATATCTTCACTGTGGCCTTGCAATTGCAGTAGCAATATTTGTTTTTAATAGTGAAAGTTGTGAGTGAATTCCAGGATTTTGCTAGTTGGCTTGAAGAGACCATTGAATCTGCTAAATGTTTTCAACTTAGTCTTCTGTTAATGCTCCTCACAATCTTTTGGCTTGAGGATAAAATGTGGTTTCCAGATGTTTATATGCACTTAGAGGTTTCCAAATTTTTGGCCGTTGGAAGATTGCATCAGACCGTTGGCTATTCCTGTCAGCTACTGAAGATGTCTTAGCGTAACAAAAGAAATATTCCTGAATTACATTTATATCCCTTCAACTTTGATAATCATGTCTACCTTTTTATTAATAAGCAATCTTGTACTAATATAGGGAGGAATAGGGTATTCATGGAATATAAATGCCATCTCTATCATGACAGTAATATTTTAATTCTAATTGGACTGAATTATTATCAAATTTTGAAAAGCAAGGGAGCTAGGTGAAATTTTTGAAACTTGGAGGGGTCTCAGTGCAAGTGTCAGAAACCTCGGGGGAGGTTTGTGAAATTATTCCTTATAATATAGAGTAGAAAAAGTGGGACAGGGAAAAGATAATTACCCCATAACAAGCAATTGTCCCCAAATCATGTATTTCACATGAAATGATTGTATTTGAAATCCTTTAACATATTTCACGTCATTTTCTTGGGTGGTTGGATCCATTTTCTAGAACATTATCTGCAAAAAAATAGAGAAAACGACGGGTCTATTTGGATAGAAAATTATTTGAAAAAAATTATCTAAAATAATATTGTGGCTTGCAATATATATGTGATATAAAAAGTAATTGAAATCTGTATTTATAATGTAAACCCAAAAAAATTAGAAATTCTTCTTACAAATCTTGATAACCAAATCCCTGATTTTCCATTTCTTTTTCATCTTATAACCAAGAACTGGCAAGAGCAATAGGAGAAAACAAAAAGAAACAGCACAGTCAGAAAAAGATAAGCAACCATTGCAGTACTAGTACCCCTCGAATAATTTCATTCAGTGGGACAATTAGGGATGGCAACGGGGCGGGGTTGGGGCGGGGGACCCCTCCCCCGCCCCGTTGCCTATTAGTTCCCCCCGTCCCCCGCCCCGTCCCCCGCCTCCCGCTCCCCCCGCCCCGCCCCCGCCCCGCCTTGCCCCGCTTCTCCCGCGGGGACACCCGCGGGGTTAATAAAATTTTATTATATAATTAATTTTTAATAAATAATCAAGTACTAAAATATCAACACATCACCAAATTATTATTCATTGTAATTTTACAATTGAAACTCATAAAAACAATCAAACAGAAGTTATTTGAATACAATCCAATATGATGAAATAAATATAACTAAAATAGTCAAATTTTCACTTTTAGTACAAATGCAATCACTAATTCATCATTGTGTTTGTGCTTTTTTTTGAGAAAAAAGTGTTATTCTATTAAGTGTAATTAGAAATTTAGTATAAATGTATTAGTAAATTTAGTATAACTAATTAATAAATTCTATTAGTAGACATGTATAATTATTCATATAATTGATAATATCAACTATATTACATAAACTAATATACATTATATAATACATCTAACTAATAATATCATTATCATAAGTTTATAACTAATTAACTTACATATAATATATAGTCATTTATATATATATATATATTTTGCGGGTGGCGGGGCGGGGGATGGGGCGGGGGTATACTCCCCCGCCCCTCGCCCCGTTTCTAAGCGGGGGGAAAAAATTCCCCCCCGCCCGCGGGCACCCGTCCCCATTGCCATCCCTAGGGACAATCTGATGGTAACCCACCACCAATTCCTACAAAATTCAGCCATGTGATTATGGGTCCCCAGCCCAGCCCCAACGCCTCTTTCTTAAGCGACTCCGCATTCACGACCATCACCCGTGCATTCAATGGCCCTCCCTATCACAATTCCAACGAGTTTGGACAGCATCCTTCGTGTCTATTTCTTGGCCTCACACGTAGTCAGTTCCTATAGTAGGAACTGTCAAACACTTCTCGATATATGGACGCATTCGTACTTTAGAAGATGATTGAGAGAGCCTCTTTAAATCTTGGGATAATTTCAGAAACCTCCCCTGAGGTTTCTAATAATTTTACTGAACTCTCTTTAGGTTTAAAAAATTATACATACCTCCCTTATTATTTAAAATGATAATTTTACCCTTAAATATTTTAATGAAATTTCTTTATTTGGTATGCTTATATTTAGAATGAGTTTTAAAATTATTTTTCATTATTTTTCCTTCTTATTCCTTTTTTTAAATTTTTTGCCAATAAAACTGTAGAATTACTACTATTGCCTCTAGTTTCTATTATAACCAAATATCGAACTAGTGATTGTTTTTACGAGTTAATTTTATATATAATCTAATGTTTTTTGTTAATCTTTTTTTTTCTATTTTTTGTTATTAAAATTAACAATAAATAAAAAAAATGGCCCAAAGGCACTACTAAATTGTGATAATCCCATTACTCAAACAATTCAAAAACTATAAATGAAATATTTCAACATTTTCTTTTCTATCTTATAAATCTAAATCCATAATAAAATACCATCAAAATATCATATCATAGTGATAAAATTATTATTATAGTTGTTTATCAAATAGTAAGTATGAACATGAAAAATTTGGTATATTTTTTTTTATAATTATAATAGATAATTTTATAATTGTATAGGAAAATAAATTAAAACTCATTACACAAAGGTATTTTTGGGTATTCATTTAAATATTTGACCAAACCAATATTATTTTAAGGTTTTGTTACTAAAATTATAAAATCAAGGAAAGTAAGTTTAATTTTTCAAATCTCAGAGGAGCTCAGTAAAATTATTAAAAATCTCAGGAAAGGTTTCTGAAATTATCCCTTAAATCTTTTCGGTGCATAACATCGAGAATTTAAATCTTGATTAGTGCATCAAAAGCTGTGCTTTCTTGCTTTTAAAAAATCCAAAAAATGGTAGTGGGCTTTTCTGAGTTGGAAGGCATTGAAGAAGGAAGCTTTCTGGTCATTTCCATTGCTGTCGGTAGAGCGCATAGAATCTCAGAAGATGAAAAGAGAAGGCCCTCGCTTTTACTTGGAGATGAGAAAAGAATCCTGGAAGGATTCTAGTCGTTTCCTTTAATTTTTTTTTTTGGGTCAAAAGTCAACTTCTATATATTTTGTTTCCTTTGATGTTGGTCGAGTGCACAAGTGCGTGAGGGTGTGTGCATTAGGAAATTTCTTTGAAACTTACCTTATTTATTATTATTTTCATTTTTCTCAAAGCTAAAAATCAAAACTTAGTGCACTAAACAAAAGGAAAGAAAATAAAACTTAATTCAAAATGTATCAACTTACCTTTCCCATTTCTAAGAAAATCAAAATGATAAAAAAATCAGTGTTTACAGTTTGCTTCTCTTTATCAGAATCGTAAAGCAGTCTCAGACAAAGATGTATACACCCCAAAAACTTAAAATCTGTTTGATAACCGAATTCAACACTTTAAATTTAATAGGTTTAGATCTTAATATATTTAAGAGAAATTTGCTAAATTGATCCCTAACATTTTCACAAAAAACTTTTTTAGTCTCTAACATTTAAAATCAGTTAGAATCGTTCCTAACATATAAATTATGATCCATTTTTGTTCTAATGATCGTATTTGCTCATTTTTCGACTGAAAATAACACGCCTCTCTCACGTGGACATATTTTTAGGGGCAAAATCGAAAATTATACTTCCTTACTTACCTTTCCCCTTCTCCCCGACCCCAATCATCACCACCACCATTATCAACACCGCCCCCTTCCTCTTCCTTACCTCCCCCATCCCTCCTTCCCCTTCCGTCTATGCCACCAACACCCACCCTCCTGGTGCCCCCCTCCATCTATAAACTTATCACCTCCTCCTTCCCCACAAGTATCACCTTCCCCTTCCTTTGGCATAGCACCTCCATCTCCAACTCTTTCACCCTCTCCTCCTCTGCCAATTGTAGTCCCATCACCACTTACCTCAGTTTCTCCACCTCCTCCTACTATAAAGTCATAGCTCACCAGCCCTTCCTCTCCTGCATTACCTCCGCCACCACCACCTGCTTCTTCCCAGACTCCATTCTTGTTAAATCCCCCTCCACTTTTGGTGGCGTCTCCTTATCCCATCACCACATCTCTTATTCCACCTTCTCCCCTGCCTCCTGGAATAATACATCCCAAGCTAATGCTCTAATTAGCTCAGTCTTACCAGCAATTGCCCCTGAGAAACCCACTGCAAGATCAACTACACCTGCTCCAAATATTAAAGCAATCACAATATCCAGAAATGGTGGGAGCATGAAGGGCGGAGTTGTCATGGCAATTGGATTCATGGGCTTTCTAGCAATTGGTCTTATGGTGCTTGGTGTCTGGTTGGCACGAAAGCAAAAGAAAAGGAGAGCCCCATTCAACATTAGATACACAATGCCTCCTCCATATGCTTCCTCCCAAAATTCAGGGAAAAAATTAGGGTTTTTTTTACTGTAATTTTAGGGGAAAAGGTGAAAGGGGTACTTTTACTTTCAACTTGGAATGAAGTATGTTTTTAGATTTTGCCCTTAAAAGTATGTCCACGTGAGAGAGGTGTGCTATTTTCAGTAGAAGAAATGAGCAAATATAAGCATTAGGACTAAAATGGATCATAATTTATATGTTAGGGACGATTTTAGCTGATTTTAAATGTTGAGGACTAAAAATTTTTTTTTGTGAAAATGTTAGGACCAATTTGGCAAAATTTCCTATATTTAAATACATTTGATAATCAAAATTAGAATATCTGAATTCATTAATTGATACTGAATTTTCTAAACAAAATTTACTCCAAAAAAAAAGTTTTAAACTGTTCACTTATCACTTAATATAGTATACACTTAAATGTATTAAATTTAGTACGTAACTATTCACTAACTTAATGGATTCATGTTTCAGATTTTAGACTTCAAATTTCAAATTTTAAAATTCAATTTTATCAAATGTACCCTTAGAATAAGAGAAAATGATATTTTGAAAAGGGGTAAAATTAACATTTAAAAGTGATACTTTAAGCTAAAAAGTAGTTCAAAACTTAGATTAGAATCAAATTTTGCCGACTTGAATTTGTAAGAGACGAAAAACTAATATTTTAAAAATAAATAATAAAAAACTTCATTTGATGAAATATAAGTGATGTTTTGAACATATTTCAGTTCTAAATTGTGTATTACACGTACCAGTTGTTATGCAAATTCAATTTATTCCAGTGGTAAAAGTTTGGGTCAACCAGATCTATATCCCCAATTATGGACCTTGTGGACTTTTTAAGTAGCCATGTTACTTCTAGTAACTGGGGCTAACGGGTTTCCTCTTCTTGTATTTGTTTTTTTTTCCCTTTTAGCTACAAAAAAAAACCAAAAAATAAAAATGATTTCCGCTCCTATCAATATCCAAACTTCAAACCTTTCCTTAGGAAGGCAGTTGAGGAGAGTTTTTGGGCAAATTGGATTAAACAAATCTGGTCCTTTTAAAGCCTTACTTAGATTATAGACAAGAATAAGAGGAAAAAATTGAAAGTTTTTTTTTTTTAAAAAAAGGATAATATGAGTACCACAGTCTATAACTTAAATCGAAGTTATGGATACATCTTAATCACAGATTTCTAGTGCACGTTTTGATGGGGAAGGACAACCGGTTTGCTTGGTTAAATGCAGAGATGAGTAAACTTATCTTCTTCTCCTCTCTATGCTCTCTCCAAACCGATTTGTCAATATCTTCTTCTCACACCTCTTTCTCACAAATAACACCCATCATTTCTAATCTTTTAATTTTTTAATCTTTCACTTGGTAATTTAACAAGTCTCCAATCCAATGATCTAATTCTTATTCTCTGTCTTTGGGGATAACGTAAATAACAGAAGATGCCAAAGAAGAACTTCTATACAATGTTGTAAAGTTAAAAAAGATCTTATATTATTTCGCAGGAAACAGTGGGGATAATTGCAACTAAGGAAGAAAATTAAAAAAATAGCTTAGAAAAAGTAAATCTGCAATAGAGAGGTAGTAGATGGGGCCGAGTAAGGGATGAGAGGGATCGGGAGATTGGTAGCATGGGTTTTATCTGATTATCTCTAAGGAATGAGATGGGGCGGATTTTAAGATAGTGGGCTGGGGATGGAGGATGGAGTTAGTGGTGGGGTTATTGGGCAAGAAGGTTTTGTGGGAGAAAGGTTGTGAAGCAGCAAATGTGATGATGGAGTTTGACAGGGGTTCTTTTGATAAATTTGGATTAATTGAAGGATTCTTCAAAAGTTAACACCTACGTCTGTGAACCATGGCTAGTTAACTTTTTTTTTTGTTTTGCTTCTACTTTTGTCGATGGAAAATTCTAAGACACTATACTAGGGGAAAGGGTTAGAGGAGGTAAATCGTCACCAAATCAATGAATGCATGTGCATCTGATGATAAAATCTTCAAAAAATTTTAGAGAAGAACGTAAGTTAGAAAATTTGATCCCCTAACCAAGGAAAGAAATGAATCTAAGAGGGTCAAAGATATATTCCAAGACTCTATACTAGGGGGATGGGGGATGGGATGGGTAGAATCGCCATCGAATCAAACGGATGCATATGTATCTGATGATAAAATCTCAAAAAAATTTTAGAAAAGAATATAAGTGAAAGGATTTGATCTCTTAGCCGACGAAAGAAGTGAACCTAAAAGGGTCAAAGAGAAATTCTAAGACTCTATATTAAGGGGAAAGGTTGGGGGACAGAATTACCACCAAATCAAATGGATGCATATGCATCTGATGGTAAAATTTCCAAAAGAAAATCTATAGAAAAATGTAAAGTAAAAGATTTGATCCGTAGCCTATATCGAAGAAGAGTTTTAAATTTTTCTGTAGTGGTCAATTACTCTAATAACAGTAGGTTAATCCATGATTAGTTAACTAACATGTGAAAGCATGTATGCCTATTTAAACAAGCCAAAAGGGTGACGTGCCTTTTTCAAGGACCACACCGTCTGGGTTCATTAAAGAATTTGTCTATTCTTGTAGTAGTTAAATCAAGTCTTGGTTTCCTAGTCGGTATTGGTTTCTTTAAGTCCAAGTCCAATTGTATTCCCTCTGTGATTTGGAAGCTAAGTTTTAGGAGACAAAGTGGTCTATATAAACCACTACTGGTAGCCTTGTTATTGACAGCCGAGAATTGAAAAACAATCTGAGAAGTTTGCCTCCTGAAGCTTTTGCTGTCCTTCGTTTCTTTCTTTAGCTGTCCCGTTTGTTTATATATAAATATTCCGCTGCCAAGCTATTACTTTGAGTGTGTGATTCACTTGAATTATTCTATCCTGTGGGTTAGTTTCCTACAAAGTGGCATCGGAGCTTTGTTTGAGATCCGGAGAAATTAAAATATGGATCCAAATTATTTGCACAATTGTCACATTTTTATCTTCGATGGTAAAACGATTTTGAGGCTTGGAGGTCGATGATGAAGAATTTTTTCAAAAATATTGGAGTTTGGAATATTGTCGAAACAGGATATACAGAGCTGATAGAAGGTATCGAATTATCAAGCGATGCAGTTAAAGAATTAGAGAGAAATAGACAGTTGGATTGCAAGGCAATGTACTATCTCAATACTCAAGTCCAGTTGCATGTAGCCAAAAAATTTATACATGCATAGTCGGCAAAAGAGGCTTGGACAATTTTGGTGAACTCAAATCGAGGTGCTGCTAACGTGAGAAAAATCAGATTGTAGGAACTTAGGAGACAATTTGAGTTGGCCCAGATGAAATCCACGGAGTCAGTTAAAGATTTTATTGGCACAATTAAAGAAATTGTCAATGATATGGAGTCCAATGGTGAGAATTTGGAAAATGTTAGAATTGTTGAAAAAGTTCTAAGATCTCTAACTGCCAAATTTCACACCAAGAAGACGGTCCTTGAAGCCACAAAG
This sequence comes from Coffea arabica, assembly GCF_036785885.1. NCBI lineage: Eukaryota > Viridiplantae > Streptophyta > Magnoliopsida > Gentianales > Rubiaceae > Coffea > Coffea arabica. The sequence continues at coordinate 35,055,565 of NC_092314.1, forward strand.
GACCTTGACAATTTGTCACTTGCTGAATTGGAAGGAGAATTGCTGACGTATGAGATGTCCTTGAATCAGCAGCCATCGGATACAGTAGAGGAGGTGTTACAAGCCAAGGTAGATCACCCAAAAGGAAAAGAGGGGGTGAATCGTATGGACACAAATCAAAGGGGCCAGAACTTCAGAGGTAGAGAACATGGAGGCAGAGGTAACTTTCGTGGTCATGGAAGAGGTAATTATTCTTACCAACCCAGAAACAATTCTAATAGGGATCAGGAAAATAGTCAACAGCAAAGTCAAAGAAATAATTTTCAAAAGCATGATAGATCTAATGTCCAATGTTATAATTGTGGTAAAATTAGTCTTTATCAGAATGAATGTTGGTCCAATAAAGAGGTGTATGCTAAAGTGGCTGAAAATAGTAGTGATAGAGAGAAGACCTTGTTGTTTTCTAGTTCTACATCTGAAGAGTCTATGAAGAATGATTGGTTTATTGATTCTGGCTGTAGTAATCATATGTGTGGTAAAAAAGAGATGTTTTCTGACTTGGATGAATCTTTTCATGCATCTATGAGATTTGGAAACAATGAAAAAGTGCCTGTTCTTGGAAAAGGAAAAATCAGAATTATCTTGCAAGATGGGTCTTCAAATTATATTTCTAATGTTTTCTATGTGCCAAGTTTATATCATAATTTATTGAGTTTGGGACAATTGTCTGAGAAAGGTTATGATTTGCATTTTAAATATGGTGATGGCACCATATGTGATGAGAAATTGGGATTAATTGCCAAGGTAAAAATGAACCGTAGTCGTTTGTGGCCTCTTTCTCTTAACTGTGGTGATTTACCTTGCTTTAATTCCGTGACTTGTGATGATTCTTGGTTATGGCATATGCGTTTTGGGCATTTGAATTTTGGGAGTTTGAAATTTCTTGCAAGAAAGAAATTAGTTGTTGGGTTGCCTTCTGTTGAGTTTCCTGACAAGAAGTGTGAGTCTTATATTTTGGGAAAGAAGCACAGGGATCCTTTTCCAAAAGGCAAGGCTTGGAGGGCTAATCGACCGCTTGAACTAATTCATTTAGATTTATGTTTAGTTGAAGTTCCTTCCAATGGTGGTAGTAAGTATTTTATCACCTTCATTGATGATTTCAGTAGGAAGACATGGGTGTATTTTTTAAGAAATAAATCTGATGCATGTGATGTGTTTAAAAGGTTCAAATATTATGTAGAGAAGCAGAGTGGCTACTTTATTAAAATTTTGAGAACTGACAGAGGCACTGAGTATCTTGTTTGTGATGACTATTTGGTGGAAAATGGTATAAAACATCAATTGACAGCCAGATATACACCTCAGCAAAATAGTGTGGCAGAAAGGAAGAATAGGACTGTAATGGACATGGTGAGGTCTATGATGCACTCCAAAGGTATTCCTAAATCCTTTTGGGCTGAAGCAGTCTCTTGTGCTATTTATGTTTTGAATAGGTGTCCTACTAGATGCAATTTCGGGAAGACCCCGCAAGAGGTTTGGACTGGCATGAAACCGGATATTTCTCACTTCAAGGTATTTGGCTGTCTTGCGTATGCGCATGTTCCAGATCAGTTGAAAAAGAAATTGGATGACAAAGCAGAGAAGTGTATTTTTATTGGTTATAGTCATGAGACAAAGGGGTATAAGTTATTCAATCCAAACACAGGAAAGGTGATTGTTAGCAAAGATGTAACTTTTGATGAACATGGAGTTTGGGAATGGTTTAGAAAAGATCCTAAGACATCGCCAAAATTTTCATCCATTTCTCCCATTATGGGACCGAGTGCTAGTAAGCAAGTAGTGGAGCAAGTTGTGCACTCTTATGGTGATCCCTCAACTTCTACTATTCAGGTTGAGACATCCAACCGACCACAAAGAGAACGCCGCATGCCAGCCCGATTTGATGATTATGTTGTTGGCACAAATGAAGATTTAACTGATGACGCGATTATAAATTTTGCTCTTTTTGCAGATTGTGATCCTGTCTCATTTAAAGAAGCTGTCAAAGATGATTGTTGGGTTCGTGCAATGGATGAAGAAATTCATGCCATTGAGAAATATGATACATGGGAGTTGACCACTATCCCACCTGAAAAGAAGCCAATTGGAGTGAAATGGGTATATAAGACCAAGTATAAGCCAACAGGAGAGGTGGATCGCTTCAAAGCGAGATTGGTTGTCAAAGGCTATAAGTAGAAGGCAGGTATTGATTATTTTGAAATTTTTGCACCAGTTGCCAGACTTGATACGGTTCGTATGATTGTATCACTTGCTACAAATAATTGCTGGAAAATTCATCAAATGGATGTGAAATCCGCATTTTTAAATGGTTTTCTAGAAGAAGAGGTATATGTTGAGCAGCCTGTACGGGTTGAAACAAGCTCCTAGAGTTTGGTATACTCGCATCGATACTTATTTTATTGAGCATGGTTTTCTGAGATGTCCATATGAGCATACTCTGTACATCAAATTCAACCCTGGAGGAGATGTCCTTATTGTATGCTTGTATGTGAATGACTTGATATTTACAGGCAACAATCCCAAACTAATTTCTGAATTCAGGGAGGCCAAGATTAGTCAATTTGAGATGACAGATTTGGGATTGATGTCTTATTTTCTTGGTATTGAGATTCATCAGTTGAATGATGGAATTTTTATCTCACAAAGGAAGTATGCAAGTGATATTCTGAAGAAGTTTAAGATGGATGTGGCTAAACCAATGATGACGCCGGTTGAAAAAAAATTGAAATTAACCAAAGATAGTACTGGTGATTTTGTTGATGCTACTTATTTTAGGAGGTTGGTGGGGAGTCTCAGGTATTTAACTTCTACGAGACCTGACATCACTTATGGAGTTGGTTTGATTAGTAGATTCATGGAATCTCCATGCTAGTCTCACTTCCAAGCCGCTAAGAGAATTTTGAAATACGTTCAAGGTACGCAATCTGACAGTATATTTTATTTATCTTCATATGATAACAACCTTGTTGGATACACTGATAGTGATTGGGCTGGTGACACAATACAAAGGAGAAGCACTTCTGGTTATGCATTTTACTTGGGATCTGGTGTATTTTCTTGGTCCTCAAAGAAACAACAGGTGGTTGCTTTGTCCACAGCAGAAGCAGAGTACATGACGGCTACAAGTAGTACTACTCAAGCACTTTGGTTGCGGAGAATGCTTGGATTCTTACAACACAAGCAAGATGGTCCTACCACAATATTTTGTGATAGCATGTCCGCTATTAAGTTGACAAAAAAATCCAGTTTTTCATGGGCGCAGCAAACATATTGACATCAAGTATCATTTTATTCGTGAGTTGGTTCAAGAGCAAGAAATTGTCATTGACTATTGCAGAAGTGAAGATCAAGTAGCTGATATTTTGACAAAGCCGCTCAAATTGGAGATGTTTATGAAATCGAAGAAGATGCTCGGCTTGGTAAAATTTGAAGATCTTGATTTAAGGGAGGCTATGTAGTAGTTAAATCAAGTCTTGGTTTCCTAGTCGGTATTGGTTTCTTTAAGTCCAAGTCCAATTGTATTCCCTTTGTGATTTGGAAGCTAAGTTTTAGGAGACAAAGTGGTCTATATAAACCACTACTGGTAGCCTTGTTATTGACAGCCGAGAATTGAAAAACAATCTGAGAAGTTTGCCTCCTGAAGCTTTTGTCGTCCTTCGTTTCTTTCTTTAGCTGTTCCGTTTGTTTATATATAAATATTCCGCTGCCAAGCTATTACTTTGAGTGTGTGATTCGCTTGAATTATTCTATCATGTGGGTTAGTTTCCTACAATTCTAGTGGGTAGGTGCAGTATTTCGGACCCAGCTGGTACAGATATGCTACAACCCAAAAAGAGCGGTTTGCCTAAGTATGAATTGACTTGCCGACATATATAGTTGACAATGGGCAGGAAGATCGCCAAAGAAAATAGATACAGAGTGTTAAAACATGGCAAATTTGCATATCCAACTTCACTTAGTAGCATTATTCTTCCTTTCTAGTCTTAACACTTCACTTAGTTTTTGTGACAAAACTAATTACTATAATTTAAAAAACCATTATGATTTTTTGGCAGAATTTACTATTTTTTTCTTTAATATTGACTCACTAGATTAATCTTTTATACACCTTCAACGTAAGTGTTTTTTTTTTTACATGATTATATCTTCACATTTCATCGTAAAAATTAGGATGATGAGTAATAATTTTTTCCCTAAACCTGGTATTTGTTAACAAATCATCAACTTGATAAATACCAATTTTTGGAACAAATTTTCCCACTATTGCTATCATTGGCTTCTTCCATGTGGAATGACTCTTCATTATTGGTCTTCCCCTTGTAGTATCTATGTCTGTCGAGTTAAACTTATAATTAAAGTAGGTGACAGCTAACAAACTAACAAAAATATTAATCACAAAAAGTAAAAGGTTAATCACTAAAACAAGGGTTAATTCCAATAAAGCCCTAAAAAAAAAAACTCTTTTCAGAACTTGCCTCGAAGGTTTAATTGTACCAATCCATCCTTTATAATTCCAATATTCCCAAAGGCGTAATAACATATTAGTTTGGTAATGATATGGGCTGACAAAAATGAACGTGTACTAAATGTTTTAATAATGCAAAGATTTGTTGGATAATAGATGATTTAACGCATAGAAAGCACTAAGATATCTTTTTCTTTACAAATGTCAAGATGGACTACCTAGAATAAATGTGTAATGAAGTATTAGGAAAAGTTTGGTCACTTCACAGAATCACATGAGCTGCACATGACCAAATCAACTATAAATTGGACTGTCCAACCTGATTGCACTTAATTGGGAGTATTATTAATAGTATAAGAGGTGCAAGGGTACAATTAAATCTTTAGGGGCAAAGTGAGAAAATAGTATTATTTGAGGAGGTTCATTGGAATTAACCCTTAAAACAAAAACAATGACTTATAAATTCGATGATTAATTAGAAAATACCACATAAAGACACTAACAAATTTATCAGTTACTTAAGTTAGAGTAAATTAGTTATTTATTATAAATGACAAATTCAAAATCACAATAGAAAGGAGTTAATAAAGTTTTTTACGACTTGGAACTAATACTTAGTTAGTTTATAATTAAATGATGTTGATTCTAGAGAGCGGAGATATGACTACTAAAATATTTTGGTTGGAAGATGGACAGCAAATTGGTAAAATAGTAGGTTATAGAATATTGTACTAAATTAGCTATATATAGCATACGCAGTAGGTGGAGTTATTTACAAACAATTGACAGATATAATTGGAAATTTTGTCTGATTGTTTGATTGTTGTACTTTTTTTTATAATATAATGTATGTTTATATAACATTGATGTATTTTTAAATTTTATTTATGTACACCAACTTAATTTGTAAATACAACTGCATCAGTACGTACACACCATATATTGTGGATAAAACACAACAATTGCATTAAATCGTACCTAATCTAATCATCCTACCTAGATCCCACTATTTACAAAAGGGCAAAAATTAATGCAAAACTATAGTTGTCAGATTTTTTTAGTACATACAAGAGTTTCTCGTGGGCAATAGGCCCTACTACGCTCAGACTACATCAGCCCTTGCTTATCATCAGCTTAGTTTTGGAAGTATTGTGTTTATGTTTCCAAGATTACCTGATTTTCTATGGAGAAAATTGCACTTTAGACCTCAAAGTATTGTGTTTATGTTTCAACCAAAATAAAAGCAACCCCTAAAGTATCCAATTTCGATCGATTAATCCCTAATGTTTCGATCTAAACAAATATAGTTTCTAAAGTATAATAATTAACCAAATTGGTTCATAATGGTTTATAAAACATAACCAAATTTAATAATATAAAACAAATGTTTGAAAAGGTTCATCAAAGTTATAGAAAATTCTAGAAAGACCACAAAGATTTTAAAAACATTAATAAAGTATAAAGTAAAGGTAAGATATTCACTTTTGACAAAATAAAGACATTTTGTAGATATTCCATTTTTGTAATTTGTACATAAAAGTATACAAAAGTGCATATATAATTACAATACTTAATTTACTTATTAAAAAAAGTACACAAAACGTGTAGAAAAGAACACATGCACTACACATGCTTTGTTCCAGTGTTAAAATTAGATTTTTTAGATTACCTTAAACTTATTTTCTAGGGTATTAAAAATTTTATGATTTAACTATAAATTGTTATGACGTGTATATAAATTTCACGAATTTTGATGGATTTTTATATTATATAAATAAATTTTCTTAGATTTTATAAAACATTAGGGACTAATTCAGTCAATTAATATACTTTAGGAATTATATTTTTTTAGGTTGAAACATTAGGGATTAATTAGATTGAAATTGAATACTCTAGAGACTACATTTGTTTAATTTGAATAAAGCATTGTGGACTAGTTTGCTCCAACCCCCATACATAAAGGACTGCAAGTGCAATTTTCCCATTTTCCATGTGTGATATGTCCAACCTTGCTAAAATAATGTGAATGGTTTTCAAACTAGTATTCAAATTAAGAGAATTATTTTTTTTGGCATCTAGGTACCTACTACAATGCCTACTCTCTTTGCTAAATGTTTGTTAAGTCCATAATCTAATCGTACAGCCGCAAAAAGTGAGATTTGAAAAGGAAATACAACTAAAAAAAACTTCTTGGAGCATTATATTTTAGGTAGTAGTTATATTTTTACAAAAATGGAGTTAAATATAATTGCAATTTCAATGACCTCTTAATTATGGCTTTAAACTATTGATTTGTGATTGGATTAAACTACACATATATAAACACTATTATAGGTTATATTTAAGTAGGAGAAATTTGAGACGATAAGGTACAAAATATCCAAAATTGATGTTAGAAAGTAAAACAAAAGACATATAAGTTTGAGGGTGCAAAATAGAATTAGTGCTTTGTAATTTTTTGATTTAAACCAAATTAAATGCATAGAAGAGGAAACACAATCATATCGATTGATTTTTGATGATCAAGCTTCAACGTCATTGCATATGTCATCTTAATTTTTTTTTGGGGGCTACATGATGACTTAAGAAAGGTTTATAGTCTAGTAATATATTCTCCTCTATTGCTTTTCCTCATAAATTTATGTGTATGCCTTTGTTAGTGATTTATTGCCATAATTAATTCTATACAATCTTAATTCAATTTTTTGAGCGCATTATTTCCAACATTACTTGCTCTAATAACCTGTAATGTAGGAGGTTAGTGTCCCTTGGAATTTCCATTTCTTTATGGGTTAATTACATTAATTTTTCAACCTTGAGATTTAGCCAAGTTACTAAACAAACCTTGAAGTTTTGTTAAATAACAGTCTCACCTCTTGACTATACAAACGTTTGTCCAAAAACCCCCTAACATCTAAAGCCGTTAGAGATGCATCTGATGTCAAGAAAAAAATATTGTGCAAGCCCAAAGATGCCATTACATAGGCCTGCTCATTTTTTGTTCTGCAAATACCCCTTGGGCGTTTTATACATTGGTTACACAAAAGTTTATCAACATGCCTCAGGGTTCAAGAATATCGTTCATCTCTCCCAAAGTCCCAAGAATATCGTTCATTTCTCCCAAAGTCCCAATCTTGATACTCAATACAGGCAATAATAGTAATAATAATAATAATAAAATCGAAGGTTATTAAATCCGAGGAGGAAGAAGTAAGAAAGCAAGCACTTGTGGATTAAGTTTTGGACAATCAAAATCAAGATTCTGACATGCATGTGAACGTCCATAATTCAAGGATCAAGACAATTTCTTTTTAATTATTTTGAAGATTTGAGAGTTTTAGAAATTGGGTTTGAAAATCCATGGAAGACTGGATTTTTTTTTTAATCATTATATGGTTAATATGATTAGTGGGCGTTGATCAAGTAAGAGCTTTTTGTTTAATTTCGAAATTTTTAGTGAGTGTGTTTTCTTTTAGTTGTTCGAGTAGATTTCTTTTTTCTTTTTTCACATTTGATTTACATTTCTTTAATGAAAACTCTGTGATTTCTTCTTTTCTAGTAAGCAGGTATTAATTAAAATTTTAATTTTGTGAACAGTTTTTTTTTTGTGAAATTAGGCACGGATTCATCATGAATAGTACCCCCAACTGATAATCTAAGGTTGAAAAACGGATGATGTACCAAATATGGAAACTGGACAGTGGGTATTGGTGAAGGTTTCAAGAACCTTGGTTTACTATCAGGTCATGCACCTATAGGTGAGCAACCGGTTTGGGTTATCTATAAATAATGAAAAAGAGTTAAAATTAGGTCAAGCTATAAATGATGATTATGCATTTTTAAAGGAGTATAAAAAAGAGTGGAGCAGGTTTTAAAAAATGGTGAAATTGATGGAACCTTTTCAAATAGGAGGACTGGGAATGTGAAACTAATGAATTTGTTGATTAGGAGAACTTTGTGAATCTAATTAATGAAGCTGCTTTGTCAGTGATTTCTTTAGTTTATAAAACAGAAGTGCAAACTTTTCTTTACCTCTTCGTTCCTCCAACAGGTCTCTACTTCCTCTCATCCTCTCAGAAAGTCCTTCTTCTTCAGGAAGTAGACCATTCCATGGATTCCATTTTATGATGTTTTTCAATAATGTCTTTGCTAAGCTTTTTTAGTGAGACTCGTTTATTTCTCCTAGGAGTTTATAGTGAGAATTTTATATTGCTCCTCTGTTTGGATTCATCAGTTTTTCAAATTGAAAATTTTTAAAAAGTACTCTATAAAGTATTCTAAAAAGTAGTCTAAATTTTTCTTAATGTTTAAAAAATATCCTAAAATATATTCTAAAAATTTTTCTACTCTTAAATATTCCAAAATATTTCCTAAAAATATCCTAAAATATACTCTAAAAACTCTGCTATAGTAAAAATTTTCAAAAAACCCCCAAAAATAGTTAATCCAAATGGATTTTATCTTCATTTTTTTGTTTGATTCGAATTTACTTCAAATCTGGTTGTCAAATCTAGAATGTCTTTGGATCTTGCATCTATCTCAACAGATGTGATTATTGTTATTGAAGTTTAAAGCCATTTGATTAGTAGATGTGTTGATTGAAATATGTACAGAAGGGAGTTACAGTGATTTATCTTATTAAAAGGTAATTTGAAATTTTCTTGTATTTTTTAGATTTGTTCAAAATCATTCATATCTACTGGACTAGTTATTAAATTGCAGATTTATTATTTTAAATGCATGTTTAACATCGCAGAGATGTAATGATAGTGAGAAACACCTTGAGAGAACCCACCAAAGAGTCTAAAATGTAAGTCAGGAATCCAACTCTAATTCAAAAGTTTAAACCATTAGATTTCGGATCCTTGCTTACATATTAACCGTCCTTTCTCTATCTCTCGGACCAATGTGAGATATAATCCTTTTACTCATGAACCTAACAAATCTCCTCCTTCAAGAGTATCCCTCACATTAAACCTAAATTTACAAACCCTTTTTCAAACCCACTTTAATACTCAACGCAAATCCAACTTATCATCTAAGGTCACCTCTTTCCCAAACAGGGACCCATTGTTCTTCAAGATCCAAACTGCATTTTTGGAATCCTGCAAATCTTTGACTCTTTGGTCTAACACCGACCAGACCCCCCTACTAAACCCATGGCGCACCTGGTCCAACACTAACCAAATTTTAGCACTTGGGCACTTTGGTCCACCATCAAGAAGAGAATTTTTACCGGTCCAACTCTTAGAAGAATCCACTTATCCATTAGTAGCCCAGTCTCGCAACCTAAAACTCTGATACCAATTTAATAGGAAGAAACACCTCGAGAGAGCCTATCAAAGCGCTCAATATGTAAGTCAGGAACCCAATTTTGATCCAAAAACTTAAGCCATTAGGTCTCGGATCCTTATTTACATATTAACCGCTCTTTCTCTATCTCTCAGACCAATGTGGGACATAATCTTTTACTCATGAACCTAACTTGTAAATCAAATTGTATTAGACAATTTTCAATAATCCGTTAATGAAATTTGCTTTTTGTCAAAAAAGAAAAAGGAATAGAAATGCAAATGAGCCTTGCTCGATGCACCTATTGTAGCGGACTCTGGATATGCAGAGAAGATATTTCAGTTATTTTGGAGTGGAATGATCAGAATCAAAGGGTAAGTTTCTAAACCATGGAGAGAATAGTTTATCAGAAAGTGTGTGTGAACATGGATCTGATGTAATATATAGTGACAAAGGTGCGCAGGAATGCCTTTGTTGCCTTTCATCTCCAAAACAGATAGCTGCGTAATTTGAAAATTTACTTTTTCCAGTTTTTAAAATGCACTGATCCAGCTCATAAGTGTTCTGGGCATCCAATCATTTTACTAATTCTGTCCAAGATATGTAACAGAAGTTTCTTAAACGGGGTATCTGTTATTTGACTAAACCTCGGGGTTTGGGCAGATAGTTTGGCCAAAAACCTCAAGAGAGGTAGATGTAATTAATCCTTCTTTATTTACAAAGGTAGAAAAAAAACAAGGGAGTACCAAATGTATTGACTTCTGCATTAATTTTGTCCAATATCCCGGTTAGATCAATCATCAATGAAGGTCTTAACTTGTGGTGCTTAACTTGAACATTTTTTTATTTCTTCTGGCGGCTTAATAAGAGGCTGACTTTTTCAATTAAATGCTTAACGTTGATTATTCACCTAGTTAATTACTAATATAATCTCAGCAATCTATAACATTTCTAAATTTCCTATTGTACTTGCCAGCAATTATGCAGATGGTTGTTCAATTTCTCCTAGTAGCCAGGTCCAGTAGAAGATTCCAATCCAACTGGCACTTCAAAAACTATTGAGCAATTTGCCTAATCTATGAATTGACTTGCCCATGAAGAAATATATAATTGACACTGGGCATCAAGATCGCCAAAGAAAATAGATACAAGTGTTATAAAACATGGCAAATTCGTACGTCCAACTTCACTTCGCAGCATTATTCTTCCTTGCAAGTCTTACAATCCCCTCTAATTGCCTTCCTGGCCTTTATCCTAAAGCCCCTGTTGCCCTCTTTGTCTTTGGTGATTCACTTTTTGATCCTGGAAACAATGACTTCATTAAGACAACCACTACTTTCCAGGCAAATTTTCCGCCTTATGGAGAAACATTTTTTAAGCTCCCAACCGGGAGGTTCACTGATGGCCGCATTATCCCTGATTTTATAGGTAAGAGCGCTTTCTTGCAAAAATCTATATGTTTACAAATTAATCTTGCTTGCTAAAGCGTGTGCAAATAGAGTATTTGATACTTGATACGTTATGCATCTATATCTGTTAGTGCTTAAAGAAAAAAACTTTTATAACGACGATGTTTAAAAGATTAATCTTTAAAATATATTTAAAGCTAGTAGTGACTTTTTGCAGCTGAATTTGCAAAATTATCTCTAATTCCACCATACCTGCAAACTGGATATCATGAATTCTTGACTAATGGCGTGAACTTTGCATCTGGTGGTGCTGGTGCTCTTGCTGAAACTAATACCGGATTGGTACGTATTAACTTGTGATTATGCAATTAATTCCAATATTTTAGTCACATCTAATTGCTAATAGGTCAGTTTTTCATGTCATTTTTCAGGTGATCGACCTTAAAATGCAATTCAAGAACTTTAGGAAAGCTAAGAAACATTTGAGGTTGAATATAGGTAAAAGAGCCGCAAGACGAGTGGTGAAAAATGCTGTATACTTGTTTGGCATTGGTAGTAATGATTACTTGAGCCCGTTGACTAATAATTCCAGTATATTTAAGTTGTATGCACCACAAGATTATGTGGCAATGGTGGTTGGCAACATTACATCGGTTGTTCAGGTAATATTCCGATTTTCTTTCTTTTTTCAACCATTTTTTTAGTAGGAAAAATGTGGGGTTTAAGAATTCAGAATCTCTAACTTACAAAATTTCAACTTTAATCACTAGATCAAAACCTTCTCAGCTATTTCTCTTTCAACTTTGTTAACTCTTTATTGCTAATATTGGAATTTCCTTAGCCAACACATATTGGCTTAGTTGATAGTACCATTTCCTCTAAAAACGGATCACAAGTGGTCGAGGGTAGGGATGGCAACGGGATGGGGTTGGGGAGGGAGATGCCTACAAATTCCCCCTACCCTTGCGCCCGCCCCATCCCCCGCCTCCCGCTCCCCCTGCCCCGCCCAGTTTAAAAATTTATTATATAATTTTATTATAGTTAAATTTTAACAAATAATCAAGTACTAAAATATCAACACATCATCAAATTATTATTCATTGTAATTTTGCAATTGAAACTTATAAAAACAATCAAACAAAAATTATTTGAATACAATCCAACATGATGAAATAAATATAACTAAAGTAGTCAAGTTTTCACTTTTGACACAAATACAATCACTAATTCATTATTGTGCTTGTGCTTTTTTTAAGAAAAAATTGTTATTGTATTAAGTGTAATTAGGAATTTAGTATAAATGTATTAGTAAATTTAGTATAACCAATTAATAATTTGTATTAGTACACATATATAATTATTAGTATAATTAATAATATCAATTATATTATATATATACTAACAGACATTATATAATACATATAACTAATAATATCATTATCATAAGTTTGTAACATTACATCGGTGGTTCAGGTAATATTCCGATTTTCTTTCTTTTTACAACCTTTTTTTTAGTAGGAAAAATTAGTAGGGAAAATGTGGGGTTTAAGAATTCAGAATCTCTAAATTACAAAATTTCAACCTTAATTACTAGATCAAAACATTCTCGATTATTATCTCTTTCAACTTTGTTAACTCTTTATTGTTAATATTGGAATTTCCTAGGCCAACACATATTGGCTTAGTTGATAGTACCATTTCCTCTAAAAAAGGATCGCAAGTTGTCGAGGGCCTATTATATGGTAATGATCGAAACTGAAACTACCTAAACTTAACTTTTTAGTGCCGTAACTGAAACATCGTTATACCAATGGTTTAGTGTTTATGTTTCTCGCATTGAAGTACCAGTTTGATTATCACAAACCATCTCAAATATGTGGATGGGATTTCACAAGTTTCATTTTCGACAAATTTACCCTTTGATGTAATTGGGTTGAAAATGGTATAATAAAAGTTCGAATCTGGTGTAACTAAGTTAAGAAATAGTGTAACAAAATATAAAATTACTAATCTACCCGAAATGAAGTAAAATACAATTTGTAATCCCCATTTCCACATTTTTTTTCCCTTCTCGCCCCTTCCCTATATGTTGCCTTTTGGCATAGTGTGTTTAATATCCATGTATCTAATCCCATTGTTAATTGACTGACAGAAAATTCACGGGGAAGGTGGAAGAAAATTCGGGATTTTAAATTTGGGCCCTTTAGGCTGTTTGCCAAGGCTTAGAGCAGCCAATGTGGCCGCGGGAGGAAATGGAGAGTGCGTGGAACATGTCACAGCTTTGGCTAAATTACACAACGTATTGCTTTCCCAAAAACTCCAGTTGCTACAAAAACGGCTCAAAGATTTTAAGTACTCGTATTTTGACGTCTTCACAGCTTCCATCGCGACAGTACAAAATCCGTCCAAATTCGGTATGTTCTTGAACACTTTCACGAATGATGGGGAAAATTCTTAAGTACTACAATCTTTCATATTAGATGCAGAGAAATGTCTGCAGAATTAGTGGCATCTCTAGATCTTTTTTAAAATAGTAGTATAATACTGCTAACAATTAGCAAAGGTAGTTGAGTAACATTTTATTCGTTGATTACTTAAAAAAGGTTTTAAGGAAGTGAAGAGTGCTTGCTGTGGTAGCGGGCCATTCCGAGGATATTTTAGCTGCGGAGGAAAGAGAGGAATGAAAGAATACGAGCTATGTGATAATCCCAAAGATTATTTATTTTTCGACGCTAATCATCCAACTGAAGCGGCGAACTTGCAGTCTGCGGAGGCGATGTGGGGAGGGACTCCCAACATAACAGGGCCTTACAATCTCCAGTCGCTGTTTCTGCTTTAATTTCTGGTGAGGACTTTGTAAGTTGTGTAAATTTGATGTTCATTACTTCAGATTTGGACTATATGTGTAATTTTATAATTATGTTTTACAAAATAACCGCATGAATTCAATTTTGTTGTCATTATCAAAATGTATCAACAACCAATTCAATAACATAGGATCAATGCATTGCAAAGCAGCCTTTGTTACACCAATATAGGGTCAAAGCGGCTTTTCTAACTGATCCATCCACCTTAAACTCTTGTAAGATCAAACCATACAAAAAAAAAATCAGAGTGTGAACAAGTCCAAACTTTAATTATGTAAAAAATATCTTTAAAACATTAATAACTAAAAAATCAATGCCGTAAAGGCATTTAGAATAACAAATTCCCATTAAAACTAAATATCATTTAATGACATGACACCTATATGAGCAGTGTACTCATAAAATATTTTGGATTTCAATCTTTTAGTGAGCGGATTCGCAATTACGGAGTTTGTTCCGATATGTTCTATAGACAACTATCCATTCTGAATTTTTTTTAAGAGTCAGGAACTTGATGTCTATATATTTTGATTTGGTTGATCTCCTATTATTATTAGAATTTTGAGTTGCTGACTTATTATCACAAAATAATTTGAGTGATTTTTCAATACCATCTATTGCATGTAATCTTGTGACAAAATTTTGTATCCAAATTCCATGATTGGACACTGCATAATAAGTTATGAACTCTACTACCATAATAGAAGAGACTATAAGAGACTGGTTAGCACTCTTCCAAGATATGACATCCCTAGCCAATAAGTAGATATAGTTTGATGTTGATTTCATACTATCTTGACATCCAATATAATTGGAATTAGTATACCTAATGATTTCGAGTTCATCTGGCATCCGAAATGTGAACATGTAGTCTTTTGTTTTTGTAAATACCGCAATATCCATTTGGTTGCTTTCCATAGGTCTAATCTTGAATTGTTTAAATATCCACCCAACATCCAATAATGTATACAATATTCAGATGCATATAGATCTGAACATACATTAGACTCTCTAGTGTTGGTGCATAAGGAATCTTTTGCATTTCTTTTTCCTCAAAAACATTCTTATGACGCTGATTGAAACTAAACTTGTGTCTCTTAACCACAAAGGTGTCACCTGATTTGCAATTTTGCATGCCATATTTTTTGAGAATCTTTTCAATATGGCTCTTTTATGATATTCCAAAATTACCTCGAGAGTAATCCCTGTGTATCTGTGTGCTTAGCGCAAAAGACACATCACCAAAATCTTTCATCTTAAAATTCTTAACTAAAATCTTTTGGTTTCATGCAATAAGTCTATATTATTGCTCACGAGCAAAATATCATCAACATACAATACTAGAAAAATATATTTGCTCCCACAGAATTTATGGTATATACACTCATCGACCAAATTCTTCTCAAAATCGAATAAGATGATTACTTGATGAAACTTAAAATTCCATTATCGAAATGCTTGTTTGAAGTCATAAATAGATTTTTTAAGTTTGCAAACCATATTTTTAAAATCTCTTGGTACAAAGTTTTTGGCTGCACCGTATAGATTGTCTTATCAATGTTACCATTAAAAAACATTATTTTTATATCCATCTGACGTAACCCAAGATTGAAATACATCACTAATATCATTATAGCCCTAAAAGAGTCATTTGAAGAAATTGAAAAGAAAGTCTTTTTATAGTCGATGCCTTCTAACTTTTGCGACAAGACGAGCTTTGTACCTTTTCACATTGCCATTCAAATTCTTCTTGACCTTAAATATCCATTTACAACCAATAAATTTTGTTCCTTCTGACAATGGAACAAGATCTCAGATATCATTGTCTTTTATAAACTTGATCTTTTTATTCGTGGTATTGATTCACTTTTGAGAGTTTGAACTTTTCATAACTTGAGGGAAGTTGATTGGATCATCTTTCATCATTTTAGTGTCATCCTCATGTTCTTCGAGAAATGTAATCATCTAGGATTGTACTTCTCATTTTCTCTAATGCATTTTTTTAATGGCATTTGTTCTTAAGGTGGTAAAATTTGTTCTTTTGCAACAATTCATTGAATGGGAGGTTCCCCGACATTATCTTGATCTATTGCATCATGAACAAGATCAGAAATAGGGCTCCAAACAAAATCAATGGCACCTATAGGAATATTAATATATTACTCTTCAAAGACAAGGTGTCTATCTTTTTCTCCAAACTCAACATCCTTAAAGAATCAAACATTTTCTGTTTTGAAAATTAATTTAGATATGGGATCATAAGATTTATAACCCCTGGATCTTTCAGAATATCCAATAAAATAACAACTTATCGTCCTTGAATCTAGTTGCTTTTGATTTAGCCTATAAAGTCTTGCCTTGTTTGGACATTCCCAAATATGTAAATATTTCAAATTAAAATTTTGTAATCCAAAACTCATAAGGGGTTTTGGTAGTTACCTTAGTTGGAAGTTTGTTAAGAATATACATTGCAGTTTTAAGTACTTCTCACTCGAGTGACTGTGGCAAAGTAGAATGATAAATCATAGTCCTCACAATATCCTTAAGCAGCCTATTTCATTTTTCAGTTTTCAACAATACCATTCACAGTGGGTGAACCCCACATAATATAATGCGGGATGATATCGCATTCTTCTAAATATTTAGCAAACATTCTTGGACATTATTTATCTAAACCGTTATATCTACCATAATACTCACCATTATGATCAGATCTGACACTTCTGATTTTATTTTTTTTGAGTTGTTTCTCAATTTCAGGTTTAAAATTATTTAACACATCCAGTAACTATGACTTTTCATAATTGAGACACATGTAGCATATCTTGAAAATTATTTATGAACGTTATAAAATATTATTGACGATTCCAAACAGATGTAGGGAATGGCCAACAAAAATCCATATGTATAAGTTCTAAGACTTCTAAAGTCCAGTTGGCTTCAAATTTTCTTTAATTGGTTTGTTTCCCCTTTATATAATTAATACAATCATCAAACTTTGCAAAATTTAAGGGGTCAAGATTTTCATTTGACACAAGCCTCTTTATTCTGTGTTTGAATATATGACCTAATCTCTTGTGCCATAATGCAACTAAATTCTCAATTATTAATTTTTCTCTTTACACCTCTAGTATTCAAATGTAGGGATTCATTAGATGAAGTAATTGTATTAATTAAATATAGATTATCATAATATAATAAAGAATTAGAACCAACCAATTTTAAATCATGAAATAATCTAAACTTTTCATTTTCAAATGAACAAGAAAAATCGAATTTGTCTCAATTCTATTGAAAAGACAGTACAATAAATATTTCATTAAAATTCAAATAAAATCCAATTTTTAATAATAATTTAAAAACTCCTATTGCCTCAATTTCAATTGTGTTGCCATCACTCACGTAGATATATCTTTGACTATTACTAGGCTTTTGGTAACTCAGGCAACCATGCATAGATAGATTGATGTGAGATGTTGCATCAAAATCTGTCCACCATATATGTCTAGATATTCAAATTAAATCATCCTTAGAACAAAGCAAATTAAGAAGAATACCTTTCTTAACACACTAATCATGATAGTTGGCGCAATGTTTCTTCTTATGCCCTTCAACTCCACAGAAGAAACAACCATTTTTTCTCGATTCAACCAATTCCTTTTGTTGTTTCTTTTGTGGTGTCGTATCTATAGCTTTCTTAGCATTCTTCCTTTTGCATCCCTTGCCATTATTAGTAGTGGGTTGAGGTTAGATAAGCACGTTCTGTCTTATCTTATTTCAACCTTTTTTCTTCCTCTATATAGTATGAGATGAGTTCATTTAGAGACCAAATTTCTTTTTGACAGTTATAACTCACCTTAAATTGGCAAAACTGTGTAGGAAAGTATATCGAGACTTGATGCACGAGTAATTTCTAAGAGAGTGTTACGTTAAGTGCACTCAATTTAGAAGCAGGATGAGATATTTTCATAATGTACTCCTTGATATTACCTGCGCCACTATATCTCAATGAAATTAAGTCTGTCAAGAATGTATTTATTTCAACCTTTTTATTTTTGACAAACCTCTTTTTAATGTCCTAAAAGAACACCTTAACTGTTGTTGTCATTTCAGACATTATGCTTCCGAATGCTTTCAGAATAGTCTTTTTCATGATCATTAGATACATGTGATTTGATCTCTCCTACCTTTCCTTATCCCTTTTATCATCAGGGGTACTTTTATCTGTAAAAAGTGGAGGAAAATTATCCCTTAACGCAAAGTCGAGATCCATTATTTCAAAAACTATTAAGGGGTTTTCTTTTCAAGACTTCAAGTTTGTGCATTCAGCAAAGGAATATTGTTGATATCGGTAGTTATATTTACATGATCATTCACAATAATAATCCTAGATTATTTTAAAAAAGTTGTATGAAAAGAAAAAGCTGAAAAGTTAAAAAAAGGCATCATTTTAGTGTCAATTTTTACCAAAATATTATTTTAAACACTGAATGAATTGAGAACAACAAACAAAATTAAAACACAAAAAGAAATACCAAAAATACACAATTTCACCCCCTCTCTCCTTTCTTTCTCCACCACTCCTCCCATCCAGTAACCCTAACCCACTGACCTACCTCTCTTCTCCCTACTACCTATTTATTTCCCTCCACTACCATCCTTTCTTCCTATGCCATCACCTTTCCCTATCCCTACAATCCTTTTTCCAGCCCAACAAGGCCCACCTCTCCCTTCCCTTCCTCACTCAATACCCTAATCTCCCATCTACCTAATAGCCTTTTTATTCTCCATCCTATCACTCATCCCCTCTATCTCACAGCCAACTTCTCCTTGGCCACAAGTCACCCTCACTCAATGTCCAAGCCCTATCTTTGCTCCTCTTTTCATTATTCATGATTCATTTGATCATTTTTCAAGCCTTTTTTTTTTTACCAAAATCAGAAACTAATATCAGAATCTAGAGGAAATTTGAATTTGGATTTCAAATTTTGTGAAATTCTACCTTTTTTTAACAATCATCTGGAGATGGTTTTCAGAAAATATTTAGAGAGAATATTTTCTAAAAAAATCATCCAAATGCACTTTGTTTATTTAAATTCATATTTACATTTTCTTTTATAATGAGTCTATTTTAAGTGAAAATAATCATTAAAAACTATTATTTATCGAATCTAGAGGTTGTGTTAGATTATAAAGTTCAAAATTAGAAATCTAAAACTTTGAAAAAAATGAACATATTAAAGTACTCTATACTTATTAAATACCAAGAAAAATAATAACAAATTCTTTTATCTTATAGCGGTATTATTGGCTATAATTATTTACCATTAAAAGTGGTGTACCAGTATTATTGGCTGCCAATAATTGCCCTTAAAAATGTATGAACCTGAATTCTAATATAAAGACATGAAAGGAGTCAAGAAAATTTTTAATAAAAATTAATCTTTCCTCCAGATGAACTTTGGTGAATCAAAATAGGAGAAGAGCTTTTTGATTTTATTTCATTTTAGAAAATTGGATGCAGTTTGAAGAAAAGTTGCGATCAATCTTTCAAAGTAGGAGAAGAGCTTTTTGATTTTGTCTCTTATTAGTAAAATTAGCTGTTATCTTTAAAAAAAAAAAAAATTGTTGCGAGCAATCTTTGAAATGATTGACATTATGGTAGAATGAAAAACCACAAACAATTTTGGATCAAATTTGGTTAAAATTCCTATCGAGTAGTGATATTCACATATTCCTATCTGATACCACATGCTTTTACTTCCTTGAATTGACTTAGGATGCAACAAAAATTATGATGATGAACGTGTTTTCGTATCAAACAAGGATGTGTGAATATCATTACTCTTTCTGTATTTATTAATGTCATTCAAGGATTGAATATAGTAATCTCCAATGTATTTTTTTTTTGTAGAAATAAAACTTGCTGTTAGAATCTCTAAAATAATGGTCCAAAGTATTGTTGTTTCCTTTTTATTTGTTTGTATCATTCTCAAATTTAACGGTATAAAACACTATAGAAGTACAGAAAACATTAAGAGGTAATAACTGCATATACTTATATCCAATAAAAAAAACAACGAGATTAAAAAAGGCATAAAAAAGAATGGAATTAATCAAAAGGCATAAAGAAGCAATGGGATTAAAAAAAAAAGAACGGAAATCTAAAGGTTAAATAGGGGACTTAGCTAAAAGCCCTTCTTAAATATATATATATATATATATGGTGCATTTGATAAAATCGAAATCTAAAATTTAAAACTGTTAAGTTATTGAATTGTTGAGTGCTAAAATATTAATATTTGACCGTATTTTGCAATAAGTGATAAGTGAACAACTTATCACCTATTGTTTTGAGTAAGTTTTGCTTAAATAATTGAGGGCCAGTTAATTAATTAAGATATTTAATCTTTGGTTATCAAACACATTTGAACATATTAACATTTAAACTCATTAAATTTAAGTGCTAAATTGGTTTTATCAAATAGGGCCATAGCATGAAAACTTATTTTTGTTTCCTGATCATTTATTTCATAAATATTAGGCTTGAAATGTGGATAAAGTTTTGCTTATCGATATGAACCATAACTTTCTAATTCAACTATGCGGTCTTTTGTTTACATTCTATTGGTAATTAAAATAATTCAATAATAAAATATATTTTCCCTAATCAAGTTTTTTATTATGGATATTTGGTCATTTAGACTTTATTAATGGATATTTTCCTTGTTTGTTGTATAATTCATTTATTGCATGTCTATTTCTTTCCTTCATAACCAATTTTCAACTAACATGTACCTACCCTACTTTTGGTAGAACTGTTTTTTTTTTTTTTTGTTAGAGTTGCTGTAATGAGTGTCAAAAATATTGTTGTTTACTTTATACTTTAAGTAGCATTTTCAAATATTCCAAATTTAACTGTACACGTTTATAGACAATAATGAACGGTAATAAATGTATACATTAGACCAACTAGTCAAAAGAGGGTTTAAAAGTTTTAAGTAATTAAAATAAATAAAAAATCTAGGAATAAAAAACTATGGATTGAGGGCTCTCTTAAATGTATACATTAAATCAACCAGTCAAATGGGTTTAAAAGTTTTAAGGAATTAAAAAAAATTAAAAAAAAGGAATAAAATGACTACTGGTTGAGGGCTGTCTAAGAGGATTAGGCTGAAAAGTCCCTTTTATCATATACACCTCCATCCCTCCAATAGATGAAAAAAACAAATTTCTCAAAAAAATTCTAGAGGACAATTAACTTACAATTTTCCCCAAAAAAAATCCCAGTTAATTTCAAAAAATAAAATCTTTGAGAAATTTTGGTAAACCATGGCAAACTTAATTGCCAACCCTAATGAAAGTGAACCAAGAATTACAAGAAGAGTTCTCGAGTCTTAAGATATAAGAACATTGAGTAGGCAGCCATCCTTGCTGCCAATGAGCTGCTTACTATCCAATACATATATGAATTTAGCCAATTTAAACGCCTACATTCAGTCAGTCTGAATAATGATCAACTAATGTTCAGAAGCCGCATAGGGCTATCCATCTTTATAAATGTTGGTTACTTTACTCAAATGTTGCAATATTGATTCCTTTCCCTAAAAATCTACAGCATATGGTATATGTGCCCTGTGCTTTTCAAGCCAAAGCCTGTGCGACTTTCTTCCCCTTTCCAACATTTACCAATGAAAAAAAAAGAAGGCGCCATGGAAATGCAACTCCATTTGTTTGAAGGCATGTAAGATAAGCATAGAGGAGTTCATCTTGGGGTGGAGATAATAGGAGGACCGTTTGACCAAATAAACTACTAACATATTGCATTTGAACAACTAGAGAAGATAGGATGAAATATTTACGTTACCTACATTGCTATAATTTCAGACAGCTCCAATAATCCTATAATTCTGAAGTAGTAAACTATGAGCTCTGCAAGGAACAAATATCTCATCCTTGATGTTCAATTTTCTACTAGTCTGTCATACAACATCTCCAAATCATCTGCGGCTCTTCATTCGGTACAGGTGTCTTTAAGAGACGACTGGCATAATGTTCCACATTGGTGATTATTCAAAAAGCCACTCATGTGTCAGCATATCCTTAGACTTTCGAGTTAAGCAAACAAATTATCAAAATTGTAACAAAGGTAGCATAGTTATTTGATAAATAGACAAAAGTGGACTCACTTGAAGAGACTTGAACAGCAGGCAAGCTGACACACTTGGAACACGAGCTTAAAGCAACGAGATAACTTTCAATGTGAGGTTCACTGATGCAATCTCGAGGCTGCAAGAACAGTAATTTCCCGAAGAGAACTATGAATCTGTCAAGAGGGAAAGAAATGAGATGAAACATACTCTAATCAACTGTAATATTAAGGTCACCCTCATGCTCAAATGCAAATCAAGAATACTGCCAGCTAGTTGGTATATAAGTGGTACATAAACAATAAGGACTGCAGGATTATGTGCATTTATGCATAGAAGTACCATAAATGTTTGAAGAAAGCCAGTAACACTCCCAGAAAACTGTAACAAGTTCAAAAGCCAACCTATTAGTTCAGAATATGTATTTTGAGAGAAAAACATCTAGTCACCGTATTATGAGTGACCAACTAGTATTTATAGGAGTACAAACCTAACAAACTATTTACAAGAATACCCTTACTAATTTATTATCTACAAGAATACTTATATTCTCTTAACACTTTCCCTCAAGTTGGAGCATATATATCATAAGCACCCAACTTGTTACAAATATATTTCACCCTAGAGCCCCCTAAACTCTTGGTAAACAAATCAGCCAGTTGATCTACAAACAGTACATGAGATGTCTTAATGACTCCATCAGGCAATTTCTCTCGAATGAAATGACAATCAATTTCAATATGTTTTGTCCTTTCATGAAACACTGGATTAGACGCAATATAAACAACCGCTTGATTATCACACATTAAATTTATAGGCTGTTTATGCTGAAACCCAATTTCAAATAACATGCTCTTCAACCAAACCAATTCACACACAGTGTGAGCCATAGCGCGGTATTTAGATTCTGCACTTGATCTGGAAACAACTGTTTGTTTATTACTCTTCCACGACACTAAATTACCACCAACAAACACACAATATCTTGTGGTCGATTTTCGATTTGAGGTAGAACTAGTTCAATCTGTATCACTGTATCTTTCAATATCAGTGTGTCCATGATTTTGATACAGCAACCCTTTTTCAGGAGCACTCTTAAGATACCTGAGAATCCGTATAACAGCATCCCAATAACTAGTACGAGGGGTATCAAGAAATTGACTCACAACACTCACTGCAAATGAAATGACAGGTCTCGTTACAGTGAGATAATTTAATTTATCCACAAGTTTTCGATACTGCTTAGGATCATCTAGTAATACACCTTGATCTCCTACTCATTTCACATTAGAATTCATAGGAGTCTCCACAGGTCAGCAACCTAACATCCCAATTTCACTCAGCATATCGAGTACATATTTCATTTGACACAAATAAATCGTATATTTAGACCGAACTACCTCAATACCCAGAAAATATTGTAGATGACCTAAATCCTTTGTCTGAAAGTTTGCTTGCAGATTGGATTTAAGTTTATGGATCCTCACAATATTATCACATGTAATTACAATATCATCCACATAAACAACTAATAAAATTTTATCAATATTAGAATGCCGATAAAATACAGAGTGATCTATTCCATACCTTGTCAGACCGAACTCCATGACAACACTACGAAACAGGTCAAACCAAGCCCTAGGAGATTGTTTCAACCCATATAAGGATTTTTTCAGACGACAAACCAACCGTGAATTCTCTTCCTGAACAACAAATCCAGGAGATTGTTCCATATATATTTTTTCTTCCAAATCTCCATGTAGAAACGCATTTTTCACATCCAATTGATGCAAAGGCCAATTATAAGTTATTGCCAAAGAGATAAGAAGATGAATAGAGGTAATCTTTACAATAGGAGAAAATATTTCTAAGAAATCGATTCCATACACCTGAGTAAATCTCTTAGCTACCAGACAAGCCTTCAATCTATCAATGGAACCATTAGGCTGCACTTTTATATTGTACACCCATTTACAACCAACAACCGACTTACCAGAAGGAAGAGGGACAAGATCCCAAGTACCATTTTTCTCCAAAGTAAACATCTCTTCTTACATAGCTAATCTCCAACCAGGATGATTGAGAGCATGAGTAATAGACTTAGGAATGGAAACAAAATCAAGGGAAGCAACAAAAGAAAAATATGACAGAGAGAGACGAGAATAAGAAACAAAATTAGAAATAGGATGAGAAATACAATGTTTCTTACCTTTGCGTAAAGCAATAGGAAGATCTGACTCACAGAAGGGCGTCATACCTGGATTTGAAGTTTGAGAATTAATTAGTGAAGTGCATGACATATCAAGAGGTACTATGCAACGACGAGAATAAACTTGAATATTAGGACGAGATAATCGAGTTGTGGAATCTCGTGGACTAGATAACTCAGGTAATAAAGATGAAGGGACTGGTAAACTAGGAGAAGGAAAAGAGGAACACTGGTCTAATTCACAAGACATACCTTGTTTCATAAAATAATGAGTGGATTCAAAGAAAATAACATCAACACAAGTAAAAAAATGATTTAAAACTTGATTGTAACATCTATACCTTTTTTGCGCTCGTACGTATTCTAAGAAAATACATTTAATAGCACAAGAATCTAATTTATCCACCCTGAGAGCAAGCTGATAAACAAAACACACACATCCAAAAATACGAGGAGATAATTTAAATATAGATTCATGAGAAAAAAGAATAGAGTGAGGTAATTGGCCTCCAAGAATATTAGATCGCATACGATTAATTAAATAACATGTAGTTAAAACTGCATCACTCCAAAATTGTTTGGACACATTCATGTGCAACAAAAGTGTTCGAGCAATTTCAATTAAATGTCCAATTTTTCTTTCTGCAACACCATTCTATTGTGGAGTATGGGGACAAAAGAACTGATGAAGAATACCAGATTTAGTCATAAATGTATCAAAAGGAGTGGAAAAATATTCTTTCGCATTATCACTACGAAGTATACATATAGGCACACCAAATTGATTCTTTATTTCTGTAACAAATGCACAAAAAATGGAATATAGTTCTGAACGATCTTTCATTAAATAAACCCTTGTAACTCTAGAAAAATCATCAACAAAGATTACAAAATATTTAAAACCTAACTTTGAAATAATTTGACTAGAACCCCAAATATCAGAATGAACTAATAAAAATGGTTCAGAGACCCGTTTATTGACTTTAGGGGCAAAAGAAACACAATGATGCTTTCCTAACTGACAAAATTCACATTCTAATGAAGACAACTGATTCAAGGTAGGAACTAACTTTTTCAATTTTGTAGAGATGGATAACCCAAACGACAGTGAATTTCAAGAGGAGAAACAGTAGCAGAACACGCAATCAGACCATTGGAGTTGAGAAAATAAAGACCATTATACTCATGCCCTCCACTAATTGTCCTCTTTGTCTTCAAATCCTGATTGACAACAAAATCAGGAGAAAAAGTAACTGAACACTGTAGAAATTTAGTAAATTTACTAACGGACATTAGATTAAAAGGCAAATTAGGTACATAAAGAATAAAAGATAACGGAAGAGATGTGTTAATTTCTACAGTGCCTAACCCTTTAATTTTAGTTGTAGATCTATCAGTTAAAATAATATGAGGAAAGGAGGTAGACTTTTGAAAATTAGAAAATTTTCTAAAGATACGTGACATATGATCGGTAGCTCCGGAATCAAAATCCATGAGTCAAAA
Source organism: Coffea arabica (assembly GCF_036785885.1). Lineage (NCBI taxonomy): Eukaryota > Viridiplantae > Streptophyta > Magnoliopsida > Gentianales > Rubiaceae > Coffea > Coffea arabica. Next base: position 35,081,499 of record NC_092314.1, read on the forward strand.
TTAAAGGATGTGGAGAGACAAGCCATAGTATTACTTTTTTGTGCTAAAGAAGCAGAGGGAAGAGATGCGTGATTTGCAGTTTGGTACTACAGAAATTTGACATAATCTTCCTCGGATATGATAAAAGTTTTCTGGGACCCTTGTGCTGAAGAACTTGATTTAGTTTAGTCAGTGGTAACCGCATTAGCAAACCGAGGAGGTTTCCCAACTAAATCCCAACAAGTATCATGATTGTAATTCTTCCAACTACAATGAGTGCACTCACGGGTGTCTCGACCCCCACGACCTCCTCTACTTCTTCCTCCACGAGTGTCACGTCCAAAACTAAGTTGCTCACGTCCCGAGCTAAGTTGCTCTATCCGATTATTATTAGCAACTAAAGCAGACTTGTCATTAATTAGAGCACCATCATCCTGTGCATTGTCCTTAGATGTAGAACATAAGACCCAAGTATACGCCTTTGTAAAAGATGATAATTGTTCACAAGCTAAAATTTGAGATTTGATTGGTTCAAATTCTGGCTTAAGGCCAGCCAAGAATTTGAGCACAAGCATTTGTTCTCTTTACCTCTGCATAACTGTAATATCATTTGAGAGAGGCATTACAGCATTTAATTTTTCTAAAATTCGCTTGAGATCAGCAAAGTATTCAGTTACTATCTTGTTATTTTGTTGCAACTGAAAATACTCCAAAGAAATATCATACATCCGTGAAAGATTACTGCAGTATAATAACCGGACATAATTCCAAACTTTTTTGTTGTCTCATAATGAGAACACATGTAAGCAATTCGTGCCTTCATAGAATTCCATATTGCTCCAAGAATTTGGGCATCCTCTTGAATCCACATTAGTCTCTTGTTGTCCTCCATAAGAGAGTCATCTGTGAGATATCGTTGTTTTCCTAGGCCTGTCAGATAAATGTTAACAACTTTTGACCACTGTTGATAATTAGTATCATTCAACTTCCAATTTATGATTTGAGGCATCACCATTGGCATAATATTAGTGGACGCGAATAGCACTTCAAATCAAAAAACAATCAAAACCCATGATGAACAGTACCGTGTAAACAGTACCGCATAAACAGTATACGATGAATAGTATCGCGTGAACAGTTGCGATGAAAAGTGTCGCGTGAACAGTATGTGATGAACAGTATCGCGTGAATAGGACTTTTGCTAGATGTTTAATTCCAACCCTAAAACTTTAGCTCTGATACCATGAGAATATGTATTTTAGAAGAAAAACATCTAGTCACCGTATTATGAGTGATCAACTAGTATTTATAGGAGTACAAACTTAATAAACTATTTACAAGAATAACCTTACTAATTTATTATCTACCAGAATACTTATATTCTTTTAACATTAGTAAAACCAATTAAGGCAACAACAAGCCTTGAAATCCTTAAAGAAGCACAAATGGAGTTCCTCATCTGCACTCCTTTGCACTGGAGTTCCGGAGTTGCATGGAAAGCATTTTGAATTGCTGTGATTATGCCCCCTAGAGGATACCTTTCAGGGTTTGATGGTAAGTATCCAGCTTCGTTCACAACTTGCCGTTCTCATGTCCAACATAAATGTTAGAGAAACGAGTAAGCAAACAAGCAATACCACTCAAATTTATACAGGATAGACATTTAGTCTAGTGTTTAAGTAATTTTGTGTGTGCGTGTATAAAAAGGCCAAGTTCATAAATAATGGTTGCCGCTAATTCAAGAGATTTTTATTCTTCCTTACACTAAACCAGAAAGTCGTTATGGAAAATTGCTTGTGCTTTCAGATCGGCAAGTTAGGTGGAAACAGTACAAATAATATGTTGTAAATCAAAATTTCTTCTATCTCAAACCTGCAGAAGCAGTTCCAGCCAGTACCGCATCTTAGATTTCAGAATGCACAAGCGATCATACATGCGGAATATCAAGGTAGAAGAACCAAATTAAGAAAAGGAATACCATCAGAACACACTCCGTAGCTCAAATCATCTATTAACCTAGAAAGAAACCTGAGAACAAAATCCATCAGGACATTGTAGCAGAATGGTAACCCTAATTAACTTGTCTCTTCCCTGCAATCTTGGTTTCCCTTAAAAGACTGAGCTTGGGTTTCTTATCCTACTAGCTCCTTGGTTCACTTGAAGGACTTAAGGGCTTCTTTTCCCAACAACTTAACTTATTCAAACGATTTCATTAAAAACGTCCATTCTTTCCCAAGATTTTGTTTTTATCCACTTCTTGAAAATAGTATAATCCAATATCAACTTAGTAATCAAGGAAGAGGTATTCTTGCTATCTTCTTCCAATGTTCTTCAATGTGTACTCAGCCACAAATTATGATAAATATGTTTATACTGAAGTTGACTTCTGGGATAGCAACTGAGTATCAATCAATGTTATTTGGTTAAGTTAGCACCAATTTCTCAACCATCAGTTAAAAGTTGGAGGAACCCATGATGTATTTGCAATTTCACCACAAATAGCAGATCTACCTGCGACCCTTTGACAACACATAAAGTTTTGATGTACACAAGTATGCAAATATGCAGTCATCAACCAGTTATTTGTAGAACCAAATCTTTAGCTTTGACTAGAAAAGGGAGTTTAGTTGCTCCTCATTGGGAAAATCCAAGTAAAAAGATGAATAAAAAAAATTGATGTAGTAGTCGACTGAGAAGAGAGCTAGCCGAACCCTACTTCTAACTTTTTTCCTACTTTTTAAACTAAAAACTAATAGTCCAATTCCCATAGGAAAAGAATTTCTAAAATAGACAAAAGTGAACTAATAAGTTTTCTAATAGAAATTGGAAGCTTGCGCCTAGAGTAAAGTCTCGTCCAAAGCTTCAACGAGAATTCATGATTGGAAACTTCCGCACGTGAGCTTTCAAGACTTTGCAAATGCTCATACACGCCCACGCCTAATTAGATACAAGCTTCTGGAAATCGGCCTCTTTAGCTTCTTTTTGCCACTAATTCCTACAAATACCACCAAATACGAAAAATAAATAAAATCTATCAATTAGCACAATATTTGGCCTAAATAAAGAGAAGATATTGACAATTTTAATAGCTATATGCAACCTATCAAAAAGTTAAAGTTGACAAGGGAAGAAAACCAGTTGTTATACGGCATGAGACAGTAACGGGCATAGCTTGGCAACTCGAGCTGTGATCCTCAAGCAAAGGACATAAGAAGCTCAATGTTAGCTGTGATTCTCTTGAAAATACTACCGACCATTTAATACTGTTGTTAAACATTATTCATTGAGGAGTGACTGCTTCATTTTCACTACGTGCAATTCATATAATTTTATTTTTTTTTTCAACAAACATATAATTTTAATTACTTATTCTTATTATTACTGTTCAGGTTAAATTTCATCTATTAGATTCAATGAGTGCTGCATGAAGAAAAAGTTAGGGGCCATAATGTGTAACGCCTAACGTCAAAGACCACAAAGCATAAATCCTCAATACTCTCCTTCAACAATATCAGCAGCGTCTAAATTTTTCAACATGGCAAGATATGTGCTGTTGTCTTTCTTAATCTTTAACGTTAAGTATCACTAAAAAGGAAAACTGGGTATGACACTCAAGAGGTAAAGCAAGAGATGCAGGGGCATAAAAGCGCTGAAGATGGAGGCACCATAGTCATGGAAATCTGACTATAGTTCCACAAATTCTAAAAGTTAGGCAAAAATGACAAATGCTTCCTCTGGTTCTCAAGCTGCATACATGTCCTTCAATACATAAATATATAACTTAAACAACTCTCAGAAATCAATTAAAGGTTCAACCCAAAAAAATAAAATTAAAAATCAACTAAAGGTCTTAAATTCTTTAGGTATCATCTATCTGCCAGCACAATTCCATTTCTAATTTGAACTATAAAAATATGGGCCCTAAAATTCATCATAGTCATAGCCTAAAATCGCGGTCGTGGTCACGGTTGTTACTGTTCTGTATTAATCTTGGCATATCCGTTGTGGTCTCAGCGAGATGTATATTTTGAAGCATGTAGTATTCTAAAAATTGTGAAAATTTATTAAAACTATAAAAAAAAACCATGCTAAACAAAAATAATAAATAAATAAGTAAAAGAAAACGAATTCAAGAATTACATTTGTGAGGGGGGAAAGTTAAGGATTTACCCTCAAGCATCCCTCTATACCCACTAAAAATTGAATGCGAGTTTAACTTTATTCTTCTAATTTCAAGGGCAAAAAATGAGTTAATTTATGCTGAACGCATAACATGCATTTTAATTAATTAGAGTAGAATAAATCACCTAAACATAGCATGATAAATAGAAAAAAAGTAGTAAAAACAAGATGAATAGTTCCAAAGCTTCCATTTAAAAAGCCATGAAAAAACACACTTGTGGCCTGCTCGATCACATTTGGTAACAATCAAGAGTAATTAAGACAAAAAAAAAAAGAAGAAAAGAAAAAATAAAAATAAAAATACAGTAATAATATGGATTACATCATCTTTAAAAAACTAAAATTAATTACAACTTAACTTAACAAATGACAAACTAATTAAACTAATAGCTAACTAGTTAACTATTAAGGACCTAATTGAAAACATAAAAGTAAAGTATAGGGAAATATTACAAAGTACAAAAACTTGGGAGCAAACATTAAAAGTTCAAGAAACTAGGAGGACTAATGCTCCAATTTCTAATACCGGTTCATCTTCTCAACGCGAAACAGCTTGGGGATAGCTTGCGTGGATCTCGTCTTTCAAGTCATCTCAAAGACAACTCGGTCCAAGTTGACCGCGTCTTTCCAATTTCTCGGGAGTTTTTCCTCCTTGGATGCGACTCCAAAGCGTCTCAGACCGTAAGCCTGGCCTATTTGATCAATGTTTTGAAAATGATAGAGTATTAAAATATACCAAATCACATACAATGCTTCTATATAGCTGACCTTCTCCACGCGCATTAAAACTACAACATAATCTGTCCGTTAACACCTTTATTTTCAAATATACGTGTCATGCTCTGCTCCTCTACCTATTATAGGAACGGTCAATGCCTTCCAACCATAAAGGTTTCCAGACATGATCAGTTCAATTTCTTTTATTTTCTCCAAAAACTCTCCTTTTTTCTTGTTGTATCTTTTTCGTTTTCAATACATCAGTTTGGACCAAAAAAATAAAATAATATTGAAAATATGTAAAAGATTCATAAATTAACTCAAAAACACTTTATAGACTACCCAAAACATTATCTTTGTAACTTGCAAAAACTTCAAATAAACATTCAACTACTAACTATTGGTGTTTAAAAAATGCACTATATTTTATCGAATCAGAATAAATCCTTATACTTTTTTATTTTTATTTGTTTTTAATATACTCAAGTTTTGGTAATAAAAAGTAAGACAACAAAAGGGTAAATTTGAAATTACATTTTTTAATATACTCAAAATAAATTTTTTTAATATTATATTTTAAAATGAGCTGTAAATAAACAAATAGTTTAAAGTATGGGAGGCAAGTGAGTTTCACACCCAAAAAAAAAAAAAGGAGAGGCAAGTGACATTTTCAATATTTGTGAGTGCCAAGTAAAATTTTCAGAAACATCCGGGGAGGTTTATGAAATTATCCCAAACAAAAATTTAGAATGAATTAAGTTGCTTTTTATAACGGTTCTAAAGGTTGCTTGAGACTTTATAAATTAGGTGTCTTGAGTTTGCAAAAGCAATTTATTGCATATCTATTGCTAGTGGAAACGGAGTTTAAACTTGCTATAGGTTAGTTTCTTGTTTTCCATTGTATCCTAAAGGGTAATTTGCCATTTAACCTAATTTTATTCTGATTTTATCCAACTAATAAATTAGCTTATGGAAAAATGGGTAAATGGGTAATTTATGGAGGAAAGCCATAAAAAAACTAGTGTTTTATTAGAGGTGCATAGCATGACACGTATATTTGGAAATAAAGGTGCTAACGGACCAGTTATGTTGTAGTGCTAATGCGCGTGGAGATAAACCAAACGAACATGTCCGGATGCAGCCAACCAACAAATACCGTACGCTGTTGTCGTATACGCAGTGGGCCCTACGCATTAGTACTGGGTTTCTTGCCATTCTCTCTGTTTTTTTTTTGTCACTTGTCAAAGTCTACATCTATACTTACTCGTAGTCCTAATCTAAGTCTACATTTATACTTACTCGTAATCCTAATCTAGCCTATACTAAGGGGGTGATCCAACAGGGTTACGGGGAATTGATAAGGACTAAACTACTATCGAACCATATAGATGCACAACACCCACATGGATGTTTTCCTCTCCAATTACTGTGTATGTTTTCCTCTCCAATTACTGTGTATGTTTTCCTCCGTTCACTGTGCATGTGTTTCTCTCGTAGCAATTATTTCATTGTTTCTCCCATTGCTTTATTACATTCAAAAAATTCTGAAACTACTATTTTCTGCACCTAATATACCAAAAAATTTATTAAAATTAATAACAACATACCAACAATATATACCCATGACATAAATATACCAAGCAATCATAAAAATTATTAGGATAGTTACTTTAGAAGTTACTCACAAATAACGTGCAACTAAACTTTCCATTCAAAACTAACGATAGTACGAGAAAAAAAAACAAGACTAATTAATGAAAAGATGATCTCGAAAATTTTTTAATTTACAGCCACAATATGTGAATTCGTGATAAATGTAAAAAAAGTCGGTAGCATAATTTTTTTCCCCGAAATCATATCATTTACAATTTCCTTAATTTTATGTTCACACTATTAATGTGTTCATTTTTTAAATTGAATACAATTACAATTTAAAAAAATGATCTTTCCATAACTTTGTTTTATAGGAAATAAATACTTCAAAATCAATTTATTTGCCATCTAATACGAAGTCTAAAGCAATTGGGGAAGGTTTCGTTATTAGTAGGTTCTGCCATTTAATTGTTCATTATTATTTTTGTAAACTTAACCAATATCAAATATGATGATATTTTAATTTTTGTCAGTTATTCAAATTGATATTTTATTGCAAAATCATTGCCAATGCTTGCTACTTCTTCTTATGGTATGTTTGGAAGACTTTAACTTTACGAACTAAACTTAACTAATACAACCATATTTTTGGATTGAATCCATACACAAAACTAATAATGACATTTTGTTTATTTCCAAAAATTTATAATACTTAAGAAACAATAATGGAGACACAAAAGCTGAATAGCTAGCTTTGGATGCAGAAGTTGTCTTCAAATACACACACAACACATGTATGTCTGTGTTTATATGTCTGTATTTAGATCACTCTTCTAAGGATAAAACAGTGGAAAAATACTAGCTCCGTTTGGATTAGATATTTTTGGAGATGTTTTTCAAAAATAGCACTGTAGCATTTCGAATGTGAAATACAAGTACTGTACATATCTGCTATTCCTTTCCCTTTTAGACCAATCCTTTTGACTTTTGTGCTTTCTGATAAAAAAATTTCATTAATTTTTTGTGAAAATGCAAAAAAAAAAATTAATTATGTATAAATCAAAAAAATTACTAATTTAATTATTGGCACTTTGCTCATATGTTGGAGGACTGCCATAAAGAGTTGCCATTATTTAAAATACCAAATCTGTGAATGTGTTTTAAATGTTATCCATTGGTATCCTACATTTATGAAAGGTAAACCAATGGATTATACATTTAATATCAATTAAATATGTAAAAGTAAACGACCAATAAAAAGTGGGTGCTTTGTTCATATGTTGGAGGAGTGCCATAAAGAGCTGGTATGTTATGCAAAAATGGGCACTTCATGCAACAAAACTATAAATTGGTAGCATTTCTATAAAAAAATAAATGGAAAATGGGTATAATTGGCTATTTGCTCTGATTTTATCTGATAAATAAATTATTAATCCTATGGTACCCTGCATAATTAATAAAAAATTTATGAGAAAATGGGTATAACATGTTAAACCCACATATTCGCCATTTACTCTGACTGTATCTAATAAATAAATTATTAATCCTTCGGTACCCTAGACTTATGAAATGGAGACTGGTGGATTATGCATGCAACATGAATTAAATAAATAATTCATGGAGAAGTGATATAAAGAGTTGGTAATTCATGGAAAAAAGGGAAAAATGAGCACTTTATGGAGGAAAGCCAAAAATAAATAGTAATTACTGGGAACACGGTATTACATATTAAACCCATTTATTCACTAGAAATTTTACTCTGATTTTATCCTGTGAATAAATTAGTATTTTTGGAATTTATACATAATTAATTTTTTTCTTTTGCATTTCTATAAAAAATTAATCGAAAATTTTTTCCCGAGAGCAAAAAAATTCACAAGTCAAAAGAGTTGGTCTAATAAGGAAAGAAATAGCTAAATATCATTGTTTAAAGTACTAAGTAAATAGATGTAAAATGCTCGTTAAAAACTGGTATTTTGATCATATAATGAAGGAAAGCCATAAAGAGCAGGCTATTTACGAGAAAAGTTTTCATTAATAAAAATACGTAACGTGAGGGGGAGAGGGGGCCAATTGGGGTGGCAGTGGCAGTGGCAGTGGCAGTGTGTGAAAACCCTAGAAAATTTTTGTGTAGGTCTTGCATGTATTATTTTCATTTTGCTATTAGAAATAATAATTGGCCAATTAAATGTCAAAATTTAAATTTTACAACCAAATCGAGAAATTTTAAATACTTTGGAATGGTGTAAAAATATATATAACCAAAGTTAGGAGTTAATGTGTAAACTAAAAAAACCATAGCTCCTTAGTAAGCAATTAAATTGGTACCAAATGACCTAACTAACCTTGAGTCTTGACTAAACCACCATGCGGCCAACAAACTATCAGAATGGTAGCAATAAAACTGAGTGGAGAGCTTAGAATTGTTCCCACCGACTGGAGAGGAAGTGAGTGATCAGTTCTTTGGAGTTATCGACTGGGAGAGTGAGTGAGATAGCTCTGCATTTTTCCTTAGGCAGCAACAGCCGAGAGAGGAAAAAAAAAAAAGAGCAACTGAACCGCTTTTCCATTTCTGCACTTTTTAACCAACCAAAGCCGAGAGCTAAGAGGAGAAACCAGGCTGCACTTCGAGTATCAGCTACATCAGTGGGGAGAAGGATAGCGGGTGCAAGAGTGGGAGGACCCAGAGCCGAGAGAAGAGAGAAATCTGTAATTATCGAGCTTTAGGAGGAAAAAGGTAAGAAACTTCAACAATCTCTTGTTTATTTATCTGGTATAAATGAATATATAAGCTGCATGTTAGGTTCTAGCAAAGAAAATGAGTTCTTGACCGAGGGAAACTCTGTTTAGTAACTGACTAAGTGCTAGAAAAGAAAACTGAAATCACCGAGACGATGAACCGGAATTGCAGCTTGTTAACCGAGTTTTCTGTGGAGAATAATGTTAGGAAATGCATGTAAAATGTTTACTCTAAGTATTATGAGAACATTAGCTGAAGAGGTTTGTGAAAAGGTGGAAATTTGGATGTGTAAAGGTTGATTAGAACCTGCTGGAATTTTTCAGTCTCATCCGAGAGGGGGAAATGCAGAGGTTTCTAGCTGTCTCCTTGAATTTTGGCCTTGAATTTTTATGCTAAGCTGTAATAAATATTGCATTAAAGCTTGGTCTGAACATGCATGAAAGATTTGAACATAAACTGAAGAGTTTATTGGAGAAGAGTTGTGTCAAACTGATTGCTGTACAAATCAGTCACAGCTTGACCGAGAGAGAGAAGTAGACTTCAGATTGCTTGTGCGTAGCTTTTGGGTTGAATAATTGTTGAAACTAGATGCTATTTGCCTTGGTATATGCTGGACTGAATGTACCTTAAGTATTTAGCGCTTTAAGCAAGTGAAAGAATAGAGTTTTGACAAAAGTTGAAGTAACGTTACTGGATTAATTTTGTGGTTGCTGTCCGACAGAGTGAAGCAGGATGTGTTTCTGTCCGGCCATTTTTGACCCTGAAAATGTGAGAACTGGGCATTGGTGTCTTCATAAGAAATGTAGGTCTATATCTTAGCTTCGAAACGCTATAAAGTTCGCCTCAATCCGATAAGCGTAGCTCTAGTTATGATTGAAATACCAGAGGATGACAAAGCTGCCTTCCTCATTGCCTTTCCTTTTGTTTCGCATGCATGCAGCTTTGATAATGGCCATGAGGAAACCAACTTTTAACTAACATTTCTTCTAATTTCCAATCTTGTAAGCTTTCATAAATGATAGCTACGATTGTGATATACCTAGTTCCACGAGTAGAGTTAAACTAAGGCGATTGAGTGAAAAGTAACGATAGTTATATACGTAAAGTGGCTTCTAATTATTTAATATTATTTTCACAAATATTTTAAAGACTATTAATCTGAGGGGCTAGTATAGTGGAATAAAACTTAATTTCCAAATAACTTAGAGTCTAATTAATTAAAAGGGAACCAATGGAATGCTTCTAAGCCTTAATTTTGGAATCTTGAGTGGAAAATGATTTAATCCTAAAATAAATATCTTATAAATTATTAACTTGTCCAGGAATTAGCTGTGAACCAGAAAACTGACTCGAAGCTCGAGAGTAATTTATTTGGATATTTGGTGAGTGTTTTCCAAATTTATGTGTTAAACTGCTTATGTATACCTAAGTGCAATTATATGGCAAATGTGCTTATTATGAAATATTGCTAAGTGATTCATTGTGAAGTGTTTTCAATTGTCCCCCGCCTTCTAAGTCGAGAGTATACTTTATCGCACTCGGCTTAGTTGAGCTTAAAGGTTGATAATTGATCAAGTGATATTGTAATTGTGCATGACTGTAAGCCGTGTGTGTACTTTATCACACTCGCTAAACTGGGCCCCAAAACCCTCTGTTCAATGGACTATTCAAGCTAGCAAAGGGTTTGGTCGGATAGGACGGTAGCTTTGGGTAAGTGTTTCGGTATACTCGAGTATTATCACGGAGTAGCAGATTACTGATATTGATATGGCCATCTAAGTAAAGGAAGTGTTTACTGTTTTGGAGGTTATAAGGAGGAGTTCAGCGGAGTGTGTAGTGCATTAAAGTGGCTCTAATGCGAGCACCGTATCCTTTTAAAAGTGATTGTTTAGTGAAGTATTTTCTCAATTGCTTAATGAAAGTGATTGTACAGTGAAATATGCACTACTTGCTTAATTGTACTGATTTAAGTGTTTATTGATTGTTGCTTGCATGGAACCTCACAGGCGTAAGCTCACCCTTTTAGCTTTGTTTTCCTTATAGGAGTTGGAGATTGAAAAGTGATTAGATTGAACTAGAAAGTTATTTTGGGAAGATCCATTACTCTGTGTATATAGTGTAGTCCTGGTTTCTTTTGAATTTTGAGACGGTTGAATCTTTTGTTTGAGTTGGTGTGATATTAAGAATGGATATTTAGAACAGGTATTTTGTTTCTTTTATTGGACAAATTTATGTTTCAAACTGATTGGAGATGTACTTAAGAGTGAATGTTCAGTTGTCCAATGATAATGTTATCTCTGAAGTTAATGTGAGTGAGTGAGTCCTGGCGAAAGCCAGGCAAGCGATCCGCTAACTTCTAGGGTATGCCCTAGAAGAAGGTGGGGTCGTCACACAGTGTGTGGTGGGTGATGGCAGGGGTGGTGGTGGGAGGGTGAAGAAAAGGAAGGAAAGCGAGGGAGAAGAGAGGAGAGTGAAAGAGGAAGAAATAAGGGAGAGAGAGAGATGAGAAGGGGGTGGTAGTGGATGGTTGAAATTTTTATAAAATATCTCAAATAATTCTTAAATTCTAAAGATATCCCAAAATACAACCATAAAAATACCTCTAAAAACAATCTTATTATTTAAAATACCAAATCTATGAATGTGTTTTAACTGTTATCCATTGGTATCCTAAAATATCATTTTTCCATCAAATACCAGCTCTTCATAGCTTTCCTCTATTATAAGAACAGAGTACTCATGTTCCCATAAACAAATTTATTTATCAGATAAAATAAAAATAAACCCGTTTTCCAATAAAACACAAGCTCTTTATGGCTTTCATCCATTATAAGAACAGAGTACCCATTTTCCCATAAACAAATTTATCTATTGGCTAAAATAAAAATAAATCCGTTTTCCAATAAAACACCAGCTCTTTATGGCTTTCCTCCATAAATCATCCATTTACCCATTTTTCCATAAGCTAATTTATTAGTTGGATAAAATCAGAAAAAAATTAGGTTGAATGGCAAATTACCCTTTAGGATACAATGGAAAACAAGAAACTAACCTATAGCAAGTTTAAACTCCGTTTCCACTAGATATAGATATGCAAGAAATTGTTTTTGCAAATTCAAGACACCTAATTTATAAAGTCTCAAGCAACCTTTAGAACCATTATAAAAACCAACTTATTCATTCTAAATTTTTGTTTGGAATAATTTCATAAACCTCCTCGGAGGTTTCTAACAATTTTACTTGGCACTCACAAATATTGAAAAATCTCACTAGCCTCTCTCTTTTTTTCTTTTCTTTTTTTTGGCGTGAAACTCACTTGCCTCCCTTACTTTAAACTATTTGTTTATTTACAGCTCATTTTAAAATATAATATTAAAAAAATTCATTTTAAGTATATTAAAAAATGTAATTCCAAATTTACCTTTTTGTTGTCTTACTTTTTATTACCAAAACTTGAGTATATTAAAAACAAATAAAAATAAAAAAGTATAAGGATTTATTCTGATTCGATAAAATATAGTGCATTTTTTAAATACCAATAGTTAGTATTTGAAGTTTTTGCAAGTTACAAAGATAATGTTTTGGGTATTATATAAGGTGTTTTTGAGTTAATTTATGAATCTTTTACATATTTTCAATTTTATTTTATTTTTTTGGTCCAAACTAATGTATTGAAAACGAAAAAAATACAAGAAGAAAAAAGGAGAGTTTTTGGAGAAAATGAAAGAAATTGAAGTGATCATGTTTGATCAATGTCTTTAAAATGGTAGAGTATTAAAATATACCAAATCACATACAATGCTTCTATATGGCTGACTTTCTCCATGCGCGTTAGGACTACAACATAACCGGTCCGCTAGCACCTTTATTTCCAAATATACGTGTCATGCTCTGCTCCTCTACCTATTGTAGGAATGGTCAATGCATTCCTACCATTAAGGTTTCCCCGTAAGCCTCCGTCGAGTTTTTGAAGCATGATTATAATACAGAGTAGAAAAAGTGGGACAGGGAAAGGATAATTACCCCATAACAAGCAATTGTCCCCAAATCATGTATTTCACATGGAATGATTGTATTTGAAATCTTTTAACATATTTCACGTCATTTTCCTGAGTGGTTGGATCCATTTTCTAGAACATTATCAGCAAAAAATAGAGAAAACGATGGATCTATTTGGATAGGAGATTATTTGAAAAAAATTATCTAAAATAATACTATGGTGTGCAATATGTATGTGATATAAAAAGTGATTAAAATCTATATTTATGATGTAAACCAAAAAATTTAGAAATTCTTCTTACAAATCTTGATAACCAAACCCCTTATTTTCCATTTCTTTTTCATTTTGAAACCAAGAACTGACGAGCAATAGGAGAAAACAAAAGGAAACAGTCCAGTCAGAAAAAGATAAGCAACCATGGCAGTACTAGCACCCCTCGAATAATTTCATTCAGTGGGACAATCCGATGGTGACCCTCCACCAATTTCGTACTAAATCCAGCCGTGTGATTATGGGTCCCCAGCCCAGCCCCAGCGGATCTTTTTTAAGCGACTCCACATTCACGACCGTCGCCCGTGCATTCAATGGCCCTCCCCATCACAAATCCAACGAGTTTGGACAGCAACCTTCGTGTCTATTTCTTGGCCTCACAGGTGGTCAGTTCCTATAGTAGGAACTGTCAAACGGTTCCCGATATGGACGCATTCGAGTTTTAGAAGATGATTCAGAGAGCCTCTTTAAATCTTGGGATAATTTTAGAAACCTCCCTTGAGGTTTCTAATAATTTTATTAAGCTCTTTTGAGATTTAAAAAATTATACATATCTCTCTTATCATTTAAAATGACAATTTTATCTTTAAATATTTTAATAAAATTCTCTTATTTGATATACTTATACTTAGAATGAATTTTAAAATTATTTTTCATTATTTTTCCTTCTTATTCCTTTTTTTAAAATTTTTTACCAATAAAACTGTAGAATTACCACTATTGCCTCTAGTTTTTATTGTAACCAAATATCAAACTAGTGATTTTTTGTTTTTACAAGTTAATTTTATATGTACTCTAATGTTTTTGTTAATCTTTGTTTTCTATTTTTTGTTATTAAAATTAACAATAAATCAAAAAGAAATAACCCAAAGGCACAACTAAATTGTGATAATCTCATTATTCGAAAAATTCAAAGACTATAAATGAATTATTTCAACATTTTCTTTTCTATCTTATAAATTTAAATTCATAATAAAATACCACCAAAAGTATCTTATCATAGTGATAAAATTATTATTATAGTTATTTATCAAATAGTAAGTATGGGCATAAAAATTTTGACATATTTTTCTTATAATTATAATAGATAATCTTATAATTGTATAGGAAAATAAATTAAAACTCATTACACAAAAGTATTTTTGGATATTCATTTAAAAATTTGACCAATCCAATATTATTTTAAGCTTTTGTTACTAAAATTATCAAATCAAGGGAAGTAAGTGTAATTTTTCAACTTCAGAGAAGTTTAGTGAAATTGTCAGAAGCCTCAAGGGAGGTTTCTGAAATTATCCCTTAAATCTTTTCGGTGCATAATATCGAGAGTTTAAATCTCGATTAGTGCATCAAAAGCTATGCTTTCTTGTTTTTAAAAAATCCAAAAAATATAGTAGTGGACTTTTTTGAGTTGGAAGGCATTGAAGAAGGAAGCTTTCTGGTAATTTCCATTGCTATCGGTTGAGCGCATAGGATCTCAGAAGATGAAAAGAGAAGGCCATCGCTTTTACTTGGAGATGAGAAAGGAATCCTGGACGGAAGCTTTCTAGTCGTTTCCTTTGATTTTTTTTTTTTTTTTTGGTCAAAAGTCAACTTCTATATATGTTGTTTCCTTTGATGTTGGTGGAGTGCACGAGTGCGCGGGGGTGTGTGCACTAGGAAATTTCTTAGAAATTTACCTTATTTATTATTATTTTCATTTTTTTTCAAAGCTAAAAATCAAAACTTAGTGCACAAAACAAAAGGAAAGAAAATAAAAT
Source organism: Coffea arabica (assembly GCF_036785885.1). Classification (NCBI taxonomy): domain Eukaryota; kingdom Viridiplantae; phylum Streptophyta; class Magnoliopsida; order Gentianales; family Rubiaceae; genus Coffea; species Coffea arabica. Next base: position 35,096,737 of record NC_092314.1, read on the forward strand.
AAAACTTAATTCAAAATTATCAATTTACCTTTCCTATTTCTAAGAAAATCAAAATGACAAAAAAATCAGTATTTACAGTTTGCTCCTTTTTATCATAAGCGCAAAGCAGTCTCAAACAAAGATGTATACACCCCAAAAACTTAAACTATGTTTGATAATCGAATTCAACACTTTAAATTTAATGGGTTTAGATCTTAATATATTTAAGAAAAATTTGCCAAATTGGCCCCTAACATTTTCACAACAAACTTTTTTAATCCCCAACATTTAAAATCAACCATAATTGTTCCTAACATATAAATTATGATCCATTTTAGTTCTAATAATCGTATTTGCTCATTTTTCCGGCTAAAAATAGAATGCCTCTCTCACATGGACATATTTTTAAGGGCAAAACCGAAAAACATACTTCCTTACTTACCTCCCCCCTTCTCCCCGATCCCAATCATCACCACCACCATTATCAACACCACCCCCTTCCCCTTCCTTACCTCCTCCATCCCTCCTTCCCCTTCCATCTATGCCACCACCCACCACCCCCTACTGCCCTCCTCCATCTGTAAACTTATCACTCCCTCCTCCCCCACAAGCATCACCTTCCCCTCCCTTTGGCATAGCACCTCCCTCTCCAACTCTTTCACCATCTCCTCCTCTACCAATTGCAGTCCCATCACCACCTACCTCTGTTTCTCTACATCCTCCCGCTATAAAGTCACCGCTCACCAACCCTTCCTCTCCTGCATTACCTCCTCCACCATCACGCTTCTTTCCAGACTCCATCCTTGTTAAATCCCCCTCCACTTTCGGTGACGTCTCCTTCTCCCATACCTCCTCTACCATCACGCTTCTTCCCAGACTCTATCCTTGTTAAATCCCCCTCTACTTTCGGTGACGTCTCGTTATCCCATCACCACCATCTCTTATTTCACCTTCTCCCCCCGCCTCCCGGAATAATACATCCCAAGCTAATGCTCCAACTAGCTCAATCTTACCAGCAATTGCCCCTAAGAAACCCATTGCATGATCAACTACACCTGCCCCAAATATTACTGCAATCACAATATCCAGAAATGGTGGGAGCATGAAGGGCGGAGTTGTCATGGCAATTGGATTCGTGGGCTTTCTGGCAATTTGGTCTTGTGGTGCTTGGTGTCTGGTTGGCACGAAAGCAAAAGAAAAAGAGATCCCCATTCAACATTAGGTACACAATGCCTCCTCCATATGCTTCCTCCCAAAATTCAGGGAGAAATTTAGGTTTTTTGTGACTGTAATTTTCAGGGGAAAAGTGAAAAGGAGTGCTTTTGCTTTCAATCTGGAATGAAGTGTGTTTTTCGATTTTGCCCTTAAAAATATGCCCATGTGAGAGAGGCGTGCTATTTTCAGTCGGAGAAATGAGCAATATGAGCCTTATGACCAAAATGGATCATAATTTATATGTTAAGAACGATTTTGGCTGATTTTAAATGTTGGGGACTAAAAAAATTTTTGTGAAAATATTAGGGACCAATTTGCAAATTTCCCTATATTTAAACCCGTTTGATAATCAAAATTAGAACATTTGAATTCATTAATTGGCACTGAATTTTCTGAACAAAATTTACTCCAAAAAATAAGTTTTAAATTATTCACTTATCACTTAATATAGTATACACTCAAATGTATCAAATTTAGTACTTAACAATTTACTAATTTAATGGATTTAGGTTTCAGATTTTAGACTTCAAATTTCAAAATTTAATTTTATCAAATGTACCCTTAGAATAAGAGAAAATGATATTTTGAAAAGGGGTAAAATTAACATTTTAAAAGTGATACTTTAATCTAAAAAGTAGTTCAAAACTTAGATTAGAATCAAATTTTATCGACTTGAATTTGTAAAAGACGAAAAACTAATATTTTAAAAATCAATAATAAAAAACTTCATTTAATGAAATATAAGAGACGTTTTAAACAATATTTCAGTTCTAAATTGTGTATTACACTTTCCAGTTGTTATTGCAAATTCAATTCATTCCAGTGGTAAAAGTTTGGGTCAACCCGATCTATATCCCCAATTATGGACCTTGTGGACTTTTTAAGTAGCCATGTTACTTCTACTAACTGGGGCCAACGGGTTTCCTCTTCTTGTATTTTTTTTTTTTTCCCTTTTAGCTACAAAAAAAACCAAAAATTAAAAATGATTTCCTCTCCTATCAATATCCAAACTTCAAACCTTTCCCTATGAAGGAAGTTGAGGAGAGTTTTGGGCAAATTGGATTAAACAAATCTGGTCCTTTTAAAGCTTTACTTAGATTATAGACAAGAATGAGAGGAAAAAATTGAAAGTTGAAAAAAAAAAAAGGATAATATGAGTATCACATATATCCACGTTATGGAGACATCCTAACCACAGATTTCTAGTGCACGTTTTGATGGAGAAGGACAACCGGTTTGCCTGGTTAAATGTAGAGATGAGTAAACTTATTTCCTTCTCTTCTCTGCATGCTCTCTCCAAACCCGACTTGTCAATATCTTCTTCTCACTCTCTTTCTCACAAATAACACCCAACATTTCTAATCTTTCAATTTTTTAATCTTGGTAATTTAACAAGTCTCCAATCCAATCATTCAATTCTTATTCTGTGTCTTTGGAGGTAACGTATATAACAGAAGATGCCAAAGAAGAACTTCTATACAATGCTGTAAAGTAAAAAAAGCCCTTATATCATATTGCAGGAAACCATGGGGATAATTGCAACTAAGGGAGAGCAATTTAAAAAATGCTTAGACAAAGTAAATCTGCAACAGAAAGGTAGTAGATGGGGGCGATTAAGGGATGAGAGGGATCGGGGTATTGGTATCATGGGTGTTTATCTGATTATCTCTAAGGAATGAGAGGGGCGGATTTTATGATAGTGGGCTGGGGATGGAGGATCGAGTTAGTGGCGGGGGTTATTGGGGAAGAAGGTTTTGTGGGAGAAAGGCTGTGAAGCAGCAAATGTGGTGATGGAGTTTGACAGGGGTTATTTTGATAAATTTGGACTAATTGAAGGATTCTTCAAAAGTCAACACCTGCTAGAATCATTGCCAGTAACCCGGTTGCCACCCACAGACGTCTGTTAAGTTCCAAACTTACAGACGTTTGTGAACCATGGTTAGTTAATTTCTTTTTTTCCTTCTTTTGTCGATGGATAATTCCTACTCCCTCCGTCCCATTTTGATAGTCATGTATTCCTTTTTCATCTTTTCAAATTATAGTCCACTTTCCAATTGAAGAATGTAGTTGTATTTTAATTTTTCTAAAATACCCTTATTCAATGTAAGTAGTTGTTAGTCTAGAGGTGGCAATATGGATAAATGGTTCATAATTGGTTTTGACTTAATGGATAGTGGATGAAATTTATCCAATCCATTTAGATCCATTTAATAAATGGATCTAAATGGATTAAATAAAAACCAATTATCCATTTATAATCCATTTAAATATTTTGGTTACTTTTTTTTTTTTTGTATTACCATTTCTTGTAATATGAAGATACTTTTTTATGTACTTGTAAATTTTAGGTGTAGTTGGATGAGAAAGATGGCAAAATATTTAGATTTTTCATTTAAAATTTAGGTAGTATTTTGGTCCAATTTAAGAACAATTGGTCTAATTTGGTTACCGTAATTTATAAATAAAATTTTCAAATGTTATTTAACCTATATCATAAATATAATTTTTAATTTTTTTATCTCATACACATCATGTCACAACAAATTTATAATATTCTTTCAAATACAACCAGTGATTGGAAAATTTTCTGAGTTTAAACAGTGAGGGAACCCAGCTAGGAATAGGAGGGAAGGTTATGGTGGGGGACCAAAAAGGGGGGGGTTCCCAAATTGAGTTCGTTGATGCGGTCCGCCGCATGATTGGGGAGCATGGGGGACTACACTGTCATATATTTCTTGCTTGCAAGTTTTGATCATGATAAGCTACTTTTATTTGGTTTTTAAATAAATGGATATATGTGGTTTTTGTGGATAATCCATATAAATCCATTTAATTTAATGGTTTTACTTTAGTCAACCATTTAAAACCAATACCATAAATGGATAATCCAAATCCATTTAATTGTGGATTATATGGATGGATAAATGGATCTCAATCCAAATTGACACCTCTAGTTGTTACTATAAATTTACCCCATTTAATGAGAGTTGATTCTTTTTTTTACCATCAATTCAAGTTCCCAAAAAGTTGTACCATATTTAATGTGAGGGTATTTTAGGAAAATAACAATTTAAATTTACTTTTCCAACAAAATTATTTACTTTTTCTTAAACTGTGTGAAAAAAGAAACATAACTATCAAAGTGGAGCCCTCAGGGGCTTGGTCTGGTGGTTGAGGTTGCTGAAGATGGAGCCTCAGGTCCCTGGTTCGAACCTTGCTGCCAGCAAGTTGCTGAGGGTGGTGAATAATCTGCGGGGTCCACTCCCTGCGGGACACACCTAAAAAAAAAAAAAAAAAAAAAACTAGCAAAGTGGGAAGAAGGGAGTATTATATAGCTTCTCTTACTTTACACTAGGGGGAAGACGTGGGGAAATTCTAAGAGTCTATTAGGGGGAAGGGTTGGAGGGGCTGAATTCCACCAAATCAAACGAATGCGTGATGATAAAATATCCAAAAAATTCTAGAGAAAAATATAAGTTAAAGAATTTGATTCGCTAGCTGAGAAAAGAAATAAATTTAAAATGGTCAAAGAGAAATTTTAAGACCCTATACTGTGGGGAAGGGTTGAAAGGGCTGAATCGTCATCAAATCAAATGGATGCATGTGCATCTGATGATAAAATCTCCACAAAATTCTAGAGAAGAATATAAGTTAGAGGATTTGATTACTTAGTTTATATCCAAGAAGAGTTTTAAATTTTCTACTACTCTAGTAGTAATGGTTAATCCATGGTTAGTAACTGACATGTGAAAGCACGTGTGCCTATTATTTAACAAGCCAAAAGGGTGACGTGCCTTTTATAAGGACCACACCGTCCATTAAAGAATTTGTCTATTTCCGACAAAAAAAAAAAAAAACATGGCAAAGAGCAGAGTTTGCCTAAGTATGAATGGACTTGCCGACATATATAGTTGACACTGGACAGGAAGATTGCCAAAGAAATTAGATACAAAGTGTTAAAAGATGGCAAATTTGCATATCCAACTTCACTTAGTAGCATTATTCTTCCTTTCTAGTCTTACACTGCCCTCTAATTGCCTTCCTGCCCTTCATCCAAAACCTCCTGTTGCCCTCCATCCAAAATCCCCTGTTGCTCTCATTGTCTTTGGTGATTCACTTTTTGACCCTGGAAATAATAACTACATCAAGACAACCACTACTTTCCAGGCAAATTTCCCACCTTATGGAGAAACATATTTCAAATCCCCAACCGGGAGGTTTACCAATGGCCGCACCATCCCTGATTTTATAGGTAAGAGCGCTTTCTTGCAGAAATTTATATATTTACAAATTAATCTACGTGCAAATTTTTTTTGTTACTCTAAAAAAATTAAAATAAATTTTAAAATAATTTTAGTGTTTATAAGATTAACTTTTAAAATATATTTAAAGCTATAGTGACTTTTTTGCAGCTGAATTTGCAAAATTATCCTTAATTTCACCATATCTGCAAACCGGGCATCATGAGGTTTTGACCAAGGGCGTGAACTTTGCATCTGGCGGTGCTGGTGCTCTTGTGGAAACTAATAAGGGATCGGTAGGTATTAACTTGTGATTATGAGTAACTAATTCCTACATTTTAGTCACTGCTAATTGCTAATAGGTCAGGATTTCATGTCATTTCTCAGGTGATCAGCCTTCATATGCAATTCAATAACTTTAGGGAAGCTAACAAACAGTTGAGGTTGAAGGTAGGTAAAAGAGCAGCAAGACGAGTGGTGAAAAATGCTGTGTACTTGATCAGCATTGGAAGTAACGATTACTTGAACCCGTTGATTAATAACCCCAGCATGTTTAAGTCGCATGCACCACAAGATTTTGTAGCAATGGTGGTTGGCAACATTACATCAGTGCTTAAGGTAATAGTCCGATTTTCTCTCTCTTTATTTCAACTTTGTTAAATCTTTACAGTTAAACCTTTTCTTTTAATCTTTCCATTCCTTTTCACGTCCTTTCTCTATTACAGAGAGAGATGGATTGGATGGTACGAGAGGAGAGAGTGTCAGTGAGAGGTTCCGATTTCGAGACCTCCCACTTATACTTAAAAAAACAGAAAGAGAAACAAATAATTCCTCACACCCTTTCCTACTTTCAATGACTAATTAATATTGAAATTTTCTTATCCAATACATGTTAGCTCAGTTAATAGTACCATTTTTTCTAAAAATGATAAGCGGTCTAGAATCTATCTTGACCTATGGTAATGATTGGAATTAAGACTTACTTGTACTTGCTACTGCCAAAATTAAAATTTCCTTACACCAGTGGTTGAGGGTTTATGTTTCTTGCCTTGAGATACCAATTTGGTTGTCACTAACCGTCTCAAATATGCGGATGGGGCCTCACAAGTTCTATTTCCTACAAGTTTGCCCTTTGATGTAATTGAGTTGGAAAATGGTATCACAAAAGTTTGAATGTGGTGTAACTGAGCTGAGAGATAGTGTAACAAAATATATAATTACTAATTTACCCTGATATGGAGTAAAGTACATTAATACAACTGGTGAGACCACTTTCTACCCTTTTCTTGTTTTTCTTCTCACCCCTCCCCTGGGTGCTGCCTTTGGCATACTGTGTCCAATGTCCATGTATCTAATCCTATTGTCAATTGAATGACAGAAAATTCACAGGGAAGGTGGAAGAAAAATTGGGATTTTAACTTTGGGTCCTTTAGGTTGTTTCCCAAGGCTTAGGCTGGCCAATGTGGCCGCTGGAGGAAATGGAGAGTGCCTGGAACAGGCCACAGCTTTGGTCAAATTACACAATCCGTTGCTTTCCCAAAAGCTCCAATTGCTACAGAAACAGCTCAAAGGTTTTAAGTACTCATATTTTGACTTCTTCACGGTTTACACTGAGACGATACAAAATCCACCCAAATACGGTATGTTCTTGAATTCGTCATTTGCACAATTCCACTTTTAGGAATTATGGTGAAAATTTTAATACTACAATCTTTCATACCAGCAGTACATAAATGTCTTCAGAATTAGTGCCATCTCTATTTCTATTAAACAAATAAATAAATGCCTTTAGAATCATGGAAAGTGGTTAAAATATGAAGATTATGTATTAAAGTATATAATTAATTACCATGCTTGTACACTCCTAACAAATATTGCATATTTTGGAGATATTTAATTATTTAATCATTGTAAAATTTACCTAGTCATTTCTGCAATCCCAAAATTGAAATCATGCTCCTCAATCGAGAATCAGGATTCGGCTTAACTTTCAATTACTTCCCTCTCCATTTACCACATCATCCAATTGGATGGACGACACGTCTTTCATTTGTCAGTGAAATCGAGATGTGTAGAGTGAAAAATGGAGAGAGGAATAATTAGAAGAGGAGTCGAAAAAATACGCACGTCTTGCATGTGTATTGTGAAAAACGGATAAGAGAGTGATGAAGACAAGCCACATTCTAAATCTTTGGCTCCCAATTGCTACTCCTAATATTATTATTTTCTCCTATATTGAGGCTAGATCTTCTTTAAGATAGTAGCATAATACTAGCATCAATTAGCAAAGGTAGTAGAGTAACATTTTTATTGGTTGATTACTCAAAAAGGTTTCAAGGAAGTGAAGAGTGCATGCTGTGGTAGCGGCCCTTTCCGAGGAAACTTTAGCTGCGGAGGAAAGAGAGGAGTAAAAGAATATGAGCTGTGTCATAATCCCAAAGATTATCTATTTTTCGACGCTGAGCATCCAAGTGAAGCGGCCAACTTCTTGTCTGCGCGGTTGATGTGGGGAGGGCCTTCCAACGTTACAGGGCCTTACAACATCCGGTCTCTCTTTATGCGCTAATTTCTGGTGTGGACTTCTTAAATTGTGTAAACTTGAAGTTCACAACTCCAGATCTGCTTCTGATCTGCTTCTTATATTTGGTCATGTATTTGAATAATAATTTCAATAAGAAAAAATATCAATAAGCCGTATAATCTCATGGTGTTTGCTCTACGGTCAGTCCTTCAATAATGACTAACTAATCTTCAGAACACGGGCATATGATGTGCTCCGTGTTTTTCCTGTGGAACTTTTTTGCCCTTTTCCAAAATTTGCCTGTGGAAAAAGAAAGCACCAGGGAGATGCAGCTCCATTTGTTTCAAGGCCTGTAAGATGAGCATGGAGGTGTTGATCTTGGGGTGGAGATAATAGGAGGATCGTTTGACCAAATAAACTACTAACAGATTACATATAAACAACCAGAGAAGATCTACAGTGGATGAAATATTTATGTCAGATACACTGCTACAACTTTAGACAGCTCCAAACATCTTGTAATTCCGAAGCAGTTAACAATGATGGTCCAAAAGGGACAAATATTCCATTCTTGATGTTCAATTTTCTAATAGTCTGTCATACAACATCATCTCCAGATGATCTCTGGCTCTTCATTTGGTACAGGTGCCTTTGAGAGACGACTGGCATAATGTTCCACATTGATGATTACTCAGAAAGCCACTCTTGTGTCAGCATATCCTTAGATTTTCAAGTTAAGCAAACAAATTATCAAAATTGCAACAAACGTAGCATAGTTATTTGATAAATTCTTGTTCCACTCACTTGAAGAGGCTTGAACATCAGGCAAGCTGACGTACTTGGGACACGAGCTTGAAGCAACCAGATAACTTTCAATGTGAGGTTCACTGATGCAATCTCGAGGCTGCAAGAACAGTAATTTCCCGAAGAGAACTAAGAATCTATCAAGAGGTAAAGAGATGAGATGACAAATACTCTAATCAACTGTAACGTTTAAGGTCACCCTCATGTTAAAATGCAAATCAAGGATACTGTCAGCTAGTTGGTGTATCAGTGGTACAGAAACAATAAAGAACACTCCCAGAAAACTGTAACAAGTTCAAAATTCAACCTATCAGTAAAACCAATTAAGGCTAAAACAGACCTTGAAATCCTTAAAGAAGCACAAATGGAGTTCCTCCACTGCACCACCTTTGCACTGGAGCTCCGGTGTTGCATGGAAAGCATTTTGAATTGCTGTGATTATGCCCCCTAGAGGATACTTTTCAGAGTTTGATGGTAAATATCCAGCTTCATTCAGAACTTGCTGTTCTCATGTCCAACAAAAATGTTATAGAAACGAGTAAGCAAACAAGCAACACCATTCAAATTCATACAGGATAGACATTTAGTCTAGCGTTTAAGTAATTGTGTGTGGGGGTGTGTCTATATTTATATATACATATATATATATATATATGGCCAAGTTCATAAATAATGGTTGTCACTAATTCAAGAAATTTTTATTCTTCCTCATGCTAAGCCAGAAAGTTGTTATGGAAAATTGCTTCTGCATTCAGATTGGCAAGTTAGGAGAAAATTGTACAAATAATATGTCATGAATCAAAATTTCTTCTATCTCAAAACCACAGAAGCAATTCCAGCCTGTACTACATCTTAGATTTCTGAACACATGAATGATCATACATACGGAATATCAATGAAGAAGAACCAAATGAAAAAAAGGAAAACCATTAGAGCACACTTCATAGCTCAAATCATCCATTAACCTAGAGAGCAAACCTGAGAACAAAATCCTTTAGGACATTATAGCAGAATCGCAACCCTAACTTGTCTCTTCCCTGCAATCTTTGTTTCCCTTAAAAGATTGAATTTGGGCTTCTCTTCCTACCAGCTCCTTGCTTCACTTGAAGGACTTAACTTGGGCTTCTTTTCCCACCAGCTTAACTTATTCAAGCGATGTTCATTAAAAACGGCCATTCTTTCCAAAGATTGTTTTAATCCACTTCTTGACAATAGTAGCATCCAATATCAACTTAGTAATTAGGGGAGAAGTATTCTTGCTATCTGCTTTCAGTACTCTTGAATGTGTACTCAGCCACAAATTATGATAATTATGTTTAAAACTGAAGTTGACTGCTGGGATAGCAACTGAGTATAAATCTCTATCGTTATTGGTTAACTTAGCACCAATTTCTCAACCATCAGTTAAAAGTTGGAGAAGCCCACCAATAACAATGTATTTGCAATTTCACCGCAAATAAGCAGATCTACCTTCAACCATTCAACAGCACATAAAGCTTTGACGTACACAAGTATGCAAATATGCAGTCATCAAGCAGAGAAATTGGGACAATTAAGATGGATTAAAGGAAATTGGTTAAAGTTGAGGAAAAATTTAAAACATTAAAAACTTGAGTACACTACTAAAATCTTACTGTGACATTATGCTTGGAGTAGACATTAATAGCCGTCAAAAAATAGCTGTATTCATCACGAATAACAGGAGAGCAACATGTCCCATGCTTTTCTGCATGAACACAACCAAAAGTTATATTCAGATATGCAGTGTTGTAACCCCAAGTCATCTCCCATAACATTTATTTCAGCAAAGCAATTATTTGAATCTGTATTTTAGCAGAACTATGTTTGTGACGATCGCCCCCCACTCCCTGTACGAGGTCAAATACGAAATTATGCTTTGAAAGTTAAAGTTGACAAGAGAAGGAAACCAGTTCTTATATAGCATCACCCAGCAATGGACACAACTTGGCAACTTTACTACCCGAAATTTTGCAGCCCAAGGAATTCTGGGCCTTTTGTGGCCCAAACCTTTAAGCAGTTCCTTATTCAAGCTTGACTAGGTTAGTTCCTTACTCATATGACCGGGATGCAAAAAATTCAACACTTGAGGCTAAAGAGTTACAGCAATGACCAATAAAAAGTAACTCTTGACACTACCTCACCATTGAACAATTTGACTTAGTGGTCATACAGTATTTCCCCCACAGCAAAGGGCATGACAAGTTCATTGTTAGTGGTGATCCTCTTGAAAATACTACTGACCATTTAATACTGCAGTTAAACATTATTCTCTGAGGAGTGATTTCCTCATTTTCACAACATGCAATTCATATAATTTTAATTACTTATTCTTATTATTACTGTTCAAGTTAAATTTCATCTATTAAATACATTGACTGCTGCATCAAGACAAATTAGGGGCCATATTGTGTAACACCCAACATCAAAGACCACAAAGCATAAATCCTAAATACTCTCCTTCAACAATATCAGCAGAGTCTAAAATTTGCACCATAGCAAGATATGTGCTGTTGTCTTTTCTTAATCTTAAATGTTAAGTATCACTAAAAAGGAAAACTGGGTATGACACTCAAGAGGTAAAGCAAGAGACCCAGGGGCATGAAAGAGCTGACGATGGAGGTGCCATAGTCATGGATATCTGAAAAAGGTTCCACATATTTTAAAAGTGAAGCAAAAGTTCCAAATGTTCCCTTCAGTTCTCAAGCTGCATACATTTCCTTGGATACAAAAATATAAAACTTAAACAACTCTCAGAAATCAATTGAAGGTCTTGAAATTCTTTAGGTATCATCTATCCACCAGCAGAATTCCATTTCTAACTTGAACTATAAAAATATAGGGCCCTAAAATTCATCATAATACAAAGTAGAAAAAATGCGACAGGTGAAAGATAATTACCCCACTGTAAGCAGTTGTCTCCCAATTCAACCACAAAACCAGCAGAAAGAAAACATGTCAGCGCTATGTGATGGAACTAGAAAGCTTGTACACAAAATTACAATCAATTGAGCACCTCATGAGCCCAAAACGTTCCTTTCCCTCCATGGCATGTTGATGATTTACTACAACTTAAAGATGGCCAATACTTCTTGAGAACATCAGTCAGTGTTGAAATCTGGTTGAATAATGCAATTCAAAAGAATTAGAATGGTTTTGAGATACTGCCAAAAGTAACAGAACTTGCAGAAGATACTGTCTAAAAAGAGAGAGAGAGAGAGAGAACTTGCTGAGCACTAATTTGGAGAAATGCCAAAGAATGAACCCATATACACCAGTATTACAAGAATATACAGACAAACTCAGTGGAACATACAGTTACCAATGATTAGGGAAAGTAAACTCCTTGATCATTATCATCTTGCTAATTCCAGGCTAATCTAACGAAACCCATTGGATTACCTTCCCTTTATTGGGAACTAGACGATACCAAGCAGAAAAGGTTTATATGAAGAATTTCATCCTTAAAAAGTACTCCTATGTAGACACCAGATACTATAATTAGTAGCATGATCATGCTGTAATGCAACTCTTGATCTTACAATACCATTGACAATTTCAGACTAACTGTATAACCAACAATTAATCAATATTTTGTGCGTACAGAAAATGTTTACAGCAATCCTTTCCCTCAGAAGCACCAAAAATTTCTCAAGGATAAAAACCAGCACAAAGATGCAAAACAAGTAGTGCATGAATCACCAGGTGTCAAGAGAATCTGAACCACAAATCCTACAACAAGAACTTGACAGTTGAAATCAATTACAGGCACTTCCCGAGTGAAACAAACAGAGAACAGAGTGCATTCAAAGCAGTCATTGGCCTCTCAAGCACAAAGTTTCTTTCTTATTTTTCTATTTCATTAAAATCCTAACATAACTCCTTTCTAATAAAAAATTGCTAAAGCAATGCACAGCTTTTAACAACTGCAGCAGTTTACAAAATCAACATGAACTGAGCTGCACTTTATGAATATAAAATTGCATCTGTAACTCAGCATGCGTCATCAATATCCACCCCAACTGAAAAGCACAGTATAGTCAGGACTTTTAAATACGTTATTTTGGATGGAAGTTCCATTGAAAGCATGTTCATGTCCAAAGCAGAGCATGGTCAGACAAAGCACCTCTTTGGAATCATATCTGGGACCGTTGCAACAGGATGGCCAAGATCCATCATTGTAATCAGGCCATAGTCCATCTATAGGATAAGAGATTCTGGTAAGCAGACAAGATTTGGCAAGTAAACTCTGTAGGTGATTCATTCCAAACAAGGAAAAAGTTAATTAAAGTTGAACATGACAGATGAGATTTTGCCTCATCCTTGTGTGAGCCCTTAATTCCAATTTAGTCAGATTTTCATACATCACTACTATTTAATAACCTCTTATATTCTTGCCAACTTACCAGCAATAATTCCTTTCGTAACCAGATTCAACAATGAAGCAACTGAAAAAATGAGTTCTCGCAGCATTTAAACCACTAAAGCTCAACCATATTAAAATTGACAATCCATTTCCCAATTTTTTTTTTTGTTTATTATTATCCTGCCCTACATAACTTTTCCATTAAATGCTATTTACTTTTCATTACCACTTTATCCACCCTCCCAAATTAGTGTCACCATTATGCAGCTGCGTATAATTCCTAATTCACTAAGGATTTGCCCCTAAAAATGAGACCGAAAGAGAAAAGGCAAGAAGAACTAAATGTATGGTCTGCCATCTTTAAAAACTCTTCTTCCCACAAAAATGCATACTATTCCCTCTTTCTGATTCATGAGGGCCAAACCATCAAAATTGAGTAGAAAACGTTCCATCTAGCTCCCCTCCCCTCTTTTTCCCACTTCCAAACTGACCTCTCTCCTTTCCACTTCCAAAATGAAAAGGTAGAAGAAATGCCTTTAGTTGGCAAGAAAATCAGAAGATATCAAATTATGCCAAAAGTGTCAATAGGCATATTTGTATCTAACTATGTTTCCTGCATAATCAAAGTTCAAAACTTAGTCCCAAAAAAAATTCAATGATTTAACCAAAAAGAAGTTAGAGAGAACATAATGCGGAACCCAAAAGAGGAAAAAATAAACCATACTACAATCAATACTTCAAAAGATATATACATGGAATTGTACTTACGTATTGTAAATTCAGATAGCGAATTCGAGCTGCAAAGAACCAAGCAAACCCATTGAGAACTATGAAGTTAAGCTAGCCCATAAATCTTATGCATTTAAAACTCAAAAAGCCCATCATGTAGGTTTCAAAAAGCTAAAATATACCCTTGGCAACAACCATTGGAGGCACAACACCGGTGATTTCCTTGACAAATGGTGCCTGGCCATTGAAGAGCCAGCTTGAAGTAATCGAACTCTCTTTGTTCTTGACCTGAGCCTCCTCCGTGTACTCCTCCCGTTAATTCTTCTCCCAGATCCACACCATTAATTTTCATAAGACATAAGGATGCAACTAAAATCATCAAGAGCTGCATTAATACAACTATTTGGATGGGTAGAAAAGCCATGGTTACTCAACCTCTAGTCTGCAGGAACCAAAACCATGAGCACGCGTTACAAGTACATTAACAACACTAGATCTCAATTTCACTACTGATTCTAAACAATCTCAAGTAATTCACCGTCCGAGCTGTTGCCACCTTTTCCAGAATTCAGTTAAGCATGTTAAATTTGCAGCTATAAATCTGAAGTATTTCAACAATTCTTTTAACATTTAGATTTAAACATCTTAGTTTCTAGTATGAGTTTTGACATGGTTTATTTATATTTTAGAAAACTAATGTAAATAATTCTGCAAAGACCAAAAAAAAGACAGGGACAAGGTTAAGTAAAGAGTATAATATATTACCATAGCCTATCAATCAAAACCCACTTAATAACATTCATGTCACTACTGATGATCAAATAATCCATTTTCCAAGCACTAAAACCAGCAGCATGTATTTATTCATGTGTTACTAGGAATCTTATAAGAATTATAATGCCAATAAGTAAATAAAAAAACCTAAAACTTTTCTTGAATTTCTTCCTAGTACAAAACTACAATAATCAGATAACTACGAGTACAAGAATTGATGCCCACTAAACACATTCATCTATAAATTCACAAGACCCATCATAAATTTTTTCTTTACTAACTTATGTTGACTTCAAAAAGAGAGAAAAAGAAAAGAAAGTCATTCCATTAATTCCTAGGCCAGAACTGAAAAAACCAAATATATATGAGAATAAGAATTGATAATATCTATGAGAATAAGAATTGATGCCCACTATAAATTTTCACCTAATATACAAGACCCATCAGGAATTATACAGTTTCAATGACAATCCTCCTGGTTTTCATTTCAATAAATTGGAATAACTGAGATAACTGAAATTTGAAGAAAAAATACGGAAATACATACCTAGAACGAACTGATCACAGATAGTTTAGAATTGGTTGGAGTAGATAATTGGAGGAGCTTACCTCAGAGGCTAGAGGATGACAGATTTTGATCAGTTTCCGTTTACTTTCCCTGACTCGCAAGCTGAAAGCTCCAGACCTCTGTTCCCCAATTTGCGTAGCGCATTCGAATTCTGTTTTTGGTTGTGACTAAAGATGGCGTTCGGTTCGTACCTTAGAATCCGATTCGGGCTTGGAATTATTAATTTGAAATGGAGTCAATTATTCTAATATATGTGTGGTTCAATATCAATATATCATTACATGTTTGGTTCATTGTCTCTTTTGAAATACGATATAAAAAATTTTTATTAATTAAATGTATTAATATAAATATATTAATAAATTTAATATAACTAATTAATAATTTCTATTAATAAATATATATAATTATATTACATGTGTAATTATTAATATACTTAATAATATTAATATATATTATATAATATAAATGATTAATAATAATGTTATTAATATAAGTTTGTAATTAATTATAATTATAATTTATAATAATAAATATGAATATAATTATATGATATTATAATAAAATATATTATTATAATTATAATATATATTATGTATTAATTATTTTAACGGGTGGCGGGGCTGGGCCCTATTTCTGAAAAGGAATCAAAGTTAGGTTTTGTCCAAAACCCTTCAGGTTACTTGCGAATTGAGAAATTCCAAATTTTTAGATATGATTCTAAAATTTCAATTTCAATAGTAGTAATCCAAATAATAATTGCGGGATTTATTTCAATTTTTCATTCCGAAACTCTCTTACCAAACACCACCTAATTTAGTATCTTATCTATCGCGCTATTTCTGAAAAGGAATCAAAGTTAGGTTTTGCCCAAAACTTTCAGGTTACTTGGGAATTGAGGAATTCCAAATTTTTAGGTATGGTTCTAAAATTCCAAATTTACTTGGGATTTATTTCAATTTTTTATTCCGAAACTCTCTTACCAAACACCACCTAATTTAGTATCTTATCTATCGCGGCTATCACAAAAAAAATCTAGGACTTTTAAAAATTTCTAAGGGAGTTAGCCGAGTGTCGCATGTCCATTGTTAAAAATGATTGTTTTGGTTCATTCGCACTGGGGAATGGAGGGCTTGCCATTGAGTTTCAGTTGCTGATGTGGCTTGCTACCATTGGTCAAAATGTGGTAGTCTTGCAATTTGACGAGGTGTCCGATTGTGATTCGTCAATTGGTGATAATTCTTTATTGTGATTCGTCAATTGGCCATTTTTTATTGGATTGGAGGTGGTTGTTAACATATTACATGTGGGATTGTGATAAAATTTGGCCTTTTTTTCCCCTTTCCTAACAATAAATTGTGTTAACAAAAAATTGGTATCCTAATTATTTACAATTATCAACGCTTTCTTTTGGTTGCCAAATAAATGACAATTATTAATTATTATTTTTTATTGTAATAATTGCTAATGTTATGCTTTTGTTATGCTCCAATTGTGAAAAATTTACTCTTTATTTGATTTTTTTCCAACAACAACCTAGTTAATCTTGTTGAAAAAAATTGGTGCTCTTTATTTTTGGTTTTTTTTGGAATGAGAGGGGAAGACATTCAACTATTATTATCAAATTTTCACGACAATTTTTATTTAGTATTAATTCTACGTAAACAATCAACAATGTGGTGCCCTTCCATTAGTGCCACCACACACCGTGTTTAATTATCAATTCCCACTATTAATTGTTATAATTATTTATTTATTTTCATTTGGGTTCCATTTTTTGGTTACCCAATAAATCACATTTAATTACCAATTTTTTACAGTTAATTGTTAATAACTAATTAATAATGTCATTTTTTGGTTACCCAACAAATCACATTTAATTAATAACTTTTTTGCAATTATTAACAAAAAAATTGGCTTCTTTTTGTGGTTGTCCAAAAAATCACATTTAATTACCATTTTTTTTCAAATTTTATAAAAAAAAAGTCCTCTTTTATTTTGGGTTGCCCAACAAATCAAGTTTAGTTATCAATTTTTTGCAATTAATTTTTAATTAATTACGTAATAATTTTGTAGTTTTATTGCCTGACAAATCACATTTAATTACTAGTTTTTTATAATTATTAATTTTTTTGGTTACCCAACAAATCACATTTAATTACCGATTCTATGTAGTTATTAGCAAATTTTAGCCTCTTTTTTTTGGTTGCCAATCAAATCACATTTAATTACCAATCCTTTGCAATTATTAATAGAAATTTGATCTCTTCTTTTGGTTACCCAACAAATCACACTTAGTTACCACTTTTTTGGTTTGACAAAAAAAATTAGCTTAGGCAATGCAATTAGTAAAAGTACTTTCCTCATCTTTTGCTCCAAAGAAACGATAAGGTGTGTGGGTGTGGCTCGAGGTAACCAATCTCCGGTCTCCGCTGCAACTCACCTATCCGTCGCTTCTTTTTTCTCAATCATCTCTCCTCACTTCCCTTTTGTCCATCAAAAATCATCTTTCTTCTCCATACCAATGCCTATGAAGACTCATTTTATGAAGAAGTTTTCCTTTTAAGTTCAAGGGAAAATTGCAGAAACCTCCCCTGAGGTTTCTGACACTTGCACTCACTTCCCCTATGGTTTTAGAAATAGCACTGACCTCCCTTGAACTTACTGATTCTTTGTATATTCAGTCCAGGCGATTAAAATATTGTTTTGGGCAGTGAAATGAGAAATTTGTACCAGATTTGCCATTTGTGCTACATACCAAGTAGTAATAGCAAATGAATGACAAAATATTATAAATTAATTAACAATTAATAAACTTTAAGGGGTATAGTTTATGGGCAAATAGATATTATCTATTCAAAGTACTAGTTTTTTATGGGCATTTTACTCTCAAACATTTAATTTATGATAGATACATCAATGTTTGTCAGTAAAATAGTGTTACTATAATATTCTTACCAAAAGGAAACCGGTAGGTTATCTATTTAATATAAATTAAATATTTTTTAAAAAAGAAATGGCTCATAAAGTATTAATTATTTATGACTTTCCTCCATTACGTGAACAAAGTATCGGTTCTTTATGGGCATTTTATTCTGAATCATTTAATTTATGTTAAATACATATATGTTTGCAACTAAATTGAAAAATGTTACACTAATATATTTACGAAAGGAAAACTGGTAGGTTTTGTATTTAACAAAAATTAAATATGTGAAAGTAAATACAAATTTAAATTTGATACCTCTATTAGGCAATTTAAATTTAAAAAAGGTTTGTATTTTACCTCTATTCATGTGATATGGCCTCAAAATCTCTATTAAGCAATTTAAATTTAAAAAAAGAGTTGTATTTTACCTCTATTCACGTGATATGGTTTCAAAATATGAAACCTCTATTTAAATTTGTATTTACTTTCACATATTTAATTTTTGTTAAATACAAAACCTACCAATTCCCCTTCCGTAAAAATATTAGTGTAACACTTTTTCAATTTTAGTTACAAATATTTATGTATTTAACATAAATTAAATGATTCAGAATAAAATGCCCATAAAGAATTAATACTTTGTTAATGTAATGGAGGAAAGCCATAAAGAATTAATGCTTTATGGGCCATTTTTTTAAATATTTAATTTATATTAAATATATAACCTACCGGTTCCTTTTTGTAAGAATATTACTATAATACTTTTTGAATTTTACTTACAAATATTGATGTATTTATCATAAATTAAATATTTGAGAGTAAAACATCCATAAAGAGCTGGTACTTTGAATAGATAGTGTCTATTTGCCCATAAACTACACCCCTTAAAGTTTATTAATTGTTAATTGATTTGTAGTACTTTATCATTCCTTTGCTAATACTAATTGGCATGTAGCACAAAAGGCAAATCTGGCACAAATTTCTCACTTCACTCCCTAAAATAATATTTTAATCGCTTGAACTAAATATGCAAAGAATCAGTAAATTCAAGGGAGGTCAGTGCTATTTCTCAAACCATAGGGGTGGTGAGTGCAAGTGTCAGAAACCTTAGTGGAGGTTTATGCAATTTTTCCTAAATTTCACTTTCCTCTGATCCCCTCCTCTTCTACCTAATTTTTTTACCCCACTATTGGAAGCTGAAAATCTGATACCACGTTCTTTTATATTGTTAATTTGCTATTTTTTGGCCTAATTTCATACTTTTTTTTTGGACCACAATTTTTTGTGTGATCTTGTAGGTCACTCACTATTTTTTCATCTGGCTACTCATAGGTTTTATTTTCTCACCTTTGTTTTCCCTATTTGATAAAAAATTTCTTCCTTTTTTGCTTGCCATAACTTTTCTGTATGATTCTTTTTTCTTTTGGGAGCCACAAAAAATCTCCCTCAGCCTTTAAGAAGAGGAAATAAAAGGGTGTTCCAAAAAAAACAGGCAAGTCTCCTTAACTCGCTAAACAAAATCATGATCTGTTAATAATTTGTTTTGTTTTCTTATCACCTAAATCGACATGATTTGCATATCTTGAAGACTAATGGAGCACGAGAAGAAGGAAAGAATAGTTCAATTTTTAGCAAAATGTTCGCTTCAGGTTTGCCTTTGGTTTTTTTTTTCTGGCATTTTTTTGCTGATCTTTCCTTGGCTAAAAGCAACAGATCACCTTTGCCCTTCCTTTGTGTCCTTTGTATGTTATGCTTTTGGGTTTTATTACAAAGGACTCTATTCAACATGAAAAAATATTGCATCAGCATGAACTGGATGTGAAATTTTGGAAATGCATTTTAGATGTTTAGTGCTTAATGTCTGGTTATTGTTTGGGAAACACAATTTCTTCACTTCATGCAAATCCTTATGCTTTATTGTCATTTTCTTGTTCCTTAATGTGGTCTCACATATCCTATTCCCACAATTTCTTCACTTCATGCTAATCCTTATGCTTTATTGTCATTTTCTTGTTCCTTATTGTGGTCTCACATATCCTATGATAGATTTGATGGTCTAACATATTAATTATCTATGTTCTCTCATAAGTTTCAAATGTTTGTTGTAGCTTGAGATGTTAAGCTTTGCAACTCCTTTTTTTTTTCCCATAGAGAAAAGTTAATATAATTTCATTTTTTCTTTTATTTTTCCTAATATATTTGTTTTTTCTAATATTTATTTATTCTAAATTTTTGTTAGAAGAAGGAACAAAGCAAAAAGGAGGCTAATTTTTTTCATTTAACCTTAAAGGTATGTTTTGATGTTTTAGTGCTCTCTTCATTTTTTTCTTAGCATTTTACTATAATTTTCCGGTCAATTTACCCGATTTACTATTCTTGAAAAAAGTGGAGTATGAAATTTTGTGAAGGTACTACATTTCCTTTAGATTTATAGTTAGTTTCTTTAGTATTTTACCTATTTTAGTAAATTCATCAATAAGAGGTTGCAAGTTTTCTTTGGCTGCTCCATTCCATTAAGATCTTTAGTCGAGGTTTAATAGCATTTGTTTTCACCCTATTTCATTGAAAGTTATGATTATTGATGAAATCATTATAAAGTTTTTCCCTGCTTTGATGGTGTCATTTTTTAATAACTCTTTAGACGTAGTAATTTCTAAGAAAATGATGTACATTGACTGCTTGTAGCTTTTGTTACTTGCTGTCCTGTCCCTCCTAATGCATTCGTGTTTGAGTAGTTGGAATGATGTAACTGAAATTGCCAAAAAAACCGCTAAGATAAGATCTTTGTATAGCAAAAGAGATGTGCTCCATCCCAGTTGTAAGTTTAAATATTGCTGCCCTAAATTTCTAGCCAAATTGTGTATATTGGGGAATGATCAAAAGGTGGTGATTACTCCTTAGCTTCTCCACCTTTTCTCAATTAGACAACTAGAATTTTCTAACACCTTATGTAAAAAAGAAAATTAAAATCTAACAATTACATAGAGAATAAATTGCTTTTCAGGATTTAAAAAATAAACTCTAACAAATACCAAACTAATATATTGAAATTTCTCTGTAGCTTTTGCTTGAATTTTTTGGAGCTTTTTGTTCTGTCATTGATCTTTTTAACAAAGAAGAGAAAATTTTCTTTTAGTTTAAATTGATGTCCTATGTTCATTCATGCTATCTTGGTGAAAATGTGGCATGAATGAAATATATCTACATGATTTATAGGCTAAAATGCATATGTTATTTTTGGTTTTCTGTTCTTTATTTATTTACATAGCATTCTTGCTTGAGAAAAAATTGGCTGGCAGGAGGTATTTATCCAAATAAGATGGTGGCTCAGAATGCATCTGTTGTTTATTGGCTTTCTATTCTTTATTTATATATCCAACATTAATGTTTGAGAAAAAGTTGAATGGCAAGAGGTATTATTCAAATATAATGGTGGCCCAAACTTACAAGTAAGGAATGTGTTCTTGACGACTTTGTTTTATATTTCATACTTTAGTATTTCCTTAAAATTTTGCAATGAAGTGTGGCAAAAACTGCAGGTACGTTACCTGTGATTTAACAAGATTGTCATTCTACTATTTACACAAAATGTTATTAAATTCTTATATGATTCCCTCTTGGCAGATTTGATTGATATTTAGATAGCTGGAACTTGGAAACTAATGGAAGCTCATGTAGTTTTGTCATGAATGCTTGATACTTTGTCTTCTTCTTTCCAATATCTTTAGCAAAAGTCATTATTTACTTCAACAGCCATTTGCTATGGTAAAGATATCTAACTTTGTGATGGTTTTTTTTTTTTTATTTTCAACACTAATGCATAGTTCCACTAGAATTGGCTGATTGAACGCGATGCTAGATAAGAAAAGATGAGAGGCATTTCTAGATATAACAGTCAAGACTTCTGGATGAATTTATCTTATACCTTAAATTGTAACTTTTCACAGGTAATGAGATGCATTGTACAGTCAAAGAGCTTACCTCAATTATGTGTTATTATGCTCTTCAACTTTATTAGTATTATTTCTTTTCTTAATTGAAATGTTGACAAAATGCTTCATTATCTACCACCTATAGAAAATGATAAAAAAATAATTTTTAATTGGAAAAATACAGCCAATGAGGGCTTTGGTCATATTACCCTTGTAACTTCCCACTGGCCATATTAAACTTGTAACTTCACATCGCACATAGTGTGGTGATCCTCTCCTAGTTATGTTTAAAGCATTCAATTTTGTTCTTTGAGCAATTTAAACCCTCATATTCACAAAAAAAAAAAAAAATCAATGTAAGACTTTTTATGGAAATTAGAAAACCCTTACTCGAACTAGTTTCATATACAGTCGACCTTTGAATAGGAAAAGAAAATTACACACACATACATGCATATGTTCAAATTGATAAGCAATGACAAATAAGGAATAATATTAGACATGATCATGAAGATAATAGACCAAAACGGTCAAATTTAATAGTACATATGCCGCATATGTGATTAAGTCTATTAGAAATTTTCATTTTCCTTTAGAGGTCCTGGATTGACTTTTTCCTTTTAAAAAACTAAAATAATCCTAATGATAAATAAGAGACTGAATTGACCAAAACCCCATAGATGAGGACCAACATGCTTATTTGTCCTTTTCTTAAAATTAAATTGGGATATAAACAAGTCTAATTCGTATATTTTAACTTCCTCTAAATTGTTTATCAAGTTTGGCTTGTTTATTTATTTGACTAAATTTAAATGAGATTTTATTATACAAGTTCGAGTTGAGCACCAAGAGTTTGAATTTTCTTATGCTAATCAAACTAAACTTGAGTTAGACTTAAATTTTAACAAATACAAAAAACTGTTTGTAAATGGTTTGATTATTTGACTATATTTTTTTAGTAGGAAAGCAAGATTAGTTGGTTATTTTGGTTTGAACTATATCATTCAAAAATTAATTTAAGACTTACAATTGAAAGTTATTTTTTGTCGTGTAACTAAGTTGAGGTATGTGGTGCTGCTTATCCCTCTGTGTTTTTTAAAATGTTAAATATGAATTTTCTAATTAAATGCTTTATTTTGATATATGTAAAATAGACCATGTATCCTTGTTTAAAATATTTTGCTATGCTATGTTTTGCGATACGAGTGTCATATTTTCATGAAATGAAAAAATGTGCATGTGATGTGTGAAATAATTTTATGTTACGAAAAGCTCTAAACGGTCGCAAAATATATGGTAGGGGCTATAGTTCTGTCATTTATAATGATCACATGAAGATCAGGGAGGATGCTTGATCAGTTATGAATGGTCATAGTAGCCATTGTGTCCAGTTGATTGACTCATATATGGATAGATCAAGTGAAGATTAAGAAAAATACTTGATCTATCGCCCTTCTAGAAGGGGTTAAACTCTAGGTTAGAGTATTCAGAATCCGGATATAGCATGTACTTATTTATTTATGTACTATTTTATGAAATGAAATGACATGATGAATAGGTCATATGATTTACGAGAATTTTCTATGAATATGATCATGTCATGTTATGTGCCATATTTGACGAGGGTCACTTCTAGAACTTGTGAGATTAAATGTCACATTGAACGGAGACCACTTCTATGTGTGCCACTCGCGTTTAATGAAATATGTTTATGTAATATATGAAATGACGCCAAATCTTTTTATTGGATGTATGCATGTGATATGGTGTGATCGAATTTGCAAATGTATATAGTATGTGCATAGTTACATGATTCGACCGGAGAGTAAGTTCTATCTATTGAATGTACATTGCTCAACTTATATTTTATTTATTTTTTCACTTGTAGATCAAGTAAGCAAAATTGTTTACTATTTTAAAAATAGAGAAAGATAGATAGATAGACATTTTTGGTCTTGTAATATAGAGTAAGGTGTAAGCAGATACTTGGATTCAAATATTGTATTTGGACGGGACATTTTATGTTTGCCTAAGCAGGGCGAAAGCCCCGAAATATGGGGTGTAAGTCCCACAAATTTTGATTTTTCAAATATATAAAAAATAAAATATAAAATAAGACTACAAAATTGTAATATTCATACATATATATGTGTGTATATATATTACTAATAATAAAAATAGGATAAAATTAAGAAAATTACAAAAATATTATTGTTGTCTGACAAGAAAAATTACAACATAACTCTAACTCATACATTAGCCATCTAGAATCATGTTAATAAAAAATAGTTATATTTTGGGTTCAAAGAAAAGAAAAAATGGGAAAAAAAAGTCATGAATGCTTTTATTTTGTATTTCTCCCACATTATTTCTAGGAGAAAATAAATAGAATCATTCTTCAAAATTACTAAACAATAATAAGGACATGAAACAAAGATAAGGAATATAAATAGTAAAATCAAAATATAAAATTAAAAAAAAAGAAAAATATGAAAACGCTCCAAACACTACAAACACCCAATGCCCAACAATACTTATGCCCAATTCAAACGCTTTGGATTATTTGAGACTCGTCTCGCCCTGGGATTCACCTGAGACTCACCCTAGATACACCTTTTAAAATAATAATTTTTCTAAATTATTTTTAAAAAGAAATTAATGTAATTATTATTCAAAATTGTTAAACAATAATAAGGATAGAAAACAAAGATAAAGGAAGATAAAATAGTAAAATCAAAGTTTAAAATTAAAAAGAAGGGAAAAAATGCCCTAAACCCTTGGAATGCCCGATGCCTCAACTGCTCGAACGTGCATCTCGTAGTGTGGGATGAAAGACCAACAACACTTAGACCCTATTCGAATGCCCCGAGGCATCTAGGGCTCACCTCGCCCTGAGGCTTACCCTAAGATCCGTCTCAGAAACACCTTTTAAAACAATGGCAATCTTTTAAAAGACGAAAATATTGGGTCGAGCATTTAGTCTCCATAAGCAAGGCGAAAGCTTTGAGGTGTGGCACTTTATTTTTTTTAAATATATAAAAATATGAGATATATATATTATAAAAAAATCCTTTGAAGATATGAATAAAAGAAGTAAAATTAGATAAAACTAAGCAAATCTATATAGATAAAGAACTATTGTTGTAAACTCTAGCTAAGAATTTAAGAAGCTTACATATCAATATTAACTGCACAAAAAAAAAACAATAATCAACATTACAAAAAGTTCAATCTTAAAAACAAATTAGTAATAATACAAAAGTCACCACATTATCAAATACTTAAATTACAGAACTTTTGGGTTTTCTATAGTTTTTTTTTCTATTCAAAATTTGTAAATTTCTACCCAACTTTTTAGTTTTATCTTTTTTTTTTCAACTTAAGAAGCGAGAATCCGTGCAAGGAACTGATGAGTCACTCGATGTAGGTAGTGATGAGGATTAATTTAGTGATGGTGACTCATGACACCACACCTTCCCCAAAAAGCCAAAAAATAGAAGACCAAAAAATGCAAGAGAGAGAGAGAGAGAGAGAGAGAGAGAGAGAGAGAGAGAGAGAGAGGAGAAAATCGCCTGAGCTATGAGTTGATCTCGAGATCTAGAATTCATGAGGAGTTATGTGACTTGTGAACTTGTTGAAGGTAGAAAAACAAAATTTTGAAGTTGTTGATGGCATTGAAGGGAGAAATGGGAGGTTTTTAACAGAAGTAGGGTTTTAGTGAGAAGGGGGAAAATGAAGAAGTCCAAAGCTATTCATTTTTTTTTATATTTAATAACCATATATTATCTTAAATCTCTTTTTTCTTTTATTAAAGATAATTCATGAGGTACACCCCTTTAGGGTCTCACCCCAAAGGCACACCTAAGGGTTTTAGGTGAATGCCTTGAAATTTTGGGCATATGCCCCAAAACACTTGCGCCTCATGTGATTGGCCAAGGGCAATCTCATTACACCCTGCCCCTAGGTGAGCACCGAAAAACACCTTTCAAAACACTGATTGAAAGCAGTCATGTCATTAAATATATAGGTAGATACAAAATATAACTATTTTCATGCTATTTCCTAGCCCAAAAACTCCAATGGTCAATCAATGCCAATGATTCAAAGTTGGAGAGCAATATCCCCAAGGGGAAAGAGGGAAAAAAAATAAAAAAGAGAAACAGTAAAAAAAAATGATAATTGCACATCTTCAAGAGAATTAAAGGAAACATATCTTTACACAACTAAATGCGAATCCGTGATGCATTCATTCATGAATCTTAATTTTGATATTAAAAGCATCAAGTGACAGCATCATAGAATCAAAAGGAGTATAAGACAGGAAAATGAGATGAGTTGCTGAAAATTAAAATCGGAGAATGTACATATTGTGAGGATTCGTAAAATTATTATTTTTCGACTCCTATTTTTGCTCATTTAATTATTTATTCAAATATTTGCTTCGATTATTATTTTCTAATCTTATTAGACTTAAATAGGGTTG
The DNA here is from genome assembly GCF_036785885.1 of Coffea arabica. Taxonomy (NCBI): domain Eukaryota; kingdom Viridiplantae; phylum Streptophyta; class Magnoliopsida; order Gentianales; family Rubiaceae; genus Coffea; species Coffea arabica. Next base: position 35,123,296 of record NC_092314.1, read on the forward strand.
CAAACGAGCCGAGTCGAGTCGAGATTTGGTCTTATCGAGTCGAGTCTGGACTTAATTTCATCGAATTCGAACTCGAACTCGAGCTGGAGCTCGACGAGCTGGTAATTTTCAAGCTCGAACTCGAAAAAAATAAAAAATAATTATTTTATTTTTTAAAAAATAAATAAAATAATATTTTTTCTTAATAAATAATAAAATATTAAGGATATTTATGTAATTTTAATATTAAAAATAAAAAATATATATATATATATATACTCGAGCTCGCGAGCCGAGCATAATGTTTTGAGCTCGAGCTCGACTCGAGCGCTCTCGAGCGGCTCACAAGCGGCTCGATTCGTTTGCACCCCTAGACTTAAATACATGGAGTTGTGATTTCATTATATTTTTAAAGTGACTCGTTTCAAAAATTAAATTTTTGGAAGGTCGATTAATGAAAATAGTGAAAACGTGTCTGAAAACTTTAGCCATTTGGGAGTACAATAAGTTCAAAACTTGGAGACATGTACAATGGTTCTAAAATAGGTAATTCTAGGTTTAAATACTCAAGTGATAGTTAGTGGTACGATCGTTACAAGAATTTCTCGAAAATTTTACTTTATCGCGTCTAAATTGGAAATATGCGTTTTCACACGCGCGCTTAATTGAGGGACTTTAGACCATTATTTTGGGACAATTAAGAGTGAATAATATTTATATGAATATAAGTATACTAGAGGTTTAATGCACTAGTGAAACAAATGCAAGAGAAATCGAGTACAAAACGCGCGCGTACGCGCACTATTGGAGAGTTGACTTTTGTACACTTAAAACCAAAATTTGCTAAGCTTCTCACGGAAGCTTTATCATCAGCAAAACTCCTTTTTCCTTCTCATTTGACCGAACCAGCAGCAGCAAAAACAACCAAGGCTTCTCAAATTTTTCCATCTCCAAATTCTTGCACCAAACCTTCATAGATTCACACCAAACTTCACATACACTTAGCTCTACACTTGGACACCACTTTGAGCTGCAAAAGGGAGCTAAAACTCACGGTTTTTCTGGAGCAAAGGGGACCAAAAATCACTGCCTTGGACATCAACTTGAGTAAGTAAAGATCAAGCTTTCTAATTTCGATTTTTGGAAGTTCTAGTATACCTTTAAGCTCTTATTTTCATATGGGTTGATGTTGTTGTTGGAAAAAGTGGAATGTGGGCTCTATGAACTCCCACCCTTGTCTTGGAGGCTGATCTCATGCTTGATGATGTTTATGATGTTGGATTAGTGCTTAAACTAGTGGATTATTGGTGAAAAATTGATGGAAACTCATGATGGATGCAAAGGCCAAATCTGACCATTTTGCCCCTGCTTTGTTCGGCCACTTTAATGCAAAAATTTGAGGATTTAATGGCTTGATTGTGTTGTTTACATGTTTTAGTAGTTGTATAAAAATTTTCATTGAAAAATATTGAGTTTTGGTTGGTCAAATGAATTTATTTCCCAAAGCTAGTAATCTGGAAACTGTTCCCGTAATGCTCAGACCAGTGTTCGTATTTCGTCCATAACTCCGTGCTCCGACATCAAAATCAAGTGCCGTCAGTGGCATTTGAAATTAGACATTCCCACATTTCCAATGGTATAAAATGCACGTTCTGGTTCCATGTGTGTGAGCCGCACCACTCTTTTTAACTCAGCTGTTCTGTTTCTCTGTTCTGCTGGAATGAAATACAGAAGCTGTGATTTGAAACTCGATTTCGAGCTAGTTGTGTACTGAATTTCTAAATGTTTTCTTTTGTGAAATTTTAGCTCTATGAATGCATTTTCCAACACTATCAACTGTGCTCAATTTTGAGTTAAATTGAGTGAGTTATGATCAAAATACGGAGACTGCCCTGTTTTTGAAAACCACAACTTTTGGACTGATTTGAGACAAGACTTGGAGTAGTTTTGCTAATTGAGTTCCGTGGTGTTAAACACCTACTAAATATACCATGTATGTTCCTTAGGCCTTTCCTGCACAAATGAACCGTGTTTGGAGGATTTTCCTTGGCCAAATGTTTGGAAATGAAGAACAAGAAGTTCAAGGCAGTTATGCCTTAAGAATTTTTCAAAATTTTGGTTGGATAGTTGACTACCTTCCCGAAGGTATTTTTTCATGAAATTTGATAGAGAGATACTCTTTATATGGAAGTATTATACTGCCAAATTTTGTACCAATCTAAATCCGTTTCGATACCTGACTAAAGTCCCAAAGTTGGAAGCTCAAATCTGGAAATTTTTCACCAGTTTTGAATTTTCCCTAACTTTGAGCCATCGTATCTCGGTGCTCGAAACTCCGATCATTGATCTGGTTTTTCTGTTATAAACCTTACTTGCAACTCTAATTGAGTTACAAGTTTCAGAGGCTAGCTCGCAACGTGTGAATTTTTCCGAATTTCCAAAGTTAGCGAAAAAACCAACCCCGGCTCAATTCTGAGTGTTCTGGAACAGCAACTTTAAGCCCATTTTTGAATACCTTCCACTTAGATTCATGAAAAAGTGTCTTCTAAGAACTTTTAGTACTTTCAAAAAGGTTTCCAACGGTACCAAATTTTCCAATTTTTGACATGTAAAATGTGAGATACGATTTTTCAAAATATCGTATCAAAACTGAAAAAATTTTCCGAACTCCAAAGGAAGGGAGTTTTCAATCACTCCTTATCCCTTCGATATTACTTGAACGTTTTATACTTGATTTTCCAAAATGAAAACTCGATCGCTCTTGTACTTTAAGAAACTCTAGTTGAACCTCGATTTACGAGTAATTGAGGTTCGTTTTCATGAAATTTCCTTAGATTGTATTAACATACAATCTACCTTGATAATTGAAGCACGTGAATGATAATACATTATTATTTGCTCAGGCGCCCACGAGAACCTTCAAGAGGATCCTACAGTGAACACTTGAATTTTCAGAAAATATTTTTTCTTGATTTGCTCGGTGAGTGTCAAGTGTATGAATACTTGTACTCTCTGGACTTGAATCCTACTTGGTTTACCTGATTACGTGCTTAGGCCACTTGTTTTAGAAAAATAGAGCCGAGTGTGTACTTTATCGCACTCGTTCTCATTTGAAAACAAATGACTCATGCTTAACATGATTTACCTGGTTTACATGACTTGAAATACCTGTTTAGATTTGTCAAATGTTTGAATACATGACATGGTATGCTATGACTGCATACGTCGTTGGAGTGAGTCTCCTCGACACTTATATGATACATGGGGGACGCCCAAACTCATAGGCCGTCCTTGGAACTCGAGCCGGCATGGGATTGGTCGGGAACCTTGGTGAGCCATGAGAATTACATGATAAGCCTGATCTATTTGAGAGATCTTGCTTGGCATACTCGTGGAGTATAGCCTTCTAAATGTCGTGTGGGTCCGAAGTGGTGTATGGTGGACGGATGAGAAGTAAGTGGAGATCTACGGTTTGAAAATATCAACCCGGTTGACGGAGAGTTATCTCGGGAAGATATACGAATGAACTGGCAAAACAAGTGGAATTTAGCTCCTGAGAGCTACCATATCCTTGAATTGTTTTTGTTTACATTTTGTTGGCATTATTAATTACTTGCAAGTTATCACTTGAACTGTTACTTGGGCTTGTTACCTGAGCTATGTACCTGCATGTGTGTTCTTGACCTCACGAGCGTTTTTGCTCACACTGTAGATTTGTTTTCCTTAACAGGTTTGAACTCGGAGGTGTATTGGGGAAACCCTCCTGATGTGTTTTTGTTTAGGGTTTCTATTACGTTTTGGCTATGCCCCCTTGGTTTTGGATTGCACTTTTGGAATTGAAATGTAACTTTTGGGGCGTAATGTATATTTAGGATTCATGATGTATTTTGAATACCTGACGTGCGAGTTGGATAATGGATGACTATTGTTAAACTTGAACGCTTCCGCATTTACTATACTTAAGTTACTTACTTGTATTGTGTAGTTCGATAATAAGTTTGAATGTTTTGGCTTGAATCCTGGCGAGAGTTAGGCAGGCGTCCCGCGGATACCCTTTGGTTCGCCTTAAGAAGAAGTGGGGGCGTCACACATATACTCTTTACCTTACCCAGGTTCTAGGTAAGGTAGGAGTACCTCCCTCACCCCCATCAGTGAAGTTATAGCCTCCCCAAATCCACCTTAACTGTCCATTGAAATAATCAATTTTCATCAAAACATTAAAACCAAAACAATCTAAAATTAAAGATGCCATTTATTAGTTTTGTATAACTTATCCTCTAATTCTCTCTTTCGATTCTTCAAGTTACAATCTTCTTTGAGAGAAGTCTAGAAGGCTACAACTTCTTTTCCAAGTTGTGTCTCGATTAAATAGTAGTTGTACTGAAAAATGATTAGTTATTTTGCCTTCCACATTTATTCTACTCACTCATTTCCCCTACTTTTATTCTACTCACTCACTCACTTACTAATTGCACACCACTCTTTGAAATTTATCATATTTTCATAATTCAATTCCCGTAACTTTTAGTTGTTTCACTCTTTTTCCTCAAGATTAGATCTTAGAACCTAAAAGCAAAGGAGGATGCAACAATATCCATGCACAGTTGCCTTTTATTTGAACCAGCACATTATAAACATCTTTTTTTTAGCTTTAAAAAATTTGTTTGTCAAAAGGTCAATGTTGTTGTAAAATGTCTTGTCGTACCACCATACATAGAGTTCTATACGAATCCCAATGCAATAAAAAATAAAAAAGAATTATAAGTCAGAATTACACCAATATTTTTAAAATCTTGCTTAAAATCCATTACATTTTGCACTTTTTGTACCATTATAGATGAGTTTTGTTGAATTGCGTTACCTAAATTCATTGGCATATTAGTCTAACATTAATTAGTTTCTGATGCGATTGAGCACAAGACCCATGGTGCTCAAGTGGACGCTGTGAAGGTACCCCAAGACCCAATGACACGAGCACGAGTTAAGAGATTCAAGGAGTCGCTTCAAGCCTTAGTTCATGCCATCCAAGCCCAAGAGAATCCGCCCATTGAAGGGATTGAGTTGGAAGATTCTTGCAAGACTACTAAAGTGTTTATTACAATTGAAGATGTAAGTGTCCAAGCTTCAGACGGCGGATTGGGTCGCAGTTAAGTCCCTCTGCTGGCCGAATTTCCTTCATGTTTTCCAAGCTTTATTAGGTCTTAGTCAAGGCTACAAATAGTCTTAAGTCATTGTTTACATTCAGTTTTTGCGACATTATTAATAAAATTCCAGAATTTTGTCCATTCTTGTGGCAAAATCCCTTAACTTGTGAAAACTAGTTTGAACATCCCAGAGTTGATCCTAAGTTGTTTCTTGACTTATCAATCAGGCAAACATACTTGATTGTGGCGTCCTCTACCGTTGAATTCGTTCTTGAGCGGTCCAAGTTTGGGTTCAACTCCGTCAATTCCACAACGTGTCCTCTAAGATCCGCATTAGCTTCCGCTTCTCGCATCAGTTTCTTCCTTCAAATACTAGCTATTCTTTTATACACATATAGAGTGTTCTTTAAATTGAATTGGACGATGCATGTACTACTTTCGTTTTTAATGAATGTCCTGAGTTCCTAATTAATGACTATATATATTCAAGTAATCTAGAGCAGTACTTAAATGGATAAGTAGTACTAAATTACTGTCTTATTCATTAAATCCAAGCGGCTGAGCTAACACAATTATATATTTCTACTGCAATTTACATATTCAAACACTGAATAATTAAGATGCAATAACAACTTATACATTCTCAGATTTAGACACCGACACATGTTACTGCTAATAATACATATGGCGCAATTAACCCAGAGAGCCAAATTTTATTGAGAATAATGAATGGCTTCTTAATTTCTTAGGTTTCAGCTTGCTTGATCATTAGTTGTTGGTTCATCATGATGACGATAATGATGGTAAGGATATTGATCAATCATCTTGTACACAAGAAATATGATAGTTCCTTCCAAACTCTTTCCTTTGAGTCAGATTTTCAACCTTTTGAGGATAATCAAAGGTAAAGTTGAACTGTCCAGTAGAGTATAACCACTTCATTCTTAGATGGCGCACCATAGCAGAATCTTCATCTATAACTTTATTCACATCTACCACCCCTCGAATGTACATCCCCTTATTATCATTTATTCTCCTACCTGTAATAAGACCTACAAACACAACACTTCCACTTACTATTCCCAATATATGCACATAAATCCTACTTTGATTTGTTATCAATAAATGTTTATTTGAGATGTATGTGTGTGTGTGTGTGAAAGAGAATTGAAGACCAGCTATTATGGGGGTACAAAACTTACTTAGGGTCCTAATTGCATATGGTATTTTAAGCTTAACTATAGATGCCAAGGGACCATCCACAATAAGTACCGACTCAGGATCAGTATCTGGATTTGCAGCTATACCGGTGATTATGACATTTGATTTGAAAGACGGATAGTCCAGTGGTAAAGTGGTTGAGAATCTATCAGTTCTGCTACCTTCCATCTAGAGAACATTACATTTAATTTGCTCATGTTAATTAGAGCAATCTAATAATTATGCATCCATGGCAATCTATAGATAAATGCATATATAGAGAGAAAAATCATAATAGTACCATTGCATATAGAATTGATCAATATTGTACATGTGACTATATTGATTAGAAAGGAAATGTAAATTCTAAGTTGTGATGGATGCATAGATTTTACTTATGTGATGTAGTACCAAACTCTTACAATTATAGTGCTCATATTGAAACTTGAGGATAATTAACATGCCTCATTGATTTGATATCAATAAAGGGGATTAAGAAAAACAAATCAGCTATTTGGTTGTAGGGAATTACCACTACAGAATGAGTTTTGGAGTGTCAAAATCCTTTACATGACATTCGATTGGTGTCTCTTGGAATGAATCTATCATTTTGGTCTTGGCCCAATGCCCATTGAAATCCAAATTGGGCACTTTCGGATCGATTCCAGAATTTCAAGCATGCTAACCTAAAAAAATAATAAATTATAGAGCACATGTGCAGCAATAGAGTTTTATTATTCTCTATTTGCATCTTCTTCTTCTGACTGCTCTTGATAATTGGTTCCTTCACTCTCTTCCTTTCTCACTTAACCATGTATGAAACGTTCTATTTATCTCCCTCTCTCTCCCTTGTCACTCCACCATGTCTGCAGCATTCTCTCCCAACTTAACATCTTGATCATTTCCTTTTAAGGCAAATATTAACATTTTAATCATATCCAATGTTGCTGCCATGATATGTTTGTATTTTTTCATAGGATTTAGATTTAAATTTTAGATAGATTTTGCTATTTTCCTATATATATACTGGTTTTGATTCTAATTTTAATGTCTAAATTTGGTTCCATTTTTCCTATAGATTTAGCCCTCTTTCATTAAGTGTATTTTTTTTTTTTGATAATTTTGTTGTCAAGCATGAAATCATAGAAACTTGAGGTAAGAAATATAAATTTTTAAGATCTGAGATGGATTGATTGAGATAATTGAGATTAGTCCGAAGGTATGATAATGGCAGAGAAGTCTAATAGCAGGCCTCTATCGACTTAAACGCAATCAAGAGGACAATGCAGCAAAATAAAAATATTGAATCTTATACTAATACAAATTCTACTAAACACCAATTTTCATCAATAAAAATATTGAATCTTATACTAATACAAATTCTACTAAACACCAGTTTTCATCAAAAAGAATCTGACATAAACCCACTATCATTGTAGTCATTGCCATACTTTAGTATGAATCAAAATGGTAGAAAAAATCATATACTAATAAATACAAGTGGATAAAGTGCGACATCAACTTTTGATTTTTCTAAAAGTTGCTCAGTAACTATCAAAACTTGCCAACATAGGATAGAGAAGAAATTCAATAAAAAAGTAATAGATCTCAACACTAAGAAATAAAATTAACATAAAAGAAAACACACTCTAAGATAAATATTCCAAAAAACAATTCTTTAAAAAAATTTAAAAATTATAAAATAAAGTTTTGTTGTTATCTGTTGCTAACATGACAAGTAGTGAAACACCCCTCAATTAAAGAGAACACACTATGATATGTCTGTGTTATTGATGGCTATATAGATACATATCCATACCTAAGAAAATAGATCTTAAAATAAATTTAATTATTTGTTAATAAGATATCAGCCAATAAATTAAATTTATTTATACATGTAAGTTACAAAAAATGATTGGATTAGATGAGAGATGATGATAGGGAGATATTAGTGAGCGAGTTCAAAACACTCATATCTGATAAGGATGTAGTTGGTATTGTCCATGATGAGATCAGTTAGTGCAAGTGAAGAGCAGCCAGTAGATCAAGAAATTTTAGATGATACAAAATGAGACGATAACAATAAATTAAGTTATTTCTTTCTTCTCACTCTCACTCACCGTAGTCTCTCAAATATTTTAGTATATGAGTATGTATGGGTAGTGAGTGAATACTCACCGCTTGGAGGCGAGTAGCAATAGTAGAGTTGGATGAGCATGGGTGGATATATATGCATGTGTGTGGGTAGTGAGCGAGTATTAAGACTAAGTCAATATTGTATATATAAGCGGCAGTTGACTGCCAGGGAAAGAGTAGTAATACTAGAGTTGGACGAGGATGGATGGTTATGCATGCAAGTTAGCTTGGCATAACATTGGGTAGGAATACTAGAGAGCACTAGTTGGTAGATGTCACAAAGTTACTTTGACAGCTAAGCTATCTGCTGTTTTATTGCCACATTGCACTGTATGCATGCATCACAACGGATCCTATGTCTCACTTTCATCCCACACTCTCTCACGATGACAAGTGTCCATACTAACTTAACTCTTAATCCTTCTATACCTATTTGAATCTTTCTAAACCTCTCAAGCCTTAGTTGATTTAATGATAAAATAAAAATAACGATATTCATACTAAACAATAAAAAAATTTCTCTAAAAATTGCAGTTTAATTAGAAGTTAAAAAAAAACTAAAGGGAGGGCTCAAGAAGAACCCTAGGAAGCCGTTGTTTCCATCTCCAACGAGCAGAGGATTTCCCTTTCTCCACCTCCATTGCAAGAGCTTCCTTGCAAGGTACTTTTCTAGCTTTTGGTTTATTTAACACTTTGCAAGTATTTTAATTCAATTATGTTGAAAATTTAAGTTGCTGATCGTAGCGAAATAATTTCTATGAATTCAGTTAATACTATACTAGGTTATCTTATGATGTGGTGATTTAATATCTACTGAATTGGGTTCTATTGACATTTAGATGTTTAAAGAGTAAACACCACGATGCTACACCTCTAAAAGAAAAAACAACATAGCAAACATGGTAACACACTAGTCACCTTGTTTCCTCATTAAATATGTAGCTAAAATCAAAACATAATTGAAAGAATTTGTTTTCATCCATCTCGAGACTAGCCAAAGTAACCCAAAACAGTAAAACGAAATTGGGAGATTAATAAGAATTCTATCATTGTGTCGTACTCCTTCACCTACTAGTTATATCGCAATTTGAAAAAAACAATTCAAATCCTCTCATGTAACGTGCAATTCCCACTGTCTTTTCCCTTTAACATCTTTGCCTTGATTACGTGGAGTATGCTTCTCTATTTTGGTTTTAGAAAATCAACCCACTAGTATCTCAACTGCAAATGTGATTTATAAAAGTAACAATTACCTTATTCCTAAGAATACAAGGTTCAAAGTACATCAAATTATTTTAGTAGATGCAAAATCTTTATGCATATTGCTTTTGAATGTAATTACTTGAGACAATATTGAAATATTAGGAAAACAGTATATTTAGTATGGTCTATATTTTTGTCCCACAAGTACAGGTTTCAGTTACATAAATGGCTAAATAGGCATTGACATATCTAAGGAACAAGAATAAGTTATATTGACCTATGATATTTATAATACGTTACACTCATAAAATTCTATGACCTTCCAATAAAACTATAACTATCGGGTAGAAACAAATATAGCACAACGGTAGTCATTTGAAGTTTCGTAAGAAATTAAAGGCATATTTAATTTACCTAGGAACCAATCAATGAAAAAAGTTAGTTTCTTTCAAAAAAAAAAAATACTAAAAGACTAGTGCAAAAAAAAGGTAACTAACAAAATAGTCCAATAAAGTATTCACACAATTTTTCTTGTTAAGTTGTTATATAAAAAGCTAATTCCATTTCTACTAAAAGTCTCAAACTTTATTATCATAATTAGTTTAACATATTTCAACAAAGGTGCCAATAAAGATAAACTCTTGTTCCTGCTAGAGATCCCTATCACTAGTTGTATTATTCAAGCATTATTTTGAAATTACATATATGTTAAATTCTAATATCTGCACTCTGTATTAGCTAACAGAATACTCCAATCTTGAAATTCATGTATAGTCGTACAATTTTCTCTCTATTTCGTGTGAAAATACAAAGTATCATGAGGTGAAAACTTATTCATACTAAAATTAAATTAATCAATTGGACATGATAAGTACTACAACTAAATCAGTTGAACATACTATTTTGACTCGTAATAGTTTTTTGGTAATTATAAGTTAAGGCAATATATGTTGACTTTCAATTTTATTGTTGTATAATCTTTTCAATATTTTTTTTGGATTATTATTCTAAATAGAATTTTGTGAATTTAATTATGTGTACGTTTCTAATATTGCTTTTTACAGGTTTTTAATTTAAAAGATATGGATGACAATTTGTCAACTCATGAAATCCAACCACATCGCAAATTGGACTTTGAAACTATTGGCTTGCTTGAAAAGAATAATAGATATCTAATATCAATTATTACTGAAGGCAGTCAAGAAGATCAAATGGTACTTCCTTTAGATCAAAGGATATTACCTTTGATTGTACCAGATGATTTGATTTCAAAATTTTGCATGAAATTTGATACCGAAGCAACCGCTAAAAAAGTTTACCAAACTTATGCTAAAACAACTGGTTTTGCCACTAGGTTGAGTACAGGACACAAGGACAAAAATAGTGAAATGATGCTGGATAGAAATTTTGGTTGCTCTCGTGAAGGGAAAAGACCTAAAAACAAACGTAATGTAATTGTCAAGCACCCTTTTCCTGAAATAAGATGTGATTATGGTGTGAGAATGAAACTTAGCTATCAACAAGTAGGAAAATAGAGTGTGGTACAATTTATTGCTCAGCATAATTATGAATTGTCAATTTTGAGCAAAACTGATTTGTTCAGATCTCATCAAAAGATGATAACTGCTCAAGAAGCTGAATTAGATATTGCCAAAGTTGTGGAATTCAATCAAAACAATCAATTGAGCTCATGGCCAAACAAGTTGGTGGATGGCAAATTTTGAATTCATTTGAAATAACTTAAAAAATTATTTATGACCCCAAAGATCCTTACTCATGATGTAGGGTCATACAAGAGGTGTCCTAAAATACTTGCAAAAGATGCAAATAGAAGAGCCAAATTTTGTCAATGCAATTCAGGTGCACAAAAATGAGTTAATAACGAATATATTTTGGGCCAACACAAAGACGATAACATATTTTGCTCATTTTAGTGATATAGTTTGTTTAGACACAATTTATAGAAAACATAGAAATAATATGCCAATTGCATTATTTGTGGGTGTTAATAATTACAAATAAATTACTATTTTTGGAGTTGCTTTATTATATGATGAAATAGTTGAAACTTTTGAATGGTTATTTGACACATTTGCCAAAGTTATGATAGGGAAGATATAAAAAACTATTCTCATAGATTAAGACGGGAGAATGGCAACATCACTAGCTTCACAATGGCCAACAATCGTCAATTATGCATATGACACATCTATCAAAATGCAGCAATTAATTCATTTAAATAATGTTTTTGCAAACTTTCAAAATTTTGCTACTAATTTTAGTTGTTGCATATATAACTTTGAAAGTGAGGACGATTTTATTGACGGTTGGAGTGTAATGTTGAAAACATATGATTTGGAAGATAATAAATGACTGAAAAAATTATTTGATATTAGGAAAAAATAGACTTTGGTGTATGGAAGAGAAACATTATGTGTTGATATGACTACAACTCAAGTGAAATCATGAATAGTATTGTGAAAAAGTATGTTAGTTACAAACATGGTTTACTTGAATTTTTTTTAACACTTTCAAAGATTATTAGATGACTCTTGCTATGATAAATCAGTAGTAGCAGATTTTAGATATAGCCAAAGTACACCTGCAATGATTTTTTCTTGTAAACTTTTACAGCATGCAACAAGTCTATATACACATGAGACTTATGAGAAATTTAAGGATGAGTTATGCAAAGGAATTGATTGTAAATGAAAAATTGATGGTGAATCAGGACACCAAGTGATTTATAAAGTTTCATCATATGGTAAGATTTCTCATCATCTTGTGATTTGTAATTCATTCAGGGACTCTATTTCTGGTTTTCACATGTTTTAAAAATATTAATCAATCTGAATATTATGAATATATTGGATTCATATATATTAAAGAGGTGGACAACGACGGCTAAAATAAAAAATGTAAGAGTTTCCAATAGGAGTGATTCTAAAATAGAGTTAAAGGTATGAATAAGTTTTCATTACAAAGAATTATCTCATTTATACATGCAATTGGTGATGAAAGCATCTAGAAGTGAAGAAACACATAAACTTGCTAAAATTGAATCTTGAAAAATATCAAAACAAATGGATGAATATTGTCAAGGGGAAAGAAAGCGAAAGAAATCTTTGATGAAGAAAATAAAAGTATATCTCAAGATGTTACTGGTCCAAATGAAATTGGCAATATCAAAGTAAAAGCCATCAAGGTAAAGGAAAGAATTACTTACAAGTCTAGTAAGAGACCAAAAAGTTCTTTGAAAGACAACTAAAAAATGAAATAACAAGGAGAAAGAGAAGCCTCCAACAAAAAAAGTTACAAAATAGTAAATTTATTTAATTAATGTGAACTGTAATATTTATTGTACAATCATTTTTTCTTTTATTAGAGAGATTTAAAATGAATTTGGAGCATAACAATATCATTAACATTCGTATTTATTTAAAAAAAAAAAATTGATTGTGGGTTTTAGGAGTAATGTTTCTTATTCAAGTGTAAATTCTTTAATTGTCAAATTTATGTTCAGAAACTACCACCCAAATTGTTGTTGCTTTCATTACAAAATTTACTACTTTAATTAAAGTATGTGTTCTTTATTTATAATTTTATTAAATTTATTGTTTGCGGCCACTTTACTATTTGAAAGAGATAGATTCTCAATGTAATGTTTTAATAATAGTTTGGGTTCGATATATAAGATGAATTCCAAAATAGAAAAAATACTGATAGTTCAACATAACTATTGCCTGTAAGTAAATAATAAACTTGTTTTTTGTTTGTATTACATGAATTCTTAGTTGCATGGTGCTTTTATTACGTTTTTTTTCTGAATCATATATATACAACTAATATCATTTTTTTGGAGTAGATTTTGGATTTGACAATCAATCATTGTTATGCTGTCATGTGTTCCAATTTAGTAACATATCAAGTAGCATCTTTGATCATTGTCCAAGTAAGAAAGAACTTGACTGATTAATTAATTATAAACGAGTTTGACAAGTCACAATTTAAATTTTCATATATTTTCTAAGTTAATTATCTCATTTGTGTTTGTAGACACAGAATTTGAAAATTGACAAGGATCCTAACTAACCAAATGAGGAAAGTTAAAGTTTAAACATAATTGAGAATGCGTTGAAAAAATAGATGATTTGATTTTGGTTATAAATTAGTATAACTATGTCATAGAGTTTGAGGTATTGAGTATAAAAATAAATGAGTAAATACAGAAAACCCCCATGAACTTTCATAAATGTTGTACAATACATCCCGAAATATGTTTATAGGCATTTTGTACCTAAGTTTCATTGAAAAGTAACAGATCTTTACACACCATTTGCTTTGTCACACAAATGACAACTTTATCCTTAGATAATAACTGAACGGACAAAAGAACCCTTTGTCCCAATTAAACCCATCATGTCGAGTGGAAAGTACAGGGCAAAACCAAAGTCTGAACTCATTTTCATTGCCAAAATTCTTAAGTTTGCCAAAAGTTTTTGCTTTTTCTTGCAATCGAGGAAGAAGCAAAGTGTAATCACTGCAGAGGGTGACTAGAAGTGGAAAAATAACGATTTGAAGAATCTAAAATATAGTGGAATATTTATAGAAACTCAGCAAATCTGGTAATATGCAAAGCCCTAATTTTTTTCTATTTTTAATCGACTTTTTACCCTTTTGTGTGGATCTGGATGTCCAAACTTGTAGTTTGGATTTTAGAATGTGTATTTGTATAGTTGTGATGGAATATATTGCATGTGGTTCTTATGTTGGTTTATTGTTGGGCTGATTGCTACCAAAATTTGTTATTTGTTCTTTTTATGCAATGATTGGGCTGTTTATAGGTTTCTTTATAAGATTCTATTGTGTTGAACATGGATCAGTGTTGGTAGTGTGTTTTAAGTTTATTATTGCTAATTACAGTATGTTAACTAAGTTCAATAAAGGTGCTTTTGTGGTCCCTCACTTGTATTATTTTTTTTTGTCGCATACCAGTGTGTTCATCATAGTTAAAAAATATGTTCTCATTCAAAATCCATTATGGGGGTCATTTTGTACATAATCTAGGACTAACATATGTGGGTGGGAATATAAAATATTTCAATGATATTGACCCAAATTAAATGTCAAGATTTGAGATTTGGAGGATGCTAAAAGGACTAGAACTGCCCATAAACACTCAAGTTTACTATAAAATACCAGATGATAAATTTGCCTTACTAAATAGTGAAGTAGCAGTCATGGAAATATTTGGGATGTTTAGGGATGAATCATACATTCATATCTATGTTAGAGAGGTAACTAATAACGGGGATGTAGAAAATAATAATAGGGATGAGAAAAATGATAATGGAGCTGTAAGTAATAACAATATGAAGGCTAATCAAGGAGCTGGGAATGGTAATAGTGGTTTAGGGGCTGGTGGGGTGAATGATAATCTTGAACCAGAGCTTGATCATGATGTGAACAAATCAGAAATAGAATCTGATGAATCATACACACCTGAAAATGAGTAATCTTCTGAATATGACTCAGATTTTGATTATTTTTTAGATAGGGACATATTAAGTGATATATATGATATTAGTGATGATACTACTGAGGCAACTAGTAGGCTGGACGACAACATCAACTTAGGACAGTACCTATAATATGATGAGCTAACTAGTGATGAGTATAAAACCTTTGTTAAGGCTAGGAAAGAGAGTTAGTTTGTTGAGCACGAAAATATTATTGATGTTGAAGTACTAGAAATTGCCCAACATCAACTTAGGACAGTACCTATAATATGCTGAGCTAACTAGTGATGAGTATAAAACCTTTGTTAAGGCTAGGAAAGAGAGTTAGTTTGTTGAGCACAAAAATATTATTGATGTTGAAGTACTAGAAACTGCCTTTCAGTCCTCTGATGATGAAAATAGAGAACAATTTCCCGAATTTAGTGAGAAAAGAGACATGGTTGGTCCTAAAATTGTGGTAGGCCTCCTTTTCACAACCACGCATGTGTTCAGAAAGACAATTCGAATGAATTCCATCCTTAAAGATTTTGAATTGAAGTTCGAAAAAAATGATAGTAACAAAATCATTGCAATATACAACAGAGAATATGGTTAGAGGATATATGCAAGTTATTATAGGAAAACTAAAGCAATACAGGTCAAGAGCATAAAGGGCACCCCTCATAGGTGTCCTTGGTCTTATAAGAATGTTAGTGCAAATTCAAGATGGTTGGCTGAACATTTCAAAAAGGAATTGGCTAGCTGATTATCCTGACTGGAAACTTAAAGGATTTCGAAAGACAATTAAAAGAAAGTTCAAATTAAGAGTTTCTAGATGGAAGTTGTATAGGGCCAAGAAACATGCATTTTTTGAAACGTTGGGGGATGATAAGAAATAATATTCTAGACTTAGAAATTATTGTACAACCATTATGCTGAAAAATCCCAATTCTGCAGCCTATGTAATGACAAAAGTTGTTCCAGCTTCTATCAATCCTATATTTCAAAGAATGTTATGTTTGGGGCACAAAAGAATGGATTTATCAGTGGCTGCAGACTAGTTATAGGTTTAGATGCTTGCCATCTCAAAGGAAAATTTGGAAGGCATCTAATGCATACTATTGGAAGGATGGAAATAATCAAATGTATCCTATAGCAATGGCTTGCATGGAATCTGAATGTAAGGAAAGCTAGCATTAGTTTCTAGAACTTCTTGCTACTCATATGGGATCATCAGTTGACATGAATTGGGTGTTCATTTCTGATAGACGAAAGGTAAACTTGCCATTAAAATTTTCCAACATTCATATATTAGTTTGTTACTGCTATACAATTATACCCAATCTAATTGATAGTGTTGCCATTTTGTAGGGTCTGGTAGAGACATTTGATGTGTTGTTTCTTAGGGTAGAACATAGGTTATGTGTTAGACATATGTATGCCAATTTCAAACTTAGGTTTAAGGACAAGGCACTTAGAGATACCATGTGGGCTATTGCGAGGGTATATGAGGTAGATGGTTGGACACAAAAGATGAGAGAACTCCAAGTTGCTCATGGGGAAGTTTATGATTGGTTGAGTGCTATTCTAGCTACTCTTTGGTCAAGGTGTATGTTCAATCCAAGATCAAAGTGTGATCTTTTGAGTAATAACATTAGTGCAACCTTCAACCAGTATATTAAGACGACAAGGGAGGAGCCAATTTTATATATGTTTGAAACGATTAGATAGCTTATTATGTGTAGATAC
This sequence comes from Coffea arabica, assembly GCF_036785885.1. Classification (NCBI taxonomy): domain Eukaryota; kingdom Viridiplantae; phylum Streptophyta; class Magnoliopsida; order Gentianales; family Rubiaceae; genus Coffea; species Coffea arabica. The sequence goes on from NC_092314.1 coordinate 35,140,205, forward strand.
CAAGAAAAGTGAGAATTCATATCTAAGGTCAAGGGAAAAATTTGTCCAAGAATCCATGACAAAGTGGAGGAAATTAAGCACGAGCAGTGGAATATGAAGCTGTTCAATCCGGTCAAGGCATATGGGAGATCACAGGCCATGCAAGGCAAAAAATTGTTAACCTGAGTGCAAGAACTTATACTTGTAGAGAATGAGATATAACTGATGTTCCTTATGTACATGCATGTGCAACAATTATAGATTTTGATCACGAACTAGCAGACCTTGTCCATCCATACTGTAGTTCGAGTACTATTGTAGAGTTTATGCGGTATGATGGTTTTTATTCCAGAAGATAGTCTACGGGTTCAAATAGGTGGATTGCCCATTCAACCACCAAAACTAAGGAAAAGACCTGGCAGACTAAGAAAGCTACAAAGAAAAAATGCAGATGAGGTTGTGAATAGTGATGTGATATCTAGAAAGAGTACTATAACCTACTGTAACAACTGTAATATGTCTGACCATAATAAGAAGACATGCAAACAATCAAGACAGGTTGTGTATGATGCCTTAAATTGTGTTTAATAATTTCCTTATTTAAGAAATATTGGTGGAAGACCGAGAACTGTTAATATGGATACACAAAATACTAATGTCAATATGATTAGTGGTAATGGAAGGGATAATAGAAAGGGAAAAGATAATGATAAGGGAGTGGAATCATCAACTAGAGGTGGGGGAAGAGGGAGAAGTGCATTTTCAAGATGTCCTCCACCGTTTTCTGGATTTGAAAATTGGAATAGTATTGGCGTGTCTGATGGCAGAAATTTCATCCCATCTAATATGGTGATCTTATCTTAGGCATTATGTATATTTCCAGACTTTGTCATTTTTAACTTGTTTTAATGTGTTTCACATTAATGGCAGGTGGCAAAGGTAGCTATGCAACCTCATAATACTTCTGAAACCTAGACAGTTCAAATGGTAAGTATTGTAGTTGTATTTTTCAATATTTTTACTTAATTTCAGCTGCATTTAAACTAACTGATGTCATGTGTAACTAGTGGACAAATGACCACCTCACTAGAGGCTCACAATTGAACACTCATACCAATGCTAATGAGGGTAGTATACCCATTACTCAGGTATATATTGTTACTGCAGTTCATATACAATTCACAGGCAAGATAAAGTTAATAACATGACTAATATCTTATTTTATTTGTGCTAGATCTAAAATCATTCAACAAGATTTAGTGATATTTTGTTCTCCAGTCAATCTTCCAGCACTAGGACATGTGTGCATCAAAACTCTTTGGTGCCACCTAATGAAGGTTCATCTAACTATTAGGATGATAATATAGCCTGTAAAGGATATGTTGTTCTTTTGTAATGGAAACATACTTTTGAAGGGTTTATACAACATATATGGTCTTGTTTGTTTGGTTGAATACTAGAATATGATATTTTGATACTTTGTATTAGTAAGGTGGAAGATGATCTTCCTGGTAGTTTATGCAGTATGTTTTAGAGTATTTCATCATGAACTATAGACTGGTTTATAAAGTTACTGCCTTTGTTCTTTCTATTATTATATAGTTTATTTTTTCCACATTTTTTCTCTAACATGAAACCGGCATTGTGGTGCTGTTTACAACAAACCATAAATTTATACTAGCTTAAATGATTCATGTTACATGGTGTTCATGACAGAAAATAAACTTGTTCCTTTTTCTTTTCTTTCATTACTACAATTACAACTACAACAAGCACCACTACAATTAGAAATATCAGGTTCCTCCCTTTGGAGTCGATTCTTCTTTTTTTTTTAAGATCTCCTTTATACTTGGCCACTGTTTCCTGCAATAACTGGATTATGGTTTTGAATTTTTCACATTTAGTCACTAGTTGGTCATTTTGAAGCATAGTAGCAGCTCTTGCAACATTCACTCTTTCATATGCTCTTTGTAGTTGCTCATTTTGTTGCTGTAAATGGCTAATTCTTGCCTACATTTCTTCCATTTGGCCATGAAAATATTCTTCAATTTCCATTCCTTTTTTGCATGTTTCAGGTTCCACCTATTTAAAATACCCACATGCATTAGTATTCTATTTTTTAAAAAAATTTCAAAATAAGCGATTGTTATTGCCTTTGGTTCATTGAAATTGTATGAGATTTGGACTTACCGAATAATTAGAACATCCTAAACATTTTCTTCCTGAATTGTGAATGGTCCATGAAGTGCATACGGGTGCTTTTTTTTCCACACCTGCATCTTGAGTTGAAGTTTGTTACGTCATATGCATTGCTTAAGCTGCAACTATTTGGACTATATTGCATGTGTGCAGAAGATTTGTGCATCTATAAAGAAAAGGAAATATAAGGAAAAAAATTAGGAGGAGAAGTGATGGTAGGTGGAGACATTTATATTCGTTGGAAAGAGGGCAATTCTGTCAGTAAATTCAACAGACAGAAAGTGCAAGCCACACGCTTTGTTTCATAGTGAAATGTGTGAATGGTCTTTTTATTAGGGTGCAAAGTGCCTATAAACATATTTTAGGGTGTATTGTGCAACATCTATGAAAGTTCATAGGTTTTCTTCATTTGACCCAAAAATAAAATCAATCTGTAAGATTAAAACGACGAATAAACTCTATCTTTCAATATAGACGATACTTTGGTGACTAAAATTTTCTAGTTGTACTTCATACCACTTTGAACAATTTATCAACAATATGCCTTTTATCATTTTATTTAGAAAATTGCATATACTTTATTTGGTGATTTTTGTAAATAAAAAAAATGGAGAATAAGATTCAAGATTGATAGAGACAAGTAGTAAAATGTAGGAATTTAATAGCAACCTTTAATATCAAGGATAACGATAAGTTATGAGCTTTTTTTTTAGCCTTAAACGAAAATTATTCAAATATTTGCTAGTTTGAATATGGTTTTACATCCAAATAAGTTCTTTCAAAAACTAAAAAATGCACAAAAAGGTTTACATTTATGATGTATACATTGTCATTTGTTTACATAGTAGACTATGAAGAATGATAATGCAGAATTGACTAAACATAAAGGAATAGATGAAATCATCATCATTGAGAGTATTATCACGAGTCTCAGTTATTTACAACTATTGAACCAGATATACATGGCCAAAAAAAGCAAAAAAAAATGAAGGATTCCCAGTAGAATCATACTCCTAATCTTTACACCATTGCTGAAGAAAAAAAATTAATCACTTTTGTACAAGGTAGAGCAATTACAAATCATTATTAAAAAATATCCAATCCCCAATAGATGAGCAATTTCTTCATGCTACAATTTGCAATTAGCACTATGTTGACATTGAAATATAACTATAATGCAAGAAGTATAACGTGGAAAAAAGTTTGATGGAGAAGCATTTGAAAATCGTGGCTATCACAAATTTTGCTTCAATCATAGCAAAGGCTGCCCAGAAAAATATATATTCTAGATCCCCATCCAAGGCAGGAATATGAAACTTGGCTTTTGGTTGCATTTGTACTCTATTGATTCTCTTTAGATTGAACTTTTATGGATTGTCATCCCACCATATTTCAACATTCTAGAGCAGTTGAAATACTGAGAATATGAGCAACATCTTTGATGACAAAGTATGTTTTTCTACTTTAGTTTCGTCATCAACTCAAAACTGATAGGGATGCATCAGACATAGAAAAGAAATTAAGTGATCCATTTGAGTCACTTGTAAAGCCTGACGATGATGTATTGATCCTATCAAAATCAACCTTTCACAATAAAAGATCCAAGTTTGTAGTTAAGAGTTTTACTCTTTCTAATATAACTTGTCATGTAACATGAGAACTATAGAATTTGAAAGCTCCAAGGTATCACATAGAATGTCTTTACCAATTATTAGTGAATTATGGATTCTGACAACATTAACACCACAGGCTCCTTATATATTTCAAAAAAAAATTAATCAAGAATGCTTATGTGCAAAATAATATAAATGATCAAAAAAATTACAATGATGAGGTTGTTCTTATCTAGAATAATAGAAGAGTTTAGACTTTTCAATGACACCTTTGGTGCTCCAACAAAATTCCTTAGATCTTGTTGTCCAGTATCTTTTTAAGCTATTCACTGATCCAATTGTACGCTCAATAAGTCCTTATTACTTCATTTATCCATAAATGCTACTAAAACCTATATAAAAAATGTGGAAGAGATAATATTCAATAATGCCTCCTGCTTCAATTAAAAATCTAGAATGATATATCTGAAAGAATTGCTACTTCTGATTGCAGGTATTAGCCAAAAATTATATGAAGAAAGTCTCAATTACAATTGATCTGAGAAGTGTTAAATAAACCAAAAATTAGAAAGTACTTGACAAACTTTTGCAGTGTAGGTAGAGAAGGCGAAAGCCTCTACTCATCGAAGATGGAGAAAATGGCTTCCTAGGGTCCTTTCTTTAGAGTTTTTATCACTTCTAATTAAATTGCAATTTTTAGAGGAATTTTTATTTATCTTTTAGTATGAATATCATTAGTTTACTTTTATCATTCAATTAACTGAGGTTTGGGAGATTTAAAAGGATCAGGATAAATTAAACTAGTATGGACACTTATCAGCATGAAAGAGAGAAGGACAGGAAGTGAGACAGAAGATTCATAGCGAGATTACATCTACATCTATTTTATTTTGCATCTATTTTGTTTTGCATATGATTTGGCACCAGTGATGCTTAAATTGGGCCACAAGCTTTTATTATTTTGTTCATTTTTTACCCTATCACTTAACTATAGGTAATATTTGAACCGTTGAATACTCCGTGTGGCTATATGCCTAGTTTTGTATCTATTTTGTTTTGCATATGACATTATATAATTATTTGCATATCTATGTTACATTTTCAAACCATTTTCCAGTAGCTTTCTCTTCTCTTCCACTTCTTGACTTCTCATACTCGTCGTTTATCACAATTCAATTCATTCATGTGGCCCCCCCTTGATTAGTTGTACTAAAGAGTTTTGAGCTAATGATCTTCACATAATTATAGAGCTCTTGTCATCAAGTTAATTATAATATTCTCCAATCAAATTGATAACTAAAAACACAAATTTTTACTTCTACTCTCCCTGCACGTGTTTTTTCTTTTTTTCCCTTTTCTTTTGTTTTGGTCTATTAGGTATGGTACAACTAGGATTAGGTTTGAAATGATCCATTCCAGTTCTGCCGCTTTTTCTCTACATTTCTCTTTGGCTCTTCTCTTCATCTTTCTTCCTAACTCTAGATTTAACTTTAAAATCGAAAACAATTTCTATCAAAATCTTTCTCTGAAACCTGTATCCTCCCTTCTCTTTGTCATTTTTAACTTGATGCATTATTTCACTTCTCTCTTTTAGAAGAAATGGTTTGAGACAGAAATATCTACCTCTCCTTTCCCTCTCTCACTATCATTCCGTTCCTAATCTAGTACAGTTTGTTTGCATATTTTGTCTATCAGATAATTTTCCATTTTTTTTGTGCACCAAACATAGAAAGTTATTTGATTATTTTTTATATTTCCTTGTTTTTCATCCCTTCTACAAATGCCATGCAGGATAGGTCATTACCAAAAAGGTGAGCATCTGCAAGGTGACTTTTCTTTTACTTTTAATATCAAAATTTTGATTTTGCCATTTCTTTAACATTTTCTGGACTGTCAAAACCTAGATATTTTGGTGTTTCTTTAACGCATTACTTTTATTCTATTTATTTATGGTTGTTTATTTCCTTCCCTGTCTTTTCTTGCTTTGATTTGCAGGTGTATACTAATGTGAGTTTGATTTTCATGTTTCACGTAATTCTTTCCCACAGCCTGAAAGTATACTCTTTTGTTTTTCTTTTCTGTTGTTATGCTCTCATCTAGTATGCTTTTTGTATACTTTTTATCCATATCACTTTCTACATTTTCTGAATTTCATGCATCGATCGAGTCATGAAAATAATGTGCAAAACAATCTTTTGTTCTGTAGTCCATAATTGGAATCTATAACAAGTAGTTAAAGGTATAAAATCTACTTGTATGCATCAATTATTGTGTTTAGTCATTTGGATGCAGCTTCTTAGTCAGTTGGTGTAAGAGGGAAAAAGATGACAAATTGGATGCTATTCATTACGAAACAAGCTTTATTCTTTCTAATATTGTGCTAAGAGTTTAAAACTATATTTGGATGTTGTTTTGCTGTTTTGAGTATCTTGTAGTCTACCTTTTCTATAGTTAATTTTCAAACCTCTTTTGCAGATTACTGAGATAATTACAGATGATTTATTTTCCTAATCTTTGGCTTACCTTCACTTAGTAATTTCTTTGTCCTATCTCTTATTTTTTCATTTGAGATTAAGTTGAGGTTTGATCAATAAGTTTTTTTTTTATTATAGAACCTTCTACTTCTTTTTTCTTTTATGCATTATATCTTAATTGAGCTATTCTCATTTTGGAATTGGACGCTGATGAATAGGACTTTGACAAGGAAGGTGATAATGAAGTAAACTAATATTGTGAGGACCCGAATTTTTTTCTTGTTTATATATTATTTTATTGGCTTATTTAATTCTTTATTCACCCATTTACCCCAGATAATTTATTTCATCTGTTTGAAGTCCATTTGTATGCAAAAATGTCCCTTTTATAATTTTAAAATGTTTTGTTCGCAAATTTAATTTTTTTACGGCTCATTTAGCGAGAAATAATGAGCACACGTTTTTTGAGACTATATTCAATCCGAGAGTACATTAGTCTTGGAAAATTAAGAATGATCAATAGTAGACTAAAAAAAGTTAATTGAGAGATTAGCTGTGAGTGAGTTTAAAATTAAGCTTTTACCGTGCGCGCGTCGATAATTTTTTGAAAGTCGCGCCGGTACGACTAATTGGAGATCTGAGAAATTAATACTAGACTACTAAATGTGAATAATTACTATATTAAAGGAAGTACATTGGAGATTTAGTGTACAAGTGAAACAAACCCGAAAGGAAACGGCGATACGAAACTCGTGCGCGTACTATTCAAAGTTGACTTTTGCACATCTTTAACTTAGCTTGCTCAACACAATTCTTCCCGAAATTGGAGACCAAGAAACCATCACTCACTTCACTCTTTCAACCGGCCAAGAAAGAAAGAAAGGAAAGGAAGAAAAGCTCTCTTCACTTGCACCATTTCACTTCTAAATCTTCACCCAACTCCTAAATACTTTGGAGATTAGTTTCATCTTGGAGGAAGACATCATCTTTAAGACTTTTCTTGGAGAGTTTCGGCTAAAAATTTCGAGTTTCATCTAGAGTTTCATCTTGAGTTTTAAAGGTATAACCACCTCCACCAAAACTTTTACTTTTTTGTTTCATTTCTTGGTTTTGAAACTTGTAACTTCCTTCTTGTTGTTGTTGCTTGGATTTGGTTGGTTGAATTGGGCTCTATGAACTCCCATCTTGGTTAAATGAGGGCTGCCATGATGTTTATGTGCGTGTTTGTGTGTTTGTGATGAGTTTTACTAGAGAAAACTAGAAGAGGAAAAAGAAAGAGAGAATCGTGAGGAAGAGGTGCTGTCCGAAAATTTCTGGTCATGTTGCTCTGTGATATTTCAAAATTTTTTATGATTGTTGGCTGTGAAATTAATGCTTACATGTTGTATATGGTGTGTACAAAGTGTTATTCAAAAATCATTTGATTTGGTTGATCAAAACTAGAATTTTCGAAACTACAAGAACTCTGGAAATGGTCATCCGAAGGCCTGAACAGTGTATCTTTGATTGAACATAACTCTTTGTGTAAAAGTCAAAATCGAGTGCCATTTATGGCATTTGAAACCAGACATTCTTAGCTTTAAAATAGTATAAAAATCACTGTCTAGTTCGTTTTGTGTGAACTGCAGTGAACAGATAAATTCAGCCTGTTCATTTGAATGGAGATGAGAAGCTGTAACTTGTGGTTTGAATTTGAACTACTTGTGAACTGATTTTGGAAATGATTTCTTCTGATGAAATGTAGCTTTTGGAACCTAGTTTCCAACTCCACTAACCATTCCTAATTTGAGTTTGTATAGAGTGAGATATGGCCTGATTTTTAAATTGCAACAAAACTGGAAAACTGGAAAGTTTCTTCTCTCTTGCTGGCTGAATGGTCAAACTTGTTTTGGAATGTTTTGTTCGAAAACTTTGATGTCAATTACCTCTAAATTGCTCATTGGATATTTATGGAACCTTCGTTTCAACATTTGAGCTAATTGAGGTTGATTGTGTGGGATAAAACGTTTGAAAAGGAAAGAGAACCACAGACAGCAGATTTGCTTTGAAATTTTCCCGAACTTTGACTATTTTGTTAACTATCTTTCCACATGATTTTTTTGGGTGAAATTTGGTAGAGATATAGTTCACATATGGAAGATTTAGTGTACCAAATTTGGTGTACTTTCAATGCCATTTTGATGGCTAAATGATACTTCAACGATAGCTTTTCAAATCTGGAAAATGACTGAATAGTTTGCAAAACTCGACCAACTTTGAACTGATGTATCTCAATACTCGAAACTCAAGTTTAGTTCCGTTTGTTGTGTTTGAAACCTTGTTTAGAACTCTTATTGTGTTACGAATTTAAAAGACTGATTCACTTTCTGTGAATTATGCCAAATTTCCAAAATTTGCTGAAAAACCAAGACTGGTTCAAACCTATCTTCTTGGAACTGAAACTTTGAGCCGAATTATAAATGCTTTCTAGTTGGAATCATGGAAAAGTGTCTTTTAAGAACTTTTAGTACTCTGAATTTAGTTTCCAACAGTATAGAGTTTTCTATTTTTGACTTATGAAACTCGAGATACGATTTTTCAAACTAATATCACTCTAAACTGGAAAATTTCTGTTTTCAACCAAATTACTCCTGTAAGAACTTTCCACCTTCTTTTGTGATTGTTGGATTGTTTTAAGTTTGATTTCATGGTTTAATATAAGGTCTTTTTGGAACTTTGAACTTTCATTTTAAATCTTGGTCTTCGAAGGTTAAACCTCTCTTGATGCAATTACTTGGTCATATAACTCTCTTGGTTAATGGCACTTCTCTTCATACTTAAATTAGGGACTTCAACCCCTATTTTTATGGCCTTGATAATTATACTGGAGAACAATTATACAAGTATTTTAAAAGAATGATTTGAATAGTTTTTGTGAACTTAATTAGTAATGTCGGAATGCTTTGGCCAAGCTTCCAAGTAAATATATCCATTTTTCTCGGTTTTCATACCAAAACTTAGAGATCTGTTTAATCTTCAATTTGGAGAATCTTGGACATGATTTGACTCGGATTAATGTATTCCTAGATATTTTCAAATGCTACCCTCATGGATTAAGTTATTATATGATATTTGTACTCGATTTGAACGCGTTATCTCTTAAGTGAGAGTAGCGGAAATACTATTAGACCTTGGTTGATTGTCTAGGTAATTTGTAATTGTACATGTCTCAGGTGATCAAGAGAATCTCGAGGAACTCGTTTGATCTTACCTCGCTCTTACTTTACAGTTTTGATTTGGTGAGCGTTCCTTATGTGTTTAAGTGTTAAGTGCTACCTATAATTGCTACTATGAAATTGTTCACCCTTTTAAGGAGTATGTACTTTATCTCACTCGACCTACTAAAATAACAAATTTCAACCGTTTAACCGTGAATTTTACTGTTTACCGGTTTATTTGATTACTTGCGCATGTTGTAAGTTCTTAACTGAACTGGGTCCTGCCCTTAGTTACTAACCTGCTCGAGTCAGGACTGGACTCGGTCGGGTAGGTTGGAACCCTGAACCACTGTTTCGGTATACTCGAGTATTACCACTGGAGGGATAAGGTGATAGCGAGACAACCGGGGAAATTACTGAAGTTATAAGGTGAAGTTAACCGAAAAAGTTTCACTGGAACACCGTATCCTTTTAATGTGTGTTTATTTCTATATAATGATAAATGTCTCATTTTAATATGCCAATGTGAAACCTTGAACCATATGTGTGTTATGCTTAATTTACTTGATTTATTAGAACTGTTTAGGTGTTTTGGAATCTCATCGAGTTGTTTAGCTCATTCCACGCTTTTGTTTTCCTTAACAGGGTTCAAGACCGAGAGTGCTCGCGAATAGTACTAGGTTGTTTTCTTTTGGAGACTTTAAGTTGTATTGTAGCATATGACTGTAGTCCATATTCTTTTGGATTGTATTTAAACTTGAAGGTTAACTAATCTTAAGTATGAAATATTTTGGAATACTTTAATTATATATTGAAAATAATTGAATTATTTCTAGCTCTTGAATTATGGATTGTAGTGAGTTCCGGCGAGAGTTGGGCAGGCGTTCCGCGGATACCCTTGGATTTGCCCTTGGGAGAAGTGAGGGCGTCACAAATATTGTTGTCATTAACTTATTTTAAGCATTTTTAACATTCTTCCTTTGAGTTGATGCTTATTTATGTGGGTAGTTTTTATTATTTTTTTTCATTGTTTACACGCAAAAATGATGTATTTGCCTTCTCATATTATGTCTAATGGTAATTTTTTTAGAAATGAAAAGTATTATGTGCTTACCTTTTAGGGTTAAAGAATGGTATTAAGTGCTAAATCTCAACCTTATTGTTGGTAAATAAACTTCTTCATTTTTACTTAACATATATGACTGTAATAGAACCTTAGGCTTTTTTTGTGGATGTAGGGGAAAAAATTCAATGTCTTGGAGTGTTATGGTTGGTGGAATTGTAAAATTGGAATTTGTAAATTATTCGAAGAATTTTAGGGATATATGAAGTCATGGGACAAATCTGGTGCCCTTGTAGATGTATATACTTTAAACATTATGCTTGGTGATAAGAATTTACAGAGATACAATGGATCTCCAAATAGAAAGAACAATCCATTACGTTGTTGAAAATATATACTTTAAATATAGGGTTCTTGAGAATGTCAAGAACATGTATGCATGGCAAAAAATCCCATTTTTTAAAAAATGGACTTGTCTACTTTTGTAGGTAAAAAAAAATGATTTGGTTTTCCTTCTTGTTCTTTGAATTATTTCTCACCAACTCGTAGCATTATAAAATTGAGAAGTATAATGCACTACCTCTTGTTTAGGTTCAAAGAATGCTATTACTTTTTTTGTCAAAACCCATTTTCTTTTATCCATTGTTTTAATATTTTTGGCTTTTTAAGACTTTCTTCTTTAGTTTGGATTTTGTACTTTTGCTTGTAGGTTTTGCTGATATAATTTGTTGTGCTTATTTCTTTTGTCATTATTTGGTTGGTGGAAACTATGAAAATCAACAAAATAATTTAAAAAATGTACTTCTATATTTTGTAAATGTTAAATTAAGATGGCATATGGTGTTTGACCAAACAATGTATGATTGTGCTCTTGTAGGCGGTACAGGCTAGTGATTTGATGTAATTTTTGCGAATGAAAATAGTTTGAGTAACTCTTGGACGTCAAAAATATAAGGCAAAGATACAGTTATGCATATCTTTGCAGGTTTTTCTTATCCATTTTCAAATAAAACTAATTGATTGATACGTGTTCAATTTGGATAAAAAATATCAGCCTTTAAGTGTTTTAAATCCATATATACAAACTCAAGTTCAACTATAATGAACAAAGCAATTTTATGTTGCTTGAAACCAGCAAAAATGATTTTGTAAATACAAGTATTTGGAAAATATTTTATGTTACATTTGTTTGAAATGCTAGAAGTTGGGGGACCTTTTCTCATGTTGATACACTTGTGCTCTTTATTTGTTTTATTGTTCTTTTATTAATCTTTTGAGACCCTTAACTAGATATACTTTGTAGATGAAAAATTCATAATAAATGAGTATTATATTTCTTGGTCATGTACATTAATGTTCGTGTATGTATTAATATGATTACAATAGTTGCAAAAGATTTGTTACTTACATGAGATTGCTTTCAATTAATGAGTTGTTATGATTTACTCAAAGAGAAAGTGGTTAATGAGTTATTTAATGGATATAAGTGGATGAAATGGGAAAAAAGATTATGTTACTCAGAGGTGGATGAGAAAATAATGATAATGTGCAACTTTTGGTTTATAATATATTTTCATCAGAAATATTTTTTGGGTTCTATATAGTTGAATTTTGGTTAGTGATTAGGCTAGGCAGAAAAAAAGGAAACTTCATAAAGGATTTGAGAATATTGTAAAGCAAGGGCTTTAATTTATGAACAAGGGCATGCTTCTAAATCTAGTCAATCGGGAAAAGGCAAAAAGTTGGAGAGATGAACTTTAGCTTTTGGCTATTGGAACTTTATTAGCTTCCAAATGCTTGCTTCTGAAATGTAGTAGGTAACTAGGTACTGGCTATCTTTCCTTTCCTCTGTGTGTCTTTCAATATATTGATATTATTGTTTGAATTTTTCATTCATTATTTAGGTTTTACCTGCTGGTGATATAATAACTTGGATTTTCCTAAAAGTTTTGAGCAGATCTAAAACTCTGTAGTTATTCATCATATATATTCTAAACTTTGTTAGTGCTTGTGAGATTTGGAAACATAATTTGATGCCTTTTTTTTCAGATGTTTGGTTGTTGGCAAAGCATTTTTTATGCATCACTGTCATGAACTTTTGTTGATCAAGAACCTGGCCTGCAATAGCGGAAGTACATCCATTCCTTCGTAGTCGATTGCAGAAGTTTGGTTTAGGATTGCTTCACTGCAGCAACGCTATGAAAGTTGCTTGCTTGATACTTACATGACTTTCATGGAAGTGTAATAAAGAAATGACATGTTTGAGTGTATATTTAAAGGAACAACTGCAGAGCATGTCAGTTGTTGGTGTTGTTGTAAATGTATTTTTTGGAACTAAGAAAAATTCTTAATCACTGTTGTAAATGTGTTTTCTAGAATTAAGAAAAATTCTTGATTTCATGCTTATGTCATCCCTTGCAATTCTAGAAGAAGTAAAATTGCAATTAGTATCAAATTTTTTGCTATTTTGCTTTTTGACCACCTTTGTTTTTTTTTTAGTTTGTTTCAAATTCTGATCACGAAATCAATAAGCTAGACAAGTGGTAGATCATTGATAGTTTAAAGTATTTTCAGAGCATTTTTTGAGATTTTCGAAAAGAAAATCATATTCAATGGGCAATTTTAAACTATTTTATTGCGTGATGGACAATTCTTAAATTACTTTTTTTTTTTATCATGCAACATGTAGTTTTTGCCTCCTAGTTCTTTGAAAGATCACTATATAAGTGAATTATGTAGAATTTCCAATTTTGACATTCACTGCATGATTATTTCTCTGAGATTTATGTCCATGAATAAAATTTTTTGGATAGATAATCCACAACAATATATCAATGTATGAGTAGATTTTGCTTTCTCTTGCTAAAATTGTTTCTAATCCAAATTTTATTTTTAACAATTCCTTCCATCCACAACAACTTGTTAGTGTATGAATAGATTCAATTTTTCTAGTGAAAATTATGTCTAATCCAAACTTGATTTTTAAGGATTCCTTCCATTTTCAAAACAAAGTTTTCAAAATTTTGTGGACATTATGTAACCAATCTGTTGATATGGTTAAAGGATGCTCCAACACTAGACTGATTTTGAATATCAGCTTCTATTTGGTGCATGCTACTTCATTTGACATCACCTTTTTGATAATGTGTTACATTATGCAACAATCTTTAGTGTCTGTTGATAAATGTTTATTTTGAACACTCTTGGTATGTTTAATTATTTAGTTTTTGAATAACTTTTAGGTATTGAAGTGGATTTACCATAGGGTATAATCGACCATATGATATAATCAATAAAGGTAAAACTGGTCATTGGATAGTAAAACCAACAATCTAGGTGGTATGTTGCAAGAAAATGAATAAAAGTAAAGACAAGTTAGATTAGAATTGCATAAAGATGAAGGAGAGCATCCTAGCGATTAGAATCCCTTGTTATGTCAAGATTAGAAATTAGTTAAGATGATTATGCTTATACTTCCATAAATTGTTAAGGAATAACTTCCAAATGTATATCCTTACTTTTTTACCTATGGGCAATTAAGAGAAACCACCTTGGCTAATTTCTCCAGAAATTGCTTTTGCCAATTCCTTTAATTCCTTGAATCATTCTCTACCTATTTTCATAGAGAGAAGGTAAGAAATCAATTAAATAAGTTCAATAAGTTATTGAATGAATCCAACCAACCATTATCACCTACTTTCATGATAATAAAACTAATGTTTAAGAATTTAGATCTATTTGAAAGCAACTTTCATTGCTCAATAATTATCAAATCGTTCATGGTTGATTGCCAAACAACTATAAAGCATAAGCACAAGTTCTCAAACTAACAAAGCATAAAAAAGCACAATCATCCTCTAACTACTTCAAATCAAAATTATAATAAGTTCATCTTCACTCTAAAATATAAAAAAGCTTAACTAGACCTCATATTTAGAACATCTAAGTATGAAATAAACTTGTAACAAAATATGGCAAATAAGAACAAGAGACAAAATTTAGGAAGAAGAATTCTTATTCAATATCTTGAAACTTGAATCCTTGAATTCTTTGACAAGTTGATCTCTCAAATAAGTTTGATACAAGAGTGTTTTTACCTCCCTCTCAAAGTTCTTAAACTAACTTTGAAACTTACACTATGAAATTAGAGGTATAACTACTCCTATCTCTACTTTTACTCTACTCTAATTCTTACTACAAGATGCTATATTAAGCTCTATGATTCTACAAATGAATGAGATACAAGGGATATTTATAGATGTTTTTGGACAAGAAAATATGCTTATCTAATGGTTAAAAAGTTATTCTTCACTTTTCAAAACAAATTTAACTAGATCCAACTATTTTTCTTGCAGAAAAATTGGTCAAAAAGGTTGTGTGAAATGTGTACAACTTGCTCTTGCAAGTCGCAGCAGGTTTAACTGTTTTGCTCCATCTTCAATATTGCCCTGTTTTTAGACCAAATTCAACTAAAATTTCCTTGGTGATTGAAGCTAAATCAATTCTTAAACAAAACATGAAGGTTGTTGGTCTCTGAGTTAGCTTTTTAATACAATAAAAATCATCTTATTTGGATCTTTGTAGACTAAGAAATGACCAAAATAACCCTAACTAGTTGATGTCCTGTTTCAGCTTTCGATAGAAAATTTGTTTGACAACTCAATGAACTGGATTTCAATGTCTTTCTATGAATTGTAGATCTATGTATTAGTTTCAAAATGGATCAAGAATTACTTCAAAATGACTCAAGAATCACCTCAAAATAGCTTCCAAATACCAAGATATGTCAAAGGTGTCAAACATTTCTTGACTTGAATCAATTCATAAGCAACCAAAACCTATAAAAACAACACAAATTTGCATATTAACCCATACTTGTGCATGTTTTGGTTAAGTAACACTACTTTTATGAAATGTAACCTATAAAGGAACTCAATTCTTCCATTCTATCTTAAAATACACCAAAAACTTAAACTAAAACCTAATTAAAAATAGATAAAATAAATGCCAATCACTCCTAACATGTAATTGAATAGTTTAATGCATAATTAATTCCATGTGTTTTTGTAGGTTTTGACTCATTAAATATCAAATTGGATTAAGTGAGATACAATTGACTTATTTAAATTTGATGTAAAGATGATTTGAAATGAAGAAGTGGAATGTCAAAGTTGCACGTGAGAAAATGGAGTTAGTATTTGAAACAGGGGAGTAAAGAATTTGACCTCAGATCCGTATGGAGTGCCACAAATCCAATTCTAGTTAAACTTTTGAAATTAGAGCAAACTATCCATGGCTAGGATCCATCCTCAGATCATACTAATTTGGGTCATGGATCCTGTTGGAAAAAGGAAAAAAAAGGACGGGAGTAAACTAGATCCATAGGCTACCTCAAATGATCCATCCTTGAATCCGACCTGTGGATCCTCATTTCGGCTCACTTATAGAGCAACTTGCGAACATTCCATACTCATTTTTTGAATCTTGGTATAGACAAATTTTTGCCTGGAAACTGCACTAGGCATTATGGATACTTGAAGAAGCAACTTTGAGGATTCCAAGGAGTACTTTTTCTAGGAAAAAGGTGAAAGAAACAAAAAGAGCAATGGAATTAAAAGAATAGCAATTAGCTTAGATATGGAGATAACTAGTTTTAGTTCTTGTAGTAGTATTAGTAACCGATATTTTTTTCTCTCCTTAGAAGAAGAACTTGTGGGACGACTTAGAGAAACTCTTAATTGTACCAGCTTATTTTGGAGAATAAATTGAAGATCTTTTGGAGCTTTGTTCGTTCTTGACTAAACTTTTCCTAACTCTTACTTTAATTTAGCCTAAGCATGAACTATTGCAATGATGAATCTTTATGTTTCTTCACTTTATTTGTTATGTTGAACTAAGTACTTTATCTGGGGGGTAGAAGAAGCTAACGGTTTCTTGACCAAGAGTTGAACGTTTTTTATTCTTGTTACATCTTGTTCGTCTTGTCAATTTATTCATGTTTTAACATTTGTGATTGATTGATCAGCAATTGCAAATCATTTAGTTATTGTTAAGTAATGAAAATTGGTAACAATGATGGAAAGAAAATGAATAGAACTTAAGGAGTACGTGCACAAAAGTATAGGTTAAGCGGATTTTCTTGAGCATTTCATGTAGTAAATGAACTGGTTTTTGGTCTTCACCACAAGTGTAGGGGAGTCAAATGCTAGTAATAATGCTAGTAATAACCAATTCATCATGAGAGTGAGTTGGTTAGATTTTGAAATGAATCCCTAGTTAAACTCCAGTAATAATAAGAGTTGAATCGATTGACTTGAGTTTTGCCCAGTGGTGGAGTCTACATCCTAGAACTTTAGTACTTGATTTTTTTTCTCCATTTGTTTCTTTATAAGTTACTTAGTTTAAATATTACTTGAATTAATTATTTTTTATCGCTTTAATTGATATTTGTCTAAATAATAGAGTAATTTAAGGATCTAGTACTTGATATATGCTCCTTGTGAGATCGACCCTTATGCATCCTAAGCTATAATATCTGCTTGGATACTTGCAGCAAAACAGGTGTATTTTAGGTTTAACTTAAATGCATATTTGAAGATTGTCATTCGTTTTAATTCGAAACAGTCGAACCAATATCCTTCCTTAATATTATCTTTTGGGTACTCATAGTTTCATATTCATTTTCTAGGGATAAGTATAAATCATCCATATGCCCGGCATAGCAGACGTAGTGCATTAGGCAGTACAAACTTAATCAGCTGCATCGTATTCCAAAGAAAATAATCAACCTGACAACTTAAAAGTTATTTCCATCATGTCTTACTTTCCCTCGCACATCAAAAAGTGCTTGGGCACACAAAGCAAAATAAAATAATAAAGTGAGAAAGTCATTGCTCTACTTCTCTTGGTGGACAAGATTGTTTTTCTACCTAATAAAGTCTCTTTTACTTTTAACTATGACACCTTCAAAACTACTATCAGATTTGAAGTTGGGTGAAAATAGTCATGGATCAACTAGTCCTAGAAGATTGAAGGAAAGACTAAAGGGTCTAGAGGGGCATTGTCATTGAAACTTCATTCCATAAATTCGAGAATACCTCGAAATAGTTCTTGCACTAGTTGATGTCACCTCTTGCACATGAATGTTTCCATCATGTTTGACCTCACAACTAAATTCACCTACAGTGAAACCATTCTTAATATCAAATTTGATCAGTAGACACATACTCAACATGAAGGAAAGATTCAGCTTACCAAATAGAATTAAAGTTTGTCTTTCTGATCACTATTGATTGCAAGCTCCCAAGTGACCAGTAGTTTTACTAAAATAAACCTAATAATAGGGATAAGAACTCAGCCATCCAAGTCCCTGATATTACATCTCCATGTGTGTGATTAGAAGTGCTAATAATAAGTTAGTGAATCATAAGTTAAAACACAAGTACGAGAGAGTTAAGGAAAATAGCCTTGAACTGACGTGCACCGTTTGTTACTGACTGAATACACCACTTGACTACTACTTTCTTACCCTAATCTTCTTATTTTTATTTCATCTAATCAGCCCTAAATTAACCCCTAATCCAGCCGAAATCTTTGACCAAAGAAAAGGTGAGAAAAGAAAAAAAAAAGAAAGAATCTTGATTGCCAACATTGGCAATCAAAGAGGTGTTTGACTAAGACAATTCTTTCCTTCTTATCTTTTATTTTGGCTAAATTTCTCCCATTATTTCTTCATGTTGGCCGAGAGCAAGGAGAGAAAAAAAAGAGAGAAGAAAACTTTCATTCCAATCTTGATTTTGCCTTGTTTGAATTGAGATCACAAAAGTTAAACCGATTAAACTTGCACCAAGGGAGTTAGGAAGCTTGGAGTGGAGAGTTTCTTGGAAGAAATAATTTGGTTCTTTACTTCTCAAGAAATTTGGAGGGTTTAAGTTCATCAACTTCTTTTCTCTTCCTTATTCTTGCCAAATATGGTATAGATGCCTTAAATCTTGGAATATTATGGATGATATTCTAGTTTTGGTGGAGATTAGTGGATTTCAGCTAGGGTTTTGCCATTTTTAGCCTTGATTGATGTTGTTCAACAATAGTATGTTGGTATGGAGCTTGGATATGGAATTGTGAGGTGATTAGTAGCATGATTGTAACTTTTTAGCCTTAAAAGAGGTAATTCCAGCTTTGGTATTGGATGATTATTTACTAGAAATGAGTTACAATTGGATGGTTTTTGGCCTAGATTAAGAACTATCTTTATATTCTTACTTGTAGTGTTGGTTTAGGGCTGATTTGGAAAGAAAATGAAGCCTTGAATGGCTGAAAAATTTTGTAAACACAAGGAAAACGCTGCCCGATTTTTCTTTCATGTGATAAGTGAGTGAAACAGAAATAGGGATGTGACTTGGGTTTGATTTGGGACTTAGTTATGTAGGGATGCTTAAGTTGACCTTGTGGGTGACTTATAAGCGAAGATTTGGTTCAAACGTGTATAGTTTTCAAAGAAAAAGTAGCGACCACTTTAAACACAATTTTCTAGTTTCTTTCGCCAAGTTGCGACTTTAAACGTTTAAACGCTTCTTTATCGAAACCAAAAGAGCAAGCATGAATTTTCTAGGATTTACTAAGTAAAATGAGTACTACTTAAATGAGTTCTATTTACTTGATTTTCTTTAAGCGAAACTTCCATATTTTGAAATCCTATTTAATTGCAAATTGGTAAACGGTATGTTATCGCAGATTTGGACTCCAACCAGGGAGTTGAACCTGAGCTTGGTTTTGGAAAGAAATAACTCATTGGTGAGTGTTTCCAAATGTATGTTTGAACTTATTATTTGAATGAATATATCACTTTGTTTGATAGGACAATGGTGTAGTTTATCGCACTTGTCCTAATGTGACTTATTACTGTGTATTGGTTACAAATGGTTTGATATATATACATGTGCATGACTTGAATACTGTCGAGGATCCTAACTCTATTGGTTAGTCAGTCGAATTAAGCCGGTAAGGATTTGGTCGAGCAGACTGGCGAATCATAGGTACTATTTTTTTATTATCGTTTATTGTTATTGTGTAATCCTTTGGATATGGTCCATTGGATTCAGTATACTCGAATATTACCACTATTGTTTATTTTGGAGTTCGAGCCCGATAGGGGATTGATTGGTGGATGGAGATTGGAGTAAAAGTGGTGATCTACTGGACTGGTTACTCTACTTGAAAGTTGATGGAGTGTCAACTATTACCTAGTGAAACTATGGCGGAATTAACTCACAAGATTTACCGTATCCTTTTACTTGGAAATGTTGGATATCTAATGATTGGTTATTTGAAGTGTTATTGTTTATTTTTATGAACTTTTGTGCTCGTTACTTTGATATTCCAAGTTTTTACAATGGTCAATTTGCTACTTGGGTTTGCATGATGTTTGGAACCTCACTGAATTTTGACTCACCCTATTAGTTTTGTTTTTCTTACAGGGGAATACGAGCGCGAGCGTGAGGCTGGTACAGGGTAGTGTCGTCTAGTTTTTGAATTTTTGTGATTGTACTCGCGCTAGTACTTGATTAGGATTGGAAGTTAGTTGGAACTTGACTCTTTTGGTATATTTGGAAATGTATGAATGTTTGAGAAAGAAATGAGTATAAATGTACATTCTAAACTTGGGAACTGTTGTTCCCTTTACTTTTGAAGCTGTAACTTATTTCCTTGAAGTGAGTGAGTGAGTCTTAATGAGAGTTGAGCAGGCAGTCCACTAAACTCTAGGGTACACTCTAGGGAGAGATGGGGTGGTCACAGTAAGCACTTTGTACCATTTATTTCTTGTGATTTCACAATTGTATTATTCATCAATATTCTATAGCAGTTGTTCAACTAGCATGTTCATGTTGGATTTGACTATCTCTTCATACCTATTAGCATCCTAATTTGATGCATGTTTTTGTTTCTCTAAGTGTGGCTGCAATTAGTATATACATGATTCATTGTTTTCAAAATAGAGTCCTCTATACCTAAAGTAAGAACTTGGGAAGTATACTAAACAACTTGCATGGAGCTACACATTTAGCTCTTATTCTAGTCTTCACAAGTATACAAATATACAGATTTTCCACTCATAATTGCATAATTTCTGAGAGCATCCCTAAACTCTTTTTTTGTTCCAAATTTCTACCCAACAGAAAAATAGGGATTTCTTCCATTCCTTACATTGAAGTTGGTATATCTCACTAGAATATTTTTAATATATGCATTTTTGAATCAATATCACTGTTGAGTTCCACATCAACATGATCATCCAACAATGGGTTGTTGTGATCAGTTCTACATGCTGCACCTTCAGTTATTGCACCAGTAGTCTATGAAGCATGAGATTTCCTACTTTTTTCTTCTCCAATTTTTAGAGATGCAATTATATCCCTGTTTTGTCTATTTCCAGATGCTAGTATATCAGTTTGTAGTTCAAATTCTTCATTCTGACTTGTTGGAATTGGATCATTATCAACTTATCTCTATACTTTTGGCTCACAGTAATGTTCACACATATACTTATCTCTATAGTACTCGTTGTAATTAAATTCCCTTCTATCATCGTTGAATCATCTTCTATTGGAATATAAAACTCATCTCTAATAGGTTCATTTATATCACTAGTACCTACCTTATGAGTTTTGTTAGCTTGGTCACCTCCTCTAGTGGCTTCCTAATGTGAATCTACCTGTTCAATAGCATGGTCATGCTTCTACTGTAAAGCATCAATAAGTTTACCAAATACTCTAGAACTGCAAGCATTCTTTTTATTAGCTCCCTTCTTTGATGGCACAAGGTGCTACTAGTTATTGTGTAAGTATTTCACCATCATCTTCAATCTCCTCTTTTATAACTGCAGTTTTCTTCTTTGAGAATTCCTTCACTTGTTTTCTTCTTTTACAACTTATATATTCCTCCGGTATCATATGATCATAATAGATTTTATCAACTTGTACTCATACATCCATCTACAGAATTCTCTAATATGTTCATCAGTTTTAATTTCTATTAGTCCATGATTCAAATCACCTCTAAGGTCAATATAATAATACAACATGGTACCATGTGCCTCTACACTTTTTCAACCATGTGGTTTATTTCATGAATCGACATAAAATCAGTATGGCAAAGGTCGAAGTAATCTATCTCTCCACCCATATAACTCTTATATTTTTTTCTCTCAGTTTTACCCCATGACGAAGTTCAATTGAAAATGTACCTTTATCAGGAACTGCAACAATAGAAAAGACAACAACCATTCTCATTAATCACTATTTTTCATTATTTATATGTTTTTTCTTTCAAGAATACATAAATAGCAATTGTCAATCAGCCATAATTAGACAATAGCCAACAATTATAAACTTCTAAATGAATTATTAGAAAAGGCATTATTGTAGGACTCTTTACAACCCATTATGATGACAAAAAAGGGATTTTTTTTTAATTCTCATGTCCTTTCTAGTGAACCAGATCACACCAAAAAAACCCTAAACCCAATAAATATAGTGGCTAAATACTTCACAGTTTTTTAATTTATACTCATAATACATACAACATGATTCATGACATGTTTACCAAATCTAAAGGGGTAGGTTGTATGATATCTTATGGTATAGGTATGCAAATCAATGAACTTTTCCAACTGCCTTTTTACCAAGTGCATCATGATCAATAACCCATCCTTCACTAATGATCTTTGTCTTCAATCATTCACTTGAATCTCCTTATTGATTAGTTTGATTTTAGTGGAGAAATAGAGAAATTTTCTCCTTGACCGTTTGAAATTGAGAAAATTTGGTTAAGTTTGTGAACTGAAAGACCCGCTATCGTCCCTTCTGTAGCACACATAAAATGTTTAGCCAATTTTGCCTTGAAACCTTGCTCGTACATATTATGTGACCTCATTTTAACTAGTTAGAATGATCTTAAATATTATAAATGCTTATAATATGAATGGTTAACTGCAGTGAAAAACATAGAATACATAATTCAACTAAAGTAACTAACAGACTTACATGTGGTTGGGAAAAAAAGGCTGGAGAAAATAACAAATTCAACTCTTGGAGTATGAGCTGAGCAAGGGTCCACTGCACCAGCTACAAGCCCAGTACCTTGGACAAACGAAACGAAGTCATATTAACAAACATCTAACATGCATCCTATAGCATATGAATGTTGTCCAATTCAATGGTATTCTCCTCTTTCTATGGCTATCATCAGCAGCAACAGCAAGCTAATCAAGCCCGATTTTATTAGGTAAAAGCAAATCAACTAAAGGCAAATTAATATTAATACCATATTTATTAATGAAATATGATTAACAAACCATATTTATTAATGATTTTGAGAATAAAATTAATACCATATTTATTACCTAAAGGCAAATTAACAAACATCTTAGCATATGATCACAAAAATCAATTAACAAACATCTTAGCAAAAATCCTACAAAAATCATGTTTCCATATGAAAACTTATGATGGAAATACTTGTTTAAATCCTATCTCTTCATACAAAACAAATAGAAAATAAAACCAAAACAAACAAAATTCAAGATATGTTACTAAATTCTTACAATTGAAGATGAACATGTCTTTTTAAAAAAGAAAAATGTGTATTGAAGGAAGATGTACCTGATAATCAAGAGGAGTGGAAACACAAATTCGATAATTTAATGTGCCAGCCGCTTGCACTAGAAATACCTAACCATGAATTTGATGCTTGAAATCATATAAAAGATATTGTAGGCATAAAAAATAAGAATTGATAAGGATATAAAGAGGTATTGATAAGAATATTAAAAGTAGTTTTATCTCAATTTAAGTTGCTTAAAGTACGTAACTTTGGGTAGGAAATAATAATTGATAAGAATATAAAGAGATATTGATAAGAATATAAAAAGATGATAATAAAAAATAATTTTACTAAAGGCATGCATACTAAAGAAATTATACAAGTCATAACTTGTTGTTATACCTTCAAGTTCACAAACAAAAAGAGGAGCAAGTGGGCGCAAATATATTATTATGATAGAATGATAATCGGTCGCAAATATAGGATAGAATGCTAAGGACGGTTATAAGGACAGTTTTATAAGTCATACTTGGATGATAAGGACGGTTTTATATTTGAAATTAAATTTAGATAGATATTGATAATTGATTACATGCTTATGAAAGGAGAGAGATAAACTCCATATAGAGCGTAGGTTATTTTTTTTAACAAAAAGTGAATATCATGGAATAAATTAACAAAAGCAAAATAAGAGAGAGATGGAAGAGTGTATGTTATTTTATAAAGCGTGTTGAAATTATTTGTTGTGTCATTAAGTCACGTAGGAAAGAGAAAATATAAAACGATAAGAATGAGAATACAACTTTATTAGATATATATATATATATATATATATATATATATATATATATATATATATATATATATGATTTATTAGTTCGGTGATATTTTTGGCTAAAAAATTAGTTTAGTGACTAAAAGTGATACAACTCAATAGTTGAGTGATGTTTTGCGCAATTTCCTCAAATTTCCATCACAGAGTCAGAAACTTCACTTCACGGGCTCTCTTTACATTCTCAATTCATAGTCACCTGCCATTACTGTACCGAGACTCTTTTACCCCAAGGCGTGAAATTCTGCTCCTGTTCTTGAAGCGAAGCCAAGCCGGCCAAAATGAACGCCCCAGATCGTTACGAGCGTTTCGTGGTTCCCGAAGGCGTGAAAAAGTACACTGCACTGATATTCTCTTTCTCTCCTTCTTCTAAGCATCATATTTATTTTTTTTGAAAAATTTTATAGGGTCTCGTACGAGAGGGATACGAAGATTATCAATGCAGCTTCGTTCACTGTTGAGAGAGAGGACCACACCATCGGCAACATTCTCCGCATGCAAGTCCCAATTTCGTTGAATTTTTTTGAGCATTTGTCATTTCAGGGGGTTTTGTTTTTGTGCGTTAACCCTTGTCTTAAAATTACTAAATTGTTGAAATTGTATGGTTGATAAGCAATTCTCCGAGTATTTGTGTGTTTGGGGCTTTTGAGTTAAACCCTAATGTGAAAAACCCCACGTTTTTGTTTCCGATTATTTTGAAGAATTAAAGTAATTGTATATTGAGGAAATTTGTCAAATGGGCGTGTTCGGCATCTTATGGCATCAAAAGTAGTAATTTGACATTTTCTGTTATTAAGTGAAATTTGTTCGGATTATTTCTTATGGTCGGATTATTAAGTTACATAACTGTAAGAACAATTTTTTTACCAAAGCAATGCAAATGTCTGATGTAATAATTAGTGGGGAATGGTGTGCTCATTTTGCTAATTGTTCCTTGTATGTTTCACTTTTTTAACTTACGCCATAAGTTTATGCGTGTACCTACATTTGGCATCATACACCGATCCTTGATATGAGGAATTCTTGGTTGTCCGTTGTATTAGTCTTTCCACTTACTCTAATATTTTTTATCTCTACCTTGCAAATATGTCATCTTCTCTCCTGTCTCTTCTCTTTGGTTAATATTCAGAAGCTATTTGGGATTATGATTATCTATACAGTCTTTAATATTCCTTACTGGGCAAAATGTCTCAAGGAAGAAGGTGTTTAGCTGGTGGTCATGTGGTATAGCGAGTGTCTATCTCCTGACTTTAATATATTTCTCTGATTTGAATTTTGTCTCTTTTTATTTTTGTCCGGCTGGTAATGATTGTCTCATCACAGGGTAGCTTATAAATTGGATTGATTGGTAAAATTAGAGCCATTTGTTCTTTTTATGATTGAATTCCGACCTTGTTTCTCTTGTTATGTGCAAATGCCTTTCAGTAGGTTATGTGCAATTGTAAAAAACACAAATAATCTTCCAACTGCTTTCATGTCGATTGACCTGGATGTCTTCAACAATGTCTTTTTTTTTTTGGGAAGATTGATACATACTAAATTACATGGAATATCTAATTTTTTAAGGTTTTAGTTCCATTATTTTCCTCTGGAATGCAAGTTATTCATGGCTTAACTTGTTCAGTTCCTTGTTTATGTGCTGACTTTTTAAGTGGTAGACAAGTCATCTGATAAATGTAAGACTAGTTGGTAAACCCTATCAAATATGTTGGCACTATGTCCGGGTTTATTACTATGTTGTGGGGGGAGAAAGACCCTTCTGCTTCCTGGTGTGGTTGGTCTGGCAACTTCTTTTGTTATGGTCTTTAAGCTAGATGCAAGTATGGTCTCTATGAATATTTAAGTTATGCTTATGAATGGTTTATAAAGATTTACTCTCATGAATACATTAGAGGTTTCTATGCAAAGTTGCAAAGAGAATCTGTTATTTGAGCAATTTTGGCAAAATGATGGAAATCAAATAAAGGAAAGAGGCATGGGTTTGATAGATGATGTCTTTCTCTAAGAGAGTTGCTTGCCAATGTAGAGATCGAGGACGCTAGAGTAACTAAAATAACAAACAACAAAGGATTCCTAATTATTGTTTTAACAATGTATGATACATTTCTCATTAATGTTTCTGATTGAATAAACATACAGGCAACTGCATAGGGACCCTGATGTCCTTTTTGCTGGCTACAAGCTTCCACACCCCCTTCAGTACAAAATCATAGTCAGGGTTAGTGTTTTTTTCATGTTTTAGATGCATTTTCTTATTCGTCTGTGTGGTGTTGCTTATCTATTTTGGCTGTAAGTTGCCTGAAGCACTGAAACTGGGATGTGTAATAAGATTGCTTTTTTTTTCTTGGTGCACAAATAAAACTGATTAGCTTTGCTTTTATTTTGGATTAAGGGTATGTTCAAGTATTGACATGGGATATGTATGAATGAACGTGATTATCTTTTATTATCAGTCTTGGTCCTGGCTGGGGCATCTCTTATTCTTTTCTTTTAACAGTATACTACTGATTGTCTATGGTAATATTGCTGATTGGGTTAAAAATCATGTTGTAGATGTATATGCAAGTAGATTATAAATAGTATAGTATGGATGAGCAGAAAGCAAGCTTTCGATAGGAAAATAATTGCATCATGCTTAGGCTAGGTTGAGAGCTTCGTTTTTGTCATGAATACTCTCTCTCTCTCTCTCTCTCTCTCTCTCTCTCTCTCTCGTGGTAGTGGATAGTGTCTGCTTGGATAAATCGTAAGCAAATGTAGATGGCAACAACTTAGTAAAGAAGGTCCTGGGAGCAGGAGATATTGTTTTGCCATTTGAAGTCAATTACCCAGCCTGAGATAGAATTGAGGATGGAGGATTACCAACAATTGAACACCAAACTCCATAGGACACTGAATTTTGAAAGTATTCATGATTCTTGAGACTTTCCAGATACTTTGATAAAAAAAAAATTGTGCTAGAACTTTTAAACTAACATTTATCTTGGAACTGGTTCCTGTACAACTTATCTTATCCTCAGTGACCGTAGTCCTTTCATTCTCCTTTGTATCTCTTTACTGATGTGAGTTGTCATTGTTATTTTTTAGACCTTGCGCCATTAAAGAAGAGGTTTATGTAACTAAGAAAGTGCTTGTTTGAAAACTTTTTTGTTTGTCTTTAGTACTTTTGCAAAGGTCACTTAAAAAATGTCTCAGGTCTCGTTTGATAAAACTAAAGTCTGAAATCCGAAAATTAAGTGTTGAAAGTATTAAATTGATGAATTCGAAGTTAATACCTATGTGATAACTAACTGAATTCAAGTGCTGAACTGAAATATCACACAAGTTTGATTATTTCATCTTTAAATAAATTTACTTTTACTTGTGTATTAGAAAGAAAGTAAAGAGTGTGTGTAAGAGAGAGAAAATAATGAAACAATTGAGAAGTGGTGTATGAGAGAGAGAGAGAGAGAGAGAGAGAGAGAGAGAGTGCATGTGTGTGTGCATGTGCATATGTGCTAAGAGAAAGAGAGGAAAGTGAACTGTTTTGAGAGCACATGTGAAAGTGTGTTTTGTGTGAGAGGGATAATGTGTGGTCCATTCAGTAAATTCAATGAAAAATTTTCACTTAAAATTTTGAACACAGATAAAAAAGCAGTGCTTAATGTATTAAGTGGCAAGGCGTATCTGTTATCAAACATGCTTTATTTAAAAAGTTCTAAAGGAATTAATTTTAAGCATTAATTAGAGTTATGAAACAGACCCTCAACCTATTGTGCATTGGGGTTGTAAACATTGGATGTTTCAAAGCTGTGGTTATTGTTCTAACCTTCGGTCAAGTTGGATTGTTGCTTACAGCTCATTCACTCTGGTTTTCATTTGATATTGATTCAATCTGGTATTCCCTAATAATTCCGCAATCTTCTTTAAATATAAAGTGTATTCTCCATTTTCTGTGATTTTGGTACCTTCTATGGTCTTTTTGTCATAGGAAAACTTTGAGCGTGCAAGCTCTTGGGATCCAGCGATTTTCAGTGATGTGCTTTATTCCTACTTTTCCATTCTGAGGCATCAGAAAGTTTTATGTTGTTCAACTGCAATTAACTTTCCATGGCATTTTCCTTACTACTTATGGTCCTGCGGGGACTTAAAATGAAACACATCTTAAAATGTCTTCTTTAAGCAGCTTAGTTCTTTAAGTTGAGCCCTTTGGTGAAATGTTTTGCAGATTCACACAACCAGTCAATCTTCACCAATGCAAGCGTATAACCAGGCTGTTAATGATCTAGACAAGGAGCTTGATCATCTGAAGAGTGCATTTGAGGTATGTTGTCTTGCTTACTTGGCTTTTGTAATCATCATTCAATTAATTTCTCCAGATAATTGCTTTGCTACAATTAAACTTTTTGGTTGGACTTTACCTATACATCTAGGAAAAAGCTCTGTTGTTCAGTAGTCCTGTTATTTTGATGTTATTAACAAAGGAATAATCCCGAACTCTGTTGGAGACTAGTCAAGTCATGCCAATGTTTTAGTGTTCAATTGCTTGCAAATTACTGGCCCTAAGTTCCACTATGGTATGAGGTGCAAATACTATAGGAGTTCCAACTCGGGGGCACAAAAGCTATTGTTAAATCTCAACTCAAGGGGAGTTTGAGCTGGAGCTGTTTGATTACTGATGTGTACCAGGATATGAAATTATGAATCCAATTTTCCTAAGAATGTAAATATCAGATTAGTAATGCATATCAAAATGTTTTGCAACTAGTAGAAATGGGTTAAAAAAAGTTTTGCAAGACCAAATGAGAGCAAGGGAACATTTGGCACATTTGGTTGACAGCCGGCAGAACTTCGCATCATTAGAATGTCTGATACTGTGTATTTACATATATCTTTGTATTTAATAGCATCGGGTTTTGAATCTTGCGAAGTTTAATTAATCGAAATATGTTCATTGAATTGAAGCGTATCAAGTACCCTTTATGGATATGATTATTTGAATCTTGCTAAGTTTTAATTGATCAAAATATGATCATTGAATTGAAGTGTAACAAGTGCTCTTTACAGATATGATTATCTGAGTCTTGCCATGTTTTAATTGATCAAAATAGGATCATTGAATGGAAGCGTATAAAGTACTCTTTACAGATATGATTATTTGAATCTTGCTAAGTTTTAATTGATCAAAATATGATCATCGAATTGAAGCATATCAAGTACTCTTTAGAGATATGATTATTTGAATGGAATGTCTTTAAATTGTAGTCAAAGTAGCATATGATGCTGTCAAGACTCTTGTCATTATCATCTGTCATACTTGTCATATGATTTGATTGGTTAAAAAAAAGAGGTATAATAATTGCTTCCTTAATTTATGAATCTACAACAGACTGCTTACTGGAAAGCAGAACATGATTTGAATATGATTTAGAGAAACAAAATTAAAAGATTGGTTGAAGGAAACTGATAGAAAGAGTTATAGAGGAAATGTTACTGAGCAATGAAGTTAGGTAGATGATGCTGAAGTTGCCTAAAAGCTCCTTTGCTATGATATGTTTGCAAGCATTAATGAGCTCAGCTTGTGTTTGTTGAAACTGGCTTGTCTAATGAGGACCACTGTCCTACCTTGGATCTGGTTGAACAAGTGTCATGCCATGTTTATTGATCCGATTAGTCGGCCATTAACTACTAAATTTAAAAATTGCTCTAGAGTCAAGTTCATGAATGTGAATTTTTTCTTTTTCTTTTTTTTGGCAGGGGGTTTGGGGGTTGGGGGGGGGGGGTATCGGGGACACTATGGATTGGTACTCTAACAATTATCAAATAATTGAAAGTCAAATGAACAACTTTAGTTTCTCATTTGAAAAATTTATTGGATTCTGTTGGGGTTTTATTTTTTTTTGGGGGGGGGGGGGGCTGTGGGGGGTTTGGCCTGCTCACCCACTTAATTACTGCAAAACAGAGTAGCGCTATCGAGTAAATAATGTAAATTTATTTTGTTTCCATGGTTTCTCCCCCTTTTTGGTGGTTAGTTTGTGCATGCATTGATTATTCAAGTACTCGTGGTCTGAAATGAGAGAATGCTTTGGCTAATTAGTTATGAGACTGTGTAGTCGAATTGTCTTTTGGGTGTTCCAGAAGTTAGTTCTTTTGCTTTTAGTTTCCCCCAGCCTCAGCTTTGTAATGTTAGCTCAGTTCTTTGAGTTGCATAATTACAACAAAGTTTCACTTCCAAAAAAGGAAAGAATATGGTTTTGACTACAGTGGAAGGACCATCTTCCACTCAGTTGACCTGTCATGAGCATGCAATCAGACTGCATTTTGTTCCCCTTCCATAAAATAGCATATTGAGTTGTTTGTCTTTGCAAGTCTGGTCTGTTTAAGCCTTGAGGATTTTATCGTCTAGCCTTACATTTTCCAGATTATTATAATGCAAATCAGAGTTTCTGAACGTCGCTTACAATCTGGATACCTGCATCAATGGGTCAAATTTGAGTAATTTTATATGCCCTGGGACCCAAGTAATTTTTTGCTTTGTGTTCACCATGAGTACATAGGTCTTCGACCTGTCTATATGGAGTTAGTAGTTTATTATACTGCTCTCGTATTTTTGTCTTGTGTTTAGAAGTATTTGTATCCGGATTACTTTCTCACTGATGGGGGATTTAATATGATTTTTAGTAAGATCTTGGTCTTGTTCTCACTTAATTTAAAATTCTGTGTACAGGCTGAGCTGGCAAAGCACTCGAGGGAGTACTAAACCGTTGTTGATATGCTGAGGGCATCTCCAACAAATGCCGTGGATATGTATCTAATTATCTGTGATGATATACAAATGCTGTATTTATTAACAAAACTTGAGAAAAAGCCTCATGTAACAATACTGATTCTGGTTCACCAATGCATGGATCCTGTAGAAAACTATCTGCTTTTTGTTGGTTTATTTGATTTACGTAGGCCACTGTTGGTTGTTAACCTCAAGGAGTAGTTTAGTTGGCAACGCTTTCATTTTCTTTGCCGCACATTTTGTTAGTTTACCTTTGAACTTGCTGTGATACTTGAGATCATTTCAGACGCTTTCTATTGAGCTTTCGTTATAGCCGTTGATAGTTCCCTTTAGGTTTGGATGCTGTTACTTAGCTACCCTATTTTTACTGTTTGTATGTGTGGTAGGTATAGCGCCTAAGGGAGTAATATAATGAACTGCTAAAGTTTGATATAGGCGAGAGAAAAAGGAAGGGAAAATGAAAAATTTTACGTTAACCTCTAAATTTTCTAGATTCTAAATTTTTAGCCCCCAATATTTTTTTTCAACTCAAAACGCTCTTTATCTTAGATAGGGGTATAAATGGAACTAGTCAATCTGAACATTTTAGTGTTTAAGATTGTTTGATTATGTTAACGAGTTTAAAATTTTGTTTTAGTTTGACTTGTTTATTTGACGAATCGAGTTTCAAGGAGTTTTTTATCGAGTTTGAATATTATCGAACGCAAAACGCTGTTAAAATTTGATTTTGATTAGTTGATGAGCCAAGTTTGATCTTTCTACTGTAATCTTAGATGCTCATTAGAATCCAATTAATTATAAACTACTCACACTTAGATGGTCCAGGGTATCGTAAAAATAGTAGTATTTTTCATATTGTTGCTTACCACGTACATTTGAGAGTCATAGAAACTTAGATGCAACGTATAAGGGCAGGCAGTTATTTGCTGTGTTGTTTAACGAATATATTTTCTTGCACTGTCTTTTTCCTCATGTGGTGAATATTGGTTGCGTTTCCCTTTTATTTGCTTTAGTCATAGTAAGTATTGGTGTGTCTTCATACACAAACCAATTATCTTGACAGTTGGCACTCAAATTATTTTTTGGAAGTTTTTCTTAGAAATCAATCAATCATATGTTATATTCTTCTCGCTCTTACATTCCAAAGATAGAAAACATAAAAAGAAGTATCCAAATTGCCAGTCTTTTTTGTTCCTTTTTTATGGGGCAGATTGCCAGTATGTTGCTCGAATTGACATCTAGGTTGGTAAGAGTGAAAATTTGAGCGGTGGATACAGAAGTTTAACACATTAACTGAATGCGAGCTCCTTCGGCTAGCCAGAATAATCTGCGCCCTACAAAGAGTTGGAAATTGGACTCTCATTTTTCACTGTCATCAACTCTTTTCTTGATGATGTTTTCCTCTGTCTTCACTTTGCAGCAACATAAACTTGGTTTGTATCCCTCTAGCATGTTCTCCGCCTCCTCCAATTGCAAACCTTTGGTTTCGGGTATGAGGAAGAAAATGGCCACAAGTCCAAGAAAGGAGACCACAGCAAACAGAAGGAAAGGTGCCCCCGGAACCAAGTGCTTCTGTCAATGTCAAGAACGTCTCACTCACTAGCAGATCAGAAACCCGATTAGAAAGTGCTGCAATTCCACCCCCTGTGCCTCTGTATCTTAATGGGTATATCTCAGAGTTGACAATCCAAGGTGCAGTCCCCACTACCCATCCCAGGAGTGTAAAATATAGGGCAAAAAATTGCAGTGATCCTTGAACTTTCAACTTTGTGTACTTTTAATTTTCCAACTAATAAGTGTGTAAATGTAGTCCTTCAATTAATAAAAATATGTAGTCATAGTCCTTCGGTCTAATTTGGCTGTTAAGATGAATGGGATGATACAAAAATGATACAAAAAATAATAGCATAATTTCAAAAACCTCCCTTGAGGTTTTTAACAATTTCATTTAGCTCTCTTGAGATTTTAAAAATTATACATACCTCCCTTATCATTTAAAATGACTATACTACCTTTAAATATTTTAATAAAATTTCCTTGTTTGATATGTTTATACTTAGAACGACTTTTAAAATTACTTTTTCATTCTTTTTCCCTCTTATTCCTTTTTTTTTTAATTTTTTGCCAATAAAACTGTAGAATTACCACTATTATCTCTAGTTTCTATTGTAGCCAAATGTCTAACTAGTGATTTTTTTGATGTGTTAACTTTATATGCAATCCAATATTTTTGTTGATCTTTATTTCTATTTTTGGTATTAAAATTAAGAATAAATCA
This sequence comes from Coffea arabica, assembly GCF_036785885.1. Classification (NCBI taxonomy): domain Eukaryota; kingdom Viridiplantae; phylum Streptophyta; class Magnoliopsida; order Gentianales; family Rubiaceae; genus Coffea; species Coffea arabica. The sequence goes on from NC_092314.1 coordinate 35,173,203, forward strand.
AAAGGAAATAGCCCAAAATCACTATTAAATTATGATAATCCAACTAATTGAAAAATTCATAAACTCTAAATGATTATTTCAACATTTTCTTTTTATCTTATAAATTTAAATTCATAATAAAATACCATCAAAAGTATCCTATCATAGTGATAAAATTATTATTATAGTTGTTTATCAAATAGTAGGTATGAACATGAAAAATTTGGCACATTTTTATTATAATTATACTAGATAATTTTATAATTGTACAGGAAAGTAAATTAAAACTCATTACACAAGGGTATTTTTGGGTATTCATTTAAAAATTTGACCAAATCAATATTATTTTAAGGTTTTGTTACTAAAACTATCAAATCAAGAGAAGTAATTGTAATTTTCCAAACCTTAGGGGAGTTCAGTGAAATTGCTAGAAACCTCTAGGAAAGTTTTGTAATTATCCCAAAAATAAATGTCATGTGAGCAATCTGTGATGTGCTTCCGTTCATCTTAACAGCCAAATTGGATGGAAGGACTACAACTATACATTTTTATTAATGGGAGAACTACGTTTACACACTTATTAGTTGAAGGACTAATAGTGCCCTAAAATAAAATGTGCAATCCTAGGAGTAGAACTGCAAAATATCCGAGTTTGCTCGAACGAGCCTTCAGTGTGCCATGCTCGACGTTCTGCAGGGCATGCACCTTTCATTGCATCACCTGCCACCAAGCATGCTTTCGGATGAAGCTAATCGATAACTAGGAATCAAAGGAAACAGTCAAATGCTGTGATGCATATATACTCAGTTCTGTGGATTGAAGACAATGGTAGGAGTAGGACTTGCATCGACATCAGGGCTTAATTATAGGTCTATTGCATTTTTATGAGCAGTTGGTAACTTGGTATTAGTATACCACTAGTCCTCAGTGCTTCTAATAATGAAACAGAACAAAAAACAAGCTTATGTACCTAAGTGATAAAATTTAAGAGCAACTTACTCGGCTAGCTCCATTTGCACAAAATGCACAATCAGAAGATGCCCTCAAGCATGTCATGCAATTCCAAGGCGATGGATTTGAGACTTTCGTGAAGCTGGGACAGGTATCATTGACACCAAATTGACTGATTCAGAGTGATCGACGAGTGGGGAATGAGATGAAGCTTGTGAAAATAGGTCGGATAAGACCACTAGGCAAGCTATGATCCCAAACATAGAGACTATCATCAATCTCCTCCTTCCAAATTTGTCAACAAAAGGGCACCGAAGCAACTTGTGATGAGAGAAAGTGCCATAGCTGTCGAATTCAAAGCAAATCCAGCAAGTTGAACTATGGTAGGGGCCGTAGGGCTGTAGTACATCACGACAAATTGCTGAGCTACTTGGAATAGTGATGCCAGCATACAGTCCCCTACGCACCAAAACATTACCCCACGTACCCTCAAGCTTTGAGAATGTGTCATCACCTATGGACTCTTGTTCAGCTATTTCAGCTTCAATGGAGCATTCCAGAGCCTTCATTTCTGCCTCAACTTCCTCGCCAGGATAAATCTTTGCCAAGATTGACCTTGCTTCCTCTTTCTTGTTGTAATCAAACATTTAATCCAGCAATCCACAATCACATTATATACGTGACATTAGACCGAGTTTTACTATTTGTGTAGTCACACTACAACGTGGAGTATTATAAATCATCAGTAGATAGAGTTTTTTTTAATCTATTTACCTTCCCATAAAGCCATCTAGGTCTAATGGTTTATAAATCGTCAAAAATTGTTAGCCTCGAAACCTCTGCGACTAAGGATTTGAAGCTAATTGTAGTGTGTCTTTTGGATTGTTTACTTAGCTATACACAAAAATGAAAGGAAAAAAGAAAAGAAAAGAACAAAAAAAAAAAGGAATTAATTCATCTAGATTGTTCACACTAAGAGCCAAAGTCTGAAAACACTTCGAGTTATTATTGCTAAGAGAATTAAGATTGATGAATGAGGTTGTCAGAAGTAAGGTCAAATAGTGTCCGAACAAGGTCCAAGTACTAGATTCCAGGATAAATTCTATACCTATTTCACACACACACACTCTCTCTCTCTCTCTACCAGTATCCACTCTTGAATGTGAAGTTAGGGTTGTAATAAAGAAATGGAACATCAACTCTTGTTTTCATGTTTTCACTTTTAGACAATTTAGCTTGGTACCAAAAACATGATTTTTCATAATGATCCTCCAATTAGTTGTGCGATAAAGAAAGGTTAATTCTAGGTGGATTTCCAGCAAAATAGACCATGAATTCTTGAGTGCAACCTGTTTAATTACTCGTGCAGCAGGCTACTAGAGGTATATAATTGCGTGCAGTTGCTTATTGGAATAGGAGTTTGAGTTCTATCTGTTGTACACTGTCACCTATGCAATGTGCAGTCGTCTACTTGATACATATTTATTACATAAAATCTATATTTGTCTTGTCATCAAATATTTACATTATTGATTTGATTAGAGAAATTTTGTAATTTAATTGGCAAAATTGCTGAGTGGTTTAGAATAGACCAATTCACGGGCAACAATTTACAAAAATTTACATAATTGCTAAGTAGTTAAGCAATCTTTTTTAAAGGCTTTGCATAAATAAAATTTACTTTGAGACGTAACATGAAAGACTTTTAATTTTGGTAATATTAAGAGGTTAATGTATGTCTGTTTGGACGGTCTTTTTTTTTTTAAAAAAAAAAAGTTTATTAGTTCAAAAATTTTATTTAAAACAGCATCTATAGTAACACTCTAAAACCATCCAGAAATTAAAAAAAATATTTAAAAAGTACATCAAATAATGTACTGGGTGACAGAAGTAGGTATTGGTGGGAGGTTGGGAGGCTAACAATGGTGGGTGATTAGTGTCTATTTAAAAAGAAAGTTTATTTAAAACACCATCTTTCTAAAACACCCGCAAATTTTAAAAACAAATATTTAGAAAGTATCAAATAGTGCATTGGTGGAAATAGTGGGTATCGACGGCAGGTTTGGAGGCTACCAATTGTGAGTGATTAGTGGTGGTGCAAGAAGAAGTGGTATGTATTGGATACATTCCAACAATGAGTTGAGAGGTTGCCCATGGTAGGCGGCAAGCGGCGAGGAAGGGATATTTTGGATAAACACCAACATTTAAAATAGTTAATAGTAAATACAAATCCTATTTGTTATTAAAACACTCAATTTACAGTGTCCACTTTCAGATTTATTATCCCTAACATTTAGATGTTTTTGTGGTTTTATTTAAAATTTCCAAATATTTTATTCGTGAGAAGCAATTATTATTGGTCCAATAGAAATCACCAGCACCTGTTGCATAATAAGTGCAACTTTGTCATCTTTGTGACTGGCTCACAATAGTTGTAGGCAATTGATGGTCGCATACACAAAAATGAAAATCCCATACACACTTTTTTCCCCTCCCCCCACCCCAATTCCCTTGGCAAATTTCTCGGAATAATATTGATATATGAAAAAATCTCAAATGTAGTATTTTGTTGGATTTGTGTCTAAAATAAGGGTCACCACACCTAAGAAAATTGGCTCACAAAAAATCCGATTTATTTTTGAATTTTTTTTCAACAGTTTAAGAATTTTTTAAGTTAAGATTTTGGATTGAATATTTTAATTTAGCCACAAATCTAATATGAGGTGAAAGCTGTGGACGGTGGATAGGGGTAGACACGTGGATGGTAGATGGGGGGCCACGTTATCATTCATTCGAAGAATGGACGATTGATATTTACTCAACTCAATACAATGAACGGCTATAATTTAAAGTGCATCAATCAATGATTTAAAGTGCATCAATGATTGATGCATTGCGTAGCACTTGATCAAAAACAGAACGCGTTCCACAGGCCACTTTTGCAAAGTGGCGCCTACATGAATGAATAGGGCAGAAAAAGAACTAGGTAGACAATACCACTGCTGCAATTTTGAATTCAACATTCAAAATTGAAATTCTAAATTATCCCGTCTGGGATGCGATTGCTGATACGTGTCCCTGGTTTGATTGGCAAGAATTGAAACATGTGTCATGAGAAGAGTCGGATAAATGCAACTGAAATCGGAGACTTTCAGCCTTTCTTGCACAACATGCTCATTTTCTAGAAGATCGGTCGATACGCTGTGTTTTGAAGGTCTATAAGTTAATTCGCAGGTGCAGCATCAGAAGAAATGGCAAATATGAGGGACATGACTGGATTCTTCAGGGTCGCGAGGCACAGCGGCATGGAACATGTCGTGCTCCTGGGGACGTACATCGCTCTTCGCATAGGGAGTGTTCGATTCATATTAGAATTGCAAAGGTCACTCAGGGCAGTGGAAGAGATGAAGAGGACCTTGACGAAGTCAGGGGATGATGCGGAGGATTCGTGTTCCTTTGGGAGCAATTGAATCTGGTACTAACACATAGACATGTTTCGGTAGAAGAGGAGGCCACATACGTATGAAATACGTAGGCGTGCAATGTATGATACTGTGTAGTAGTGATATATTTGTACGTAGGTAGTAATTTAATGCAACAGTACCACGTGTAATGAATATACAATATGAAAATAAAAATACGTCAATCCATGTGGAATAAAATATGTAGAAATTTGAAATCTGCTTCCTTGCATTTAATCCAGACACGTGACAAGAAATTATACGCTAATTCTAGATGAATCGGACTTATGACACCGTAATTATATAATTGGCTCATGAAAAGAGCCCTGGCCTTATTATTCATGATAGTGGGATCCACATCCTTCAAGAACTAGGGAGCCCTGATCAAGAGCCACGCTTACATTTTGGTGAGGCGTAACCTCTTGCGGAGGTTATAATTTGTCCGAATTGACACCGACCAAGTGATCAAAGTGGCCTGGACGTGATGAAACAGAGGGGATCCTTCCTGAACTCTCAGGAATAACTTCCTTGTTGCATCAATGCTAAGAACGTGGTATCCCTTATTGCATCCATTGTGGTAGAGCAGGCAGGAGCTACACGCGAAGCTAATTCTCCTGGTTCATCTCTTTCTCTTAGACAGGTAGTGTCTGATCTTAATTTCTTGGGGCGAACAGGGGCTCTTTGAGGAAGTAGAATGCGACATTCTGCTTGGTCCAGCTAAGGAGATCATTATGATTCGGTGCACTAAGTAGTTGTTGTAGGAGAAATTGGAATCAGGATTGCAGAGTATGATTGTCGGAATTCCCCTTTTTATTTTCCTAAGTTTAGTATATTTACAATCGTATGACCAATCTCGTTGGGCCCCTGTGAATTCCTTCCAATGTTTGAGAAATTGAGGGTTAACGTCATCGATCACATTATACCAGATATTGTCATGGTGATGAACTAGGTCAATATGGCCTGCATAGCAATTATGCGTCTGAGGATTCAGACTTCTAACCCAGTACGTTTTACAGTTCGACTTAGGCCTTCTATTATTATGGACATGGGCCTATGGGGCATGGTGGCAGGCCCAATTATATTTCGAATGGCCCATTCGATCAAGAAATTGGGAACGCGTTAGGCCTGAGGAAAAAGGGCCATGCATGGTTTTGGTGGCTTCTGAAATATTTTGTCCAAATTACTCGACAATTTGTCATAGTGAATAATGAAGGACCGATGATCGCCCTTCTTGATGACATCAAGTACCATTCCCTTATCATCCTTGGTAAGAGCAGCAGCATACACCTCTCCCATTTTTTCAATAGAGAATCTGCTACTACCATCCGTCTGGAAGTTGTCCTATTCCACAAAATCGCCATATTTTGACATATAATTCCTAACTACGAATTCCTTATGCATTCTATTTCCTTGAAGAGTCCCTATTCATCCCCAGAAATCAAGGTCAGGCACCACTTGTTCAAGAAGGAGAGACAAACTAGGAGAATTAGGTTCGCGCGTGGTAAAAAAGTATGGCAGCCCACGTGACAAAAGAATATGACACTCGAGAAAATCCGGACCGTCTATCAGAGGGATAAATGACACGTGGAGGCCTTCCGACCGTCCACATGTCCACCCCAAGCATCTTTGTAATATTATAAGACGCTCGGAAAAAGGGCCTTAAAGAGGCCCATTACATAGCCACTACCATTATGCCATGTGTATTCAACCCAGTCTACCCAATACAATAGATACCTTGCAATGAGTTGGGTGATGTCATCAAGTTGGATTGGGTGATTTTATCTGGGTAGAGCTCCGCACTGTGTGTCGTCAACATCGTTTCACTGAATCCTCAAGATTTCACCAAAAAATACAAAACACTTCATTCTTAGTCATCTTATCTTCATCAAATGCAAGGACACTGGAATAATTCAATGGAAATACCAACTCTTTCCACTTCCTACTTCAATTTGCAGGTAAGTCAGGAAAATTGTGTTCCAACAATTTTCGCCCATTCATAATCTCTGTAATAGAGATTCAATCACAATATTCAAGTACGAAGTAAATCGTCCATCCTAATAGATTATGACTCACCAGAGGACAATATCTAAATTATGGATGCTTTCGGCCATAAGGTCGGAGCAAATTCTCATCTGACAAATCAAAAAAGTTGTGTACCGCTATGCTTATCGGGGAAGATAAGTGAATCGAAATGCTTGCAGTGAATTAGGGTTATCAATATATGGGCCACTTATACTAAGGAACAATATATTCCTAATTTTTTTATCAGATGGGCCAATCAAATGCTATATGGTCCTCACACCAAACCCAATCCATCCATTGCACCAATTAAAATGTATCTAGGTCTCGTATCTTGTTCGAAAAAGTTCTCAACTTTTTGATCCACTTGGTCAATTAAAATGTATCTGGGCCTCGCATCAGATCCAATCTATTCTTATCGAAAATGTTCTCAACTTCTTGACCTACTGGCCCAATTAAAGTGTACAGGGGTCTCGCATCAGGCCCATTATCATCATAACAGAAGGTCCAACCATATTGGTTTTCAATTTTAAATATCCATAATTTTCACAATCATGCTATGCAATTCTTGTTCCAATTCCTTCTGCTATGACTACTTAAGCGCACCACATTGCAATGATCTCCTCACCTGCATCAAGCAGAATGCCACATTCTATTTCCTCTAAGAGCCCCTGTTCGTCCCCAAAAATCAAGATCAAGCACCACCTATTCAAGAGGAAGAGATGAACCAGGAGAATTAGGTTGCCGTGTGTGTGACGACCCCATTTCGCTCTAGGGCGTACCCAAGAGTTTGGCGGACCACCTGCCCAACTCTCGCAAGGACTCACTCACTAATGCTCTTGAAATAACCGTTCAAGCCTCGAAATTAACATAAAAGTTCCATTCCCAACCAACCATTCAAATTTAATTTACAATCAGAGTAAAACATAGGATTACATTTCTAAAGATTCCAAATAGATCTTATCTACAAAAGTACAAGTACGAGAGATTATATGCACTAGTTCATGGCTACTTGCTCCATCCTCTATCCCTGTAGGAAAACAAACTAATGGAATGAGCTAAAAACTCAGTGAGGTTCCCAAACAAGCAAACACAGGAACATTTACACTTAGCAGTTTGCACACTTGGCACAGTAATAAGCAGTCATTCAAGAATCAATCATTCATTCATTGAAAGCATACATGCTCACTTGGAACCATTCATTCAAGTCATTCATTCATTCGCCAACCATTTTCCTTATCCCTCCGACATTAGAAAACATTTGTAAGTGAAAACTCCTTCAGTGTTCATGTCATTCATTCATTGATTTCATTATATTGAATTCACTAGCCAGTTCTCCATTAGATTTTGTGGTAATACTTGAGTATACCAAACATTGTTCCAGAGTCACCAGCCACCCGATTGAGTCCATTTCTAGCTCAAGTCGACTGCAACGAAGGGCAAGGGCCCAATTCAGCCAAAAGGCTTATATTCATGCACAAGTAGCATTCAATCATTGAAAATTCACTTTTGCTTGGGTTGAGTGCGATAAAGTATACATTTGCCCATAAAAAATTCATTTAGCAATCATTGGAATGCATTTAACATTCTAGCAACATTCACAACATTTCACATTGTCATTTAAAGCATATACATGCAAGGAACACTCATCTTTTAAAGTAGACCAAAGCTAAAAGTTCAACTCCAAGTCATACGCGTTCCTACCATTAAACCCTAAAAGTAACCAAGACAAGATGTTATGGTCCGATCATTCAAAACTTAGGTTAATAAGGTGCTCACTTTAGCCTTAGTCATAAGCCATACGCCTATCTAAATTCGGCCTCTTGAAACACAAAACTCAAAGAGAAACTTGAAAGCCAATCGAAGAATATTCAAGTGCATTTTAGAGCTATGATTCAAGTAAGTTATTAGTATGAAAAGAAAACACTTGTTTAAGGCCACAAAACCATCCAAAATCACACCAATTAAAGTTTAAGACCTAGAAAAGTTTTCTCAAAGTTTTCCAGGTTCCACTCAATTAATTTGATAAAATTCTCGGCTTTGGCGACATTTTTGAAAAAGCATAACTTGAGTTCCGTGGGTCGAAAAATCACAAAACTTACACTATTAGAAAATAGACTCGAAGTATTAATAGACTTTAGAAGACATCTTCATGAAATTCAACTCATAGGTTAGCCAAATTTTCAGTTCAAAATCACTGCTGTTTCATGTGCAAAACAGAACAGTCATGGTTTTTAAAGAAAGTTTGTAAATTTGCTGGTATTTATAAGAGTTGAACCAACCCCTGATTTTTACACGGTTAAAAGAGTTATGAATCTAGTTTCAAATGCAATAAACAGAACTCAATTTGAATTTTTCTAGACCAAGATATAACAGATTTCCCAAAACTGCTCAAAGTCTCCTGGAGGAAAACTTTTTAGCAGCACTTCCCCTTATTTTCCCTAATTTCCAGCCATTTTTAAGGCTTCATTCTCACCACAAGGCAGCCCCAAATCAAGTTCACAGGGTATAGCATACATAGAATACTTATTTTAGCCACAAAATTAGCTATAATCAACATATACCTAAACTGGAAAATTTTCTACCAAGGCTGGAATTTTGCCTCTCAAAACTGGAAATTGTATCTCAAGGCTATAAATCTCCTATTAAAGCTAAAAAATCACATATTGAACCTAGAGAATTCATATCAAGGTTAGAAACCTCATATCAAAGCTATAAAAGCCATATCAAAGTTGGGAAATTCATCTCAAGGCTAAAAATTGAACATTGAACTGGAAATTGACCATACCCTAGCAACAACTTCACCAAAACCTAGCAAAACCATGAAATCTTCCATGAAATCCTCCAATATCAAGTCATATGTGGATTAAATTGCAAACTAAGAAGAAAAAGAGGAGTTTTTTAGTATGATGCCTCAAAACCCCAAGATAAGATGCAAGACAAGAGGTTTCTTCCTCAAATAACTTCACCACAAGCTCACTTCCAAACTTGATGCAAGATTTGTCGGAGTAGATTTGAGTTTTCTCTTGTTTTCCCTCACTAATTGGACAAGAATCAAGGCTTGAACTTGGAGGTTTTCTCTCCTTTTCTCTCCTCAAGTTTTTGGCCAAGACAAGCAAAAAAAGAAGATGATTTGGATGATATAAAACTTGGTTGGTCATATAAAGACTTGGTCTTAGTCAACTTTCCATGGATGATGGACATTTGGCAAGAAAAGAAGTAATATCTATCCATTTAGCTTCCTAACATCCAAAAGCTCCAATTAGCTTGTACCAACTCTTGTCACATAATTTTTTTTCTTACACAAAACTCCTTCTAATCCTCCAATTTATGATACACACTTCACTAGTTGTCACACTAGTATTATGCACTATGAGACTTAACATGTATCACATGAAAAATGCACAAAGTAAAATAAGAAATAGTTTAAAATCATGATTCAATTAATAAAACAACCAAGAATTCAAGGCAAGTAAATGAAATCAAAGAAAATATGTAACTAACTATCGGGTCACAACACAACTTGCAAACATCTAAAAGTGAGCAAAAATGAATAAAACCTTTTTTTTTCTTGGTCAAAGCTAGGGTTTGAAATCTTTTGTATTAAAATCTCTTTCTTGCCATAAATATCTCGTGCCACAAAATGTTAGGCAATCAATTAAAAGAAGCAATAAGGTACAACTGTCCGTTATCATTTGCTATATATATACAAGCAAGTAAGCCAAACTGAAAGGTACAAAAATTTTGGGTCCTCACAGTGTGGCTACTGCTTGTTCCACCTCAATGAATGTAATAAGCGGCACCACGTTCTCAACATTGATGAAACAAGGAAGTTATTCCTGAGAGTTCAAGAAGGATTCCCTCCATTCACCATGTTCCAAGCCACTCCACCACTTAGTCGGTGTCAATTCGGGTAAATTACAACCTCTACAAGAGACTCCTCCTCACCAAAATGTGGGCACGACTCCTGATCAAGACTCCTTGGTTCTTGAAGGACGCGGATCCTAGTAGAATGAATAATATGGTCAAGGCTCTTATCATGAGCTAATTATATAATTACGGTGTCATAAGTCTGATTCATCTAAAATTAGCATGTAATTTCTTGCCACGTGTCTGATTAACTGCAAAGAAGTAAATTTCGAATTTGTAAGTATTTTAATCCAAGATGAAATGGATTGACATATTTTTATTTTCATATTGCGTATTAATTACACGTGGCACTACTGCATTAAATCCATACCTATGTACAAATGTGTCACTACTACGCTGTATCCTACATTGCACACCTACGTATTTTATACGTGTGTGAGATCCACTTCTTCCACCGAAGTACGTCCACATACCAGTACCAGGCTCAATTGCTTCCAGAAGAGCACGAATTCTCCGCATCATCCCCTGACTCTATCAGGAATCCCTTCATCTCCTCCACTACCCCGAACAGCCGATCTAATTCTGCGATGAATCGAACACTCCTCATGCGAAGAGTGAAATACATCCCCAAGAGCATGATGTGCCCCATGCCGCAGTTCCTCATGACCCTGAAATTTTTTGGTATGTTCCTCATGTTTGCCATTTCTTCTGATGCCGTACTCGCACTCTTGCGAATTAACTTATAGCTCTCAAAATACAGCGTATCGACCAATCTTCTAAGCATGTTGCACAAGGAAGGCTGAAAGTCTCCACTTTCAGTTGCATTTATCCGACTCTTCTCATGACACATGTCGCAATCCTCGCAATCAAACCAGGGACACGTGTTAGCAATCGCACCCCTGGCGGGATAATTTCGAATTTCAATTTTGAATGTTGAATTCAAAATTGTAATAGTGGTGTCCTCTACCCGGTCCTTTTTTGCCTTGTTCATCTGTGTGGGAGCCACTTTGCAAAAGCAGCCCGTGGCCTTCGACCACGTGGCAGAAGAGTACAGCAGCCCACGTGCATTTCAGAACAAAATTTTAAATTCTATTGCCACACACAAAATTTGCAGTGAACGAAATTTATTTGAGGAATTTGTTTTAAAATTCGCGCATTAAATTTGTAGCAAAAGTGGTGAATTGTTGATCGGGTTGATCAATAGCTAAAAAATCCCCGCAAATGGAATCTGCGGTTGTTTGAAAATTTTTTTGACAAGCTGCACACCCATGTGTGGCAATTTTTTTCCTTCGCCACAAAATTTTTTTAAAATAATTTCTTAAATTTGCTTTGTTGCCAGTTTGAGGTGTGGCTAAGCCTTTAAAAAATGGAAAATCTAAGAGGGTGTTCTTGGTTCTTTGTTTGAGCATGCAAGCTTTTCTAATCCTCTAATCTGCCAAATGTAGCCCTTAAGCTTATTGGTTATATCTAACTTGATGACTACTATTTTGTTAGCTCATATCCAATGTGGTTCTTTGGCTTTAGACGCTAATATCTACCTTTTTTGATCTATGTTAAGGTGCATGCTACTTGGGCACCATCTTAGAGGGTTCAAGTATCGGTTGGAGCCTACAGAACTTCTCTCTTTGTCGTGTGTGGTAAAGAATGAAAATTGGAATGGGGAACAGGCTGCTTGACAGAAGTTCTTATATTTGGGATTTGCTTCGTTTCATTTGTACATACGTGTACATTAGCTATGTATCTCAATCAAAATTCTAGCCTATATATCACATCAAATGAGATTTCTTTCCTAATTTTGAAAATAATTAATATTCCTTGAAATAGGAATCAACATCTCAATCAACATTCTAGGATGTGCGTTTGTTTATGTAGTTTTATTACTGTGTAGTTGTTATGTTTGTTGCTTTATACAACAGCGAGTGTAGTTGTTTAGAGATGTTTGGACTAGGTGGTGGGCTGGTGCGGTGTTTATGTATCACCCTATTGAACTTTTGATTGATGTAGTTGCAAATTGCAATTGGTCAGTTGCCACTTGCGACATCGTATCGTCCAACTTGAAGTGTAGTTTTCATAAAAAAAACAAATGTTTGAAATTATTCCACGAACCCAAAAAATATACTCCCTCCGTCCCATTGTTATTGTCACAGTTCACCTTTTTTCATGTCCCAAAATTTGAGTCACACTACAATTTTTTTCTCTAACATTCCATTTGTAGCCTCAAAAGAGACATTGATAAAATAAAAAACAAGTATGATGGAACCCACAAAAGCAATAAATAGACATCCAAAAAAAAGGTGCGTGGACAGCACCAAAAATTTTGATGGCCATAAATAGGCGCGTGCTTGGCAACAGCATGAAAAAGAGCTTACATTTTACATGGACCCACAGATTCTTTTCACATCACCATAGACAGCAATTAAGATTTGATATTGGTCAAAGGGGCACGATTGGAAAAAAAAGTCTCACATTCAAATTGATTGAACTGTGCATAATAAGTTAGAATCCCCAAAAACGTCCCTTATTTTGGGACGGAGGGAGTATCTGACATCCACCTCAAATCGGCACACTCATCTGACATCCACCTATTTGAGATATTTAAAAGAATAATTCGCTTTGCTGCCCATTTGAGGTGCGGTGAAGACTTTAAAAAAAATAGAAAAATAATCGCTCCTTTTACTCCCTCGACAGGAAAAAAAATGAAATTTAAATCAATTTTTTTAAAACGTCCTTTGCCATTTGCAACGACCCTTAACTTAGGACCCAATCCCAAATAACCCCACTTTTGTGATTTTTTTCTTCTTTTCATAATATACAGAGAAATTCGCCCAATTCCCTCCTACCCCAATTGGTTGGCCAAGGAATCGATCCCTTAACCAAGCAACAAGGGAGGGCTTTAATTCTCTTCCCCTGCCCACCAAGGCAAGAGCTGGTGGTTAATGCCATACACACTTACAGATCAACAGTGTAATCATCAATAAGAATTTAATTAATGTTGAAATTAATGTTGAAAACAATCTACATCTAGACTAACAGGATGCATGCAGCGCAATAGACGAGAAGGTGCACCTTCATGTCTCATTATACCTGGCAATTGGGCAGGTTTGGCGGATTTTGGGCGGGTTAATGTTGGATTTTCATTTAAATGGGTTACACCCAACCCACCCAACTTTAGAGTGGGTTAATTTTGGGTTGGGTCATATTGGGTCATCTCAAACCCATGGCTCAAATATGACCCAATATATTAATTAATAGATTTTGATACATAAACTCTCTCAAATACATTTTCGCATACAAAAAAAAAAAAAATTCACACACATAAACACATTTTCACATAGATACACATAATTTTATACACTAAAACACTCATAAACACAAACACACACTCACTTCTTAAGCTCTTTTGAAATACCTTATTCTTACACATACAAACACATTACAATACACACTAATATACTTTTACAAATACACACACATACTAACTATTTAAACTATTTGGATGAACTCATTATTTTTTATACAATTAAGGATTTTCAAACTGGGTATAGCTTTGGTCCAAACTAAGAGACTGAAACAATTTTGGTTCAAGTTGGATATAGCATGAAAAATGGCATACCAATATACAATTTTCTAAGTCTTGTTACTTGATTTAGCATTACCTGGTCCAGACATATTTCTAAGAAATCTGCCAAATTCATGAACTATTAGCTATTCCCGACAAATTAGCCAAATGAAGCCCAGCGACCATGTAATGAATTTGGACCGTAACAGCTTCTGGAGTTCTGTGAGTGTCTTGAATAGCTAATTTGGCAGATTTTGGACAACTTGCCCAGCGGATGTTTTGCTTGATCCAACAACGCCGGTCTTTTTTTTTTTTTCTTGATTTTAATTTGTTTATTTGTTTTTTAACTTAAGTTGGGTAATGGGTGCCCAACACAAATACCCAAACCACCCAAAATATATATGGATTTTTATTACCCAACCCAAAATTTACCTAATACCCAACTTACCCAACCTAACCTCTCAAATTAGTGAGTGGGTTGGGTGGTGGTTGGATTTTGAGTATAATTGCCAGCTCTATGTCTCATGTTCTATAGGAGAAGAGATGGACTAGAACTGTCCAGACAGACTACCCTTCATTTTCAACCTCCGGGACACTGGCGAGTAGACATGACCATGATTTCAGAATCATCGGTTCCAATTCTTTTGAAAAGTGAAACCCAAATTGACCTTATATGCACGATTATAGTTAGTGTTCTTGAACCTCCAATTCTGGTTACAGTTTCAGTTCTTTTAATTATGTTTAAAAATTTATTATTATAAAATAGATTCTAAAAAAAATGACAATGAATATAAAAACTAAAAAGAACTTTAATTATGTTTAAAAACTTATTATTATAAAATAGATTCTAAAAAAAATGACAATGAATATAAAAACTAAAAGGAACTTTATTGTATTATCATGAGTAAGGAAAAAGAAAAAATGATGCAAATTTTATGAAAAAATATCTCATTGTTGATTAGGTTAGATTTATCTTGAATTTAAATTAATTATGGGATATAGACTTGTTAATAGAATGGAACAGTGAGTTGTTAGGTTAGGATTGGAATTGTTAGTACTAGATACTAACTATTGATATTGAATTCTTAATTGATCAAATATGTTCAAGTAGCAAATGTTTTTTAGACCATTTGAACGGGTTGTAAACCACTAGTTCCGGTTCAAATTTTTATCAAACCTAAACCTTAATTACAGTTATGATTTCTATTCCAATTTTAATATTCGATTCCGATTCAATAAACCACCAGATTAATTCTGGTCCGGTTCTTGCTCAAACTTGAATTGTGGCCACCCCTATTAGTGAGGTATGCCACTCTTAGGGTTTGGATGAATAAGACTAAAGATCCGTTTAATAAAACTGAATCTAAATTCTGAAATCTGAATACTGAAACAATTAATTTGCTAAATTTTAAGTACTGAAAAAAATTTTATGAATGTCTGAATTTTAATAATAAATCTATTTTTACTGTTTGATAAACATTCATAACTGAATGCTTAATAAATTAAATTTCACAATTTTACCCTTATATCTTTTCATCCAAAAAAGAAATAGAACCTATGATTTAATTAGCTAAAAATGTTCGGTATGAAAATGACAACATTTATTTTTAAATCAAATTAATATACAAGATGAATTATATTATATGAGGAGTATGGAGAATAAGTGAAAATCATTCAAAAGGAAGAAAAGAGAAATAAAAAATCATTATATAGAAAATATTAGGTTATTTAATTATATAAGAATTTTGAATATAATTAATAAATAATGACAGATTTAATAGATAAGATAAGGTAGTTGAAGTATTTCTATTTATTCTTATCAGAATTAATCATTCAGTTAGGATTCTTGTGCTAAAAAAAATACACACAAGTTCAACAAATGAATTTTTCTTTTATCAAACACTCAAAACATCTGAATGTCTGAAAAAATTCAGATTAAAATGTTGGTCCTGCAGATCTGATTCTTGTACCGAATTCATTATGAAAGGATCACCGTGCATCTTCTTTTACAACAAGTGTAATTAGATTGATTTTATTCTCTTTGCACTGACACTGGAGGAGCACGTATGATGGAAGAACGCACTGCTAATTCATAAGCAATCACCTTTACAATTTTACGAACATAGGTAAACCACTTCTCAGCACGGATAAATCCTTACTGAAAGGTCTGAGACAGCAATGCCCTCCCAATACACCAAATGGCAATGGAGATCCCCTTGTCTATTTAAACCCTGCAATGGCTAGCGGTAGAGGTTTACACTTTACAAACAGCTACTACAAAATGATCGGATCATATCAATCTGTTCTTGGAGTTGATCAGCAGGTATTGTGGGGTAACTATTGCTAAATGATTGAACAGTTCTCCAGAGAATTGGCTTAATCAAATAAACAGGATAGGAGGCCATAAATTTTGACCGGGAAGAAGAGGGATATATGTTGAAATTGCCGTTTCACAAATGGAAATAATCCCAGCATCATGTAGGCAGATCCATTATAAGTTCATAGGTACTATTTGTCATTTTTGTACAAGTGCATTAAACAAGATGAAGAAGAACATCCAAGCAATAAAAAAATTAAAAGTACAATGATATCCAAAAAATATCGCTATCAAGAATTTCTAAGATGATATGTTCTAATAAATAATCGCATATAAAGTCTATAAGTTCGGTCGGTAAGCTGTATCCTGAGATGTCAATCCAAAGTCTATAAACATGTGTAAAAGAAAAAAGACTTTGGTTACTCCTAACCTGCAAGAAGTACTCGTGGACAGCCCCAAACAAAGCGAAGGAAGATTTCCACTTTAGTGTCCTGAACAGAAAGATTCAGAGAATTAGAAGCTTCATAAGTAATCACTATAGCTTACCCGCAGACCATTAAAAACAATAATGACTAGAGAATGCAAAAGTTCTTATGCCATCAAATGCCAAGAAATGATTCAAATAGTTTTTATTTTTACTTTTTTAACTTTGTTCTATCTTCATGATTTACATAGTTGCTCAAAAGCAGTCTCATTTACAAATTTCGAAAAAATTGAGATGAAATTGGAGCATATTACAAATTTGTATACAATTCCTTAAATTTTCTTAATACAATACACTGCAATTGTTTTTGCAAGTGTAGCAAACTACTCCAGACAGGAAAAATGGAGATTGTTAGACAGACCCAAAGATGATATTTAATAGATGAAAGTATAGAATGAGAAGATATTTATTAGATGAAAGCATTAAATATCATGTATGCAGTTTGTTGAATTCTTTTGTTCTCCTGGAAATTAAATGATTTATCAGGTGTTACAATTCTGTCTTTTGTCATCTTCCGTTTTCTACTACCTAATTACAATCAATTAAGAATTTTTTGTCAAATTCAGAAACTACACAATCCACAAAAGAAAAGAAAGATGTGCCAGTTGCATCTTCATCCTTCATCAGCAAGGTAGAATGTGAAAATGGCAATTAAATTTATGTGATTGTATGTTGTACTCCAGCCCCGGTGATAACTAATGGTCTGTTAGTATCACGTTTCCATCTGTTGGTTCAACAAGCTGGGAGATCCAGATAAGGCAAAATGCTCAATTATTGCGGCTACAAAATGACTATTTACCAAGTTTCTCATTCAAAGACCACAGCAAATTGCATGTAAAGTACATCAGATGTAAAACTCTCAAGGCAGAACATCACAGGTTGGTTTTCAACTTGTAATAATTAAACTCTCAAGGCAGAACATCACAGGTTGGTTTTCAACTTATACTAATTTAACCATGTATTTCAGAAAATACACCAAGTATTCCAAATGGATTTGGGTTTCAAATCCTTCATCCACATCCTCATGCTTGTCTGTATGACTTGAAAGAGATTTGGATTTCAAATTCATTAATAAAAAGGAAGAATTTCAAGAGTTAAAATCAAGATTTTTGAAATTCACCCAAATTAGATTAATTTAAACACCTCCTCCAACACCTTTATCTTTGTGTATGAATTCAAGAGGCAGGAATTTGGGTGCCACCTTGGGCAGCCGCTGCCGCCATTGCCCATGGAGGTGCCAGAAAAAGAAATCTCAAGCACTAGTGACCAATTTTTGATGTGGTCTGAGAACACTGTGTAGGAGTTTGTCTGTGAGAGGAGTGACGATGGCAAAAATTGTGGTTCCGTCGCTGTATATTTTGGAGACGAGGCATCAGGAAGGCTATTAGGTTTGACGTAGGCAAGAGAAGAAAGGAAAAATGAAAAATTTTACATTAATCCCCAAATTTTCTAATTTTAAAATTTTCAACCCCAACCTTTTTTATCAACTCAAAATGCTCTTTATCTTAGGCTGCATTTGTATTGAAAAAATTGACAAAAAGATTGGAAATCCCTTCAAATCCCCCGAAGTTGTGTGGATGACTTGGGAGGTATTTGGATTTGTAATCCCCAATTATTTTAGTACTTAAATGAATTTAAAAAATTGGTGAATTGCAAACCTCAATATCTGCTCAGCCATTCAAACAATTTCAAGGAATTTGAGAGCATTCCAAATCTTTCATAAAGTCCTTCAATCCAAATGCAGCACCCAAACAATGTACTAGAACTAGTGGGTATTTCAAATCAATTAATCTAAAATCCATTCATTTGAAATCCTTAATTGAATTCAAATCCAATGATCCAAACACACCCCAAAGAAATGCTTGCAACCAGATGCCTAAGCAGAACAGAAACCAAAAGCAATTATTTACCAATGTCAGAAAGCCTACTTAAACAGTCATGTTGCATATGCATATTACCAACTATTCTCAAAGTTCACTAGATCAGTATACATGAGTCTATCAACCAACTAGGTCCAACAACCTTCTTTAAATCTTGGGACTTCTTTAAAAGATAAATAAAGCCTACTCAGTCCAAAGGTAATGTTTTATACAACCCAGGGTTTGGAGACTCTATAGTGTCACAATTTTTTAAAAGTAGACAAATTGAAATTTTTACCTTATAGACAACCTAAACATTTCTCCCTCCCTCCCTCTCTCTCTCTCTCTCTCTCTCTCTCTCTCTCTTTTTTTTTGAGGAAAAAATATATCAGATATACCGATGGAAATCTGTCAAGACTCTAAAAGAGAACTCATAACCTCTACACTCCAAGAAGCGTAAGAGCGTAAGGCTCATAACCAAAGCCGCTTAAAATGCAAAGCCTTCTATTTAACTTGAAAACCAACACAAATGTTGAATAAAGCCCAAGAAGTTCTCTCCTTGAAACGAATAACATGAAAGATGTAAATCCAATATAAATCTTATCAGTTGACACCAGAAATAGAAATTCTTACAGGATTTTGGACCCAATAACTGAAAAAAAATACTCCATTCTATTCAAAGTAATCAGAGGAATTCCACGTCAAGAGAAGCTACACTTGCATTGGCCAATCTTTAACATGCGATAACAAGCTAAAGAAGGGGGCCAAAAGAAAAAAAAATCAGAAGCAAGCAGATTGTTCCCAAGTTTGAGAAAGAATGATGAAGCAGCAGAAATACCTTTGTACTGTGGTGGAATAGTTTTAGGGTTTGAGCAGACAAATAATCTCCAAACATCACGAGCAATTTGCTTAAACTCCTTAAAGATAAAACTTATTTGCAAAGCAATTGCCAAACCACGGACTGGAATCTTGTATAACCAGCATCAATTCAAAGTGCTACTGTATTGTCATCAAGTTATGTGATAATGAAGGAAAAACCCTAGTCAACGCTCTGAGCTGCAGGGCTCCTGCTCTTGATCAGCTGTTTCACAAGGTACAGAAGCTTATCAAAAAACATGACAGATGCATGATTAAATACTTGCAACAAAATACACCAAATTTTTATTCAACTCAAACAAAAGATATATCACCTCAAGTTCCCATTTGATCAATCACAAAGCAATAAGCTGATTTGACAAGGACATCAACATACACATACTTTGGCATAATCAGCATTTACCTCAAGTGAAGAAACAATCGAAATAATATGACAGCACTAGTACAAGAATGTTATGCAGCACAACGAACCGATTTATTAGCTAGCAGAATCATCACTTGAAGTAAGCTAAAGATTCAAGTGAAGAAGATTAGCTGAACCAACTTTGTAAAATATGACAGCACTGGTACAAGAATGTTATGCAAAGCAATAAACTCATTTAGTAGCTAGCAGAGCACTGAATCATCGCTCAAAAAGTAATCTAAAGATTAGAATGGAGAAGATTAGTTGAACCAACTTTGTAAAAGTACTTCTTTCGTAGTTTGATAGCCGTACGTATGCATCTCTTGACCCTGATCTTTAACAAATTGTCGTTAAATATCTGCAATTCAATGAAGATGAGTAACTTATTATTATCCAATACAGTACAGATTTGTCAGAAAGGAACTCAAGAAGAAGAAAATATGTTGGGGCGGTATGCACAGGCCATCAATTCCACTTCAAAAGATTTAGGCAGTGTGACATGGTAAATGATACAATACTCTTCATAAAAATACTCAAAGCAGCGTGATATTACACTGATAGTAATGAAGTGAATGGTTTGAACATTGTTGGGAAGATTAGACAGGTAGCTGAAAATTTTTTTTTTGTAAAAAAAAAAATTAAAGGAGCAAGCATCAAAAAGCTAGATTTTGGGAACCATGAACATTTCAAAGATGTAGGCCATCCATAAAACTGAAACCCCAGAAATAAACATGACCCAACTACTTCTGCTATCAATCAAAGAAAGAACGGTAATTCAAGGAAAAGATTAGGATTTAAAATCCAGACAGAAACGAACATCTTGAACAAAACAACATAATCCTATCAAGGATTCCTCTTGAAAGGGAATCCAATGCACTCCACAGCTTTGTGCAGAAGGAATAGAGAAGTATGCAAGGATGGTGAAATCTGCAAGGCCTTCAAGTTACTCATAAGCATAAATGTAATCCACCTGCCTTTATTAGATCATCTATGGAATGTGTTTCTCGAATAATTTTCTGACGGTTCATGATAAGAATTGCTGCCACACAGAAAACAGGTAATTCATCATCGCCATTTCCCATTGTTGATAATGCAGTACCAACATGCAAGCGGTCATTTCTGGACCAAAATGTTTTTGCCAAACCACAAAGGGGATGAGCTGATGCTGACTTTATGCCTGTGTTGTCAGATACGGAGTGTTCTAGGTGTCCCTTTTTGGATGATGCACCACCCTTTAAACAACTAGGACTATTGTCAATGCTTTCTTGTTCCATTTCTGCTCTAGAGTCCCTAGGGATCTGTATTACTAATAGTTCTGGGCAATTGTCATCCAGATGGCAAGACAAAGATTCATCAAAATCAGCGGCCCACATCATCTGCAAGGGACACAAGTGATCTTAATGCAGGAGCATATTCAATGTGTACGCCAGAAAAATGAATTGATATATGCAGAAGAAAGTAGATTACTGCAGCACTGAACTAAACAGATTTACACTGCAGGGACTATAATTTTGAAGAATTCACATCTCTAATTTATCTTGAATCCAGAAGCATGAAATAAGACCCAAGAAGAAGAAAAGGAATCAAAACAAGCCATTGAGCTCAAATGATCATCAGAATTGATAAGCAATGTAACAAGAATCTAAAAGCAAGAAAAACATCAAACTTAGTGGAAGCATTAGTTATAAGAAATGCATTTGTGATGGCCAAAGATGCAAGGTGGACCAAAATAGAGGTCTACACAAACTGCAATCAGTGGCGGATCAAATCAACACATGCAATGTAAATAACTACAACATTGCAACTATTTTGGAAGATATTCAGGAGTTAAGGCAATGGTTTCAAAGCTGTAGCTTTTCTTTTGTGCAGAGAGCAGAAAATAGATGCAGCCATGAACAGGCTCAATTTGCAGTACAGCTAGTCCAGGACATAGAATGGGAATGTGATTTCCCAATATGGCTGCTAGAATTAGCAAGAAAGGAAATGAGGGCAGTGTCCCCTTTTTGTAATTTTTTGTAATATCAAGTTTACTATCTATAAAGCTGTTAACGTTTGTTGGAAAAAAAAAAAAAGAAAAACATCAAACTTCCATGGGTCTACTTGATCTACCAAAAAATGAGCATAGTTACCTGATAATTGTGTGATGCTTTGCAAATGTGTGATTTGTTTTAAACATTCATTGAATGTTGCGTTATGTGCTGTAATAGCAATAACATTCTGAGCTTATTGATTGGTGTGAACAGCCTTTATGAGAACTGTGTTTGGTAGTATTTCTATTGCTGGAAAAGATTTAAACTGTGTTTGGTTTTGTGCTTGGCCAAAGAATCATGATTAAAGTGCAAATGAACTAGTGTTCTCCTGCTTCTTTCTTTCTGTGGATTTTTTTTTTAATTTTAACCGTAATACTTGAGTTGTCTGGATCACCACTTTATGGACTTTGATGGAGTGAGATCCCTCTACTTCTTGCTAGCCTGTGTTTTACCAGAATACTGTTCAACATGAAAATGAAGAAATAGGAAAAGCAATTGAAAATTTATCTACTTCTACTGAAAAATATGTAGGTAATGGTGGCAGCAGAAAGTATCTTTGAATCACCAATCATTGCAACAAATTTTCTGGATGTCTCAGGCTACAAAAAGTATGCTTTTTCCTGGACTTATATGGAAGTGTGACAGAGATTTTGGGACACCTGTAGATTTAGTATGTGAATGCTAGATCAATTTGATTATCATCTAAGTAGTTTTCTTTTTCTGATTATTTCTTTTCTGCAATTATTCAGTAATGCCATCTTTCCTTTTATAGTTTGGTATTTGCCAACGTTCCCTTCAAAACTAAAGGGAAACAAAAAGAAAATTTTCTATTATTTTATTAATTTTTCCTGAAGAAAAAGATAGTACTTAATAGTAGGTTATATTGTTCCAGAATGAGCATCTTGAGTATAGGATTGAACTGTGATGGATGATTACTTGATAATTGTGTGATGTTTTGCAAATGTGTGATTTGTTTTTAACATTCATTGGATGTTGCGTTATGTGCTGTAATAGCAATAACCTTCTGAACTTATTGATTGGTATGAGAACTGTGTTTGGTAATATTTCTATTGCTAGAAAAGATTTAGTTGCCAGTTTAAAAGACCAGGATTCAATCATCTAATCCTTTGCTTACCATTGCATCCAAAAGACCCGGATTCAATCATTTGATCCTTTGCTTACTGTTGCAACCAATCTTTTCCAGCAATAGAAATACTACCAAACACAGTTCTCATAAAAGGCTGCTCACACCAATCAATAAGCTCAGACAGGTTATTGCTATTACAGCACATAACGCAACATTCAATGAATATTAAAAATAAATCACACATTTGCCAAACATCACACAATTATCAGGTAATCATCCGTCACAGTTCAGTCCTATACTCAAGATGCTCATCCTGGAACAATATAACCTACTATTAAGTACTACTCCCTCCGTCCCATTTATTTAGTCATGTTTGGGGACTCCAACTTTTCAAGAATAGTGGTTTGATTGTGATGTTTGTGCTTCTCTTTTCAATTTTACCGCTACAAATTCAAAATTTAAATATGAATGGTAATATGTATATGATTAGAAAGAATGGCTATATTGGAAACAGAGACAAAAAGGTGCTTTGACTTTTCTAACATGACAATGTTTTTGGGACATCCCAAAATGGAAGGTTTGACACTTTCAATGGAATGGCGGGAGTATCTTTTTCTTCAGGAAAAATTGATAAAATAATAGAAATTTTTCTTTTTTTTTTTCCCTTTAGTTTTGAAGGGAACGTTGGCAAATACCAACTATAAAAGGAAAGATGGCATTACAGAACAATTGCAGAAAAGAAATAATCAGAAAAAGAAAACTATTTAGGTGATCATCCAACTGATCCAGCATTTACAAACTAAATCTACAGGTGTCCCAAAATCTCTGCCACATTTCCATATAAGTTCAGGAAAAAGCATATTTTTTGTAGCCTGAGACATCCAGAAAATTTGTTGCAATGATTGGTGATTCAAAGATACGTTCTGCTGCTACCATTACCTACATATTTTTCAGTAAAAGTAGATAAATTTTCAATTGCTTTTCTATTTCTTCATTTTCATGTTGAATGGTATTCTAGTAAAACATAGGCTGGCAAGAAGCACAAGGATCTCACTCCATCAGAATCCAAAAAGTGGGGATCCAGACAACTCAAGTATTAAGGTTAAAATTAAAAAAAAAAATCCAGATAGAAAGAAAGAAGCAGGAGAACACTAGTTCATTTACACTTTAATCATGATTCTTTGGCCAAGCACAAAACCAGTAAACAATTGGTCTAAGTTCCTCCTCTTCCATATAACAGCAAAAGAATGCAGTCACTATACAGCCAAAGCTATTACAAGCTAAAAGAATATCATTTCTGGGAAAGAATTCACCAGGCTAGGGACCCATAATATAAGCTAAGCAACATAAAAAGAGATACACATGAAAATCACCTGATTGCTTGTCTTGCACAGAAAGTTCATTAAATTGACACAATAACGTAAACTTTAAGCTCAATTAATTAATTAGTTAGAGATATGTGCAACATGGCCAATCAATATACTGCCAAAAGAATGACTAAACACAAACCTCCCACATTGACAGAGCCTCATTGAAAGACAACTCCCGCCGGAAAAGTACCAGTAGCATCCGGAAAGCAAAATGCAGGCTCTCAGCACCTATCAGGGATAGGTGGGAAAACATTTCTTTATCTGTAAGCTCCAAGATGTGCCACAGTCCTTGCAACTGTTTCATGACACCTGTTGGGCCTTCCATTTGGAAGTTTTCACGCTGACGGAGTAAAAGCTCTTTGTAAGCAGGGACAAACCAAACAGAAAAAGACTACTGCAAACTGAAAGGCTTATTTAGAAGTACCATTCTCCTTAGAAGCATCTCGAAGCACCAAAAAGCATCAGCATTATCCTCGAAGAGGACAACAAAAGGAGACAGCAAATCGCTCATACCTACCATAAAATTTCAACAAGAGTTGAAACATTAAATGTTGAGTAGACTATGAAAACTTATGAGAACTGTGACTGCCACAATTGCAAAGAAAGCTGCCAAAGGGAGAGTGGCACAAACCTTGGCAATATCCAGTTCTAGGATCAACCCATGCATAAACAGCAAGAATATCAGACATTCGTGCCAAATTTTTTGTATCCTCATAAAATTCAAGATGACTATCTGTTCGAACTACATCAACAACTAAAACCATAAAGGGTTATTAGACTACCATAAACACAAAAGTTTGGAAAGTACAGAGGGTTATTAGACTACAATCAGCCTAGATTGGTCATTTACCTATCCGATGCAGTGTCCAAAGCCATTCAGACACTCTGTCTTCACTAACAGTCCCCGCTTGAGATGTGGCTGCATTTATAGGTGAAGTTTCTGGTGCATCAGATATCTTAAGTTTGTTAAGCATCTCAGTTTCATATACTAGATTCTCAGACCATGAAACAGGATTATGCCCATCCCAACAAACATCACTTTCAGAGCTTGAACAACGTAAAATATCATCAGGTGCAGAATGGTTTGATTCAACAACTAGATCTGCATTGTTACTAATTCGAAAACTATGCATGTGCTCATCTCCAAATCTCAATCTACGGCGGGTGGAAAGTCCTCCATCAAATGACCTGCATCCTTTCTTATCCTTTTTCCGTTTCTCAAACAAATCTGTTACAGGTAAGGGAGGGAAATCAAAATAATTCTCAGCTTGAAAATTTGATCCAAATGTTTCTTTCACAGGATTTGGGGAACTGCACTTATAATGAACAGAAATAGGTGAGGCAGGCAGGAAACAGGAAGAGTCATATGCTGCACCAATTAAGCTCCCTCTTACACTTAAAAGGTCACCAGAATCACTAGAACTTTCCCTTTTATATGCATGTGATGTATCTGTACAATTAGTATTCCCATTAGTGTAACTGTCTGGCTTGTTAGTATCAACATCAGAGGCTTGTCTACTTTGGACTTCAGCTTCTCTTTTCCCTTCATCTTTGGAACTGGTTCTCATATCCATGACCTTGGATCCAACGACGTAGGCAAGGGAACCAGTTCCTATGCTTGAGTGCATCGCTTGACATTGCTTAATAAGTTCTGTGTAACGCTCCCTACAATTCATTTTCATAAATTTACTCAGTTTAGCATCGCACAAATCACAAAATCCAAAAACAAAACATCAATGAGTCTCTAATCAAGATTTAGAAGGCAAATAACAAAAGAATCCATATCTTAAAATGGTTACTGGGATAATTGGATTAGACAAGCAACATGTGGCAAAAGGGATTGCCCTTTGTAAGAAAATGGCTGAGATGAGAGCTGTAAAGAAATTATTGGCTAGTAAGTCCATTTTGATTTTAGCTGATTTAGTACTTTGTAGACATGGACAAAATTAGACTTCAACAAGACAGTGTAGAAACAAAATCATGTCAGCTGACCTTAAATAGTTGGCTATGGGCCTTCTTTGAGATAATTTGAATTATACTATAGGCAGTCAAAGAAGTTTTCAAAACCATTAAAGAGACTCTTTAAAGATTTGTTTATAAACCCCTTAATCACAAGAAAAGACTACTTCTGTTCCTTTTCTTCTCAAGTATCAAGATGTAAAAAAATAAAATCACAAAAATCTATCATGAGCAGTGGATGTCTCTATTATTTATGGAATTAGTTTTACATGAAATAGGCTCCTTGAAATGACTAGGCAAGTGCACTATTTCCATTCTTCTAGTTTAAGAGAATATATTGCAGTAAAGGGTGGACCTGTAGGACAGATTAAAGAGGATAAGAACTGTCGTATCAAAAAACTTAGAACACTTCCACAATTGAATATCTAAGAGAAGTAAGTTTTGAGAAAAAAATGATGTTTACAGCACAGAATACAATGCATTGTCTAGTGATATAAAACTCTTGGAACAAAATGACTGCAAAAAGAACATGCAGCCATGATTGAGGGCTGAATATCAAATAATATTTCATCCTACAAATAATCGCATTAGTCCCAAATAACAATCTCCTATTCATTTCATACAGTCAACCTTGCCGTTGAATCACATCAAGCATGAGCAATAACAAATTTTGAAGGATAGGAACTTTAGAGCATAAGCTAGCAAATTCAGGTAACTGCTGAACTAGAAATGAAGTCCTTGACTTTTATAAATTTAGGAGCATCTGCACGTCCAAAACTAAGAACATTTCCAATTTACATGGCAGACAATAATATAGCTGCTTAAAAAAAAGTAAGCACTGTTACAAGTCCTTGTGCTCCACTTGAAGTTGTCTGAAGTCAATAACATAAACATTAAGGTACACCATAAACGGAAAAGTACAAGCAGAAAGGACAACAAATGTATAACACTATAACTTGACGAAAATTTGATTCAAAATTTCAACCATGCAAAACTGTATCTAAAGCAGTTCAGTATCAGTTCACTATTCTCAGGAACAAGGATTACAAAATTTAACTTTTCTGACTTCAGTTCCAACTCTAAATCCCCGTCAGCAACATTTGAGTAGATATCTGCTTGAAGCTTAGCTCTTCAGAGTCAGAAAAAACTCCAAAAACAGATCCTTCTCAGCTTAAGACACATTCTCCAACTATATTTGTGCTCTTTCAATTAATAGATGCAAGCAAAGTGTAACTTCAAATAGTTAATGTTTTGACATTCATGGACTTAAATAAGTCCACAACTTCCTTCAGTATTGTAAAATAAACAGACTGGCTATGCAGACAGAGTAGCTGAACTGAAAACACAAGACGTGATAAAACAAGAGTGAAGTACCTCCTGGCAGTTCTCAACTGCCTACGGTATTCAGCCGTACTACTCAAAGCATAACAACCCAACAGAAACTCCCATACTTCAGGCCTTATAGACGGATCCACACCCTGTCATGCACAAAAATAAGGATCTTAACAGTAGAAGATCAAGTTTTTTAGTACAACTAATGGAGGAAATTTCCAAGTCCTGCAGAAAAAAGAACTCCCAAAGATAGAAAAGACAACCCTGTCACTACTTGATAGACAATTCCAACGAACAATTTTCTATATTACATTCAGTTTGAATCAGAAATTAGTTGTGAAAATGCACACTCAAGCAGCAAAATTTAGAACATGACTGTGTAAGAGTGCGAAAGAAAAGAATTGGTGAATGGGAAGTGTAGCAAGTGAAAAATGAACAGCTGTTTGATGTTTGACAAAACACGAACAATCAAGTCACAAATTCAAGTGCTCCAGATGTGACAAAAACATGGAAGCAGATGCCGGAGATAGGCCCCCCCCCGGCTGCCGCCCCCAAGAGTGTGGACCTTAATGTTGGAGTCATAGAAATTTATTTGACATTCATGCTTGTTCATTTGTGATTTTATATCTGGTATATACACTTTTACGAGAAATTTTAAAATATTTATTAAAAAAAGAAGGGCGCAATAAATTTTCTGTTAAAATGGATGCAGTCCTTCTATACGCAAAATGCACAGTATGGCGAGTCTAATCTCATACTATTCCATTGCAAAAATTGCCTGATAAGTTAAAAAGGCAAAATGACTATAGCTCGTAAATTTTCATAACTAATTGGTAAAAAAAAAAAGGGAAAAGAGTACCCCCACCCCAGAGAAGAAAAGGGGGAGAATATAACCATCTGCAGAACATACTACTTGGTAGAAATAAACCATATGAATAGACATCCCAATTGGTAAAGAGAGAAGACAAGCACATTGAGATAAAATAATTGTAGGGACAATCCCACATACATACATAAACAAGAGTATAGATCATTAGAGAGAGAAAGAGAGTAGATCATTGGGAACTATGACGATTAGAAAAAAGATAAAGAAGAAAAATTCAATACAGTGAGTAAACCATTTTCAGGATAGAAAGTCTCTGCTGCCAATTAGCTTACTAAGTCACAGAAATAGGTTCATGGCTCAAGAGCAAGGAGGAAAACCACAATTCTAACTGATATAGGAAAGTTTAGGCTGTAAATACAGGATTAGTTGCTATCATGAGCATCAGCTAGGCACAGCATAGGCATTTTGAAGCTTCAGCTTCAACTGTTTATTAAACTCTCTTTGCTAATGCAAAAAATATAGAAAAGATAGAGAGTCGGGTTGCTAGAACTTTGTGAAAAGAGGAGCAGGAGAGGGGCGAACTTAAGTGAAACTCTTCTAAGCGTACGTGTCTTTGCAGCTTGAGACATAACATTTGTGTCAAGCCTCTCAGCACAAACATGCCACGAATCTGTATAAATAAACTTAAACCATGTACTCCAGTTGCCCTAATTATGCAGTTAGTTATTTCCTTCCATAGATACGTAACCAAATAACTGACAAATACTCCATTGTCTGCACCAACGTTTTACTTTTTTCTCAGGTTAGTGGTAATTAGCTCCAACATTTACCTCTTTGACTTCACTTGAATGGAGCAAAACAAAAGTCAAAGCAAAAGCGGTCAGAATCAAAAGGCATTTGTCACCAGCCATTTCCTACTAAAATCTTTTTAAATTACTGATGCCATTGGGTAACAGCCAAATCGGTAATAAGTTTACGAACCTCGTGTCATCTGAAACGATCCAGCCTACATAAGACGGGAATCAACAGAAAGAGTTCAGTCTCCCAGGAGAACCAGTAGAGAGATTCAAAGTTCCCAAATAATTAACTTGTTGGGCAATGCAGCAGGAAGCTCTATCTCTTAATTCCAGAATTAGCATTATCAATGCTAATGTGCCCCATCCACTGTCTCCTCCAAAGTAATTAAAGAAAAGGCTGCATCTTTTATCTGAAATAAAAATCCACCCAGCAACTATGCCTAACAAGACCTCCTATAAACTAGATTCTGGATGCTGAAAATGAACAGCACCCAGATAGTCTCACAAAAAGTTTTGGCATTCAAGCCACCAAATGTACAGACTAATATATCTGTTAAACTGCAAGAGGTAACTACACATACATTTTCAAAGCTGTTGTTTTCGGGAGCAAACTGTTCAACACAATCATCACTGGAGAAAACAGCTTGGTTAACATACACAGAAACAGTTCCACAGGATCACTTGTTGTAGCAAATCCTTGGAATGCAACAAGGCCATCCTGGTGACTGCAGAACCCTCCGTCACATGTCTTAGACTGCTGTTTAGTGCCTAGCCTCAGATATACCGATGCTAGAAATATCTGCATTGTTCCTAGTCAATGGTTGATGGTAAAATTACAGGAATTTCTTGAAAGATTTTATAATTTTTTATGACACCATTTTCTACATTGATCCGAGAAAGCTCACCATTAGTTCCATAACCGCATCTAGATTTTGAATGAGTGGCACAAATTACTACAAAACTTATGTGGTTTACTCTATGCTATTCTAGTTTTTGTAAGAACTAAGGAAAACTGATCTCAATATGAATGCAGATAGAGTTCTCCATCAGAGAAAATCCACTAAATTGAATGTCTGATTGTAATAAAAAAAAACAACAGAAAAAAGCACGCATCAAATATATGATAACGCACTAAGAAGTTGGGACTAATAACAAGTTCAGGTTTGAGAAATAATGAGGGATCGGCCCTACCAGAATTATGCATGTTTTACTATTTTTCAACTTTTCTTTTGATTTAATTTAAAAAAGTATTACGGTAATAGTTAGACAAGTGAAAGCATATAGTGTGGTGCAGAAATGAAAGTGTATTTCATAAAGACATACCTAAGCCAAGTCAACAATAAGAGATCCGATGTAGAAGACAAAATTATGATACAAGTCTTACCCCCAAAATAATCAATTTCAGAACTTTCTGAAAACCAGAAACTTTTCCATCTCCATCGAAAGTTGCCTGCCACTTATCAGGCTTGAGCATTTTGTTTATCTGCAAAAGATTAAGACAATGGTCAGAGAAATTATCAAAAAATAAGGCATGAATTACCATGCAGTACAAAAATTGAATGCATACATTTGTTAAATCAAATCAGATTTTTTCCAACTCCAACCTCAAAAAACATTTACATCTTTTGTATCCAGAGAAAGAAAGAGGGAGGGAGGGAGGGAATTAATTAAATTTATGCTTCTAAACTACTATCAAAAACAGAACAAGAACCAATCGCTAAAAGTAAATGTTACATATTCCATTGTCTCCTATACCATTTCAATATGAGAGTAGCAAATTCCAACTTTGTCAAATAATTATGAAAAACAAACTATATGGAGAAAGTTGTCCAGAGTATGAATCTACAGTGCAAAGTGCACAGCAAGAGAAGCTAAGCCAAGAACACCAAGCAAAGTTCCCCGTAGAAGATACACTAGGTGACAAACATACAAGCTCTAACTTAGCGAAAATGGTTTTATCATCATCAAACAAATAAGAAACCCTCCCTATCAGAGACTGTACTACCTCAAAGCACATGATATTTGTAATCCTGCAAGGAACAAATCCTTAGTTGATGGTGGAACAAGGGTGAACTGGTGTAAACATCAAGCTGCTACAATTACGAGAAAGTCTAATCCGAAAGGGAGCTACACTCTGCAGATACAAACATCAGAAGTCCTAAGCATACGCTTTTTGGAATCTGTCTTCTTGTCGCACCATCTCTGACAATAAGGCTCTGGGAGATACTTGTGCTTTCATTCAAATTCTTCAAGGAATCATCCTTCTCTTTTTATTGCACTTAAATTTCTTGAATAGGAAACTTTGAAATGTAGCAGTGCAACTTTCATCTAAGCCACCTGTTAAATCCGTTAATGTTTTCCAAGATATATCCTTTCTAATAACTTTTCATTTCTTTTTCAGTGAATCACAGAAATTCATTAGAAACTAACATCCAGCATATCTTCTTTAGTCCAATGTTGAATACGAACTTGCATCCCCCTTCTTCTGAGATGAAAAGTCAACCAGCAAAGCTAAACCACCAGCTTAAGTAAAACACAAATAGAATTTTCAACATTCCCCTTATCAACACATATAAACAACCTATCCAAAAAAAGAGTGAACTTTGTCCCAAATGCATCACTGGAGGAACCCCAGATGCAAGATCAAGAACTGCATCCTTTTGGTAATGTCAAAAAATATACCAAGCAATTGATTTCTTTGAAAATCTATCCTATTCAGACATCCCCAAGTATCAGGACAGACCTCTAAGTCAGCCAACCAGTCAGGATCAACATGAATTTCCACTACAATCTTGATAACTGACTGTGTTAATTGTGAAAGACTAATACCCAATATCAGTTTAGCAATACAAGTTGCATGTTTCCTGGAGTCTTATCTAATCTACCACCATATGAGTCCCTATACAGACCAGATTCCATTGACGAAAATGGAACAGCAGATGACTCAGTTCACAACAGTCATCTTTCTTTTATTCAACTGAAGTTTTAGTCATGAGATACAAAAGAAATTTCAGTCTAACAGCTTGTTAACATGTCGTCAACACAAGGAAATAAATCAGCCAACTATAATATTGACTCCAAGAAATTAGCCTAAGGGCAAATATGCTGACAATAACACACTTCTCCCAATGTACATATTCAAACAGGCCAATGAAAATGGAGGGAGGATATAGGTGCTTTTGGCTTAAAAAGAAACAACCAAAAAAAAGAACAAAACAAAACAACACAAGAAGACAAAAGAGAGAGAAGGAAAAGTAAGAAAGATTTAAGAATCTTACAGTTATAACAACCTTTATGGATGATTGATGAAGACAAGGTTCCCCGATGTCGCGCACAATAGAACTCACTTTTTGTAGATTCACCACACCTGCTTTTCCACATTTCCATTGCCTTATGTCTCTGTCAAAAGACATCAGCCAACCTATCTTCCTCTCTAAATATCTCTGTTGATACCCAAACTCTTTTAACTTCTCTGCTATTAAAGCTGTATCAATCATCACAATGCCTCTAAAAATCTACCATACGTAATAGGCATTTCACCTACAAATCAGATCATAACATGAGTAACAAGCTTCAAAAAGCACATATACCTTGTTCGTAAATAACAAACCTTCATCATTACATTAAAATTACTAAACATTGCACAAGAATCTTCACTCAGCTTTGACTAAATATCATCAAACTCATTCCAGTTAGTGCACAAATCTGTCATATCTTTAACATTTATACTTTCTCCTATCACCAACAGCTGAAATGGCCGTGCAAATATTTCAAGTTCTTCTTGATGATCTGTTATATACGCGCATTACATGCTTGAACATAACCTAGGACTGTATTTATGTGTAACATGTACCACATGACCACATTATCGCAAAGAAACATCCTACTACAATTAGACGGATTAAATCAAAATTTGATTAAGTTCACTAAGCACATAATTTTTAAACGCAATCCAGCTTGCATTTTCTACCAGGACAAGCTAAAAATTACCCCAGAATGAGAAAATAAAAAGTGAACAATCAAAAACTACAAACCAAAAGTATTTCAATCAAACAGAAGGTATATTCCATGAAAATGTATGTAAGAAGTTAAAAAAAGAAACCCAACGTTCTTACCAATCTTCAAAAAACTGTCCCTAATAATAATAACAGATCCAAATTAAAAAAAAAAATAAGGAGAAAAAAGTACATTGACAAAAACCCTTGTTCCAATCAATAATCAGTACAATTTTAATTCACCGATCATGATATAGAAAACAATTCAATACATGCGACAGTCTAAAATCCATGAGATGAGAGAAGAAAGCGGATACCCGAGAGAGAGGAATTTTAAATAAATTTATTGAAATCGGGGACGGAAATGGGAAAGAAGAGGCGATCTAATTATAACGAGAGCTCCGTCGCCATTAACACCCACTCAGAAAGAGGGGCCGTTTCCAAGTCTTCTCTTTCGTTTCCATTTTTTTTTTTTTCCTGCTTAGGAAAATTTTCGTTTTCAATTTATTATTTTGGTTTATGGGTTTTGGTCAATGAACTGTTACCCAAGGAATTTTAGAACATGGTAATCACATTTTGACCCCCTTTAAGTATGGGGTAGTCACATTTGATTACTCCCAAATTAAAGAGTTAGTGCTATTTAATGAGGAAGGGGCAGACTGTAGTACTTTTCCATGTTTAGGATGGTAAAATGCACCTATTAAAGAATAGGGAACATGGTGAAAGTATTCCCCTAGTTTCTTGGTTTTTGCTTTTGTACTTAATTAATGATCTACACTATTTTTATATAAAATATATGATTTAGTTATAAATCTAATGTGTAATTGGTAATGTCTAATGCCACTAGTGTTGTGCTACTGTAGACACTACCACAATAAATGTAAAAATACTATATAAATTTTTGGCACAAAATTCCAATGAGTTCAAAATTTTGTGATGTTTTAAAATGATGTGTTTGTGATTACATTTATTGTTCTAATATCTACATTTGTTGTGATAGTATCTACACTACCAATTGTGATTGTAGAAAAATTCTTGATCCACTGAGAGACACACGACTATGCGTTAAATTTAGGTGATTAGGTGGTGTGGATAACTATAATTTGAAAAATACCTAATCACAATACCTCCCCCTAAGTATAACCACTTTTGCACTTTGTCCTCTAATGTTATTTTTTTCTCGCTTTATCCTCTAAACCATTAGTCAACTCTAATATTGTATAATAGTGGTATCAAAAAGGCATTTATACCCTAAAAGTTAACTATGGTAAATCCCTTTAAAATATAGTTTGTTTTGCATTTTATTCCCTAATATCATTTTTTATCAATTTGTTTGTTATTAAAATCATTTGTGAACTCTAATATTTGATAACACCCAGCATAAATAATATCTAAAAAATCAATATTTCAAACATAATAATAAAATAATATTTTTATATATATGGTCCTCATTAAATTTGATTCCATAATTGCACTTTTTTTTAGATTGAGAAGAATATCTTGCTAATTTAACTTAATAATGGGAAAAAGTAAACAAAAATTGTTACTAAAAAATTAAAATCTGAAAATATTTTAAAGTCTAAAATGATCAGGATATTTTCAGTTTCTCTTTGGAAATATACATATAGTTAAACTTTTCTTTTGGTAATTAGGTGTTTTCTTTGCAGGAAGTATACTTTTTTTTTCTTGGTAATACTAAAAAAACAGAAACATGGTTGATTTAGAGTTCATAATTTCTAGGGCTGTTCCTTTAGTATTCCATGCTTAGATGCTATTAAAATTTATTTAGATTGATAAATTTTTCTTAAAATTTTTTTAAATTACATCTAAGCATATTTTTCAATCATTTTTTTATTTTCAATCACCTTTTTATCTCACATATATCAAATTGCAAATAGTGCTATTATTCTAAAAAAAAATTTAAAATAATCTTCAATCCAAACATACCCTTCTATAGACCTTTAATAATATTCTTATAGTTTAGTTTTGCACTAAAATTTTTTCCCTTATCATGTGAGAGATATTTTCTTTTGTCTTTTTTTTTGTCATTTATCACTTATCTATTCTATTCCTACTCCTATCTAGTCTAACCTGAGGGGGTCAACTGGCCCTATAAGGGAATCGACGAGAATTGAACCACCATCGGACCAAACGGGTGCACTATATACTCGTATGGATTTGAGGAAACCATGTATTGTGGCAAGTAATGGGAGGTAAGGTTTGAACCATTGATCTCCCACTCCACCAGGACTTAAAGTCTTTGGTGGTGGCCATGGTTTGTTTTATCTAAAAATCAATAATTATGGAAATAATTTAACAAGACATATATCTATAAATATATAATATTTTTCATTATTATGTTTGGGATATTAATTTTTTAAACATTATTTGTTTTGAGTGATACAAAATATTAGAGTTGACTAATGGTTTTAGAAACAAATAGACAAATTAAGAGAAAATGATGTTAGAGAGTAAAATGCAAAATTGCCATACCTTAAGGGGATTTATTGTAACTAACCCTTAGAGGTATCAATATCTATTTGATATTTCCATTAGGGTTAATCACATTTTATCCCTTTAAAAAATGCCTCATTTCTCAGTTTACCTGTTAACCTTTAATTTTGCTCACTTAACCCCCTTTAGGACAAAATTGCCCTTGTATTATTTTGACTTTTCATTTACCTTGTTTTCCTTTCTTTTATTTCTTTTTCTCTTTCTTCTTTATTTAATTCTTCCTCTTTCCCACAAAAATCTTCACCTTAATGATTGAAATTAAAAAAGAGGAATTGCAGAGATCTTTCTTCTCTTTAAATGATAAAAAAAATATTCAAATCACTTTCCTAAAATGAAATTTTTTTAGCCTTTCAATTCTTTTAATTTTGGTTTTTCCTCTTTCCTTTCTAGTTTCTCATTTTATTCTCAAGAAAATATCATAAGATGAAATTGTTTTCCTTTCTTTTATTTTTTTCTCTTTCTTCTCTCTTTCATCTTTCCCAATAGAAATTTCATTTCAAACAAAAGTTTTGTTTTGAGTTTTTAATTGCATATTTCTGGGTGAAGGATTAAAAGGCATCAAAAATTAATTTTGATTTTTTGTATGATGCCACGTGTCACAAATTTCAATTGATGATTATTAATCAGGTCACAATTTCATCTTAAAATATTTTCTTGGAAATAAAATGAGAAACTAGAAAGGAAAGAGAAAAATCCAAAATTAAAAGAATTGAAAGGCAAAAAAATTGTATTTTAGGAAAGTGATTTGAATATTTTTTTAATCATTTAAGGAGAAAATAGATCTCTGCAATTTCTCTTTTTTAATTTCAATCATTAAGGTGAAGATTTTTGTGGGAAAGAGGCAGAATTAAATAGAGAAGAAAGAGAAAAAGAAATAAAAGAAAGGAAAACAAGGTAAACGAAAAGTCAAAATAATGCAAGGGCAATTTTGTCCTAAAGGAGGTTAAGTGAGCAAAATTAAAGGTTAGGGGGTAAATTGAGAAATGGGATATTCTTTAAGGGGATAAAATGTGATTAACCCTTTCCATTAGACAATGTTAGAGTTAACTAACGGTTTAGGGAGTAAAGTGAGAAAAAAATAACATTAGGGGGTAAAG
The DNA here is from genome assembly GCF_036785885.1 of Coffea arabica. Lineage (NCBI taxonomy): Eukaryota > Viridiplantae > Streptophyta > Magnoliopsida > Gentianales > Rubiaceae > Coffea > Coffea arabica. The sequence continues at coordinate 35,209,988 of NC_092314.1, forward strand.
TGCAAACTAGTGCAACCTTATGGGGAGTGTTTGTAATTAACCCTTACAATTATGTGCTAATTAAAATATCTATGCTTAAATTTAAGAGATTAGGTGGGGTACAGTTAATTGATCCACTAAGACAAACATGAGTTTGTTTGGACAAGCCAAATAACATGGTTTGCAAAAGTTGTTTTCACAAATCCCAATCACCTTTTTATCTTCCCAATCACCTTTTTATCTCACATACATCACATCACAAAAAGTGCTACAGTAAATATCTCAAATAAATCATCCAAATAAACTCTTATCCAAACAAACTCCATGTGTGTTAAATTTAGGCGATTAGGTGGTATGGATAATTATAACTTGCAAAATTGCAAAATGATATTAGAGAGTAAAATGCAAAATTGCCATAACTTAAGGGGATTTATTGTAACTAACCCTTAGGGGTATCAATATCTATTTGATATTTCCATTATACAATGTTAGAGTTAACTAACAGTTTAGGGGGTAAAGTGAGAAAAAAATAACATTATGGGGTAAAGTGCAAACTAGTGCAACCTTATGGGGAGTATTTGTAATTAACCCTTACAATTACGTGCTAATTAAAATATCTATGCTTAAATTTAAGAGATTAGGTAGGGTACAGTTAATTGATCCACTAAGACAAACATGTGTGTTAAATTTAGGCGATTAGATGGTATGGATAATTATAACTTGAAAAAATACCTATCAAATTACAATTACGTGCTAGTTAAAATATCTATGCTTAAATTTAAGAGATTAGGTGGGGTAATTAGTTATAATTTCAAGAACCCTATGCATTAAAATTCTTTCATAAATTTGTACTTTCTTAACCTTAAATAAGATAATTACTTTTGTAGGGTCGTATTTGTTACAAATTATGAAGGGCTAAAAAGGCAAAACAAATAATGACTCACTTTCCGACACTGTAAGGGATATTACATTTATCCTTCTACCAAGTATATAAGAAGGAATGGAGGTTTAGTGTTTTGCCTCCTTTTGTTTTTCGCCACGTGACTTCCTAATAATTTGACTAGTGGCATGCTTCTAACTCAAATATTCCTTACAAATTGTTGTTGATGCTCTTTCTTTATACCAAACCACAAATTTGTGGCCTTTGAAATGAGCAGGTGAACTGCTATTGCAGACACTTGCCCATGTCTTCCACTTGTTTCAATGTCAAATCAACCCATTTCTATTTTGATTTCATGTTACATGAATTGGTCACTGCTTCAATGTCAAATTCCAGTAGAACTCAAAAAAAAATACACATTAAGGCCAATAAATTCATTATTAAGGAGTCATTTTTTATCTTTCTCACTAAGGTTCTGGTTTCTATGGATCTCCATTTGGGTATAAACTCTGGTAACTATGTAAAAATGTAGTGAATGTAATCATTAGAATGACTATGTAGCAAAGCAAAGATAAAGTAGGAAAAATATTATTAATTTGTCTGTGCTTGAAATCAGCTGTATATTCTTTAGTTGAAAGCTTTTCTTTTTTATTTAAAGTGCTTGGCTGCTCTTTGTGACTTAATTTTTTTTCTAGCTTTGATCAAATCTTGTATCCATTTGGTTTTAGGTTTATTCTATAATTGTTTAGTACTTAGCCATTGTCTTATTTGTTTGGATGGAAAATGTCAAAGGACAGTTTATTATGGCACAAACATAAATTTTGTTCACCCTATCATAATAGGTAGTGAAATTCATGCTTGCATCGAGATTCAGAAAGAATAATCTGTGATTCCAGAGAAAGTATTTTATTAATTTTTGAGTTTTGTCGTTGGCTATGCTTGATTTTTATTTGTACTTGCTCTTTCTTTGCTAAGAGCTTAAGAGTCCTGGATCATGTCAAAGTAGAGATTGGCCTTGCTTTTTGGTTGTACTGAATGCATACCGAAGTTGTAATTTGAATCAATATGGATTGGTGACATTGCTTCTCTTTTCTTTTGTTTCATTAGTTTGTATGCCAAAAGTTGCATGTAGTACTAACATGATGCAATTTGTTTGACAACCTAAACAATGGGAGAGAGATCTCCTTCTAGGAGAAAGGGAGGCCTATCCTGATGAGATCAAGGTGCTAAAGGGTAGGGTAATCAAATTGGAGTATATGAACCAATTGCTCCGACTAGAGGTTCAACAAGAAACTAATTGGGCAAAAAGTAAGATACTCATAGGTTCAACAAGAAACTAATTGGGCAAAAAGGAAGATACTCATAGAACGGTAGGTGCTAAGGGCTAGGGTAACCGCATTGGACCAAGAAAGATACTCATAGAATGGCAGGTTTTAAGGGCCTAGGGTAACCGAATTGGAGCATATGAACCAATTACTCCAACTAGAGGTTCAACATTCTCCAATTACTCCATATGAACCGAATTGGCAGAAAAAAATTCAAAACTTAAGGCACTCACATAATAAAATATACGTCAAACTTTAAGCTTAGCTTATGGTCACAATATTGGCATAAACTAGTGTGATTCAAGAAACATACACCATGTCATGCTTTTGTACTTTGGCTGGTATGCAGAAATCATTTGGCTACTAAGACTCCTTTGTTCAAAATTAAATATTTTTCTATTCTTTTTCTTTTTAAGAAAACCTATCGCGGTGGAAAGGTAAAAAAGAGTTGATTATATATCAATTCAAGGAAAGTAAGTGATGGCATTTATTTACCCTTTTGGCTTGTTTTACTTTTAGTACTCGAAGCATATTGGTAATATACCATATAAGTAGACAAATTTGCCGTACAAATACACTTCTTAACTCCTTATTAATAATCCGCTTAACATCTTCTCTCTTATTTCTTAGTTTCAAAATCAACCAAAGAAGGAAGAGAGAGAGAGAGAGAGTATAGCGAGGTAGAGAGAACAAAGAGAGAAATGGAGAAATTGCATGGTAAAGTAGATAAAGGAAAAATAGTCTTGTGAGTCCCACCCTTGGTATATTATGTTTCAATCAATTTCCAATATCCTTCTCAATTTCCTATCCCTTTTTTTAATCAATTTCTTACGAATCTCAATTTTTGATATTTTTCTCAATTTCTAAACCTAGACATGGCCACAGTTCCAGAACCGTTGGCTTTGGTTTAAAAACCAATGATTTCGATTTTTCTAAACGGTAAAACCTAAATCGGTTCTTATAGGGATGGTTATGGTTACGGTTCTTGAACATTCAGCTTCAGTTATGATTCTAATTTTATTCTGATTATAATTTTGATTTTTTTATTATAGTTCTAGTTGTTTTAGTTATAATTATTAAACACTTGTTGTTATAAAATTAATTCTAAGAAAATATGACAATGAATGTAAAATATATATATATATATATAGGAAGTTTATTGTATTATCATGCACAAGGAAAAAAATAAAAATGATGGAATTGTATGTTAAAAATAAGGATAGACAAAAATGCCTGCTAACCAAAAATCCACCATACCTGATCCAATCCAATCCAATTCGAAAATTCGGATATCCAATTCATATTATTTGACTTGATCAAAAGAGGGTCAGGTACTCGTTTTGATACGAGGCGGGTTAGGGTCATATAATTAAAAACTCACAAGTACCCGACCCATCCCATATATATTTATTTATTTATTTATTTTTATACACATAATACAAAATAATGTTTTTAGAGCTAAATAAGTAATTTCATTAAACAAATTGCATTACAAATATGGGAGACTATAGTTTGTTTACAAGATTCATTTGTAGAGATTATGATCTTATTTTTTAAAAAAATAGTTTAATTAATGTGGAATATATATTTAAAAAAAATGTACTACTTATTTCAAGTTTTCATTGATTTTGAATTTTTTAAATATTTTTTCTTTTTATTGTATTCTCTTCGCATGTTTGTTTCTTGGTGGGAGATTTTTTTTTTGAGAAAACATCTTTATTAAATTTTAAATGAATGTGTAATATAGAAAATTAAATTGGTATAAATTATTTTTTTAAATTAAATGATAAGTGGAGCAGGACGGGAGGGGACGGGGCGAGACGAGTACCGTTGACCTGATTCTATCTCAACAGAAACTCAGTTATCTAGTACCAGCTAATATGCGGGGCAGATAAATGTCAGAAAATGACTAACCCGCAAGGTGCGGGTTAGGTCAGCCAAATGGTGCACGGGGTAGATCCCACCCCTAATAAAAAATCTCATTGTTGATAAGATTAGATTAGTTTTGGATTTAGACTAGTCATAGGATATTAGAATGGGTTGTTGGACAATGGGACAATGGATTGTTGGATTAGGATTAGAATTATTGGTATAAGGTATTGACTATTGATATTCAATTCTAAACTAGCCAAATAGGTTTAGATAGCAAATATTTTCTTAAACAGTTTAAAAGTGTCCGAAATCACTGGTTTTAGTTCCAGTTCGGAATTTTAGTGAACATAAACCTGAACCTTGAGTTATAGTTATGGTTTCAGTTTCCAAAATTCGGTTCCGCTTCTGATTGAAATTTGAACTGTGGCCACCCCTATCTGATCTGATGTGAATTATAGATATCTAAATTAAAAGGCAACTAGATTTGCACGCTTGATGAAGGTGATGGCTAGATTAACTGTAGTAAAATCCCCAAATTGGTCAATCTTCCTACTACTATGGTAAACAAGTAGCATTAATGTCTTGATATTTTTAGGTTTTCTTTCTATTTGATAGTTAATGATTTTAAAAATTATTCTGTGAAGAGCCCCAATGCAAAGGGCATCAAGAAAACCTTAGAAGAACTAAAGAAATATTTTATTTTATCTAATGTGTTGCAATAGAAATAAGTCAAACCCTTAGATCTAAAATAAAGATAGTACATTTAGTATAAATTAATCAAAGTTTTTGATTTATTCAGGTCACCGATATTGACGCCTTGGAACTGGACAATCATCATTATATAGATATTTTCAGGAAGGTTTATCTTGCATTCTTTGATTAATCATAATTGTCACAAAACCTTAATGGTTATTTCAAGGGTTTGGCACAATCTCTAGAGTCTTTCATGGGATTGGTTCAGTTTAGATCTTATAGATTCTTCAAAAATTTTCAATTCACAACTAGCAAATTCCTTCTATTTTCATTCCTCTTCTTCATTCTTTCTCTTTGTTGATTTTTTTTGGCTTTTTCATAGACATTTCGAAGAAGAGATGGGGGGATAGTATAGACAAAGGGAGACACTACTGGTGGTGGAGAGGCATTATAGATTGATTAAATGGGGTATTGATGTTGATGTTTGGTGTCCTTTGTGTCCACAAGATGTAGAATCTATTAAGTATTTATTCTTGCAGTATATGTTTTCAGCCTATGTATGGTGTAGAATCTATTAGGAAATTGGATTATTTTCTTTTAGTCAAGATCCTTATTTTGTATAGAAGTAACTAATTTCCTAATTGCTTACTTACTTGAAGTAATTGTCAAGTTATTTCCTATTCTGTTTAGGAATTAGAAGTTATTTTCTATTCTGTATAAGTCTATGAATTAGAATTGATTTCCTATTATTATTTAGTTTTTGGCCAAATAATATTCTTTATAAATAGGTAGATTGATATTCTACAATGACAAACAAGACAAAAGTTGAGAGAGTTGTACAAAAGTTTGGTTTGGAAATCAAGTTGTAATCTTCTAACTTTTTTCTCTCATAATAAGAACAAATTTTTCTCTCCATGGATGTAGGTTTGGTGTAAACCAAACCACGTTAATTCTTGTGCATTATTGATCATTTGTGCTAGTTATTATTTTCTATTAAATTGTTGATTTTTCCTTTTCTATCTCAAATACTTGGCTTGATACCCTAACAAGTGGTATCAGAGTTTCGTTGGGGCTCTGGTTAATTATTTGAGATTGAGTAATTGGTGGTATACCATGGCGTTTAAAACTATACAGTTTTCGATTCAACCATTTAATGGAACTATAAATTTCAACTTTTGGCAAAGAAGAGTGAAACATGTTCTAGTTCAACAAGATTTGGCAAAAGTATTGAATAGTAAGAACAAGAAGCTAGAGAGTATGAAGAATGATGAGTTTGAAGAATTGGACACAAGGTATGCGAGCACAATACGACTCTATGTTATGGACAACATCATAAACAATGTGATAGATGAGAAAGATTCTACAGCAGACCTCTGAAAAAAAATTGGAAAAGCTTGATCTAGCTAAAATCTTATCCAATAAATTGCATTTGAAGCGGCAACTTTATAAGCTAAAGATGGAGGAGGGTGGCAGCCTCATGAATCACATGAATACGTTCAACAGAATTTTGGATCAGCTCCAAAAAGTTGGCATAGAAATTAAGGAAGAAGATAATTAAGTCCCTTTTATTTCTTACCTCAGTCTCTGATTCTTACAAAAGTGTTGTGATGACTCGATTGTATGGGAAAGACACTTTAGAATTCGAGAATGTGTAGTCATCTTTATTGGATCATGAAAAACTAAAGAAGGCAAACCAGGATGTGACACAAGAACCTACATTAATTGCTCAAGGTAAGAATAAAAGAGGGAAAAAACTTGGTTGTAAATCTAAGGGAGATAGCTCAAATGCCAAGAGAAAGGGTAGAATCCAGTGCTTTGATTGTCGTAAATTTGATCACATCAAAAGATATTCCCTCATTGAAAGAAAAATGATGAGAATGAGCACGATGATGTTGCTGGATATATATTGAGTAGAGATATTCTCACAATTTCCAAAAGTAATAATACTTCTTCTCGTGATGGTTGCATTTTAGATTTTGAATGTGTTTCATATGTTTGCTCTAGGTTAGACTATTTTGATACTCTCTAAAGAAAGAAAACATATTTCGTGTCTTTGGATGATGGATCTCCTTGTAAAGTCAAAGGTGTTGGAGTGGTAAAAATCAAAATGCTAAATGAAGAGATTTGTTCTTTGGATGGTGTGGCTTACGTTCCAAAGTTATGAAGGAATCTACTTTCTTTGAGCCAGTTAGATTCCGAAGGCTATCATTTTTCGGCTATAGGCAGAGGTTTGAAAATCACACATGGCGAGATGATCTTGTTGATGGGGAAGAAGTATCATAATTTGTACCATTTGATTACCTCAATGGGTCGGGAGTGTAGTGCAAGAAAGGGGTTCCAAAAATGCTTCTAAATTACAAATGATGGTGGGAGAAAAAATCTTACTATGGGAGAGGGTGAATTGAGACATCTCACGAGTCAACTAGATGTTGGATTTGGTTAACTACACACATTCATTTGTTGATTAAATCAATTAAAAACAAGACCATATTGATTCGAGTGTGTAGCTAGACACCAAGGTATTTTGTGGTAAAAAAAAGGCAAATAGAGTTTTTTGGATAGTTTGCTGTGTTTGCTAAAAGAAATATTCACCAAGATAGAGATTTGTTAGGAAATTGGCTTAATATTGTTTTAGTCAAGATCCTTATTTTGTGTGGAAGTAACTAATTTTCTAATTGTTTAGTTACTTGGAATAGTTGCCAAGTTATTTCCTATTCCGTTTAGGAACTAGAAGTTATTTCCTATTATGTATAAGTCCATGAATTAGAATTGATTTTCAATTGTTATTTGGTTCTTGGCCAATATGTTCTCTACAAATAGGTAGATTGGCATTCTATAAAGACACATAAGAAAAGGGATGAGAGTTCTTAGTAGATGAGAGATTTATACAAAAATTGGGTTTGAGAATCAAGTTGTGATCTTGTAGCTCATAATAAGAACAGATTTTTCTTTCTGTGGACGTAGGCTTGGTGATTAAGCTGAATAACGTTAACTCTTGTGCATTACTCATCGTTCGCGTTAGTTATTATTTTCTATTAAATTGTTGATTTTTCCCTTTCAATCTCAAATAGTTGGCCTGATACCCTAACTGAATCCAAGCATGTTCCTTGCTGTATAGGGGTATTTATGGATGGACACAAAAGCTTGACTGGTAGGTTCAGTTAGTTCAGTTAGCTGGCTTTGCTACTTCAATAGGCCTTCCAGCCTTAGGGGCTACTATATATTTGTTATGGAGAGAGAGAAACTAGCGAGTCTTTTGAAGTGGAGCTACAATTGTTGATGTTGTGGTCTGATGAATTCTTAAAAGTATGAAGCAGGTTGTTTCAACTTGGAGGAAGGTGTAGCGAACGGCGAGGAAACTAGGAACTTAGCATTGTTTGGGATTTTGACCAACATATTTTTTAATGTTTCTTAATAGTTTGTCTAGTATATGCTACAAACATCGTCAAGGGATGAAACCTGTGGTCACAGAAGCCCCAGATTTAGACCGAACTATATCTAAATTTGAGCAGAGGAATAACTTTAACCTTACGAATCCCCTTAGTTGTAAACATTGATATAATCTCAACCCGACAACTAAAGAAACACGAGAACCTTGGTTTGGTAGAAAATGCCACAATCAATTGTGACTCTTGATTGATAAGTCGTTGAACACTTGAGACAAATTCTAAGCACTTAAAAGAAGCTCACAATAAGCCAAGAGAAAACTCTCAATGATTGTTGGAAAATTCGAATCATTCTTACAGAGAAAAGGGATGGCTATCATAGCCAAACAAACTACTAAATGAATCTGAATGGAGCTGAGATTATGTCACTTATCCTATTCATTGGACTGGACTCAAATCAACGGCCCAAACTAGAGGGCCGAAATTATTAACTAAATAAATGAGACAAACGACTAAAAACCCAAACAAGCAACAACTCAGTACTAAACCAAATGAGTTGACTAAAACAGAACCTTTCACTTGTACTCCCTCCCCCTAAATCACTTAATCCATCATTTCCCCGAAAATAGGGTCTTAAAGATACATGAATGAAATACTATTCTTTCTCAAAGGTTTTGGTTAGTGGGTGCTCATTTAAGAGCCTCATGTATTAGTTTTTAGAAAAGTGTAACTAATGTAGGAAAGTGTCTAAATACATCACATATAATACATGTGATTGTGTGCACTTAATTACATAGTAAGTTAGGCGTAATTTAGGCACGCTAATTATTGCCCATTAGGTACTGGTTAAAAATCATTTTTTCAAAAAGTTTTTTGAATGTTTGGAAAGTCATACAAGAAAATGTGTCATGGGGTAAGTGAAGTGAGGTAAGATAAAGAAAAGGGAAATTAAGTCTCTTGCATGTGTTTTATTAACAAAAAAAATGAGGCATGAAAATATAAATTTTATATTTGTTTAGCTAAAAAGTCATGAAAAAATTGGCTAGTATGTTCGTTGATATTTTGTATTGAACTTCTTCTTTTTATTTAAAATGTATAAAAACATGTAATAAATATAAATTTTTGCAAATTAAAAGAGTTATTTGCCTCAAATTTAATCACATTCCTTAACAGTAAGTTTTTATATATGCATGCATACATATACATATATATATATATATGTATATATATTATTTATGTGTGTATAAGTTTTTTCACATATCGAGGAGGTTTTGATCTAGTAACTAAGATTGAAACCTCAAGAATTAGAGTACTATTTTAGTTACATGAAAAAAGGTTTAAAAAATCAAAAGAGTACTATTTTAGCATTTAATTTATATTGTATTTATGTACTTTATCTAAAACCTTAACGTATATTAAAAAATATGAACAAAGGTCACAAAAATATCTAAAGAAATACTAAAGGCATACTAATCATAAAATGTTACCCTCCCTACCATGTTCTCTTTTTTTGTGTCACTTCTTATTGACTTTTACCTATTTTTCATTATTCTCTTCCTCACCTTTTTAATCCAAACTTTTCATTTCCTTCAAACTATTCTCCATCCTACAAACTCTACCTTTCTTTCACTCTAACTTGCTTCTATCAAATTATGTAATCTCTTACCTAATTTCGCACCCTATTTACCTTATATTCTGTTACTCTCCATATATAGTTGTAAATAATGACCATTTTTTCAACTTGCTCTTCAACGAATGAGTATGGGTATGCAATTTTATTAACTTTAAACGGGTAATCCAATTAAACTCATTAATTAGTGGCTATTAAATGGATAGATTGGAACTACATATTTGGACCTAATTAAATTAGCCTTAGATTCAAATTCATTAGTAAAAAATTCAATAATTATATTCTACTTTTTGTAAATTCTTTTCCTGTTCTTTAATTTTGTTAAATTTTATCCTACTTCCTCCCTCCCCTCTTTCAAAGTTTTAATTAACTCATTAAGTATAAATTGATTTCTTGCATTCATACGTAAATTATTTTGAGATTCTTGTAGAGTGACAAAATTAAAACTCCTTATGATCACCACTATGGGTGCTTCTATGTAATTTTTTAGGTACAACTTTATTTATTAATGCAATGTGTTCTTATTTTTGTTGATTACAATGATATATTTTTTTTGTTGCTGAAAGAATATGGGAGAAAATATAAATAAAATCTTGCAGTGGATTATAAATGGATAAAATAACCAAAATCACGTAAAATTATATTCATTTAACCCATATAAATAATCCATTTTGATAGTTCATCCCAACCCACAACTATAGCTTCCTTGACTTTAGCCTCCCCAATCCTATACTCCTTTTACTATTTAGGATTTATTTCCTTATCTTTACCCTTTCCAGCCTTATACTCCAATCTTTCTATTCCTTTTATCATTTAGAATTCATTATCTTACTTTTCAAGTTTTTTTCAAATAAAGAATTAGGATTGTAATCATGAAGGAAAAATAATTGGGCATAACTTTGGTAAAATACAACTATTTTTTGTGATGATCTCCCAAGATAATCGTTTAAACAAATATTTGTTTTAAAATTTTTTATAAACACTCCAAAAAATAACCATCTAAATGCCCCTTTCATTAATTTATAATTCATGTCAAAATTGTGTTCTATGTCAAATTTGCGCATGTAAAAAATTTTCTAGTTTGATGGTATAAGAAAGTTTTTATTTACCATGATCATGCAGAATCACTGGTGATGTTGATCGTTGTCGAATTTAAGGAGAGGTAGAGTTTTCATTTCTTTGATCTAGAAATGCATTAAAATAAATATTAAACTAAGAATCAATAGTTTTTGTATTTGTTTTAAGTGTAATAATGTAATATATTTTATGAGAATTGTTAACCAAAGAAAAATGTGTTTGGACAGGAGATAATTTGCTCAAATATATTTGCTTACATCACCATTACAATTTTCAATATACCTTTTTATCTCACATACATCACATCACAAAAAGTGCTACAGTAAAAATATCTCAAATAATTTACAATCCAAACACAGCAGAGTCAGATATACAATTGTATTGTAATCAAATGAAAATTACGTACCAATAGAATTGTTGTTCTTGTTTTTATTAACCTAAATATGACAAATGAGCATATGGGGTAATTTGGTTGAAAGAATGAACTGTAGGATGCTGTGTTTTGAAGGAGTTTTAATTAGAGTGAAATTCTTAAATTGGAGGAGTCTTAATTGGAGTGGGAAACATGGTGGTGATATGGTGGTTTTTTTGAAACGTGATTGCAATTTGCAAAGCTCATTTGTAGGGGTGGTTATAGGATTAGTTTAGTGATAAACATATCTTAATTATAAAAATGTAAAATTGCATTTAAATAGCATACAAATGAGCAACTATATCTATATAAATTTGAGAACGGAATTTTAGCAACAAGCCTTCACAAACCTTCCCACTCTCAACTCTATTTTTCTAACATTTTACATTTAATTTATTTTATAAAAAACATCATGGGCACATTACATCCCCACGTTTTTCTCAAACAAAAAGTTAACTCCAACTAACACTACTTACTCCAACTAACACTCCTCACACACCTTCCCACTACAATTAAAACTCTTCCAATCAAGAATTTCACTTACATTAAAACTCTTCCAATTCCATGATAAGATTGAGCAAGATCTCTTTCGACTTGATGTTGGTATCCTTATTAGCCCTCAAATTAAATTTCACTCCACACACACCTTCCCACTACAATTAGATTGAATGAGGGTAAATGAGGAAACATTTGCTAACAAAACGAAACGTACACCACAACGATTCCGCACAAGATTTGGAAAAGCTCCAACAACTTTGCATCGACGAAAGAGAAATCTCACATCAACTACGATGGATAAAATCTCGAGTACACCGATTCAAACGTCGCGCCTATCAAATTAGAAATTTCGGTGCTATTTATTCTTTAAATATTGGCATTTTCATTGTATTTTCAATTATTAATAATATTCCCAATATTATAATTTTATTGTTGTTTCCATAGTTTATAAGAATCAAGTTAGAAGTTTCGGTACTATTTATTCTTTAAATATTCTCCTTCTTCACATATTACTAATCCTTGCTGGCTGAATCAACAAAGTATGGTACTATGGCTTTTATGTGAGTTTAGACATTTAGACATATAGTTCTCATTGTATTAGTAATTAGTCAGATTAGTCCCGAAACATGGTCATAGCTTTGATTAGAGAAAAAAAAAATTTTCATGAAATGTCTACCTAAATGTCTCTTTCATGAAATAGTCCCGTGACTGTTTTATGAATAGCGGGCATAACGGAAACAAAGGAGATGAAGTGGGGAATTGGCGGGCAAATGCCAAATGGGAGAATGAAGGTTATAAGAGAACATAATGGCAGACTTTAGTTTAGCCAAGAAGAGTCGTGAGCCTTGCAATTTAATGCGCGGCAAGGACCTTTAATGGAGCTTCCAATTCCCAGTAGTATAAACTAGAAGTACAATCCTCAATATAAATTAGATGGCATCTTATGGATGAAACCTAGATGTAGAATACATTTGTGTGTATACAATACATTATAAAGGAAATTATAATTAGATGTAATAATACTCAAAAGAAATGTATCATTTCTACGCACAAAGGATTTTGTGCATTAAAAATCTTGGGTTACAAACGGAAAGGTGAAAGGTGACGTCAAGAATATCCCAAACTCAGACGACAATGAGTAACAATTTTACCTCCATTTCACATGCATCTGCATAAACTAGAGGATTCCAGGAAACAACAAAAAATTTTGCCTTTCCAGTTAAATTGAGGTAATGTTTAACTTAAGAATTGACTAAAATAACCTGGAGTCCAATTGATGGAGTTCGTAAAACATTAAGCTAAAAGCAGATTACACAATAATTGGGTAGGTAGATAGATAAAAATCCGTGGCTGGGTCATATATCTGCCATGCTCACATGCCATGGCCTACACATTAGAATATTTAGACAATTTAGATTTTTCATAAATTATCTGAAGAGCTCAGTTATTTTGGGTGGTCAAGTTTAGAGATTAGAGGTGAGGAAAGTACTTAGACAATTTAGATTATGACAACACCTCAGTTTTCAAAAAGCCTACCAGTACCATCCGGCAAGCCCCTTTACATTTACACATACTTTCAATCAATAGACCTCCAAAAGGGGATAGTGTTGCAAAAGTGCTCTACTTAAGGTTCTGCATATTACAAGTTAGCATACTATTGAACAACATGATGATTATTACGAAATTGTTCAAGACCTTTTGAATAGAATTAAGTAGGTATATGAGCTATCAAAAGAGTTTTGCTTACTCATTACAAAATTTAGTTATGCAATCATGAAGACAGGAAGTCAACGTCAACATTGAGAACACTTGTCATAGGAATTTTCTTTTTGCAAGGACTAACAAAAAGTTTGACTCATTATATCTGTAAAAAAAATGTAGGAATTGAAACCTTAGAAGACAAACCTTCAAAATCCATAATTGATTATTCTTTCAAATTAAACTTTGTGCAAAATCACATACTAATATTTATAAAAGGTGCCATTGACATATAAGCTCATGAGAATGAGATGGTTGAGCATAAGAAGTATAAAAGACAGTTTGGTGGTGCTTTGAATGATATCCATTTTCAGGGATTCAAAAGTTTATAAGATTTTCAAACTCAGAGGATACTGTTTGACAGAATCACCTGAAAAAAAAAACATATCCTAAGAATCTTTAACTCTAGCCCATGAATTCTTGCAAAAAATTTCTTACAAGAACAAATGAGACAATAGCACCTAAAAATTAACTATTTCCTAGATGTAATCTTATGGACAGTAATCTTATGTATCAAATTAGAAGTTTCGGTACTATTTATTCTTTAAATATTGACATTTTCATTGTAATTTCAATTATTAATAATATTCCCAATATTATAATATTCTTGCTGTTTCCATTGTTTATAAGAATCAAGTTAGAAGTTTCGGTACTATTTATTGTTTAAATATTGCCATTTTCATTGTAATTTCAAGTATTAACAATATTCCCAATATTATAATATTACTGTTGTTTTGATTGTTTATAAGAATCAAGTTAGAAATTTCGATATTATGTATTCTTTAAATATTGGCATTTTTATTGTACTTCTAAGTATTAATAATATTTTGAATATTATAATATTATCAAATCAAAGGCAAAATATTTGTAAGTATTTCATTTACTTATCAAATTAAATATTCAATTATATTTAATTGGACCCTTATGTTGCTCAATTTATGATATAGATTTCTATTTTTTTTTCTGGATCCAACCTTCATCAAAGTGATAGTTTATAAATAATAGAGATGTTTGTATCATATATTGAACTATTGTTACAAAGTTTCATTTTTTTAAATATATTTTCATGTGTCCGTGATTATAATATTTTACTCTTTATAAATTCCTCCATAGATTGTAATTTTTTTAAAAAATGTAATCTACTGTGCGTAGCACGGGTATTTATACTAGCTTGTTTTTAATTAAAGAGTAAAAAGGACTTAAAGTATAAATAATAAACTATTAACGGTCTATGAAGTAGATAGTGGAAAAGTTTTAAATTTTAAATTTGACTGGTGATAGGATTGATTATAACCCACTACTTTTTTATGTATTAAAATAAATAAAAAATCTAGAAAAAAGAATAGGGAGTTTGGAAGCCATTGAGAGGCTCTCCACTAAAACCTCCTCTGCAATACATATAGATATAAATATAAATATATATACTATCATATTTGGATAAATGTCACACATGTTGAATTTGAATTTCAAATTTAAAGTTCACTTTTGTGGCATTTATCTAA
This sequence comes from Coffea arabica, assembly GCF_036785885.1. Taxonomy (NCBI): domain Eukaryota; kingdom Viridiplantae; phylum Streptophyta; class Magnoliopsida; order Gentianales; family Rubiaceae; genus Coffea; species Coffea arabica. Next base: position 35,225,000 of record NC_092314.1, read on the forward strand.
TCATGGTAGTGTATACAGTGTATACAAGATTTATTTCTAATTATATGCAAATTTCATTACAGTCTCATAAAAATGTTTGCAGTTTTGGAACCTCTTAGCTGCTCCAATTTTTTGTCTTTAAACTTATGGATTAAGCTATATATGGTCTAAATTTCATTAATTACATGCAGAAACGAAATGCGCAGACAGGACATTACACATTCTGCATAAGAGGGATACTTGGTATCTCCATTCATATCTGGGAAACTTGCTATTTGCCCAGGGTGTTTAGGGCTTGGACTATTTATGTCTCTAAAGTTTAACTGAAAACACATTTGTTCCCTATAATTTCAATTTTCGACCAATTTAGTATTACTGATGGGGAATAGTCAACTAGTTTGGAAGAAAAAGTTTGTCAAATAGCTAATTTAGTCCTTAAACTTGGGTCCGTTTGGATTCTTGTTTTTGGGACTGTTTTTGAAAAACTGTTTTTCACATTCCAAATGCTACAGTAAATGTGTATTTCAAAAACAATTTCAAAAACACATATCCAAACAATATATCAAAAACAACTCCAAATACATATTTAATATGTTTATTTCAATTAAATATAGGATATATATATTATATTAATTTAAATATATTTATTCCAATTATGTATAATATTATATATTATATCAATTGAAATAAATATTATATTTTATATAAATACATTTATTTATATATATATAAATTTATAAATATATTTATGCAATTTTGTTTTATAATAGATATTAATATATATAATATGTATATTTCAATTATGTATATTATATATAAATTATATTAATATTAATTAATATTATATATATTATATATTTGTAATATTATATATTTATATATTTATTTATACATTTTATAAATATTTTATTTTATATAAAATATATTTGTATACATTTATAATATATTTATATAAATATTATATATTATATAAATTATATATAATATAAATATGTAACTATACATTTATATAAATATTGTATATTATATATTATATATTTAATATATACATAATATATATTTTATATATTATACATTTATACATAATATATATATGTATATTTATAAAATACATTATATTATGTATTATATATAATATAATACATTTATACATTTATAATAATATACATAATATTAATTATACATTTATACATAATATTAATACATTTATATTAATTATATTCATACATTTATACATAATATTAATAAATATTTATAATATATTAATTTATACATTTATATAATATTCATTTATAATTTATACACATTTATAATAATATACATTTATACATTTATTAATATATTTAAATTATCTATTATATATAATATAATACATTTATATATTTTTATATAAATATATAAATATATTCATTTATAAATATTTATAAATGTATTATAAATGCATAAATGTATAAAAATATAAAAATATATAAATTATAAGTTATAAATTATACATTTATATGATATTTATTATAATTTATAATTTATAATAATATACAGTTATACATTTATAAATATATTTATATTATGTATTATATATAATATAATACATTTATATATTTATTTAAATATATAAATATATTTATTTATAAATATATTATAAATGCATAAATGTATATAAATATAAATATATAAAAATTTTAAATTTTAAATTATAATAAACATTTATATAATATTCATTTATAATTTATACATTTATAAATATATTTATATTATGTATTATATATAATATAATGCATTTATATATTTTTATATAAATATATTTATTTATAAGTATTTATAAATGTATTATAAATGCATAAATGTATATAAATATAAAAATAAAAAATTATAAAAATACTCAAAAATATGTTTTAAAAATACCTCTAAAAATAATCCAAAAAAATCTACAGTAAAAGTTTTTCATATAGTTTTTGAAAAACAACCCCAAAAACAACTAATCCAAACGGACTTGTATTTGAAAAACGAAATGCTACAGTGCTGTTTTTGAAAAACAACCCCAAAAACAGCTAATCCAAACGGACCCTCTTTTTTTCTAAAATATCTTTAGTCCGTGATCTTTTATTTTATCCCATTTAGCCTTTTCACTTGTTTTTCTGAAATTTGGGGACAAAAACATAATATTTCCCCAAAAGTTTGGGCAATAAATTTCTGCAATTACATAACTGACAGGTTAATATGGTTTTCTAGCTTAGGTTTGGCCTACCAATAAGCCGAAAAGGAAATCTGATAATGCCAAAAGGTTGACAGTTCAAATCTTTTTACCATAGTTTTTTTCTTTCTTTTTAGTAAGAAAGGGTGAGATTTAAGAAGTAAGAGGAATATGAGAATTTGAATCCATAACCTCTTGCTCTCGGGATCTCAACCTTCACCATAGACCAAACCCTTCTCGACCATTGTTACTTTCAACTTTGCGAGACACTAGGCTTCACTGATTAAGCTTGGCACCAAAATAATTGTATATGAAGTTAATTCAAGCAATGTTGACACTTAAATCTCTATTCCAAATTAAAACTTTTTTACACTCTAAATTTCATTCACAAAAGCAGAAAATTAACAATTTCTGCACCGCTAATTCGTTTTAAATAGTTTTGACACTGTTGTATAGCCCAAATTTGAGGTCATATATAATAAGGTCAGATATTATTTCGATTGCAAAATAATCTCACATATTATTTCCCTTCTATCACAAATACAATTTTCAATCTAACTTTTTATCTCACTAATTATCTTTTTATTTTACATCCATCATATCACCAAAAATTCTATAATGATTATTCTGAATAATATTTCAAATAATCTTCTATCTAAACACACTCAAAATGGATGCTAACAAAGTTTTTGTAGAACTCAACTTTTAGCCCACAACATAAAGGCGCAAAAGGTAGACTTTTTACACCGTACTAGGATGCTTAAAGACTAAAACCTTTAGCTACAGCGGGAATATTAGTAATTTGACCTAAAAGAAAAAACTAGTTATTCTATCAATCATTCTCAAAAGTTCAACCTTTATTAAATGATAGAGTTGAAGCCACAATTAATTTAAAGAATCAGTTCAAAGCCATAAAGAAATATTTGATATCCAAGCGCCAATGACGTATTTTATAACCTAAACTTACCTTTGGAGTTAAGATTTTCAAGATTGACTAGTCTTCAAGGGTTGAAGTGTATATTTTTCACAGTTAAGAATGGTAAAGTGCAATTGTCCCCAAAGGTCAAGGGGACAAAGTGTTATTAACCCCGAAAGAAAATGCAATTTTAGTTCCCAACGTTTAAGCTTAGGCGCAGTTTTAAATTTTAAAGTTTTGGCAAAAGTAAATCTGGTACTCAATGTTTAGTATATGTGCAATTTTAATTCCTAAAGTTTTGACAAGAGCAAATCTAGTCCCCATTGTATCCAATTTAAAACTGATTTAGAGCATTTGAATAATTTTTCAAAATTATGGACAGAATTTAGTCATGTCTAGTCATGTGTCCATTAAAGTAATTTCAAATTAAAGAAGCCAAATAATAGTTAACTTTAAAGAATAAGGACTAATAACTTACATGTTAACTAATTAATTAATTACTAAAACAAGGAAAATCTTAATTTAAAAAGCTATAACTAGTCAAAGTACACAGTTCATCGATGCAAAACTCATTTTCAATCTCTATTGCCATTGTAGTAAAGCAAAAAATGATAATACTTGATTTTTTTAGGTTAATAAATTTCCTTTTCATTTTTGTTTCTTAGTTAATTAGTTACTAGTATGCCATCACATTAGGTATTCTTGTTGTTCAAAGATTAATAGCTATTTTTGCTTCTTTTCTAAGAAGTTTAATTGAACAAATATGTGATTGCACATGACTAATCTGTCAATATTTTGAAAAATCCATCGCTTGTCTTCAATATGCTTCAAATTAATGACATTAGGGCAACTTTGTTTTTGGTAAAACTTTAGGCACTAGAATTGTACCAAGTATCAAATATTGAGGACTAAATTTATTTTTTATCAAAGATTTGGAGACTAAAATTGTACAAAAGCGAAATATTAAGAACCAAAACTTCATTTTTTTCCTATTATACCGTAATATAAAACTCATTGGAGTGATCTTTGTGAATTTTATTGTGGCATCAACAATGAGCACAACAACACAGGCAGACGACCGAGGGGCTTGTGTCAAATTTTGAAAATTTGGAAGGGAAATATGCACAATTTTTCTGTTTCTACACTTAACTGGACAAGCTTGTGACCTAATCATGCCAAACTCATCCTATGGACAGGAAGCGTCCGTAACTTGAAAGCAAGTTACTAACTGTGATTTTAATATAACCCCATATTTTTTGGATTAATTACATTTACTTCCCTTGAGGTTTAACCAAATTGCAGATAAAACCTTGAGGTTTAACCATATTGTAGTAATCCCCTTCCTTCCTACTAATAGTGTTTATGCCCAGTTAAAAGATGTGACATAATGTAAAAAATATCCTTTTTGAAAAGACGAAACAAAAAAAAAACTTGTATATGAAATTTTCTTTAGTATTTAAAAAAGAATTACTACTATGAAAAAGCAAAAAGGAATATGTATGAACCAACAAAAATTGAAAGAATTTAAAGAAAATTTAACCAAAAGATTTGAAGTGATTTTTGGAGAAGAAAAATTAGAAGCGAAAAAGAGAAGTACGTAACCTACTGATTGAAAAACATGAAAAAACAATACTTATTACCTAAAAATGAAAAAAAAATAGAACTTCATGAAACCCAGCATCTCGATTATTGAAGAATCTCTAATATTCTCACTTTACTCAAGAACTCACCCTTAATGCCTCAAATCTAATCCTAACTTCATGAAACACATCATACCGATTATTGAAGAATCTCTAATATTCTCACTTTTTCTCAAGAACTCACCCTTAATGCCTCAAATCTAATCCAAAAGTGATGCGAACTTGGCCGAATAAGAACATGTCTTGAAAAACCAACTCGATCAGACAGCGGCAGAATCTATCTTGACCAAATTATGAAATAACAACTATCTTACTAGATCTAAAGAAAGCCGTTTCTAGAAATCTAGTGGATTGGTAATTGGTTTGAAAGAACAAGATGATGTGATCATCTTGCTTTGAACACCGCAAGTATTCAAGCTAAATACTTGATACAGTTAAAAAAAAAACTCACGTCCATCAAGAAACTCCATAAAAGGCGAACAACTCACTTTTATTAATTCATCTCTCAAAGTTGTCTTACAATAGAATAGAAGAAACCTATTTATAGCTAAAAGCTAAACTACTAAAACTAATCTAATTTGGAAATAAATACAAGTTTCCTAATTCGACTTTAGAAAGACTAACAAAATACAAAACATAGCAAGAAAAGGAAACCCTAAATTCGGTTCTACTTGAGACTTCACTGGGCCGATTATTTTACTACTAATTAATGACTAAATTAACATTAAAATACTGAAAAAATAACATAATGACTCAAGACTTAAACATCAACATAGGTCCGGCATTAAATGTGAAAACTACTAATGGCTCCATCCGACTTTTCCACTAATTGAATGAGATAAACAAGTTTTCAATTTTCATTCTCAAGACCTTCGATGACTTTTGGGACAATTTCTTGACTTTGGACACCACTAACCAGAAAACTTCAAGCATGTTAGGTGTGCCTGCATCTAACTCAACTTGATAGACCCGTGCTCACATCAAAAAGTCTCCATCCTTAACTGTTATTTGTATTCTAATCCAACTCTATCTAATCTAACTATGCAAATCTCCTCCCTTAATATATCTCCATCTTAATTACAAGCACTTTTTTCATATTTTCCATCTTTAATCTTCTCTTTGAAAACTGAAAAAAAAGAACAAAAAGCACTCATGCTGCTCACTGGTGTTTTCGTCCAAATTCATGAGGTAGTAGAGATCTAGAAGGCCCCAACAAGATATTATTTGTAGTACCTATGAATTTTATGTGGGCTCTTGGTATAATAACAGCTGTGATTTGCATTTTTTCTGTCTTCTTGGTCAAATTTGAAATTACCAAACATGATTATATTTTCTATTGGCCTAAGTAAGTTTGAGTCTAAAAGTGTTTTTTGGAATTCCAATCTGAGGTGATATATGGAGGAGAAATTTCCAATTTGATGATGAATTTTAAAAATTTTTGCAAAAAGAATGTTTTAAGTATAGACTTCCGCCAAGAGGTCTTCGCATTTGTCATATGCGAACTAAATGAATTCGCATTTGACAAATGCAATGTCCCATTGAATTTCCAATCAGCAAAAAGGAAAAAAAAAAAAAGAGAATTACTTCAGACCTCGCATTTGGCAAGTGCGAGGTCAAGTAACCTTACATTTGTCAGGTGCGAGGTGGTGGACCTCGCATTTAACATATGCGAGGAAGGGAGGCTTTTATATTTCAATCCAAAGCTCATGCGTTTCTTTTCTTTTCTTTTTTGCAAAATTAAGCAGGCCATTTTTTTATGTGAATATGGATTTTGTTTTTTGTTTTGTAAAATTATGGAGGACGAATTTATAAGTTATTAAGTGATTGCCAAAAAAATCCATTAATCTTGAATTTCACGATAAAACCATACTGAATGATTATTGATGTAATCAAGAGTAAATCATTATTTTAGTATTTATGTAATGTTTAAAGAAGAAATTAACTAAACACTAATATTACTTAATTGGACAAAATGCTTCCACATACTTCAGTAATTCAACAAAATTGGCACCCCAAATGCCATAGCTCAATGGCTCTTCTTCTATCATACCAAGCTTTCTTATAAGAAATTTCGGCGTTCAAATTTTTCTTCATGGAGGATATTGTTTTTTTAACTTTATTTTTCTTCAAAACAAACTCCATTTTGTTAAGAGAACAACTCATGTACAATTCTTTGAAAAAAACAAAAAAATGTGAATGTGAGCTCTCACCTTTCTTTTTTTTTTGTTATTTTATTTTTGTGAAAACATTATGGTTGCTTGTTTTTGTTTTTACATCTGCATTTTATAGAATTATTGAGAAAAAAAAAAGATAAAAACAAGAAAAGGAAATCATCATGATTTACTTTTTGACATCAAGAGAAAGGAAAAAGAGTTTTATAAAGGATGAACAAGTAATGAGATAAATATAAACTCTAAGTTGTTGATATGTGTGAAGGAATTGGTAAAGAGCATACACTCTTAAACTCGCATATGAGAAATGCGAACTTAGCACAGATCGCATTTATAGACTGTGAACACCTCCCTTGTCGGAATAGGTCACCAAAATAACCCCCTTTGTGGAACGTTTTTTATTTTTCATCATAATCTTAGAATTGTCCCAATATTCTTAGCTATGCTATTCTATGAAAATAAATTGAAACTTGAATCTCTCTATGTGGCAGACCACAGTTCTTTCTGATTATGATTTTCTAGCTATCAGCTTAGAATCTCTTGCATCCTTTTTTTTTGGTGGTTCAACTAGGAAATTGAATGGTATTTCTCTCTTTCTATGGTACCCTAAATTAAACATAGGTTACTAAAAAATAACAGTTTCAACTTTAGTTTATTCTCAATGTAACTGATAGTACCCTATCACTAGAACAAAACCACTAGGGTAAAACACACTGCACACTGCAAAATAACAATTAAGATTAAGAAAGCCAGTTTGTTGGTGGAAATCAGCAAATTGATTGTTCATCAAATCCACTTTAGCATTACTTTTCTACCAAATCAACAAACTCTTACCAAGATTTGAATTTGATGGCTTTCCTCACCAAAGATTTTTGGTTTCTAACTGTCAGTCTAGGAATAGCAGACTCACACTGTTGCAAAAGAGCTTCTCAAGTATCATTCACAGGCTCTTGGCTTGGTAATTGGAGGTTTGGATCGTTCGTCACTGAAGGAAGAAGCGGTGCATCTTGTAAAAGGAGTGAACCTGTTAATGGCAACACCTGGTCGGTTTTTAGATCATCTACAAAGTACAAAGGGTTTTACATATAGAAATCTAAAGGTTCAACTAATTCATATGAATAGATGCTGTCATTTGTATTGACTTATCTTTACAAAATGCACTACCTTTCTGAAAGATGAGATATCAACTGTGAATTTTGAATTGAAAAATTGCTTAATTGTGTCACAGTAATTTGCACCTCCTGCTGCACACACTTTGTGTGTTGTTGAGTGTCAGAAGTTTGTGATTACTTTAGATTTGTTTACAAGCTAATATCTCAAGGCTACACGTCTCCAATGCTACTCCAGAAACTGATGAGTACATGTAATGTTGATGTGCAGATAGCGCATATTTATATGATTTTAGGATGGTTTGTTGTTATCATCTAAGGCTTCAACATGATTTTATGATTGTCAGTCTTTTTCATCTTCAATTTTTTACTGTCAAACTTGAACACATGCATTTTATTCAAGTCTGGATATTTAGCATGAAAACTGCAGGTTTTTTTAAGAAACCCGTCTATCTATCATGTATTAATGATTTTTGGGTATACTAACTTCTTGATTAGTTTTTTTTCTTACAGTTCCTCATAGTTGATGAAACGGATAGGATATTGGAAGCCAATTTTGAAGAAGAAATAAGGAAAATTGTTAATATCCTGCCATAGGTATAATTGCTTGAACCACACACACTTAATCAAGTTAGAAGTTTATGTCCATGGGTTTACAAATGAAACAAAAAAAGAACAAGAAAGAAAGGACTAGACGAACATTTTTTACTTACTGGTTGGTTGAACTTGCTTGAGATAGTTATTCACCCGGGATGTGGTAAAATATAGCACGTACTTCATTATTCAGCCATTGTAGCAACTTTTTACAAATGAGCTTTTTGATAGTCCCAAAAGAAATTGCTTTCAGTTGCATAGATGACTAACTATAAGCTAGCTGATATATGTGTTAGCTTTTGTGCTAATCTTTAACTGATAACATGCTACTTCCAATGCAGAAAAGGCAAACAGCTCTTTTCTCTGCCACACAGACAATGAAGGTAACTGCAATCACTACCATAATTTGCATGGTCTCATCTTTTATGTGTTTCAAGGATAGAATTTAAGCATCAAATTCCGTACCTTCAAAAGTAAATAAGATTTTACCTTTACCTTTTCCTATGCCGAAATGAAAGGATAAAAACTGAATGGGCAGAAGTAATTTTTCTCATTTTTGAAGCATTTATTTATATTTTTTTATCTGTAGAATGCTGCCAAGGAACAACAATAACTCTGTCCCTGCTGTTAGCTGGACTTAAATGACAAATACACATTTTTAAGGCTGATGATCTTGCACACTTATCCCTTCAGGGGAACCTCATCTACATTGGTGTTGATGATGAACAGGAGGAGGTAAGTTACTTTGTGATTTTCCTCTAGCATTTGTAGGAAATTACTGATGTAATAAGATTAACGTACTTTGGGCTTTTAGGTCACCAATGAAGGTCTGAAGCAGGGATATTGTGTCATTCCAAGTGAAAAGAGATTTACTCTTCTCGATTCCTTTTTAAAGAGGAATCCATCAAAGAAAGTGATGGTTTCCTATTCTTCATGTGATTCTGTCAAAGTTCTATTATGATCTTCTCAAGTACATAGGCATTGATTGCCATGATATTTATGAAAAGAAAAAGCAACACAAACGAAACTCCACTAATGATGAATTTCGCAAAGCAGAGAAAGGGATATTGTTATGTACAGATGTTGCTAAACGTGGTCTGGACATCCCAGCTATGGTATGATTCTCTACTCACCCTTGCTACAACACCTCATGTCTGAACGTTCAGCCCACCTACCAATTTTCAACACTACATATATTGAAGGGGGGCAGAGAGAGAGAGAGAGAGAGAGATAAAGAAAAAGAGTGCTTGCAAGTCTACAGCTGGCACATCGCAGTTGACTAGAGTATTATTAGGAATTATTGCTAAGCATATTCTTCTTTTTTTTTCTTGTAGGATTGGATTGTGCAGTATGATCCCCCAAAGGGGCCAAAGGTGTTCAGAACTCTTTGAAATGCTTCTAATTGTGGCAGCTTCATTATTTTATAATGCCTTAGAGTTTCTTATGTCATTTTATACTGAAATACATTCACAGGGTTGGTCGAACAGCGCGTGGGGTAGGTGCAAAAGGCAATGCTCTACTTGTCTTGATTCCAGAGGAACTGCAATTTCGTTGCCAGCTAAAGGTGTTGCTGCATATTATAACCGTATTTCCCATTAAATTCTACTTTAGAAGTTGAACTAGAATACAGTTGATGAATGCCCCAATAAACATGGGAGCATTTTCTTAGTAGGACTTGTTCCAAAACCTTAAAATCTTATCAACCACAAGGGTGACTTGAGATAGGTAAACTAAATTTGGCATGAATCTCTTTGCTAACTTAGTTTATATTAGATTGAGGTTTAAGAAGATTCCAAAATCCCATCCTTTTAGTTTCTCACATCCTTGGAATATGTGAAGAGATGGGAGAGTCAGTTAAGCAACCTCTCTCTCCCCCCGCGAGTCAATTTCTTTGCCTCATTGCACCTGATTGACTGCTTTACATCAGTATTCTGAACCTTCAGAAAATTAATAGTATAAAAATCTAAAGGAACAAAAATTTGTTTTATAAGCAACAATGCAAATAATTACCGGTTACTTTCAGAAATAGCTCCTTTCATCTTCTTGTTCACTCCTATAAAAGTGCTGTATCGATTTTGATAACCATTACTTACTAAAGTCATTATATGTGGTACCAAACTACAAAAGTACCAATCACAAATACGAATTTGATGAAAAGAAGCTGAAAAATGTGTAGCCTCATTTGGTAATTCTGCTTAGCTAGGTTTCATGACTTATTAGGACCTACACAATATTCAGGTCCTCAGTCATACTTTGTCTCATTTAGGGCTTTGATAAGTGTGTTGTGGTGGTTCATGTAGGAGAAGTTGATTGCAAACAACTATTATTTAAACAAGTCAGCTAAAGATGCATATAAATCCTACATTCTTGCTTATCACTCACATTCCATGAAGGATATCTACAATGTTCATCGATTGGATCTACAGGTATCTGATATTGGTATCTTTTCTCCAATATATTATTTTGTACTTCAGATAAATGTGGAATGTCAGCATGTTAATCATCCCAAGTCATTGTGACTCTAAGCTATTGGATCCATGCAAGTTTATCCTGAATTGGGATTTTGGTTTCGGTTACTCTATGGTTCCTGTTAATCTAAGTTTATAGTTATAAATACCAATATTTACAAGCACTATTGAATGTTCAAATTTTCTGCACAAGAACTCTGACTAGCTAGAAGTTGCCTGAGGTTTCAATTTCTGGATTAACCTCAATCACCATCTTAAGGGTAGACTGCAGACCGTATGATAGGATGAAAGTATTGCATAAAAGGATAAAACCTCTTTAACTACATCAGAAAAGATTGTAAAGCATGTGAAATGTGCTTTCAGATTGCAATTGGGTATACGCTAAGTTGAGAAGCGTGCAAAATAGCATGCAAGAGAGGCAGGACTACTTTTTTCACAATGCTTACATTTCAATGCTCATCTAACTTCTGCAAGCTGTGGCTGCTTCATTTGGTTTATCTAAATTTAGGAGGAAAAGGCGCAGAATTGTGGGAAACAGGCACAGTTTCAGCAAAAGCAACCCTTATGGGAGGGTGGTTGAAGATAATACGCGGCAGTTTGTGAGATACTAAATAGAGTCTACAGAAGTTTTTGCAAGTTTTCTATTTTGGGGAATATTTGCTTGTTTTTAGGCATTGTACAGTACATCAGAACAACTCTGAGTAATCAATACTTGTGATTTTGATCCTGAAATATCCCTCAATTTTAATGTATTATATTTGACAATCAACGTTTTTCATTTCTTTAGGTCATTTCACAGGGGCAATTGATATGCAACTCACAGGCTCATCCAAGTCGGCTTGAATGAATAAATTCATGGAAATTCTTCAGTATTGCATAATTCTTGTTTAGTAAATTTCCCTTGGCAATAAGCTGATTGAAGCTAGTCATGTTTAGTTTATTCAATGTTTTGCCTTTCACTGAACGAATAAAATTGGGTTAAAAACAAAAAAACTCCTGTGGTATACCTAATATACAGAAAAGCCCCCCATGGTTTCAAAATATATAAAATGACACCTCATATTTTGAACTAAATTGTAAAACTGAAGAAATTCGGTAAATTTAATGGAATCCTGTAAACTTAACGGAATTCGATAAACTTAACAAAATCCGGTAAGTTTAACAGTCGAAACTGTCATTTTCATTAAGTTTACCGAATCCTGTTAGTTTATAATTTAGTTCAAAACATGAGGTGTCGTTTTGTACGTTTTGAAATTATGGGGGGATTTTCTGTGTATTAGGTATATCGTAGGGGATTTTTTTGTTTTTAACCCAATAAAATTTTATTATGGCTACACAAAATTGTCCAGTTTCTAGTACCTTTTCTTATTTTGACTAATCCTTGTCACTCGTATGGTTCCAAACTTTTCATTAGCTTTTATTTAATGTCTGGCTGAAAATGAATTATTAAGCTTACGATTAAGCTCTATTGAATTGAGTTTTATTTAGTGAGAGATCATTCAAATTTGATTTATCAACTGGTAAAATGAAACATGAACAAGATAATTGAAGCTCATTACATATGAAAAATTCAAGCTATTCAAGTTCAATTTGATTAAATTTAATTTGAGTTTGACTCGATAAATGAACAAATTTATCTTGAACAGTAGAGTATTTGATTTAATTAAACTCATTTACCTTCCAAATCTAATGATTCACGTTTTAGTTTCATCATTTTGTTACCCAACTTTTATTTACCAACTAACAAAGTCAAACATAGATTAAATTTCTATTCAGTAAAGTTTCAAACTCAACTCGAAATTAGCTCGATGAGCATGAAATTGAAGCTTACATATAACAAAATTCAATCTACTCAAAAGAGCATAGCTCGATGAAAACTCGTTTCAATTTGGCTCAATTTATGAACAAATCAAAGTTGAACACTGAAGCATTCGGATAGCAAATTTTTTCAAATAATATTTTGTTTGCATCATAAACACATTTTCCAACTCACATTTTTATATTCTCAATCATCTTTTATTTTACTTACATCACACCATAAAAAGTACTACAATAATTATTTCAAATAATATTTCAAATAATACTCTATCTAAACTTGTTATCCAACTTTACAATCCAAAATTCCAAATTCATACGATTAAAATTGTTTTAATAAGACTATAAATTTTGCTAATTGAACAAAATATTTAATAAAAATTTTGGGCCTTACATGTGAAAAAAATTACGAAAGGAAGCAATAGATTATACTATCTTATGCAACTAGACCACTAGAATAACCATTGAAAATTGAAAAAAGGAAAAAAAATCGAGAAAAAAATAAATAAACAAAATTGGCTAAAGTATAAAACTGTTATGAAATAATTAAATATTATAGATATCTATCACATCTGTTTCATCACCTAAATATTGACAAATATTTTGCATTGTTTGAGGTCATAAATCTATCATGACTTTTGAAGTGATAGAGACGACACGACTTTCAATAAAGCTATTATGACTTTCGATAAAACTGCACGATTATTGATAAAGCTATCACATCATATGAAAATATTGTATCACCATCTTGAAGAAACTAGTTGTTGTACTTTTTCCTATAAATAGGGTGGTTACCTCCTTTATAACAAAGTGATAGAAAATTGAAATTTCATTTGAGTGAATGAAATAATAGGTCTCTTCTTACATTTCTCTTATCTTTAGCTCTTTAATTTTCCTATTTTCTTAACATATTACCCATCATATAAAAATTCAAATCTTATATCATAATAGCATTATTTTTATAACACGTTATTAGCACGAGATTCTGCTAGTGTCAAGCCAACTAATAGGCATTTTCTTCGGCAATTCCTCTGGTAAATTTCAAGGTAATATTTCTCATCTTTAACTCATTTCAATTTTGATTATGGCTAACCTTACAAAACAAGAGTTTGTTCCTCTTGATATTTCTAGAAGAAATTACTTATTATGGGCAATGGATGTGAAGATTCATCTTAAATCCGTGGGTCATGGAAAAATCATTGCCAAAGATAATGATGCAACAAACCAAGACCGTGCAAAAATTATGATATTCCTTTGTTATCATCTTGATGAAAGGCTAAAAACGAAACATCTGACGGTCAAGAATCCGTTGGACCTTTGAAATAATTTAAAAGAAAGGTTCGACTATGAGGACTCGCAAAATTCTTCTTATTTTCTTAAAATACCCTTTTATTTTGATTAAATTACTTTATAATATCTTTACTAGTCATTTACTCCCTCAATAGTTGCAATAAATCATAGAATCAAGGATTTTGCCCTTAGTTTTATAGTTTGCGTAAATTAGGATTTTCGCGTATTTTGGCAGTGTGACTACTTAGTGAGGTGTGTGTATTAAATTTGGTGGATAAAAATAAGTATTAAGTAAGAGCAAGTGCGTGATTAGAAGCGCTAATAATAATTTAGTGAATCATAAGTTAAAACACTAGTACGGGCGAGTAAAGGAAAATCGGCTTGAACCGACGTGCACCGTTTGCTACCGATTGAGTGCACCACTTGAACACTGCTTTATTACCTTAATCTCCTTACTTTTATTTCAGCAAAATCAGCCCAAAATATCCCTCAAGTCAGCCAAAAATGTTGACCAAGAAAAGAGGAAAAAAAGAAAAAATTGAGCTTTAATCTCGCGGCGACACTAAGCGATAATCTATCCAACTTTGACCAAACTAATTTCCTATCTTATTATCTTTCTCTTGGCTTCATTTCTTCTCTATTTCTTCATGTTGGCCGAGCTTGTGGAGAGAAAAAACAGCAAGAGACAAAACTCCAACTTTCACCTTGAATCCATCCTTGTTTGAGTAAAAACAACCAAACTAAACCGATTAAACTTCTCTTTTGGTGGTTGGAAAGCTTTGTGTGGTAAAAGTTTTCGAAGAAAGGGGTGTGATTTTCACTTACAAGCAATTATTGGAAGGTATCATGATTTTTTTTCTTTTTTTCTTCCTTAATCTTGTTTAAATTTGGATAGAAGCTTATGTTCTTGGCTTATTATGGTTAATGATTTAATTTTGGATGATATAATGGAAGGGTTAGCTAGGGTTTACATTTTCAGACTTGATTATGGTTGTCTACCTAGTAATTGATGGTATTGAGCTAGTAATTGATGATTTTGATGATATAGGACTTGATAGTACTGAGTTAGGATATAAATTTTTAGAGTAGAAGTGAATTTCCAGCTTTGATGATGAATCTGCGCTATTTCTGACCTGCATATTTGTCCATAATAGAGGTCGAATCAATCTTACTCAAAATGTAAAAGTTGTAGCGAATGAAGTTAACTATCTTCCTGTAAAATTTCAACTCAATCGGAGCACTATAACTTGTAAAATGACTAAAATACCCTTGACTGTCCAAAAGCCCTATTTCACAGGCAGTTTTCTATTTTCTCTAAAATTGCACATTTTGACCTTGAAAATGCATGAACTTAGTGTTGATGTCTTCATAGGAAATGTAGGCTTCTGTCTTAGTTTGGAAACGTCATAAATTGTACCCCAATCCGATAAGCGTAGCTTCAAATATGACCAAAACTTCGGAAGATGTCAAACCTACTACTTAGCCATTTGTTTTTAAAACTGGTTTCCAACTTTGATTTTTATCATTGGATTGCTAGAATTGCCTTGTATTTGGATGACATTGAGCCTAGTTGAAGGGCTATTATGTTAAGATTGCTTATGTGTGACTTTGGGCTGAGTTGAGGAAAAAAAATGAAGCCATAAATGGCTGAAAAATAGCAAAATACAAAGGGCATGCTGCCCAAATTTCTATTACTTACTTTTATGAATGTTAGTGAGATATAAGGTTTGAGTTTAGGGTTAGTTGGATCTTAAGTTACATATGTATTCTTGAATGCATTTCAATATTAGTATATGAGTTATTTTGACCAAGGTTTGATATCAACTAAGATGAAAAGTGTTAGTTTTCTTTCGAAAACTTTGAACTACCTTTACTCACTTCAATTTGGAATTGGTTATTCTTAGGGTTTGTTGGTGATCAAAGGCATAATCTGGAAGGAAATTTTTGACGTTATTTTGTTTAAACTGGTGAGTGTTCTTTGTAGGTTATGCTTCAAATAACTATATGGATTGTTGTGAATATTTGATTAAATGTTAAATATTTTCAATGATTGCTAAAATAAATTTTTACTAGGCGAATGTGTACTTTATCACACTCAACCTAAATGAACGTGAAATTTTCAATGATTAAATGATTAAATGCTACTTGTGCATGAATGTAAGCCTTTCGGCTGAATTAGATTCTTGCCCTTCGTTGCCAGTCGACTTGAGTCAGAAACTGATTCGGTCGGGCGACTGGTAACCCTGGGATAATATTTGGTATACTCGAGTATGACCACGAAAATTGGTAGAGACTGGCCAGTGAATTGCCTAGTGACGGGAAATGAAATCAATGAATGAATACCAAGAACATTGGAGGAATTTTCACTTGCAAATATTTTCTAATGTTGGAGGAATAAGGAAAATGGTTGGCGAATGAATAAATGAATGGCTCCACGTAAGCATGTATCCTTTTAATGAGTGTGTTATCATTGCTTTTATATTGTAAATGTTTTCTGGATTATTTGCTGTTAAATGATTAATGTCCTGGATTTAATTCTTTGATTATGTGTATGGAATCTCACTGGACTTTTAACTCATTCATTTAGTTTTGTTTTCCTTACAGGGGATACAAGCGAGGCGTGAGAATTGTTCAGGCTAGCGTAGTCTAGTAATTTTTTTGGATTTGGCAATTGTACTCGCGCTAGTGCCGACTAGGGCTGGTTGCACCTGGATTGTAAACACTTTGATATATTTGGGCGTGTATTAGGGGTGGGCAAAATTATCCGCTAACCCGAAAACCCGTCATATCCGATCCGATTCGATCCGAAAATTAGGATATCCGATTTTTATTATTTGATCGGGTCAAAAGAAGGTCGGGTATCCGCTAAGATGCGGGGCGGGTTAGGGTCACATAATTAAAAATCCGCGGATACTCGATCCGCCCCGCATATATATATTTTATTTTTATTTTTATTTTTATACACACACTATAAAATAGTAAGTTAGAACTAAATAAGTAATTTTATTGAATAAATTGCATTACAAAATATGAGAGACTATAGTTTATTTACAAGATTCATTTGTAAAGGTCATGATCTTATATTTTATAGAAAAATGTTTAATTAATGTGGAATATATATATTAAAAATTGTGCTACTTAGTTCAAACTTTTATTGATTTTGAATTCTTTTAATTTTTTTCCTTTATCTTATATTCTCTTCATATGCTTGTTTCTTGGTGGGAAACCTTTTTTTAGAAAAAAAATTATTAAATCTTATATGAATGCGTAAAATATAAAATTAAATTGGTATAAATCATTTTTTTAAAAAATTAAATGATAAACGGGGCGGGATGGGTACCCACTAATCCGACTCTAACGGGTATCCGCTGATATTCGGGCGGGTAAGGGTCAGAAAATGGCTGACCCGCAAGGTACGGGTCGGGTCAGCCAAATGGTGAATGGGGCGGGTACCCGACCCGCGCCCACCCCTAGCTTGTATAAGCCTTATAGTTGGATTTGAGTATCAATGTATATGTTAAGTTTGGAATTGTTATTTTATTTTTTTCTGTGGTTGTAAGTTCTTTTCTCGAGTTAAATGTTAGTGAGACCTTGCGAGAGTTGGGCAAACAACTCACTAAATCCTAGGGTACGCCCTAGGAGAAGGTGGGGTCGTCACATCGATTACCTGAAATTAGCCATTCTTCCAAAAGTTAGATATGGTTAGATTCATCTACAGTTGCAAGATTTCAAAACCGTTAGTGTATATAATTCAACCATGTTCAGAATTATCTCTCAGTTAAAATTACGTGGTGAAAATATAATTGATGAAAATATGTTGAAAAAAATATTTTTCACATTTCATGTTTCGAATGTGCCCTTGCAGCAGCAATATCGAGAGAAAGGATTTAAAAAATATTCTAAACTTATTGTATAAATTTTGTTGTTTGAACAAAATAACGAATTATTATTGAAAAATCATAAGTCCCGATCAACAGGTGTTAGTCCATTCCTTGAAGTGAATGTGACACAATCTTCACATTCTAGACATGACAGTAGTTGTGGAAGAGGCTGTGAACATGACCACGGTCGAGAACATGGACGTGATTGTGATAAATATATGCCTTACCACCATGATCATAATCATGACAAAAAACAAAATAATCACCAGAAGTTGGTTGACAAGAAAAATGATGAGAAGAAAAATCATGAAAATAAAAGTTAAGATGTGGCATGGAAGACCATTGGTCCAGTAACTATTGCACAGTGGAGTATCATGTTGAACTTTATTAAGCATCATTGAAAAGAAAAAATAAAAATATCGAGACAAATTTTCTTCATCAAAAGTATATTTATGATGATGATGATATCGATGCTAATTTAACACATCTCGATGTTGTCAATTTCTTTGCGCATCCTGAAGATGCAAAATGATCTGACAAATACCCAATGAATGTTTAAATTTTGTTCTTTTATTATTTTTGTATCTTTTATATAATTTACTTTATGAGTTATGTAATTTATGCACTTTCTTAATGTTTACTTTTATTTCCTTTCTTATTTCTTGATAAAGAAGAAATGGATGCCAAATACTTGGAATTATATAATGGTAATGATGACATTTTTTCATTGACAGTGCAATTACACACACCATACTTAAACATGAAAAGTATTTTTTTCATTTGGATTTAGGAAAAACAAATGTCAATAGTATATGTGGTAGTGCCAAATTGATTGAAGGATCCAAAAGAGCCATTATATTTTTCCTTGAAAGAACTAAAATTGATAATGCACTACTCTTTACTAAGTTTCAAAAAAATTTGTTAAATTTTAAAGACATTCCCCGAAATGGATATCATATCGAGACCATGAATGAGACAAATGGTGAATATTTATTAATTATAAATATTACTTTTGGAAAGAAATATGTATTAGAAAAGCTACATTCACTCTCCTTAGGCTTATATTATACAAAAATAAGTACAACTGAAATACATCACCTAATAAACCAGAAGTCTACTATTCCCAATAACTTTATGATTTAACATGATTGCCTTGGATATCTTGGTTCTATAATGATTAGGCAAACAATCGAAAATTCATATGGCCATTCAGTAAAAGGTCAAAAAGTGTTAAATTCTAATGAATTCTCATATGTTGTTTATACTCAAAAGAAAATTAATTATTAGACCATCACCAGCCAAAGTAGGAATTAAATCTCCTACATTTCAAAAATGAATTCATAGTGATATATATGGACCATTCAGATTTTTTATAGTACTAAGTAATGCATTAACAAGATGGTCACACATATGTTTATTATCTACTCGCAACTAGGCGTTTGTGAAATTGCTTGCTCAAATAGTTAAATTATGAGCACAATTTTTTGATCATCCAATTAAGATAATTTGTCTAAATAATGCTGGTAAATATTCGTTACATACTTTAGACAATTATTGCATATTAGTTGACATAGCTCTTGAACATCTTGTAAGTTACGTTCACATACCAAATGATCTAATCGAATCATTTATTAAACGACTATAATTAATTACTAGACCATTACTAATGAGATATAAATTCCCTCTATCTACTTGGAGACATGCCATATTACATGCAACAACACTTGTAAGAATTAGACCAATAAGTTATAATGCTTATTTTTTTCCAACAATTAGTGTTTGGTGATATGCCCGATATTTCTCATTTGAGAACTTTTGGTTGTGCAGTCTCTGTTCCAATTGCATCCCCCCTAACATACGTAAATTGGGCCCCCAACGAAAATTGAAAATATATGTTGGATATGAATCACCTTTTATAATTAAATATGTTAAACGATTAACTGGTGATTTATTTATTGCAAGATTTGTTTATTGTCATTTTGATGAATCATATTTTTCGATATTAAAGGGGGAAAAGGATCAATCAAAAAAGAAAATTATCAAAAAAGTATCATTATATTTCCTTGATCCTCGTACAAAATAATGTAAACTGAAAATTCAAAGGATTATTCATTTGTAAAACATTGCAAATCAATTATCGAATGCTTCTAGTAACGTCAGAAGAGTCACTAAATCATATATTCTTGCAAAAAAAATATTTCGGTTAAAATTGATATTCCAAAAGAACAAATTACAAGTGTTAATTAATCTAAAGCGTGCCTGAAGCGTGGAAGATCTCTTGGTTCCAAAGATAAAAATTCTGGAAAGAAAGGATAATTAAATAACAATAAAATCGAGATGTCACTAATTGATCATAGACTTCAAAATACTACAAATGATAAAATTCAACCTCCTGAAAAAGTTACTCTCGAAAAGTTAGCTCTGGAAGGGTAGACCCCTGAAGAGGATGAAATTATTGAAATATTAATAAATTTTGTCACTACAGGAAAAAGTTAGAACCGCAAAAAATAATTATTGATGATATTTTTACATGTAATATAGCACTTAAAATTATGAAAAAAGATGAGGATCATGAGCCTCGATCAGTTGATTACTGTCAGTGAAGAAATGATTGACCGAAATGGAAAGATACTATTCAGTCCAAATTGGACTCATTGGCTAAAAGAAAAGTTTTTGAACCTGTAGTTCGAACACCTGAAAGTGTAAATTTAGTGAGATATAAATGGATATTTGTAAAGAAAAGAAATAAGAAAAATAAAATTGTGAGATACAAAGCAAGGCTTGTAATCTAATGATTTTCATAAAGACCTGAATTTGATTATGATGAGACGTATTCACCTAGATACGATTACATTCAAATATCTTGCGAGTTTAGTAGTGCATGAACATTTAGATACATGTCTAATGGATATAGTCACTACTTATTTATATGGGAATCTTGATAACGGTATTTATATAAAAATTTCTTAAGGATTTAACATACCTGAAGCATGTAAATCAAATTCCAAAAATATTTATTCTATAAAATTGCAAAGATCTTTGTATAGGTTTAAACAATCTGAACGTATGTGATATAACCTTCTTAGTGAATATTTAATTAAAAAAGATTATACCAATGACCCAATATGTCCATGTATTTAGATAAAAAAAATAAATTAAAATTTATAATGTAAGTTGATGATCTCGATTTAATTGAAACTCCTGAAGAGGTCCAGTAGATTGTCGAGTACTTGAAGAAAGAATTTAAGATCAAGAATTTTGGAAAGACTAGATTTCACCTTAATTTACAGATTGAGCATTTAGAATGTGAAATTTTTGTCCACCAAACTACTTATATCCAGAAGGTGTTAAAACAATTTTATATGGATAAAATCCATCCATCAAGTACCCTGATGATCGTTAGGTATTTTGATTCGGATAAGGATCCTTTTAGACCAAAAGCGGGAGATGAAGAGATTTTTGATGCTGAAGTCCCATATCTCAGTGCAATTTGTGTACTAATGTATCTCACTAATTGTACAAGATCAGATATATCATTTGTTATAAATCTATTAGTAAGGTTTATTTCCTCTCCTACAAGATGACATTGGAATGGTATTAAGTACTCCCTCCGTCCCATTGAATGTGTCATTCTTTCATTTTTTGGCTGTCCCAAAATGTTTGTCATGTTTTCTATTTTTAACTACTCCCTCCATCCCGATAAGTTTGTCGCACTTGGGAAGTTGTGATTTTTATTAACAGTGCATCGAATCTTGCAACTTTTGTTTCACTTTCCACCTTTGCCCTCCAACGTGTAATGCATACAAAGAAAGTTATGCTGGAAATTTATTGGTGTGGGGCCTATCTATTTTGTTTAGCTCAAAAATCCATGATCAAAAAGCACGTATCAACAAACGCATCGCATACATTTGGGGGTGTCTTTCACGCACCAAATTGTGGTACTTCCTTTTTACATTGACTTTTGAGTTAAAGTTGTAGGACCCAGATTTTAAGAGGGTAAATATTGAAATTGGATGTAAACAAGCTTTCTATTTTGGGTATGTGATAATTATTTTGGGACAGATAAAAAAGGAAAGTATGACAACTTCAATGGGACGGAGGGAGTACTTTATACTCTGAAATTCCCTCCATATCCTTCATTAATTATGCATAAAGAATACTATTGCTTGGCCCACAAAATGCTATGGATCCCACAATCATTGGTTTCAAGACAAAGTGCATCTCTTTTCTCAGTTGTAGGACAAAGTATACGGGTCCCACAATCATTGGTTTGAAGACAAAGTGCTTCTCTTCTCTTTTCTCGGTTGCAGGACAAAGTGTGTATCTTCTTTCTATAATTTTAATTAGAGATCTACAAATTAAAATTCACATCTTTTTTTATGAAAAAATAAAAATTCACATTGGCACAAATGGAGTAAGAGAAGTAGCCTACATCTATTACTCAATTAAAATGATCCAGCCAAAGAGGAAAAAAAGGCATCAGCATACAAGATTCAACAAAAAACATTCAGCCAAAATGATATCAAGGCCTTTATATGGAGTACATGCTTTACAAAAGTCACTCTACTAAAGTGAGCAAAAACATTTAATTTACAAATTGGTAAGAACTTTTACTACTCCAATCTTTGCACCATCAAGTTCAAAAAGTTTGAATTTTTAGACTTTAAGTCCATGCAAGTAAGATGAGAAAGAACTTAAGTTAGTCAAGACAGCAAATAAAGATGTAGATAATTGAGAATATCAAAAGAATCAATCTAAAAAATAATAAAATATGAATTGCCATATCTAATAACTCAACTTATACTTCTAATAAGTAAACAACCATAGATACGCATTAAGTAAACAAGAATAACTTACCAATTTCCATAGATATGCATCTTTATGAATTGCCATATCAATATTCCATAGATACGCATTAAGTAAACAAGAATAACTGATCAAAAGAAAGATCGAGTCCTTTTTCACATTTTGCAAAATCCAAGCACTTATATTGTCGAGTACCAATAAATAAGAAGATAAAGAATATAGGTAAGTGTAAACTACCATAAATATAAGATGCAAAATCCAACCACTTGTACTGCTATTTACTTGTAAAAACCTGATTAGTATACTTCAGTACCTATATAAAGAAGCAAAAAAAAAAACAAAAGTTAGTGTAAACAACCATAAACAAAGAAGTAGGGACCATAAACTGTAAAGCACAAACTAGTTTTGCATATAAGTGAACCTGTCCAATGAAACCATCTTCATGCTTGTGTATGACTTCGAACTTGGTTAACAAGTTCTTGTTCACATTCAATTTGTAGAGGAAGAGAACCATCTTTCATTAAACGATGCTTTCCAATGTGTGGCACTTTGTAATTGTTTCCCCCTAAGTTCTTCATCACCTCTACCATACATGATTGCAGTGTTAAGAAAACATTGTTGAGGCTTTCAGTTGATAGTTGATCAAATGATTTTTCAACAGCAAGGAGTAGCTCATCAATTGTTTTGGGCGCTTCTTGATGTTGAAGTGATTGTATGGCCCTAAAATATCCTAAATCAAGAACATTCATGTCCGGGCTATTAGGAGGCTGAAATACCAAGTGAATATCAAATCCATCCATCCAATCAGCCTCAATAAATTTAGAATCCATGGGATTAGTATGTGGCTTGGCATTATCTTGTTGGATAAAAATTTCAGTACCATTCTCACGTGGCCATTTACTGCATATTGCAGGCAAAACCTTTTCAATTAGGCATATTCTATACACCCCTTTAGTCACTGACAATAATGGCTTTGTTTCTAATGCATCAGCAATCCGATTTTTACTATTCCTTTTTGCCGGCTCTTTTAGTACAAAAGGAAAAATACCAATTTTGCCATCAAATTCTCGGTAGTAAGAGCAATCAAACCGAGGTCGAGCTATAGCAACTAGAAACATAACCTTCGCAATGAATTTTTTGCTCTTACATGTTCGAAGAGGTTGCTCTTCCTCAAGATGAAGATAGTACCTTTCGGATTCTTTAGTCATATAAAACCATTTTTCATCAACATGAACAACATTAAACATACTCTTAAAAATTGGTTTAATATTGAGACTTTTAGATTCAAGCATTGACAAGCAAAATCGAAGTCTTACTTGCTTATTTTCATCCGTCAACTGTGGTTTCAATGCATTTCAATGCGACCTAATAGCAGCTTCTTTAATTCGTCGATGAAAAGTTGACTTAGCCACTTTCATTTCACTGGAGAGAGAATGAATGTTTGTTCGGCGGCGAAGAGAAATTGTCATAACGGAGGTGAAATCTATTTCCACTCGTTTCCGTCCAGATCTTTTTGGAAATCTCCGAGTTACATCAACTACTCCTCCATTTGCAAAAGAGATAGCCGTTCGTTTCTAAATCCTGCTAACAGTTATGACATTTATCTGGAATAAGTCTGCAACATTCTTAATTGTCCCTCTTCTCAATTTTCCACCATCACTATACTGCAAGAGAGTTTAAAAAATGGATTGCCTTTCTTCATTAGTTAATCTCTTTATACGATTGCAGGAAGTTTCAATGTCATCAAGCATATCCATTTTTCTTTAAAAAGTCACCAACGAAACAGAGCATAATGCTCATATTTATATACAGAGTAGAACTAGGAGTGAGTACTCGTAGTCCTTAGCTAACAAATTTTTAAAATAGGCTATTCAATTTTTAGAAATCCACCAACTTGCAAAAGTTTTAGACCAATTTGGCGGTAAATCTTAAAAACAAAAAAAGCCAGAAATTATAATTAAGCAAGACAAGAATTAATGCCCTCTTGACATGAACCCAAAAAAAGAAAGAATAAAAACAAATCATAACAAGAGAATAAAAAAAACTCAATCTTGATATGTTTTGATTAGACGGATAATCCAAATCTAGGCAGTGCAAATTAGACGAACCTTTATTGAAGACTTGAATCCCATAGAGTTTTCGTCTCTTCCTTGAGCATCAGCGTCAACTTGTTGTCAAAAGTTAGGTAGAGCAAAATTTTACGGATTTATTAGCAAAAGATGGAAGAAATTTAGGAAGTGGAGTAGTAAAAGACGATGAAATTTTCTTGCCAAAAGAAACTTTGTAGCTTGTGATCTGAAGAGTTGTCACTTGTCACATCAATGTCTTTGAAAGAAGTGTTTGTATCAGATAAGAGTAGCGGTGATGGGCAAAAGTGGAGTGTACTGTGCATAAGGGCAAAAGTGGTACAAAAGATAAAATTTTTTGGTGAAGTGTACTATGCATAAAAAGCACATATCCCCAAATACAACCAAATATATGGGACGGAGGGAGTATATTTTTTGTTATTTTCAAAGAACAGTTGATCTTGACCTATTTTATTTGACTAAATCTCAACATGAATTATTGAATTGTGCTGATATTGGATATTTATCTAACCCACATAAAGCAAGATCTCAAATTGAATATCTATTTACTTGTGGTGGTGCAACTATTTCATGGCGATTTACAAAGCAATCAATAGCTACTACTTCTTCTAATCATACTGAGATAATGACAATTAATGACATTAATCGAGAATGTGTTTGGTTAAAATAAATGATCCATTATATTCAAAAAAATAGTGGGTTGTCTTCTGAAAAAGAAAATTCTCTGATTACATTATGTGAAGATAATGCAACTTGTATAGCCCAATTGAAAGGATGATATATTTACAGAGATAGAACAAAACATATTTTTCAAAATTCTTCTTTACCCATGATCTGCAAAAGAATGGTGAAATCGATATGGAACATATCTGATCTAACAATAATCTATCAAATTTATTTATTAAGGCATTGCCAACTACAACATTTGAAAAATTAGTGAAAAATATTGAACACATATCGACTAAGAGATCTCAAATGATGTTTGAATCAGGGGGAGAATTTTGAACACAAGAATAGTGTACTCTTTTTCCTTCCTTAGGATTTTTTTCCATTGAATTTTTTCCTAATAAGGTTTTAACCAAACATATTTTTTGTATAATAGACATTTAAGGGGAAGTGTTATGGAATAATTTAATATTGTGAATGTCTATCACATTTGTTTTATCCCCTAAATGATGACAAATATTTCATATTGTTCGAGATGATAAAATTATCACGACTTTTGAAGTGATAGAGATGACACGACTTTCAATAAAATTATTATAATTTTTGATAAAGTTGCACGATTATCGATAAAGCTATCACGTCTTATGAAAAGATTGTATCACTATCTTGAAGAAAGTAGCTGCTGTACTTTCTCCTATAAATAGGGATTACCCCTTTTGTAACAAAGTGATAGAAAACTGAAGTTTCATTTGAGTGAACGAAATAATAGCTCTCTTCTTATATTTCTCTTATCCTTAACTCTTTAATTTCCTTTTTTTCTTAGCATATTATCCATCACATAAAATTTCAAATATTATATCATAATAGCATTAGTTTTGTAACAAAGACCATCTTTTCTGCAACTATAAATACTCAGCTAATAAGCAGACACCAGCATTTCTCATTTCTATAATTCCATTTTCTCTTCCCAAATTCAAAATTCTCCCTCCTATTATTCTCTTTCACACACTCACACATCCCATACACGCAGACATGCATTAAGTTTTCCTGGAAGACGCAAGGAGAAGGAGTGGTGCTGCTCAAGTAAGCAATTACTCATCTAGTTATGTATTTTTAGTACCAGATGAAAGATGATAATTAATCAAGTCAGAACTGATGAATTTTCTTTGTTTTTTTCCTCTTGTGATAATGGAATTTGAGCTTAGAAGTTGCGAAGGAGAGTTGTGGTTGCTTCAGCTGAAGAACCTCATTGATTATGATCGGTTGTTTCATGCTCTGACTACTTCTGGTAACTCTAGTTCTTCACCATGCCTTTGGTCTGATTTTTTTTTTTTTGAATTTTTGAGAAAAATAACTTGTTTGACTTTGCTCTTATTTACTTTTGAGTGTGAATTCAACTTTGAAGCTATTGAGTTTGATGATAAGTTAGTTCGCTTCTACTTTTCTATAATATCATTCACTCTTACTTCATCGTCGAAAAGAAATGACAGAGTTTAAATTTCTGCACAATATTCTAATTCTGCTCTATTTGACAATTTAGAAGATAGATTTCATAAGGAATGGAAGTTTGTTTTTTAGATATTTTACGTGTAAATACATGTTATTGATCAAACGATTAAGCAAGCTATACAATCTATGCTCCTCCACAGTGAATGTTTTTTTTGTTTCCCTCTTATTTTTTAACTAGTGAGATGACCTGCACGATGCACAGAAGGGCTAATATTTCCCATGTTAAGTTGATTAATTTTTAGCCGTTATACATTTCTTATAATGTAGAGAGTCATATAATTGTTATAAGTCTGGCTTGAATTATAAAATAATAGTATGGTAAATTGGTTGAGTGAATATAGTGTTAATAGTTTGTGTAGTATGGAGGATATTTTGTAATATAATGGTTAATAAAGTACTATAATTGAGACAATGCAGTGTCGACATTTTGTATGATATGATTTGTATAAATTATGTGGTCTGGGTGAGGTAGTTATAAAGATACCCATCTATATTTATGTATATCTCTATTACTCACTAAGTTCCATAAACATAAACCAATTTCCATTTTTTTGCACAAATTAAAACATTTAATCAATATAATCACAACAATTATTTTTCTTTCATATTTTGTAAAATGCCGCTCACTAATATTAGATCATTAATCCACATTAAGATCCATGTATTATACATTATTTTTGAAATTTACAGTACTTTAATTTTTTAATGTAAGAAACAATCTAATTAATGTTGCATGTTTGACTAAAAGAATAAAAAAAAATAGCATACAACATTGCTTTTCAATTTAGAGCAATTTAGAGCCATTTGGAAAAATGAATATGCTAAAAATTTTATAATAATTATATATATACATTAAATATGGATATCTATCTAACAATATAAAAGTGAGAGTTGCCCTATTAACAGTGCTTTTTTGTCGAGCGGTTATCCTGCAATTGTTATTAGATATCCGGGCTATTAGTAAATAACAAACTAATTATTTTTTTTATAGAATGAAAAGAATAAGAATAAAAACAGGGGCATTAAAATTTTGTAATAATTATATAGAGTAAATATGGATATATAGGCTAATATATCTTTATAATTGTATGTTTTAAAAAATAGTAGGATGAGAAACCATTTTTAGTCCAAAACCTTGACACTTTAACCGATTTTGGTTATTTGTGATAACAATGTTGAACCTCTCTCTCTCTCTCTCTCTCTCTCTCTCTCTCTTTACTGTTGTTCAATTTTTGGGAATCGTGCAGTCAAAAGCTACTGCTGAACATGCTAAACAACCACTGCATTCAACAACTTTACAGAACACTATTTTATTTCTTTTTTTGCAATATATGCATTCATATTTTTGCAAAAAATTTTATTTCACGTCACAATAATAAAATTCATTTTTTAAAGTCACTAAAGCCAATAATAATTTATTAATTATTTCCTCAATAATTGTGTATTTACAGAACACTTAACAATTTTATTTTATGTTAAGCCAACAATAATTTATTAATTGTTTCCTCAATAATTTTGCATTCATAGAATGCTTCAAAAGCAAATAATTAACCACAAAATTAACTTTCTAATAAAAATACAAGACTAACTTTTAAATTTTATTTAAAAAGTAAAACAAATCACTAAATTCACATAAATTGTCTCTTTTTAAGATGTACAACATAAGGGGTAAATGTTAGATTGGATGGTAAAGTAGAACATATGAATTTTGACAATCAATAGTTTTTTTTTCTTCTTTTCAAGCAATACTATTAAAGAAATATAAGAAATCAATGAAATTCAGCATTTTACGTTCAATCCAAATTTCGGAAAGGAAGTCCCAAACCCAATAGGAATGAATCATGAAAAAGGAGAGAGCAGGGACGGAGCCAGAAATTTATTTTTGGGGGGGCTGAAGTGTATTAAAAAAAATTTTTTGTGACGAAATAAATATATTTAATAAGTAAAATTTAGAATCAATAATTATAAAAATAATAAAAACATATAATTATACATACCCAAAAATTTGTTATTGATTAACACTTGAAGTATTGGTAGTTGTTGCACTCGAATAACGAAGAGGAGGCAATTGCATTCTGCGAGTCTTCATCCGTTGAAAACGCTACAATATTTGCTCATTTTCAATTGTTGCAAAAATATCCTTCTCGATGTATACAACCAGACAGTCATTCATCCACTCGTCTCCCATTTTGTTGCGCAAATCAGTCTTTACAATATTCATTGCAGAAAATACTCTTTCAACAGAAGCAGTCGCAACTGGTAGAACTAATGCCAACTGGATCAGACGATAAACCAAGGAAAAGTCTTCGTTTCTTCATCTCTCTGAAAATGATGTTTCAAATAGTTTTATCGCATTCAACAACAATAATGCTTTGTTCAAAGAAGCTAGTCAAAGTTAATTAATGCACCCATTGATTCTCAGCTTCAAGCTAAAAATTCAAAGCTTGTGAGTTAGCTTAGTGTTTAAGCCATGTGCACAGCTAAAAAGAGTGCTTAATAGCTGTAATCATGCTTTATAGGTAGAGATCGCTGATCAGGATTGGGATTTTGCAAATTTTATACCTTGCATGCCTAGAAAATTACTTTAGCGTCATTCCAATGGTTTAAGTAACCATTTTTTAGTTGACCAATTGAAAATAATAGAATACTATGCTTTAAATTTGATAAGAGATGTAAAAACTTGTATTCAATAACCAAGCTTACTATGTCCAACTACTGCATATAAAAAGGCGTACACACACCAACGGTTGCAGATTAATGATATTTATGTCCATTTAGTTTCCTGCACGTAGCAAGAAATTAGAGAATATTTCACCATCTCCTTTAGAAAAACCCTGATAAATTTTTATTTGAAGTTTTTATAATTTGTTAGTATTAAATAGCAAGACCTTTTATATATAGGGTTGACAGGGAAGATCTCGATCTGCACAAGGCTCTCATATTATTAAGCAGAAATAGGAAGATAATAAAAAGGGTTCCATCATAAGAATAACGGTGAAGTTCCCTTGATCTCTATGGAATATTGATATATATAGTTTTGATGCTTTTCAGAAGCTCTAAGGTAAGGTTTTGATATTTCAGTAGACCACGAGGCACCGAGTCACTGATTTCGTGTCTTTGCTATGCGCCTCTAGTCACTAAACTAAAATGGATGCCAGAAATTGACCCAACAATACATTATCGATAAGGTTTTGTAGCTTTGTACGATACCATTTCATCTCACAATGGTTGCATGATATAAAGCTCAAGAAAGTGCATTTTATCTCTCGACCGCTAAGTATCCTCAAACTTTGTAGCATGATATAAAGCTGGCCGCCGGAATCCCCTATATATAGGGGGTTTTCCGGCGGCTTTGGGGGGGGCTTAAGCCCCCACCAGCCCCCCCTTAAATCCGTGGCTGGGAGAGAGTGATGGGCGTCTGTTGGTAGGTACAGAACCACGGTCACTTTCCATTTAGTTATAGGCAAAGTAGCAAACGGAGAAGTAGCAACAACTGGAAGCAAATGAAGCAATCCAATTGACAAAAAAGGGCCAACCATTTGGCAAGGATTATGGTATAACCGCTTGGCAAAAAATGCACTATTCATTAGACAACCCTCCCTTTTATATAGTTAGATGTGGTGTCAAAAGCATGATTTTCTTTGTGTGTTTGTTACTAAATATTAGTATATTTCAGTTAAATATTATGATTCATTCAATTTTTATTGAAATCAAGAAAGTTATTCAGTCAAATTTTATGACGATTCAGTAACTGGACCTTTTCATGAGAGAATTTAATCTAGACTATATAGGCTCAATTTGTCAATGAAATTAAGTTTTTTATTCTATAACAATTCATCAATTCATCAAGTACCTCTCCATCGGAATGATCTTCTTCATTTGATTTTTCATTTTTTACTCTTAGGAGTCCTTCAACTAATCATTGAAAATTTGGGGATGAGGTACTTGATGAGGATAATGGAAGAGATGATGGACCTGATGTAGGAGAGGATGATTTAGAAAATATAAATGAATTGATTGGTCTCACCATTCCAATAGTTGAGAGAAATATTGATGGTAACGAATGCATACTGGATGAGATGAGTTTAAGGAGCTCCATTGGATATTATAATTTTACTGAAAAGTTGAGCAAATTATATAAAGGAATCCAACCAATAAGTGCCATAACACATGTCTTGTGGCCTTGTCTTGGATATGAAATACACTACATGACAGATGGTGGGAGGGAGTTGGATCCAAATTTTCGACAAGTCTGAGATGTATTGTAGTCCAAATTCAACATATCCCTGACAATAACATGTTTCCTGTCCATTTTCAAGTAGTCGATGAAGTGTTTACTGAATGTAAGATCCCTCGGAGGTTCATTACATATTTCAAAGCATTTGTTGTAATAGTTCATATGCTATAGTCAAGTTGTGAATGAATTGAGCCACGTGATCCAAGCCAAGTGACTAATGGAAGTATGGTTGGCTTGTGTTTTATAGAATTTTTTTAATGTTCATGGTGATAATTTGGATATTCCAAATATTCTTTGTGGGATCTTGGGATGTATCAGAAGATGAAAATTGGGATAATGAGGAAGAGAAAAATGATGATAATATGTTGATGATAGAGATGATGATGAGATGGAGGATGAAAATGATAAGGAAGAAAGGATTGAGGAGAAGGATGAGAACCGTGATAAATATGATAATGATAGTGACGATGATGATGATGACAATGAAAAGGATTTTCTACACATTATTATCATCATTGTCATCACCATTAGGGGAAAGGAAGCATTAGGGGCATCCATGCTTTAATATTTACCTATGCAAATGTAGTTATGAATAGTATCAATAACTCTATTTTAGTCATAGTTGGTTGAGTTTTCTATACCAATCATAGTGCGTTGCGTTGATTTTTAGTATAATTGTCTTTCTTCTCTGCTGGATGTTATGATTTCCATATCCTGCAACATTATATTCAGGAAATGATATAACAGTGAAATTCTTGTCTATTGAAGTTCTTGTTTACATAGACTAAATTTGGTCTGACCTCTTATGGAGGAAGATTGCAATTAAACAAATTGGTGCTACCTGGAAACTCACATGAACTGCTCCAACATCTTTATCCTACCTGAGAACTTATCCAGAAGATTGAGAGATTGCTAAATTGATTTTTGTCAGTAGAAGAGATCAGGCCACATTTTTCTGCTAAAGTTTGTAGGAAGCCATTTGATAAGGGAAGGTTGGGAGTTCTTGATTTAGAGATTTGGAATCAAGTGTTGATCTTCAAACACATTTGAAACATTTGCACAAAAAGGACATGCTTTGGATTAGGTTGATACATTTAGCATTACTCAAAGGAAGGTGCTTTTGGGCTGTAAATATTTCGGCAAACTATTTTTGGGCTCAAATGCAACTTTTGCAATTAAAATCACTATTTTTAACTCATATAGAAGCCAAGATGGGGAATGGATCTGATTTTTTTGTGGCATGATAATTGATACCCTTGTGGCCTTTTTTTTGAACTATTTTTCTGACAGAATTGTGAGTCACATGAGTGATTGTAAGCAGGCTAATCTTATTTTTTATAGTTTATGGCACTGGCCAGTAGGTAGGAGATGCACTACCGAAGTTAATCAAATTATTTTTGATATAGATTTCTTGCCTAATGTTGCTATCTCTGATTCAGTTTGATTGTTAAAGTCAAAATCTAATATGTTTTCAACCAACTCTACTACTAAAGTCCCCAGAGGGACAACACATTTTTGTCACGGGTTGCTTATTTTCTTACAATCCAATACCCCGTGCGGCACTAGCGTACGTTCAAATCTTAAACTATGAACGCTTGACTAATTCAACCTTAACACAAAATGCACGAAAGTAATGCGAAAACGCAAGAGTAGTAGGCAAGAAAAGAAGTATGGCAAAGGAAAACTTATATTACACAAAACTTCTTGTACAAGGTTGTCAAAGGTTATTACGAATAAAAGGATTTGGCCTATTTATATGCAAGCCAAGAAGCTAACAGACAACTCTAGATTTTTTTACAAAGTGTACACCTAAGCATTCTATAGAATTCTATACATAAGTTGATATGTACACTTGGACCCCAAAAGTTTCTACACAAGTTTATATTTATCCACAAGGTTCTAAACTTATGTACAAGACTCTTGAATACCTTAGAAGTTTCACAAGTTTCTAGCATGTGCTACACAATTCTAACAACTTGTGGCACATCTCCCATAGATTCACTGGTGCAAGCTTGTTTTGGTTCGAGGGTTTTGTTCCACTTTTTTCTTTCATTTATGGCTTGTATGTCATATTAGACTACTACTAATCATCTCAATAGATGAAATTTTCTTAATAAAGATCCTATGTTTGTGCTATGTGGTTTGATGGATGAATCGTATAATCATCTCTATTATAAATGCCCTCTTTCTGCAGCTATCTAGAGTAAGATTATCCCTTTGACTGAAGAGCTAGATTGGCTTTGTCGTCATGTAATGTAAAATTCATTTAGTGAAAATGTTAAGAGAGTTGCACTTGATGTTAAGGTATGTCATATTTGAAGGATGCACAACAAAGTGAATTTCAAGTAATTCATGTGTTGGTTTGAAGAATAGTGGAGAAGTTTATAGTAAAATTGCAGTATGGACTACAACTCCCAAGAACAAAGAGAATTGGTCATTGGCTCTTGAATGGGGACTTCTCCAGTCGATTCCTGTGTGAGTGTGCACTATGCATAATTTACTATAGGATATTCATTTATGCCTTATAGATAGTCTTACTAGGTTGTTATATTCTCTTTCTTTCCATTTCAGCCAATTTAATTAAAAAAATAAAGCCAATTAGATTCTGAAGTTAGAATTAAAGTACTAAACAGAATCTGAATTATTTCCTCCACTTGTACAATCCTTCCCCTTCTTTTAGGCCATTTTCAATCATTACCTTGTATTTTACACCTCTTTGTGTTTTGGTATTCATATCTTAGAGCTTTCCAATAATACCATGATTGAAAAGGCACTTGATTTCAGACAAACCAATAGTAAGCTTAGATGGACAACTGCAATGTGACAGCCCCACCTCACCCTAAGGCGAACCAAAGGGTTCGGCGGACCACCTGCCCAACTCTCATCGGGACTCAGTCATATCTCAATCAAAATCGGAATAAAATCACAAGAATAAGCATAACAACAATCCAAAAGTTCAAACAAAACTTATATACATTTCTATCTCCAAAAGGGAGTACAACTCAAATATACAAAGGTTCTCAATTTTTCATACATCCAACCCGTGCCAAACGCTAGGGCGAGAACCAGTACAAAAATCAAAAAACTAGCCCAAGCTAGTCTATACAAAACTCTCGTTTTTGCTTGCCTTTCCCTGTTAATGAAAACAAAACTAAAGGAATGAGCTAAAAGCTCAGTGAGATTCCAAACATATAATCAAACAATCAGTCCAATGCATTAACCATAGATAACCAATAATTCAAGAAATATTTACAATATAAAGCGATAATAACACATTCATTAAAAGGATACGTGCTCACATGGAGCCATTCATTCATTCATTCATTCTCCTTTCATTCCCTTATTCCTCTAATCATTTGAAAATCTATTTTTGTAAGTAAAAACCCCTCATTCGCATTACCAATCGTTCATTCATTTCATTTCACCCCCTTCTGGACGTTGGTCGGACTCCATCAGACTACAAGGTAATACTCGAATATACCAAACATTCACCCATGGTCACCATATCGCCCGACCGAGTCCGTTTCTGGCTCGAGTCGATCGGTAACGAAGGGCAGGGCCCAATTCATCCAAACGGCTTACATTCATGCACAAGTAACGTTTCAATCATTGAATCATTGAAAATTTCACATACATTTAGGTCGAGTGCGATAAAGTACACACTCGCCGAGAAAACTCGTTTTAGCAATCATTGAGAGCACTTAACACATTATCGACCCATAACAACAAGTCATGAAATCGAGAAAAATATAACGAACAAGGAACACTCACCTATTTAAGCAAAATAACGTCCAAAGTATCCTTCCGGATAATACCCTCATTCACCAAGAAACCCTAATAACAACCAAGGAAAAATATTACGGTTAAACCATTCAAAGTTTAGGTGAACCAAAGAACATGAGTAAAATATTTGTAAAATTTATCTCGCTTGTAAAAATTTGAAATCTCCATTTGAGTCGAAGTGACAAAGAAAATGTATTTCTATTAGTCGTAAATTTCATTTTTCCAAGGGTACAAGTTTCAGCCGAATTCTAAGTATATAAAAAGACGCAAATATCCTAGATGATTCAAGTGGTATTCGTCCTCAAATCCTTACCTAGTTCTCGAGTGTAAATTTGGGCAGCACGCCCTTTGTGTTTACCTATTTTCTAGCCATTTATGGCTTCATTCATTTCCTCAATCAGTCCCAAAGTTACAAAAAAAATAATCTCATTTCAATAGCCACTCAATAGACTCAAGGTCATACAAGTACCAAACCAAGCTAGGAACATGTGCGGAAATGAAATTTGAGTCAAGAAACAAAGGATATATTTGATGTTGTTTTGTGTAACGGACATAACTGAGGCTATGCTTATCGAATTGGTCTGCAATTAGTACCGTTTCGAAGCTAAGACAAAGGCCTACAACTTTGATGAAGACCACTTAGTCCAGTTTCTAGTGTATCCAAGTCATATTCCCAATTTACAGAACCGGATTCCTACCAACAGGCTATTTAGCTGCACTACATTCAAATGGCCATAACTCAAGCTACCGAAGTCCGATTAAGGCATTCTCAGGGGTGTTGGACAGCTGCAACATAGGGACATAGGGCTAAAAGTTTCAAGTTTTGGGCAAAAACTGGTTTGATACGGATCAAGGTGAAAAAATGCAGCCAACGTGAGCAATGTCAAAACTGTCTGCTGGACTCTACCTAGGGCAGTCGCAGGGGTATTTTTATCTTTTCATGAGCTATAGTGCTCGGATTGGGCTAAAATTCTGCAGACAATTATAAAATATCATTCTCTACAACTTTTATGTTTTAGGCTAAGCCTAATTAGGCCTCTAACATGGTGAACTAGAACCTGGCAGAACAGGGGAATATGAAAACTTAAATATGGAATTTGAGCTTTTCCTCTAGAATTTCATATCTAGCAAGCATTCAAGCATCAAAGCCAATAATTACTAATACTATAACATCCATTACTAGATGAATAACCATAAGCAAGGCTGAAAATGTAAACCCTAGATCCATATTTCACATATCATTCCAAACTAGCAAATTTACCGTCATAAATCAAGAATATGAGTTTCTATCCAAACTTAAACAAGATTAATGAAGAGTAAAGGGATAGGCAGCCATGGTACCTTCCAAAAGGTCCTTGTAGGTGAGAAACCAAACACTTTCTTCCTAAATTTTTACCACACACAACTATCTAAGAACTAAAATGAAAGTTTAATCGGTTTGGATTTTGGATTTTCACTCAACTAAGTTGGATTCAAGGTGAAGTTGCTAGCTTGTCTTCCTCTCCTTTTTCTCTCTCTCAAACTCACGACCAAGAGGCTGCAATGGAGGAGAAAATGAAGCTTCAAGAAGGTTTATAAGATGGTAATTGGTTTGGGTCAAAGTTAGGTGGATGACCGTCAAGTGTCACCACAAGATTCAACCTCAAATTTTCCTTTTTTTTCCCTTTTCTTGGTCAATATTTTCGGCCATATTAAGCTGGATTAAGCGCTGATATTTTGCACTAATATTAAGGTTATTTTATGGTAAGAAAATAGTGGTCAAGTGGTACACTCAATCGGTAACAAACGGTACCCGTCGGTTCAACCCAATTTTTCTTAAATCGCGCGTACTAGGGTTTTTACTTATAATTCTCTCACTTATTATTCTCACTTCCAATCACACACTTAATATCATTTAAAAATCACTCTTAATCACCAAATTTGATCCACACTCCGTACCGGATAGTCACACCACGGATAGGCGTAAAATCCTAATTCGCGCTAACTTGAAAACGAAAAGGAAAAACCCTTACTTCTATATTCATTTGCACTTATTGTGGGGTGATTGGGTAGTGAGACTATTATAAAGTAATAAATTCTAAATGAAAGGGGATTTTAAGAAAAAAAATATAAGAAAATTTTTCCAGTCGTCACATGCAATCCAACAGACTCAAGAAAGGTTTAGCATCACTTCAGTCCGATATTCAGATATTTGGTCTCTTAAAAATTCTTCTTATAGAAAAATTTCACAAGATAGTGAAACAGCAAACATAAACATGTCTTATCTCCAACTTAGTGATAATCTTTTGATAGGTAGTATCCCTAAAGACTTATGCAATGTTGGAGACATTAGTGGAATTGAATCTGTCTGACAACCAGTTGTCTGACAGAACTTCCTCCATGTTTGAGGGAACATGAGAAATTTAACCTTTGCTAAAATTGGCAAATAGCAGACTATGTGGTGAAATTCCAGGTTCACTGGTTAAACTGGAGAGTCCTAACTATTGCTTTTGAATGGAAACAAGTTTATTGGGAAGCTTCCATCATGATTGCAGAATTTGACGGGTTTACAAATTCTCAATCTTTATGAAAATTACCCGAATAATATTATACCAGATGGATCAGGGAAAAGCTATCAGTTCTAATGTTTTTGAAGCTTTAGGCAAATAATTTCCAGGGAGCCATTTTTCGTAAACTCTGCCAACCTTCAATTCTCGATCCTTCAAGTGCTAAATCTAGCAAAGAATAATTTAACTGTAAGTATTCAATTGTGTTATAACAATTTCAGCATGATTGGTACATGATTTCCACACAGCATTTTTGCACTCTAGTTTTTCAACTAGCACGCTTGTAAACTTGATGAGGAAACGAACTTAAGTTCTCACAAAATCTAATATATGTCAAGTCCATGAGTCTTTTTGAAAATAGCTTAGTTGGAGAAATCGCTGAAGAGATCATGGATATTGTTGAGTCATAGAGTTGGATCTCATGAGGAACTGTAAGCAAAAGGATTCTCAAAAGATTGGCAATCTGAAGATACTCGGTATCTCGACTTACTCCTGAATGAACTTTTTGGTACAATTTATCAAAGCTTGTCATGTATAAAGATATTGAGCTACCTGAATTTGTCCTACAATGATCTATGAGAGGGTGAATACCATCAGGAAATGAACTTCAAATTTCAACTAATCCTTCTATATATGAAAGGTATACTGGAATCTACAGCAAGCCACTTACAAACAGCTGCCTGGAAGATGAATTGCCAACAGGAAATAGAAAAGATTGCAAGAGTGAAACTACTGGTGAAGAGGACGATTTAGCATTTTTTTTTTTTTGCTGGCTTAGGACCTGTAGGCTTTGCTGTTGGCCTCTTGGGAATTTTTGGCAGCCTTCTTTTAAAGAAGTTATGGCTCCCAATCTTAACTTTATGAGAAGATAAAGAGCCTTCACATTCTTGATGTCGTTGCCTACTGATTTTGGTCTATTTTTGCTAAATCCCCTAAACTTTATGAAGCAACCAATCTTAACTTTCCTTTTTTTTTTCTTTCCCTCCAGGTGCTTCAATACTAAGTAGAGACTATTGCTGTAATTTTAGATAATAAAAAAAAAGAAAATCTTGAGTGTTTGAATAGTCTCTCCAAATCGCAATTGAATACGAGCTATTAAAAAAATAATGTCTATGGTAACTCTAAACGTGTTGGATATAACTGTCTATTTGCATGACAATCGCTCA
This sequence comes from Coffea arabica, assembly GCF_036785885.1. Lineage (NCBI taxonomy): Eukaryota > Viridiplantae > Streptophyta > Magnoliopsida > Gentianales > Rubiaceae > Coffea > Coffea arabica. The sequence goes on from NC_092314.1 coordinate 35,263,854, forward strand.
ATCCGTGATTAGCAAAACCAAAAAGTCTGTGTGCAGCATTGTTTCCATACTCCAAATTCGGGCTTTTTCTCGCTTTCCCCCATCTTGTTAACAATATATTACCACAAAAAAAAAAAAGAGATGCAAAAACAAAGCCGAAAATTAGTTTGGGTTTGAGACAAGCGCAGTTGGAGTTAGTGCTGAATTGCTGATTACTGATAGAAGAGAAAGAATAGAGGCCAAAACTTAGGGACCATGTAAAGATTTTTTCTTATTTTTTAGGCAATTTATCTAACAAGTTAGAGATACTTCCTCGTTTAAGTGAATTGCTTTAGTGCTTTACTCCCTACCTCTTTACTAAATTTTAGAATTGTGCATTCAACCTATTTTGTAACCCTTTTCTGTTTATCTAAAATCTTGATTTATGAGTTGAAATTTTGAAGTTATTTCATATGCGTGTATCTTTCAAAATTGCATGATATGTGATGTGATTATCATTCATAACAAAAAAAAACTATTTTTAACATGCAAAAGAAAAAAGTTTGTCTCTTTGTTTACAAATATTTTTTCTATTGAAAAATATGAAGTGTGCCCTAACGAATATGCTTGCACAGTATGTTTGGTATATTTCATCTTGCATCATTAGCATAAATAAGTTGCTTGGTAGATACTATCGTATAGGTGTAAATTTCATCCTTTTTGTACAAGGTTTTTACCAAAAAAATTAAAAGAAAAAAGAAATGGTTTTCACTACAGCTTTTTCTGAATTTGTATTTTGGTCTAAGGAAATTATGGATTCCCAACTTGGGTAAAGTCTCTCTTTTGTAAATTTGCTAAAATTCTTCTAATTTTTAAGTATTTACTTGTAAGGGATTGATTGATAAAGCCCCAGGGAATATTCTTTTGGAATAAGGTCCACTTCTATAAACCCTAGATATTGGTTGGTCGAATGGTTTTTAGCATAAATCAAATTAAAAATATTAAATCAAGTTACAGTAATCATAACTCAAATCAAGTTATACTTTGGTGTGGAGCAGACATCACTTGTACAGTGCAACATAAAGAAACCCTAATAATAATATTATTATTATTATTATCATTATTATATTTATTATTATTATAATTATCATTATTATTATTATTATCATCATCATTATTCTTATTATTATCATTATTATCATCATTACTATTATCATTATTATTATTATTATCATCATCATTATTATTATCATTATTACCATCATCATCATCATCATCATCATCATCATCATCATCATCATCATCATCATTATCATTATCATTATTATTATTATTATTATTATTATTATTATCATTATTATCATCGTTATTATCATTATTATTATCATTATATCATTATTATCATTATTATCATCATGATTATTATTATTATTATTATTATTATTATTTTATCACTAGCTGATGACTTTCAAACCTAAATGTAAACAAAACTAAGATCCTGTTTGATAATTAAATTCAACACCTAATTTTGATGGGTTTAGATCTTAAATCTTCAGATGTGTTTGATAACCAAAAATAGAACATTTGAATTAATTAAGTGGCATTAAATTTTCTAAACAAAAGTTGCTCCCAAAAATAAGTGATAAATCATTCACTTATCACTTAATATGATGTACATTTAGATATACCAAATTTCGTACTTAACAATTCAATAACATAACAGATTCAAATTTTAAATTTCTTTTTTTTTTCAAAAACGATAGAAATTTTTATTGATAAGCCAAAACTGTATAGTATTTGAGTAATGGCTCAAGCATTTTTATAAAAGTATACCTTGACATTTAAGAAAAGGCAGATTCTCTCCTCATCTATTAGTATGCCTACTTCATTTCCACTAATACTAATACATAAATCCATATTAACGATATTTGCTACACAAAAGGAGCACAATTGAAATAAACTACGTAGGCTATTAATGTCTTCCACTAGTGTCAACATTCTAATGTCTTTTGCTACCTCTACTTTAATCATTGAGATTAACTATTTGTTACTCGAGTTAACTTTGATTTTTTGCCACTACTGTTCTTTTGTCTTGATTAGTGTTAACCTTATTCTTCAACTTCATCTTGTATCTTCTGACTCGAGTTTCGGTTCACTGGTACCCATTCTGCCAATGTTTAAGATCCATTTTTGGTAGCTACTACTCCAATTCCCAGCTTACTTGTAGTTGTATTCTCTATAGTAGCTACCTGAATCTCAATGACATGTTGTTCCAGGTCTTCACTCTCTAATCTTCTTCCTGCTTTGCTTATTTCTGTTGTGTTGCTATCTTCCTTCATTTTCGTTGCCTTTCCAAATTCCATCCATTCATTCCTTGCTTTTTGCACTATTCTGATCTCTTCCTGATACTTCCCATTGTATTTCATGTTGTTTCTGTCTTTCAAGATTTGTCAAAGTATGTTAGCTATTAGTGCCAAATGCTCATTTTCTTCTTTCCTGCTCCTTGCATGCATTATAGTAGCCCATCATTTCCTGAAACAATCTGTTTGATTTTGATCTCTATCCCATTGGATTGGTGCTATTTGTGCCACCCTCTTGGCTTGTTTGCAGTGAAACAATGCATGTTCTATGATTTCCACCGTCTCTCCACATCTTGCACAGACTGGATCTCCTTTGCCTGTTCTCTTCCATAGAAAGATCTTGATCTTGTGTTGTATACTCAATTCCCACATGGTTTTCCATATCTATGCATTCATATCATCAAAGCTTGTACCTCCTGTTCTTGAGTCCTGTTGTTGTTTCTCCTCTTCTTTTCTTATGAAGGCTTTGTAGCAAAATTTCACTGTATACTCACCTTGCTTACTGTGTATCCAATAATGTTTATCAACTTTCCCTTACCAGCTAATTGGTATCTTCAAAATGTTCTTTGCACCCTGCCTATTGAAGGCGCTAAAGATTATGTTCATGTTCCATCTGTGATTACTCATGAGCTCCTCAACCTTCTAGTTGTGACAATTCAGTGGTTTGACTATTGTTGACCTCTTATGGGGATTGTTAGGGATCCAGCTGTCCCTCTAGATGTTGATGCTTTTTCCCGTGCCCACTCTTTTCATTAGTCCTTCCTTCACTATATCCCTTGCTAACATGATGGTTTGCCAGAACCATGAAATATTATTAGGCATTTTGCAGTAAAAAAATGAAGAGTCTTTTGGGTAGTATTTGGCTCTCTGTATCCTACTCACCAATAGATTTGAATTCCTTATCAGCCTCCACACCTGTTTCCCAAGTAGTGCTGTATTGAAGCCCAGTCCTCCTTTTTTCCTTTCTCCTACCATTTTGGTCCAAGAGCACTAGTGCATATTTTTCATTTCTTCTGCCTCCCCCCCTAGAAATTTGCCATCAATCCTATGATATCCTTGCATAGCTTTGCTGTTAGCTTGAAGCATGACATAGCAAAAGGGGGCACAACCATGGTGGCTTTCCTATTAGATTTCATATTTTAATTTTCAAACTTCATTTCTATCACACACATTGTAAATTGGACTAAATGAAGTGAATTTCACAAAAATAACATATTTTTGCATTATGATACATTTTTTTTTATAGCATGAAAGATCCCACCTAGACGTAAAAGGTCTTGTAATTTAATAAATTGGTGGCTTTTGGGGGTGGGGACTTTTTTTTTTTTTTTTGTTTTTTGGCAAACCCCGTACACGGGGGAGGGATGCCAGCCCCAAATTTTATTGCCAACAAAACAAACAAAAACATCAAAAGTCAAAAAAAGAGAGGAAACAACCTCCCCAAAATGAAGACTACGCTTAAAGCAGAAAACCTATCCCTCCTCATTTAACCATCGAACACCCGGCACCCCACGTGAGTCAAGCACAATAGAAGCCCGAACGATTGCCGGCAGTTGGTGAACATGATCGTACAAGCACACGCCTCCTGTCCCAACAGCTGCTAATCTATCCGCAGAGGAGTTTGCCTCACGGAAAATATGTGAGACGGAGGCCGAAAAACCCTCAAGAAGACCTCTAACTTTCCTCAAAATATTACATAATGGCCACTTAGCAATTGCCCCTGAGACAACCAACTGCACCAATGCCTTGGAATCCACCTCTACCAACGAGGGACGAAACCCCCTCTGTAAACACAACTGCAGACCAAACAACAAAGCCAAACTTTCTGCCGCCAAAACATCCTGCTCTCCGAATTCTTTGTAAAAAGCAAAAATCACTTTCCCTTGATAATCACGCAAAAGCCCCCTACCCGCGGCCCTACCTTGGTTCACGCTGGCGTCCGAGTTGAATTTAAGCACACCAAGAGGCAGTTTCTCCCAGGGGATCGCACGAGGGGTCCTCCTCCGAGAAGGGGCTTTAATCAGTCATAGCAAATCACAATCAGCATCCCCCGTGAAATGCGACCGATGAAGCTTATTTGCCCTCACAAGTTGTTCCAAAAAATAATCCACTTCGCGAATGATCTTATCGATCCCCCACCGCACGCCATGATAGCGCTCCTGGTTCCTAGCTAACCAAAGAAACCAGCACACTACAACTAGCATGAACGCCCGAATATGGTTTTTCGAAGAGGATGGAGAAGTCAAATACCAAGATACAAAAACCGACGCCATTTAGGACAAACGAAATACTATTCTTTCTCAAAGGTTTTGGTTAATGGGTGCCCATTTAGGAGTCTCATGTGCTACTTTTTTAGAAAAGTGTAATTAATTTGGAAAAATATATTAATGACGCTCATATAATACATGTGACTGTGTGCACTTAATTACACTAGTATAGGAACACATGCATTGCACGTTATTGGTCAATTTTGTTTGAACTTATTTCTTTTCAAAAATATACTTTCGCCCATAATGACCTGAGAAATTTAAGAGCCACAAATACCTCTATGGATTTAGATCAAATGTGTTTGATGTTGTTTATTATTATATCTTTAGCCTTTCTACATATTTTTCAAAATATAAACTTTAAGAAATTGGTGCATTTTTTGATTTTTCAAATGAAAGTTCACTCTTTGTTTACCCTAAACACTCTTTAGTTGAGTTAAAGAGTTTTACAACTTCGCCCAAATCAACCCTCAACTTGCTACAATTGAATGCTTACCAACCACCTAAGAACTATCCTTACAATATAACCTCATAAAAACTACAAGTGAACAAGAGAGAGTATTTTCTTGCTAAAATCACTTTAGGGACCTTGTAATTGATGTAAACAAAAGTCTTTCTAATGTTCTAACTGAGGGATATTTATAGATAGAGAAATTTTGTCCCACAAGTCTCTCCAACGATAAAAAAAAGTAGCTATTGAAGCTGTCAGAGGTTCAATCCAAAAGTTATGCATTTGAGCCATGAGTCCAACACCTGTTCGGATAGCTAATCCAAATATTTACTGCCCGACAAATGCATTTGAAAAAGGTTAGTAACTTTTCGATAGAGTGAGTTAGGATCCAACATTTCGTCCGATCATGAGAGTATTGTGCTACTTTGGACAACCAATCAAGTAATTGTACGTCTAAAATTGCATATGATGTTAAGTGACAATCTTTATTCCTTCTTATTTTTCATCCTTTCTTTCCCCAAATATTTAAACATTTGTTCTAGCAAAATTCTCACTATAAAATATTAGCCCAAATTATCATTTTGGCTTGTTAATCATCAAAATCAAGGAATCAACCTAAGTCTTCAATCTTCCCCCTTTTTATGATGACAAACAAAAGGATGATTTTTTTTATCAAATAAATTCAAATAGACTCCCCATTTTTCTATGTTATCTCAAAATAGAATTCAAGTAAAACTCTCCCTAAGTACAAGCCCAACATTCAAAGAAATCATTCAATTTTCTCCCTTTTTTAACATCATAAAAAATAAAGTATGTAAGTATGAAGAGAAATTGCTTATAAAGAAAGAATTGCAAATAACTCCCTCTAAGATCAAGCACATTAATTTTCTTCTTCCCCTCTTTCGCATCATCAAAAACAAAAAAAACATAAAGGGATATTGTTCGTGAAAAAGGAATTGCAAGAAAATCCCCCTAAAATTAGGACAATATTGATTTTCACTATTAATTTTTTATCAAATATCTCACTTTTAAAATAAGCATATAAATCAAGTACAAAGGGATGAATCAAATTCAGGGAATTACTTCCCTTCAAATCATATCATCACGTACGTACCAGAACATTTATGTAAAAGATCATTTTCAAGACACTTTTGTCCATCCTCACTAAAGTTCCTCATATTTCAAAAAAAGTATTAATAAATTACCAAGAAATACATAAAAGAATCAAACTAAGAGTTTGTAGAGACCAAAATTTATCAATTCATTTTATTGTTATCTTTCATTAAAAAAAAAGAAAAAGAAAAGAAGTTGTTGTTGTTTAAATGAATTCATTTTTTAATTGTTTTGTTTTGTTTTGTAGGAAAATGAAGAAAAGTAGAATAGAAAAGATAATCAAAATCAGTTTTTGTTAAAAAAAAAAAAATTCTGTCGCACGCACTCGTTTCCTTCATAAAAAATTGGTATAAAACCAGCAATGAGGCCATAGTACCAGGGATTTTGCAGGGGCCATTTCCACTCATTTTTCTTCCGTTTTTTCCTCCATTCGATCACTCCAGTACAAAATCACTTGGCATTGATCCAAAACACCGAGAAAAATCTAAAGTCAAGCTAGCCAATCTAATGGCTCAAAGTAACCTAGAAAACCAGCCATCATCTGCACCCTTAATTTTAGGTTTTGGGGGGGGGATTTGTGGCTATAAAAGGGACAAAAACACAGCCCTAAAATGGAAGAAAACAAGAGTGAGGGCGGCAAGGAAAGAAAAAACAACAAAAGAGAGAGAAACGAATGAGAGAGGAAAGAAAAGAAAATTTTCTGCAAAAAAAAGTGGGGCTGATCGAGTAGCCGTATTTGGATGCCATTTTCTCCTTCTTTTTAGCCTTTTTTTCATCGATTCCTTTTTTTTGCATACCCTATAGACGTAGGAGAAGAACTTTCATGTTGAAGGTTTCGTGAGAAAACAACTTTAAGGCTACCAAATTCGACGCCAAATTTGGGAGGAAACCAACCCTGGTATCCAAAGTTCTTGGAGTTTGAAATCAAATTTGCAGCCTCAAAGTTCGTTTGTTTTGATTCATTTTTGACCGACATATCCAGGTAGATGTTCCTAAACTTTGGCCCGTTTATTTGTTTCGTTGAAATGCGATTTTGTGGGATTTCCTTGCCATGCTGGATTCTTTTAATGGGCAAATGTAACAAAAACTTGTTTAATAGATTAAAGATCTCAGCTTTTTCTTAATGTTCCAACCCTTGGGTGTAGGAAGACCCCTTCATTTTTTTTTTTTTGTTTATACGTTTAGATAGGGTCTCATGAGAGTTTTGGTTTGATGTTTGATGCGGACATGTTATGAAACTTGCAGCCTTGTTCTTGGACTACAAAATTTGATTTTGATTGATATTTATGCTAATTGGGATCTTGTTTGAAACTTTAAGCATGCTTTTGATGTTGTAAAAATCATTTTTATGTAAAAAAAACTATTTAAAATTCACTAAAAAAGGCTTAACCATAGAGCTTCCAATGTTTGTTGAGAAGGAAGTCTTCCAAGAAAGTTGCAGAAGATGACTTTGAAAGCTTTGCAGGATAATTTCTGAAATTTTCATTTTTGACCCCTAACTTTTGCCTAATTGCACTATGGCCCAAATACTTGGAAAAATAAATCAATTTCACCCCTTTTTAGGTTTAATCCTGTTTTTCATATTTTAGCATGTTTTGTTCAGCAAATGATTTATGGGATTTAGAGTATAATTACACTTTAATCATTTTTAGTTGACTTATTAATTTATTGGGTTTTGGTGAAACAGATGAGAATTAGATTTGGTTATTTTGTTTGATTTTTTTGGAAAGCGGGTTTTAGTTATTTCTGATTGGGTTTGACTTGGGCTTGGAGGCTAAAGCCCATGCATTTTCGGTTGGACTTGAGTTATAAAAAAGATAGATTGACCTGCATATTGTTTTAAGGCTTTAGGTTGGGCTAAGAGGATTTTTGGACCCAAATAAGAAATAAAAATGGCTCAATGGCCTTTTTACCAAGAAGCCTACCACAAACATTGCCTTTCAATCCCTAAACTTTTGAGTATTTTACTGTAGCCCTAAAAACTATTGATTTCTTTCAATTAGGTCCTAATTTAATTGCAATTTGGTTCCTAAACTTTATTTTTTTATTTTTGACCCCTAATTTTTATAATAATTTGATGTGACCCCAACAACTTTATTGATTTTTGCAATTAGATCACTGATAATTTTGATTTTTTAAGTATGAGTTGTTTATCTTCTTTAATTGTTAATTATACATTATTTAAATGCTTTAATTGGTAGATTTCATGGTTATTTTCATTTCTTTATAATTTATTTATTAATTAAATTGGTGCATTGACCATTTTGTTGATTTTGGAGTATAAATAGGACAAATCCAATCTCATTTAATCATTTCTTCAAGAGAGGTACCTTCTTTTATTATTTTAAATCCTCTTATGTGTTCCAATGTGTTTCTTATGTGTACTTGCATGTTTTGAGTGCTTTTATTTTAATTATTCATTTTAAATTTTATTTATTTTATTTAATTTTGATGATTATTTGTGAGTCATTTAAATATTAAATTATAATAGATAGGCACTCAAGATATGTATTTAGCTAGTCTATGTAATAGATAGGTTCTAATTTTTGCTAAAAATGTATTTAGTTATATAAATGTAGTAGTTAGGTTATTATTTTTAAAATTCCCCTCCTTAGATTGTAATTAGAGCACCAAATGTAATATTAGACTTTTATTTGCATTTATTTGCTTGTGTGCTTGCATGCTTGTGTCATGCTTGTGTGTTTACAAGTTTATTCGCTTTCATTAGGATTTTGCATCTAGAAATTATGCTTATATGTTATGTGTTCTATGTGCATTACGTGTTTTTTTGCTTTAATTAAGTGTTTATTTGTTTTAATTACGTTTTTTATGATTTACTTATTTATAATAAATGTATGACATCACTACACTAGTCCAACGCTAATTGTGGCCTTTCTCCCCGATTTCTCACTAGTCCAACACTAGTGAAAACTTATAGAAATGGGTTAGTCCAATGCCAGACTCTTTAGACCGTCTCACGATAGAATCATATTTTTGCGTGACATTCATCGAATTTCATACATGTTTTTTCATTTTAGGGTCTTTTATCATCTTGCATGATATTTTCTCTATATATTATCTCCCTTACCCCTATGTGCGCGAAACATGATATTTAGATTTGCATTTCATTTAGGAAATTAGAAGTAGGTTAGTTCATTTGTTTGATTAGGTTAAGGGAGTCACCCTTCAAATACGAAAAATGGACAAGTATAACTTCTTAGCCTTAGCACACTTATATCTCCTCTATAAAAAGAAAAATTGAGTCACGAATCTTAGTCCTGTTATGTTGCATTCCTCTCTTTTAAGTCACATATATTTATATATTATAATTCTTTTTTTTTCGAGTCTCACTTTTTGCATACTCATGACCTCTTCTAAGAATCATTTTAGGCATCACAATTAATGTGATTCGCACCAAATAAATTTTGAAGAGATATTTCGAATCTCTCGATTTCCTTTAGATCTAAATTTGCATCTATGTAGAAACATCCAAACATGATAAGTTTTATAGGTTAGATTAAGAAAATTTTCGACTAAATCTCGCAACTAACCTTGACTAGGTTGAAAGGGTACCTTAAGTTTGATTTTATCAAATCTTTGTCTTCCCTTTCTTCAACCATGACTCCCGAACTCTTTTCTTTTATTTTCAAAAACCTGGAGTCGTCTAAAAAAGGTTTTATCTAATTTTTTATTAAAAAATATTTTTAGGTGACTTGGTACACCTAAACTCGATACCAAGTGACAACTCCTATTTTTTCCTAAAAGCCGTTTTTAGACTAATATTTTGGGTCAAAATCGTCGCACTTTTTAAGTCCCATTTTAGGCCCTTTTTTCTTTTATTTATTCTCTAAAATAAAAAGCTCATTTTTCACTCATCATTTTCAAATAAACTCAAATTTTCTCAATAACCTATAAATTTATTATTTTTTCAAAAAAATAATCCTTTTTAGACTAATATTTTGGGCCAAAATCGTTGTACTTTTTAAGTCCCATTTTAGGCCCTTTTCTTTTGTTTATTCTCTAAAATAAAAAAAATCTCATTTTTCACTTATCATTTTCAAATAAACTCAAATTTTCTCAATTACCTATAAATTTATTATTTCTTCAAAAAATGGGGCGCAACAGAGTTGATCAGCAATTAAATAGATGTGATACAATTTCTTCATTTATAGCGAGACTAAGAATATGCTAGTGTGTCTCATTTATTTTATCATCATTGAAAATATGAAATTCACTAGATGGATACATATTTCTTTTTCCTAATATGATGTCAACATACATAGAAAGAGATATTAAAACATAAAGTTGACAATTAGCATCATTCAAAATTTTTCACTTGCACAAATGAATAAAATCATAAACTAGATTAATCTAAATTTGGGTAACAATGTTCTCACATGCAAAGAAGACACATCATACATAGTGATTAAACTATGACAAAACTTAGATAACTAGCATAGTTCACATATAAAATTCATTCAAGATAACATTAAGGATTCTCAATAACATAAACTCTTTTGAAAAATGAATCATTTCCCTTTCCTTTGCAAGTAATAAACTAATTTAGAAAAAATATTAGGGGTTGTCATATTCAAACATTTTTCACACATAAGACATATAAGAATAGAACATCAACATAAATTCAAACATTCTAGTACATGTGTTCTATTTTCATAAAAGTACAAATTAGAACGCATGATATAACTTAGCATGGTAACATCACCTGGTAACACTCAAGATTTGAGGTAAATATCATAGTTTACCTCATTGTAGCCATAGTTTCCATCTACTTTTAAGAGTTATCATCTTTATTGTTCAATGTAGATGCTAGTTTTACCTCTTCTTTTTGTTTTTCATCTACTGTATGGTTAGTGGTGTGAATTTGAACTTGGTAGAAAAGATCCAATCCATTCAAGTTTTCAAACCATCAAACCTTTTGAGTGGTTACTTTCCATAAGAAGTTTGAGGATAGATTGTCTTGATTGGAGAAAATATCTCATCATATAGTACTATGAAATGTTTAGTTCTTGTTTTCATTTGCTCATCTTCTTCATTTTTGATCATTTTTCATTTCAAGAGATTTGTTAATTTTTGGAGTAGTTTTTCTTCTTTTCCTTCCACTTCTTTGCAACTTCGAAGCAAATTTTTTCATGCTCCTTTTGTTTTTTCCCTTTCTTCATCAATGTCAACTCAATGACATTAGAATATCAACACAATCAAAAAATAATTGATAAAACTCATTTGAGTCCTCTAAAATATTTTATTTTTTACTATGAAATTTCATCCACATTCATTTGCCAATGTATTCATATCTTCAACTCATAATTAAGCAAATATGCATTTCATGAATTTCAAGAAAGTGTATCAATTCATCCAAAATTTGTTTTTGTATTTATTTCTTTATTTAACTAATCATTCTCATATAAGATCATACACAATCATACATATTTTCAAGAAATAAAACATTTTAATTATCTAATAAGGATAACTAGTAAGTGCATTTATGTCCATGAATAGAAACCAAATTAATAGTTCTTGGATCTAACATTCATAATATTTTCATAAATATTTGTAACTTTTCTATAATTATTACAAACTAAAACACTATATAAAATGCTTTTTATTCCCCTTAAAATGGTTGAAAGACATTCTTCTATTATTAAAATTAGAATGTGCCTGTCCTTTATTATCATTTTGACCTTTAAGTCTTAGAGGCACTTTTCTAAAATCATTTTTCTTATAAACATTTTATTCTCCTTTGTGAAGAGTAAATTTGTCTGTCTTAACCCATATCATTTTAACTCATCTATCCAAATTTCTTTTCTTATAACATGTATCAATCTTATGACCAAACTTTTTACAAAAATGGTTAGAGATATTAGAAAAACAAGTTATTCTACATTCAACAAATTTTTTTTACTATCACTAGACAATTTAGATTCATTTTTTCTTGCAATATGTTTTTCTTTTATTTGCACTTATATTTTTAATATTTCTTTGAGATAACTTGGTTAAATCTTCTTTAAATCATTTTTCTTATAAACATTTTGTTCTCCTTTGTGAGTTGTAGATTTGTCCTTCTTAATCCATATCATTTTAATTCCTCTATTTGAATTTCTTTTCTCATAACATGTATCAATCTAATGACTAAACTTTCCATAAAAATGATTAGAGATATTAGAGGAACAACTTATTCTAAGTTCAACAAAATTTTTCTTATTGTCACTAGTCACTTTAGATTCATTTCAATTCTTACAACATGTTTTTCTTTCATTTGTACTTATACTTTTAATATTTTCTTTATTACAATTCAATGAAATACAAGTTCAAACTATTCATTCTTTTCTTTATAGTTATATGTTCAATCCTTAAAGATTTATAAACTTTTACATTTTCTTCCAACTTCTTATTTCTTTCTTCAATTCTTTGTTTCAATTTTCAACTTATTGTGAGAAATTTTTAACCTATTCTTAGTGACTTTTAATTTCTCATTTTCTTCTCTAATTTGTGCCTTCTCTAAAATACATTCATCTAATTGAGATTTTAATATCTTATTTAATTCGTTAGCTCTTTTTAACTTTTCATACAAACTTCTAACAACCTTTTTGCCAATTAAATTATCTTCATTCTCTTCTTCATTTGAATTTGAAGTTGTGCAACTTTTCTTTTTTTTTTCACTACAATTAAGATTTTTAATCTCATGAGTTTCTTCTAATTTTCTCTACATTGGTTGAGCACTTTTATAGTATTCTATTCTTTTTTGTTCATCTTCATCCAAAACTTTGCAAAGAATATTCATAACTTGTATATTTTGTGCTAACATTTTTTTGTAATTCTCATTCAACACTTTCTTAGTCTTTTCTCTAGTTTTTCCTTTCTTTATGATTAAAACTTTATAAGAACCATCTACAATAACGTACCATAAATCAAAATATATAGATTTAATAAAGGGTTCTATTTTATTTTTCCACACACCATAATTTTTATCATTAAATGCCGGTGGTTCATTTATGGATGTTCCAAATAAAAAGTTGGTTGCTATGATCTTTTCTTCTAAATTAGTTGAGCTGAATCTCTAGGAGACCAAATTCTAATACCAATTGCAAGGCCAAAAATAACCCAAGAAGGGGTGAATTATGTTGATGAACAACTAAGCAAAATATGTTAAATTTTCACCCCAATTTAAACTACCCAAATTACATAAGTGACCACACACTTAAGCAAGCCAAAATAACAATAAAGATAAAGAAATTAAACCACATCAACAAGTAGTAAAAAAAAAAAGGGACAATAAAAATAAAGAGAATTTGCAAACCAAACCAACTCCTAAACTTCTTTCAAATTTGATGTTGAATCCACAAGTAGTTTCTTCAGTTGATGGTGGAGCAAACTATCTTGTACAAATGATAACTCACTCTTTACTCACGCTAAACACTTTAATTGAGCCAAAGAGTTTTACAATTTCACGTCAATGCTCAACTTCCTACAAATAAAAGCTCACCATGGGCGACGCTGACGATCCATGGGCGGCCCTAACGCCCCGACTCACTCGAAGAAGGTATTGTGTTGCGGTTTCGTGGAAACGTCCCCCACCTCTTTCCTTCAAATTGAATACGGATGCCAGTGTGGTTCAAGGGCGGGCAGCCGGGGGTGGCATCCTCAGAGATTCAAGTGGTCGGTTAGTGTTTGCTTTTTACAAGGAATTTGGCGACAAGTAGGTCCTGCTCGCAGAGAGCTTGGCATTGCTTTAGGGTCTTCAATTATGCCGGAACCGGCAAATCCAAAGGCTTCTAGTGGAAGTTGACTCACAAGTCTTGGTCCAGTTGATCCTCTTAGGAAGGGTATCGAAATGGCCTTTATGCAACACGCTGCGTCAGATACGTCACCTTTTAGTCTCGTTGTCGTCTTGTGTCACACATCTTTCGGGAGGCCAACTCTTCCTCAGATATGCTGGCAAATTTGCGGCGGGGGACGGATTGGTTCTGCACGTCTCCCCAGCAACTGCCAGGTGTGGTACGGGCTGCTATACTACTTGACGCTAGGGAGGTCCCGTCAGTACGGCAACACTATGTCTTTCAATAGCGCCTTAGGGGTTGTTCAAGGTAGCTGTCTAGTTAGGCTGTGTAATCTTTACATTCGTTCTGGAATTGAATAAAATTGGTTTTAAAAAAAAAAAAGAAAAAGCTCACCAATCAATACTACCCTTACTTTACAACCTCACAAAAACTATAAGTTAACAAGAGAAAGTATTTTTCTTGTTAAGATCACTCCAAGGATCTTGTAATTGATGTAGGCAAAAGTCTTTCAAATATTCTGATTAGGCATAATTACAGATAGTGAACTTTTGCCCTAAAAGTCTCTCCAATGGTCAAAAAATTAGCTATTAAGAAAACTAGTCGTCGGGCTTGTCAGACGTCTAATCGAAACACGTGTACGACACTTGATCAAATGGTCAATTCAAATATTTACTGTCCGACAAATGCATCCAAAAGAGATTAATAGTTTTCAAGTTTTACATTTAACTGTTGGACGGTTGATATAGTGGGTGAGTATCTGACACTTCATCCAATCATGGGAGATATCTCCATTGTGGTGCTTTGAATGTCTAATCAAGTAATTATACGTTCGAATCTACATCCAATATTGAGTGACAATCTTCATTCCTTCTTAATTTTCATCCTTTCTTTCCCAAATATTTGAACATCTGTTCTAGCAAATTCTCACTAAAATATATTAGTCCAAATCATCATTTTGGGCTATTAATCATCAAAACTAAGGATTGATCAATTTAGGTCTTCATAAACCTTTTAAATCAAAATCTAGAATCTTTTTGCTCTTTATTTTCAGAGTTAGATAGACATTATTAATGCCCACCATCGATTTAGGGAACTCTTCGTTCTCAATATCAAAGGGATAATATCAATATAGAAACCATGCATTGAGAGTTCAGACTGTCTCATTTTGTACAAGATATTTCATGAATAATCCTATTGGTTACCTATCCATATTATGCTAGGTTACGTCGAGGTTTTGGTAATTGAGGCAGTTAATTATAAAACTATTACCAACACTAAAAGTGTACCAATGATATACCTTGGATACCTTAGATTCATTTCTATTCTTACAACATGTTTTTCTTTCATTTGTACTTATACTTTTAATATTTTCTTTATTACAATTCAATGAAATACAAGTTCAAACTATTCATTCTTTTCTTAATATTTATATGTTCAATCCTTAAAGATTTATAAATTTTTACATTTTCTTCTAGTTTCTTATTTCTTTCTTCAATTTTTTGTTTCAATTTTCAACTTCTTTGTGAGAAATTTTTAACCTATCCATAGTGACTTTTAACTTCTCATTTTCTTCTCTAATTTGTGTCTTCTCTAAAATACATTCATCTAATTGAGATTTTAATATCTTATTTAATTCGTTAGCTCTTTTTAACTTTTCATACAAACTTCTAACAATCTTTTTGTCAATTAAATTATCTTCATTCTCTTCTTCATTTGAATTTGAAGTTCTACAACTTTTCTTTTTTTAACTACATTTAAGATTTTTACTCTCATAAGTTTCTTCTAATTTTCTCTACTTTGCTTGAGCACTTTTATAGTATTCTATTCTTTTTTGTTCATCTTCATCCAAAACTTTGCAAAGAATATTCATAACTTGTATATTTTGTGCTAACATTCTTTTGTAATTCTCATTCAATTCTTTGTTGGTCTTTTCTCTAGTTTTTCCTTTCTTTATGATTAAAACTTTATAAGAACCATCTACAATAATGTACCATAAATCAAAATATATAGATTTAATAAAGGGTTTTATCTTATTCTTCCACACACCATAATTTTTATCATTAAATGCCGTTGGTTCATTTATAGATGTTCTAAATAAAAAGTTGGTTGCTATGATCTTTTCTTCTAAATTAGTTGAGCTGAATCTCTAGGAGACCAAATTCTAATACCAATTGCAAGGCCAAAAATAACCCAAGAAGGGGTGAATTATGTTGATGAACAACTAAGCAAAATATGTTAAATTTTCACCCCAATTTAAACTACCCAAATTACATAAGTGATCACACACTTAAACAAGCCAAAATAACAATAAAGATAAAGCAATTAAACCACATCAACAAGTAGTAAAAAAAAGGGACAATAAAAATAAAGAGAATTTGCAAACCAAACCAACTCCTGAACTTCTTCAAATTTGATGTTGAATCCACAAGTAGTTTCTTCAGTTGATGGTGGAGCAAACTATCTTGTACAAATGATAACTCACTCTTTGCTCACGCTAAACACTTTAGTTGAGCCAAAGAGTTTTACAATTTCATGTCAATGCTCAACTTCCTACAATTAAAAGCTCACCAATCAAGTACTACCCCTACTTTACAACCTCACAAAAATTATAAGTTAACAAGAGAGGGTATTTTTCTTGCTAAAATCACTCCAGAGATCTTGTAATTGATGTAGGCAAAAGTCTTTCAAATATTCTGATTAGGCGTAATTATACATAGTGAACTTCTGCCCTAAAAATCTCGCCAATGGTAAAAAAATTAGCTGTTAAGAAAACTAGTCATCGGACTTGTCAGATGCCTAATCGAAACACGTGTACGACACTTGATCAAATGGTCAATTCAAATATTTACTGTCCGACAAACGCGTCCAAAAGAGATTAATAGTTTTTCAAGTTTTGCATTTAACTGTTGGATGGTTGATATAGTGAATGAGTATTCGACTCTTCATCCAATCATGGGAGATATCTCCATTGTGGTGCTTTGGATGTTCAATCAAGTAATTATGCATTCGAATCTACATCCAATATTGAGTGACAATCTTCATTCCTTCTTATTTTTCATCCTTTCTTTCCCAAATGTTTGAACATCTGTTCTAGCAAATTCTCACAAAAATATATAAGTCCAAATCATCATTTTGGGCTATTAATCATCAAAACCAAGGATTGATCAATTTAGGTCTTCATAAACCTTTTAAATCAAAATCTAGAATCTTTTTGCTCTTTATTTTCAGAGTTAGATAGACATTATTAATGCCCACCATCAATTTAAGCGACTCTTCGTTCTCAATATCAAGGGGATAATATCAATACAGAAACCATGCTTTGAGAGTTTAGATTGTCTCATTTTATACAAGATATTTCAGGAATAATCCTATTAGTTACCTATCCATATTATGCTAGGTTATGTCGAGGTTTTGGTAATTGAGGTAGTTAATTATAAAACTATTACCAACACTAAAAGTGTATCAATGACATACCTTGGATAGGGTAATCTTCCCCTCTTTGTAAACTTTTTTCTTTACCCAAAAAAGGAATATAAAAAATAGAGAATCTATTCTAATGAAATACAAGGTTGAAATAAGTTAGTCATTATTGCCTATCAAACAATGGAAAATGAAGAGCAAGTTTGATTTGAGTACATAGTGTTTATAATTTTTTTTCAACATTGCCCTTATCATAAATAAATTAAGATTATATTGTGTCTCCAAATTTGATGCCCTTCTAACATTATTGAGGATTTTTATGTAATGCCAATATTGAAGTTCTATATTGGAAAACATGTTATGGCACTAAAATATCTTATAACCAATCAAGGAATATTGAATGATATCAATCAAATATATATTTACTTTAACAATTAAAATAACAACTGTTTAATATTTAATTGGTGAATGGCCATAAAAGTTTATCATAAATGCATTCTAATATACATTTACTGTACCAAAAAAATTTAAGGGAAAAAATAAAGCAAATTCTACTCTATTTGTAAAGAACTGTAGTAGTAAAAACTTTTGTTTGACATTGAATAGTATCAATGAAGATGGAACACAAGATTCACTCCACTTTAAACTTTTGATGCTCTAAATTTCAACATTGAACTCAAAAGTTGAAGCTTGGAAAAACACAAAATAGTCTAAGTTCTAACAAGCGCTTGGGCCTCTCCCTGAGAGACCCTTCGCCGTTGAGTTATATCCTTTCCTTGCCTGCATTGTCTAAAATCATAGGCTAGGAGAGGCAGTAGCTCTATTGGAAGAGTTACTTCCATTAAGCTCAACCCGCCTCCACTTCACTTACACAATTTTTTGAGTTAGACCTAACCTAAGATGGACTTAGAGGAGTTTTGGGTAGGGCTCTTGAATGGTCTAAGAGAGCAGAGTAAGGAGAACCACCAAAACTGAAAATCGGTAATTTCAGGGATGACCCTTCTTTCAGGCAAGCATACTAACTTTCAGGCCACACTGAGGAACTTAAGTTCTACGCACACACACCACTCACAATCGATGTGGGATAGAGGGAACAGGGGAGGGGAAACACCAAAACTATTGCCAAAGGCTCAGCCCAACCCAAAAGGCATGCTGACTTTCAGGTCACACTGTGGAACTTAAATTCTACGCACACACACCACTCACAATCGATGTGGGATAGAGGGAACGAGGGAGGGGAAACACCAAGACTATTGTCAAAGGCTCACCAACGGCTTTTACCACTCTTTAATTTTCCATATCTCTCAACCAACCGCAAATAACACACACACCTAGAACCTAAGCCAAACCCACAGCCCAACCCAAAAGGCATGCTGACTTTCAGGCCACACTGAGGAACTTAAGTTCTACGCAGACACACCACTCACAATCGATGTGGGATAGAGGGAACGGGGGAGGGGAAACACCAAAACTATTGCCAAAGGCTCACCAACGGTTTTTACCACTCCTTAATTTTCCATATCTCTCAACCAACCGCAAATAACACACACACCCAGAACCTAAGCCAAATCCACAGCCCAACCCAAAAAGCATGCTGACTTTCAGGCCACACTGAGGAACTTAAGTTCTACGCACACACACCACTCACAATCGATGTGGGAGAGAGGGAGCACGTTGCTTTCTACTCAGTAAAGTTGAAGTTTGGAAAAAACAAAATAGCCTAAGGAGGAAACATTTAATCATAAAAGGATGGTAGAAGTTTTATATCCATTGTAAGACAAAAAGATGATGAAAATAAAAAGGGCCTACTCTCTTTTTGTTGCCAAATAGTGGCAATGTCTGGATAAGATAAACCAATATTTGCTAAAAAATATTCACAAAAAAGAAGTATATAATTATACCATAAGTCTTCTTTCAAAAGAGTTATAAAAAAGAGTTAATTTACTTACTAAAAACCATCTATAAAACTTTTCCAAATTATCCAACACATGTTAAGGAAAGCAATTGAGAAAAGTGAGCGGCTAAACATGTGATTGGCAAAAGTCCTCGAATACTTTGCTAAGCTATCTTTATGCAAACATCCCAGTAATTTCTCTAGCCATTTAGCATTTATATTATTTTAGCACTAATTTTTGTAGTTGCACCTTTCCTTTTACTACTAATGAATTATTTTACTATTGGATAAATAAAACATTAAATTTTCCAAAAGTCATTCGCGTGCAATCCTGTTCCAAATCAAATTCAAAAATTCAGTCTAACAAAATTCTATTCCTAAAATAACGTCAAAATCAATATTACATAAATAACCTCAAAAGATAGTGAATCAGCTTCCATAAGAAAAGCATCCCACTAATTTCTCTAACCATTTAGCATTTATATTATCTAGCACTAATTTTCGTAGTTGCACCTTTTCTTTTAGTACTAATAAATTATTTTACTATTGAGTAACCAAAATGTTAAATATTTTAAAATTCATTCACATGTTCCAAATCAAATTCAGAAATTCACTCTTATAGAACTCTATTCCTAAAATAAAATAATAAACTTGACATTACATAAAGAACCTTGAAAGATACTGAACAGACATCTAGAAGAAAGGGACAGCAAAGTCAATAAAATATGTAATAAAGGTATTGTTGGAAAGACAAGATTAAATCATTGAATTAGCTAAATCATATTGATGCTTTTAATATAGTGTAGATAGTAAGTTAGGTGTAACTTAGGCACGCAAATAAATGCCCATTAGGTACCAATTAAAACACTTTTTCAATTTTTTTTAACTTTTTTAATGTTTTGAAAGTGTGTCATTGGAAAAGTGCATTTGGTTAACAAGAAAATGATGCACAAAATATAAATTTTGTGTTTGTTTAGTTGAAAAGTCACGAAAAATTTGCCCAACATGTTTTGTGCTTGGATAGTAGATTATTTGACATAATTTTTTGAAAAAAAATACTGAAACACTTTTTTTGATGTAAGGTATGTAAGAAAAAAAGATGGTTGAAAAATGTATTGATTATACAAGTAAATAAATTGTTGATGATGCAAGAAAATAAATTTTTACTTTTTATTTAAAATATATTAAAACATGTAACAAATATAAAGTTTTGCAAATTAAAAGAGTTGTTTTCTTCAAATTTAATCACATTGTTTAATAATAAGTTTATATATATATATATATATATGCACACATATGTACATATGTACGGACATATATACACACACAAGTGTATGTATGTTTTATTATTTATGTGTGTATAAGTTATTTCACATATCAAGAAGGCCTTGACTCTAGTGGTTAAAGTTCAAAATCTAGGATATAGAGATTCTGCTTTTTAATTCCCCTACCCCCTTTTCACTTTTTAAATTCTATCCTTCTCTTGTTAGAAAAATTTTAAAAATAAAAAAGTTATTTCACACATACAAAGACATATAAAAAATATTAAAATCATATAAAATTCAACAAATTACTAATTTTTTAATTTGATAAATTAAAAAGAAAAGGTATAATTGCAAGCATTTTTTTGAATTTGAATTGTAAGTTCTAAGATGTTCTAATTTGTAGAGTTTAGGATGGAGGAAATAGTTCAGAAAGAAAGAGTTGTAAATAAATCCAATTGGTTGAAACTTTCCCATGACTCACTTTCATATTGATTCCTATAGAAAAATTTGCAGCGAAAGAAGCGATTGTTAAAAATTCCTTTGAAAACTTGCAGGAAAATTTTTTTCCCTCTTCCTGGGGAACCAAGCAAAATCTAAAGTCTCTGTTTGAATTACTCTTTTTTTTTTTTTTTGTGGCCAAGGCTTGTGCATGGAGTAATTGACATGGTCTTAAGTTTAATTAAACACTTTTATCATATTTATTCCAAATTAAGAATTTGAATAAAATGACAATTGATTTCTGAGAGACATTCTACCTCTATTACACCCTAGTTTAATTTTGGTATTGTTTTGTAGATAAAATCAATTTTCTTAGTTTGCTTTGATCGAAGAACATTTGATCACAAGTAAAAGTTGACTCGTTGGAATATAAGCAAGTCCCCAAGTACCAAAATTAAGAAATAGGAAATATGGGGATTTAAATCTCTATGCGTGATAAGGACATACAATTCCCAACGTTTCTCTTTTTGACAGTATGGGGATTTCTAGCTCATTGTTCTATATTTCTGATAAGTCAACAACTCATTGTTGTATATTTCTGATAAGTCAATCATTTACGCTTCCATTCCTTTTTTTTTTTAACCTTTTTTAACCTTTTTTTTAAGTGAAAGATTTTGAATTTAGAACCTCCTATTTACAATTTCTCCTTTTTTATCACCTAAGTTGTTTTGATATATCGTTGATCCTTAAAGAAACTAGTAGTTTGAAATAATCAAAAGGCCTTAATCAACCTGTAGAAATCGGTAACAAATTACCTAAAATTAAAAAAGAAAAAAAAGGAAGTTTATACAACATAATTCATGTTTTTGGTGGGAATCCCCTTGCCTACATTCTAAAAATCCAGATTTTCCTGAAAATATCGTCAGCAGGTGCATGGCACCTGTTTGGGTCAGTAGTAGTTCAGTCTCCTGCAAATTCTCTTTGGGTCTCTTAAGGCCCCCCCTCCCCCTAGTATAAAGTAAGTATAGGTCTATTGTGTCCAAAAAAAATAACTCATTTAGTCGTTAAACTTTTTATCTAAAATATCTTGAGTCCCTAATCTTTTATTTTTGTCTGATTTAGTCTTTTCACTTGTTTTCTAGCATTTAGAGACACAAACAGACTCTTTCATCCAAAAATTTGGTAATAAATTTCTGTAATTACTTAGCTGACAGATTTAATAAGGTTTTTCATCTTAGGTTTGGCCTAGCAATGAGTCACAAAGGAGTTTTGAGCCTGCCAAAAGGTTGAGAGTTCAAATCTTTTTACCATAGTTTTTTTTTTTCTAGTGGGAAACAGATGGGATTTAAAAAGGAGAAGGAGAATTTGAATACAGAGTATCTAGTTGTTGGGATTTTGATCTTAACCACTAGACTAAAATCTCTTCGATCATAATTTTAACTTTGTGACATACTAGGTTTCACAAATTAAGCTTGGCACCACTATAATTGTATAGGAAGTTAATTGAACCAATATTAACATCTAAATCCAAATTAAAACTTTTTTACACTGTAAATTTCTTTCAACGGGGTAGAAAATTAACATTTTGTACTGCTAATTCATTTTGAATAATTTTGATACCGTCGTATATATATAGCCCAAATTTGAGGTCATAATGAGTTCAAAATGGATATTATCAAAGATTTAGTTGAACTCATCTTTTAGTCCAGAACATAAAGAGGCAAAAAGTAAGTAGACTTTTTACACCGCATGGGATTGGAGTGGGGGTGCTTAAAGGCTAAAGCCTTAAAACTACAACGCGAATATTGGTAATTTGCCCTAAAAGAATAAACTTGTTATTCTATCAATCATTCTCAAAAGTTCAACCTTTATTAAAAATTAGAGTTGAATCAACAATTTAATTTAAAGAATCAGTTCATTGCCATAAAGAAACATTTGACATCCAAGCGTCAATGACGTACTTTATAACCTAAACTATATCATATTGAACTAAATATTCATTCATATAATCAAGGATGACATTTTTGGTATGTTGTACCAAATCATCAGACGTAGTTTGTTTAAAAACTGATATTCAAATCTGCATTTGGTTTAGTAATCAAATGTCGGTCTTGTTTATCCAAAAAAAAGTAAACAAACGTAGGTAGGCATAAGTACTTTTTTCAAGTATGTCAAAATGTATTCTGTGTCACCTTACATATTTTGTCTTCAATTTTAGGATACAATGACATCAACATTCATTCTTTTGTTATTTTTTTATTCTTTTTCTTAGGTGATTGTACAAATATTACCTATATGTTGCCTTAAAGTACTGCTTTCATGAGTTACATATTTTCTTTTTCGCATGCAGCAAGAATTTTTTTTTTTTTTTTTAATAAAACACATCATCATTTCATTAAATTTGCACTAATGGTAGAAATTGCACATCAACATACACAAAAACAAACAGATCTGAATAACAAATACTTGACATTATAGATCTAAAAAATTAATAGAATATTACACTGAAACTCTAAAAAATCAAAAGATAATATACATATAGCCCTAGAATCATCTGTTATGCTTCCAACCATACTACTTGCTTCTTCCAGATCTGCTAATGTATTGATTGAAGTCCAAATGTTAATGTGAGATCTGACAAGGTATATCTAAGAAATCTCTTATTCAACAACCAAATTTGAAAAAATTTACATCTAATACAAGAAATAGACTAGCTATAAATACTCTCACTATAAATCCACAAAAGAGGAGGAAATTCTCATTAGAAATCTCTAAAAGAAAAGAAAATCTTGCTAGGAAACCTTTATTAGGAGAGAAGATAACTCGCATTAGAAATCCCTAAAGAGAAGAAACTCATATTAGAAAACTTTAAGGGAGATTTTATTGTAAACACAAAAAACGAAAATAGGAAAGACATGGGAGGAAGGGAGATCAAAGGAGACTAATTGGCCTCCCTCCTAAGGAAAAAGATTATCTATTTGCTTGGGAAAGAACAGTGAGAGAAGGAGGAGAGTTTTCAACAAGAATTGTATTAATTCTACTCTAAAGGGATCCGAATTAGGCTATATTATTAAAAGGTTAGATCAGGGGCGGATTTAAGGTGGGGGCACATACCCCCACTGTCCCTGCTTAAATTCCTATAATACTTATATAATTTTGATATAATTTTAAGTGTGTCTCCGGAGTTTTTTTAGAAAGGATGTGAAAGAAATACGTGATTTTCTAAATTAATTCATAAACTAAAATTCTAAAAAGATATGTGGAGCACAAATTCCATTTGAACTAAGTTAAAAAAAGCATTTTCATTTCAACTAGTAAGTACCAATCATATCATTCACTTTCTTTGGACCCTACTCCCCAATTTCCCTTCCCCCTCTGGTCCCCCATTTTCCCCCTATAACCGAGAACCACTACCTTCCACAACCAAGCAGCTAGCTACTCTTTTTCTTGATCACTTCATCCAATTATACCATTCACTTCCTTTGTCCCTACTTTCCAATTTTCTTTCCCTCCTCTAGTCCCTCATTTTCGCTCCACAACCGATAGCCATTCTTACTTCCACAACCAAGCTAGTTATCAAAATATGAAAATTCGTCGTGAACAATTATAAATAGTTTAATTTATTTTTGAAATAAAATTATTATTATATTAATAATTTTGAATTTGTCTTTTTATATTTTTCATGGAATATATGCATCATTTGTACTTGTTGGTGAATTTTTTTTTAGCTTAAAAAATTAAAAAAAAAAGAGTAGATAAAAATTTTAATGTTACTTTTGCCCCCACTAAGGATTTTTTCTGACTCCGCCACTGGGTTTGATAGAAAGGACTAATTTAGATCAGAGGCGTGTACTATTGCATAATTCTTTTGAATTTTTCTTTTTAACTGTAGGCACAAAATTGCTGGCACCCGATCTATTCTCTGAGGAGGGATTTTTAAGTCCCATTGTTATACATCAAATTAATGTAACCCCTTTCTTAGTTAGGGAATCATGCAGACCGCTCCAACAAACATCCATGAAATGGTGAGACTCTGAACAAAAACTTCAAATCAATTAATACTTTTGAATCGTTAAGCACTATAAAAAGCATATAACATATACATAATTTAGTGTCCATTAAGCGATACAAAACAATAAAATATGGTGAAAAGGATATTGTGATTATTTTATTCATAATTTGGATAGACGGTGGAAGTTCAAAACTTTCTTATATGCACTGCCACTTCGATGTGAGAGACCAAGCTGAATTCGGTGATGTAATCTTGCAATAATGAGCTCACTTCAATGATTATTTTATAAAACAAAAAGCAACTCATAATTGTAATGTTTGATACTTGTAGGACAACAAGTGGAGTAAAAAGTCAACGACATTACTTCCATATATGTTGGGATTAATTTTTGGACATCATCAAGTTGAACCCTGTAGAAGATGTATGAAGTTTTTCTGCTAGAAACTAGTAGGGTGTTTGAATTTGATGTATTCTTTTATTACAATTAATTCACACTAAATTGAAATATCTTCCGTGGCTTATTAGGTTCTTTAGAACCTAAATTAATTGCTGGAGCCGAGTTGCAACCCGAGGCCACTTATTAGCTTGGATTGTTTGCACAATGGATGTATCACTATTTTGTATGCATGTTACATATATACATACATACATGCATGTGTGTGTGTATATATATAAGAGACAAATTAGTCCAAGAATCAAATTTCCATGCTAGTCAATTGGGAGTGACAGCACTTCGGTGTAACCAATTTTACACTTGTGGCCTTAACTAATATGAGTTCTCTAATCTTCCCAACAAAGATATTAATTTACAAATTGGGGACAAGAACACTTTTTTCCCAAAAAAATTCTGAAATTCACGTAACCAAAGGGTTTAATTAGAGGTGGCGATCTGTTCCAAGTTCCAATGGGTTACCCATGCCTATTGAGACTTTGGGCGGGATGAGTATTGGAATTTGATATTGGGTTTAAAATGGAACAAATCCCAAATGTACCCATTAATTGATGGGAAATTTTGGAAAATGCTTGGGTACCCATTGGGCTCAAATAGCAAGGGCTCCGTTTGGATTAATTATTTTTGGGGGATGTTTTTGAAATATTTTATTGTAGTAGTGTATATGAAAAATTTTTACTATAAATTTTTTTGAAATATTTGATATACTAATATGGATGGGATGTTTTTTGAGTTATTGTATATTACTGTAACATTATATTTGAAAAACTTATTTTTTGGAAAAATAGCTAATCCAAATGGAGTCTTAGATTCAAAAATTATCTTTAACAATTTTTATAGTCATGATTGTATAAACTAAGCCCAATCTTTGGTTAAAAGATTTAAATTCTTAATCTTTTGGAGCGTTGAGAATCCTTAGTGGCTTACTCTTAGGCCAAATATCAGATGGAAAAGCGAAGGTTTCACAAATTATGGTAGCCACTCTTCTATCATAGACCATAAGCTTCAGAAAACATCTGTGTAGATTTGGTTCATAAATTTATTTATAAACCACGTGATATATGTAATAACTATAAGGTATATAATGATGTATCCCCTTTAGCCCGTTATAATTGGAACTTTTTATGCACAGTGATACAAATTTGAATTTGAGAATTGCAGTCCATCTTTGCCCTTTTAATCAATCCGGAAACTCATTTGCTGTCTGTCTTTGTCTATCTTGTTGTAAGAAAAGATTCCGCAAGTCCCACCTCAAATAGAAAGACGTTTATTTAGGCTGCTAGAAACACGCGGCATAAATGACCGCCAAAAATTGTTGTGCCTTCCATGTGCCACACTGTTGTCCTCTGAGATAAGTGTTTTTTTTTTTTTTTTTTGGATTCCACCACAATTTTTAATTCTTTTGTCAATACATCTCCGGAGGGTAAGTGTGGAATACTCGAAGGAAAAAATTTCTAAAGTGACTCAAATTTTGAGATAGTGAGAAAAGTGAAGTATGAAAAGGACTGTTGGCAAGTACCAAAGACTTTAAATCTTGATGGGGTGGGAGGTTAAGAATTTAAACCTTACATCTTATCACTTGCTACATTATCTGGTATTCTCAAATTCATACGAGTGCATAGTGCATCGGTCCGGTGCAATGGTGGTTCAGTTCTCGTCGATTCTCCATTAGGTTCAGTTGAGCTCCTCCTTTATTAGGTTAGAGTAGAAGTAAGAGTAGAGTAGATAAATAATGAATGATAATAAAAATATAAACTATGACAATAATAATGGAACGGAAGAACTATGATACATAAGAAAAGTAATTGTAGATAATGATCCACGCAAAGGGGTGCACGGCTCAATATCATCATAGTTTATTAGTTATAGCTATTGTTAACCATTTCTTAAAAGCTTTAACAAATGTCACCATGACTAAGTCCAACTAAGAAGGGATATTAGTCACATAATTAGTGATACCATTGATTCGGCTCCCAAACTTTTTTTTGTAGGGTTTAGAGCTTTCCTTGAAAATGAAAATAATAAACAAAAGAGTTTTAACAAATTATTAGGAATATATACATGTATATGTGACAATAGAGAACACCTGCTTACAGTGACAAAGTTATAGTAGTATAATTAAAACTTAAAACTAACAGATGCTTGCGTTAAACGTATTTTTTTTATAAGTTCAATAAATTTTGAAGTTCATATTATACTTAAATGTATAAATAGTTCGATCCAAAATTCTTGTGTATGACAACAATTATAAAAATTTTGGGGATCAATATAGGTAGAAAGAGAATTTGCTAAATTTTAGTGGGGTCAAATGAGAGGGAACTTTAAAAATTTCTAATTTTTTTAACGGGAAAATCGTTCAAAAATTCCCTCATATTTTGCAAGATAATTTTTTTGTCCCTTACTTTTAAAAGTGTAATTTTACGTCCCTTACAAATTCATATTGATCAAATTTGGTCCTTACCTAGGTTTCTGACTAGTTTTGGTCAGAATCTACCACGTGCCTTACATATGATTATTTTTTAAAGGAAAAATTGTCAAATAAAATTTTACATAATCCGATTCATAGTCCCTCATATTTCACAAAATAAATTTTTTCATCCAAAATATTTTACAAAATGAATTATTTCGTCCCTTACATTTCACAAAATGAATTTTTTCAACCCTCACTTTTTTTCAAAATGAATTTTTTCATCTTTCATTGATCATGTGTACGAATAGCTTTTTTTTTCTTTAAATCCATGTAAATATCTATTTGATTTTACCTGAACAGTACGAATAACATGTAATATATCTTTATTTGATTTTGCTTAAACAGGTTAATCGTAACTGTACATATGCTATTCAACATATATATACAGGGGTTGAAAACTAATAATTTTGTTTTAAACCACGTATATATCTAGATGATTTCACTATATGAACCTATTTAACAGTTGTGACCTTTCTCTTTTAGTAATGATTATTTATTGAGTTGTATAATAAAGCCATCTAATTAATGGATCCTAATTTAAATTCTATAGTCGGGCTAACAAATTGTAGTTTAAATCTGAAATTTCTACTCGTCACTTTTAAGACAAATAGTTGAATTACTGCCTTGCGATTGTCTTGAAATTTGAAAATGCCATTCACTTACTTCTTTTTGTCATACTTTTCCTTTATTTATTTTTTCAGTTCAAATTTAATTCGATATAAACACTCGATAATGTTTAGGATTAAATGTGTTCTTTGTTTTCAATTTTCAAGTAACGAAATGAATATGAGTAAAAAACTAATAATTTTTTTAAAATACATATATATATCTATTTGATTTTACCTAAATAGTACAAATAACATGTAACATATCTCTCTTTGATTTCATTAGGAAAAATCAAATAGAGATATATTATGTGCTATTCGTACTGCTTAGATGAAATCAAACATATATATACATGTGTTTAAAAAATTTATTTGAACACATGATCAATAGGGATGAAAAATCCATTTTGAAAAATGTGAAAGATGAAAAAATTCATTTTATAAAATGTGAGGAATAAAAAAATTCATTTTGTAAAATGTGAAGGACTGTGAATCCAATTATATAAAATTTAATTTGACAATTTTGCCTTTAAAAAATAATCACGTGCAATACACGTGGTAAATTCCAACCAAAAACTACTCGGAAACCTAGGTAGGGATCAAAATTGATCACTGTGAATTTGTAAGGGACGTACAATTATACTTTTAAAAGTGAGGGATGAAAAAAATTATTTTGTAAAATGTGTGGGATGTTTTGGACGATTTTTCCTTTTTTAACCTTGAATACCAATTTTTTCAAAATTAAGTGCTGACAGTTGCTCCCACTTGGTTGCATGTGGCTCCGCCTGCTTGCGTAAGCCCTCACATAAACCAAACAAGTTTCTTCTGACCCACAAAGTCGCCTGTGATGTCTATACTTTGGTGGCAAAGAGCTGAAAAGTTGTTAATTAAGGCACTTTGTCACAAAGTTTGACATCATCGACCATCTGCTGTACTCAAAATATTTATTTTTATACCCAAAGAAAGAAAGAACAGAGGAGGTCTACTTCATGAAAATGTGACAGCTAGATTTGGTTGGCCTGAGATATATGCAGTATCAAATTTGGAATCTAATACTTCCTTTCCTTGGTGGCTGCTGCCTTAGAGAGATTCCATGTATCTAGTCGTCTCGCTTGAAAGCTTAGCTCCACCACCCGTGGTTGTGGCCACACGATTTCTACCCCTAGTTTTTGTAGTCTTAGTCTTTTATTTTTTTGACCTTTCTTTCCTACAGCTTGTTTTTGAGTTTTACTTGTGATATCAACTTGCTCATAAAAAAGATAAATCTTTTATACAGGAATATTATATACACTAGCTAATAATTCTAAACATATGTCACATATATAAAATTTGGTGTCTAAATTCAAAGTGAAATGATGTGACGTGCATTCAACGTCGTTAGTGTATCTACTGATGATATAGAAAAGATTAAGATTTTTATATATTAGATTAGCTGACTAATTCCCATTAGACGGAAATTTTACGCATTTTGGATGAGTTTTTGTGATTATGCATTGATCTATGAGAATGAAATTTATGAGTGATTTCCACACGAAGATTAAAATTCTATTCTCTTGAATATCATACTCGAGGTACATAAAAATCTTGCCGTGATTTTCGTGGGTAAAATTGATAGTTGTTTTTTTCAATTAAATTTTAAGGTAAATTGTTTAATAAGATGAAGAATGAAGATATATATCCTATGCATGGTGCATGCCACGCTGCTCTCCATGCATTTATCATTTTTCTCCCCTTTTCTGTTCAACTCTGAGCAATCGGTGTAATTTGGTACCTTTTGATGACTCTTAAAATTAAAAGTGGCAAGAATGAAACTTCAAGATGTTCAAAGCAAATTTTATATGTTTGGAAATTAATTTTAACTATTTATGATGCTTAAATTCCAGTAAAAGAAACACATAGAGCCAATTAAATTCCATTTTGTGATTTAATTTCAACTTTTTATCTACTTTTAATCTTATAAGGAGGAACACATGACATTTTATTCTTGAACATCAAAGAAATTTAGTGTGTCTGGATTACAATTTTCTAAGCAAAAATTTTTACATTTTTCATAAACATATTTTTTAACACTTTTATCTCACATACATCAAATCGATGCAACACTTTTTTCTAAGAAAATTTATAGTCTTATTTATTTTCTTGTTGACTTTTTCTTTTTCTCAAACACTTAAAAGGTGGTGCTCTTTTTCATTTGTTCTCTGGATAAATTTTTTACACCCTGTTAGTGCATACACAATGGTATTGGATGCATGTCACATCATTTATTTTCAAATTTAGAATTCAATTTTTACACGTCTGACATACATCTACAACTATTAGTATTTAAAAAAAAAAACTCTACAATGACAGGGTAACTTAATCCTTGTTTTCTTAAATTTTTTCCTAACAAGAAAGGATGGGTTTTAATAAGTGAAGAGGACAGGAGGATTTTACTAAGGATGGGTTTTCGGAGCCTCAAGCTTAATCCTTGTTTTTCACATGGCAAATCAGGTTTACCATTTATGTATCTTCTCGACTCTCAAGAGGACATGCATCATTAATCTCGTTGTACAATCAGTGAACAGGAACTGCAAAACAAAGAAAAGTAAAAAGTGTACTTGCAATTAGGGGTGAGCAATTACGGTAATTACCGAATTACCGACCGAATTCGATTTGAATTTGGTAATTCGAATTCGGTAATTAGGTAATTCGGTCGGTAAATCGGTGATATCGAATTAATTAGAATCGAATTAGGGTCGAAAATGGTTTTATAGTTTTTGAATTCGGATTTACCGAATTCAAATTTATTTCGGTAAAACGGTAAATTATTACCATTTTCAATTTCGAAATTCCGAATTAAGTTAAATAGGAAATAATATCCTTTTGTCCAGATGTTCCAATTTCAGACTTTTGCCCTAAATTAGCATTCTTTCCCATCCGGTAAAATCGTTCCCATTGGCTCAAATCCATCTGCCCAGACGGTGCAGTCTGTGCAAAACCTATGGTGTCTCCACAATCCAAATGCATCTTGGTTAAGCGAGGATACGGCACCAGAGTGCTCAACCCAAAGGGGTACTGTGCATGTTTTGACCATTCCCTGCAATCTCCTTCAACCTTGATTTGGATCTCCTCCAGGTTGGGACAATCCTCAAGACCAGCAGCAGTCAATGGGGTTAGAAGCTCACTGCTCACCTATGCCAATCCAGAGTGAAAGACATTGCAGTCTATCCCATGAGTTGCTACAAAATCCATTGCCACTGCTGTTAAATTGCAGAGAAGAGCAATTCAGATCGTAGGAGTGTCTACACCTCTTCTTCTTGCTGCACATGATATCACTGTCATAATCTCCAAAGTAGTTAACAGATCCATCCGACTGGTTCGATGCCCTAAGAAGCAGTTTTCACGAATTCGATTAAATCGGTAAATTTTCGTTTACCGAATTCAATTCGGATTGAATTCGAATTCGATATTTCCTATTTCGAATGCGAATTAGGTCGAATATTTCCAGAATCATTTACCGAAAATTACCGATTTCAACCTACCGAATTACCGACTTCGAATTCGATGCTCACCCCTACTTGCAATGTGAATTTTCATGCAAGTACGTTAAGCCTAACAACGACGTTTCAGAAGTAGACCCTTCGACATTTATTGTACCATTGACATTTTATTCCCAATCAAGGTCAAGGGGACGAATTCCTTGACTCGCATTCATTTCTAAATTTTTTGAAAGTTTTATCGATAGATACAAGGTCATTCGTTTGATCCGATTATAGTTTAATCTTTTTAGAATTCTTTTTTGACTCATTTGAACACATCCCTTCCTCTTAATATAAAGTAGGAATTGGAGTAGAACAAAAAATCAATCATGTCAACAAAAAAAAAAAAAGACATTTTATTCCCATTAGCCAACTGTTCCCATGAAAGCAATAGATGAATATGACCTAATTGCACTAGCAAATTTCCAATTTTCTTGGTGACTAATTGGGCAACTCGACGCAATAGTCGGGGAGGATTCAAAGGTTCAAGATTCAAGTTATGAGTCTAACAGTTGAGTGTGAAAGGGTGTGCGGACGAGCAGGAGGATTAAAAAAAAAACACTAGGTAATTAGGAATTCTATATGTTAGGACAATTAGTTCATCCTAAAAATCCAAGTCAACACTAATTTTATTGTCACCGTGCAGAGTAATTCTAATATTAAAAGTTTGAATGATTTGCCTATTTAGTACTTCTTAAGCTAATTTTGAAGTCTCACAAAGGTTGCTCAAGTTTTATTTATAACTTTTTGGTCTCGAATTATTTATAAAATCTCACCAAAGTTCATCAAAATTTTACCTTGAAACTTTTTTCTCCATATAAAAATGGACTAAGCTTGACAACCATCCAGAAAATAAAAATTGTAGCAACTCTATGTAAGTAGGGAATATGAACTACAAAGTTAGAGAAAATTTTTTTGGGCCAATTGGCTTTTCTTGGATTGGTGATTCTTTTTGCTATCTTGTAGTCTAACCCTTTTCTGTATAATGTCTGGAATACACTTTGTTTCCTGAAGAAAATAAAGAATAACAAAAAGGGAGTTTTTAAACGCAAAGAAATATTTTCCAAGAAGCTTGAATCTGCCTAGTGTGAAATACTACAATAGAGTATGCCTCTGATCACCTCTTATATGCTAAGATTAACTTTCAGTAGACATTAATATTTCTGGCAAATGTGTCCCTAAATTATTTCATCGACCAAACAAAAAAATGGACTGTATTTTTCTGTCCTGGATTTTCTTTAACAAGAAAAAGATGAGAAAGGAAAGAATCACTCATGCAAATATTTAGTTGGATACCAAAATTTCTCATCAAAATTTGTTGAATTGGCTTAGCTTGACCTCCTTTCAAACTCTACACTACTAATGTCTGCATGATGTCATAATTATTTTATATTTTTGTAAGTTTCAGAAATATTAAAATTAAGTTATTGGTTATATTCGACCAACCATATAAAATATTCCAAATATATCAATCTTGCAATTAAATATACACCTAAAAATTATATATATAAATGTAAATTCATGTCCAACATATGTCTATTCTCCAAAATCACTTGAAAAACTGAATTAAAACAAACCATACCCAATTCATAATCATTTTGTTGGGAATATGGCTTTATAATGTAGATTGGAATTACTGAATGATAAGGATGAAAACTTCTTAATTTAGAGATCATTTAAGAAAGCAAGTGATTTTTGTATTTACACTAAATGGGTGGCATTTTCTTATTTCTATTGATAAATGAAAGTTTTACAATTTAGGTAATTGAAATTATGTTTGAATAAAACAAGAAAGAGAAGTTTAAGAACCAAGTCAAGTAGTTGAATCGGGTCACTGGTTTGGCCGATTTTTGATGGTTTTGACTAGCTTTTGACCAAAGCGATTTTGTTTTACTAGCCAGTTCGAAAAAAAAAACTGATTTACAATCGAAGAGGTCAGACCAACTAGTCCAGTTCGACTCTAACAACATTAGTTAAACTTACAGAATCTTCGGCTACCTAGATAAATCAGGTCAAAATCTGCAAATGTCAATCACAATTTCACAAGATATTATACTTATTAACATAATAAAAAGTTGTATCCCATAATAAATCTGATCTATCCAATTTCAAATCGAATCAATGTCCAGCGTTAATTGTATCAAGATTAAATCCAGTCAATACAAATGAATTGATATGCAAATCAATCCACATCTTAGGTGAAAATTTTAAAAAGGTCTTAGTATGGTCACCGAGAATAAAAGCATGAATGGTTGCCCATGCAACCATTTCAGACAGTTAACGGTTAAGATTGACACTAATTCTAAATATTGAAAAAATGTAGACTACACTAAAGAACGATCATAGGTGCAATCTTTTCGTAAAATCAAGGGTCAAGATTGGTCTAAATTTTGGAATCTAAAAAGTTATACAATTCACTTGATACTTCATATAAATGCCATATGTGAGACTTGCAAAAAAATATTGTAAAATTGTCTGTTGCACAAAATAATTTATGATAATAAAACAGATAATTTACAATTTGTTAGAAATGTTAATACTATATCTTTCTGATTTTTTGCAACTGAAAACCGTGGCCTTTGTGAATCTCTATTTGTACATGACGTGCTGGGGGCATGATACAATTTACAGGAAATGGGGATAAAATTAATTATATTAAAGCCCTTCGACATATATTACTATGTAAATGGAGATTCTTTTATTTTTAGTTTTTAGTTCTACCCTCCAAAATACTTTATCCACACTGAGGACAGAACTTTAGCACTCTGAATTTGGGTTTCCACAATGCAACATTGTGAGAGTAACTTTTCTAATTATCCATCTTGAGCTTCCAAAATTACCATGTTGTGGTCTATTAAATATAATAAATTAAGGAAAATGCTGATTGCACTTTCATTTTGTTAATCACACACTCACTATCATTTTTATCAAATGGTTTTCATTTATGAGACTATCTGAAAAAAAAAACTAATGGTGGGACTGCGACTAACAAAAAGTGAAGTGCGATTAATATCATATTTTATCTTATTACCACTCAAGTAGTTAGTGATTATAACTGTTCATAATACACATAAATTTGGTAGGACAAAATTTGAGTTCCCATCCCACCACATAAGATCACAAGGCACCTGCATAAAAAACTCCACCTCCGCACCGGCGGATGTTGGTGCAAATGGAAGAGACTTGCACTCATTAATCTTAGGTTTGAAAATCTACGGGAATAAAAGGATAAGATTGAAAAAGTTTCTCCCCACAAAGGATTTAACCTGACTCAAACAGAATTAGTTGCAAAATTATAAAACGGATGCTGATACTTGTGGTTTATACCAAAACAAAAAATGAAAAAACTCCACCTCCTCTATTAACGATTGCAAATTGCAGATGTTGATTAGCTCCTCGGTTCGGCTGGAACCTTTGGGTTGCCAGGAATAAGGCAATATTTGAACCTCAACTAAGATTTAATGCTCATCAGAGGAGAGCACCCTTGCTATCACTTTTGAATTGCTATCACTTTTGAATACTCCTCTTTGGAACCGAATCAGAATTTAGTGAGTAGTAACTGAAGGTTTTTTTTTAAGAAAAGAAACATTTATTCAATACATTTTTTAAACAACGCATTCACGGGACGCAGTGTTTAAGAAATTATACATAAGAAAAATGAAAAGTTACATACATCGAAAAAGTTGCATTTGCTAAATACATTTTTCACTCGAAAAGATATAAAAAAAAAAAACATCATTCTTTGGGAATTCTTTTTAAGAAGTAGCACTTTTTGAGATTTTACTCGGTAGATGAGTAGCTAGACTCTCCAGAAATCTTCGTTATGCTGCTAATATTTTGGCGGAGTTAAAGGGAGATAAGAGATGGATGATCTCTTGCTAAATCTCTAAATCAACAGGCTGTGGAGATTGAAGTTGGTGCACTATGTTGCGATTGATTTGATTAAAACTACTAACGTTACAACCCCATGAAATATGCTTCTATTGTTTAAGCTGTACTTAAGCATGCCAACTTAGGGCAGCTCCAATGGGGGTGTAATGGCTCCCCATTACACCCCTCCATGACACGGCTCCCCATTGGAGCCGTGTCATGGATATTACACGCATCACCTGTGTGATGCGTGTAATCCATTGAATTTTCTTCCTATGGCAACGGTAAAATTTCAGCGAGGATTTCCAACGGCAACATTAACAATATATTATTTTTGAAACATAGAAAAAGATATATTATTCAAACTTAAAAATTAATAATATCATTTTTAGAAAATAAAAAAATTCAAAATGTACAAAATTTAACGAAAGTTAGTACTTTATTTTTTAAAAATAACAAAATTAGTTTTAAAAATTACTTTATTTATTTATGGGATATGAGTTATGCATTATTAAAATAAATATTTGATTAATTGTGGACCCATGCTATTACACCTTGTGGAGTGTAATCCATTGTGAGTGAAAGTGTAATAAAAGAGGAGAAAGTGGAATGCTGACGTGGCATGTGGATTACACTCCACAAAGTGTAATAGCATTGTGGATGCTCTTAGAGGCAAACATATGTGGCAAAAACGACAGCTCATCATTGGAGTGCACTTATAAAAATGGACTCTAAATCACGACATTCTTTAAACGATAGATACAAATATGAGGTGGGTATCCATTAATTAGTTTTCATCACTTAAGTCGTATGTCATTTAACATAGAATTTTCCTTTCCAAGTGTGTTGTGCAACTTCTTGTTAGATATTTTTTCCTATTTTGTAAATGTTGAATAGTGTTTTAATGATATCTTTCCTCCGATTACCCCATGATACATTTTTTCCTGAAATAAACGCTTACGCATTAGAGTTAACCTTTCTCAAATAAAAACATAAACGTATCCGAATTAACCTTCTAAATTAGGCTACGAGGGTTGCGGCTCGATCTAAAGTACAAAGTGAATTTTACAAATCTAGCAAATTTAAAAAATGTTGTCCTATTTCGACCCATACCAAAAGAATTGAACAAAAATGTAATAATCTACCAAACCAAACCACCAATTGGTAAGATTGTGCTTTGCATCAAGATTTCGATTATCTTTGAGCGTTTCTAATTTAACTGTTTTTGTGTGATTTCAATTTGTTGAAAAAAAAAAAAAAAACCAAACCAAACCAGAGAGACTCTAGAGTGAAGGGATGAAACCTGGGAAAGAAACGTACGCTCCTGAGACTCTCTCTGAATAAGCCAATAAGCAGAAAAGGAAAGAATCATTTCTTCCTATATTTCTATTTTCAGTAAGTAAGCTGTCCCTGAACGGCTGAAGTCAGCAGCCGTAGATTCCCCTACCGGCAATTTTCTCTTTCGCATTTTCTTTTCTCAGACTTACCCAAATATGACTCTACTTCTGTTTTTTCTTTTCTCTCTCTGCCCCTCTCTCTCTCTTGTGTGAGCTCAGCCGCAATTTTGCTTAGTTTCAAGAACAGCCCTTCATCTTTCTCTCTCTCACACACCACGCAACATACTCAGCCTTCCATTTTTGTCGACATCTATCCATGTATTTTTTACTTATTAACAGATGCAAAGTACAATAGTAAGTTTTTTCTTTTTCTTTTTTTTTATTTGAGAGAGTAGAGTAGTAAGATATTAGTCAAAGAATTTCTGGTCTTTTTTCGTTTTAGGCTGTTGCTTTATTCAGTACTGAGATTTTTTTTTTTCTATGTATGACCCTTTATTTTATGTATGTGATGAATCTGGACATGGTTTTATCGGAGTTTCTGAGCTATGTATTAGCTGCGCATATGGTAGAGAAGTGGGATTTTCATTTGATTTGTTGTTTGTTTGGTAATTCTTGGACTTTTTTGAAAACTCTTTTCCCAAAGCACTAATTCAAGGCTCTGTCCTTTTTTTTCCTGTTTTCGTCCCATCTTGCAGAATTCAGGCTTTTTATAGGCGGAAATATCTTTTGCCAATTTTCTGAATCCCTCAGGTCAGTCCTCCCTCAAAGCTGCACTTTGTTCTTTTCTGAGGCTCAAAGAATATAAAAGGGATTTAAGAAAACTTATTTGTCTGGTTATTGATGATATTTATGCTACAAAACTGGTTCTGGAGAGTGATTTTCATCATAGTTTTTCAGGGTTTGGTGTGGATAGCGATAGATTGGTCGATTGGATTTTTCAAGCTGGGAATTCTCAGTGGAGAGGAGCTGAGTTTAGATGAGTTTGAGGTTGAAATGTTGGGTTCTTGGCGTTCAAGTAGGGGAAGATTTTAGGGACGGAGGTTTTGGTTTGAGGATTTCGAGGATTCTTTAACATTTGCTGAACTAATATAGAAATTGGATAATCCTCTTTTGTGGAGGGTTGGATTTTACACTTTGTCTTTGCTTTTATAATTTTGGGTTGTAAAAATGGAGTACCCTTATCCATCTACGGAAAAGGGTGGTTTTTGGGCATCGCCTCGGGCTCAGAAAGATGGAAATGCATCATTTGATGGTGGTACTAGGACCTGGAATTTGGAAGATTCGTTTCAAGAATTGATGAATTTCGATGCATATGCCGGATGGTGTAATAGTCCAAGTTCAGCGGACCAGTTTTTCGGTCCTTTTGGTTTGTCTCCCATGAGTTCAAGTTATGTGCCTTTAGATGGAATGAACTTTGGAGAACAGAGTACTGAGGGCTTCCGGGTGGCAGATGGTGAGACCGGGGGAAGTTCTTCTTCTGGTGGGGAAGATAAAATGATCCGTCAGGATTTGGAGAACCGGTTCCATGTTCCGATGGATACAGCTAGTGAAGGGGTTGACCTCACTGGTCGAAATGATAAGAGCTGTAGACAGCATGATGATGATGTTGTGAACACTGTGAACTCTTTGATTTCAAGGCCACCTTCCCAAACTCTTCCTGAGAAAATGCTCAAGGCCTTGTCTCTGTTTAAAGAGTCAGCTGGAGGGGGTATTCTGGCGCAAGTTTGGATTCCAATTAGGGATGGTAACACATACATCTTAAGCACTTGTGAACAACCTTATTTGCTTGATCAGGCTCTCTCTGGTTATCGTGAAGTGTCCAGGGCATTCACTTTTTCTGCAGAAGTGAAACCAGGGTCTTTTTTGGGGCTTCCTGGACGTGTATTTGCCTCTAGAGTTCCAGAGTGGACATCGAACGTTATGTATTACAAGGAAGCTGAGTATTTGCGAGTGCAACATGCTCTTGACCATGAAGTATGTGGATCAATTGCTTTCCCTGTTTTTGAGGATGATTCCTTTGATTTGTCATGCTGTGCAGTGCTGGAACTTGTCACAATTAAAGAACAGCCACACTTTGATTTGGAGATGGATAGTGTTTGTCGTGCACTGCAGGTGAATCTTTGTGATCTTTTGTTGTCTCATATTGCTTCTAGATTATGTTACTTTATGCTTTTCTATCAGAGCTCGTAACTAGATAATTTGGCAAATTTGGTCTCTGTGTTACCTGCAAAACTATCATTGAGGGTGCTCAAAGAGATGCCATGTGGTGAAGTGGATGCAATGAACTTTAAAATGCTTGTGCATTTTCTTTTCAGTTCTTTTCTTTTTTTTTTTTGGGGGGGGGGGGGGGGGGGGTGGTTGTTGACGTTCAAGGTGTCATAGGTGCACTTAGTTCACATTGATGATTCCGTTTTGCCATCTTCAGATTATCTTTTAAATATGTAATCAGAAGTTAAGAGAGTAAAGCAAGAAGTTCATTGACCATACATGGTTAAGGAGGATGAGGGTCAACCTGAAGTTGGACTACTTGCTTCTGCAAACGAGAGTGGATTCTAGGGGAAGGAGATATTTTCATTAACTTTTTGAAAAAATATTGCTAAAGGTGAAGCTTTGAATGGTTTTCTGCTCCTGCTTTTCTGACTGTTTATTCTACTCCTGTTTTTTGATGATTGATGTTTTCTAAAAATTTCAGTCATTTTTGGCAGCTTAAGGAAGATGTCTTCCATTTCCGGGCCCATATACTTACCCACCCAACAACCCCCCCCAAAAAAAAAAAAAACTCAGCCTGTTTGCTGGACCTCCACAGTTTTGAAGCATCTCAATAGCTTGATTAGAATGAGTATTAACTGTGACATCTACGAATATGAAGCAAATTTATGGAACTTATCACTAGGCATGATGGTTTTCTATGATGCTTTAGCTAAACTGTCCACTATTATCTGTTACTCTTTTACCGACCTTGACTGGAAAGAGAAAGTGGGAATGGGAAGGCAGGATTTCTCATGCAGCTGGTCTTGCCTTTAGCATGATTAAAGGTGCCAGGGAAACCAAAGTTGATGAAACTTGTTTTTTAAGTATGGAATTGCACAGTGTACAAGAGATTAATACATAAGCATAATTAATATATATTACTATTGAGAAAGCTTTACAGATTTGAAAAGAAAGTTACTTGTCATGATGATTAATACTGTCAGAATTCCCCATTGGTGATTTGTTTTGTAGGAAAATTTTGGTACATACAGATTTTGCAAATATAATCTGTGATACCAAGGGTCCTGAGGGTGTAGGCTAGGGAAGCCAATGACTTCTTCTGATTAAAAAATTGCATGGATAACCTGCCGCCTGCTTCTTAGAGATCATGTTAAACCACATATCTGTTTGTTGGCCATTAAGTTAATTGTGAAGATATCAAGTTAGTTATGTTCATTTTTCCATTTTTTTTTTGTTTCACTTGGATTACAAACTGAAGAAAGGTTGAATTGATTTTTGTAATTCAACGTCATACTCCTTAAATGTTTATAGTATCAATTTGTCTGTGTCTTCTTTTCCTTTCCAGATATATTTTGTGCTTGCATGAATAAGTTGGTAATCAATTCAATGCTCACTTATAATCTTCTATATGTAGGAAAAATTTATTTAGTATGACTAACATCTTCTAATCACCTTTTTCATTTTTTTGCCTCTTGGAGGACAATTTAATTCATGAAACATTGTATGAAAAGTGTCAAGCTTAACTGTTAGTTAATGGTTTCATAGTAGTTAAGTGGATTGCTACACATTATAGGGATAGTGGAGTTCGCTTGTCTATGGAAGTATTTGTTAGCTAAGTGCAATATATCCTGCTCTTTGTACTATCTTTTAGATGCTTCTAACATGTGAGCAACATAAGTAATTTGTATACAAAACTCCACATTCGTTTTTATTTAAAATTCCCAATGGATGGCTGTT
The DNA here is from genome assembly GCF_036785885.1 of Coffea arabica. Classification (NCBI taxonomy): domain Eukaryota; kingdom Viridiplantae; phylum Streptophyta; class Magnoliopsida; order Gentianales; family Rubiaceae; genus Coffea; species Coffea arabica. Next base: position 35,305,027 of record NC_092314.1, read on the forward strand.
GATGCCTGTTGGTATGTACACTGTGCTTTAGGTGTAATCTGAACTTTGGTTGAATCAAGTACCCTTCCATGCATTTGACTATGCTATTTGATTGGACAAGTCATTAACATGACTTGGTGCCTATAACTGACCCAATTTTGTGGCTTGTCGAATTGAAAATGCCAAATTGTTTTTAGTGTGATGGCAGTAAGCTGTAACACCAAATAGATACATGTTATTTCCATGAGAAGCTAATCTGCTCTCTTGTGTGAATCTTGTGTTTTGCTTAGAGAGAATGGAATTTACTTTTGACAGATGGAAAGAGCAATAATTGATGTGTGTTGCAGACAGCAGATCAAGAACCTCTGCTTCTGACTATGAATATAGTAACTTCCTAGACTCAACTGCCTCTTAATGACAGTAAATCACAGACCAAGAGAGGACATTTTTTCCCATTGAACATGGGTCCTTTGATAAATGATAAGATGAATTGGTAAAAAATTTGCAATTCCAATTGATTAATTGTCCATACATGTAAACATTCTTCTTTGTATGACAATAAGAAATTAAAATTATGGGAGCATTTATGTAAGACACTGCAAACATGGATGTGAAAGCTCATAATTCTTTGTTTCAATTTTCTTATCATGATTAAAGAGAGTCATGAAAATGTTAATTGAAGTATTTGTATTATTGTTGTTGTAGACATGTCTAGTTTTTGCTTGGAATTGGCATAGTATGTCCTAGGGAATCTGATCCTTTTTATATTTAGACACTGGTTATTTTTTATTTTATTTTTTAGCCATGAGATGTATAGTAAATTGGTCTTTTAACCATTTGCAGGCTGTAAACTTGAGGAGTGCTGCACCATCTCGACTATATCCCCAGGTATCATGAAGATTTCTTGATTGGAGAATTAAACTCTATTAGGAAAAAGAGAATTAAACTCTATTAGGAAAAAAAATAGTCTTGCATGTTCAATCTAATTGGATTGTAATGCGGCTTCTGCTGTTGGATGATTTGCAGTGTCTATCGAAGAATCAAAGAGTTGCATTAGCTGAGATAACTGACGTTTTACGAGCTGTATGTCATGCACATAGGTTGCCTTTGGCTCTGACATGGATTCCATGTAGTTACACTGAAGCTGTTGATGAACCTGTAAAATTACGTGTTGGAGGAAGTGCTGCCAGTTCTAATGAAAATTCCATACTGTGCATTGAAGATACTGCTTGTTATGTTAATGATCAAAGTATGGAAGGATTTGTGCATGTGTGCATGGAACATTATCTTGAGGAAGGACAAGGTATTGCTGGGAAAGCTCTTCAATCTAATCATCCATTCTTCTTCCCTGACGTGAAAGATTACCATATAAGTGAATATCCGCTTGTTCATCATGCACGTAAATTTAACCTGAATGCTGCTGTAGCAATTAGGCTAAGGAGCACGTATACTGGTGATGATGACTACATATTAGAATTCTTTCTTCCTGTCAATATGAGAGGGAGTTCAGAGCAGCAGCTTCTGTTAAATAACCTCTCCAGTACTATGCAACGGATCTGTAGGAGTTTGCGGACAGTGTCAGATGCAGAATTGATTGGGGGAGACGATATTAAAGTTGAGTTGCCCAATAGGTCAGTCAATAACTTACCTACAACTGCATTACCGAGGAACTGCTCTCAACAATCTCTGTTGAATAGCAATTCGAGTTCTTCGGATCATTTGTTCACAGGTACATCTGAGACAAAGAGTTCTCATAAGGGAGATACTGCTTCTGGTGAGCAGGTATTCTGCTTTCATTACCTTTCTTGCCTTCTTATTAGATTTTAGTACTTCTTTAATCCATTGTTCTGATTTTGAAGATTTGGGGCGCATTTGTTGTCCGTTGAGTATGATTTACTCTGAGGAATTTAAGATTTTATTAGATACTAACTGTAGTAGCTTAAGTATTACGATTGACATTATTTTAGTCGAATTGTCTCAATTAGTTGCCATGATATGTTTAGCTTAGAAAGAAAGAGGTTCATGTTTAACCTCAAATACGATCTCTTGTTTCTTTTTCCTCTTAATCTTTCAGTATTATTTCTAGTTGTCCTGATATGTGCCATTTATTGCTTTGATTTCCTTCATCTATTCTCAGTCCCTGTGGGACATATTGGGGTTATGTTTGAATTCTTTTATTGTTCTCCTCTAGTTGATTTCAAGTGCTTCATGAGACCCAAGACTCTAGGCCTTTCAGTGATAATGTATCTTTCTGATTATTTAGTATCTTGTGTCTTATATTTCTTAGTTACAGTTACAGTTGAAGATGAAGCAAATTAGTAACATGCAGCTTAATTGACAAACCAAACATGATTTTGTCGCCTGTATCTCTTGTCCTTTTTATCAGTTGAGGGTGGAGTTTGGTTTCAAACAGTAACCTCTTGTTGGTTTATAGCTAGCCCTGTTTCAAAACTGATTTTTCTTGTTCTAAGACATTCACGTAATTCCATTTCCTGGAATAATTTCATATGGACATTCAGTGACACAACAAGGCCATGGATAACTTCTGGCTGTATGTCTCGCCTTAGGATTAATTGTTCTCGACTTCCAAGTATTTATATTCCATGTTACATAAACTAGCTCATATCATCGACCAATTGACAATGTGTTACTTGACTTGGGTCATAATCCATCTTAGCTCATATCATCTTTGTAAACATGCTTTTAAGTCCTCCCCCATTATGTTATTTAACCAAATCAAATTTGACAAGCTACAATTAGGGTTTTACATATTTGGGAAAATAAAAAATTCATATTGTACAATTAAAAAAGCAGTTAAGCTCCTGCATGTGGACCCACCGATATGCTTGGGTAACATTTATTGCATAGATGAGGTTTTGTAGTGAGCCCCTTCCTAGATGATGCATGATGCTGTGGAGCCATATAGAGAATTCTTGTTATACCATCTTCTTTCACTGTACTCACTAAAATTCTGCTTAATGTTATGTCTGTAACAGGGATGAAGATGAACCCAATATCTAGAGAAAGCCATGAAGTTTGGATTCCTAACCATTTTTCTTTCTTGTTAACTCTAGGAGGTTGAGTAATTGGAAGATTTATGTTTATTTGGTGATTAGCCAGTATAGGACTAAGAGCATTGTTTATTATTCCTTCCTATGATATTGTCAAGGATTCTTTTTTGGCTTCTTCATACGATGTCTGGAGCGAAGTTGAGAGGTTTGGAGTGAGGGAGAAGCTCTAATTAGTTGTTTTAAACAGCAGTCACATGCTGCCTAGGAGAGCAAAATGAGATGAAAATAGTAGAGTTACTATATGTGGTATAAAGACGCTTTAAACACTTGTATAGGATAATGTTGCTTAGCAATGCATAAAGACTAAAATTTCCTTTTTCTTTCAGATATTTGTGATTCATTCTTTTTGGTGGTTGGTGGAGTTTGATCCATCTATTGCTTCTTGGTTTTTATTGTAGGCAATGGCTGGACCAAAAAGGCAATCTGAGAAAAAGCGAAGCACAGCGGAAAAGCATGTCAGCTTAAGTGTTCTCCAGCAATACTTTTGTGGGAGCTTGAAGGATGCTGCCAAAAGCATTGGTGGTGAGACTTCTTCCTCATTTTCATACCAAAGTTTATTGTCTTTGCCTATACTAGAAACTATGTTGATTGCTTTTATAAGAACTGTGTGAATGGAATTTTGAGAAGGATGTCAACAAATTAAACTTTGATCTTTAGTTTCTTGTTCCTTCTAAAGTCTTTCTACTTGCTACCTACATTGTTAGCTACCTGTGAATTGAAAATGGTTCTATTTGTTTTTTTTTTTCCCCTTGTTTTTGGACCTGATACTACTTTGTATTAACTGCTCAAGTGCTTGTAGTGAATAATGAAAATTATAACAGCAACTGCATCACACTGATTTCAACCTGCTTTATGTGGAATTGATGGAAAGCAGTTTCTATTGGCCCCTCTTGCACCCACATTGCTTTTCTTCTCTTGTGACCATGTAGAAAGAGGGAAACAGGGGCAAGAATAATGTAAATGGAATTTTGTTAACTTAATTCCCTTTCTCTGGAATGATGAAATGTTTGTCACTGGTCACTCAGTGCTTACAGTTTTGTTTCTGTTTTTGCAGTTTGTCCGACTACACTAAAAAGAATATGTAGACAGCATGGCATCTTGAGGTGGCCATCCCGCAAGATAAACAAAGTGAATCGTTCTTTGAAAAAGATCCAAAGTGTGCTTGACTCTGTTCAGGGGGTGGAAGGAGGTCTGAAGTTTGATCCAGCTACTGGGGGCCTATTGGCTGGTGGCTCTGTCATCCAAGACTTTGATACTAGAAAAGGCATGCTCTGTCCAGTAAAAAGTGCTTCTCTCAGAAACCCTGATTCACTCACCCAAGATACAACTTCTGCTTGTCAAACTTATTGCATGGATGGCGAGAATTCTGTGGTCAAAATGGAAGAGTGCGATATGGATGCCATTGAAGTGCAGAATGCTAATATGCTGAGTCCAAACTCTCGTAAGGAAGCAAGTAAACTGCAATCAAGCACAGTAGTATGCTGCAATGACACCAAACTGGCTGCATTAGATGCAGGGCAATCACAGCCAGCTAGTCCTTGGCCATATTCTGGTAATGCATCTCTTGATTCTTACCTAAAAAAGAGTAGCGACAAGGAATGGTGTCTAAATGGTGATAGGCAGAAGTTAGGTAAATCCGACCATCAGTTAATTTCCCTTAGTTCGAGCTCTCTTGTTGTTGTTGATGAGATTGAGGCGAAGATGAAGAGTGATAATGGATTGGATGGTGATGACGGAGGCCTTGAATATAATCAGCCTACCTCCTCAAGCATGACTGACTCATCAAATAGGTCTGGGTCAATGATGAATGGCAGTTCATCAAGCTCTAGAAACTTTGGTGAACAAAAGCATTCAAAAAATGAGTCAAACTTCGGAGACAGCAGTTCAAAACTGACTGCGAAAGCTACGTATAAGGACGATACGATTCGATTTAAATTTGATCCTTCTGCAGGATGTTTACAACTTTATGAAGAAATTTCAAAGAGGTTCAAACTACAATTGGGGGTGTTCCAGTTGAAGTACATGGACGATGAAGAGGAATGGGTGATGTTGGTAAGTGATGCAGATCTCCAAGAATGTCTTGAGATCCTAGACTTTCTTGGTACTCGGACTATCAAGTTTCTGGTACGAGATACACCTCAGACCGTTGGCAGCTCAGGTAGCAGCAATTGTTACTTGACAGGAGGTTCATAAAGTCAACGGCGCAGGCTGATAACTGTTGTTTCTTGAAGTGAATTATGTTGGCTTCGAAGCTGATCTCAAGGAGTGACTAAAAACATCTTGTTTTGCACTCATCTTCTGGAGTTTTGTCTTTATACTGGTTGTGCCAATTGTACTTTGGCTGAAAAACCAAGCATATAAAAGAATAAGAAGGAAGAAGCAGGCCAACGGCTAGCATTTTTTCCAGTAAGGTTTCTGATTGAAATCCATCCATGTCACTAGATCTTTTTTTTTTTTTACTTTTGTACATGTAGAAGTTACTGAGGTTTGCAGTCTTTAGAAGAGCTAGGCCGCTAAATGTTTGTGTTCTAACCCATTCTGTATAAAAGTTAGGTTAAAACATATGTAGGAAAGTATGAGAGTATCAGGGGCTAATATCTCTGCTAATGTATGTTTTTGTATGAAAGGATAGTAGATTTGTTACTTTCTGTTTCTATTTTACCCTATTTTGTGCTGCCTTGTCGTTGTGCATTAGAAGCCCTTCCAGGGCAAACCTTACTGTTGTTGTTTTACATTTGGTGACCCGAAATGTTTCACAAACCATAACAATAGAGCAATTGATATGATCTTTTCTAGCAATTTTAAAAGCATCAAGAATGATGAACTAAAGGTTTGAGTACACAAAAATCTCCAGTGGCCTGGCGAATTTGAACATTACTTCATTCTAATTTTATAACCCTAACTTACCCTTTCGTGCGTTGAACTTGTGTATAATCGTCAAGTTTTCTAGTAACAGTTTTACCAATAAAACAATAACGCTATTAGCCAGAAGGGTGTGTTTTGGAACCTGATTACTGAAAAGGGTATAGATCAAAATATTTACTGTGATAGGCATGAAATCTTCAAGTAATTTAAGATCGGATAAGAATCAAGTAAGCTGTTTACCTTTTTTCTAGGCATGTTAGGAGTTTTTCAAATACTATAAAAATTTAAAAAATACTCTAAACATTATTTTGAATTCAAACTCATTACTCTTTTATTTGATTGAATTTAGATAAATAAATCTTCCCAATTCTCACATAACTTGTAAAATGCCAAAAATGAGTAAAGAAATAATGAATAAAAATTGTAGGCAACAAACTATATATATGTGTGTGTCTATATACACTGACAGTGTATACACTATTAACGTTTGATCCATGGCACATGTGCAAAAATTAAATTTTAAATTTAAATTTTGTATAGTTGTCATTCATCTAACATTGACAGTATATACACTGTCAGTGTAAAAAATATTAATTCATATATATATATATATAGAACAAAATATTATAGTCCATATTCAACTCAATTCACATAATATGAGTTCAAGCCAGTCAATTTCGGGCCAAGCAGAGCAGCCCAGCCTAGCCTATTTGACAGGCCAACTTCTTGCCCATCATAACGCAAACTAAAATTGAGCAAAACGGTAGTTTGCTTTGCATTTCATGGACTAAACCACATGTACATAAAAACATGTTCTTGAACGCTATAAGAATCCGAGATTGATGCCCTCTTTATCATTAACTTTTGAAAGATTTGCTTATTAGGCTTGAATGGTTGGCTTCTTCCCAAAATTTCCCTAAATCAATTGCAATAATACATGTTCCCTTTGGTTGTTTATTTTAATTTATCAATTGTTCTCCATTGCCTTCATCCACAAAGGTACTGCTATTGCACATCTTCTCCGACACTGAGCTGCTTAATTACCAGTCATTACAATTATTTGTCTACCGAAGCTATGCTTTAAATTAGAAATTTTAAAGAGCATTTTTAAGCAAAATGTATTGCTACGAACTGGCTGGTGTAGGATTGAATCAGAATAGGTTAGTAATTGTATGGTGATTTCTTCCCCAAGAAAGACTCACTAATGACAACTAAGCTTTATTGAATTCAGAACTCTCTAAGCACAAACACCAGGATGGCAAGTGTAAACCGTCTTTGACATTTACCATGAATTGGATCTCCAATCCCGATGAAATATGCTCTAGAAAACACCATAAAGCACAAACACCAAAAGCTAAATACTGCCTCCATCCAGGAAAATTTGGACAGCGCAAGATATGCAATGGTTGCAATGGTTAATGATGTATCTCTGTCTCTGTTGTCCCAGATTCGAGTATCCTCAATTGCAAACCTGCAGCAATTTATTGTAGTTTATTGCTCCTGACTAAATGAAAGGTTCACCAAAAGTGAACCATATACCAACTCAAATAGATAGATGGCAAGTTTCCCCCCAAAAAAAAAAAAGAAAAAGGAACTTACTCATCTACGGTGGATGACAACACGAGGTTTGCAGTGTCTAAGGATGTGCTCATTCCTTTCTTTTGCTCTCCATTTTTTGCTTTTCTCACAAATTGACCTGCATATGAAGTTTGCGAAAGTCCAACCTTCTCATGAACCTGAATAAATTGCTGTGGCGGCCTACTATTTTACATCCATTACTCAACGCAAGCATGCAGGCCTAGCACGCTTCATACCTGCGGCATGATGTATCATAATTGTCAAAGGAAATAATGAAATTTAGTAGATAAAAGAAACTTCAAAGGGAGAAATATATATAAAGAAATAAAATAGCACCAAGATTTGAGAATAAATGGTTCAAATCTGGTCTGCCGCCATAAAGATGATGCTCATAGAAATAACTTCAGTGCATAATCAAGAATGGGGATGTTTAGGGAACCCACATAATGCCCGATTATTGGAGTTTGTTGCTGCTATAATCCAGTGAATGCTAGATACATCAGCTCTCGAGGCATGGAGTCATCTTAGGCCATCATCTTAGGCCATAAAGGACAATATCTACAATTAGGACTTTCCTTTTGGAGTCAAATTTATGTTGTCAGGTCAAACTTATACTCTCAATTTTCTTGGCCTTTAGCATCCAAAATGTTAAGCATCCTCAGGTTTAGTGTTTGCTCAGTGCCTGGGAAGCTTTCGGCCTTCAAGTCTCGTTTCTTTACGTACACAATTACTTTCATGAAGGTCTAATGGAACAGACAAGGTTAGTTGGACTAGAATCTCTCCACTGAATTGATGGACCCTGTCTTTTGCTTATTTTTCTAGGTCTCCTCTTCTAAGATTTTGCTGGTGCCCTTTCAAATCCTCTAATGTTTACCAGTTTCTGAAATGGAAGGATGCACATCCATCTTTAGCCACTAACTCTAATTGGTGCTGGAGTGCTTGCTATCCTGCTTTCTACTAGAAAAGTAAGCAGACAATGAGTGAATTGGCACCGATAAGTGATAGCCAGTTACTATTGCATAATCTCTCCCAAAAACTCCCTTGAAATTAGAACTTCATAGATTTCATGACTAGCTATCCAACTTTCCAGTAAATACATTAAACTGACATCGAGAAAATAAGAATAAAGGTAAGTTTTGGTCTTAAGGATCTGTTACAGTTAGTGAATGACAATCTAAATACTTTAATCACCCTAGCCTCTCTTCAAAAGGCAACTCCATAAATTCTCTCAAGGTTTTAAAGATCAATTCTAAGCGCAAATGGTGTCAATTTATAAACATAAGTAATGACACAAATCTGGGATCTCTGACAAAACTCATTATTCATCAATTGACACAATCTTTATGCACAAAGAAACAAAGTTGACTCACAGATTGACCTGTCTGACACCATTAGATAAACATACACTCCATACATCATTTTCATCAACATAAAGATCTAAGAGAACCACACTTGAGAACATTAATCATAAGGGCAATCGTTAAACAACCAAACACAGTTGGAACTCACAAAACTCAAATAACAACTTTTCATTCCTAAAGTAAATAACAGTTAAGTTCTGATTCTTCCAGTACACAACATGATGATTTTAACATAGTATTTGTTGCCAATACGTTGTAGGCATTGCTTTTTTAGGCAGGAACCTGAACATTAACCGCAGCATTCTCCTATTTATTTGAAGTTGTCTTGTCACACTAAAGCTCACCAAAAAAATCTACTGTGTTCAGAAGGTGAAAAGAACAAAAGAACATGTTAGTAATAAGTACCTTTGGAGTCATTAGGTACTGATTCACGGTTTTGAAGATATGTCAAGTGATGCTTGCCTAGGTTCAGGTGTTGTGCTTGTGCAAACTCATCTAACATGCCACCAATAATACTGTAGATGGCCATACTTGTCTCATCACAAGCTGTCTGTATAGAAAGGTACTTATTTACACCTTTACATTGCTTGTGGTGCAATATACCTCTCTCTCCCAGTGGAGAGCTATAATGCAGGGAATCTCCATTTCTTGCATTGTTATTCACAATTTTGTCTGTCTTTAGATCATGGCCACTTTCTCTTCTGCCAGCAGAGAGAGGTGAAGAAGATCCACATTGATTGACTGTAGAGCAAAAAGGATGCAAATCAGTTGGTTCAAGCTTTAACAAACTTGCCGACTGGCGCTCATTTCCATTAGAGCTTTCTATGTTGTCTAACATTTTTGATTGTGAAACAGAAGAGCAATAGACAGAATCATTGGGCTCAAACATATCCCTCGCAAAATGCACGGATTCCATTCTACTATTTAACTTACTCGTGGGTGAAATAAGTGAAGCCCTGCCATCTCCATTACCTGAAGAGATGGGCGAATCAATATCACGGGGGTTGGTTTCACCAAAACACTCTGTTAAGTCCTTAAAATCATCAAAACTTGATTTAGAACTTTGAGGAAGATCAATCCCTTTCTCATCCTCGTCATCATCACTTTCCTCTAATACCTCCATGTAGGCGTTAGCAAAATCTTGATCAACTTCTTGTCCAGGTAGAAGGTTCCAGACAACCTGCTTTGTCTCAGCACTCAAGCATAATAAAAATTCCACCTCCTGTTCCACTTCATCCTTTGAGGTGCTCCTACAAGCTGGATTACAGAATCTTTTGTTAATGTAGTAAACTGCCTGCACTAAACATTCTGGAATAATTTCCATATCATCACACTCAAAAAGAAAATCCATGAAAAGATTCCTTATAGTCAAGCACGACCATTGCTTTGAATTCTCAACTTTAGAGTCTGCCCACTGATGCAAGATTTCATGCAATGCTTCAATTTCAGCAACGACCACACTGTTTCCAGAATTAAGAAGACAAATAGCCCTTGCAATATCATTCTGTAGGGATTCTATATGAGGTGCAAATGTTCGAAATTCAACTACAGAGGGGCGGCCAAGTATCAATTTTAGCGTTAAGCCTGCAACTGCCAGAGCTTTGACCAGAGGTTCCTGTAACTCTTCCCCTTCACGCAGTTCTGATAGCATCTTCATACAACGTTTCCTAACAGTATCTATCAAGACATGTTTCACCTGATGTTTACAGGGACCTAACTCAGGAATGTACCCACTTTGACCTCTAAGCTTCCTGTGCATTGCATTTAGCGTCTTAAGAGGCAACTCCTCAAGTCCATCTAACACACTAGCAGCAGCAGTTTGATAATCAGTTGGTACCCTATCCAACCCCAGGATATACTGAGGATTATTGAGAAGAATGAAAATCTGATTCATTCTCATTTCAACATTATGGTTTTCCTTGTTAAGAAATGTGGGAAGGTATTCTTTGATTAACTTTCTCATTTTCCACCTAGTTTTTTCAAACTCAATCGAGCCCTCTGTCAGCAAGCCAGCAAGACAACACAATCCGTTGTTTGTCATTTTATCAAGCAGGGATGACAGATTGTTCAATAGATACTGTGAATCAAAGGATGGCCCATCCTTTTTAACTTCCTGATTTTTTACCAAGCTTTGAACTCCAAAACCCCTTTCGACGAAGGACCTGACATTGTCATAGTATACCTGTAAACCAATTATTCACATAAATATCAACTAATGATGAACAAAGAATACTTGTCAAAGCATTCAGTAAATCAGGACAACTGAAGCACCAACTTCACGTGAACTAGGAGGTTTTACATCGTAATAAAAATGGTAAAACATATATTTATCTTCCTTCTAACAATTAACATGTTCTTTAAGCATAATTACATTAAACACCCCCTCTCCCCTGGTAAAGCAGACTTAAAATTTACCTCCCTATCCTTTTGATACCTACAAAGGACCCCCTTGTGCTTTTGGTAAAACTGAAAATTTTTACTTTTCTTGTAAAGTTAATCACGCAAAAGACAAACTCAGTAACACATTAATTTAGAATTACAGATCCGCCCTTCAAATAATTTCCACAAGAGTTCAAGGCAAGCATATTTTTTTAGGGGTTTAAATAAAATAATACAACAAAAAAATCTGGGCAAACCTAAAAGGTCATTTTTCTTTCTTCTTTGACAATCATCAGTGACACAATATTTCCCGCATAATTCTACCACCATGTTCAACCATTTCCTGGTGACTTTAAAAGAAGACATAATCCACTCTGATTTCAGCGAAGAGAACATTATTTGCCATCTAAACAATGAGTCTGAGCCAACAACCACAAATAAACTACCAAAAATCCCATCGACCCCATTATGAGAAAAAGGATTTTATATCAATTAATTCTTCAAATTTGAGTATCAATCCCTAAATGTAATTTGATACAGGAAACACTACAGAATTTTTCATTTCACCCAATTTTCAGCAAATTTTGTTTACATTGTTCTGAGAGTCTAAGGGAAGTGATTGGTGGTAATTAGAGGCAGAAATTTGAATCTATATCCACTTCTAAATCAAATAAACCAAGCTTAATGAACTTGTGATTTAAGAAAGTGACTTTAAATGGATGACCATTTATACCCAGTCAAGTTGGTGGATATAAATGACTTATCCATGCCATCTATATGCCCAATTATCAAAAGAAGAATGAGAACTGAGGAAAGTTACAGGATAATGAGTGTCACTAAGACTAGTCTGAAGATGACTAATTCAAAAAGTCAGGAATAACACCAGTGAAATCAGTTGCTCTTGAGACATGAAGCTGGTGCACACGAGTTATATGTTTCAGGCACAAACTCACCATGTAAAACCTTATAGGAAGGACAACCCTAACAACCTGGCCTGGCTGGATTCAACTCCTCATGAGGAAGAGCAGTGAAGTGTTTGTGAGTAGTGGATTGTAGGTTCTAGTCAACGTTAGCTACGCAATAAATACGATCAACAATATTCCTCCATTTAGACTCATTTATCAAGTAGTTGTATATAAATCATATTAATTTTATCCACTACCCATTAAGTAATACCATTCATCCATTTTGACAGTTCTAGTGATTGATGGAGAGTACTTGTGAAACTGACTAGCATAAAAATGAAGAAAGACAAAAGCCAGGAAACCAAACTACAGCAACAGGAAACGAAAACAGAAGAAAGATAATCTGCAAATAGATATCAAAAAAGGCAAAGCAAGGAAAATTAGAATGATATTGCAGAGATAAAACAAGATAAACTCTCAATCAAAAGAAGAGGCATCTGTGGTCCATTGTGCTGTGTAAAGGGAAATATATAAAAAAAAGGGAGCCAAAAAAATGAAAATTATGTTCAAGTATAGAGGTTCATCAATCAAATGCATGCTATCCATGCATTCTGAAATGTAACTTACCGTCAGTTTAGGATGAGCTACATACAAGGACCTGACATTTTAAAACTGCAGAAGATAGGTAAAGCCACGTCCCGTGATTTAAATAGACAAATAAGAATAAATTGATACTATTGGAAACAATATCCCCAGGAAGTTACCCAATGAAATAATGTATTACCATAAGATTTATCAAAAAGCAAATCATCACAACAAGAGAAAGAACAAAAGGGGAAAAAAAAAAGAAACTTACATCATCTTCTCTAATCAATGTTTCAGGTGTAAACCTGCAGCATAGGAAGGGAAAGCAAAATGAAAAATGGCAATCAATCCTCATCTAACATACATTATCATAAGAAGAACACAAAAACTTGCATACCACTATTCTCTTACAGTTCAATAACTTTGTGCTCAAAGTTACTAGAATAGCAACATTAAAAACATATCAAATCAAATAGGGGAATTTTAAGGCAGACAAACAACATGAAGAGGTATGGTAAAGCACCAACGGTGAACTGATCAAGGGTAGAAACAAGAAGATGAACGAACTCTTAATAAAAGTGACGAATGATCACAAGACTGATTAGCATTCTTTCTATCTCACAAATTTATCGTGCGAATTTGTTAGCACATCATCTTTGAGGATATAGGTACCAAAGCACAAGTACAGCCAACAGAACTGCAAGTGATTCATTATCTTTTCCTATAGTTTCCTCCATTCAGATAGGTGCTAATATCATGAGACTTTGATTCTCATGCTTAAGTTTGGTACTTTGCAGCTACAAGTTTTTATCAAGAACCAATAAACCCAAGAACTCTCTTACTGAATTACTACCTAAATTGCAAATCGGGTTGAAAGAATTGGAAATATTTCAAGTAATACTGCCCAATAACATTTTATTTTTATTTCTTTATTGTACTTACCAACTAAAAATGGATTACTGATAATGGGACTCCCAAATTTCTTAATGGCACTCTGTTTGATAAACATACCCCAAAATTCCATTTCAATTAGAATATAGGAGGAAATGGTGTAATCCTAGTTGTAAAGCTATTTGTGAATTATCACGTGATTAAAAGATAAAGAGCGAGTTTCATTAACAAATATGGGAGCATCAATCCCTGTATATACCTTTTGTGATACTACTAATATTTACAGCTACTAAAGCAAACCAATTAATATGATTCATGAGTTTACACTAGAACAGAGTTTAGATAATTATTAACATTTTTTCAAAAATGCTACCAACGAAAGGAATAAAGGGAAAAAAAAGGTTTTAAGCAGAAGAAAATGAAAGATAACAATTAACATACATGTCTTCCAGATGATTCAATTCCTTGTGTAGCTTTTTCTCCAACCCAGACAGAGGCAAATCCATCAACAACCTGTGCCAAACAGTTCTCTTTTTTTGGGCCATATAGTGACAATAATAAAATCATATTATCCATTGGAAAAAAGACAAAGAGAAACCTTCTTTTGAGCTTGAGAAGATTATCTTGTTTTGTAGTTTGTAATAGTAGATTCATAGAATTCTCCATCGTAACCTAACCAGCTGCGCCTTAGCTTTCTCGTTTGTGAGTTCTGTGGGTGGGCATGCGACCGCACAGGTCAAAGACTGAAAATATAGATAATAGTTACCAATATGTATAAGTGAACAAAAGAAGAGGAGCCAGCTATTATAAGAGACCTAAATTGTCAATATTCTAGTTTTAAGGCAAAAATGATTTAACTAATGCTGAACAAATAACATGTACTTAATTAGCATTAAAAAATGCAAAAAAAAGGATGATCAAAAGTAATAAAACGTCTAATTTCATGTTTATGTTGGACCAGCCCTAGCACACAAGATCATTCCACAATAATGAAAGTAAGAAATAAGTTTAGAGAAGCAAAGAATAACACGATAATAGAATCATATTAGCCTCTAGCAACAACTTACATAACAATAAGTACTAAAAGGAACAACTAATTAAAGCTTAACTAAAGGTGAATTATACTTAATTTGACAAATTGAAACTGATAATTGACTTGTCTAGTAGTACAGATCTAAAACAAAGCTAAGGAGTCAATCGAAAAAAAACCAAGGAGCGTCAAAACAGAAAACTAGGAAAGTCAATGGACTAAAGTTGCATTTTTATTTTAAAAAAATCGTTTTTCTTCGCTGAACCAAAATGCCACCGCTGCTATTTGTCATTCTCCTTTTTCTCGGATTGGTTCTCAACTCTGGCCAGTTCGGACTTCCACCCTCTCCCACACAGATTACACATAATATGCACAAACTAAAATTCGTAGAAAGGAAAAATGGAAAAATTAGTGAAAAAAGTGACAAAACAGCAAAAACCAACACAATTTCCTCGAACTCCAATCACTCTCATCTCTCTGTTAGCTTCCTTGCAAACTTCCTTCTTTCTTCATTCGAACCTCCCGACAAACAGGTAGTGAGCATGAAAAGTTTTGAAATTTCTTTTTCATCGATTCCTTATACGGCTTGAGCTTGAATTTTAAATCTAAAACTCTACTCAAACCTATGATCAATTCCAGCCACTTAAAATCAATTAACAAGACGAAAGTAAAGCATAACCGACATGATTGCAGACAAAGAAAAAAACAATACAATTAAGGGGGGAAAAAAGGTACAAGAGTGCGGAAACTTTACAGTGATGATTTCCGCTGTAGCGGCGGGAATCCAGTGAGACGATGGTGGCAACCTTCGCCTACTCTACTCCGCACTCTCAACCTGAATATCTAGTCAGTAAGGAGAAGCATGGGGATGGGTTTCAGAGGAAAGAAGAAAAAGGAGAGCACGAGTATCTGTTTTCTTATTCTTTTTGTCCTAGCAAAGAGAGCGAAGGCTTATTGGTGCAGGTGCTGTCGTTGACGAGGAGGGCAGAGAAGCGGCCGAGTTAGCAACTGAAAATAGGGAAGTGGGGCGGCGGCAAAGGCGGAAGACGGACTCGGACGCGGAGATGGAGATGGCGAGTAAGGAGAAAGGAAATAAGGGGGGAAAAATGAACTCTCTGTCCATTTGTTATAAATAAATTTAATGTCTTTCCAAACATTACCCCTTTTTCACATGGTCAGGAGAGGTTTTAATAATTATTGTGAGTCCCAAATGGCACATCCCATCTTTGTCTGACTAGATCAAGGGTGCTCCCTTGAATTTTTTTTTGCAGCAGGTGGGGTTTAAACCCTTCACCTCCATCCCATCTTTACCAAGATTGCTAAAATAGCAAAGCGTCATTTCTACGAAACTATGATAACTCTAGAGCGTGAAGCTAGGTACATTTCAAATGGTTATCAATAGATTACCAAAGAAATTAAAGGCCCACAATTGCATTCGTTCTTTAATCGTAAATTGGTTACAAATAGGGATACAAAAGTAAACCAAGCAAAATTATACTTCGAATCTTTTGCCCCTAGATTAGTCTCTATCTCCTCTGTTCCTTCTTTGTACAGTTGCCACGTGTTTCTAACTTTACTCCAAAACCAATTAAAGCAGATAATTCAAAACTTTTTTGCCTTTGGATCAAGTGGTTCCAATGACTCAAAATTATTTTTTCTTTGGATAAATCAAGCGTGGTTCCCTAATCAGAATTTCTTCAACTCTAGTTTACATGAAAAAGAAGATTGCAAGTTTTGGTTTTGAATAAACTTGTCAACTGATTATTATCGGTTTGTTTGAATTTAGGTTATTAAAAAATTAGAAATACATCGCAACTGTACAAAGAAGGGGACAGAGGGGATAGAGATTAATTTGGAAACAAAAGATTCGAAACCGTAAAATGAGGTGACTGTTGATTTAAAAAAAAACACGATTTTCGAAGAGTGTCAAACTTATTGAGACAGAGGGAGTAACAACTAGGGAAAAAATTTTTACCAGAAAATTTTTAAATACCTTATATCTAAATAATTTGTTATATTTTTTTTTTCACTTTTTCTATTTCTTTTTTTCCCCATATGGTTGTTGATTTTCTTTTCTTTTTTTCCCGATGGTTATTTTATGCTTTCAACATTTATATCCATATTTTTGTCCTTAAACATTTTTACAACAATTTATTTGCGTATGGTTATGGTACTTTTCTCTTTCCTTAACTTGCATTTTTTTCTTTTTAACTAAAACATTGTCTTTTTTAAACTTTTTTTATACATATCAAATCTTTCGAAAGTGGACATTTTTGTCAATCTATCACATCCAATAATTAAGTTGAGGAATTGTCATTGACAGAGGGTACCATAAATTGGTCAACTTGTAGAGTTTATTTTGGGGTTAAATGTGGGAAGCCCACTTAATGTTTTTTTTTTTTGAGCATTTTGCCCACTAAATGAGGGGTTAAACATAACCGTTGAATTGAAGAATATAAGCATGGTTACAAACGAACGGAGTCGAGTCGAAATTTGGCCCAATCGAGCCACGTCTTGATTTAATTTTACCAAATTTGAACTTGAGTTCAATCTTGAAAGCTCTCAATGTAAAGTTCAAACTCGACCTTGACCTCAAATTTGAGTCGAGTTGAGCTCAAGCTCAATCTTAAAAAATAAAAAAAATAATTATTTTTTAAAAAAATGAATAAAATGGTAATTTTTAAACAAATAATAAAATGATAGGAATATATATGTAATTTCACTATTAAAATAATATATATAGATATAATCGAGCTAACGAATTGCATATCTTTGAACTCGAGTTCGAGCTCGTTCTCCTCGATTTAGTCAGTTCAAACTTGATTCGAGTTAGATTATCCTTAAGTTAGTAATTGTAGTCTACCCCCATTAACTATGACCGTAGTTGCTCTCTGTCCCCGAAAGAATTTTATTCAATTTTATCTCGCAATTTATGTTTTAAGGTTAAAATTACCCTTGATATTCCACTTATTCTCTCTCATTTGGTTTCCCTTTCTATATCTTCTCTCATTCTCTCTCATTTTTTGTTTTTGGTAATTCCACAATTTTGTATTTTCTTTCTTGCCTCTACAAAACAATATGGCCTTGTTTGACAAGCAAGTTTTTGGTCAAGTTTATCTGCTACAAGTTTTTTAACAACTTTAGCTACAGTAATCTCAAAAAACTTCTCAAAGTTTTTAAACTATACACTTCAAAATATCCAAAAATTTACATACTTTAAAAATTTTTTCTACAACTTCTACAGTAAGTTACAGTAAAGTTTTAACCAAACAACCAAAAAACTCACTTACTAAATAGGGCCTATATTATTGCTAATAGTTGACTCATTACAAAACTTAATTTTTACATATATCTAAATAAATAATTTCTGAATTAAATTTCTTAGTTTTCTTACTTTTCTTTGCCTAATTTTTTTTACTTTGTCAAATTTTTTAAGTTTTCACCATTAATAATTAATCACAGACTCGATGTAAATTCTGTTGTTGCTTATATGACAAATCATATATAATCTAGAAATTAAAATACATATACATGGACAGTGGATAGGGGCCACGTGTTATCAAGATACTCGGAATAGACACGTGGACGGTGGATAGAGGGCCACGTATCATCCATCTGAAGAATGGACGGTTGAGTATGTGGCCCCATGTAACTTTAGTGGCGTGGGCCGAAAAAGACGCTAGAGGCGGACATGTGAATGATGGATAGGGGGTCATGTGTCATCCATCCAAAGGATAAACCAATGTTTTAAAACCCGGACCGTCAAGCGAACCGGTGAAGTGAAAGGGTCGAGGTTCAACCGGTCGGACCGGTTCAACCCCGGTTCAATAAATTAATAATATATATATATATCCTAATTTGCATCTCCTGTTAGTGTACTATCTACATGCCTTTCCATGAACAGCAGAATTAGATTAAATCTAAATGCAAGTTTCCTAGCTCAGGAAACACACACACACACACACACACACACACATCTATGCACAGAATAAGATATAAATGTTAAACTACAATTAACATAAGAGCAATATCCAACAATTAACACACACAATTAACATAGTTATCCAACTTACATGTCCAATTGTCTAAATATTAGAATTAACAAAAAACAATACAAGTCTAGAAAACAATCAAAAGGTCCAAACAAGTCCAATTTATAAGTCGTCATCATGATAAGTCATCTTGACAACAAAGCTTCATCATTCATTCTGGGACAACAAAGCTTCAAAAGGTCCTTTATTAAGCTTTGGTTTTTCTTCCATTGTCTGGGATAGTCTTTAATTCTATGTTTGGAATCTGTTTACAAGTACTTAAGTAGGTTTGACCAGGACAGTTTCTTTAGGGTTGTCAGACTAAGGCCAATTGCAGAATCATTAGCCTCAAGAACATAGCTAGAATCATCCACGGTTAGAATTGTTCTTAGTGATGTCAAAAATATATTCATGTAACTCAGAATTTTTATACCTAGGATAGAATTTATATTCTAACATTCTTGGTTACACGTGGCAGCTTTTGGTTGCTTCTCTAGTATTCAGACTCCTTGTACATGTTTGGTAGTAGACAGCAGTCTTAATATGTAGACATAATAGTTTTCCAACTGTAGGTTGTGCATAATTTAATGAGCTCTAATTAGTCAACAATAGATTTGGTTGTTGACCTTTCAGAAACAGGAGGTCACGGAATGATTTAGTTGCATGTAAACCTAGCAAGGGACTTATATTATTTAATAAGTGGAGTAGCATTTGAGCTTCTGTGAAATACACTGATGGTGGATTGTAGAAAAGATGATTTGAAGAATATACACCAAAAGGACAGAAACCAGATATGTATAAACATTTTGTCTTATAGACAGAAGCAGAAAAAGCTTTGGCTAAAGTAAGAAAAGAACCTTGCTGTACAGAAAATCAAATTCTGTTTCATCATAGAATCTCTGTGTCACTGCACTTTGGTTAATAAAGTTTTCTAATTATAGGATTAAGTGTTTACCTATAACAGCTAAAGATTGAAAGACTGGCAACTATGATAAATGGTAGTATGAGATTATTATTGAAAGAGTCATGGTTATTATATCTATGTTAACCTGTTATATTAACCTGACAAGACAAACAAGAAGATTTGTTCAACAACTGAAAAACATGTTTTGGAAGATTGTGTCAAATTCTCACTTCACTTCACCAAGTAACCAAACGTGTCAAAAATTCGTCCCAATTCGCCAAATGGAAGTACTTGAAGCAAGGGAAACTTTCTACATGCTTCAATATCAAATTATAATACAACTCCACAATGATAGGCTGTCCAACTGAAAGACCGAGGACTTTTTTTTTCTTTTTTTTTATCCAGTTTTCAGATAATACCAAAAGAAAAAGACTTTTACTGAGGCCGTTGGTGGAATTTAGCAGTGAAATACTGGGAATTTAGCAGTTTAGTACCAACATCTGGTACCTGACCACCAATTAATTGACATTTTTTATTGTCGGCCAAAAACATTAATAGGGAGTCTACCTCCCAATTAAGTTCCGGTTTCACCAGCGGCGCAACTCAACAACAGGGCAACCAAATTATCTAACGAGTCAAAAAAAACGAAAATTGCAGGACAAACAGACTGACAGCTTATCTAATTTGAGGACAAACCAAAAAAAAATTGATTTAGGCTGATCAGCTTATAATATAATCATTTAGCTGCTGCTGCAATGACAAGTTAATAAGGATCATATGCCCAAAAATTACGGCAGTATATATACATTATACAGAGGGCCGAGGGGACGGAAGGGCAACCAAAACCCAATAATCAACAACGAAAGGAAAAAAAAAGGGAAAAAGGATAAACAAACCTGGTATAAGCTTGAGGCCTTTCAGGAGTGCAATAGTAAATCTTAAATGAGAATCGTGAAGGTAGCAGCTGAGATGAATTGAGAATCGTGAAGGTAGCAGCTGAGATGAATTGGTGAATTGATGTCCCTAAACCTAGCTGAGAATCGTGATGTCCCTAAAGCTGTTGATGAATTGATGGGTAGCAGCTGAGAAATGAGAATCGAAACAAATGAATTGAGTTGAAGCGGCGAAGCGAAGAGTGTCGTGAAGGCTGACGACTGAAGAGTGAACTGAAGAAGTGAAGATTAGGTTTAAACTTTAGATAATTGAGGTTAAATTTGAAAATTCGGTCAAAAGTTGGAGAACCGTGGTTCACAGGTTGAACCGGTTTTAACGGGTTTTACGATTTTTACAATTTTGACCGATTCTTGGCCCAGGTCAACAAAGACTATGAACTGGACCAAACACATGACCGGTTTGCGTTGGAAATGAGAGGAGATGGACCTGGCTTGTTGAGATGGTTGACAGTGGCAGTTGATCTTATAATCATGGTGCTAAAGGATCAGACAGCGCAAGTGAGAGAGTTCTTCCAGACCATGGAATTGGCATCTGGGAAAAACAAATACATAAAGTAAGTTGAGAGCAACGCAAAATCCATAAAGGAACATTTCAAACTCAACATCATACTCTACTTATATAGCACACAAATAAAACAGAGAATTAGTCATGTTAAAAGAATAAAAAAGAGACAGCCAACCAAATGAGACTAACATACCAATTTAAAAGCAATTCCACACCAGAAAAGACTGTCTTGAGCAAGCAAAGAGCCAGTACCCCTAAATAAGTCAAGTCCGAATGCTAGTACGGTCAGAGAAGAACTGTACCGTAAGCAATTCAAAAAATGTGAAATTCATCACACTCTCTAAATTGTGACAAACAAAATATCTGATTCATGAATTTTACATACATGCAAAACATCCTAAATGCCAAACATCCAATCTCAGAATTACTTCTAATAAGGAAAAGGTGTACAAGTTCTACATGTTTTGGGAATGCAGGTTTTTGAGACTGTAAGAAAGAGCTGAACATTGGTACAAGGTCCAATCTTGCTCTATAACAGTACCACCAGCTGAAAGCCAAAATCAATTACCACAAAATAAGCATAGACAAAAAGCCTAAACCTTGCCTAGAACATGTTGTGCTAATAAAATCTAAGAGAAGCAGCAAAAACAAATATTCAAGCTTGAACAACTTAATTGAACAGTGGCATCCAGAGCTTTTCTTGTAAGTGTTAAAGCAGCTGGTGTTCATAACAGCATATACATTCAAAACTCTGATACAGTTCAAAGGGAGGTAAAATCACAGGATAGAGAGGGTTTGGCAAAAAACTATTAGCAATTAATTTGCCAATTACCACAAACTCAACACCAAAAAGCATAGACCTTGTCTTGAACTTGCTGTCACAATTTAAGAGAAGATGCAAAAACGGATTTGTGAGCAATTTATTGAACCGTGACATCCAGAGATTTGCTTAAAATGTTAAAACATAATAGCATCTACATTCTCCTTACAGAATCAAAGATAGTTTAAAAAGGGGGGAAAACAGAGGATAGAATGTTAGTTGAAAAACAACAGCTATTAAATTGCAAATAAGCACATGGGATCTTTTTCTTGGAATAACTTGCTTGGCTAACCCAATCAGTAACTTTGGAAGTTTTAGCTAACAGAATTTTTCATACTTTCTACAATCCACACAACGAAAAATAAAAAAAATCAAGCAGCAAATGCAATAATTCATGCAAACACATAGTCAACACTTAAAAAATTAAGAGAAAGTGCAAAAAATTGAAAGCTAAACCAAGATTAAGACATTGCGCAATCTAACTTTCAGAAGAAAAG
The DNA here is from genome assembly GCF_036785885.1 of Coffea arabica. Lineage (NCBI taxonomy): Eukaryota > Viridiplantae > Streptophyta > Magnoliopsida > Gentianales > Rubiaceae > Coffea > Coffea arabica. The sequence continues at coordinate 35,327,381 of NC_092314.1, forward strand.
AAAAATAAATATTGTGTACAAAAAGGATATAGTTTCAGGGTTCGTACAATTGCAGTCAAGACAAAAGGACATAAAAACTGAGTCAAAGGCAAACAGAAGTTAATATCTTTGATTGTCAAACACCAAGCAAAGTTGACGAATACATTTTAAGTTCAAGTTTTTTCAAATCCTATAAGTTTCATCAACACACAGCAGAACCATACAGAAATTATAGCCACAAATAACAATTTTACCTGCAAATAACAATTTTGTTAAATGGCAAAAATTCTTGCACTTTGGTGGCAGAAGCTTGATGAACATAAGAAATTATTGTAGCAAAATTCTAAATAGAAAGTTGAATTAGTGTGCTAAATTGAATATTCAAAGTGGTTACACGGCAAAGGACACTACCAAACAGCAGGTAACCCTAAACAAGTCCAATTACAATAGTAATGGAACCAGATATTCCACATAGATGGACAATAAATTTTAACTAGCAAATGTAAAGTAAAACTTTTTATACTAAAATAAGGGATGTTATTTATCTATAATTATATATTTGTTTTATACTAACCAATTATACTTGTCATAAAATAAACCTTAGACCCAACCAAAAGCACTATTTGAATGTTTGCAATACCAAGTGCATAAACGCCGATCACAATCCCAATGACTTCTTTCCTGGCTGAACCACCATCCCTACCACCTATAGGAATACTCTTCAAGACCTCTTTATGCATGTCTGAAATGACGCTGTCAGGAAAGAACTCAACGGCAACCTTTCAGTAGTCCTCGTTTCCAGCCACCATGTCATCATTTTCTTCTTCTTTGCTCGGGGTCAGGCCCGCTGCAACAATTAATCAAGACTTTTAATAGCCCGGTCCACTTGTTCCCTGGTCGGAGGAGATGCACACTTTAGACATAGATATAAGATGTTATTGAAGTGTCACATTATTTTAGACCAATACATATAATATAACCACCAGTGGTTTTAGTTTTTATTTTTTATTTTTAAATAATATAAACTAAAAGCAAAGAGGAAAAAGAAGAAAGGACCTAAAATGGGACTTTGAAATGCGACGATCAATGGCCCGGTATAATCTAGGAAAAGAAATTTTCAAATATTTGGAGTCGCCATTCAAAATTGGACCCTAGGTACAACGTGTCAGCTAGAAATTCTATCAAAAAACGAAATTTTTATTTTTTGAGACAAAATTCTTTAATTAGACTATTCCTCCTTTAAAAAGATAAGATAAAATAAACTTCAGTTGAGAGGAAGGAAGGTCAAGATTTCAACCACGAGTACCTTCCCAAAAACCACAACCAACAATTGCTAAGCATAAACAGAAACCCAACACCCTACAAAAGTTTTTTGAATGGATCACAGACAAATTAGCAAATACGCCAACTTCGGTTCCTCTTCCTCTTTTATTATTGTGAGCCTCTTTATCTCCTTTGAGTTTGACCATGTAATCAGATTTTACTTTAACCATGAAATCTGATCCATCAACTGAACTTGTAATTTGGCAATTCCAAAGAGAAGACAGGAGGAACGGTAATATACAATAGAGTTTGAAGGGATCCATTGTGGTGTGATTTGTAGTAGTTGTAGGCAAAGGTTGTTGGGAATTTGAGAGCAAGTTATGGGAGGAAGGGGTTGATGGATGAGAATAGAGTGACAATAAGTGAAACAGAATCATCGTCATTGGCTGAGACTTGTGAGCAGGAGAGCTAGGGTTTCTTTCTTTTTTTTAATCTCATTTCATTATAATGTGTATTATCTATTAAGCGAAGGTCATTATAGTCATTTTATTGTGACAAGGGAGGTCAGTGTAATTTGTAAAACCCAAGGGGATTGAAATTGTCATAAACCTCAAGGGAGGTTTGTGAAACTATCCCATATAAAAGTAGTACTTAGGTAACAGACTTCTGTGATCTAAGAGTCACAGACACCAATCTTTTCAGTTGTTCATAATTTCAAAAAGAAACCCAATAGTTTTGTTAATCAAAAATAGACCAGACCACACTACCTCTCACGAGCAATGTCTCCAGGACTTGTGTCATTCTTCCTCTTCCTCACCCAAATCACCTATTTTTCACCCTGCTTGTTGCCTGCCACCTTTTCTCCTCCCACTCGTTCCCACTTTCGTACCCTCTTCTAAGTCCAAATCCAAATCCCATATCATCAATCTGCAAACCCCAAATGGCCATCTCTATTTTATCTTCTATTCATTACTCACAACCTCTCCTCCCTTTTAATACCTTCCAATTTTCCATGCTGATCTGGATGTTAATCGCGTGATTCATGATCAACTGGCTGTATATTACATGCACATGCTTTGAAAAAAAGAGTGATTTTGGGATGAAGGTATTTGTTTGATTGAAAAGTTTACTGGATACGTGCAATTTGTGGAGTTCCCTTGTTAATTTTGATTTCACAAGTAGTCCATAAAATCATGGAATTAATTAGCCATTGGACACAATTGTGGCAGAAATTGTGACAGTATTGGAATAATGGAGAAGGTAAGAGGAAGGGTGTTAGAGAAATCAGAACTAAGGAGGAAACCTTTACTGTTGCACATTGAACTAGACAAGCTGGTTGCCCATTGGTGCTCCTTGCCAACTAATCATCCATACCTCACAATGAAGTAGCGGACTGTAATTTAACCTTTCTCCGTAAACATATGGTATCCATGATGAAAGATATGGCAAATTAGCCATAGGTAACCATAAATTCGTAGCTATCTTGGTCTGACTTCAATGGACACATATGCAGATGGGATGACAAAGAACTGCCACTTTTGGTGATTTGATTCCCATAACTAACCCAACTCTAGAAGATGAAGGAAATGAACCATAAAAATTAAGTCTATCTTCTACTTGCAATCACTTTTATTTTTCGAAGGCCAAAGAAGCTATTGCAGAAAGAGACTAAAATATTCAAGAAATTCCCAATTACTTACAAAAGCATCAAAACGTGATCTACTACACTCCTTACACATCAAAAGGTACAAGTACAGCTGCAGCCGCACATTAAACCAGAAAACATATGGAAAGCTACTGCATTTCCAACATCCGTAAAAACAAAATGCACCAGGTTTTTAACAAAATGACAAGTTCTAAGAAGCACTAATAAGGGATCTTCTCATCTATCTGTGCTTGATAAAGCCCTCTATTCAAATTGTCCCAAGGAAGCAACCCAAAAGTAGCAACAACACTTGCTTCTACTTTAAGAATACGACATGCACTTAAAAGTTCTTAATTGGTGCACAAGTTTGTGGCCTCATAAGGAGGTTTTGGGAGTTCTAAATATAATTATCTTTATCATTGAGATGTAAGTAGACTAATTTGTCTATCAGAACAGTATTCTCATTACTAACTAATATGATACAGCATAAGTATCAACCCCAATCTTGACGCCTACAAGGTTTAGGAAGCATTAAAAACAATCATTCTAATGATCCTGAAATGTAAATCGACAACCTTTGTACCAAAAACATTAATCTCCCCTAAATCCGAGGATAAAACCAAATTTATGGTGCAAAAAGACATTCTCTTTGACTTCAATCTAGGCGCCATTAGGCAGGTAGAAAACATTTTTTCGACATTTTCCCCCAAAAAACTATCTTCAGCATTTTAAATTGAAGCATAAAATACATATAACAAGTGATAAATTTTCTTGACATTCATAACAAATAGCTAGCAAATCAAACCCAAAAAAGAATAAAAAACAAAAAACCAAACTTTCCCATGGTAAGCACTTCCAAAAAAAAAAAAAAAGAAGATAGAAACATAATACCATTTTAAGCTAAAACGAAAGGATTCATCCCGCAATTTTGTCTAACAAACCTGAATTTCCTCAAAGTTTTCTCTAAAGATTAATTAAATATCAATTAAGCAAAGATGAGGAATGAAACACTACGAAAAGGGAAAGAGAAGATAGAAATGAGAAAAGGGAAATGAAAACTTACCATGGCTGGGGAGGATTCAAAATCGGAGGAAATAACAATGGCTGATTATTCCAACAGAAAAGAAAGGTTGCGATCTGATTGGCTCAAAAGGAATTAGGATTTGGAGGGAAAATTTAGGGTTTTTGTAGAAGCAGATGAATAGGGAGGAGGAGCTTTGGGGGTAGGACGGCCAGTTACGTTTGCCAGCCAATGCTTCGAGCTTGTTTGGAGCTGCTTTAAAAATGCCGGATTATGTTGCTTTAGCCTCCCCTATTCTTTACTTAAATTAAAGTTGGAGACCCTCTAATTTGCAAAATTATCTTTAGACGGCTTGTTGAGAGTGGCAATAATTAGATTTTATGAGTCGGGTTTTAATAAATTCACAACAGCTCAAAAAAAAAAAAGAGTAAAAGATTTTGCAGTGTATAAATTTTTGAATATTTTGAAGAGTATAGTTTAAAAATTTTGAAAAATTTTTTGAGATTACTGTAGTTAAAGTTATTAAAAAATTTGTAACAAACAAATTTGACCAAATACTTGCTTGCCAAACAAGAGCAAAGTTGTGCGGCAATACTCACAAGTATTTTTCTTTTTTTTTTTTTTTTTAAAATAAGTCTATTGCCGCACCAAAGTGGTGTGGCAACAAACACCTAATTTAAAAAAAATTACCATTTCGGTCCTCGATTGTTGGACTGAAAGTAGGGAAACGCTTTGCGTACTTTTCTTTCCAACTTACATGGGGCAGCAGATGCTGTAGTTCATCTTGCGAGCAAGGGGATCACTTTGAGAGAGGAAAAAAATTAATGAAATTGAAGGCGGGTTATTTTGGAAGTTAGGTGATCCCTTTCTTCGTAGTATACATGACAAAAAGGTTTAATACTTAATAATCTATAGAAACGTATGAAGAGGAGCTTTTAAACATATTTGTTATTAATATTTGACTTTAAATTATTGTTTTAAGCTCTTCTTGTAGCTACCAAAAAGTCATTGGTTCAGACAAAAGACGTGCTTGATATAACTCGTTAAATGCTTCAAAGATTGGAGGCAAATTTCGGGGTTCGTAAATTCATGAAACTAGCAGAAATATACCGTGCTTGCGCACGGTAAAGAATTAATGTAATGCCCAGGAGGAGCGTTACAGAGCATGAATTTAATAAAGTACTGTAATTTGTATTTGTAGTATGTTGAGTAAAAATTAGGTGGTGTAGGGGAGATAATTAAAAAGATGGAAAAAAGGATACACTAACCATTAATTCAAATGACACAGCCATCTAAATCAAGAATCCAAAGGCTAGCAGAAATTTATTTGTTGCCATCTTACGTGGGATTTGGTGAGCAGCGGAATGCAATTATAAATTAAGGAAATGGAGAACCTGGCATTAGTTAAAAAGGGGATAATTAAAGTAGAATATAATAAACTTAAATATTTGTCCCACTGTCAGTGCAACAAGTTTATAAAAAATTGTAGCCATTTAAAGTGAAGAGATAACTCCATGCAGGCAAAATAATTTCCTGTATTTGATAGAATTAAAGAACATTAATTTGGCTGCAATTCCCTGAATGGTTGGAATAAATCTGCGTACTGCAAAGGTAAATTCCCTATGGAAAAAATAAAAGACAATAGAAGCTGGCATTCACATGCTTAGTGAACATATAAGAAGGACAAGGTTTCTCCTGGAATAAACGTAAAAGAAGTTGGCTAAGTTTTACTGGTTGGTGCATCAGAGAAGATGCAGAACTTATTGTACCAGGGGAACAACTTTTCGACTCCACGCTTGTCGAAGATGAGGACAGTATAGCAGGACTTTGTTTCAGGGATAAATACTAAAGCGTCGCCAAATTGTAGCTGATGCTCAAAAGCAAATGTGTTCCAATTTGTTGCAAACCGTCTCCGACGTATTCCAACAGTGATTGTCTTGTTTCCAGTTCGTAGGGTGACCAGAGGAGTTCTGTCACCGTGTATGAAGAAGGATACAAATTTGGGCACTTTCTGTTGTTCACCAAAAGGAAAAAGTTATTAGTGGGAAAGAAAGCAGCGAATGAAAAAATAAAACAAGAGATAACTGAAGCTTACAAAATTATGTTGGTTTTCCTGAGTGAAGATCTCATAGAATGATAGACCATCAGCGATGTCTTGAACGAAATCTGGTTTCATTGCTGATGCTACTCTCTGACAATGCATTCTTTGTTCTGTGTTTCATAAAAAAGGTAAGCGTACAAAGCTAGCAAATTAAACAAGGACAATGCTAAAAATTTGGAAGTGTTTAAGCATGAGAAAACTAACTTTTTGCGATAACATGTTCTGGAGCATCCAACAAACTAGGTAGTGGATGACTCCAAGGTAAGTAGCCATGCGTTTTTGTTGCTGAGTAATGGAGGACGTCGAACACCAAGTTTCCGGAATGTCGAAGGAACATTGTGTCGTCTTCATGGATGATATTATTCTCGCAGAAGTCTTGCCAACCTTCTCCAAACCAAGTTTCTAAAATGCTGATAGTCCATGTTCTATAGCCTTCTCGAATAGTTATTGTACGCTGTTGATGGTTTCTTAGAAGCAGCAGAAATTGAGCAGGGAATATCTAATTATTTTGAAAAACTTTGGTTATCGTTAAAGAAGGCACATGTCATGAGGAAAAAAACTATACAGAATCAAAAGTACCTGCTTAGAACCGCTACTCCTAAAGAAGAAGCAGCATTCCATGCTGCCGGTAATATTTGGCGGAAGACTGGAGGATTCAACGCTTTCAGAGAACTCCATACTTGGTTGTTATAAGTGTAATTAGCTTTTGAGGCTGAATATTTTAGAAGGTTGTTCTTGGCAAATATATATATAGGGCCTTCATAACATGAACAGATAGCATTAATTGGCCTGTAAGAGTATCTGGTAACCAGTGAATTTATTTAAAGTGGCTGAACTAATAGCTGTAGGATCAGTAATGGATGCAGAAAAGGCAGTCTTGGAAAGATGCAGCGTGGTTTGATGTTTGAAGGCAACAGTTAAGTCATCACACATTGTTCCAGAAGGAATGAATTGGAAAGGTAAAAGCTTTGATAAATGCACTGGAGAGTGGAACGTTCTTTGCTGCTGGCAGTCAATGCTAATTCCAAACAAAATGAATGGTACAGGATGATTATAGCGATTATTGTACTTGATGTGGTAACATTATAGATTATGGCGTTTTCAAATTAAGTTGCAAAAGGCATGCAAATTAACAGGCAAAACGTAAGAGTGTGTAGAAATACAAAGTTCAGAATCATGAAAATCCCTGAGCATTTGCAAGGCATATCAGTAGCATGATAGTGGTCTTAAAAATGTTGAGACTTGGTGTCCTTCACCACACAAAAAGGCACCTAGGAGCCAACGCAGGAAAAAAGATAGTTTGCTTGGAAAGGAAACAATTCTAAGCTTGTCTAGCTTTTTTCTTGGGGCTGGTCTGAAGAGCTTCAGAGCTTAATTGCCTCTGCTCATCTGACTCGTCAAATTTTTGAAGAAGACAAACTTTAGCTTTTGAAGAAGACGTTCCGCCTGCTGAAAAGTAGTAACCATACCTGATTCAGTAAGATGCCTCTTCTATAGAAAAACAAATAGGTCTATTCATGCACATGTGAAACAAAGATGATTAAGTAAAGGCTATAACTTGATGAAGGACAAGTAAAGGCCTGTTCACTGGAGCCTGTAACAGAAACTTGTTCATCAGAAGCTTCCTTGCAGTATACCATTGTGAAACGTTGTTTTGCATCAGCCAAGGGAACCTGTACAGGTCTAATGTACGCAAGGAATTTCTTGGATTTTAGGTCTTCATGCAGAACCTCAAGTGGTAACACCATATTCTGCAGTGGACAAAACAAAAGAATTTATATACATATACATAAATACACATACATATGTGCTGACGCGGCATGGTAAGAGTAAACCTGAAAATAATGCTCCATTGCTTCTTTTGCTGTGAACGTTAGCAGTTTCTCAGCTAAATCGCCAAACATTGTGGCTGTGACTGTTCCGGTGTCATCAGAGAGGTCAACATCAAATTTACACCTATTAAATATGCAAGTTTTATATAAGGCACAACAGAGGAAAAGAAATGATAATGTAATGAGCAGTAGCAGAAGAAATGATAAGAAACAAATAAAGTAATGATGGTCAGACCTTGGTTCAGACTTGTGCTTTTGTTTACAAGTATTACACATGAACAAGACACCATAGTCAGCAGACGTGGAGCGGAAGCAATTTTCACACCCCATGTACCAAAATTTTTGAAAAATGTGATCAAATGAGAATGATGCTTTCACCCACACATTCTGAGAATAAAGCTAGTATATGAATTAGTCAAACTATTTGAAGGCTGAAATCCACTGATAATGCTGCAATCAAGACAGTACCTTGTGTTTTGAGCTGATATTTGATATATCAGTAATTTTTTGATCTGCTTGGAAAGAGAGATCAGGATTGTATCGACTGTATGTTCTCTTTGCAACAATGTCTGCAAGGCATTTGGCATTTCTACTTGCCCTGTGTATAGGTTATTAAAATGGTAAGGCAAGCAGGGAAAAGAGCATTTTTTTATTGCGTACTCGAGGTTGAAAAATAAAAGAGTGGCACCAGCTCGTAAGTATCTCTGATTGTCAAGAAACAGATAATGTATATAAAGTCCATAAGCAACAAATACTGAAAACTATAAGAGCAGAACCAGTTCTTGAGTTCCCTTGCTTCTTGGACAGGTGGATTCACAAGAATTGCTGAATCAAACCAAGTAGAAAGAGCCACTCCTTAAAAAAAGAAAAGGGGAAGCAACATGTGATTTGAAAAAATGAACAGATGGAAAAGGTTAGATGGCAAAACATGTAACCGGCAACTGTTATACTCACCATTATAATTTTGAACCTTTAGCCTTCTTCCAATAAGAACAGGATAGTTCTGAATTTCCGAAATAATCTTGGAGCCTTCATTGTCAATAAAAGCATTCCACATAGACAGCATAAGTGTCTGCAATCTGACATATTTGAAACAGAAAAACTATTAATTTTTTTGTTTGGAAAAGGCTGCAATTTGCAACACCAGATAGTCATTGTATACAAAAGCAAAGATTCCTTACTCTTCATTAACAAGAACTAGTTTTTGGACTCGTGCTTCCTTTGAATTTACGGTGACAGTTTTTTCATCCAAAGCAGCAATAACAATTCCCATAATATCTAGTGAGAGGAATTCAAAAAATAAGACTTAAAGCATATAATAACCAAGGTACATCAGTATGGTTAAAAAGAAAGCTACTGACCAACAGAAATGTCCTTGCGGTCCATGTACTGTGCCAAGTCCGTAAAGTTGGTATACGTAAACTTTGCAGCCATAACATCCTCATTGTCTACAATCTCTTCAATAATTGTTCGACTGGTGATTATCCATTGGACTGCTAGCTCAGTGGTTCTAAAGTTTTCAGGGATTCTTTTGACCTGAGCATTGGAGATGAGGTATTTTTTGTAAACCTCTATTCTAGGGCTCATTATAGCAATATCAGCATTAAATATGATGCCTTCAACCTTTGATCCCTGGAAAAGAAATATTATGATGGTCGACAAATGAGCAGCGTTTAAAGTCCTAAGTTTATCACATAAGATTTTGAGAATAGAAGGTCAAGTGCACTGAATACCTCAGAATCAATGAAGATAAACTTCTGTTTCCTAGTTGGTGTGCTAAGTGATGAGGTAACTTGCTGTTTCTCCTGGACAGTGACCTTTGCTGTCCATTTCTCCATACCGACCTCAACATCATTGATAGATAATATAGTGCACATCCTGCACTCGTTAGCAATAATAAGAGTAAATAAGCAAGGGATTTCAGTTTGGAAGGTAAAATCAAAGTATAAGTTCTGAAAACAAAAGCTAAAAACATTTAAATGTGCAAGCTACCTACGAACAGTGCAAGTGATCAATTAGACAACTGCAATATTTCATCAAACACAATATTTCTTGTTTTGCAGTCAGTTTTGATTTCAGCAAAAGTTCCTGGAAGTATGAGGACTTTAACTGCATCAGCAGTCTTTGCTCTGGACAAGGCAACGTATAGTTGGCCATGAGAAAATACGGGCTCCTTTAGATATACACCAACATAGTCAAGAGTTTGGCCTTGAGCCTTGTTAATTGTCATTGCAAAACAAAGGCGAACTGGAAATTGTCTTCTGATGAATGGAATCCCATTTTTTTCATTATCAGGTGTCTGCAATGGGATTCTGGGAATGAAAATCTTTTTCCCTTTATACTGACCAAAAGCTATCTCAGCACAGATAGTGTGCCGTCTTAGCTGCCGACAAATAAGTCTTGTGCCATTGCACAATCCTTCAGCTGGATTTAGATTTCTGAGCAAGATTAAGGGACAGCTTTCTTTTAGCATGAGCTTGTGTGGAGGAAGACCCTTTGGATTTTGAGAATTCAAAAAGTCCTCATAATCTGCCTGGAATCTCTGATCAACAGTTTGGTCAGAGCTTGTATAAGTAAAAAGCTGTCCAGGAAACCTCTGAATCATCATTTCATTGATGTCTTCAACAGAGGTGTTTTTTGGGGTTAAAATACATCTACTGATCATCTCATACGGATTAGATGAGTAGAGATTCAAATCTGGAAACGTGTAAGCTATCAGCCTGGGCGAAATTTTTTTTTGTTAGAAATCTGTGAAAGATAAACGAAGTAATACAGATGAAAAAGGACAGGAATGTGCGATGAAGCACAGGAAATGGAGAGGACCTGTCTAAAGAATCTTTTATATTGTGGAATGGTATAACCATATGACCTGGTAAGCAAATCTGGTTATCTGCATCAACAGGTTCTGCACCTTCCCCAACAGCGAGCAAGAATCGCGAAAAGGCAGGATCTAAGACAGCCCTCATGTTGTGTTTTAGCTTTATTTTGTGCATACAAGACCATAATGAAGAATGCAGGAGGCTAGCCTGAATTAGCTGGTCCTTGGTAGCTCCTTGAATAACGGGGAGAGTTTGGCGAAAATCGCCCCCAAAAACTACAACTTTACCTCCAAAAGGATCGCTAGTCTCCATTAGATCTTTCAACAATTCGTCAAATGCTTGAATAGTGTCTCTTTTTGCCATTGATGCTTCATCCCACAAGAATAACTTACATTCAATGATTAACTGTGCCATGCTGCTCTGCTTGCTCAACTGACACGTTTTATTTCTGGAAAAGTCCAACGGAATTTTAAATCTGGAGTGAGCAGTCTTTCCTCCAGGAAGAAGTGATGCTGCAACTCCTGAAGTTGCTACAGCTATCGCAATATATCCCTGCGATCTAAGTGTCGCAAGAAGAGAGCGATACAAAAACGTTTTTCCGGTCCCCCCTGGACCATCAATGAAAAAACTCTGGCCTTTGGACGAAAAAACAGACTGCAATATCAAATCATAAGCATGTTTTTGCTCTGCATTTAACTTAGAAGTTATCAAGAGATCTTCCGACGACACCACAATATTCATTTCACTGTCTACTTCCTTGGTCATGCTTTCATGACAGCTGAGAGTAATAGAATCTGTAACCAACTTATACTCACTGATATGCCTCCCCATATGCTGGAGCGATTTGTTAATATCAAACAGAACTTTCCGCCTTACTTCAGCAGCTGAACAATGAGTCTGTACCTGCGCTCGTGCGAAGTCTCTAGAAAGCTCCATTTCAAATTTTTCCCACAAAAGACTTGGATTTGTTGGAGCACAATGCAAAAGCAAAGTAGCAAATAAAAATCTAAGCGAAGAAGGCATCTGAAAACCAGCAGCTTCTTCAAGTGTTGCCTCAATATAGGAATCAGATTCTAAGAGGCCAAGCTCTAAAGCAGCCTCTCTAAACGAATTCATTTTACATCCATTAACTGTCAACAAGTCATCAAAGGATGTAGGAGCGCGAACATGTGAGAGAAGAAGTCTTAAATAATACCTATCCCCTTCGCTTGGTTTGACAGTGACTAACCTGCCAATAACCTTATGCTTACTTCTTTCTGTCCACTTTCTCGTAGCAGGTGTCCACACAAAGTGCTGAGCAAAATCTCTATACAAACATCTGAGGCTCTGAGCTTTTTTGTTTACACGGTTCATTCTAAAGAACTCAGTTAACATAGTTCTGGAGAAGTCAATTTTCTCTAAGAGTTGTGAAAGATCAGAATCCTGATTGAAGGAAACATATTGGTGACCAGGAAGATGAACCTGAAGACTGTAAACAGCAGGGGTCATTTCATTCAAGCGAAATGCATAAATCCGCCACAAAGCTTCTGGAGGAGAAACCCAACGACCTCGCTGAAATTCCTTGATCTCATCGATATCCTGAGGTGTTTCATCAGCTATGATGTGGAAGTTGACAAGGTCATGGCCTTTAAATATGTATTTGTATAAATACTTGACTAATTTGATGGTTGAACAGATTTCGACATTGATGTGACAATCAATCAGAGCTAGCAAGTACGGAGTATACGGGATGACCCACCTATTATCCAAATCATAGCCTTTGACTCGGATTTTCTTGCCATCGTCTCGCCTACGATAATTCGGATAGCTATCCTCGCCGTGAGTCGTATGTTCAGAATACCCTTTTGGATAGTGACTTTTGCAAACACCGTTTTTCATACAAGGGCTGTTTTTGTTCATTTTTCCACAAGGGCCGTGAATCATGTGCCTTACAACTAGAGAATAAAGATGAGGATGTTCTTGACGATCAGGCAGTTCAGCAGAAACAATTTTATCATAGGCCTCTGGATTAAGAGGTTTAAACTGCGGTTTCAATATAAGCAGTAGGTGAGCATGAGGGAAGCCTCTTTTTTGGAATTCAATAACATAAACATATGCTGCAACGACTCCAAATAATTTCTTTGTAACCAACTCTGTTTTCAGGATTTCAAACTTTGCCCTGAACACTCTAGCTAAAAGATCAGGCCTGTCCTGAGGTTTCTCTTTGTACTTTAAATGTGCCTTAATTTCTGGCCACAGGGGATTGCATGTCATGGTCAAGAAAATGTCAGGTTTTCCATATTTCTGGACCAGAGCCATTGCATCAAGATATCTACGCCTCATATCCCGCGGGCCTCCGAGAAAAGTAGCTGGTAAATATATTCGCCGGCCAACTTTAGAACCTAACGTTTGGCCTAAAGAGACACTATCCATTATTCCTTGAAGAGCTTCAGTCCGTATGGTATTCTGTTTTTTCCGGTGGAATTCAAGCCTAGATGTCTCTATCTTAACGTAGATATCAACAACATACTGCTGCAACAATCTCAGCGCATGTAACAACATGGACTCATCATCATGTCTCATCTGAAACCTATAACAGTAGTATTCCCTAGCAGTGACGTTAGTTTTCTGTTTCTTGCCACGATCAGCGGCTGAAACAAAATGGAACTACGTATTAACAACATGGAGAAATAGACAATATGTTTGAAAAATATGACCATGCCTCTAAGAAACTAAGTTTATACTTGCCTCTTTGTTCCAGATTAATCAAATCAGATGGACTACCGATAGATGCTGGATCAATAGCAATATCAGCTTCACAAACAGGACGGGATCTTTTCCTATTTTCGCACGTAATCCTTTGGATTCCATGGTGCCATCCAGACTCACCACGAGGAAATAATAAAGGATACTGTAAAGAGTCATAGCAAGCATAGTAATGCTTAATCATATGACTCTGATCGGAGTGACTATAAACCTGAATATGAACTGACTTATCAACTGATTCATCATCAGTCTCGGTCCATATAGCGGCTACTTGAGAAGCGGATGGAAGATTATACAAACGCTGATCAAGAGCAGGATTGCAATTAAGAACAATTCTATGGCGCTCGAGATCAGGAACATGACGCAAATCTTTAAAAAATTTGGCATAGGGATTGGCAGCTAAAATGCGCATAAGCAATTTAAGAGTGTCTGCGCGGAGCCGAGAGGAAGCATCAAGTCTCCTGGCAAGCTCCTCATCGGTATCAAAAAAGTATAACTGAATACCCGATGGTTTATGACGATGTGATACCAAACCATCGAGGAAGTGATAAACCTGGCCTTGTACACGAAACGTATAAACACCATGCTTATTCTTCGTCAATTCTGGATCATACTTTGCAGCAAAAGTAGTGAAAGAAACATTGTTGTTGTACGTACGAGCATTTTTCCTGAAATGGTCACATTCTTCATCATCGCCAATAAAGAGGCGACGAAGATCATAAGGCATTGCTGCAGTGACCAGTGAAACTTCCCCCCTTGAACAGCAGAAATTAGGAGGTTCTAAATGGAACCGTATAGCTCCACAATACTGGCAATTCGGAGAATCAGGGAGAATCAAAGAATGATCTGGAATCCTGGCTAAGCGAGGGAGAATAGGTTTCCTAGATATTCGCGGCTGACCTGGAACAAAGGGCAGAGTTTTGATGTCTCTGTTTTATGGATACGCTGGACAAGAACTAAAGGTGAAAAGGCAATAATAAGAGATTTAAATGGACACAATTAGACTGCAAACTGAGCTGCAGGTTTTTTGTAGACACAGGAGCATACCGTGACAATGTCACAGCAAGCTGCATTCCCTGTGAGTGAAAACAAGGTAAGATATTTTTTTAAAAGTAAGAAGATGGGGACAGCTTGTAGCTAAGGGAGAAAGCAAGACAATTAGGATGGCGAAGGGAGTAATGCGAATCTAGCAAGACAATTACAATTATAAGGGATGAACAAAACGAATGCAGATGACGAAGGGAAAACAGGCAGATAGACAATCAGGAGGCGTTTTTTAAAAACAAAGCAGGAGGGAAAAAGAAGAAGCTTAACGGTTCAATCTGCAATAGCAAATGGCAGAGAGAAATAGGAATAAACAATGAGAAAAGGGCACTAAGGCCGCAAAGCTGAAAACTAAAGTTAAGTGCTACCTTGTCGAAAACCAGACGGAATGGAACTTGCGGCAACAGAAGAGGAAGCATGCTGGTCACTTTCCAATGGAGCAACTGTAGAGCTGAGAAGGTGCGTTAGTTCAACACCTGGTAACACGTTTTCTGACTGAACTCCTAAAGAATATGGAGTTCCACCTGCTAACGCATCACTGCTCAGAAGATCAGTACTCTGATTAGAAGCAGAGTGCACAGAAGTAACAGGAATGCTAAGGACTGTTCCTGCAGGAGCTAATGGAGTTTGAGGAGTGGAAGCTGGACGTTTTCTGTTAGAAATGCCGGAGTTTGGCACAGAATCAGAGACAGAAGGGGGAATGTTTTTCTTCTTTGAAGCATTTGCCTCTCTGTGACGGCGTAAAAGATCATCCTTCTTTTCCTGTGGCATTTGTGCGTAACGACGCGCGCTAGCTGCCCGTTGGCAGCGTAAAAGCTTCTCCTTTCTTTCTGGGGGCATTTCTGCATAACGTTTTCGGCGTTTCGCATTTCTATCCATGATGCAATATGATACGAGACAGGCGAGAGAACTACATGAATGGTTTACAGGCATTTCCAACCGCAGAGTAGGTACATTAGACAGGAAGTAAAAGGAAAAGAAGATAACGGGGCATATAAAAAAATGGAGGGAAAAGTAGCAAATCATTGGTCGATAAAAGGAGAAGCACAGAGATTAATGGATTAGCAAGGACAGTGACTGGACTACAGGAAGAATGGTAAGTACCTTATCCGCTGAAACAAGGGAAAGCAGTAGCAAGTTGCAGACGGCAAAATCTGGGAGGTTTAAGAGTGGACAGGGGAAAAAGCAATAAGCATCACAACAGTGCAAAGCGTAGAAGCAATAACAAAAAAAGGAAAAACGAACATGACCAAGAAAGCAAACGATGGATAGAGTGCAGACACAATGTACGAGCACGAAGCCGACACCAAAAAAAGGAACAGAGGGCAAAAAATGGTGGGTAGCAGCTAAAGTTAAGCCGTGAGCTAAAAAATAAGAGGGAAAAAATGCAATGAAAGTGAAAACGTTAGAACAAACAGAAGTGTACAGCAGTTAAAAAAATGCAAGACGAATAATAATAGCATGGACAGGCAGAATAAAGCTGTAAGCAGGATTAGCAGGATAAGTAGAAGGAATTGGGGGGGAAAAAGTAAAACAAAAGGAAAAAACATAAAGATTAGTACAGGATTAGGGACAGTGAAACTGGAGCAGCACTTACAGCAGATGTAACAGCGAGCAGCAGAAAAATAGCAGGAACACTGATTGAAGAAAGGCGTAGGAGGAAACAGAGGAGAAGAAAAGCGCGAGTAAGAAGAAGTGGAAGCAAGGAACAAAATGAAGTAAAGGAAGAAGAAAAGGAAGTTGAAATGCAAGGGAAAGAAGCTGAAATGATTACCTGGCTTCTCTTGCATGCACCGGAACCCGGGAAAGCATGGCCGAAGACGTGCATTTTTTTGCATGGAGCCGATAAAAATTAATGGATTGTTGGCTGCGTATGCTGAGAGGGGAATCCGCTGACCAATGGTAGAGAACAGGAAGGCGTCTGCTTTTAATGGCGCGATTATTAATGGTCTGCTTAGTTGGTATACTAATCCAGCATTTGTATTAGCAGTATAATAAGGAAAAAAAGCTGGACTAAATATTGATTTCAAAGGAGGAGAGAAAAAGGGAAAAAGCATGGGTAGTATATAAAAAAGAAGCAAATATTGGATAGCGAAAAAATATACTGAAAAGAATTGAGAAAAAAAAATATAGACTAAATAGAAGATACGTATGTCATATACAATATAATAATATGGAAAAAAGTGTAGAATGTTAAATAGAGAATAAGAAGAAAAAAAGATTTGAGCAAAAGGGGAAAAAGATAGTCAGGTAGAAATAACAACAGAGCAAGTAATATTAAATAGGGGATAAAGAAAAAATTGTTTAAAAAATGTACCAAATATTTATTTGAAAGGAGGAGAGAAAAAAACCATGGGCACTATATAAAAAAGAAGCAAATACTAGATACCGAAATAATATAGGGATAAGAATTTAGAGCAAAAAAGACTAAATAGAGTATAGGTATATATATAATAAAAGAAGGGGTAATAAAAACAGCAGGGGTAATAAAAAGAAGCAAATAATGGTTAGTAACCAATCTGAATTGAGGGGGAAAAAATAGAAGATAGATACTGCATGATGACGGATGACTAATAGTGCATGATGACGGAGGACAAAAAAGGCAGCAACAAACTTTAAGAGAAAGAATGGGATGCAGGCCACGTGATTTGCACAAGAGTTGGAGGACGAAAGACCAGGAAGAACCCAAGCTCCATTCCCACTTTATATAAAGTACTTTATATACAATACTTCCAAAGTTAATACTTTATATACAATACTTCCAAAGTTAACAATAGTTTGTTGTTAGTTCTATGTGTGCTCATATGGTTTAATACATAGGAAACTGCTTGTGTGATGGGAAGTGGTGCACAGGAAGTTAACCATTATTGTCTGATTTGCAGGTGAAACAAATTGGTTCTGTGCCAATAGACTCAACACAAAAGAAAGGCAAAGAACATATTAAAAATTATTTAAAGCCCTTGGCTGAGTTGGTACTAAGGCCTTGTTTGATAATTCAATTCAGCACTTAAATTTAATGGATTCAGATCTTAACAAGTTCAGACGCATTTGATAACCAAAAATTAAACATTTGAATTAATTAAGTGGCACTGAATTTTTTTGAAAAAATTTTCACCAGAGCTAGATTTGTAGCCAGAAAATTTTGAAGAAGTTTTTTTTTCATTTCTCCCACTGAATAGTTAAAAATTTAAAAGATTGAAACTATTAATATAACTGTCATAAGATGTTAAAATTGGTGGTTCAAACCATTGACGATAAAATCTTTTGCGGGATTCCCTTTTTTTTTAAAAAAAAAAAATTTAGATATTGTGGCTACTTGAAAAGCCTCATGGATTACGTAAAAAGTTACAAGTCTTAACTTTTACATTTTTCCAATTAAGAAAATCTAACAAAAATGGAGCCGATTTTATTGGTAGTTCGTTAACACAACTTAGTTGAAGATTATGATTTTGCTATAGTTAGCCTATGCACAACTAAGTCCCTAATGGCTTTATGCTTAAATGATCAAATAAATTTTCTAAATGTTTTATGTAAATTGAATAGAGTTAAAGTAGGAGAAGTGAAACAACTATATCCTTGCAATGACATTGGATGGGGAGGCGAAGAGAACCTTATAATAGGCAGATAAATAAAAATCTTATTCAGTTCAAGTAATATTTTTATTCTTCAATTTCCATTTTGAACAATTGAATTTTGACAGATTGTTGTTAATTAAGCATTTCATCCAGATTCTTGATATTTAACTAACAATTTTACCTTATTTTTTGTTTTTTCATTTTGTGTTTGTATGAGGAGATAATTTAATTTACAGGAGAGTTCATCAACTGCATTGAACTGGTATGTTGTATGCTTGCTATGATATGATCTAGCCTTTACCGAACCAAAAGTGAAGAAGGTGGACTTGGTCATTGGATTTGGGTTTCGGGTCGGATCTTGGTCAGATAAAAAAGGACAGCTAGAAGAGATAGCAAAACATGCAAAAAGGATTTTGCTTAGGAGTTTAAAAGAGTGCAATTTCAGGCTTTCAAGTTGCCATACCAACTTAATTATCAAGAACATTCTTCCACGTTGGGTTTTAGTATAGGTGGTAAATAAACTCATTTAACTAAATTTATCCATACCCGCCCATGCATAGATAGATATGGGTATCTTAAATTTTTGTATATACGTATAAATGAGTTACCCAATAATATGGGTATTATTGGGTAATTCATCAAACTCAATTAACCCATTTAAAGTTGTCTTCCCCCATGCCTTCTCTCTTCCCCACCCTTTTTTTTAGATTTTTCATTTTATCATGATATTAACTACTTTTATTTCATTATTATTATTATTATTATCATTATTTGTTAGTTTTATCTTATCATTTTATTATCTCCTAGTTTGTTATCTGGCTCATTTTTCAGCATTATCAATTTATGACAAGTTTTAGCCTCTTTTCCTACCTTTCTAAAATAAAATTTTAAATTTACACACGAAAAAATGCTAGAGGTTCAAAAATTTTGAATTAAGTTTTTATGTTAGATTTATAGTACTTAGTTCAAATTTTTATATTCTTATTATTCAATTATTAAATAGTATGTAATTTTGCGACATAGAATTCAATTTTTATGTTAGACTTATTGAGCATTATAAGTAAATATTTAAAACAAATGATGGGTACAAAGGATGGTACAAATTGATAACTTAGTTTGTAAAAATGAATTTAAATGAGTTTACAAAAAGTTAAAATAAATAGGTTATAAATTGATAATTGGGTTACCCAATTCATTTTTTGACTTACCCATTTATACCCATCTAATTAAATGGATATAAATGTGTTAACTCACTTATATCCATTACCCATTTTAACCAACCCAAACTACCCAAAACACCTAGTTTGACACCTCTAGATTTTAGGAATGCTTGAAGTGATTACCTTCAAATTTAGATATTTACTTACTGACTAGAGTCATTTGACAAGTCATGCAGCTCTTTCAAATTGTATGACAAGAAAATGAGTGTTTCAAAGTTTAATGATCTAATGGGGAAAATAATTGAAAGTACAAGTGTGAAAACCTAGAAATTTTGCTAATTTTACATGTAAAAATTAGTATGTGGGGTAAAAATGAACTTTTTCCTTTTTAGTGAGATGTGAAAGGAACTTTAAAAAAAAGGGAGTTTGGTGCAATAAGAAACTACTAGAAGTGACATGTGTCGTCATAAGAGAGCTAAGCTTCTTTCGTTGACCTTTGTCTAAGCTTTTCAACCATTTCATCTTTCCTTTCATGTCTTGAAACCAAACAAAACAAACTTAAGAGAGAGAGAGAGAGAGAGAGACAGCGAGTTAAGAGAAAAAAGGGAGGAAAAACTTTACCAAATTTTAGTTTCAACCTTACTTGGATTTTGGGGGAAAAAGAAGAACGTAACTTAGGGTTTTTCATCCATTTTGGCTTAAACTTGGAGAGGAGAGGATTTGGTGGTTGGAAATTCATCTTGGTTAAAAAACAAAAGAGGTAAAATACTAGTTTAACCTTCTTTCTTTGTCTTATGTTGAAAAAAAGGTTAATTGTTGGATAAAAACATGATTTGGTGGTGAATCTCGATAGTTTTCAAGTTGATGATGCTTATCTTTCATACTCGAGTTCTAGGGTTTAATTATGTTTATGATTATGGTATGATTATGATGGTTTCTTGTTATGATTATAGCCACATATGTGTCTATGGTTATGTTGGAGATGAAACTTTATGGATTTGCTCAGTATGGTTGGTTGAACTTGGGACAATTAGTTGGAGGAAAGTTGGAAAACTTCAAAGAAAAATTTCTGGTTGCTGACCAAATGGAAGGGTTGAAGTTGCGGCCTAGATTTCGAAATTTTTATCATGATTCTAAACTTGGTTTTGTTCAAAATCCTTTATACTACTTTAGCCTACAAGTGTGTGCTGAAATTTGATTAAAAATATGTATTTTAAGTGGCTTAAACCTCACATTTTGACCAAAAACCATAGCTGAAAATTTTCCGCAGGAGACTCTGAGCAGTTTCGGGAAATCTATCATATCTTGGTATAGAAAAATCCAAATTGAGTTCTGCTTATTGCATTTGAAACTAGATTCAGAGTACTTTCTACTGAATTATTGTTCTCAACTCCTATGAATATGTATGATTTTTCAAAATTGACTGAATTTTCATTCCTGTTTTGTCTTTCAACTGGATAAAGCAGTCGCTTGAGATTGCATTTTGACTGATTTATGGACAGAATCTTGTAAAAATGTCTTCTGAGAAATTGTAACCCTTTGAATCTATTTCTGAACGGTATAAAGTTTATAAATTTTGAACTTAAGAACCTTCAGATAAGATTTTTTAAATAGCATCGCGTAAAGTTAGGAAAATTTTGTTTTCTTAAAACTATTCTTACTTTCACTTCTAACTTCAAGTTAGAGGTTTTTAAACCATTTTGAGTTTTGTTTTATGATTGGAATAAGAAAATTCTTGGTTACTCATATCCCTTGAATCTACATGTTCTCTTTCTACTTCAAAACCATATTTGCATCATTGCACTAGTAGTTACTTGATTTTCTTTGGTTCACATAAATTTTGAACGATTGAACTATAATACTTTATCTTGGTTGTTCTTAGGATTTATTGGTGATCAAAGGCATAACTCGGGAGCAAACTTTTGATGTTATTTTGCTTAAATTGGTGAGTGTCAAGTACATGTTTTTTGATATCTTGATTTGAATGATACCACGTGTTATGTGTTGAATATGAAACTTGATGAGGCGGGGGTATACTTTATTGGACGCGTCCTCCCCTTCTTGAATGATTTTGTGCTCTCTTGAACTTGATTGACCTGTATTTGTGTTTGTGCTTGTGCTTGACTTATAAGTGTTGAACGGCAACATGTACCACACTCAATCCGAGCCTCTCATCGCATCTCAGTACTTCTATCTTGATTAAGTCGGTTGGAGTGTTATCTTGTCGACCCTAGTGTTGAGCGGCAGCATGTACCACACTCAATCCGAACCTCTCATCCCATCTCAGTACCTCTATCTTGATTAAGTCGATTGGAGTGTTATCTCATCGGCCATACTTGTTCTTGCTTGGGTATACTTGAGTATTACTATTACTATTTCTATTTGACATTCGGGCTCGGTAGAGGGTGAAAGATGGATAGGGATTCATGTAAAGTGAATTCTACAGACTTGTTATTTGCATGGTTGACAGAGTGTCAACAAAAGAGATGACATCCAAGATCGTAAAATGGCAAGCTTGTGGATTAGCTCTTGAGAGCTCCTGTATCCTTTTAATGAATGTGTTTTAGTCCTTTTGTAGCTTTACGTAAAACTATTGTTGTTATTCTGTATATGTGCTATTTGAGTTGAATTATGATACTTATTCTACTTGTTTGCTTGATATCTTGGCCTCACTGTGCGTCCACTCATCCCTTTAAGTTGTTATTGCTTAACAGGAATTTGAAGTGAAAAATTGGAGGCGCCAAACTAGCTAACTTTTGTCTAGAGTTAGTGTGATTTCCTGATTGACTTTTGGACATTTAGAAGTGTAGATTTCATTTGTATTTGAAATATTATGGTTGTAATAGTTAATGCTATTACCTAAGGATTGTGGCTATTGTTATTCAAGTACTTTCTTATTTTTAAAAATTGTTTGGCTTAAAAACCGTGATTTGGTTCGAGTGAATGCATAAGTTTTGGCGAGAGTTGGGCTGACGGTCCACCAAACTCTTGGATTCGCCATAGGGGGAGATGGAGCTGTCACAACAAGTTCATTGTAAACTTAGACTAAAAGGTTTGACGCCCAGCAAATTTACTATTTAAAATATTTGAAAGCTAAATTTCTCACAATTGTTACAATAAACATCAGTCTAATTTTCTATTAGAGATACCTTTGTCAGACAAGTACCTAGAGCTGTTAATCGAATCGGGTAGATCGTGAGTTGAGCTCGATTAGGCTCGTTAAGGGTTTGACTCGGTTTATTTTTCTCAGTAAATAAGTCGAGTCCGAGTTCTATATGTACTCGTTTATGAATCAGCTCGGCTCACAAACTACTTAACAAACTCGAAATATAAGGATATTAGTGTCATTTCATTGCATGTCTGATAATTACACCCTAATTACACCTTAATATAAGGATATTAGTGTCATTTCAATTCTCAAACGAGGATTCTTATTGCTATCCTAATTTTTCTTGCCTCTTCCCTTTTCCACAACTTGCAGTCGCACTTTCTTTCATACCAATTCACCAATCCATCCACCACTTCACCACCATCATTCGAGCTCGTTAAGTTAGACTCGAATTTCAAACTCGAGTTCAAGCTTAAAGTCGAATTTGACAAGTCAATCTCGAACAGTTTTTAATGATTAAACTACTAATCGAACTAGCTCGATAAATATTCAAGTTGATGTTGAGTATCTTGTCCTCGATCTATCGTGCCTCGCGTGAGATTGTGTCCTAGTACTTTATACGTAGGCTTGTAGCGGTAATTAAATCTTGGGACCGGGACTAAGTAAAACACTTTAAAGCCCTTGGCATTAAAGACAAACAAAAAAAAAAAAGCCCTTGGCGTTATTAGCCCGCCCCGGCCCGTCTCTCCTCACCCGTTCCAGTGCCCCCACGCTTGGGCCCCTTTCTACCTTCCTCCACCATCGACCCCCTACAAAGTTCTTTCCTCTCAATCTCATCCTGCTCCCCTTCCCCGCCACTAGCAAATCCAGGTAATGTCCCTTTTTATATGTTTTCTACCAAAAGCACTGCACCCTCTGCATCGGATATTTTTTCGGAATTTAGAACGTTATTTCCGGTGAAATTTAGCTTGAGATTGTTTGTGACTTGCGATCGAATTTGAGTAGTTCAAATTGTTTATTGTCAAATGTATCGAGTAATTTTTTGGGGGCTAGTTAAGTGTTTCTTCTATTTTATGTAAATAATTTTCTGCCTAATAATCAAATTGACGAATGTGGACTGGCTGGCTATTGGTAGATTCCTGCTCATTCCTGGGCAGTGTCGAATCAGGTGCTGGCAGAGAATGTTGTCTTTTTTTTTTTTTCGTCATTTTCTCATATCATTAAAATGTTAAAAAATTACTTTGGTTGGCGTGGTTTATATCGGATTTCTGCTTTGGGAGCTAGCTGAAAAAATGGGCAGGTTTTGTTTCTCCGTTAAAAATTTCTAGGCTTGGGCATGAGAATTTTGCAGGTGTGGAAGTGGTTGCAGTCGGAGGGGGAAAAATCTTAAGATGATAAAGAAACATTAGAAAAATATTTAGAAAAATTTCAGTGATAGGCCGAGCTACTAATTTCTTGGATTAGTTGATGCTTCTAATGAATTTTGCGCATGTACTTTGATACAACTATTTCATAATTGGGGTGTCAGATTGTGTTTATGGTGTTAAACTGCAGGTTAAATTGAAATATCAAATGGGAAGCAAAGGTCGAATCCCACCTCCCCATCTGCGGCGGCAACTTCCCGGCCCTGGTATGGGGCATCCGGACCCCTTTGGTCCTGTTATTCATCCCCCACCTGGTGGTTTCCCTCCTTTTGATATGTTGCCTCCACCGGAAATTATGGAACAGAAGCTTGCTACCCAACATGTAGAAATGCAAAAACTTGCAACAGAGAACCAAAGGCTTGCTGCGACGCATGTATCTCTGAGGCAAGAACTTGCTGCTGCGCAGCATGAGCTGCAAATGTTGCACGCAAACATAGGGGATATTAAATCTGAGAGGGAACAGCAGATGAGGGGTCTTATGGATAAAATCGCAAGGATGGAGGCTGAACTCCGAGCTGCAGAACCGATTAAAAAGGAGTTGCATCAAGCTCAAACTGAAGCTCAGAGCTTGGTTGCCGGAAGGCAGGAACTTATTTCCAATGTGCAGCAGCTAAATCAAGATCTTCAGAGGACTCATTCTGATATACAGCAGATTCCTTTCCTGCTGTCTGAGCTTGATGGTCTGAGACAAGAGTATCAACATTGCAGGTTCTTCCCCCACCCCCCAATCACCCAACCCAAAAAAACGCACTTTTGTGCATTTATAGATGCCAAGAAACTAGATGGATATTGATATTCCTACCTTGGAATAAGGGTCAATCTGCTTGAACATCCAATTACTGCGCTTGATTGGATCTTTTCATTTGCGCTTCCCCCCCCCCCTCCCCCATGTCTCTCTCAAATCAAAAAATGCTTGAAGGGTTTTTATACTAAGTGATATATGATCTAGCCTATTAGTTGCAGTTAAAATATGCTTGTCACTTTTTTGGCTTTTGTAGCTTAATGTTGTCATTTAGTATTAGTTGGAATTTAGGAATTAACTGCTGCTGATGTTTTGTGAACGTTTGATGCAGAGCGACCTATGACTATGAGAAGAAACTGTATAATGACCATCTCGAATCTCTTCAGGTGATGGAAAAGAACTACCTAACCATGGCCAGAGAGGTGGAAAAGCTTAGGGCCGACTTAGCTAATTCCTCTAATTTTGACAGGAGAACTGGTATTATAACTAAATATCCTATTTTTCTCGTGTAGAAATCTGGTTTTTGTAACACTGGAGGGTTCATATAGATATGATGCATTGGCAAATGCAGGTCTGACTTATGGTGGTAATATGGGATATAGTGAGAATGATGCTTCTGGGAATTACCCAGTTGGACCAAATGCCTATGGCAATGGTTATGGTGTTTTGCAGGTTTGTAGCTTTTTCAATTATAGTTTGAATAGTAACTATTTATCATCCTTTGCTTTTGGAAAATGCTTTAAACATCATATTTTCTAAACTTAAGCAAATATATGCTCACTTTGCCTGTAATAAATTGAATTTGGCCAGTATTGCGCGATTTTGAAAATTTATATCATATAACTGGCTTTTTAGTCCTATCAGTTTTCCTAGATACATGGAAACATCTCATTATGGAGGATTTTTTGTGTCTTGATGATTTCAAAGTGGTAATGTGTGATTGCTATGCTTAGAAGCAAGTGTTGCAGGCATGTCAAATACTTGGCTGTTCTTTAGTTGTGATTGCTACTCTTACTCTTACAAGCAGACAAGTATTGTTAAGGATGTCATACTTCTAATTTTGTGATTATAGCTGGCAGGTTTAGGGTTTAGGCTCTGGAGTATTAGATGTTTGCTGTCCTAGAATTTTGGACATCTGTTGCCTGGGAAAGATGCCATATAGCTGAATATAAGTTGATTTTCTCTTCTTTAAAGAGTTGAAGAGAATTTGATCTCACGATGCTACTTTTAGCTTTCACAGTTTCCTGATTACATGGTTGTATTCTGTAATGCAGGGCAGAGGCCCTCATTCTGGAGATGGAAGCAGTGGTGCAGCTGCAGATGCTGCTGGTGCTGCTACTGGTGGGGCTACTCCTCCTGTTGGAGCTCCCTCTGGCTCTGGAAATGCTCCACTTGCAACAAGGGCTGCTTATGATGCAGCAAGAGGTCCCACTTTTGACACCCAGAGGGGTCCTACTGGGACTGCTTATGATGCACACAGGGGAGTTGGTGGCCCTGGATATGATGCACAGAGAGGAAATGCAGTACCTAGTTATGAAGCACAAAGGGGACTTGGGTATGAAGCTTATCGGAGGACTGCTTCTGATGGGCATGGCCCCACTTTCAGTGGAAATGCTTCAGCCCCATACAATTTCCAGAGAGGTTCAGGCTATGATGGACAAAGAGGAGGCTATAATCCCCAAAAAAGTGTTGGATACGATTCATCATCAAGAGCTGCAGGGTCTCAAGGACAGGCAGCACCGGTGAGGAATGCACCTTATGAGTCAGCAGCTCCATCTGCTCGTGGAGTGGGGATGGGATATGAGGCACCACCACGAGGTGGAAATGCTGTTCGAAGATGAACTGGAGAAGGTATCTACATTTTCCTGGTCTTGTTCTGGCAGGGAAAACCATGACCTTTACTTACTTTCATGGAACCATGTGCTTAGAGGAGGTCCAAGAATTGTTCTGGAGCTATCCTCAAGGTTTAGCAAACTGCAAGCAAACAGCTAATTGTTGATAAATTGGTGTATGCTTCTCTAGAGGAGCGTGATCAATTATCGCCTGAAAACGGAGATTTCAACTCTCTCTCTCGCACCTGGTCCTTTTGTGCTACCTTCGTGACTGGATAAAAGCTTCCCAGGCTGAGCCATTTTTGAGTAGTAATTGACATTTTATTCTCTTTTAAAAGTTAGGATTTCTGAATACTGCAGTCAGCAGCAAAACTAAGCATACTGTACTTAAAGCATGCGTACTAGAACTGAAAACCATTGAAAATCACTAGTAGTTCTTACGGCTTCACAGAGTATCACCATTTGCATAAGTTATTCTGGTGCAATCTACCATTCCGTTGCATTTTGATCTTTCTCTGTATGTGGCATTCTGGTCTGGTGAACTGGGTTTACTGCTTCAATTTGTCAGTACTTACTACTTATAGGTACTTGGCAACGTTCATTTCGCTTTCTGGTGAATAAGAGCATGAGTAATAACTCGAAAGTGCTTTATCAAGCGTGTAGCTATACAAGATAAAACCATTTGTTGCCTTCATGGTGTATTTTATGAGCTAGCACCGGCCGCACAATGCAGAGGGCATAAGAGAAATGGAAGAAGACAGGAGAAATAACAACATACGGAAAAAAAGAGAGGGGGGTGGGGGGGGGGGTGGGGTGTGATATCGGTTAGTTATCTTCTTGGCTAGGAGATTGACATCTCAAGCCTTGAGAAGGGAGTAATAAGAGTCTTCACTTTCAACTCTTAATGCCTAAATTTAAATTTGACAATATCACCTTTTATTAACTTGCGTGGCTTCTTAAATTGAACAATATCAGCCAGATCAAGTATGAAAAATGTCTTCAAGAGAGAGGTAATTTGTTAATTTAGGGAATGAGCTTGAAAGAAATTGTGTCAATTTGCAATGTTTTCTAAAAGTTTGTTAATGGTAATTGAAACTTTTGCAGTTAGTATAGGCCAGAGATATTTAGTACGCTATCTTCTTTTTCAAAAATCTGAAGAGACTTGAAATCCATGCAATTATCAATACTAAAGTTTTGTATGATAAATTATTTGTAGAAAACTAAATTTTAAGCTATTGCTTCTTGAATTGATCTAGTTTGGAACTGTGTGCTCTTTACTAGTCTAACAATCTGTTTGGATGAAAGAAAATGGATTAAAAAAGAAGAAGGAAAAGAAGAGAATGGGTGGGAAATGGACGATTTTCTTTTGGTTGAGAGTTTTGACAAGTGGAAACAGAAAAGAAACGGAAAGAAATGTGATGATGCATCGCTTAAGAGTTAGATGCAAGGATTGATACTGGAATTTGAAGAATTAATTGATATAAAATCCTTTTTCTCATAATGGAGTCTATGCCAAAACTGAAACCTTGAATTATGGGATTTTTGGTGGTTTGTTTGTGGTTGTTGGCTGAGGCTCATTGTTTTGATGGCAAATAAAATGTTCTCTCTTAGCTGAAATGAGAGCGGATTATGTGTTTGTTTAAAGTCACCGGGAAATGGTTGCACATGGTGGTGGAATTATGTGGGAGATCTGATCATTTTGGTAGAAGAAAGAAAAAGACGTTTTAAGTTTGCCCATTTTTTGTATTATTTTATTTGAACCCCTAAAAAAATATTCTGGTCAAATTTAAGCCTTGTGTAAATTCTTTTGAAGGGCATATTTTTAATTCCAAATTAATGTGTAATTTTTTTTTTGTCGACACAGGAGTGTCCGGGTCAAACCTTACGCAAGCACGATAAGTGCGCTGAGGAATCCAGTAGAGCATAGACTCGATCGTGGGGCCAAGTGATCACCAATGGGAGGTGCTACCGCTAGACCATTCACGCGGGGGCCAAATTAATGTGTTACTGAGTTTGTTTTTTGGCTGATTATCTTTACCAGAAAAGTAAAAATTTTCAGTTTTAGCGAAAGCACCAGAGGATCCTTTGTAAGTATCAAAAGGACTGGGAGGTAAATTTTAAATTTGCTTTTTTTTTTTTTATGAGAAAAAGGGAGTTTCATGTAATTGAGCCTAAAGAACATGTTAATTGTTAGAAGGAACATATATACTTGTTTTTCTATGCTTATTATGACGTAAAATCTCTTAGTTTGCCTGGAGTTGTGGCTTCTGGCCTTCTATATAAATTACTGAATACTTTGACGAGTATTCTTTGTTCACAATTAATTAATATTTTTATTAAGAGTTCGCCTACAGAAAGTGATTCTAAATCATAACATTCGTAAGCAATAAACACAAATATAAAAATTCTTAAAATCAAGAAGGTGGGCTATCCATTAATTTGCTTCTATCGCTTAAATCGTATGTCACTTAGTATAAGATTTTCCTTCTCTAAGTAATAATTGGTTTACAGATACATATGACAGTGTCGGGTCCTTTGTTAAAAGGGGTTTTTGGAGTTCAAAACTTTGTAAAGAATCAGGAAGGAAGTTATTGAGGATGTGCGATCCTTTGATTCACATTATCTCTCAGACAATCTATCATCCTTGCTTTGATAAAATGACAAACAGCGGATTGTATTGTCTTGCTGACTTGCTGACAGAAGGCTTGATTGAGTTTGAGAAAACATTTGGAAAAATGAAAAAGATAATCGAAAGAATAATAATATCTTCCTGCATTTCTTAACAAGGAAAACCATAACGTTGAAATGAGGCTGAATCAGATTTTCATGCTTCTCAATAATCCTCGGCACATCCTTGCAATGGATACATTACAGTACCAACTGGTCATCGAACTGCTGCTGCTGCTAGAGTGTTAGATGGACTTGAAGAGTTGCCTCTTGAAACTCTGAATGCAATGCACAATTCTTTTGCAAGGGGTATTTGTCTTCTTTAATTCTGGAAACAATGTGGTCGTTGCTGAAATTGAAGCATTGCATGAAAACTTGAATCAGCGGGCAGACTCTAAAAAGTTTGAGAATTCAAAGCAATGGCCGTGCTTGGCTATGAGGAATCTTTTCATGGATTTTCTTTTTGAGTGTGGTGATATGGAAATTATCCCAGAATGTTTTCCAGCTTTGCAGGAGCACCTCAGAGGACCAAGTGGAACCAGGTGGTGGAATTCTTATTGCGCTTGAGTGCCCAGGCTTGATGTCACTAAATTCTTGATGAAGGACGGATTACGCCAGACAAATGATGGAGACCCCCTCATGATACTGAATGACACCTCCAGCAAACAAAAGAAAAAAAGGGTAAAAAAATAAAAAGTCCTCTGTGATAAACCTAATATATAAAAAAGCTCCTCATAGTTTCAAAACGTACAAAATGACACCTCTTTGAACTAAATTGTAAATGTGATGAAATCTGTTAAAATTAACGGAAATGACTTATTGGAACCTAAAAAAAATTTTTATGCCTAATTTTTAATAAATATACCTGTTCTACCCCTTAACTCCTAGTTCTCTCTCTCTAGAGAATGAAACAAATAATTTTGTTGAACTGTCTTTTGCTTATTTATATTAGAGCATTTTTGTCATTTCATCCGTTTTCGTTCATTTTAACGGATTCCGTCATCTTTACTATTTAGTTCAAAGTATGAGATACTGTTATGTATATTTTGAAACCATGGAAGACTTTTTTGTATATTAAATTTATCACAGGGGCTTTTTTATTTTTTATCCAAGAAAAAATCAATCACTACATATTGACAGAAGACAAAAATTCTTCTACAGTTCATGGGAGGAAACCGTCCAAGACAACTCATCTATATACTCAACTCAATTATGGACAGGAAAAAGTTTAAAGAGAGCTTAATTATCCAAGCAGCCATTAATTTGCCTTCTCTTCATGTTTCTTTGGCTACAGCTGAGATGGTTATGGAAAATAATAGAAAGAATCTAAGAAGGGATATGCATGGATGGCTACAGTAGTGAGTGGTGGGTATACAATAAAACCACAATTGCGAAACGAAGCAACAAACAGCCTTATATAGGCGGAAACACAAACTATCACTCGCATTTGCATTGAATCCTATGACTGTTCTTGAAATTGAAGTTGATCAGCAAGCTTCCATCCACTCTCCTGAAAACAAAGCTCTCAACCAACACATAGCACCCAAACCTTCTCCACCCGTTCTCACTTCTAATCTCGTTTTCCCCCTCTACTCTAACATCTTCCACTCCTCCATCAAACCATCCTCTGCTCTCTTGCACCCATCTTAATTTCTCATATATAACTCTGCTCAGACCAACAGTTGCTTTCTTCCCATATCTGGCTTTGGCCCTAAACCAAATGAACCCGTCACCATCATTTCTAGTGGTATCTTGTTTCTCTGCCTCCATCCCATAAACTAAAGTAACAAACTTTCTTACGCATGCATCAACGACTACCATATTGCCCCTGTCGCCTTGGTTTTCACACGAATAAATTTGTTCCCACCATTGCTTAAGAGTCAACTCATAGAACAGAGAAGCTTTCATCTGTTCCTTTGCTTTGGCTCTTTCTCTGACGAATACAAAAGGGCAGTACCACTTGCCTATAATAATGGGAGAGGATCGCCTGGGAAGTAGCGGAACATGAAATTCAGGGACATCTGATAGAGAAGTGGTGCGGATGCCTTGAGCTTCTCTTAGGTGAAGTCTGAATGAATGCGAAATGTGAACTTCCCATCCTCTCTTTCTCAGGAACTTTGGAGGAAAACCATCACAAGCAACCGGAATCGCGTAAAATCCACCATTTCCATATGGGCGAATCTCAAATTGCTGATACACGTCCCTGTGATCAAAAGGCTGTGGCTTTGCATCCACTCTCACATTGTTGTAGCAGCATGTTTCGATACCATCCTCTCTGGAACATGTATATGCTTGCCTACACACAAGCAGCCAAAGCTTGAGTTCCCACTAACATTAATAAGCAGTAACTATCCTATGAATACTAAAAATATGAAACAGATAATTATGCATACCCTTTGTGGTAGCCTCCTGCTTTGATTACATAATAGCGATTGGATGACAAAGGTTGATCAGGGACTGGTATGAACCAGACCTTCGAAACTCTTGACTGCTCATGGTCTGATGTGTGAACAATGTTCAAAATCCTGTCTTGAGGAAAGGGTAATCTCTTGATTCTGTTGCTCTTGCATATGCCCCAACAAAAGGTATCCATTTCTTCTGATTCCTCATCACTGACTACTATGAACCCTGTACATGGAGAGTCCGAAGGGGGACGGGCTAAGAGGGCACTTGGATGGTTACGGTAGAGGGAGAGTGGTCTTGTGACAAACATAGCTGATTTTCTAGCAACTTCAACAGTGTCCTTATGATTCAGGAATCAAACTTGCAACTCCTAAAAAATTGAGGTTGCGCAATTACAACAAGCGACAGTGACAAATTAAAGCTGAATGACTATGTAGCTTTACACATAGTGTATGCGGAGCAGTGCATGGAATGCAAGCTAGTTGCTACTGCTAATAATTGTCAATATCAAGTCCAATTGAATAAAGTGATCAATCCACTGAGAATTAAGACAAGAAAGTAAAGGATGGATTGAAAAGTTTAAAAAAGCAACTTTGTTATCTCAATTCCCACTTTCCTTGCGTCTAAAGTTAAAGGCGGTGCTCAATTTATTGATACTCCGACTCCCTCACCATAATCAGTTGACGTCTGGCACCCATTATACTGAATCAGTACATCGTAGCCAAAAACAGGATGTGATTATTAAGAAATATGACCCATGGCCATGAGGCAATAGCAATTAGTAAGGACTAGGCCTCTTAATCCGGCCTAATGAGTCACTTTCATAAGTTCGAACTCAATTTATTTAATTTGTAATA
Organism: Coffea arabica; assembly: GCF_036785885.1. Lineage (NCBI taxonomy): Eukaryota > Viridiplantae > Streptophyta > Magnoliopsida > Gentianales > Rubiaceae > Coffea > Coffea arabica. Next base: position 35,359,599 of record NC_092314.1, read on the forward strand.
TTTTTGAATTTCGAGTTAATAAACCTGAAGTTCATACGTAATTCACATAATATTCGTATTGCGAGTCTTATTCGAATTAGCCCAAACTCATTTATTACTCCTTAATTTTCTTAATATAATTACTATAACTATTAAATTGTAAAACTAATTTAACATTTATAAGACTATAATATTAAAATTAAATATAAACAAATAATAGTTCTTAAAAAGTATATAAATAAAAAAAATTTCAACAATATTTATATTTAATTCGTACAAAATACATGAATAATAATAATAAAACATGTGGTCATAAACCAATACGTCTTTGAAAGTTGAAACTTTTTTATAGCCTTGTGATTTAAATCCAAACACACTTGATGATTTGTGTTTCTAGATCAAAAAGAAATCAACCAATATTATGCCAATACAAAAATTTACTTAACTAATAAGAAAAGTTAGAGATTCAGTTATGCATTATTAATATTGGCTCTCAAAAAAACTCATAGAAAAGTTTTCAGATGGTATTTTTGTGTTTTGTAATTTACATATATTTAGTATTTAGTAATAATATATTTGAATATATAATTATACATAATATCAAAATATAAATATTATATATATATAAGTCTTAAAGGGCTAGATCTATATTGAATTTGAGCATAATGAGACTCAAATTCGACTCATATTTAATTCGAACCTAATTTTTAGACTCAAACTCAAATCAACTCACTAAAAGATCGGGTTCATCAAGCTTTTTGTCGGACCGAACGAGCCGAGCTCAGACTGATCCAATCCTATTGACTGTCCTAGCAAGGATTAAGGGCTAAGGAGCCCAAAGCCATTTACCAGATTAAGCTTCTGCAGACTGATCGTTTCCACCTCTAGCGGAACTACCAACTACGTACTTTCTCCTTTTTAAGGTGCCAAATCCACTCTATCCAAAATGGTGCTCGATACTTTCTCTTTATGTTAGCTTCCATAAATTTACTGCCTCATCAATGAATCATTAAGGGTCTGTTTGGTTGGAAGTAAAATGTTTTCCTTGGGAAAATATTTTCCGTAGAAGTAATTTTCCATGAAAATCATTTCTCTTTCGTCATTTTCAGGTGTTTGGGTAGCTTATTGAAAATATTTTCTTACTTCATTTTTCTGGTGTTTGTTTAACTTTTGAAATATTTTCACTTTTATCTCTATCTTTATTTTCTACACATTATAACTACATACTTCTTCCCATGCAAAATAAGAAAATTTATCTCATTGTTTAACTTTAAAAAATCTTGGAAAAATGTATATATGAATAAAAAATATCTCCTTAAGCAATAAACAAATTGCTGGGCATTTAGTGTCAAATATCAATCACATGCAATGCTTATTGTGACATATATCTTGCACTCTCACTGCTGGAAGTTTTTTTAGAAAAGAATGTCCCTATTATACATAATTAATTACTAGCATAGGATGAGCAGGATGAGATTTTTTTTTTATTTTGAATATACTAGGAGGAGGGTTGGGTTGGATTGGGTGGTACGGGGGAGGGAGTGTAAGGAAGAGATCTTGGGTTCGAGTCCTCCTGTTTACACTAAAAAAAAAAAGAACATACTACAAGATGTTTTCAGTAAGTTTGAAACATACTACAGGCGGGATGCATGCATTTCGGAAAACAACTTCAGTAAATTTGGAAGGGAAGTTGTTTTCCATAAGATGAGTGAAAATATTTTACATAGGAAAATGTTTTCAGTAACTTTTGTGCAACCAAACACGGAAAATTAGAAAAATATTTTCCTGGAAAACATTTTCACCCGAAACAAACGGACCCTAAGCTTGGCAAGAGCTGTTTCTATCCAGCTCATGTAATCAATCTACAGAATGCCCCTTTCAAAGTTCAGGAAGAGCATCCCTAGAGTGAAACTAGCATCACGCATCAATAAGTTATACCAGTCAGACATCGTGCCCCTGCACAAACATACATCCAAGAAAATGGATACAAAGACACACGTCACTGGCTGTGCCAAAAAGTACGAATAAATTCTTCATGAAGGATGGATTTAAACCAAACAAATAATAGAGACCCCTTCATGACACTGAATGACACTTCCAGCAAACAAAAGCAAAAATAAATCACCAATAGTTCAAAGATTACTTCTATACATATTGACAGAAGACAAAAACTCTTCTGCCGTTCATAGAACATCACATTACATGAGCCAGGGGAAAAAAATTAAAATTAAAATTAAAATTAAAATATAAATGAGTCTATATTTATTTTATGACCTACTCTTACTTGGTTAACAAACAAAAACCACTTATTCAGATTAAGGGACCCAACTTAGCCAATCACCTCTTATTCTGAATACCTAATTCAAGCTTATCTCTTCAAGAGAAGAGACACAAGCAGAGATGCAAGTCCCAAGCAAAGCTGCCTATGACTTGAGTTTCAGATATGCTTTTATAATTCCCATCATTTCACTTCCGGGAAAGCGTCCAAGACAGCCTCTTGCAGCTGCTATCTCATCAAACACACAAACAGAATCGCCAGAAAAAGCTTTTGCCTGTTTGCTTTTGGTACTTTCTTGATTACCCAGATCATCCATTATGTCCTCACTAGCACAGATCACCGGTAGTGGAAACGGTTCGAGAGAAGTTTCTGAAAGAAGAAACTCACCAAGTGCACCCACAAAATCTTCTAGTTGACACAATGTAAACGGCACCGGTTCAAAACTGTGGTCTCCATATTCAACTGGAGTAGAGTGGTCCCCAGTGACGCAAAGAAAGTATTTGAATTTTCCAGTTGATTGTGTCTGCCAGAGAAGCTTAGCCAGCTGCCCAATAGCTCTATCAACAGCTTCCAAACCCTTGACTTTAAAAATGCTTGCTTTATCATGACCAGCATCATCTATTGCCTATAGATCCATTAAGGTTAAAAATCAATGTTTTTGGCAAGCTATTCAAGTGATTCAGAGCACCACAAGCATCCAAACTATGTCAAAAAATGCCAAGGCTCTAATCTTCTATATGTGTAATCCTTCTATAAATTCCGTATTTGACCATATGCCAACTAATAGGTCCTACAAAATCTAACTGTTAGCATGAAAGATATCACTCTAACTATAAATATATGTGCAGATATTCTTGTAAATCTCTTGAAATTAAAATTCATGTTTTCGTGTTTAATGCTAATGTTTTCCTTTGACATGATATGTTATAATACTGCATGAAGATAGATTTAATTCAAGTTGGGGTTCTAAACTAGCTGATGTCCAAACTGCAGGGCACTACAACTTCTAAAACTTTGCAGGAGATAAAGAGGCAGAAAGAAAATAAAGGAAAATGCATACACATTGAAAAACCACCTTGATGTGAAGGAAACCAAAATCGTAGCCTCCTGATCGACCGGGTTTGTGTTCATCCTCCCCAGGTACAAAAACATTAGGACAAGACTGCAATGGAGCTGAGAGGGCCTTAGCTACGGCAGTTGCTTTGGAAGTCAAAAGGGTTCGATAGTCTCCTGTAGCTCCTGGAGCTTCTAGAATGTCGATACCGAGGGATAAACCCAAGCCAGCTATAATTTTGGTTGGAGCTACCATGCATGGCCATAGCCCTTGTAGACTTTCAAACTGAGGAACCTGCACCATGCAATGATAATAAGATCAGAAACTTTCACAGACAATTGCTCTGAATCGTAAAAAGTGAAAGGTGGTGTGCAATAAAATATAATTACTTCTCCAATTTTTCTTCCCAGCTGATGGAGCAAGTTTAGTTTCTACGAACATACACCCAAAAGGAAACACGACCAGAGAATTCTTTATATTCACAAGACATACCTCAATTCTAATACCACAACCTCGTAGGAGAACAACGTTAGCGATGCTTTTTCCTTCGACAGCCCTTTTTGCATTTAGTGGATGTGCAACCAAGATTCGTGACATTTCCTTGGACAACTCATTAACCACTTCAGCTGTATGCTTTGCCTCATCAGTTTTGTCAAGAGCTTGAGCTTGTAAAAGTAAGCGATTGTCCTTTAAGGGATCTGTCCCTGATATATTGCCGCTTAACTTTGGTCCTTTTACAACCACCCCACATCTATGCTCCGTTGCATATCTGCAGCAGAGGATTTGCATTGCTTCTTATCTTCACAGAGAAAATAAAAAGCAACATAAAGTTCTTATGACTGACAGGAATATCAACTTGATGGCTGGCAACATAAGAAAATAATTTTGGAAAAACATCTTATAGGACCTATTCCAATCAGTAAAAACTTTGGAACATCATGACTAACTAATACTATGCCTATATTTACCTCTTTTTGGAAACGTGGATAAAAATCTGAGAATTACAAGCAAATAATTGAAACCTCATAAAAGGTATGTCATGTTGCATGGAAAAGAAATGCAAGTAAAAGCACTCGACCTGACTCTAACTTCATACTGGGGAAAAGATGGCAGTTTCATTCCATCCAGCGCTGCACATAGAATAGGTCCTTCCTCTTCAAAGTGCCTATCAGCCCTCCGGCTAATGACAATTCCAGTTTTCTCATCCAAGGTTGCGAAGTTTGACTGAGAATACAAGTTGGAAAAGGACGTAGCTCAGAAGCAACCACGTGATAAGTTGATAACCAGCTTAGATGAAACCACATATGTCATGTCGAATATGAATACCCCTTGCATAGCTGATAGATTGATCACATGCAAACTAATAAGACATTTTTAAAATAGGAAACGAGGTAAGCACATACTTTAAAAGCAATATCTCCAGGTGACATTGCTAGTCCAGCACCCATTGATTCAAATGCACCCCGACCCCGATAATACACCCTTGGATCATAGCCCAATAAAGAAAGATGAGCAGTATCACTTCCACAAGCCAAACCCACTTCCACAGGATCCATCAGGCCATTGACTCCAGCCGATGCAATGGCGTCCAAGTTTGGTGTTTTGGCTGCTTGTAAAGGGGTTTTGTAGCCAAGCTTTGGCAATGATACATCACCCAATCCATCAATTAACACAAATGCCACCCTACTCTTTGGCTGATCCAAATTCACCATGCTTCTATAGGATGTGATAAGCTTTTCCCTCTATGCACTTTGCTAAGATTATCAGTGGAGAAGTTATAGCACAACAAGTGATGGCACCAATGTTTTGGATAGCTTTGACTGATATGAGGATGATAGCATATAGTTTCCTAACCAAGACAACAGCTGTTAAAGATCAAAGAGATAAAGACTTGAACTTGAAATTATGTAAGTGATAGCAAGAGTTGACGCTTTATGAATTCTACTTATAAGACTTCCAATCTTGACAAAGAATTTAGCAATCAGGCGATACTCAATGAAAGGGAGCAATATTAGCTGATGCATAAAAGAACCAAATAAGTTTAAGTCTCAGAATCACAAATTAACATGTATTAAATTATCAACAATCAAGATAACTCATGAAATCCAATAATAACTCAAGCAGGAAGAATACATCAACCATAAAAGCAAATGTTCAGGTGCTCAAACAAATACTATAATTATATGCAACTTCAACCGCCAAAGAAATGCAGTTCATCCACCAGAATTGGATGGTAATAACGCCATCGTTGAAGCTGTAACTATAACAAACAGCAGAAAGCTGACAGCACTTTCTACCACAAACGCTATTTACCTTTTCCACGATAAATACTTCTACATGGTGATGCAATACTTCAAATAGGGAATTCATGCCCCCGTTAAACTTTCAGTAACCACTAGAACCCAAAAAAATAATAATAAATAAAGCTACAAGAATCATAATGGACAGCCATGGAACTTTACAAGCAGGAAACCACAAGAATTATAATGGACAACCAAAGTTTAAACTTGAAAATTTAACATCTGCACTGATATTTAGAAGCTCGAGCATCACCAAATTAAAAAAACAAAAAAAAAAAGAGTACCAAAGCGTAGCTTGCTTAATGCCTAAATGGATGATCAAAGTATCAAAACTTGTAATTTCAAGTTTACAATGGACCATTCCTAGCACACATGACCATTCCACAACAACGAAAATAAAAAACAAATTTAGAGAAAGAAAGAATAACACAACAGTAGAATTATATTAGGCTCTAGCAAGGAATCACATGACAATGAGTACAAAAAGAAACAACTAATTAAGACTTAACTAAAGCTGAATTATACTTAATTTGACAAATTGAAAGGCTAACAAAACTAATAATTGACTTGTCTAGGAGTATGGACCTAACTAGAAGCATCTAACACAAAGCTAAGGAGTCAATCTGAAAGAAACCAAGAGAAGTCAAAACAGAAAACTAGGAAAGACAATGGGCTAAAGTTGCATTTTGTTTTATTTCGTTTTTCTTCACTGTACCAAAATGCCACAGCTGCTATTTGTCATTCTTCTTTTCTCCGATTGGTTCTCAACTCTGGTCAGTTCGGACTTCCACCCTCTCCCACACAGATTCCACACAATATACCCAAATTAAAATTCAGAAAGAAAAAGTGGAAAAATTAGTGAAAAAGTGACAAAATAGCAAAAACCAACACAATTTCCCTCAACTCCAATCACCCTCATCTCTCTGTTAGCTTTCTCACAATCTCACGGGCACTCGCACTTACAAACAGGTAGTGAGCATGAAAAGTTTGATACTTTCCTTTTTATCAATCCCTTGTACAGCTTGAGCCCGAATTTTCAATCTAAAAATCTACTCAAACCTATGATCAATTCCAGCCACTTAAAATCGATTAACAAGATGAAAGTATAGCATAACTGACATGATTGCAGACAAAGAAGAAAACAATACAATAAAGGGAGAAAAAAGTACAAGAGTGCGGGAAACTTTACAGAGTGATGATTTCTGCTGTAGTGGCGGAACTCCAGTGAGGCGATGGCAGCGACCTTTGCCTCCTCTACTCCTTGGCACGCCCAACCTGAGTATCTAGTCAGTACGGAGAAGCATGGGGATGGGTTTCAGAGGAAAGAAGAAAAAGGAAAGAGCACGATTATCTGATTTCTTATTTTTTGTCCTAGCAAAGAGAACGAAGGCTTATTTGTGCAGGTGTGGTGGTTGACGAGAATAGCAAAGAAGCGGCCAAGTTAGCAACCGCAAATGGGGGAGGGGGCGGCGAAGGCGGAGGCGGAGGTGGAGACGGAGATGGTAAGGAGAAAAGGAAAATATGGGGTTGGAAAGAAAAATATAAACTTTTTGTTGGTTTGGTTCGATATAAAAGGTTTTCCTTATGAAAATCTTTTTGTCCAGGAAAATACTTAAACCTTTCTTACATTTTCCTGGATCAAAAATAATTTTCATCATATGTAAGAAGTAAATCTTTTTGTCAGGAAAATAATTAAACTTTCTTATATTTTTCTGTATTCTTTGGATCAAAAAAAATTTTCATCATATGTACGAAGTGATAAGTAACAACATCAGGGAAGTCTGAACTGAATTTTTTTTAAGTAGATATAAGTAGGGGTGGGCGTAGATCGGATACCCATCCTATTTACCATTTGGCTGATCCAACCCACTCTTTGCGGGTCAGTCATTTTCTAACCTTTACCCTCCTCGCATATCAACGGGTACCCGATTATAAGGTACCCGCTAAGAGTCAATGCGTAGCCGCCCTACCCCATTTATTATTTAATTTTTTTAAAAATGATTTATACTAATTTATTTTTATATTTTACACCTTTATCTAAAATTGAATAAAAATTTTTTCTCAAAAAAAATCTCCCACCAAGAAACAAGCATGCGAAGAGAATATAAGATAAAGGAAAAAAATTAAAAGAATTCAAAATCAATAAAAAATTGAAATAAGTAGCATATTTTTTAAAATATATGTTCTACATTAATTAAATTCTTTTCTACAAAACATAAGATTATGACCTCTACAAATAAGTCTTATAAATAAACTATAGTCTCTCATATTTGTAATGCAATTTGTCCGATGAAATTACTTATTTAGTTCGAAATTATTATTTTATAGTATGTGTATAAAAATAAAAAATATAAAAATATATATGTTGATGGGTCGGGTACTCGCGGGTTTTAAATTATATGATCCTAACCCGCCCCGCATCTTAGCAGATACTTGACCCTTTTTTGACTCGATCAAATAATACAAATCGGGTATCCTAATTTTCGGATCGGATATGACGAATTTTCGGATTAACGGATAATTTTGCCCACCCGTAAATGTAAGTGTAAGATCCGAGTTATCTCTCTTTGACACCCAACTCATCCTTATGGAAGTTGTTTTATAACAATTAGGGGAAATTTTTTACAAGAATTTTTTTTCAATACCTTATATCTAAATTGTTATTATTTTTTTTTTGAATTTCTTTATTTCCCCATATGGTTGTTGTTTTTCTTTTCGTTTTTTCTCCCAGTGGTTGTTTTATGTCTTTCAACATTTATATTCATATTGTTGTTCTTAAACATTTTTATTCCAAATTATTTACGTTTGGTTATGGTACTTTCCTCTTTCCTTAACTAGCATTTTTTTTAATCTTTTAAGCCAAAAATTTGTCTTTTTTAAAAGGTTTTTTTATCCACATTAAATTTTTGAAACCATTTGCATTTTTGTCAATTTATCATATCCATTACTTAAGTTGAGGACTTGTCATTGACAAAGGGTGCCATAATTTGGTCATATTTTAGAGTTTATTTTGGAGTTAAATATAGTAAGCCTTCTTACCAGTCCTTTGGTTGGGGGAATAGGGGGGATTTTAATGGGAATACTCATTAATGATAGTCACTGTTAGCGTTTGATACACTACTATAAATAATCAATCTAATGATAATGCAAGATCTAAAAGTGCGTATTCCCGATTCCCGACCAAATTGGACACTTTTGCTTAACTATCACCAAAAAAAATTCCAAAATAATATCTTTTCTCTCTCTTTTCTCTGGTCTCTCCATTCTCCCATCTCTCTTCTCTCTCACATCTCATCAGTTGCCTCTCTTTTTTTTTTTTTTTTTTGAAAATTGGCGAGCTTTATATAACAAAATAAGAATTTACACCCTAACTGTCAATTTTCCCCTCTTATCTTCCTCTACAATTCTAAGAAGATCAAGGGGAAAATTTGATTCAAAAATAACTTTATCAACCCTTTTGAAATAATTAGCCACAAAGTCAGCAGTTTGATTACATTGGCGATATACAAAAAATATAGTCAGCTCCTTGAAATATGAGATTAAATCCTTTATATCAGAATATACAACTAGAGCCTTCCAAGGACAGTCAATTTTGCTATTTAAGATATCTGCAGCAAGCTTTGAATCAATGCGAACCTTAATACGTTCCCATCCTTTGAGTTTAGCAAACACCAATGCTTCTTTAATGGCTTCCAACTTGTGGATTAATATTGAGTCAACGCCTAATCCAATAGCCCCAGCTGCTAAGATGTCACCATTCTCATCTCTAAGGCTGAAGCCTGCACCCCCTATGTCTCCTCGAACTGATCCATCACAATTCAAGCATTTAATTCCAGGTCTGGGAGCTTCCCATTTGCACCAGAATATAGTTGCCTCTCTTATTCCTCCATCTTTCTTGCAAAAGTTTCAAACCCAATCTCAAAGCCCAAAGCTCCTCTTATCAAATTCTCCAGGAAACTAGTTTACTCCTTATATTCAAAATTCAATGGCCAGGAACATGTTGAGCAAAAAATTGCTTTGAAAACTGAAGCTTTCAACTTCTCTCCATTTTTCTTTAATTACTTATGGACTTCCAAGTACACGACAGCAGCGGTAAGTCTATAGTCTTCAGAATTATCTAAGCTTGTCGATAACTTGTTTCTTTTGGGTTTAGGGTTTTGTATTTTTCTTTAGCTTTTTGTTGTTTTGATATGATTCTATTGAACTTTATTTTGCCTTGGATTTTTTATTGGAGGTTGGGTATTCTAATATCTATATCTATATAAATTTGAGAATGAATTTTTAGCAATAAGCCTTCACAATCCTTTCCACTCTCAACTCTATCTTTCTAGTATTTTACATTTAATTTAGTTCGTAAAAAACATTATGGGCACATTACACCTCCACATTTCCCTCAAACAAGAAATTAACTCCAACTAAACACTCCCAAGTTTCCCTCAAACAAGAAGTTAATTCCAACTAACTCTCCTCACACATCTTCCCACTACAATTAAACCTCTTCCAATCCAATTCCATGATAAGATTGAGCAAGATCTCTTTCCACTTACTGTTGGTATCCTTATTAGCCCGCGCGTGTCAGATGGTCGTCATGCCACTACTGATTCCCATAAAGGTAATTCAATTTATTTTCACTTTATTTTATTTAAATTTTATAGTTTATCAATAAATATAGCACATTATGCAGGACCATCACTTTATACTATTCGAGCAAGCAAATTGTATGTCAATTACTACTTGGATTTTGCTCAATACCTACACAGTTGGTAAGTTTTACAAATACCAAAATATTAAATTATTAATAATATTTCATACCCTTATGTAATTGAAAAATTTGCAGGTTTGAGAATGATAAATGTGCTCAGAAATTAATGACGTGGTTGCGGTCATGCAGTTTTACAATATCCCAAGCATTATTGATATCAAATACTAAGAGAATATGGATATCCGAATATGCAGTTATACCTACAGTACAATTCCTCTCAATTAATTAAGTAATGAGCAAGTATCTACATGTAGTTTCGAATTAATAATTGTAATCTATACATTCTTTGGATTGTTTTAGATTAAATATTTTCGGATACTTGCTTACATTTAAAGTATCAACATAGACAATATGTTCTATGAGTTATGCAAAAATTGTGGACAACCATGTCAATCTCATTTTGCAAAAATGGTGTGTATCCATTGTAATGACGTAGTCGACACTATTGTCAGGTAATTATTTTCATATATTTTGAATCTTAGTATAATTATTTACATCATACATCACAATTTCTTCTTAACAGATACAATGTTAACATAAAGGTTAGAGATTTCAGTGGTAACCTATACCTCGCTCTTCAAGACAGGCTTGCACGATTCATGTTTCGTTGTGGTGCTTCTTATCTTAGAGATTTAAAAACAAAGGTATACATTATATATATGTATATATTTTTATACAATATTATTTACAAATTGTCTAAAACAAAAGATAATTTTGAATTATGTATGCTTTTAATTGTCAGGAGAATGGAGGTGCATTGTTTGACCAACACATTAATTCATGCAAAAATCGTGCATTCTCATTTATAATACGAACTCCACAAAAATCAATAGAATTAATTAAACCCCCAATACTGGCATTCGTACTCAGAGTTGATTGGTGTGAAGAATGTTCACACCTCCGTAGAAGATTATCAAATCGAAGGCAAAATGTTTGTAAGTATTTCATTTATTTATCAAATTAAATATTCAATTATATTTCATTGGACCCTTATGTCGCTCAATTTATGATATAGATTTCTATTTTTTTGCAGGATCCAACCTTCATCAAAGTGATAGTTTATAAATAATGGAGATTTTTTATCATATATTGAATTATTGTTACAAAGTTTCATTTTTTTAAATATACTTTCATGTGCCCGTGATTATAACATTTTACTATTTTTAAATTCCTCTATAGATTGTAATTTTTTTAAAAAATTTAATCTACTGTGCATAGCACGGGTATTTATACTAGTGTGTTGAATTCTAAAATTGGGATTGTTGGGTGTGTTGGATTCTTCATAGATTATTTACAGATGGGATGCTAAGACATTGTGGAAGAAGGAAATGCGGTGAAAGAAATAAGAAAGCAAAGAAATATTAGTGGGAAAAACGAAGAAAAACCAAAATAAATTCTCATTGAGGTGACAAACCAAACAAGTAAAAAAGAATGCCAAAAACCCATTATCATTGAGAGGGGGGCTTTTGATAGTGATTATCATTATCAGTATCATTCCCAAGTAAGAACCAAACAGGCGGTTAATCTTATAGTTTCGAGTGTTTTACCCACTAAATGAACGGTTAAACATAACTGTTGAATTGAAGGATATAAGTATCCCTAAGTTAGTAATCGTAGTCTACCCCCATTAACTATGATTGTAGTTGCTCTTTGTCTCATGAAGAATTTTATTCAATTTATCTCGTAATTTATGTTTTAAGGATAAAATTACCCTTGATATTCTACTTATTCTCTCTTTTTTTCCCTTTTTATTTCTTCAGTCACTCTCACTTAGTTTTTTTTTGTTGTAATTCCCCAATTTTTTATACTCTTTCTTGCCTCTACAAAACAATATATTATTGCTAACAGTTGACTAACCACAAAGCTTTAATTTTACATATATCTCAATAAATATTTTTTGAATTAAATTTCTTAGTTTTCTTTATTTTCTTTGCCTTAATCTTTTCCTTTGTCAATTTTTTTTAAGTTTTCACCATTAATAATTAATCACAAACTCGATGTAAATTTTGTTATTAGTTGTGGTTATTTCATTGCTTGTATGACAAATCATATATAATCTAGAAATTGAAATACATACATATATATATATATATTTTATTAATCAATTTTTAATAGTGATATGACAGCTTAGAAATGACAATACGGGATGGTAGAAAAATGAAAGAGAAAGGAAAAATTAAACAAAGAAAAGAAGATAAAGGAGCAAATGAGGAGTAAGGGAAAATAAATTTAATTATAATAATAGGAATAAAATGCCAAAATCATATATTGGCGGACAAAGTACACTTGCAATCATAGTTCATGGGAATAAACTGCAAATTAGCGTTTTTGTTAAGGTTGAAAATGAGGGAAATTTTGGAAGTTCAGACATTATTTAATAGTCAAAATTGATTTTCATTAATGAAGTGGGCAAATTACTTTATACAGGGCAAAGTGTAAGTCATCCCAAACATTAAGGGGATTTAATGCTATTAAACCTTCATTTTGATGCGGACAAATTTTAGGGAAGACAATTGTAATTAATTCTTAAGTTTTAAGCTTTTACTTATTCTACTATGAATTGTTAGAGTATCTTGAGTTTTGATTAATTTTGAGACTATAGTGAGTTTTGCTTAATATTGGAAGCTATTGAGGGAATGAACATTGGAATATTTTTATTCTAGTAGTGGGTTTTTAGGATAGTTCACTAATGATTTGTTTGGTCAATATAATATTAATGTAAAGCATAATTAGGAAAATGGTAAATGAATATTAGATACTAACTCGTACTTGGCTCCCGATATAGTTTCCCTTGTAAATCTTGACCATTCTAATTTATCAAATAATTAACAACAATTGATTTTAAGAAAAGAGGAGAATATAATAAATGCTATAGAAAATAATTAATCTTATATTTAGAGACTCACGAAGTCAAACTGTCTATTAATGCATACACCGTTGTTTGAAACAATAAAAAGGTTGAATGCTACTTACAACTTGTATAATTCTTATCCAATTAAAAAATTTTATATAAAATTTGAAGTAGGAGAAGCAACGAGAAAGGGGGAGAGCTTGTGGATGGCAATGGGGGCGGGGAGAGCGGGGGACGGTAGATGGGGCAGGGGCAGGGGGAATTTGTAGGCCCGTCCCAACTCTGCCCTGTTGCCATCCTTAATTGTGCCCATGCATCTGCAATCATGTCATATAAACGGCCCAAGTGCCTCATCATATTTTAAGGAATTGTAATCTCTATAATTACAATGATTTTTTTTATCACTACAATGATTATAGTTCCTACTTTGGTGTTAACGCATTGTAATCACATAACCTAAATTCAACTCCCTAAAGATTTTCTTGTTTGCTACCAACTTAGTTCTATATTCATCTTGCGCCACTCTATAAATTTTCTAAAGGGTTAATTATATTTACCTCCCCTGAGATTTGACCATATTACCAATCAATCCCTGTAATTTGTCCAAATAACGGTTTCACCCTTTGAATGATCAAACATTTAACAAAAACCCCCTTAATGCCGAAAATGCCCTTATTGAGGCCATGTTGCATTAAAAAAAAGAACATATTTTTATTTTATTAATCCTGAAGCAATCCAAAAAAAAAGAAAAAAGTTTTTGCTTATTATTTTATAAAAACCATATCTTTGCTTCCATAAATAGTTTTGAATCAATAATTATTTTAAATCTTAAAAATAAATATTAAAAATTAGATAAATTGAAAGAAAAATAGAAAAAGAAGAAATTATTTTAATTCCTAGAGTATGGTTCAAATTGAGGAAAACATGCCTTGTGCTCTCCGCAACATGCTTTGAACCACAAATTCGAACCATACTTGAGGATTTAAAATAATTGCTTCTTTTTTATTTTTCTTTCAATTTATCTAATTTTTAATATTCATTTTTAAGATTTAAAATAATTATTGATTAAAACTATTTATGGAAGCAAAGATATGGTTTTTATAAAATAATAAGCAAAAACTTTTTTCTTTTTTTTTTTGGATTGCTTCAGGGTTAATAAAATAAAAATATGTTCTTTTTTTAATGCAACATGGCCTCAATAAGGGCATTTTCGGCATTAAGGGGGTTTTTGTTAAATGTTTGATCATTCAAAGGGTGAAACCCTTATTTGGACAAATTACAGGGATTGATTGGTAATATGGTCAAACGTCAGGGAAGGTAAATGTAATTAACCCTTTTCTAAACCTACACATCTTTATTTTTCTTTCCTAAGGATCAATTATTTCAAGGTCTCTCAGATCTTCCTTTGTACATTGCTCCTCTAAGTCATTCTCTTCAATCTCCATTCATCTAACTCTTCTTCCTCGGGATCATCTTTGATTGACTCCATTTTCTTTCATTAGCCTAATGTGGTTGTACTACTCTTGGTCAACAATTGCTAATAAAGTTTGGTAGTGTTTGAAGTGTGTAGTCTCTATTTTATTTCATAGTCCTCTAATTTTATCTTATAGACAGTCCATCCTATTTCTTAACTTTCTTATATGTGCAACACCCACAATAAGATTAACTCGATATTGTCTCTTCTACTATAAATTTTTTTTTCTAAAATTGAACATTTTTCTTTCCTTTTTCAAATTATTGTTCTGCCTCCTAACTATTAGAACTTGTCTCTTTAGCTCTTGAAATTGACCTCCAACTTCTCTAGCAATCCATGGTTTATTGCTACTAATTTTTTTCAAGTTGCTAAAGTTTACATTTCAATTTAATTGAGATACTACGGCCCTCAGTTGCTTAAATATTAGCTTGTCCTAAAACTCTTTGTTTTTACTTCCTGGAATCTCAATATGGCTACATAAAATATCTCGTTCCTTTCAAGATCACCCAAAACTATCCCCACATATATAACTACAATAGTTGAGTGCACCAAAGATGAATAAAATCTATTGAATTCAAATGGAACTTAATTTTCACTACATAATAATGTGATGCCTTCAAGGCATAGATTTTAAACTACAAAAATGTCTTTGTAGTAAATGCGAGCTGTTGCTAATCTTTAAATTAGTGATTGAGTGAGTCTTGGCGAGAGGTAGGTTATCCACCACTGATAGAATCTTAGGAGCAGTAGAGTTGGGGTGTGATAATATGAGAACAACAACATCGACCAAGAAATACTTGGCAAAATCAAGAATTTTGTTAATGTCAGACAGGTATCTCCTCCAAATGCTATAGGCAAATCTATGGATTTGATTTCAATCAAATTCACCTACTGTGATAATTCTTCAGATTGATTTAGAAAACAAACTACCAATAAGATTGACTGCTACATAATATTGTCAGCAATCCAGCTTAATCAAAAACAGTGTTAACAAAGTTCTTTTCTATGAATAGAAGAAATGACATTGCAAAGTCCTTAAGCTGCCTCTATGCTAATTTTCTTGAGTAGTTCACTTGGGACCAAAAGGCAAGAGTTTGGCAACAATTGAAGAACAAAGAAGTGATTAGTAGGATTTTGTATGTTCATCCATCAGAAAGAGAATAATTTTACTGGAGAATGCTACTTATACATATATGGAAACCAATTTTTTTAAAAAAATTTGAGAATTATTATGGTTACACTTATAGATATTTTTGTGAGGCAATGAATTTGCTTAGACTACTATAATATGATAATAGTGTCGAGCCATGTTTACAAGAAGCTATGATTCATGTCAAACTTCCTTGAGACATCTATTCACTGCTAGGAATCTAAAAGACTTGTGGCAAAAATTCCTAGATTTTCTCAATGAAGATATTCAACAATACACATCTATCCCATCTAAATCTGTACAAGCAAAGATTATGCATATTATTGATGGCTATCTGCAGGCAATGGGGAAGAGTTTGAAAGATTATCAATTGAGCAATAAATGTCTCAACACTTACAAGAGCACATTATGGCAGTTTATTGCACCAATAGACGTGGCCTAAGGAAATTCAGGTTCAGAAGACACTAACAAACAGGTGAAAACATAACTTTTGAAGGGCCTTTCTGCAGTGGCAAGCGTACAATTCTACTCCCCTCTAGTCAACCTGAACTGTTTTCCCACACTAGTACTACCAATAGTATCTTTGTCCATCTCGACTTTCTCTTACTGGCTTTCACTAGAAGCCCTACTAGCTCAGGAGCGTGTCTACTGTCTAGCAGCATAGCCTACAGTAACCCCTCATTCAGGTGATCCGGCCACTAAGTGGATTAACCGGAGATTGAAGTCGAAAGAAACACAATTGTTTCTGAAAATGAGTTATTAGTATTGAACGATCTAAACCCAGGCCAAAAAGTGGCATGTGACAAGGTGCTCCATTATCAATAACGATTATCCGTTAGCATCATTCATTGATGGTCATGGAGGTATAGGTTAGACTTTTCTCTACAAAGCAGCAGTTGCAACAATAAGATCAAATGGTGAAATTACACCTGTATCAACAACCTCAGGTATAGGAACTTCTATTTTAGTTGGTGGATGGATTGTACATTCAAGATTTAAAATTTCATTGCATGACAATGATTCAAAGACATGGTATATTGGCAAATAAACTACATTAGCCAACTGATCAGAGATGCACAGCTCAAGGATGAAACGACTATGGCAAAGCAAAAAATTATTGAAAGATTCAATGAAATACTAGAAGACATTGGCCTTGTTTGCCAAATGAGTTTTTTGGGTATTTGTCTAAAATTTTAATGTAATTTACTGTAAAAGTTGTCGGAAAATTTTTTGAAATGTATAAATTTTTGGATATTTTGAAGTGTTTAAAAATCTTGAGAAGTTTTTTAAAATTATTGTAGTTAAAATTGTTAAAAATTTTCTAACTGACAAATTTGACTAAAAACTTGTTTGCCAAATAGGCCCATTATTAATAAGGATGTCTTCACTGGGAGCAAGTTTGTTGTCCTTGGAGGAGACTTTTGACAAACTTTTCTCGCAGTAAAAGAAGGCCACAAAGATGATATCATTAATGCTTCCCTTGTAATGTCTCCCAATTTGGCAGTGAGTTATCAAAATCAAACTTTATGAAAATTTGTGTATACGATTGTATCTTGGTTTTTGTGAGTTTTTGCTCAGAATTACTGATGATTTTGAACCAAGCAACGACTCTAATTAAATCCAAATTCCACCATAAATGGATTTGCCATGCATCAATAATGATTACTCTATAGAAATGGTAATAGAGTAAGCCTTATGACAATAAATGATTTTGTCCATGAAATAAACGAACAATTGATCAAAAAAATTTCCTAACCTTGTGAAAACATACCTTAACTTTGATAAAGTAATCGATTCGAAATGGAAATTGGAGAGTCGAGACTTCTTGAACACATTGACTCCAAAAGGATTGGCACTACATGAGTTAAAACCTATGTTTTTAGAATCGGACCGGGTATCGAGTCGATCAAGCTCAGGGGTCAGGAGTCAATGGGTTCAACCGGATTCGATAAGAGTTGAACCGGATGACGTCATAAATAAAAATTATTTAAAAATTAAAATATTATATGTAAAATACCTAATAACATGTTAATATTAATAAAGGTATATTCATATATATTTGATGTTTCAAATATATTTAACAAGAAAATACAAAGAAATTAGAACAATCAAATAGCAATTTATATTATTTAATGAGCATTAACAAGCTTAGAATTAAAATTATGGACTTAATTGAAAAATAACACCAAATTTAAGAAAATATTGATAAAGTATGAAATATTTGAGGTATATTAATAATTTTTAACAATCTACGGGTCAAAACATAATATTGAAAAAATTTGAGATTTTTTTTTAAATGCTAATTGAACCGAAAAATCCAGTTTTTTTTCGGTCAAACCCGGTTTTTGACCGAATTTGACCGGATTTTTATTTACCCGATTTTTTAGCATAACTCGGACCGAACATTTGGCCGGTTCTCGGTTCGACCGGTCAAATCGACCGATCCGGTCCGAGTTTTAAAACACAGGTTAAAACTAAAGAGAAATCGTCCCATTATGCTGATAAAAATTTCAATCCAACAAAAGGCCTTTCAAATGATATTTAACTAATCTATAAAGAATTTGCAAACAATGCTATCCAAGTAGACATAGCATCCGAGTCTTTTGTAGGTAAGCATGTATTTATTCCTCGGAAACCCCTAGAATGCTCAGATGATGAGTTCTGTTTAATTCCTTTCAAGCACGTACAATTTCCTTTGAGACTACGAATGCAATAACAATTAACAAAACACAAAAAAAATAAACCTTAGATTTCATTGGCTCATACCTTAAGGAGCCCATTTTCTTCGATAAACAGCTATATGTGACCTTATCAAGAAGCAAAATAATACTAAACAATAGTAAAGTACCTAATAAGTCTCTAACTATATATATTTTCTTTAAGTACAAACTTACCAAAAATATTGTTTATAAAGAAGTCTTGTTAATGATTGCATAGAACTGAAATTCATCTTAGTTGGCTGCTATTTGTCTATTTGTTATCCTTTATTATAGCATACTAGTACTATCTTACTATTTTTTAGAATCTATAGCTATTGTACATATTATTATCTCTTTTACAAGTTTAATATGTACTTTTTTTTTTACTTATTAAACACAACTAAAATTTAAAGTTACCTATGCAAATCGAACATATTGAACATTAAATTTGTGTGTCTGCAATGCTCTATATTGGTAGTAGAATAGGGGTAACTCTGCTGAGCGCAGCCACTGCTCAATTTTATGGAATAAAAATTTAATTAAAATTTGTAAAGAGTACATACTTTAAAAGTGTTTAGAAAGGGAACCAAATTGATTTGTTATAGAATTAAGTAAGTTAATAATATATTACAAAGGAATATATGAATGGGTTAGGTAGTTATTAAAATACATGTATGTTGAGTGAAGTACATACACTAATTAGCATGCATTACTTTGTCAAAAGACATTGAAGCATTGGATGCTAATATGGTGGCAATAATATTGTTTGCATAATATGAGATACAAATGCTTAAGTTGCTAGAGACAACGTTGATAAAAAAAAATGATAACAATATAATTAATTTAAACTTATGCAGAGAAATTTGATAGTGAAGGATAAAGGTGATATTAATGCACAAAAAAAATTCTAAATTGAAAGAGATGCATTTGAAATTGGAAGATAGCTACTGCTTCCTCAAAAGTGTAGCTAATGGAAGCAACAAGTAAAAAACTTAGAAACGTCTAATTTTATTTGCAAATCAGGAGCATAATCCAGTCACAACAGTTTATCTCATTATAGTATATATCCTAATCACAACTGAGACATAAACAAGTGAATTACTCTTGCTCCATAATACTGATACTGAAGCATCCAACACATCTAGTTTGAGTTCTTTATTTTTCTCTTAGCCTGCAACAACAATGCAGAGTAAAAACACATTAGAAATTGCAGCTATCTAGTAAAAGAAAATACGCAATAATTAACAAGAAGAAGCCACACTCAACCCATTTAGAACATATAGAAATATTTTAAGTCATAAAATATTACAACTATTGCGAGAACCAAAGTAGCAAAACTTCATTAACTTTTTGTCCATTGCTATGTACTTATGTGAACATGTATCCCACACTAAACTTGCACACCTAATATATCTGAAAATATCTTGTGTTTAATAACAACTGGTTATGTTGCTCATGTTAGAAATATTTTCTTTATTTGGGCTGTCACTAATTATTTGTTTTGTTAAAATGAGTTAAATAAGGCCGGTAAAGCACATTGCAACGTGATTCACCACAATTTGGACCTAGATCTATCTTAGTCAAACTATTTAGGTGTGGTATGTAAGGTGTAGGGCCTGTATTCAGTAGGGTTCCTTAATGGGAGGATCCAATTCAAAAACTAGGGTTAGGTCTCTCTTTCCTATCTATAATACTACATCCTATAAAAATAGTCTGCTATGGGTGGTTTGCCCCATTTAGAGCCACCATACAAGAATTGGAGAAGAAAAGGGAGCATTTAACCTAGATACATCAACCTTAACGTATCGAGTAGATTCATTATGTGGATCTATGTTTTCTTCTCAATCTTGTCAGGATTCAATGGTTACAAATAACAGTACATGCTTTGTGTTTATTACTATATTTAATTCTTTGGTATTGAAGTCTAATAAACCCAATAAGTGGTATTAGAGCCACAAGATCAAGGTTTGAATCCTAAAGTTCAAGAAAATTGTAGCCTTTGAACTTTTCCTAATTTGAATTTTAATGATGTTACCACTTGTATTGATTTCATGAGAAAAATTAACAAAATCTAAAATACAACGGTCTACACGTAGTTTGGAACTATTAGAGTTAATTCATACAAATATTAATGGACCTTTGTCACCTAATTTGTGTGGTAAAAAATTTTTTGTCACATTTATTGATGACCATTCTAGGTATGGGTGTGTTTATTTGATTAACCACAAATTAGAAGCTTTTGATAAATTTAAAATATTTAAAATTGAAGTTGAGAGGAAATTGGGTAAATTAATTAAAGTGGTCAGGGTTGACATGGTGAATATTATGGTAGACATACAGACATTGGTCAATCCAAAGGTCCTTTTGCTGAATATTTAGAAAAATGTGGCATAGTAGCTCAATATACAATGCCTGAAACTCCTGAACAAAATGGTATGGCTGAGCGCCTCGCACTCTTAAGGACCTGATTAGGTATTTGATGAGTCGAACCAATTTGCTGAATCAATTTGCGGTGAAGCCCTTTATATAGCAATGTATATCCTAAATAGAGTTCCCACTAAAGTTGTTCCCGAAACTCCTTTTGAAATTTGGACTGGTAGAAAACCTAGCCTCGATCACTCGCGTGTTTGCGATTGTCTAGCCGAAGTCAGAATCTATAATTCCCTTGAAAAGAAACTTGATCACAGAACTACTCGTGGTTTTTTCATTGGATACCTAGTGGCCTCTAAAGGTTACTAGTTTTACTGTCCAAATAATGGCACAAGAACTATTGAATCTACTACTGCAAAATTCTTGGAATATGATATTGGTAGTTGTGATTGCTCTCATGATATAGTGCTTTCTAAACCACAACCTACGATTGTAACTATCCCAATAATGCATGAAAGAGTCGTTCAAAATCCTATAGAAAATATTGAGCAATCCAATCCTGCCAATGACAATCCTGATCCCATTGTCACACATCAAAATTTAGAAATTGAGACTGCTCCCTTTCGACGTTCTCGACATGATGGAAGGCCAGTTCTATCTCTTTTTTTTTTAGGCCAGTTCTATCTGATGATTATTATGTTTATTTAGGTGAATATGATTTTGACATTTATAGAGTTGTTGATCCAGTGACTTTTAAAGAAGCAGTTGCCAGTCCATTATCAGATAAGTGGAAGGTTGCAATGCAAAAAAAGATGCAGTCTGTGGCGTATATTGGTGTTTGGGAATTAGTTGAAATTCCCAAAGGCTTTAAATCCATTAGGTGCAAATGGGTGTTTAAAATGAAGAAGATGTTAAAGGTAATGTGGAGAGATTCAAGGACAGACTAGTTGCTAAGGGATATACACAAAGGGAAGGTGTAGACTACATAGAAACTTTTTCTCCAGTTTCATCGAAAGATTCCTTCAGAATCGTCATGGCCTTGATTGCACATTATGACTTAGAACTCCACAAATGGATGTCAAAACAGTATTCTTGAATGGAGATCTATTTGAGGAAGTTTACATGAAGCAATCGGAAGGTTTTGAAGAAAATGAGAAGGAACAAATGGTGTGTAAATTGAAAAGGTCAATTTATGGTTTGAAACAAGCTTCCAGGCGGTGTACCTCAAGGTTCATGAAGTGGTGACATCTTTCGGGTTTGTTTAAAATACAGTGGATTCTTGCATATAGGTCAAGGTCAGTGGGAGTAGATTTATCTTCCTTGTTCTTTATGTGGATGATATCCTATCAACTAGCAGTGATTTGGAATTGTTTCTTCATGTTAAAGGTTTTTTATCTACGACCTTTGATATGAAAGATTTTGTAGAAGCTAGCTTTGTTCTTGGTGTAGAGATCCATAGAGATAGAGAAAGGAAAATATAGAAGTTATCTCAATCTGCTTATATTGATCACGTTCTTGCTAGATTTAACCTGTAGAATTATAAAGTAGGTGTGGCTCCATTAGGTAAAGGTGACAGGCTAAGTAAAGAGTAGTGTCATAAAAATGATCTTGATAGGAATTCTATGAAAGGAATTCCTTACAGCAGTGTAGTGGGTAGCCTTATATATTCTGTGGTTTGTACAAAACCTGATATTACCTATGCAATAAGCGTATTAGGAAGGTTCTTGGCAAATCCTAGTCATGAACATTGGGTAGCTGCGACGAGGTTGATGCGGTATTTGAAGAAAACAAAGATCATATACTTATTTATAGACATGTTGATGATCTCCAGGTTATCAGTTTCACTGATGCTGATCTTTGAGGGTGCTTAAATGATAGAAAATCTAATGTTAGCAGGCGGTGCCATATCTTGAAAGAGTTCAAAGCAATCTTTGATAGCTTCTTCCACCGTTTAGGCAAAGTTGGTTGATTGCTTGCTATGAAGGTGGGGCTCATGCTAAGTGGTTGAGAAATTCCATATCAAGGCTTAAGTTTATTGATTCCGTTGCTAGACCATTGAAGATTTATTCTGACAATTCCGCTGCTGTATTTTTCATAAAGAACTCTGGTGGTGCAAAATATATTGGCCTAAAATTCTTTGATGCAAGGAAATGGGCTGATAATGTTGATGTGCTTTATGAGAATATTGCAACGACTAATATGCTTGCTAATCCATTAACCAAAGAACTAAGACCTGTGGTATTGGTTTTGATCGACTTGATCACTTTACTTTTGGATCATGTGAGTCAAGCCACACTACACTCGATGTGGAATTCATGTCAATGAAGTATAGGTATGTTTGGATTGTATTTTCTGTCATTTTTCATGGAAAAATTACTGTAGCGATTTGATATATGTGAGGGAAAAAGGTGATAAGGAAATATGATCACGGAAAACGATAATATTTTCCGACAGAAACAAGCAATCCAAACACACCCTAGGGCAGAAATAATGCAAGGACATTTACAGTTCAGTGCAAATACTTTCATTGGACGGAATTCTGAACTGAGATGTTTTTTCAGTGGCCGCTGTAGTAATATTTAACCCAAAAAGGGTTTTCAATTTTTTTATTTTTTCTTTTCAAACTCAAATTAATTAATATTACCCAAGTGGGAGAATGTTAGAAATATTTTCTTTATTTAGGATGCCACTAATTATTTATTTTGTCAAAACGGGTTAAATAAGATCAGTAAAACCCATTGTAACGTGATCCACTACTGTTTAGGTCTAGGTCTATCTCAGTTAAACTATTTGGGTATGGTATGTAAGGTGTAGGGTTTATATTTAGTTAGGGTTCCCTAATGAAAGGGTCCAATTCAGAAACTAGGATTAGGTTCTTCTCTCCCATTTATAACACTATAGCCTATAAATATAGACTATCAGGAGGGTTTTGCCCCATTGAGAGCCACCACATAGGAATTAGAGGGGGGGAGCACCTAACCTAGATACGTGAATCTTAACATATTGAGTGGATTCATTGCAAGTCTTCTTAGGCTTGGTGGTGCGGGAGGTCAAGGGTTCGCACCTTGTCTCCCACAAAATTTGTCACAATAAAAAAGAGTGGATTCATTGCATGGATCCGTGGTTTCTTCTCAATCTTGTCAGGATTCAATGGGTATAAATAACGGTATGCATTTTATATTTATCACTGTATTCAATTCCTTGGCATTGAGGTCTTGCAAACCCAACAACTCAATCCCCTCTTGTGTATGTATAAATTTTATCCCTTTTAGCATAAGACCTTTCTCTATCCATCTTTATTCCTTACTAAATAATAATTAAAAAAACTCAATTCAATTGCTCAATGCTATATAAAATAAATGACAAGTATTAACAGATAAAGTCAATACAATCCAACTTTCCATTCTCCACATCTTCAAACACAGGCTACATAATTCTCACATATTTTTATTTTCATAAATCTAATTATGTGTATTCGAATGATTTAGATAAAACAAGATCAATCATATATATACAATTTCTTTACAAAACCACAATTCTTGAGAAATTTCTTTTCAATCATCACAATAATTGTAACTATGTTCTACAAATTAGAATAATACAAAAGATTCATAAAAGACAAATATCATATACCACAAGACTCTTTACAAGCTTATTACTTTTGCACACCTCTTCTTACTCTTTCTTTATATTTGTTTACTTTGTAATTTTGTTATTACAACTTTAATTACTACTTTTTTCATCAGTCACAAATAATGTCTTTGTCAAAGTATTAATATGAAGAAATTTCTTTTCAAGTACTCACCATAATTTTAACTTTGGTCATCAAATTTGAAACACACAAATACGTTATAATAAATAAAGAAAAAAAATATAAAATATGACTACGACTAAGTGAATTAAGTAATAAAGATAAAAAGGACGATGCCCCACTTTGTAACCACCCCCTATTTTTCCTCTTTTCCGCGAATAAAATTAATCCTAGGACCTATACTATTCGTTTTCAAATCTAGTGTTGATTTTTTTTATTATAGCAATACTGATAAATAAATATCATATACCATAAATCTCATTTTGTATTTTTAACTTATATACAACTTTTGACCCTCTTTTCTCCTCTGTCATTTGCATTTCATTTGTTTACCATAACAAATTTTATACCACTAATTTTATCGTACAAACACAACCAACATACAAGTCAATTTTCTTTCATGAAACCGATTTATTCTTAAAAAAATCATTTCATATATTTAAATCAACACTTATATAATTAAGTATCAGCATATATTTCTCACAAAACTCAATAATCCAAAATAGCTATTTGTTTATTACAACCATCACTACAATATCAACCAAACCAAAACAACTAATATTACAGCATCAAAGTTACACTCATTGCATATAAAGTTACATGTAGAGAATTTCACTTTTACAAATATACACATATACCATTTATTCAAGTATAAATCTAAACCCAATACACCATCCAATTATATTCAAAAAAATATTTCTCTTCTTCAACATCAATCAATGTCATTCCCCAGTATCGCCTTATACTAATGGTGAAACTCATGTACTTGCAAAATATTCGGATTAAGCGGTATAGTTGTTGTTGCTCGAATACTAAGAGAAACACCTACAATGAATAGTATTAGTTTAAATACATATTTTAAAATCAATAAAATTGAAAATACCATACCTACAGGCTACAATAAGAAACCTTAATAAACCCACCATTTAATTTATAGATTGTTTGCATACAAATTATAATAACTAATATTTGTATTGTTTCAATTTATAGATGTCCTCGAAAGGACAACAATTACCCCCATGCACAATTTTTTAAAAATGTACTCGTTCCACCTTCATAAAACCTTCCCATATAGAGAATATAATATGCCTCATTCTATAACAATATAATCAATTAATTCATGCGCAAGACACAATAATCTTATTATACCCGAAAGGTAAATCATGAAATTTACTGCTCATTGATTACTACAAATTCTTGATGACCGTGCCTTTCTTGTACAATTACATTTTGAAATAAAAGTGCATGAATTATCAAAAAGTGCATCATATATTCTATACAACTCTAAAAATTAATCCAATGTTTGAGCATCAATCAAATAAACAATGCCTTGCATTCTATCATCTTGCTATTGAATACATAAATATACATATTAATCGAACAAATTATAATTAACTTATAAAATTCCAAATACATAAATAATTCTTATTGATCCATCAAAAAAAAATACAAATTGCTGATATATTCTATCTACAACTCTCATAGGCTGAATAGGATTATTCTCAATTATAATCAACCTTGATGCCTGGCCACAGAGCTTATCATTCAACTGACTTATCATCCTATTATTTGTTATAATCTACATTCCTAAAAGAAAAAAAATTAAAGTAACTTAACTAATTGCAACAAAAATAAAAACTATCAAAGAAATTAATTTTATAAGAAACCACCATCCCAAATTATTACTCCAGATAAATAAAAATAGGCTAGACAATTCCCCTTAACACAAAAGATTTCCCAACCATCCCCTTATTAACATATCTAGTCTATTGGGGAATGCCCTTGTTTTCAATTGGGCTTCAATTGCTGACGTGGCTGGCTTTCATTGGTTGATTGGTGATCGTCCGGCCCGTGGGAATTCTCAATTGATGGTCGTCCAGCCCGTTTGCCAATTGGACGCCTTTTTGTTTGCTTGGACGCCTATCAATTGCTTTTGTTTCTTTGTTTGTTGTTTGCTGGGGAGTGTTCCGATAAAATTTGGTCCCACGTTGCCGGCTAAATCGCAATTATTAATTGTTATTTTTATTGTAATTATTGCTTTAACTGTATTTATTATTATTAGTTACTTACTAATTAGTAACTAATTAATAATGTCATTTTTTTATTGTCATTTTTTTTACCCAATAAATAGCATTTAATTCATAACTTTTTTGCAATTATTAACAAAAAAAAAATTTTTTTGGTTGTCCAAAAAAATCTCATTTGGTTACCTTTTTCCCACATTCTTTTAAGAAAATGTCCTCTTTTTTTTTGGGGGTTGCCCAACAAATTAGGTGTACTCATCAACTTTTTTTCAATCCATTTTTTATTAATTAACTTCTGGTTTCACCTTTTTTTAGTCAAACAAATCACATTTAATTACCGACTTTATAATAATAATTATTTTTTTACCTAACAAATCGCATTGAATTATCAGTTGTATGTAGTTATTAGCCAAAAATTAGTCTCTTTTTTTTTGGTTGCTAATCAAATCATATTTGGTTGCCCTTTTTAACAATTAGTAATTGCTAATTAATTAATTAGTATTGTTACTTTTTTGTTGCATAGAGAATCGCAATTAATTACCAAATTGTTGCTGTTAATTGTTAATCAATTAATATGTCTACATTGCTCCGCCTGAGAAAAATTGTTTCTCGTTAGTCTTTTCTTCTTTGCTTTTGGCCATCTTAATAATTAATTGATTAATAATTAACTAATCTTTTAAATTAACATGCTTAATTACCAATTCTTTGCAATTAATTATGGACAAATTTTATTTGTTTAGTTTAAATCCGTACTTTCTCAATTTCTTCATCCATCGTTTCGCATTACTTGTCATCAACCTCCTTTTGTTGACAGGTTATTGTGTCTTGGCTGAATAATGCCTGTCTTATTTTTATTATGTTGCCCATCCGTTGTACAATTATCAGTGCGCTCTTTTGGTTGCCGAATAAATCACGACTATTAATTATTATTATTTTATTGTAATTATTGCTTTAGCTGTGTTCGTTATTATTAGCTATTAATTAATTATTAATAACTAATTAATCGCGCTTTTTTTTATTGACCTTTTTTTTCACCCAACAAATCTTATTTACTTTATAACTTTTTTGCAATTATTAACGAAAAATTTTTTTGTCCAACAAATCTCATTTAATTACCTTTTTTCTTTTCAAATTTTATTAAGAAAATGTCCTCTTTTAGCCAAAATTTAAATTACTAACTTTTTACAATTATTGAACACTTTGTTTTTAAAGCACAATTAATTATCAATTTTTTGTAATTGATATATATTAACCATTAAACACCCACGTGGCGCGTGAAGATTGGCTGGTCCTGATGATGTGGAAATGCTTATTAACCATATATTGAGGTTTTTTTCTTTCCCCTGGTAAACCGACGGCAGCTTCTCTTCTTTCTTCTTTCTCTGTCTTTCAAAACATAGCAGCATCAATCGATGTCAAGAGCTTTTCTTTGCTTTTGTCCTCTGGACAAAACTCCATTCTTTTTATGAGACCCAGAGGTCTCCCCTCAATTTCTGGCATTTGATTGTACTTGGAAGAGATTGTAATCTCAATTGGAGGGTCCGGATTTTTCCTTCTGCAGAGTGGCTGCTTAGGATTTGATGGACGATGGGCTCGAGACAGAAAAGGGCTGGTAATCTTCTTCCCCTTCCACTCCCGGTTTCTCCCAGTTTTCCCTCTTGTTCTTCTTCATCTTCCTCCCTCCCTCGAGTAGTTAGGGCTAATTTTTTCTGTTTTCCTATCATTTTCCTGATATTTCTATTTCATTGGCTAAAAGCAGCAAATCTTTTTTTTTTCTCTCATCTCTGTCGTGTCCTTTTGTGAAACAGTAAGGACAGGGAAGGTCAATATTTCATCTCCACTATCTGATGTGAATTTCTAGAATGCAGATATATGGTACTTTTCTTCCCCTTTCTTTCCATGATTAATGTCTCTGTTTCATTTCTGTTTTATCATTGATTTTTAATTTTTAATCAGAAGAAAAACTTTTAATATGGTCTGAGATGATGAATAATTGATGATTAGCTAGCTTTTAGATATTTATTTACTTTCTTTTTTGTATCTATTTGGTGATTTATTGTTCCATTTTTCGTTTTTGTCTTGGATTTCTTCTGGAGTTCGGAGGAAAAATGGCCACTTGTGAAAAACAACTGGTGAGTGAAAATGTAAGTTTGCTGCATCAATCTGATTTAATTTTTCCCTCTTCCACGCCTGGTTTAGGATTTGATGGATGATTTTTTTTCCATTTTTTTTGTTCTTTTGGTGCTACTTTTCCAAGTATATTATTGGTTGTTGTTACAGGAAGGAATATGAAAACTTGAAGTTGACATCTCTAAGAAGTAGTTAAAGCTGGTAATATTTATTTGTGTTCTACTATTTATACTATAAACCATAGTCTTTTTCTGTAAATGGTTTCTCTCACCTAATTTAGCCTATTTTTGTTTATTGAGGTTGTTGTCAGAGAAAGGATAAAGGTAAAAGTGATTGGAAGAATGAGCAAATTTCTTCCGGTGTTTTGTGTTTTGGGTTTTATTGTGTTTGTCAAAGTAAATTAGATACAGTATCTTTTTCTTCTGTATCTTCTTTTTTTCCCTTGGCTGGCAAACATAATGAATCTGTTATATAAACTACTTGGTATTCTTCGTAATGTCAAGATTTGGGAAGCTGTATGATGAAATCTTTATTTCATAGTCGATTTTTCTGGTTTTGTGGTTTTAACGTGCAAAGTGAAATCATTATTATGACTAACTTCCTTGAGGATGTTTTGATCAGTTCATGATTCATGAGATACATAGTTATATGGATTACATAAATGGAGTTTCAAAAGCAAAATCCATTTAATCTACTATGAAGATACCATCTTTCCTCTTTTAAATTACTAAAAAAACTTGGCTCGATCTTTGACTGGAAAAATTATGTTCAGAAAATAGTATTCCTGTGCGTCACACAATTGACATTTGATGTTGGACCCAATATTGCATTTAAAAAAAAAAAAGAAAAATTGGAAAATAATGCATAGGAACTTCTCTAGAATTTGCTTCCACATATATGTACAATGTTTTGTTCCCTTTGGGGAAATTTCATCAGTGACATTATTTTTATTGATTGATTTCTGTTGGTAAGACCAGCTTTTATACTCTCTCAATAGATTTCTTCTCTTGTTTCTGTTATCGCCATTTTTTTTTGTGGATTCTTCTTTCTTCTAAGCAACTTTAAAGGTTCTTTTCTTTATATGAATATGTTATTATTGGGGTACATCTAATCCTAATCCTACTTCTGTAGCAGGAAATGACCATACATTGGGTTTTGTTACTGGTGGGTCTGCTCATGTTCAAATGCAACTTAGCACCAAAGAGTGTGAGAGTCTGGGATTAACTGGTCTGGCTCTCTGCTTAGACTGCAACACCTTTGCTGAGTATGTCAAGGACCAAGGTTGTACCTTTATTATATGAATTTTGTTGATCCTCAGATATTTATGGTTTTTGGTGGATTTTACTTCTGGGTTTTGATGGGTTTTTTGAATTGATTACTTGCTGGTAAGTACATGGGTTGTAAAATGGTAATATTTGGGATTCTTGTTTCTGTACTATAGCTGATTGGTTGTCAAAATTAACGAATAGTGGGAGATAGATGCAATTCTTATTGCTTTTAGTTGATTTAAGGTCTGGGTTTTTTTTTTGTTTGGATTTATGAATTGCTTATTTATATGTGAGATGTCAATGGTGATAATTTGGAAGGAGAACTTGAAAAAGGCTATGTTTTTATACAAATCAGATCGAGAGACTATGCTTATAACAGTAAATAAGTGTATTTTGACTTTTGTTGTTTTCACTATAATTTTTTGTGATTAAGTTTTGTCAAAATATGGATGGATAAATAGTATTTTGGAAGATTTCTCTTTTTTCTTTTTGTACCTCAGATAGCTTAAGGATAATTGCAGAAATCGAAATAAGATCCTCATTGGGATTCTTAAATTATCTCATGCAATTAGTGGCGTTAAATTGTAATCTGTAGAATTCCAAGTAACTAGCCTGGATTATGGTGATGGTTCAGTTTTGTTGCTCTTGAGGATGTTTTGCACCTGAGCTGACGATGATCAAGGCATGCAAGAACAATAGTTCTACGATCATGATTTCCTAAGTTACGACTTGTAGTTCATTATATTTGATGATTAGGACCATACGCATTAAATTGGAATATTCTATTGGCATCCTTTATTGTACCAAATGAAGTACTATCAAGACAAATTCTGAATGGAAATATGCCATTTTTTGAAACCTATACCAGAGAACCCTTATTCTTCAACCCTTTTACATCCATTCTGGTGAATTTGAAAAATTTAAATAGCTGAAACTTGTGTAACAGAATTCATCAATTATATAATGACTTAGATTTGTTAAAGAATTTTGGATTGTAAGATTACAATAAACTTTTTGAACATTCTGCAATAATTTACTTAAGAGGAAGAAAATTGCTCATGTCGTCAAGAAATCCTGGATGTTTGACAAGATCTGCATTTAACATATCCAGTTTAGATGGCAACTTATATAGATTTCTGTATAATATTGGAATGATCTTTTTTAGCATTCCGCAAATAATATACTAAGTAGAATATGATAATCTGGAAAATCCGATGTTTGAAAAGACTCCGGATGCAGTTTAGATTTGTCAGTGCCTCTCAGAAATCTGCCCCTTGGCTTTACCTTAGGCTTAGAGATGGCTTGCTGGATTGGTCTATTTTTATCTATTGATTTTCATTGTGAATTTTTGTGTCCAAAGCTTGGTTTTGACTTTCTTGGTTTTGCATCTGCATCACCGCATGAAGCTGCAGCCGGGGAAAACTTCATTGACAGAGTTTTCATTATGGGTCTATAGAGACTGCATTTTGGAGATCTCTTTTGTATGTGGATAGGATTATATGTTATTTTAAAGTTTCTTTTATGCAAAAAAAAAAAAAGAAAAAGAAAAAGAAAAAAAGATGTTAAATTTGTTGTATGTTGTTGACGTAAAACGTATCTTGCATCTGAAATATTTTCATTGTGTAATTATTTGATTTGGTTTTTCAAAACTCATTCATTGTCGTAATAAGATTTTGGACACGAGATAATGGCTTGTTTCTCTTATCAGTTATATGTAGATCTTTAGTCCACCATTATCAGTTATAACTACGTGATTTATAGGCTAAAATGCATATGTTGTTTTTTATTTTCTGTTCTTTATTTGTATACCTAGCATTCATGTTTGAGAAAAAATTGATTGGCAGGAGGTATTTATCCGAATAAGATGGTGGCTCAAAATGCGTGGCTCAAAATGCATCTGCTGTTTATTGGCTTTCTATTCTTTATTTATATATCCAACATTAATGTTTGACAAAAAGTTGAATGGCAAGAGGTATTATTCAAATATAATGGTGGCTCAAACTTAGGAGTAGGGAATATGTTCTTGACGACTTTGTTTATATTTCATGTTTTATTATTTCCTTACAATTTTGCAATGAAGTGTGGCAAAAACTACGGGTGCGTTACCTGTGATTTAACAAGATTGTCATTATACTATTTACACAAAATGTTATTAAATTCTAATATGATTCCTTCTTGGCAGATCTGATTGATATTTGGATAGCTGGAACTTGGAAGCTAATGGAAGCTTATGGAGTTTTGTCATGAATGCTTGATACTTTGTTTTATCCTTTCCAATATCTTTACCAGAAGTCATTAGTTACTTCAACAGCCACTTGCTATAGTAGAGATATCAAACTTTGTGATGCTTTTTTTTTTTTTAATTTTGACCACTAATACATAGTTCCACTATAATTGGCTGATTGAACGCGACGGAAGATAAGAAAGACGAGAGGCATTTCTAGAAATAGCAGTCAATATTTCTGGATGAATGTATCTTATATCTTAAATTGTAACTTTTCACAGGTAATGAGGTGCATCGTACAGTTGGTGAGCTTATCTCAATTATGTGTTATTATGCTCTTCAACTTTATTAGTGTTATTTCTTTTCTTAATTGAAATGTTGACAAAATACTTCATTATCTACCACATATAGAAAATGATAAAAAAATAATTTATGGTTGGAAAAATAAAGCCAATGAGGGCTCTGGTCGTTTTAGCCTTTTAACTTCCCACTGGGCATGTTAAACTTGTAACTTCACACCGCGCATGGTGCGGTGTTCCTCTCCTAGTATAATAAAGTGTAAAATACACAAAACCCCCTTATGGTTAGGTCTAAGGTCATGAGATCTCTCTATTATTTAAAAATAACTAGAAGACCCCATTTTGGTTGGGACTTATTTGGGAAATGAACAAAAACTATGCAAATAATAGAGAGTGAACTGTACACTCTTGATACGCAAGTATGGATGACAATGTAAGATGGTAATTTGATGTTGATTTTACTTTACTTTTTTTTCTTTTTGTTTTCTTTTCTTCTTTTTTATTTCTAATTTTGCCCTTGTTTCAGCAAACTAGAATCCCATGAGCAAAAATATAGTTGTGCGACCATCGGCCCATTCGGCCACCACTGTGTCGGCTGCGACGGCTACTATCGAAACTTTATCAAATATGCATCCCGAGCTCTATTTGTGGTGCAGATTTATTTCCGGTGTCCAATTTGGTCAAAAAATGGAACAAAAAGTAGTAAAATAGGTTTAGAATCGAAATGGATCTAACCCTCTTTGTACCCTCAAATCACAACCAAATCTTGTACAATTTAGTACTAAGATGATCTTCAAGAGCCATCATATAGATATGTATCATCAATTTTACACGAAAATGCATGAAAATTCTTGAATTTATATTGAGATATAACAGTAATAGAGATGACGATAAAAATGTACACGACAACAATGGCGAGAAGGTGACGGTAGTGGCAAGCAAATTGTTGGTTTGATTGACAGATGGAAGTGATAGGGTGTAATTTCGCTATTTATTTTATTATTAATTTTCCCTATTACCTGACCTGATGTGAATTAATTAGTAGATTCAACTTACTTTTCGTAATTTGCACTTATTTCAGGGAGTAGAACGAAAATGTGATAACAGGTGCCAATTTGACAGAAACGAAGTCCAGATGATAAAGATGGTCCCGGGGGCGTTTTTGGAAAGAGGAGATATCACGCCCACGTTGGTAATTTCCGCAAAGAAGTGACGGACGGGGGGTTTCTTCCTCCTGATGAGCCGCGGCAATAAAAAGGAAGAAAAAGGGAATCAGAGGGGGGCTGGCCGGATGATAAGTTTTTGACCTTGGCAGACATTTTCTTGACTTTTTCCTTGAATTTGTTTTGTTTGGGCTGAAGGAACGTACGAATGGCAGGCATTAGGAATTCTTAGCCTTAGACTTTTCTTGTTAGTTTTCTTTTGGCTTGTCTCCACGCATGTCAGGAGCAAGGAATGGGAGCCTGATTTCTTTGACTTTTCTTTCTTGCACCTTGTGAATGACTTTGCTCTACGAATGCTAGGAACAATTAAAAAGCTTCAATTGTCACCTGCGCTTTTCATTTGCTTTCCAATTATTCGACGAATTGCGGCTCCTGAAATGCAGGCAGTGGCCGTGACTTTTGTTGAAATTTCCCGCGGGCTTAGTTCATCCAATATGAGCTAATCCCCTCGTTCTAGTCAAGAAACGACGGATACTTTGGGTCACCTGAAAATTATGAGATCGATCTAATTTAATCTTTCCCTTTTACTTATTGGTATTCGTGTATTCCCTGTGTACTCTGCTTATGGTTATTTGATTAGTTGATTGTCTTGGATCCGGGTAATTAATTGATTTGGTAATCTATTGTCAATTGGGGTATTAAATCCGTAATTGTTTAATTACCTCAAAATAGTGACAACTGGCACGATTAGATTCGTGTCAGGGGGATACGCGGGCTAATCTAAAATAACCCTGGTAGTGTGTTATTTGGTTAGAATAGGGCTCCTCTAATACGTAAGGCAGTTGGAGAATTGAATTCTACGGGCGTACCTAGGATTATTTCTCAATTAGAGCAGTGATTAACGGGCGTACCTTGATCACCGACACAGTAAGGAGGGGTTGACTGTCATCGTTTGTTTGGTAGTTATAACCTATTTATTGGTAAATAATTGGGATTGCCTTGCATCAATGATCAATTAGGTGAACCATTGCTGAAGTTACTTCTTGGCTAGATCTTTAGTTAATATTACCTTGGTTGTAGTGGATTGCCATTTGACTTTTAATTGCCTACTTTATTTTATTTTTGATTATTTCCTTGTTTTAATTGATTTAGGCCTTTAATTATTGTTATCCTAAGTCCAGTGAATTGTGGTTTAATTGTTAGTTAGTTGTTTATTTTTATTTACTTATTTGAATTTATTTAATTATCGTCGTTCCTACAAAATCACCCCCCTATGTCACTTGGGATTTCTTAAGAAATAAATATACTCAGTCCCTGTGGATACGACCCTACTTGCCCTGTCTACAAATTCATAATTATTTGTGAAAAGGAATAACCATTCCATTCGGGTATATCGGATCAAGCAAACTCTTCGAGAACAGGGTGAATCAAGTAACCCATTGCACACCTAGAGTCCCTGCTCCAGTACTTGGAATTGGGTTTTGGTCATTTTAACTGGCAATTAGGTTTAATTTTATTATTGCACAGGCTGACGACCTGTCAATTTTTGGCGCCGTTGCCGGGGACTGGCGTTATTATTTGTTTCTTTTTAAATTCAATTTTTGTCCTAATTTTCTGGTTTTCTTCTAGTGTATGCCTCGATCTTCTCGCACAGGTGATTTGATTTTTGACCCTGAGGTAGAGAAGACCGCGCGTAGAACGAGAAAGGAAACCAGACAGCTCAGAGAAGAGCACTCCAGTGCTACATCTCAAAGACCCGAGTCAGAAGTTGAACCAACAGATTCGTTTGGTAACACTTCGAGTGACTCTAACCAGGAGGAGGGCACCATGGCTAATGCACAAACATTAAGGGAGTTGGCTGCTCCTGATTTAACTCAGCAGCCTTTATGCATTACTTTCCCCGCTTTAAATGACAACATTCCATTTGAACTAAAATCTGGTCTGATTCAGCTTTTACCCTCTTTTCATGGTTTACCAGGTGAAGAGCCGTATAAGCATCTGCAGGAGTTTGATGTCGTGTGCAATAGTATGAAACCCCCGAAAATCACAGAAGAGCAGATAAAAATGAGGGCATTCCCCTTCTCCTTGAAAGATTCTGCGAAGGACTGGCTGTACTACCTGTCACCAGGTAGCATCACCACATGGGGCCAATTGAAGAAAAAAATTTTGGATAAATATTTTCCTGCGTCCAGGGCTGCAAGTCTAAGGAAAGAAATTTGTGGGATCAAGCAGCATCTAGGGGAGTCACTTTACGAGTATTGGGAACGGTATCAGAACTTGTTGCGCAGGTGCCCCCAACACCAAATAAGTGAGCAGTTGATCATACAATATTTTTATGAGGGGCTCCTTTTTAGAGATAGGAGCATCATTGATGCTGCAAGTGGAGGGGCACTGGTGAACAAAACCCCTCAGGAAGCACGGGAACTAATAGAGGGGATGGCAGAAAATTCACAACAATTCGGTACGAGAGAGGGTGTTCCAATACGTAGGGTGAATGAGGTAGAGACACCCTCTATGCAGCAGCAGCTAAATGAGTTGACTGCGTTTGTTAGGCAACAGGCTGTGAGAAATGCATCACAAGCCAGGGTATGCGGGATTTGCACTGGTATAGGTCACTCTGCAGACATGTGCCCAATGATTCAGGAAGAAACCGCAGAACAGGTGAACATGGCTGACCACGCGGCCGCGCCAAGGAAGCAGTACGACCCTTACTCAAGCACCTACAACCCCGGGTGGAGAGATCATCCCAACCTCAGTTATGGAGGGAATAAGCAACCCAACTTCACGCCGAACAGGCAGTCTAACTTTGTGCCAAATAAGCCCCCAGGGTACCAGCAACAATACCAACCCCGACCACCTCCGCCCCCTCAATCTGGTTCATCTATGGAGGAGATGCTGAAACAAATGATGACAACCATGGCGTAAAATCAGCAAAGGACGGAGGCAGCTATTATGCAAAATCAGCAAAGGACGGACTCCGAAATGCAGGACATAAGGAATCAGATGAGTCAAATGGCCACCAAAATTAACCGTTTGGAGTCCCAGAACCAAGGGAAGCTGCCATCTCAACCGGAGTTGAATCCGAAGAACGTGAGCGCAATGACCCTAAGGAGTGGGAAAGAAATTCAAGGGTCTGAGCCTGTGATCCCCAAGGACAAGGATGAAGAGAAGATCGAAAATGAGCTTGAAAGGGAGGACAGCAATGGTGCAGATCCAAAGGTACTTCCTGACCCAATAATTACAGTTAAAACTAACCCACCTCCTTTTCCTAGCAGGTTGGAAAAATCGAAGAAACAGGATAAGGAGAAGGAGATCTTGGAGGTTTTTCGCAAGGTTGTGATAAATATCCCCCTCTTAGACGCCATCAAACAAGTACCAAAATATGCCAAGTTCCTAAGGGACTTGTGTGTCAACCGAAGGCGATTGAGGGGGGATGAAAGGATTATTGTTGGGGAAAATGTGTCCGCGGTCCTGCAGAGAAAGCTTCCCCCAAAGTGCGGGGACCCAGGTATGTTTACTATTCCCTGTAGGATAGGTAATACTATGATCAGAAGGGCCATGTTGGATCTGGGAGCATCAATTAATGTCATGCCTAAATCTATCTATGCTTCTCTAAAATTAGGTCCATTGAAAGAAACTGAAATAATCATTCAATTAGCTGATCGAACTAATGCATATCCTGATGGGTTGGTTGAAGATGTGTTGGTAAAAGTTAATGATTTGGTGTTTCCAGCTGATTTTTATGTACTTGATATGGATGATGATCACTCCCCTGATCCCTCACCTTTGTTATTGGGTAGACCTTTTATGAGCACTGCACAGACGAAAATTGATGTTAATAAGGGTACCTTGTCCATGGACTTTGATGGGAAAATTGTGCATTTTAATATTTTTGATACTATGAAGTACCCCTCGAACTCCAACTTTAGCTCAGTTTTCTCTGTGAGTGCTATTGACCATATAGTGCAGGAAGTGTTTGAAACTGATGGCAGGGATGAGCTGGAGGTGGCTTTAACCAAGCACCTTGAGTTGGAGACAACTTCTCAGGTGGAGTGGAGTGAGGATTTAAAATGCACAATCGGTGCATTACACTCATTGCAGACCACCACGAAAGGTATGAAGTCTTAACTATTTTTACTCCCGAGCCTCACCAGAGGGTATTGCCATCTGTGGTGCAGGCACCTGTACCGGAGTTGAAACCTCTACCAGAGCACCTGAAATATGCATATCTAGGTGATAATGAGACACTCCCGGTGATTATCTCATCGGCACTGTCACAAATCCAGGAGGAGAAACTGATCCGGGTCCTTAGAGAGCATAAAGAGGCGATAGGTTGGACAATTGCAGACATTAAGGGAATCAGCCCGGCCGTCTGTATGCATCGGATTAGACTAGAAGAGGATGCCAAACCTGTACGGCAGGCTCAAAGGAGGCTCAATCCCCTCATGATGGAAGTTGTAAAGAAAGAGATTCTAAAATTTCTAGATGTGGGGATCATCTTTGCAATATCTGATAGCCCTTGGGTGAGTCCGGTCCAGGTAGTCCCAAAGAAGGCAGGAGTAACGGTAGAAGCCAATCAAACGGGTGAGCTCGTGCCAGTGCGCAAACCCACGGGATGGAGGCAGTGTATAGACTACCGTAGGCTAAATG
Source organism: Coffea arabica (assembly GCF_036785885.1). Classification (NCBI taxonomy): domain Eukaryota; kingdom Viridiplantae; phylum Streptophyta; class Magnoliopsida; order Gentianales; family Rubiaceae; genus Coffea; species Coffea arabica. Next base: position 35,398,085 of record NC_092314.1, read on the forward strand.
CCGTCACTAAAAATGACCATTTTCCTCTCCCTTTCATTGACCAAATGGTTGAACGTTTAGCTGGTAGAGCTTATTATTACTTTTTGGATGGATTTTCAGGATACTTTCAGATAGCAATTGCCCCAGAGGATCAAGAGAAGACAACGTTCACGTGCCCGTTCGGGACCTTTGCCTACAGACGAATGCCATTCGGGTTATGCAATGCACCTGCAACATTTCAGAGGTGTATGGTAAGTATTTTTTCTGAATACGTGGAGAAAATTATTGAAGTTTTCATGGATGATTTCAGTGTGTATGGTGATAGTTTTGATACGTGTTTAGATAACCTGAGATTGATCCTGATAAGGTATATAGAGACTAATCTTGTGCTTAATTGGGAAAAATGTCATTTTATGGTTGAGCACGGGATAGTCCTGGGTCATATTGTATCGTCTAAGGGCATAGAAGTTGACAATGCTAAAATAGACATTATTTCTGCATTACCTTACCCCGCGAGTGTGCGGGAGGTGCGCTCTTTTCTTGGACATGCAGGTTTTTATCGAAGGTTCATCAAGGATTTTTCAAAAATTGGGGCCCCGCTGTTCCAACTTCTACAAAAGGATGTGACCTTCGAATTCGATGATAAGTGTGAGGAAGCCTTCAACAAGTTAAAAGAATTGTTGACTTCACCCCCAATCATCCAGCCCCCTGACTGGAGTCTACCATTTGAGATTATGTGCGATACAAGTGATCATGCTGTAGGGGCTGTATTGGGGCAGCGAGTAGGAAAGGCAGCTCACGTCATATACTATGCATCCCGAGCATTGAATGGAGCCCAGTTGAATTATTCCACCATTGAGAAGGAGCTTCTTGCAGTTATTTTTGCTCTAGAAAAATTCAGGTCATATCTGTTAGGTGCTAAAGTGATTGTATTTTCTGATCATGCAGCATTAAGGTACCTGATGACCAAGAAAGATGCAAAGCCGAGGCTTATCAGGTGGATATTGCTACTGCAGGAATTTGACCTGGAGATACGGGATAAAAGGGGCTCAGAGAATTTAGTAGCTGACCATCTGAGTCGTATACCCGTTGGGGAGGATAATGAGCCATTGAAGGATGCATTCCCTGAAGAGCATTTATTTTCCTTAAATTCTCAAATGCCTTGGTATGCTGATTTGGTCAATTATCTAGTAACGGGTGATTTTCCTGCAGGTTGGCCGAGATCGAAGAAGGATAAATTGAAGAGCGACGCCAAGTATTTTATCTGGGACGACCCATACCTATGGAAGAGGTGTGCAGATCAAGTGATGCGGAGATGTATAAGTGAGATGGAATTTCAATCGATTTTAGCTTTTTGTCATACTTTTGCCTGTGGAGGTCATTTTGGACCCAAGAGAACTGCTCATAAGGTTTTAGAAAGTGAATTTTATTGGCCTTCATTGTTTAAGGATGCCTATGTGTTTTGCAAGTCATGTGATCGCTGTCAAATGGTAGGTAATATAGCCCGTAGAGATCAAATGCCCCAAGTCCCGTTGATTTTTGTTGAAATTTTTGATGTCTGGGGTATAGATTTCATGGGGCCTTTTCCTACTTCATGTGGTTTTTTATATATTTTGCTGGCAGTTGATTATGTGTCTAAATGGGTGGAGGCTAAGGCCACTCGGACTAATGATTCGAGAGTAGTTGTAGATTTTATCAGGTCTAATATTTTTGTGCGATTTGGAATGCCTAGAGCTATTGTCAGTGATAGGCGAACGCACTTTTGCAACAAAACTATAGCTGCGTTGTTTCGCAAGTATGGTGTACTCCACAGGGTCTCAACGTCATACCACCCTCAGACCAATGGTCAAGCAGAGGTGTCGAACCGGGAGATTAAGTCCATTTTAGAGAAAATGGTGCGCCCTGATAGGAAAGACTGGAGCCAAAGGTTGGAGGATGCACTCTGGGCCTATAGGACGGCGTACAAGACTCCTATAGGGATGTCACCGTACAGGTTGGTATTTGGGAAGCCGTGTCACCTTCCAGTGGAGTTCGAGCACAAGGCTTTTTGGGCGATAAAGCAATGTAATATGAATCTAGAAGAGACCGGTGTCCAACGAAAGTTGGATTTGCAAGAATTGGAGGAGATTCGGAACGAAACCTACGAAAATGCACTAATTTATAAGGAGAGAAGCCGGACATTTCATGACCAACAAATTTCAAGAAAAACCTTTGAGGTTGGTCAGAAGGTCCTCCTGTACCAGTCCAGGCTCAAGCTATTCCCAGGTAAACTACGTTCCCGTTGGATTGAACCTTTCATTGTGACTCACGTTTTCCCATATGGTGCAGTTGAAATCCAGAGTGCTAAGACAGACAACAAATTTGTGGTGAATGGACACCGTCTCAAGTATTACTACGAAGGATTTTCAGGTGGAGAGGTGGAAACAATAAGGCTAGACGCACCATCGTGTCCTAATCAATGACACTTTACCATGTCTAGCCAAAGACATTAAAGAAAGGCGCTCATTGGGAGGCAACCCAATTGTTTCTTTCAATTGCTTGTTGGTTTCGTGACATAGTTTAAATCTGTTTTCCCTTTAATTTGACTGATTTTGGGTGTTGATTTTCGTCTTTGCTGATTTGCGGGTGACCTTCACTCATGACGTGCCCACGTGATGACGTGCAGGAAGCTCACGATCAGGAATTTCTGAAACTTCTGGGAGCTCTCTTGGCCTCATGACGCGCCCGCGTGGTGAGGTGCAGGAAGCTCATGATCAGAAATTTCTGAAACTTCTGGGAGCTCTCTTGCCCTCATGACGTGCCCGCGTGGGGATGTGCAGGACGCTCACGATCAGAAATTTCTGAAACTTCTGGGAGCTCTCTTGACCTCTTGACGTGCCCGCGTCACGTTCGCGGGAAAGTTATGGATTTAAAAAAAAATAATAAAAAAAAAAAGAAAAAAAGAAAAAAATAATTTTATAAATACAATAATAACAAATGAATAATTCGAAAAAAAAAAAGAAAAAAGAAGAAGAGCAAATTTTTTTTTTCCTTTTAACCGTAGCCTTTTCTTTTCTTAAAAAAAAAAAAAAAAATTTCCTCCTTTTCTTTTCTTTCTTTCCTTTCTTTTTCTTTTTTTCTTCTTCTTTCTTCCTCTTTTCTTTCTTTCTTCTCCGCTGTTTTGCTCTGTCCGCCGCTCTGTCCACAGCACCAAGCTCAGCCGCCACTGGTGTGGGCTCAACCTCATCGCACGTCCGTAACCTCAGCCAGCCGCGGCCCACCTCTGCGCACGCCGACCGAGAGCAGCGCAGCCACCACCAGCTCCGCTCACGCCGCGAGCTCTCTCCCTCTCTCGTCGATCCACTGCTGCCAACCAGATCTCCACCGCCCGCCGCCGCTGCTGTAGCTCCGGCCCTTCACCACCATCGCGCGCAACACGGACCCAAGGAGCGCGCAGCCCAGCTCCGCCCGCGCGCTCTGCCCCTGCTCTGTTCGCCGCTGACCAGTTCCAGCGCGCCGCTGCTAAAGCTCCATCGTCGCCCACGCGACTCCCTCCGCACGTGACAACGAGCCCACGGGCACGCGCAGCAACCTCTGTCCGGCAGCCGTGCTCTGCACACGGCCACCGCCAGCCACCACCAGCTTCACCTCTGCCTCTCTGTCGGCCGCCTGGAGTAGTCCCAGTGGAGGTATTTGACATTTGCCCCAATTTCTCAGTGTTTGTCGGTGCTATTTGATTCCCTGCATGTTTGGGTGATTTTCCACCAGTGGTACTGGTTGAATTATTTTTGCTTGGACTGGCTAATTCTTTTGGGTTGGGTGCAATTGTGCATTTAATTGGCCATCTGGAGCCACTTGTTGGGAATCTGGGGGAGCTACAATACTGCATTGGTTTGACTGTCTGAGTAGCTGTGTTTATTGGGTTGTTACTGTCCCCTTGCTGCACTACTATTGCTGAATATGAGTTAGCACTTTTCTTGGCCAACTGGAGCCGTTTCTTGAGATTTTAAGTGTGTTGCAATGCTATGATTATTTGTTCGATTTGGAGACGACATTTTGAACATCACGTTGCTTGGGGATATTGCTTGAATTGTTGGATAACTCGCTGGGGTTTCTCTTGAGATTTTAGTTGCGTTATTTCTGAATTGCTTGTTGATTACTTGCTGGAACGCTTTTGTTTGCTATTGGCTGGGTTACTACTGGGAGATTTTTGCTTTGTTATTGCTGGTTTCTATACCTGTTGGATTTTCTGTTGCCTTGAACTTACTATTGGGGGACATGGTAAGACCAAAATCATCCTCTAGGTCTAGGGCCTCTCGTTCTCAGCCCCCTCCACAGGCCTCTATTCCCGTCAACTCACCTACCAACCTACCATCCTCTTCTAGTGTTCGAACCCGTTTGGGTAGGGGTAGGGGTGCGCAGGTAGATACCCCAGCTCACTTTGGGGGGCACCTAACCTTCACTAGACCCGCCGATCAGCAGAGATATGCTAAGGTCTGCGAGCGGCGGATTACACCAAGCAAGACTTGGGAAAAATTAACCGTCATGGGTCTAGGTATACGAGAGGAGGTCGAGCAGATGTTTACAGCCATCGGGTGGCGCTCATACCTCGATATCTTATGCCCCGCCTTTGTCGAGCTGACTCGGGAGTTTTACTCCACCTTTGAGTTCGAGTTACCTACGAGATACACCGTTGACACACCACAGGTCATTCATTTCCGGCTCATGGGTCGAGAGTTCAATTTCTCCATTACCCAATTCAATCGGGCATTTGGGTTTATCACTAGAGAGTATGCTGGGACTAGGGAGTATGCAGAGAGTGCCTGTGACTACATAGAGCCGTTCCTCTCCCACTACCATGATGTGTGGGAAGACATGTCCGTCGATCAGCAGCGCTACGATCCTTCCCGGTCTAGGAGCTCCTTTCTTAAGGACCCTAGTGCCCGCTATGTTCAGCGTTTCTTAGCCTACAGCTACTCGGGGCGCAAGGACAGCTCTGGCATACTATCTCGTCCTGAGTTCTTCTTCCTCTGGAGTATGAAGAACAATATCAAGGTTAACTTGGGGTGTTGGTTGGCCGCACAGTTCAAGACCGTCTTGGCCAAAAAGAACAAACCCCTTATCCTTGGGTCCTATATCACTCACTTGGCGATACAGTTGGGGGTTCTTAACCTGGAGGACCACGACCTACATTTGGCGTGCGAGATGGAGCTCTTGGACGTAGACTGTTTGGAGAGGATGGGAGTCATCGAGCGCCTGCCTGATGGTTCCTACCAGTTCATCCCCCCGGGACCACTTAGAGCTCCGGGTGCGCATCATTCGTCCCGGGCAGGGCCCTCCTCCTTTCCTGGATCAGCCGAGGACACAGCTGGGCCATCTTCTTCTGCGCCACCTCCCCCGCATGGGACTACTGAATGGCAGCAACTCCGGGAGCAGGTTCAGACTTTGCAGGCTCGGATGGTCAACGTTGACGCCAATGTCGCCGGCATAGCACAGAATTTGGCGCAGTTTCTGATGCATACAGGCTTTGCACCTCCGTTTCCACCTCGCCCTCCGCTATGACCCGATTTCAGGGAAGTTTGGCTGATTCCCCTCTCACTTTTGCTTCACTTTTGGTTTTTATTTGTCACATTGAGGACAATGTGTCCTATAGGTGTGGGGGGTCTAAGGGGGTGATAGTGTTTTCCGTTTTTAGTAAAAAAAAAAAAAATGTAAGTTTTTAGTTTTTAGTAGTATTTCTTAGTTTTATTTCTAGTTGCTCGTTTTCGTTCTTTCTTCTTGGTGCTTACCCTTCATGTGAATGCTAAAAATTGAGATGTGGACTTATTGACTCCAAGTCTACTTTTGCCAAGTTTTTAAAATACAAAATGTATCGGGTTAATGTGGTTGGATCCAGAATATCTCCCCGGTGAATATCGGATTGCTTGGCTCTTTTGATTTCTGTGTTAATTTCTCTAGGCATGGGGAATGACTGTTGGCATTTTAAGGTGAACTGGTCCAATATTGACTCCAGTTCTCTATGTTTGGCAATAATGAGGCGAGCTGTTCTTTTTCTTGGTTCTTAGTGTTGTTATTATGTGTTTTTGGCTTTGTTCGGCTGTGAATAATCTGGACTGTACTCCGCTATGAGTTACTACTGAGTAACCGGGGATCGGCACCTAAAAGTGTCGATTCTCGCGTCAAAAGGTGGTACTTTATATGAGTGCGTGGTCGTATAGCGGTAGGAGCTGAGTAACCGGGCTCATTCATCTAAAAATGTTGGAGTTCGCGTCAAAAGGCCCCGACGGCTAACGACTAAGTCTTTTTGTGTTAATTATTATTATTCTAAAAAAAAAAACGAGAAAAAAGGAGAGAATAAATAATAGGGAAGCTTGTTGGCTTATGGACTTAATATGGGGACTTGTGTGAATATTTGGACCATTAGCTGATAAATGCTGTGTGTCATTCCTTTTCCTTAGATTAGTTAATTCGGGAATTTGAGGAGTTCGTGGTTTAGAGGCTAACTGGGGGGATGCTTCTCGGATTTTAATTACTAGTGCCCGATATGTGGTTCTTTCTTGAATGTCTCGGCAATTTGGTAGATTGGGCAATGACCATTATCAAATTTTGGTGTCTTATGCTTGAGAACAAGCATGGTTTAGGTGTGGGGGGAATTGATAGGGTATAATTTCGCTATTTATTTTATTATTAATTTCCCCTATTACCTGACCTGATGTGAATTAATTAGTAGATTCTACTTACTTTTCGTAATTTGCACTTATTTCAGGGAGTAGAACGAAAATGTGATAACAGGTGCCAATTTGACAGAAACGAAATCCAGATGATAAAGATGGTCCCGGGGGCGTTTTTGGAAAGAGGAGATATCACGCCCACGTTGGTAATTTCCGCAAAGAAGTGACGGGCGGGGGGTTTCTTCCTCCTGATGAGCCGCGGCAATAAATAGGAAGAAAAAGGGAATCAGAGGGGGGCTGGCCGGATGATAAGTTTTTGACCTTGGCAGACATTTTCTTGACTTTTCCCTTGAATTTGTTTTGTTTGGGCTGAAGGAACGTACGAATGGCAGGCATTAGGAATTCTTAGCCTTAGACTTTTCTTGTTAGTTTTCTTTTGGGTTGTCTCCACGCATGTCAGGAGCAAGGAATGGGAGCCTGATTTCTTTGACTTTTCTTTCTTGCACCTTGTGAATGACTTTGCTCTACGAATGCTAGGAACAATTAAAAAGCTTCAATTGTCACCTGCGCTTTTCATTTGCTTTCCAATTATTCGACGAATTGCGGCTCCTGAAATGCAGGCAGTGGCCGTGACTTTTGTTGAAATTTCCCGCGGGCTTAGTTCATCCAATATGAGCTAATCCCCTCGTTCTAGTCAAGAAACGACGGATGCTTTGGGTCACCTGAAAATTGTGAGATCGATCTAATTTAATCTTTCCCTTTTACTTATTGGTATTCGTGTATTCCCTGTGTACTCTGCTTATGGTTATTTGATTAGTTGATTGTCTTGGATCCGGGTAATTAATTGATTTGGTAATCTATTGTCAATTGGGGTATTAAATCCGTAATTGTTTAATTACCTCAAAATAGTGACAACTGGCACGATTAGATTCGTGTCAGGGGGATACGCGGGCTAATTTAAAATAACCCTGGTAGTGTGTTATTTGGTTAGAATAGGGCTCCTCTAATACGTAAGGCAGTTGGGGAATTAAATTCTACGGGCGTACCTAGGATTATTTCTCAATTAGAGCAGTGATTAACGGGCGTACCTTGATCACCGACACAGTAAGGAGGGGTTGACTGCCATCGTTTGTTTGGTAGTTATAACCTATTTATTGGTAAATAATTGGGATTGCCTTGCATCAATGATCAATTAGGTGAACCATTGCTGAAGTTACTTCTTGGCTAGATCTTTAGTTAATATTACCTTGGTTGTAGTGGATTGCCATTTGACTTTTAATTGCCTACTTTATTTTATTTTTGATTATTTCCTTGTTTTAATTGATTTAGGCCTTTAATTATTGTTATCCTAAGTCCAGTGAATTGTGGTTTAATTGTTAGTTAGTTGTTTATTTTTATTTACTTATTTGAATTTATTTAATTATCGTCGTTCCTACAAAATCACCCCCCTGTGTCACTTGGGATTTCTTAAGAAACAAATATACCCAGTCCCTGTGGATACGACCCTACTTGCCCTGTCTACAAATTCATAATTATTTGTGAAAAGGAATAACCATTCCATTCGGGTATATCGGATCAAGCAAACTCTTCGGGAACAGGGTGAATCAAGTAACCCATTGCACACCTAGAGCCCCTGCTCCAGTACTTGGAATTGGGTTTTGGTCATTTTAACTGGCAATTAGGTTTAATTTTATTATTGCACAGGCTGACGACCTGTCAGGAAGAAAAAGAAAGGAAAATGGAAGGGAAATGGGAAAAAGAAAAAAATGAGAAAAAAGGAAAAAAGAAAAAGGGCTTAGTGTTCTAACTTCGCTGGACCATAGAAACCTAGAATAGAGAAGATGACGCATCTTTTAAAATTTCAAATGAGCCCTTCAGTTTTACCTTTGTTTTAAATGAAGCAAGAAAGTCTTTAAAATTTTAATTAAGTCTTAAGGTAACTTTTGGTATAATTTGAAGATACGGTTAATATAGAAAATTTTCATCAATTTAAATGGTTCCCTCCATTTTCCAAACCAAAATGGGGTGTTTTGAATGTTTTTAAATAACAGGGAAGTTCAGTTAAATATTGTCGTTGCAAGAGATTTGTTGGTTTTGAAGTTTTTTGGGATTTGAACATGGGCTGCATTTGTCTCAATAAATTTAATTTACTTATTAATAGTTAAGTCTCATTAGAACATGATGGTGTGCCTTTAAGATTAGATCTGAAATTGAACTATCTCTTATATGTAATTGTTCACAATAATAGCATTAAATGGAGTTCCTATAACACTTTAATATCGTCTTGTGGTTGCTTAAGATATACTCTTTTTTCTTGGGGGAGGAATGGGTTGGATGATTCGGGAGGAAGAAGTATAAGTAAAAGGTTTCAAGTTTAAATTTTTCCACCTACATTTTTAAAAAAAATAAAAATATGTATACTTTTTCTTAAATATACTTATTAAAAATTTATACTTTCACTTTTTGTGTATTTCAACTGTGTTTCTTCTTGCTAATGGATATGCTTATTTGCAAGATATTATGAATGCATTGCCAACTATACCACCACTGAAGCCCAAGTATCAATTGAGACCAACAAGTGAGATGCATTTTAACACCTTTGACACCTAAAAATCATGTAGACTTGTTTGTCATGCCACTGGATTAGAATTATGTCATAGTGATTTTGCTTGCAAGTGGTGGTGTTAATGCCCTTTCTACAGATGATGGCTTTAAGGATTTTGCTGTTAGTAATCCTACTATTGGAGTCTCAGTGGTTCTGATTCGTTGTGTATTGAGATATGTAAGCGATTTATTGCAAAATATGTATGGTAAAAAAAACACATAATTGACTTCATTTATTTGACATGCTTTTTTTAATTTTAATTACTTTACATAAGAACTATTTACATGAAATTATAAAGTATTAGATACAAAATAAATTATTTCTTCTTTTTTTTTTTGTGATAGGCAAATCAATCCACCTTACTATGCTGGAAGTCATTCTGGGAGTCATTTTGAAAACAAAAATGGATTATGTCAGAGATTATTATTCGAGGAAAAAGCTTTAGTAAGACCTCCTATGATTTGTATACAAGTTAATATACGAATAGTATTATACTTAATTTTTTTGGTACATTTTTAACCCTCTTTTTTGTGAGGAGTTTTATAGCCCCTTTAGAGTACCATACCCATGAGTTTAATTTTACTGTTAGAAGTATAAAAGAGAGCTATCACCCCTTCAATGATAATTAAGCATTTAAATTACCAAAGAATGTAGCTAGGGCTATTTTTTTTTTTTCTACTTCATGTATTAGTTATAGATATATGCTAGGGTGAGGGCAAAGGAACGACCCAAAAGGATCAATGGGAAGTTATCGTGTTGACAAAAGACAAATGTTAGTTATAGCTTACTTGGTCATCTCTACCTTTAGTTTTATAAACAAACTAGTTTTATACCTGTTCGTTGAACGGGAATCGTCGAAAAAAAAACTATTTAGTCAATTTTATAAAAATGTCGATATAAAATACAAATTTAATGTATAATCTATTAAAACTTGTCTTAAGTATATTACTATGTGCGCATTGTAATATAAAGTATTCTTATAATATAAATTTGAACATCTAATTCAGTGAATAATAATTCAAAAATGGAAAAAATAACATTCAACAATACCATAACATTCAAAAACTTGAAAATAAATAAAAAGTACGGTAAATAGTATCAAATAATATTCTATTCTTCATAAACTTGTTTTTGTTTTTCTTCTGTTTGAACATTCTCTTCGATTTGTCCATGCAACTCAGCATTTATTGATTTTTCATTATCACTGCGTGATAGCAAAGCAGGATAACTAAATATAAAAATAAATAAATGATTTATCGCATTCAAGGTTGTGTTCTATTATTCTTTCAGTTTCTTGATCAAATATAACAAACCAAGCACTATTGGTTGCATCACTTGCCAAGACTTTTAACATATACCTGTATAAATACACATGTTGTGACGGCCCCACCTCCCCCTAAGGCGAACCAAAGAGTTCGGCGAACCGCCTGCCCAACTCTCGTCGGGACTCAGTCATTCACTACAGTCCTCAATTGAATCACAATATATATCTCAAATATATATCAAATGTTCCACAAATTCACATACACTACAAACTAAAACCTCAGGAGATACAAGAAATATTAATCTTCCGAATAAGACAAAGGTCCTCAGTTCTCACATAAGTACAAGTACAAGCGCAATCTCAAATATTACACAAGATAAAACTAGAACTCCAACTGTACAGTAGATCATCCATCCATTCACACGGAGAACTTTAATACAAATGCTTCCTTCACCTCAAGCCCTGTGGAGGGGAATAAAATAGTTTTGGGGTGAGCTAGAAGCTCAGCGAGTAACCAGTAAAATCAGTAATCAAATCAGTTTCTCAATAGTTCATTTCAATAATGTCATGATTCAGTAATCAAATGTACATTTATTGCTCTCGTGAGCCAATGAAATCATTGTACTTAAACATCCAACGCTCAAATAGATCCGTTAACAGTAAAATAGTGATAGGGAGCCTTTGGTGCTCCAGATGAACAGTAAACAGTGGTGGAGATGTTGGTTCTAAGCACAAGACTTCCCAAGAACTCATTGAAGCCAAATCATATCATGAACTCACATGCAAGCACACATGATATGCAATCGAGTAAATAATACAAGAAACAGTTCATAAGTAGCTTTGGAAACAGTTTGGGGTCACTCACCAACCACGGCTCAGGAACCTCTTCTACTATAGACAATTTCGTGGATCGAACTCAAGCCCTTCAGCTCAAATTCAAAGCAACCAAACACTCTCAAAGATCGGACAGCATTTCCCCTTAAATTCTTCATTTCCATCCTACAATCAAATACCCAATCTTACGAGAATCAATCACAATCACACATTCGGTTTATAAACAATAAAGCACGTCCAATTAGGCCACAATACCCTTCAATCAAAGCCAATTAGAAACTCAAAAGCCAACCATTAGAAAACCCCCAAATTAAACCCTAGAAAGCGGAATTTCCGTACAAACCAGAAATTTTTCGCAAACGATCACAATTAACGCACAAAAGCTCCATTTAACACCATTTAGAGCTATCAATCCAAGACCAATTCATGATTATAATATAAAATCAGAAAAATACCCAATAAATCAGAAATTGGACCAACTTGATTTAAAACCATGAAATCATCCACAATATAGCATATTTAACCACTATAAACCGCTAATATACTATTATTAAAATAAAAGGGAACTTTCTTAACAACTCACCTCAAATTCAAGAAAGCTAACACCTTAAAGCTTCCCCTTCCAAAACAACTCCATCAACCTCTTCAAACTTCCATAGTGAGCCCTTGTATGGAGTATTTTCCAAAATCATTGGTGAAATCTCAAGATTTTGGCAAAGATTAAAACTAGGAAAATTGAGAGCTTTTCTCTCTATGATGCACGGATAGGCCAAGTGAAGAAATGAAAATATTTTGGGCCAAAAACAATATAAGAAGGAAGAAAATCAGCTGGTCAAAATTGATGACCGACATGCCACGTCACAATCCAGTCAGAATCTGGCCGGATTCAAGGCAGTGGCAAAAATCATTTTTTTCAAAACTCCAAGGCAATCTGGCCAGGTATCCGGCCAGAAACTAGCCGGATTTGCCAAAAACAAAGCTGACCAGACTTTTTTTTTCTTTTTTTTTTCTTTTCTTCTTCCGGGCGTCACACATATTCTAAAAGTTATGTTTATGTAGATATTGTAGCAATTAAAATGATAAAAAGGTAAACACCTACGACATACCTCAATTTAGGATACTCCATATTTTGATTGCAATCATTACACAATTTAGGATACTCCATATTTTTCTTACAATACAGGGCCTTGGATGTCGACTACTGACAACATTTGAGAATACTCCTTGGATGTTGACTACTGACAGCATTGATAGTGGTAGCTAATATTCTGAATGTAGATAGAATTTGCTTCTAAACTTCTTGATTATGGGAGCAAGGAATTGATATATTCTGCAAAGCACTTTCATGGCGCTATTTATGAAGCATAGACTATAAGTGTATATAGCCAATAGTTGTCAGAAGTTCATGTTGTTTAAGTGATCAGGTTCTTGACCTCTCTTCTATTTAAACTATGTTGGTAAGACATAAAGCTGGATACTTTTTAAAAAATCCTTGTGAAACCATTCTCAAGTGGATTAATTAAGTAAACGGCCAGAGTCTTGTAATTAATTAATGAATTTGTAGATATTTCTAATAGAGATATTTAAGTCTCTTGTATTTATATCGCATTACTTTTCGGTGCCTTTTGTTTTTGGTTGTTTTTCCTAAAAACAAATTAACAAGCATCTTAGCATATGATCACAAAAATCAATTAACAAACATGTTAGCAAGAATCTTACAAAAATAATGATGAAAGTACTTGTTTAAATCCTATATCTTCATACAAAACAAACAGAAAATAAAACGAAAAAAATAAAATTCAAGATATGTTATTAAACTCTTACAATTGAAGATCAACATGCCTTTTTAAAAAATATATATATTGAAAGAAGATGTACCTGATAATCAAGAGGAGTGAAAACCCAAAATCGATACTTTAATGTACCAACCGTTTGCACTGAAAATACCTAACCATGAATATGATGCTTGAAATCAATATATTAGAGGTTATATATAGTGTAGGCATAAGAAATAAGAATTGGTAAAGATATAAAGAGATATTGATAAGAATATTAAAAGTAAGTTTATCTTGATTTAAGTTGCTTAAAGTACATAAGTTTGAATAGAAAATAAGAATCCTATAATATTAAAAATTCTTATAGGAAATAAAAATTGATATTAATCCAAGCAAAAAAGAAGTAAGTCACGTTGGAAATTACTTGACGTCTCGTTAAGCCACGTAGAAAAGAGAAAACATGAAGAGATAAGAATGAAAATACAACTTTATTATATATATATATATATATATATATATATATATATATATATATACATACGATTTCAAAATACGAACAGATTTTGTTGTTCCATCAGCATCAGGATTTAAAAGATGGACCAAACCTTCTCCAAATTAATTCACTTGAGACAAATGGGCTTTAAAACTGGTTTGTTTTATATTCTTTTACAATAAACTTTAAATAAGACATAACAACCCAGTAAGAACATTGGTAAGTTATAAACGTGTCGTTCAGATTCATAATTGATGAATTTAGAATTTTAAAGCTGCCAAACTAAAATATTCATGGGTGGATTTACAGTTTCAAAAAAGTTAGAGGTTATTATACAATATCTCAAAAGTTTAAAGCATAAAAGCCATCAAACAATTACAACAAATTCCTACTCCTGTTAGCAATTGCCTTTTGAGTAAACTTGTGGGGCTACTTTAGATTCTGTGTAAGTGTTTCTTTGTGCTGTTGAAAGAAAAAAAAAAATTCCTCCTCCTGCTTCTTCTCCTGTCCTCTTCCCCTGAACACCATTTCCTTCTTTCCTTCCGTCTATTGCTTCACCACTTCAGTTGACTCATCCTTGTTTCCTTCATCGACTTCTCCTCCTTTCTTTGATCAATGTTTTCTTTCCTCGCGACGAACGCACTCAGAACCTTGCATATTTTCTTCATTGTGTTCTCGTTCTCTTCTCATCCATTCTTTCTTTTTTGCTTTTCTGTTTTCATTTTGATTTCAGGCCTTTTAAGTTTCAACAAAGGCAAGCAGCAGCAGCCATGGAATAATCACACGATGCAATAAATCTGCAAAGAAAATATGCAAATAGAAAAAGATCATTTGGCAGAAGAAAACTCATGTGAAATGGCTCAAGGAAGGAGATAAGAAAAACTCAAATCTTTTCATGTTATGGTTTCAGCTAAAAGAATAAAAACCCTCCAGAAAAATTTGAATTTGGCAGAGAAATCCAGAGTTTCAACAAGACAGTCAACCGGTTCCGGTCAAACTGGCCAGTCTGATTTGAGATTTAAAGCACTGACTGAAGGACAGCAACCAAACTTTAAACAGTCAAAGACCATACAATGACCTTTCTCGCAACATGCTTCACTGCTCAGTATTTTGAGGCCCAAAATTATATATAGTGAAAACTCACTTTCGTTTCCCAAAGAGGCAAGCTGTACAATTTAAACGAAGATGTCACGATAAGCATCAGAAAATGTCATGCACCAAAAAGATCAGGAGGAAACTTTTGCTCCAGCCTATTTAAAGTCCATGTTGACATCCATCTGGGAGCATACAGGAAAATTAACTTCTATTGCAATTGGTCACTGCCTGATCAGTTATCAATTACAAAGATAAAATAAGGAAGCAAGAAAGCAAAATAAATCACATTAGTCATAATTTCGTACATGATAAGTGATCATAACGTCCACCAAGTATAAGCAAGATCTCTTCCATTTAAGATCCAAGATTCTTCCTCAGGTATAACAAAATTCAGGACAAGATACAAGTTGAAGCTCAGGTGAGTGGCCAATTCTATGACTATGGCAAAGGTTAGGACCATGAAATCTACTAAGGCACATTGTTCAAAGATATACTTTCAAATCACATCGTGTCTTTGGCCATTTAACAGTTGATTCTCTTTCACAATTGAATTTGAAAACAATAATGTTAATCTTGCCAATCATATAATTTTTTTTCATCTTTAAAAAGATGAAGTCACTTGCAACCCCTTGCTGTACTGAACTTCAGTATTCTAGGTCGAAACACAGACAGCAAAGGAGCAAGAAACTGATTATATGAAAGGAAGCATGAATCCAAGAACTTGAAATTATCAATAGCACAGACCTGTGACCCCATTTTACAACTCCAAAAGTGTATAGGTAGGTCGAAACACAGACCTGTAAGGAAAATTTTTGTCCAGTTGTTTCATGATCTTTTTTTTTTTTTTTTTTGGATTTATAGAATTCCAACTACAGCATTTGGGAAATAATAACAGTAATATTCAACATAGAACATGTAGCATTTAGCAGAAACTGTCTCTAAAATCAATTTGCTATCTAGTTACTTTTTTATGAGAATACAATAAACTTCCACAATAGCATTTCGAGAAATAAAAAATATGGTTGCAATTGTAGTCCTTCTATTTTCCATTTTGTTTACTTTTTCTCTTATAACTTAAAGACGCCATAATCTTCTAAGTACGAATCGCATTCCATGAATTTTCTCTTATAATTTTTTTCTTATGTTTTCAACTTGCGATTTTAAGAATTTTCATTCTTTCCAAATGGTTGAATGCTGAAGCAGAAGGTTTTTGTGCTGGCACACCAAGGACCATTTTTTTTGGTAAGTTGGAGGTCTTGAACTCAAGACCTCCTACTTACACTTCCTCCCCCCTTTCCACCCAACCTAGGACCAATCTTGAACATTCAGAAGTTGACAGTAGATGTAAATTTTTGTCATTAGTTTGACAGAAAGCTGATAGGAAGTTAATGCTTATTCATGTGACTCCAGACTATGGGAAAGAGGCCATCATTAAATTGGCTCTAAGACTGATTATTGTCAGATAAACCACTGATCTGACAAGGTTACCATTCATTTTTTAAATTTTGTTTTGGAATTGTAATAGTTTGAGAATTCCTAAAAGCGAGAGAGCATAACTTGGCCAATACCTCCATTTGAGTCAAAAAGGATGTAACACTCTTTTTGTCCAATTTCATTGGCTAGGAATCTAATCATCACCAAAAGACAACAATTCACAATCCCAGGCTTGGCATAAAGTTTTCAGTTTTGAGAAATTTAATTACTCTTCTTAAGCTCACCTACTTAGCCAACAGTGAAATCTCTAGTTAAGTATTCAGGTTACTCTCCCAAGCCGCATATATTGGTCAATGAAATGCGGCCTAAATGATTAGAATGGTGGAATGCAACACAGAGGTGGTACAGAAATAATATATAGTGGCATGGAATCTTTATGTCAGAATTGTATTACTGTGGCAAGGAGGTAATGTTAAACTGACTAGGAAAGAGATTAACGTGAAATGACACACTTCCCTGACAAGATTGCCATAATTTTCAATCTAGTTTTTGAAGGAATTCTCTAGAAGTGAAGCAAAGTTTGGACAAAACTCAAAAGATCCTTTCTCAATCAAGGTATCAAGACCTCGTGAACATTCTCAGCCAATTAGTAACTGTCCCTTCTTTTGCCATATCACATGGAATAACAATAATTTTCTTATTTTTTATTCATTTATTCATTTATTTTTGGATGGGGTAGGGTGGGGGAATTAATGGCTGGAATATACCACATCTCAGACATACATCATCCACGTACCTGAAAAAACATATTGCAGTGATAAATTCCCAGTTGGATGCATAAGTGCGTCCACAGAAATACGTCCATCAAGCCTCCAAACTCTTAAATGGTTATTGAGCTCTGAAAATTCATTGTGTCTTGTGAGTGAATTTATCTGCAATTATGGTAACCAAATGCAAGAAATGTTTCAACTTACATGATTAGACATAATTACATCATAAGAATCACTTACAACATACCAGCACGAATGGTGCCCCTTAGCCTAAGAAGGGGCTGATCTACAAGACTGAAACAGTACACAATCTATCTACAACAACTTCAGCAAGATAAAGTTTTAGGAGAGAAGGCCAGTTAGAAACTAGTTCAGACTGAATTGCAAGAATGATACTGATGTTATTCAGATTATAACAAAATCAATTCTTCAAGAACAAAATAAGCAGCAAATTAGCACCTACGTTACTTGGACTCAGGTATGGGAGTTGGGTACAGCAATGTGTCTAGCGTCCTATATACATTAATTTTCTATAACTAAGATATGGCAAAACACCTCTAAAGACTTGGACATGAGTACAGGGGGCTGTCCTGTCTCCTCTTTTGTAAGGAGCATATTAAGAAAATATGACAATATAAACCCACTTAAACTATTTTGTACCACATGTTTAAATGGAAAATATCTATTTAAACATGTATTTGTGTTTAAATAATTCCTCAGTGTTGCACGGGAAAAGAAGATGTAAAAGAAGCAAAGAAAATACACATCATATTTAGAATAAAAATCTAGCTCATGCACTCCTAGCAGTTTCAACCATGATATAAACCTTGGACCTTTTTCTTCCTCCTCTGTTTTTCTTCTTGTGTTCATTGACTTTGAGGAGTCCAAAACTTCAAAAGAAGTGTCACACACAGATCACATACCAGAGTGCCAATGTCATATCATGTCTGATAAGGGTATGGTTGGGAGGAGAAGACTCTTAGTAAGAAACTTTAGCATCCTGATAAATCTTATAACTGCACAGAGGTATGTTAACTGCAGCTATTAAGTAGATCCATGAAAATTTCACTGGTCTAGCTCTAAACTTCCAAAACAACCCTGAAAGAGAACTATGGGCGTGGGTCTGCCTACCATCCAGGCCTAGACCCAGACCCAGATCCAAACCCAAACCCAGACCATGCCCAAAACCTTTCATAGTCTATAACCATACACAAAAACATGTATACATATCTTTGCTGTTACCTTACTATTGCAAAATAGGAGAAAACTTTCATCTATAACTTCAGTGATACAACATTAAAAAATATGCTTTTTCCTTATGTTTCACAACTAAAGACATCCTCTTTTGAACAAATGATTATAAATATAACAGTTGTCTTGCTAAAAAAATTTAAAAAAAAATTCAAGAACACAGAAAGTGGTATTCCATTTGAAACAAGATAATATATTTGAGATGCGAAATGAATTTGAGAAAATGAGGTTCAGATGTTTAAAATACCTGTTGAATCTGTCCTCTCAACCCATCTAGGCTTTCTTTCAGAAGATCAAGGACGCAAAGGTCCTAATGGAGAGAGAAGTTTCACACTGAAAAGAGTAGAGAAAATAAGAATATTTTATATCCACCATAGTTCAGATTTGACATATGGAGCAGAGTTTTGTCTTCTTGAGAAGCCAAATGATGAAAGTCTCATAAAGGTAGCTTAAAGCCCATACCTTAACCACTTTCTGTCGATGCTCTGGCTTGAATTGCTTCTAACAGATCTCTGTGGTACAAATGAATATCACAATTCTGAAGGGAAAAAGATTGAACAAAGAAAATGGAATCTTAAACTCAGCATTCTAGCATTTATAAGACAGACTTTAACAAAAAAGCAATGAATCTCATCATGCTTAGTGCCTCAAAAAGGAATCCTCTTTGAGCAACAGGTTCATATGAGGACGACTTATTCAACTCATTCACTTTGTTAACAGGCTCAATGTTTTCTGGAAAAATTTCTCATTGTCATTCAGTTTTTCTCTTTGGCACATTAGGCAAATTATACTTTCAATTCCTTATTCATTACAGCTCATGTAACTTCATATAAAAGACAACAGCCAGAAGTAGAAAATTGAAAGACTAGCTCTGAGAAAAAGAAAAGGTGCAACTTTCAAATTATAACACTGCTGAAGATTAAAATACAGAAGGAAATTACTTTCAATGTTGCATAGGTTAAGGGGAAGACTAACATGACAGAAGACAGATATTAAGTTCGAACATCCAGAACCCCCACTCCAACCTTATCCCCCAAAAAAAAGGGCGAAGAAAATCTAGACCTCTCTCATCTGTAATAGTGTTGTTTTTTGATTGCCCCTAAGCATGTGTTGGTGTGGGATTTCCTAGAAGAGAAGTATAACCTTCGGCACTATCCCATTTGAAATGTAAAAGTAAGAAGAATCAAGCTTGTTTTCAGGCCCAAAAATATCAGATGAGCTTCCATCCATAGAGCTCAAATTGAAGCTCATGATGGTCTTTCAGCCATGGTTTGCATCACCAAAGGAAACATCAACTCCTGTTTCAAACCATGCCTGAAATATTAAGTAGATTGATCACTACTAAAACAGTCAAACACAACAAAGATACTTCAGAACTTGATAAATTTGATTAATTAAAAATTTTTAAAATATAATGTGTACTATAGCCTCCTACATATTACAGAAAAGAACACTTCATAAACAGGAAACATGATGCAATGGAAACATCAAACTGAAAGCAACTACCTGGTAGGAAAGCACAACATGTTGATGCTGCAACCATGATGGTGTAGCAACTTCCCTGACGGTTCACTTGCCTCCCCTCTGTTGAACAAAAATCTTACGTAAAATAGTAAGTGACTACTTGCCTCTCCTTCATTGAAAGAATTTGCTTATCCTGAATTACTGGGCTGCTCCATTGAACTTTGACGAGGCAAATCAGAAGTCTCAGTCAATCAAGGTATTATCTTAAGAAGCGCAATTGGAAATATTCCTTCACATATAAAATTGAGGACTCTTCCAACATATGTGAGATATACTACGTGTAACTCTAACCAGTACAGTAAAAGAATTCGTCTAAGAGGTACAGAATCACCATTCTATGTGCCCTATGTTCTCTCAAGAAGACCCTCTATTAACATTGAATCTGTTTGGGGATTTAACTGGCAATTATTTTTCTTCATGATGTCCAGCAGTTCAGAGCAACTGTCAACAAGCCCCCTCTTAAGTAAGCCATCAATTAAAAGTTTCCAAGCTACTTCATCATGATTGTAGCCACACTCTAGCAGCCAACAGAATACTGCTTTCGCTATGTCACTATTGCCTTGATCATATAACCCACAAACAAGCAATTTGAAGGACTCCAAGTGTGGTATTAAACCATGCTTGACCATGTTACCAAGAATCTGCAGGGCTTTCTCATGCACTTTCAACTTGCAGCAACAGTTTATCAACAAATCATACATATCTTCTGTAGGAGACAAACCATGCTTATGCATATAATCAAACAATTTCCAAGCTTCTTCAATTCTTCCTTCTCTGCAAAGTCCGGTAGCAAGTGCACTGTACGTGTTCAAATTAGGTGCATAACCATATTCAGTCATTTTCTCAAAAAGCATCAGAGCAGTACCAAAATCCATCACTTTCCATACATCAGCAATGTTTATTAAAGGAACCCCACCTTTCAGATCAAGTCTGACTTCAGTTACATTTCCTTTAGCATGCTTTTCACGTGAAAGATGTTTAACTAATACAGCATAGGTATACTGAGAAGGTGCACATCCAGCATCAACCATACGTCTAAGGGTATCAAATGCGCAGTCTATCATTCCTAAACGTCCATACCCATCCATTAATGCAGTGTAGGTCATAAAATCTGGCCTAATGCCTTCTTCTTTCATTCTAGTCATCACATTCTCTGCTTCATTCAACTGCCCTTGGTTGCAATATGCAAGAAGAAAGGAAGTGTAAGTGCAAACATCAGGTTTATATCCTAGAGAAACCATTTTATCAAGCATTGCATAGGCATAACCAAAGGCATATTCTTTTAGCATTTTCTCAATAAGAATAGAACAAGTAACAACATCGGGTTTCACACCTCTCTCCAACATCCTTTCCAATAATTCAGAAGCTTCATGCATTTTGCCCTCTTTGCACAACCCACTAACCAGCACATTATAAGTGCAGGAGCTCGGAATGCAGCCTTCTCCAAGCATCCTTTCAAACAAATTAAAAGCAATACCCATGTTGGCTGCCCTACAATATCCATCGATCAAAGCAGTATACATCACTTCATTTGCCTCCAGGCCTTTGTCTTTGACAGAATCAAGCAACGCATTAGCTTCTTTAACCCTGCCTTTTTTGCATAATGCATCAATTAGAGGACCATAAGTCCACTTGTCAGGTGCTACATTACTCTCTTCCATCAACCTAAGCAATCTAAACGCATTATCAACATGACCCTCTTTACATTGTCCATGGACTAACAAGTTGTAAGTTACAACAGTTGGAGCTAGCTTTCTTTCAAGCATGTTATTAAGTAATGCCATGGCCTTGTGCACTTTTTTTGCCTTACAAAATCCAGAAATCAATTCATTGTATGTTCGGGCATTAGGACTACATTTATTAGATTCCATCACTTCCAATATCTTGAAGGCAGCATCCACCATTTCTTTCATACAGTAACCATTAACCAGAGCGTTATAAGTAATTATGGTAGGAACAAATCCCTTTTCTGACATCAGAATCATCAACCTCGACGCTTCATCAAGTTTACCATCTTTACACATGCCATCAATGAGAACAGTGTAAGTATGAACATTGGGCTCGCAACCTTTCTCCTTCATCTCATCAAATAACTTCAAGGCTTCCATTGTCCTACTTAAACCACACAATGCATCAATAAGTACCGTATAGGTCCTAACATTAGGACAACAATAGTCCTCCCTCATTTTCTTAAACAACTGCATCCCCTCATCTAACTTCCCCACCTCACACAACCCATAAATTAAATTGTTATATGTAACCTCATTTCTCCGACAACCCTTCTTAACCATCTCCTTGAACACCCTAAAAGCACTATCTACATCCTTTTTCCTACAATGCCCCAAAATAAATGACGTAAACGTGTGAGTATCAGGACTCAACCCAGCTTGCAAAATTTTACTCAAGTACAACTCAGCCTCATCCACATTCCCCAACTTACAATATGCGTTAATCATGGTATTAAAAGTATAAATATTTGGCGAAATCTTGTCATTCAACATCTCAACATACACACATTTCATATCATCAATCATAAGAAACCTTGCCAACATCATCAACATAGTATTGTAACACCTTAGACTAATCTTAAAAAGCAACCCACTATCATGATCAGTTTTACTATTATTCATATCCCTCAACACACCTAAAACAAACTGCGCATCCTCGGGGGATTCGCAGGTCTTAATCATTGAAATGCGGAGTTTTTCAGCAAACCCAAGAAACTTATTGGGGATCAAGATATGCAGCAAGGAAGAATATGATTGAACACTTGGTTTAAAAGATGGAATGCAGGAAAGATAGTTAAAGAAGTTGAGAGCCGTTTGGGGATTGAGATTGGGAAATTGGGAATAGAAATTGGCAAGATGGTTTGGAGTTAAAATTGGAATTAGTTTTTTGAGAGATGGGTGTTTTTGCCAATTGGGATTGGACAGGAGGGAGTAGAGTTTGGTGGAGAGGTCTTGTACAGGAGGATTAATATTGGGTTCTGGAGAAATGATGGGGCGCAAAGAAGGGGCAATGGAAAATGGGTGCTTGGAAATGAGAGGAGATGGACCTGGCTTGTTGAGATGGTTGACAGTGGCAGTTGATCTTATAATCATGGTGCTAAAGGATCGGACAGCGCAAGTGAGAGAGTTCTTCCAGACCATGGAATTGGCATCTGGGAAAAACAAATACATAAAGTAAGTTGAGAGCAACGCAAAATCCATAAAGGAACATTTCAAACTCAACATCATACTCTACTTATATAGCGCACAAATAAAACTGAGAATTAGTCGTGTTAAAAGAATAAAAAAGAGACAGCTAACCAAATGAGACTAACATACCAATTTAAAAGCAATTCCACACCAGAAAAGACTGTCTTGAGCAAGCAAAAGAGCCAATACCCCTAAATAAGTCAAGTCCGAATACTAGTACGGTAAGAGAAGAACTGTACCGTAGGCAATTCAAAAAATGTGAAATTCATCACACTCTCTAAATTGTGACAAACAAAATATCTGATTCATGAATTTTACATACATGCAAAACATCCTAAATGCCAAACTTCCAATCTCAGAATTACTTCTAATAAGGAAAAGGTGTACAAGTTCTACATGTTTTGAGAATGCAGGTTTTTGAGACTGTAAGAAAGAGCTGAACATTGGTACAAGGTCCAATCTTGCTCTATAACAGTACCACCAGCTGAAAGCCAAAATCAATTACCACAAAATAATCATAGACAAAAAGCCTAAACTTGCCTTGAACATGCTGTGCTAATAAAATCTAAGAGAAGAAGCAAAAAATTTTAAATAGCAAATGTAAAGTAAAACTTTTTATACTAAAATAAGGGATGTTATTTATCTATAATTATATATTCGTTTTATACTAACCAATTATACTTGTCATAAAATAAACCTTAGACCCAACCAAAAGCACTATTTGAATGTTTGCAATACCAAGTGCATAAACGCCGATCACAATCCCAATGACTTCTTTCCTGGTTGAACCACCATCCCTACCACCTATAGGAATACTCTTCAAGACCTCTTTATGCATGTCTGAAATGACGCTGTCAGGAAAGAACTCAATGGCAACCTTTCAGTAGTCCTCGTTTCCAGCCACCATGTCATCATTTTCTTCTTCTTTGCTCGGGGTCAGGCCTGCTGCAACAATTAATCAAGACTTTTAATAGCCCGGTCCACTTGTTCCCTGGTCGGAGGAGATGCACACTTTAGACATAGATATAAGATGTTATTGAAGTGTCACATTATTTTAGACCAATACATATAATATAACCACCAGTGGTTTTAGTTTTTATTTTTTATTTTTAAATAATATAAACTAAAAGCAAAGAGGAAAAAGAAGAAAGGACCTAAAATGGGACTTTGGAAATGCGACGATCAATGGCCCGGTATAATCTAGGAAAAGAATTTTTCAAATATTTGGAGTCGCCATTCAAAATTGGACCCTAGGTACAACGTGTCAGCTAGAAATTCTATCAAAAAACAAAATTTTTATTTTTTGAGACAAAATTCTTTAATTAGACTATTCCTCCTTTAAAAAGATAAGATAAAATAAACTTCAGTTGAGAGGAAGGAAGGTCAAGATTTCAACCACGAGCACCTTCCCATAAACCCCACAACCAACAATTGCTAAGCATAAACAGAAACCCAACACCCTACAAAAGTTTTTTGAATGGATCACAGACAAATTAGCAAATACGCCAACTTCGGTTCCTCTTCCTCTTTTATTATTGTGAGCCGCTTTATCTCCTTTGAGTTTGACCATGTAATCAGATTTTACTTTAACCATGAAATCTGATCCATCAACTGAACTTGTAATTTGGCAATTCCAAAGAGAAGACAGGAGGAATGGTAATATACCATAGAGTTTGAAGGGATCCATTGTGGTGTGATTTGTAGTAGTTGTAGGCAAAGGTTGTTGGGAATTTGAGAGCAAGTTATGGGAGGAAGGGGTTGATGGATGAGAATGGAGTGACAATAAGCGAAACAGAATCATCGTCATTGGCTGAGGCTTGTGAGCAGGAGAGCTTGGGTTTCTTTTTTTTTTTAATCTCATTTCATTATAATGTGTATTATCTATTAAGCGAAGGTCATTATAGTCATTTTATTGTGACAAGGGAGGTCAGTGTAATTTGTAAAACCCGAGGGGAGTGAAATTGTCATAAACCTCAAGGGAGGTTTGTGAAACAATCCCATATAAAAGTAGTACTTAGGTAACAGACGTCTGTGATCTAAGAGTCACAGACACCAATCTTTTCAGTTGTTCATAATTTCAAAAAGAAACCCAACAGTTTTGTTAATCAAAAATAGACCAGACCACCCTACCTCTCACGAGCAATGTCTCCAGGACTTGTGTCATTCTTCCTCTTCCTCACCAAAATCACCTATTTTTCACCCTGCTTGTTGCCTGCCACCTTTTCTCCTCCCACTCGTTCCCACTTTCGTACCCTCTTCCAAGTCCAAATCCAAATCCCATATCATCAATCTGCAAACCCCAAATGGCCATCTCTATTTTATCTTCTATTCATTACTCGCAACCTCTCCTCCCTTTTAATACCTTCCAATTTTCCATGCTGATCTTGATGTTAACCGCATGATTCATGATCAACTGGCTGTATATTACATGCACATGCTTTGAAAAAAAGAGTGATTTTGGGATGAAGGTATTTGTTTGATTGAAAAGTTTACTAGATACGTGCAATTTGTGGTGTTCCCTTGTTAATTTTGATTTCACAAGTAGTCCATAAAATCATGGAATTAATTAGCCATTGGACACAATTGTGGCAGAAATTGTGACAGTATTGGAGTAATGGATAAGGTAAGAGGAAGGGTGTTAGAGAAATCAGAACTAAGGAGGAAACCTTTTCTGTTGCACATTGAACTAGACAAGCTGGTTGCCCATTGGTGCTCCTTGCCAACTAATCATCCGTACCTCACAATGAAGTAGCGGACTGTAATTTAACCTTTCTCCGTAAACATATGGTATCCATGATGAAAGATATGGCAAATTAGCCATAGGTAACCATAAATTCGTAGCTATCTTGGTCTAACTTCAATGGACACATATGCAGATGGGATGACAAAGAACTGCCACTTTTGGTGATTTGATTCCCATAACTAACCTAACTCTAGAAGATGAAGGAAATGAACCATAAAAATTAAGTCTATCTTCTACTTGCAATCACTTTTATTTTTCGAAGGCCAAAGAAGCTATTGCAGAAAGAGACTAAAATATTCAAGAAATTCCCAATTACTTACAAAAGCATCAAAACGTGATCTACTACACTCGTTACACATCAAAAGGTACAAGTACAGCTGCAGCCGCACATTAAACCAGAAAACATATGGAAAGCTACTGCATTTCCAACATCCGTAAAAACAAAATGCACCAGGTTTTTAACAAAATGACAAGTTCTAAGAAGCACTAATAAGGGATCTTCTCATCTATCTGTGCTTGATAAAGCCCTCTATTCAAATTGTCCCAAGGAAGCAACCCAAAAAGTAGCAACAACACTTGCTTCTACTTTAAGAATACGACATGCACTTAAAAGTTCTTAATTGGTGCACAAGTTTGTGGCCTCATAAGGAGGTTTTGGGAGCTCTAAATATAATTATCTTTATCATTGAGATGTAAGTAGACTAATTTGTCTATCAGAACAGTATTCTCATTACTAACTAATATGATACAGCATAAGTATCAACCCCGATCTTGACGCCAACGAGGTTTAGGAAGCATTAAAAACAATCATTCTAATGATCCTGAAATGTAAATCGACAACCTTTGTACCAAAAACATTAATCTCCCCTAAATCCGAGGATAAAACCATATTTATAGTGCAAAAAGACATTCTCTTTGACTTCAATCTAGGCGCCATTAGGCAGGTAGAAAACATTTTTTCGACATTTTCCCCCAAAAAACTATCTTCAGCATTTTAAATTGAAGCATAAAATACATATAACAAGTGATAAATTTTCTTGACATTCATAACAAATAGCTAGCAAATCAAACCCAAAAAAGAATAAAAAACAAAAAACCAAACTTTCCCATGGAAAGCACTTCCAAAAAAAAAAAAGAAGATAGAAACATAATACCATTTTAAGCTAAAACCAAAGGATTCATCCCGCAATTTTGTCTAACAAACCTGAATTTCCTCAAAGTTTTCTCTAAAGATTAATTAAATATCAATTAAGCAAAGATGAGGAATGAAACACTACGAAAAGGGAAAGAGAGAAGATAGAAATGAGAAAAGGGAAATGAAAACTTACCATGGCTGGGGAGGATTCAAAATCGGAGGAAATAACAATGGCTCATTATTCCAACAGAAAAGAAAGGCTGCGATCTGATTGGCTCAAAAGGAATTAGGATTTGGAGGGAAAAATTAGGGCTTTTGTAGAAGCAGATGAATACCGAGGAGGAGGAGCCTTGGGGATAGGACGGCCAGTTACGTTTGCCAGCCAATACTTCGAGCTTGTTTGGAGCTGCTTTAAAAATGCCGGATTATGTTGCATTTGCCTCCACTATTCTTTACTTAAATTAAAGTTGGAGACCCTCTAATTTGCAAAATTATCTTTAGACGGCTTGTTGAGAGTAGCAATAATTGGATTTTATGAGTCGGGTTTTAATAAATTCACGACAACTCAAAAAAAAAAAAAAAGTAAAAGATTCAAGTTTTCAAATTTACATTATGAGGTTCATATTGAACTCATAAATATACTGGGACTTCGACCTATTTTAGACTCGACTTATCAATACTAAATATATTATTTTTATTTTTATTTTTATTTTTATAAATATATATCCAAAACATAAACTATATATATTATCATTAGTGTAGACACCAAAATTTTACCATTTTATTTATTCATTTTAGTTAAATTTTATTTTATTTTAATTTATTTTTTCATTTCTTTTTTTTTTTGAGAAAAATCATTTTTAGAAAATCAGAAAAAAAGAGAGAAAACAAAAGAAAAGAAAACAAAAATCAGAAATCAATTTTGAAAAAAAAAAAATCTCTTCCACGGCACGTGGTTCATCACCATCATACCAACTCACAAGCAAGAAATAGTACAAGAAATTCCAGCTACCATTTTGGGTCCGATTTCCTCTTGAATCCCGCTCCATTTTCCGCCTTTTCAAGTCTTCCAGTACAAGTGCCAGATCAACTATCAAATTCTTATCCAAAACCCATCATCTAATAGTTCAAAATCAACCCCTAAAAGCTAACTCATCCCCATTGTTGCTCCCAGGTTTTGGGGGGGGGGGATTTGTGCCATATAAATGGCTGAAGATGCAACCATTAAAAGAGGAGAAAAAGAGGAGAGGCGGTGAAGCAAGAAAGAAAACAGCAAAAAGAGAGAAAATGAAGAGAGGAAGAGCAAGAGAAAATTCTGCAAAAATTTCGTGACCAGGCTAGTTCACTAGCCTAGTTCTGTCTCGAATTCCGACGTAGATTTTAGGTTTTTGAGAGGACTCTTGCTTTTCTGCACTTTCCTATGGTGCAGCAGAATAACTTTAATTTAGGAATCACTTTGAAAAAATGCCTCCAAGTCAGTCAAATTGAAGCTCAAAGTAGCTGATTCATCAACGCTGCAGTTTCTGTGACAAAATTTTGCTGGGTATCATTTCACAAATTAGCATGCATTTTTTAGAGTATCTCACGTCCATTCCACCGTGCAAGCACTCTCAGGTAATCATGACTCCTCTCCTTGCTGATTTAACACGTTTTTCACAAAGATTTAAACCCATTGGACATGAACTCTTGCACTTTTGCTGCTGGTGCCATTTTCTCGTTTCATTGGCTTTGTCATGCTTGTTTCCTGACGATTTATGATTCAATAATGGCCATTTAGAAGCCTGATGAAATCTCATTGAAACCAAGAAGAGTCCAAGATTAGAATGTTCATTTTTAGAACCATGAATTGGGATGTTTCTAACTTTCTTTCAACCCAGTAGTTAAACATATGGCATGATCATATTCTGAATCTTTGTGTTTAGATGTCAAAGTTTTTATGTTGAAAAGGGATAAAGGGGGCTTTGTGATCTTACTGCTTTGATCTAGATCTTGATTAGTTGAGACATTAGCTTGCTGCGTTCCTACTGCAACTTTCTGGGTTTCTCAAATGCAATCTTCTTTCGGAAGAGCACGACCACCGGGCACTGTTCTCTACTCAACCCAATAGCACTGTTCATCCTGGTGGGGCAGCACTCTTCCGAGCGGCCTGTGGCCTTCGGCCAGGTGGCAAAAAAGTACAGCGGGGAACAGAAAGGGCCCGCCCTATTGGCCATACAACCCAAGTCCTGGGTTGCCCTTTCTCTCTCTTCCTGAGATCAAGTCCGAACCGTCCATTCTTCGAATGGAAAACACGTGGACACCCTATCCACCGTCCACGTGTCGCCCCGAGCGTACCTTTAGTTTTATAAACAAACTAGTTTTGTACCCGTTCATTGAACGGGAATTGTCGAAAAAAAATAAACTATTTAGTCAATTTTATAAAAATGTCGATATAAAATACAAATTTAATGTATAATCTATTATAACTTGTCTTAAGTATATTACTATATGTGAGCATTGTAATATAAAGTATTCTTATAATATAAATTTGAACGTCTAATTCAGTGAATAATAATTCAAAAATGGAAAAAATAACATTCAACAATACCATAGCATTCAAAAACTTGAAAATAAATAAAAAATGCAGTAAATAGTATCAAATAATATTCTATTCTTCATAAACTTGTTTTTGTTTTTCTTCTGTTTAAACATTCTCCTCGATTTGTCTGTGCAACTCAGCATCTTGCAATCCCTCAATTTTACCACTAACCAACCTTCTCCTGAATAAACGTGCTTCAAAACAATTAAACAAGCAGTTTATGAATGATCAAGATTGAGGCTACTTGGTGATCCAGTGGCTAATAAGATACTAGTGAAACTTTCATTGCCACGTGAAACACTACCATAGTTGGCCAAAATTACATTATAACTAGTCCAAAACAATGTTCACAAGTTACTGTTCCTTCCTGCATGGACATTTTTTAATTAGTATAAGATAAGAATATGGCTCTATATGAATTAGGCCTTTTTAAGGGTGTTTTAAAAAAAACGTTACTATAATGGTGTATATGAACTATTGTAGACAAATTGTTTAGATTTGGTGTTTTTTAAAATGCATTTTGGGCTGTTTTAGAATTTAAAATTTTACTGCGGTATTTTTCAAAATTTAAAAACTTTTCATCCCTCTTTCTCCTCCTCTCTCATCCCTAGCCTCCATCTCCACCACTAGCCTCCTCCTCTTCTCTCATCCCTCCTCCCCTCTTCCCTTCTCCTCTCTTTTCCCTCCTTCTTTAATGCTACTAGAGATGGGTGAAAGAAGGACGATGGGATATGAGAGAGGGAGAGAAGGAAAGAGGGAGAGAGAGAAGAGATGAGGGAAGAGAGCGGAGAGACGAAGGGAAGAGAGAGAGAGAGAGAGAGAGATAGTGGTGTGTGAAAGAAGAAATATGGTGATAATTTATTTTATTTTCATTGTTTTAATGTATTTAAGTGTGTTTTTGGAGTTGTTTTTTGTAATTGTTTGTGGAGTTACTGTGGACCACACAAACAAAAGTAGTTTTGGAGAAAAAGAGGCAATCTATACTGAGCTTATAATACTTTTGTAATTTGCAAAACTTTCAAATAAAATTTGGAATATTAACTCTATGTATTTCAATAGCTTACTAAATTTTGTCCCATTAAAATTAAACCTTCATACTTTTGGATCTTGTTTTAAATTATTATCAATATAGTCAAGTTTTTAAAATTACCATGTATAGGAGATTGTGTTCTAATTCCCGTCTTCCTTTATTTGTATATATTAATAAAAATGAAGGACTGGTAAAAAACAGTTTTTATACTAAAGACTAAGACAACAAAAGAGTAAATTTGGAATGAGAATATATTCTATCTCTCACAAAATGAGTTTTTTAATATTATATTTTGAAATGGATTTCAAATGTTACAAAAAGCTTAAAATAAAGGAGGCAAGTGAGATTTTTCAAAATTAGTGCAAGTGATGCAAAAATTATCCCAAAATGTAAAAGAAGCAATAAATTAATTAGGTCTTTATTCCCCACGTGCGGCAAGGTGTCTGTATTGGATAATAATTGCTTTAATACTCATATATACAAAATGGCAACAAAAAGAGAAAAACAATTGTAAACAAATATATATACTTTGTTCATAGCACAACATGAAATCAAGTGTTAAATTAATTACTTTTACCTCCCTTGTAATGCATTCAAATTACTAATACATCCCGAGGTTTAGAAAATAACAATCATTCCCTTTGCCTTAACAAATGGCGGACGGTGTTAAGTTTTTAATGAGTGGACAAAAATATCCTCTCCCAAAACAAAAGGTTTAGCACCTCAAAAATTAAATAAAGATTGAAAAGTTCTAGAGATAGTCCAAATAAGTTACTTGTCAAGTCTTCCCCCACCAAATCTCTTTATTTGACAATTCCATCAATATAAGGAGAAATCATATCTATATTTCATATACATATCTCGAGATTATAGTGTCAAAACTATGTGTTAAGCAGATATAACTTATTTATAGCACTCTTATGCATCTGAATACCTCAATCCTGAGTTAAAGTGTTTATGATTCCCATATCCCCAAATATCAATGAAAGCTTGTAGTATTTTGCAATAATATTCTAGTCATAGAGCCTTTTGTTTGTCGATGATAATTTATATCATCTTATACCCACCATTATAGCAGCTTC
The DNA here is from genome assembly GCF_036785885.1 of Coffea arabica. Lineage (NCBI taxonomy): Eukaryota > Viridiplantae > Streptophyta > Magnoliopsida > Gentianales > Rubiaceae > Coffea > Coffea arabica. The sequence continues at coordinate 35,429,524 of NC_092314.1, forward strand.
ATTCAAAATGGGCAACATGACATTTAATTGAAAGAATAATATTATACAAAAAGGGGTCAATTACTATTTTAGACATACTAAAGTTATCTTCAAATCATATAAGAAAATGATTAATCTTTCCTACACTGACAGTGTATATATTATCAGCGTTGGATAATTGACAACTATGCAAAATTTGAATTTGAAATTCAACTTTTGCACACATGTCATGAATCCAATGATGATAGTGTATACACCATCAGTGTAGAAAAGATTTACTCATAAGAAAAGGGTAAAATATCAAAAAACTCCTTGTGATTTGCTAAATGTTCAATTTAATTCCCTCTAGTTTGAAAACCTACACTATAACTCCCTGTAGTTTCGATAAATTGAAATTGGACGGAAAGCATCTAATCTAACGGTTATACGTGAAATGTCAATATTGCCCTTATATAAATGAACTCCCTATGGTTTGTTGAATGTTCAATTTAACTCCCTCTGGTTTGAAAAATTATACTATGACTTCCTATGATTTCAACTAAATTGAAAATTGAATGGAAAGCATCTCACGTATAATAGGGGCAATATTGATATTTCACATACAACCGTTAGATTTGATGTTTCATGTCCAATTTTCAATTTAATAAAAATCATAGGGAGTTATAGTATAGGTTTTCAAATCAGAGGGAGTTAAATTGAATATTTGTCAAATCACAGGGAGTTTTTTTGTATTTTACCCTAAAAGAAAGCACAAGTATACAAATAAATGACTAAAAATTAAAATTTTTACCCATTTGTTAATTGCAAATCACTGTGTTTGAACTTGTGTTCTATAGAAAACACCCAAGTCAAAACCAAGCCATCTTCACCAATGAGAACCACTACTTGTAAATGTTGGATTGAAAACTCTTGAATAAAAAAAAACTCTAGCCAAAAAGAAACAATACAGATGAAAATGAGATAATTTATGGAAGATACTTTGTCTTGTCCAAATAAATCCCAATTTCATGCTAAATAAGTATAAAGATTATTTGGTAACTCAAGGTGAAAGATCGACATATGCATTTTTGCTATTGCAGAGTGCACGATACTAAGCTGTGAATCAAGTTTTTTGTCTCTTTTAGAAAAACCTTCAGTTAACCATAAAACCTCTTTGATCTTTCACAAGTGCTTTGCAAATCATATACATATTTCTTTCTTTTTTTTTGTAGATTCTTCTTCTTTGTTTTTTTGCTAAGGGGAGGAAAGGAAGATGCTTTATTGATTATATCTTACTTGCATCTCCTGAATTAGGAGCATGTCTCACTCTTTGCTCCACTAGCTTTAAGACGATTAATGATTTGGGCAAGCAAACGTGTAATTGCATCAGGTCTTAGGTCTCACTCTCCTAAAATCTTCTATTTCAATAAATTCAATGAAGTAAATAGACAATTAACCATTATTTCTCATCTCAGTCAAGAGAACAACTGAAAACAATTGATGGTTACTATTTGAAGAAGAAGTTGAATCTCAACGATGAGGAACAATACATCCTACAATTGATGGTTAACAAAATTAGAGAAAATCACTTTAAGAATACCAAAAGTCTTGCTTATAAAGTCATCTAAAACTACACATTAGGGCAATTGGGCATTGGATACTATTTTTTTTTTTAGATTTTTGTTGAACCCTAGTCGAATTTATAGACTATATTAAAATAAATAAAAGTGAACAAAATGAGAATTAGCAAGAGATTTGCCTGACCTTAAAATTAAAATAAAGTATAAAAAATGATAGTAGTCGTGCCTTGAGATAGTAGCTAGTGGAAATTTGGAAGAAAAAAATTAAAGGAGTGACTATTTCCAAAGAAGAAAAGAAGTAGAAGTAACTTGCTTTCTTCTTTATTGTCTTAAGAAATACACAGAAAAAAATTATGAAATAATTGTGTGAAATATTTGAAGATGGCATCATGGGTGTATAAAAAGCGTCTAAATCCAAGAAAACCCATACTACATGTGTCAAAAGACTTAAATAGAATGAGAAACTGATTAAATACCATTCGAGTTGATTCACAAACCAAGCTATTTGATGCATAAAAAGATTAACGATGACAAAATTAATATGTAAATAGCATGATAATTAGGACAAAAAGGTAAAAAGGAAAAAAGAGACCAAATATAATGTTGTTGATTAAGGCAAAACAAGTCAAAGCAACTCCAAAAGAAAATTTTTAAATTGAGAAAAACAACAAAAGATATAAATGACTCAAGAATTGCAATATAATCGAACCAATCAATTGAATTCCACTATTATTAACTCTTCTATGCTTTAAAATACTTAAAATATGTGACAGCCCCATCTCACTCTAAGATGAACCAAAGGATTCGGCGAACCGCCTGTTCAACTCTCGCCAGCACTATGGAGTTGAATCACACAAACTCGATGTAGCGCACAAACGAATCCCCAAGAGAACAATCAATCAAAGACTACTAAGTTGAGAAACATGAGTTCTACACCGTAAGATATCATGGTACTTCGATTAAACGCCTCAACGGAAATGAAAAATGAAGATGAAAATGCAAATGGAAAGCGGACACATCACAATCCGGCCAAGATATGGCCGGATTTCCGACCGGATCGCTGGCCGGATATGAGGCAGTGAGTAACCCAAAAATTTTTTCAAAATCCCTGCTAATCCAGCCAAGAACTGGCCGGATACACGGCCGAATTTGGTGAACAGTTCCTGATAGAGCGGTTATTTGGCACAATTTGCACTGTTATTTTGTCCTAATTTTGGCTACTTACTGTGCTAAGTATTGAGGTTTAACTCATATTTCATATTTGTATGAATTATAGATGATTGGCGTTAAAAGTAATCTCTTGAGGCAAACTTCCAGAAGACCCTTCATCTCAGGGCGTGGCCACGCCAGAAAAGGTAGATGCTACCGAAAAGCCGGATCCGCGGGACCAATAGCAGGAGACCAATTAAGGCACCCGGTCTACGTGGACCATGTGCGTGGGATTAAAACCCTTGGACAAAGCTTGTTCCTTTTGGGAGATTCCTACTGGCGGCGCAAAGGGGTACTACAAATAGAAAAGAAAAGCTAGATTCAGAAAAAAAAAAAAAGACTTTTTAGCTTTAGTTCACTTTTTTTTGCAAGATCTGTCAAACGCTTTTTCCCCTTTTCTTTCTTTTCTTCGGTAGCAATTAGAATAGGCCAGACGGCTATTTTCCTTTTTGACTTTTACGCTTGCTCTGGGCAATTTCGGTTAGCCTTTTACTTTGTAATTGCGGCTCCAAAACGAAGGTGGTGTCAGGGTCTTCTCGGTTGTTTCTTCAATTAATCCACCTTCCCCAATTCTTCGGCAATTAATTGAAGGGTTTCAATTAAATCACGCGGGATGGATACGATGAGGAGGGGCTAATTTTCTCCTCTACCCAAAGGTTGACGCAAGGGCGCGGTTCATAATATCTGTGAGATCTAATCGAATCTTCATTATTTCTTCCAATTTATTGTTATTCGTGCGTTTCCTGAATTAATTGTTCATGGGTATTTTATTAATTGAATATCAACGGCCGGGTATTTGATTTAATTTAATAGCCTACTGTCACATTAACTAAATTGAATCCGTAATTGTTCGTTTAGTTGATACCTAGTGGCGATCACCATAATTGGCTTTATGTTGAGGAAATGTAAGATCTAACTTAAATAAACCCTCTTAGCGTGTTTATTGGTTAGGGTTGGGTTCTTCTAACTTTAATGCAATTGGGTAATTAAATTCCTACGGTCGTATCTAGGGTTGTTATCTGGTTAGGGAAGAAGTCAATGGTCGTACCTTGACTGTCGAAAAAGTAAGGAAGAACTGGTTGTCAGAACTTATTGACAACTATAACCAACCTAGTGACGAATGGATGAAATATCTTTGCATCGATGATCATTTAATTGGACCGTGCCTGAGCAGTTGATCTTTTGGTAGAACTTTTATTAATTGTTATTTTTAGTGAATTGTGCTTTGTGGGTTAGTTTTGAATTTTGTTTGTTTTATTTCATTTTTATTTGCTTCCCATTGAAAATCCCCCAATTTCGTTCTACTAATTTGGAAAGAAATAATTTCCTATCCGCTCCCTGTGGAATCGACCTTACTTGCCATTGTACGCAAAATTAATATTTTTATAGACAAATCTGGTATATCGGATCAAACAAACTCTTCGGAAACATGGTGAATCAAGTAACCTTGCACACCTAGGGTCCCTGCTCCAGTACTTAAATTTGTTCTATAATTAATTGTGGTGGTAATTAGGACTTTTTAGTAATTATTATTGTACAGGTTCAGCACCTGTCAGTTCCTGCCAGAAACTTCTTTCCTTGCTCAAATGTCGCGCTCATCCGATCGTCCAATGGTTACAAGTAGCATCTCAACAAATGCAAATATACCATCTCAAATGAATACACTTAATGTACGTGATAAAACACTTATATATATACATTGAAAACTTTACAATTAAAAGTGTGATACTTAATTAAAAGATAATTAGGATTTTGATTACACAAGAGCTAACAAAAGAATGTTTACACTAGCTCAACCCTTTTCTCAAAATCATGGTTCAATGTGTGGTTCCCTGTAAGGAAAATAAAGATAATGGGAATGGGGTGAGCTTACACTCAATAAGGTACCAAAATAATAGCAATTAAGAATCATGAAACTTCATATTCAATTAGTCACGTATGCAAATCAAATAAAGAAATGAACAAACACCATAGATAGAAAGGATATAGGTGGCTCTCAGGAGCCCAAAATTTCCTGTTGCAATACTTGATTCAAACCCATTAACTCTCCGTCAACGTATGCAGAACAACCATGTCCGTAGACCCCCACTTTACATCACATTCCGTCCACCAAACTTACCCCTTACCGGGCCCGAACACTTCAACAGAAACAAAAGTGGTAATACTCGAGTATACCGGAATCAAAAGTCTCAATACCCAAAGATTCTTAGAAACAGACTACCGTGGTTCGTTATCTAATCGACCTGACCCTTGCCGACTCGACTCGAGTAACTAGCTATAGGTTTTGAGCTCAGAAGTCACAAACTTATACAAAAAATAGATACAAATAACAGATACAGAGAGCAAATACAAACTTATACAGTATGCAGGAAACAAAGTAAACAGACGAGAGAAACGAGAGTGATAAAGTACACCCTCGTTTCATACAGAGTATACAGAAGTCCTGGATCACCAGCACGTCCCTCCCGAAGTAAAACAAATTCAAACGTTCCCCTCCCCCGAAGCACTTCATGGATCACCAGCACGTCCTAAAATGATCAAAGTAACACAATTATGGTTCCTATGGGAACGACATTCACAAATGAAACTCAACTATGAGTCGTATGCCTAACCAAACAAACTACGAATGCAAGGGTACAAAAGCGTGATTTTGGAACGAAAAGGTAACGAGAGGACCTAGGGATTGAACAACCCAAAAGCCCTTCATTTCTACCACAAATGCAACTCAAACTTAAAAGAACCAAACGGCCTAGAAAATTAGACAGCATCTCCCCTAAAGTTGCTTACTTTTCCATCCCACAACCAACACCAACTCATCTCAAATCAACCACAATTCTGCATACAAATCATAAACACACCTTTCGGCATAACAACTATAACTGAAACTACACTTATCGGATTGAAACGAATCTTATGGGGTTTCAAAGCTATAAGACATATACCTACATTTCTTATGAAACCCTCTAAAGCCAAATCATGCATTTTTATAGTCAAAAATCGAAATTTCAGTGAGGACAAAAAACTGTCCGTGAAACAAGACTTATGGCAGTCAAGGGTATTTCAGTTATTTCACTGGTTATAGTGCTCCTATTGAGTTGAAATTTTACCAGTAGCTAGCTAACTCAATTACCAACAACTTTCATGTTTTGGGCAAGGACTGATTCGGCCTCCCTCAAGGACGAACATGTAATGCAAAAATAGGGCAAATTGAAACCCTAAAATTGAAATTTCCGCACAAATTCTGAAATTTTCCACAAACAACCGCAATTAACGCACAAAAGCTCCATTTAACACAATTTAGAGCTATCAATCCAAGACCAACCATAACCATCATATGAAAACAGAAAAATCCCAAAAAAAATCAGAAATTTATCTAATTCCACTTTAATCCATGAAATCTTCCATAAAACAACCTATTTAGCCACCACAAGTCACTAATTTTCCATTATGAGGAACAAAAGTGAGTTTCCAAGCAAAATACCTTGATATCTCAAAAAAGATAGTAGCTTAGGGGTTCCTTCTCCAAAACAAATCCACCAATGCCTTGAAACTTCCTTAGCAAGTCACTTTTGTGGACAAATTCAAAATTTAATCGGTTGAATTTCAAGATATAAGCAAGAAATGGAAGATAAAAGTTGAAACTTTCTCTTTTTTCTCTCCTTAAGAGGTTCGGCCAAGAGGGTTGGAATGAAGATGATTTTTGGGTCAAAATTGAGGTTTTAGTAAAGGTAAAGAAAGTTAGTCAAAGTCCAAGTTCGAATAGGAAAGTGACACGTGGCATCTTTTATGCTTAAAGCTATCTTCTTGTCTCTCCATGGTTATTCTATTTAGATAATCTCTAATTATCTCCTAACACCTAATAATTAAATCTTTTTATATAAAACTTAACCTAATTGACCGAATTTCTCTCACTTAACGCACTAGCTGGTCCCACTCCAATATATATTCCTAATTTCTCATGAACTAACTTATACTAGAAAAATTATTTAAAAAGTCTATTCACTTATAAAATCTTTAGAAAATCAATATCATAGGGTATAGTGAAGAAAATGCATGAGAGAAAATAACATAAAATAATATAAAATAAGGAGAATTTACGGGTCCTCACAAAATAATATCTACATAATTACAAAAAGAACAAAATTGTAGATTTAGGGATGAAATATGTAAGAAATTAAAAATCAAAATGTATTATACTTCATAACTAGATTATTTATTGATAAAGGGATCTTAATTATGGGCAATGCCATGAAAATTAAAGAAATACCGGTTATACACAAATAAAATTATATATTACATCAATATTGTTTTGTGTTTGATAAAGTAGCATGTCAATATTTGAATTAGTTGAATTTTTGGACCCTTGCAACTAAAGTAGAATATTTGTGAAAAAAGAATAATTAAATTAGAACAAAAGCAAGAAGTACAAAATGTTTGACTACAAAAGTTTCTAACTTTAACAACTAATTTTTAAAAATTTAGTGGTGGCAATTGCCCCTGCTTGATTGTATGTGGCTCCGCCACTAGTTCAAAATCTATAGTCTATAAGTAGGTATTCAGAAGGAAGTATGCCACTGATAGATCTACTAATAGATCTATTCTAACCTTCAAAGCGAAGTTAGTAGATAAATGCTTTAAACAAAAAGAACGAATAGTCTGTTTTGATGCATATATACTAGTTGCTAGACTAACATCTATAAGAGTACCATCATCATAAGTTTTAATACATAATCCATTCTTACAACAAATTAAGTAAAAAACTTCATTCTTAAATGATGACTCAGATGAATAGGTGTATACTAATAAATTATAATGGTTTTGTTTTGCTTGGAAATGAAAAGAAAGTATGCAAATTTGTTAAGTTGTTATGCGATTAGAACAAACATCCAAATAATAGCATGAGAAATTTGTGTTTGCTATTTCTTTTAGGTAGATTTTGATAGAATAATATTGATTTTGATAGATTTTATATGGATGACATGCTTACAGTTGCTACTAACATGAAATGTGTGGAAGAGAAAAAAGAAGTATCTTTTTCCAAGATTCAAAATGATAGACTTTAGAGAGATGGATACTATCTTGAGCACAAGTTATATTTCATGTCAAATACATTGCTAAGATACTAAACAAATATTAACATATAAAGCTCAAAGAAGTTGCAGCCCTTTTTATCCTAACTTGAAGTTATATGAAAATCCTAGTAATTTGATTGCTCAACTTGAATATGCAAGTGTAATTGGAATTTAATGTATGCACTGCATTGTACAAGACCACATATTTTATATGCAATCTGTAAACTTGCAAGATAAATCAAGAGTCCGGATGAGAACCATTGGAAGTCTATCAGGAGAGTTCTTGAATATCTTAAAAGGACTAAGAGTCTATAACTCTTTAATAAATTACCTGCAGTGCTTAAGGTTTATTTAGATGCTATTAGGCTCATTATGATTGACAAGAATTCCACAACCTGGTGGATGTTCACTTTAGGTAGTGGTACAATATAATGGACTTTTAAGAAACAAAAAAGTTGTTGCTCATTGCACCGTAAAAGTTGAATTTATTGCTTCGATTGTTACTTGTAAAGAGATGGAGTAGTTTTGAAGATTTGCTACTTAATATCAACTTGTGACCACGGCCTAAATCTCATTATATTGTGATAGTAACGCTACTATGTATATAATATTAAACAAATTGTATAATGGTAAATCTAGATACATTCGTCTAAAACATGAGTACCTTAAACAAATGTTGAAAGATAGCGTCATTACTGTTGTATTTGTAAGAACATAAAATAGTCATGCAAATTTGTTGATAAAGCTCTTACCAAAGGATTTAATGAACTCAACGTAATGAAATTGAAACCTTCAACTAGAATCACTAGGAATGGAAACCGTATCTTTTGTTTAACACTACCACTAGATTAAAATTTTTAAACGGTAATAATAACTTGCTAATTAATGGTCATGAGTACTAGTATTTATTGGACCACAACATCCACTAGACCATATTGTTATCGAGAGGTTGAGTATATATTGAATATATTTTTTTCAACAAACATATACTGAATATACTCTTAATAAAGTGTAAAGTCTTTTATAATGTTTTATATTACAAAAATTGAAAGTGATTTCACCGATATGATTGTTGAATTGGTGCCATTTCTAACATAAGTTTGGCATTACTTTTGTACATGATTATAAATCTAGGATGGAGCACATGACATTTATTAATATTAAAGTTGTTTGTGAATTGATCAATATTTATAATGCCATATGTATGATATATCTAACCTAATTTTCAAATCATAATGTAAAACTATAAGCCACCTTAATTTGGTTAGATTTAAGTGATATATTTACACTAAACATAAATTTTAAATCAAATGATAGTTGCCTTTATACATGGTATTACTTGCATTAGTTTAATAATTCAATAACCAAGGGGGGATTGTTAGAATAGTTTGTAACGAAATGTACAAATGAACTCAGAATGTACAAATGCACATAGAATGTACAAATGAAACTTGGACTGTGCAATGTGAGACTTAGGAAAGGAAAATGGAGTGGACTTGCTTGGTCATAGGATCCGGTAATAGATATAAATATGATCCAAACATGATTCAACACCGAATTGTGATCAAAGATCCCAAGTTCCATCTTTGAAATCTAGCTCTTTTCACAATTGAACTAACTTTAGTATTTTATCATTTCTATGTGTGAAAAAACTAGATTTTACAGTCTGCTTTTCTCTCCTCTTGTTTTATCTTGGAAGTAAATTGTCACAACGCAGAAGTTAACTATTGAATATAATGGAGACAATTAAAACCTTAAGAACAATGTTTTCATGCGTTAAAAGTTCATCATTTTTCTCCTACTTGCTTGTGTTACATTCATCAACCTTATTTATAAGCTACTGCTTTCTATTTCAATTCCCATGGAATTTTTCCTCACACGATGTTGACATGCTATTTAGTTTGCCATCAAATTTCCTACCATTTTCAGTGGAGCTATGAGTTTGATTTGCAAGAGAAAAGAAAAACCTCAGAGCTTGAAAACATTTCAAACAGCTTACCAATAAGGTTTTCCCATATAATTTGGTTGAGCAGTGAGTGCCCCAAGATCAATATCAAGTAATCATTTACCAAATCGAGACTCTATTTCCTTGTAATGCTAATATGATTATTTCAGAATTTAATTGGATAAAATAATCAAACAATAGATTTACATGTTCAATTACCAGACCACATACAAAATAGAGGGATATCAGGCGGGTAATTCATCATATACTGTTGATTAATGCTATAATTTCTGAATGCACTGTTTAAAAAATTTTGATCATCGATCATAGCTTCCAGCAAATGCGTAATTTGTGCAAGACACCAACAACCACAGCCCAAAAGACAATTTCAGTGAAAATCACATACAAAAGAGTTCCTACTCTTTCCGATTTCCATACGTCAATGAAGACATGTTTTAGAATCCAGTTCACCTGCAAATTTCAGTATTTCCATCAAATTAGAATCCATTATACAATGACATCTTTCCAGGTTATATTATTCCTCGGTACTGATTCGAAGAAAATGATGTAAGTGGTACTCGCTAGGTTGTTTTTAGGATCTTCATAATACCATCCATTTATGAGGCTGCAAAGATACCTTGTACTGCCATCATAAACACCAGCATTGCATTCATTCCTATCCACTCAATGAACAAGAATGGCTTCCTCATTCCCCAAACGTCAATCAGTTAATTTGGCCAAAGGAAAAATCAGATATTTTCATTGGGATCCTCCAATTTGTTTTTATTCGAAAAATATACTTATAATGGGAATATCAAATTGCTTTACCAGTATGTATAAGCCATGAACATAATTCCAGCTACACCTGCTGTCATACACATGCAACTGAAGCTGTATAGCTGCTTATTCATAGGAATAGCTGCAAATAGAATTGAAACAGGAGATGTCACTATTTTTCATTGGAGTCATTTGCTTAATGAAAAGTCTGGTTATGGTAGACTCGTGATGCTTAATTACCATCTGTGAAATGAAGAAGAATGGCTAGATGATTAAACCAAGTCCCATTGACACCCAATACTTGAGCCTGTCAGCATGATCCTACATCAGAATATGCTGAATCTTTTAGTCCTTAATCATCCACCATCTACCTAACTTAAGCTAAAGAGGTGAGATAATGATCATAACCTTGAAATGAATCAAGACATGCCCATTATGTATGCCAATTGTGCCCGAGAGAATAGCTGAAATTGAACTAAAAGAAAACCACCAATGTAGAAGCCACTAACCTCATCAAAATTGTCTTATTGAAAGAAGTAGTGCTACTTTAATGTTTGAAAGTAAATCTATCCTGTCAAACCTTAACAAGCCTTCAGGTTCAAATGGACCAAGGCACCGAGTTGGAGAGTCTTCACGGAGAGAATCAGAATTAGGGGAAGTATATGCACAAGCCTATATTTTGGTTTGAAAAAGAGATTGATTGCTAACTAATAATAACTCGGGAACTTCATAATGAACAAGAAACAATAATGTTAGATATCCAAAGTATGTACCTTTAAACGTTTCCAAACAAGTTCTGAATAAAGATGATTGATACCCTAAACTTGTCTATCCACATATCCAACTGCATTGCATACTGGTCCAAAATGTTGTCTCATCCCATATTTTACCTTTAAATTTAAGTTAATCAGCTAGTAATACTATGACATTTCACCTAATTCATAGGTCAAGTAACTTATGCTATTAGTAATTCATGGTCCTAAGACTCGACCAAGTCCAAGACGACTCGGCCGAGTTGTCACCATCTCAGACTCTCCTGATACGATACTGGGATAATACGATTCCGAAATACTTGATTCGCCGAGACGTCACCGTGAAGGGTTGAAATTGCTGAGTCACACCGAATCACTCCGAGTTATTCCGAGTCAACTCGAATTTAATTATTTTTACTAATTTTTAAATTATTTTTGTGAGAACCCAAAAATTTTCACATTTTCTAGGCATTATTTTATTTCTTCGCCTACATTTTAATACTTGCCTTTAAAATATTAACGTTGCTATACATGTTTATAAGTAAGTACAGTTTTTAAATCATTTTCCTGGTATGAGTTAGTGTACGTTAATTTGAAGTGCATTATAGATGTAGGACCCGCTAGTGCGATATAAATTTGGTGACTAAGTGATTTTTGTGCTAAGTGTTATTATTTTATAAGATATTAGGAGATGATTAGAGGTTAGCTAGATAGATTAAACATTGGGAAAAAAAAGATAAGTTTTAACATTCAAAGGGCCAAGTGTCACCACCTCATTGGAAGTTGGACTTTGACTAGGATTATTTCACTTTCCTAAAACCAATTTTTGACCAATTTCTTCTCATTTTTCTTGTGTCTTGGCCGAACCTTTGAGGAGAAAAACAAGAGAGACTACTTCAATTTCTAGCTTCCAAACTTGCTCAAATCTTGTGTTTTAGCCAATCAAATTTGAAACTACTCCATACAAGTGTCCACTAAGGAAGCTTAAAGACTTTGGTGGAGTTATTTTGGAGGAAGAAAGACTAAGCTACCATTTTTCTTGAGGTTACAAGGCATTTTTGGCTAGCAATTTTTCCCTACTTTTAATATGTGCAAACTAGTAGCTTATGGTTGAGATTTTGATAGTTTTATGCAATATTCCATGAGTTGAGGTGGTAATATGAAAATTTTCAGTTTTATGGTGTAATTTCTGCTCACATGTGATGATTAATGGTTGGTCATGATTTATTAGCTTTGATATGTTAAAAAGCTAATGTTTTGGTGTTAGTTTCATTTGCCTAAAGAAAATTTTCAGCTTTGATGATAAACTGCCCTGCTTCTGACAAGCTTTATTCGTCCATGTTAGAGGCCGAATTAGACTTAGGTCAAAACATGAAAGTTGTAGGAAACGATGTTATATAGCTGCATGTAAAATTTCAGCTCAGTCGGAGCACTATAGATTGTGAAATGACTGAAATACCCTTGACTGCCCACAAGCCTTGTTTCACGGATAGTTTTCTATCCTTTTCAAGATTTCGATTTTTGACCATGAAAATGCATGATTTGGCTTTGGGGGTCTTCATAAGGAATGTAGTTATATGTCTTGGTTTTGAAACGCCATAAGATTCGTTTCAATCCGATAAGTGTAGCTTCAGTTGTGGTTATTATGTCGAAAGGTGTGTTTTATAGCCTATGATTTGTATGTGAAATTGTGGTTGATTTGAGATGAGTTGGTGTTGATTCTAAGATGGAAAAATAAAGGAAAAACAGGGAAAATGCTGTCCATTTATTCCCTCGTAGTTAGAATAAGTGAAAATGAAACTTGAAATGTGATTTTGTAATGCGTTGGACTTATTTTGCTTAGACATACTTAGGTCCACTCTTGTGGTATTAGATGAGTTAAAGTTTACTTGAACTTTTACATTTTTCTAATGGTGAATGTGATGACCGTTTTAAACAAGATGTCTAGTTACAAATGTCAAGTTTTGAACTTCAAATGTTTACTCATTTTCTTCCCAAAATAAAGAGGAGTTGCATAGGGTTTCTCGGCTACAAAATCTATTTTATCAAGCGAGGCTTTAGGTATGAATTTAGGATTTGTTTATCTTCCTTTTCATATGATTTTACTCAAAACACTTGTTATATGTTATTTCTTTGCATATGTGTTAGTTTTGAGCCAAACAAAGAGCTTTACGAAAAATTTGAAAAACTGGTTTTCATATCCGGCCGTGTATCCGGCCAAGAGACAGGGAAAGAAGAAAAAAAAATTGGGGTTGTCCACTACCTTGAATCTAGCCGAGAATCCGACCGGATTGTGACGTGGCATTCGTTTCAGTTGTTTTTCGATGGAATTTTCTAAACTCTTTTGAATATAGTTTTGTGTTTGGTTTGGGAAACTCTTAGTTACTCATGTCTTTTCATCTAAATGTACTCTTTTAACTTTCAAACTCATATTTAAACATTGTACTAGTAAGGTATTCGGATTTTCTTTGATTCACTTAATCTTTGATGGTTGAAGCATAATGTGTTCTCTTGGTTACTCTTAGAGTTCCTTGGTGATTGAGAGTGTTGTCTGGAAGGATACTTTGGACGTTATTTTGCTTAAATAGGTGAGTGTTCTTTGTACATTATGTTTTCAATGACTATATGGTTTGTTGTAGCTATGTGACTATTTGTGAATGTTTGATTAAATGTTAAATGTTTTCAATGATTTCTAAAAATGAATTTTGTTAGGCGAGTGTGTAATTTATCGCACTCGATCTAAATGAATATAAATTTTCAATGATTAAATGATTAAATGCTACTTGTGCATGAATGTAAGCCTTTTGGCTGAACTGAACCCTTACCCTTCATTGCCGGTCGACTCGAGTCAGAAGCGGACTCGGTCGGACGATTGGTAACTCTGGAAAAATGTTTGGTATATTCGAGTATGACCACGAAGTCTGGTGGAAACTAGCCAGCGAATTGGCTAGAAAGGGAAAAATGAAATGAATGAATTAATGGCAGGAACAATGGAGGGGTTTTCACTTATAAATGAAATTATTTTAATGCTGGAGGAATAATGAAATGGTTGGTGGAATGAATAAACGAAGGGCTCCATGTGAGCATGTATTCTTTTAATGAATGTGTTATCATTGCTTTATATTGTAAATGTTTTCTGGATTACTTGTTATTATCTGATTAATGTCCTTGTTTAATTGCTTTGATAATGTGTACGGAACCTCACTGAGCTTTTAGCTCATTCCGTTAGTTTTGTTTTCCTTATAGGGGACGCGAGCGAGGGCATGAGATCTGTGCAGACTAGTCTGGTCTAGTTCTTTTGAATTTTGTTCGATTTTACTCGCGCTAGTGCTTGGATAGGGTTAGATGTATTAAGAATTGAGAACTTTCGTTTTATGTGGAATTGTATTACTTTTGCGATAGAAATGAATGTAAGTACGTTTCAAGTTTGGGATTTGTTATTTTACTTATTCTCAAGGTTATATCTTATTTTATTTGAAGAGAGCAAACGAGTCCAGGCGAGAATTGGGCAGGCGGTCCGCCGAACCCTTTGATTCGCCTTAGGAGGAAGTGGGGCTATCACAATTTTTGTTTATCATACTTTTTACAATTTTTAGAATATTAAATATTTCAAAAATTTGTATTTCGCCGAAACCACGACCGATATGCCAAAACTGATGTAGAATAGGCGGGCCGCGACCGTGACTTTGAACCATGAGTAGTATTGAAATTTTCTTGGAAAGTTAGTTTACTCCAATTTATACAGTGTATCTTTTAGCAGCACCTTGCGAATTAAGCACGACAAACCTCCAGTTAGGGACATAAAGAGTGAATACAGTGATCATGTATATCAAGAACGAAACAAATCCTCCAAGCCTGAAAAATTAAGATGAGTAATGGTAATTAACATCCTTGACTCAATTGAAAAGTAGAAGATTGTTCGACTCACCACTGCCATTTGTATGCCACGAATATGGAGAAAAAATCAGGGCTAACTGTAATTGGCCTCAGCATGATGGTGAAGGTCTCGATTAGAGCAACCACTAAGTACACTAAGGCTTTTCTCTGTTTACATAAGTACATAAGATTTAGGGATATCTTAGATATGTGTACTGACAAACTTCAAATCAATCATGCGTAGTCTACTAATGATCTAATCAATATTTTGTAAAAAAAAAAATATAAAGAAAAAAAGAAAAAAAAGGATATCAGAATTACCTGTAGGATACCACACCATCAAATGGACTTCATATAAACCCCATAAGTCAGTTTATCAGGTCCATGAGAGCATCCTCCTGTAGTTTAAATGTATTAGTTTTTTTGGAGTTGTAGGCTGCTGTATTTATTAGTCTAAGCTAACATTAAAAGCCCCAAATCCCTTCTCTTTTAGGCTGACTCATCAATTGTTATAATGCACGAGTTTGGAGTATACCTTGAAGCAAAAGTCCCCATAGGAAAAGCTTTAGTGTCCTCAAGATTATCTTTCTAACTGCAGCGTTGACCTCTGGAACCCTCTACAATGTTAAGATTTAGGTGTATATAACAAAATCATTCCTGTAAATATTTGAATTCTGCCCATTGCAGTAAATGTTTGTATCTTTTTTGCATATTGTAAGGTGTGTATTTTCTTGGTCAATGAGGCTTTGGTTTAGTAGTTAAAGTTCAATCCCCCTAGAATCAGAGGTTTGGGTTCAAATCTCTCTTCACCCTCCCCCTTCCCTCCCTGGTTTATTAAGAAACAATAAGGTGCATTGTTTCTTTTTTTCGCCCTTTCTATTTGTATCTTTTTTTTTTTTTTTTTGAGTAGAGCTCAACTAGAACTTTTTATTTGGGTCTCAATAGCTTGAAATGTCTGAAAGTCACTTGAGTTTGTAATTCAAGTTTGATGAAATTTGGGCCTAAGTATTACTCTATGCCCTGTTAATTAGCACCAAAAAAGAAATCACTATTCACTTTTCCCTAATGGAATCCTCATTTCATCTAATAACTAATTTTGAGTGGCTTTGATTTATCTCAAGATATAGCTCAACTGATAAGAAAATTAGCTAAGAGTACTATCTTATACCGTTATTTTATTACCAATTTGCTTCAATAGGAAAATGTAGGATGGTGAACATAGCCTTAACATAGTTTAATTAAGAGAATGAAGAGACAAACCCAATAAAGGAAACTGGCTTTTTATTTGTAAATTTTTTTGATGACATCATAAATAAACACTTGTTAATCATTTTTTGATTGTTTTAATAATTATTTTATCTCATAGACATTACACTAACTATAGTATTATTACAGAAATTTTTTTTAAATAATCTTCTATCCAAGCACACGAATTATATAAGTACCTTGAGGGCAAGCGAGATCGCAAATCCAACAATGAAGAGAAAAAAAAAAGGAAGTACAAAGTCAGCTAATGTGCATCCATCCCAAGGAGAATGCTCAGTGCGTGGATATACTCCTCCAGCATTATCCACTAAAATCATCACCTGCACTCCATGCAGTACATATATCAATTTACAAGTAATACTCCTATTAAGTATCAATTTAAACAAGAAAAATACTTACCACAATAGTGAGGCCTCTGAAGGCATCCAAGGATGCAACCCTCTTGCTTTTTGGCTTAGCTATCACAGCCATTCGCTCATGAGTTTCCTTCTACACCTTCTTCTCCATCGACTGATCCTTTATGATGCTCTTCTGGTCCGTCTCATCAGCATCTGCATCTTTGTAAGCATGAAAGCTATTAGTCATGTCTTCTTCCTTAGCAACTTGTAGTTGTTTAATGTCACCATACCCTTCTTCTAACTTCTTGGGATCGTCCATTGGATAGCTAGCTGCAAGTAGTGGCTCTCTATCTCTTTTTTCTTTCTGAAGTTCTTTTACTTGTCAGGATTTATAGATACTACCACTTTAATGCTCAGAAGAAGGGAATAGGACAAGCTTGAAATATCAATGCATGGCCGCCCTATTCAAATCAGCTGGGTTTTCACTTGGCTTAGTACAATACAGGAGTTTCGCACGGAGCGTACAATTGGAACATCCCTGGATTAGGACATAATACTGGCGCATGTCGGAATCCTAAATACCGGCCAAAAAAGTAAACTTTGAAAATAGTTCGTTCGATTCATAGGACATTATATTACATGCTAGCTAGAAATAGACGATCAACAAAGAATGGTGGCATTTATTGTCTAGATTTACTCTTGAATTCTAGTCAAATTCTCCTGATAATTCGATTTGAGAGCTTAAAATGTTGAGCAAAAATTTAACTTTGAAGAATAAATGAATAACTTTTCATCCAACTTGATTTCACTCATACGACTTAGTAATATAATTTTTATTCTTGTGAATTGGTTCAATTATAGATGCTCTTCTATTAATGATCATTTGCACTTTGGATCCTTTAAATATAGATACACTTTTACTGTAGTCTTTGAACTTCAATTTAAACACTTCACTCCTTAAAGTATGAAGCCTATCTCATTTTACTCTTTAAATTATGAGCAGCACTTGACTACTATTTCATTTCTTTCAATATGAATGCCAGAAGCATTCTTCAACAATCACAAATGATGACTGGCAATAGAATGCGTATTTTTTTTTTTTTGTAGACTTAAGATTCAAGGAGAACGGAAATAAATAGAGTAAGTGCGGAAAAGAACTCGGTCTAGTAGCTAAGATTGAAATTTTATGATTTATAGGTGATGGATTTCAATTTTCCTTTCTCATTCTCCCTTCCCGCTTTTTATATCTCACATCTCCCTTTTTAGAAAAAAATTCCAAAAAAAAAAAAATTAGTGAATGGAAAAACTCTTTTAGAAACTTCTTTGAAGAAAATTCCACCTTTAACTTGACAAAGAAAATGGTGAAGAAGCTGAGTATTGTCTTTACTACAAGAATGAAGTAAAGGAAGTATGATACTGACCATGATTTACCAGAATCACCCATTAACAGTTGTAAGTTATTTCTACCTCTCTCTTTCTTCTAGTTCTTATTTAATGTTTTTGTTGTTGTAGTCCACCAAGTGCCTTTGATTGCTTTCTTCTTTTAATTTCCTCTCTCCCCTACTTTTCACTCTTGGCACTTTGTCTTTTTTTTTTCCCCCCATTTTAATTCCCAGACTAAATATTTCTATTTTACTGTTAATACTTTTGGCCCAAGTGGTTTCTAGCAATACACAAGAAAATTTCTTCATGATTGTCATTGTTCCACATCAGTCCTGATCAGTTGTAGAACCAAGATCTTTGTTTAGAGATGCAATAAATTTAGATTAAACTCAAAACACGTAGTTTAAACTATTCCACATCAATGCACCGCAAACTAGATCATAGTAGCATAAAATACACTTTTAAGGGTGTGTTTGATAAAAGTGCAAGCAATCTAAATTCTGAAATATGAAATTTAAATTTATTAAATTATTGAATTGTTAAGTACTAAATTTGATACATTTGAATTTATATCACATTAAATGATAAGTGAGTAGTTTATCACTTAATTTTGGAAGCAAATTTTGCTTAGAAAATTCAGTACCATTTAATTAATTTAGATGCCCAATCTTTTATTATCAAATGCATCTTACTATATTAAGATCTAAATCTATTAAGTTTAAATACTGAATGAAATTATCAAACAGGGCCTAAGTTTAAGAATTAATTGCTAAAAAAATCCAATTACATATTAGACTAGTGAGTTGATAGAAATAGAAGTAGCTTCACTATTAATTTCATGATTGATTTCCTGAGAAAAATGTTACCGTTAATGTTAAGACATTTTTAACAAGTAATATAATATTTGGATTAAAAATATAAATTGAAAATTTAAATATAAAACCTTTTTTAAGTGCCATTTTACTAATTATTTCCAACTTATTAAATTGATAAGCATCAACAAAATTTAAATGGTTGTTGAAATAGTTATTGTAGGTACCATAATCATCTAGCTCTCGAACTCATGCACTAGAATTACTACTAGATATTTAACCTTAAAAAAAGCAGCTACTAAATAAAATCTCTTTGCATAAATGGCAAAAATTGTATGAAAGCTATGGCAAAAAGATTATGATTTTTAACTAAGGCCAAATGGATTTCAACTAGGCATTTTCTGTATTTATGTGTGTGACAAATTCCCTGAGACGTGGGGTATAAGCCTTATAAGAATTACATATTTATGGTTAAAAGTTAAATAATATCTTAGAATGCAACATAAATTTTGTACATTTAGAGCAAATTTGAAATTTTTTATGGGTTAAAGTTAAAAGATATGTAACATTATTATAAAATAGATAAAAATGTATTAAGCAAATAATCTGATTTAGTCAAATAAAATTTGGGCTCTCATCTGCAAATAAAACAAAACTCAGCAAGTACAAGAGTGAGCTGGCGCTGTCACCTCCTCATCCCTCATCTTCTTTGTCTTCTGAAGTAATTTTTGTGTTCTCAATCAAAGGCCACTCTACTATTGAACCATGAAACAAATGTCTCCTTGTGTTTCTTAAGGAAATCCCACCGTTAAATTGAGATGCCTTCTTATGGTTTGGTTTGTAGGACCTTTATTTTGACCACAAAATCTTTGTGAAAATAAATGCTTGGCTATTTGAAGATAGTTTTGGAGGCTTTATTTTCTCAAAAAAAAAAAAAATAATTTGGATTTCACAAATAAGAGTGAAACCATTGTACATATTTTAATTGCGAAGAGGCTTCGAGCTGGCTCTATTTGGTTCATTGCAAAACCTTGGCAGAAGAATATAAGAGCTTCAATATATTCAAATTTGAATGTTGCTACAGTTTTGGCTAATATTTGCATAGACAGAAAGGTAGCAATTACAAAACCAGGGAATTGACCAGAATTGATGTCAAATAACTGGAAAGTCATGTTACTCCCTGCAAGCAATTCTTAATTGTCTATGACAAAGAGAGAGATCAAGTACGTTTTGGAACCACCAGGTGGCCACCACCAATGCATTAAGGTTTAGTGGGGGTGAACTCTTGCCTCCTACCAATTTGCTACAATTAAATGTGACATTGTTTAAAAAATCTAAATGGATGCGTAGTGCACCCGTCTGGTCCGTTGATGGTTTAGTTCCCTCCAAGTTATCTCAAAATCTTTTTAGGCCCTCCCCCAATAACGTAGGAAGCTATTGTATTGACCAAAAAAAAAAGGTACGTTTTGAAGCATCTTCATGTGTACTTGCTGCCTTTAAACCAAAAGGCGGTTCTGCTCTAGCATCAAGAATGGTAAAATTTAGAGGTTTTCCTTGAATTTATTGTCTATCGTGCATTCTGGAATTAGCCAAGAAATCATGATGGAAAAAACCGATTACACACTTGAAGTGGCCCTCAATTAAATTTTTGAATTTTCTTCTTGACTCTACTGAGCAATCATGACAATTTAGAACGATTTTCTAGTACATTTCAACTGCACTTCATCTTAGACCTCCAAAATAAAGAAAAACTGCACCAAGTTACTAAAGAAATCTCCGAACAGAGTTATACACAGAATTACATTTGCAATGCACAGTAGAAAATGGAGCAAAAGGCACCTTAATTATCTAAGGGATTGATTCTCAGTCTTGACCACAAAATCTCCTCTAGGGCATATAATTTACTGTGAATTGAACGGATCCGGGCCTCACAAGTTTCATTCCACTCCATTTCCGGGTAAATGATCGTTTTAAAAAGTTTTTTAATACCCTATTTATTACTTATTTACATCCTATTCCAACTTATTTACATTTAACGACAAACTTATTTGAAATGAAACTTGTGAAACTCTATTCACGAATTGAACTACTTACAGATCCCAATCCAAGATCTCACTCTCTAGATATCAAAAAAACCTAAATTCGTAAAACTAGGATAGAGCATATATAATTAAAGTTCTAGAAAGCTAAGAAGACCTGATGAAAATACCATGTAACATAGCTAATTTTCATTTCCTTCGTTTTAGTTGGATGGAAATGGAATAGAGTAGGATAGATGAGTCAAGTCCCACATCGGCTAGCTCAACTGTCATGGCCCCGAAGAAATGCTTTATAAGGGCCCCCACGGCGCCTTGCAAAAGCCACGCAGCTACGCAGTGGGCACAGAGCGAACTATTCTTTCGCCTTTTACTAAAGAATACCGTGTGCTCGCTGCAAAAAGTAGCATACGCCAATATTTGGAGAGGTCCAGCCTGTTTGGTTGGGCTTCTACATATCTTAGTCAAATCTTTGTTGTTTTTTTGGCTAAAGAAACTAAATGAATTTCATATTTGGGGGCTTCTGAACCCATTTGCAATTTGTACGCGTAAAAGAATAACAGTTTTTTTTTTCTAACTTTTAGAAATACATTCAAACAAATAAATTTAGCAATTTGTTGACACAGTTTTTGTTCTATGATACTCTCAATATAAATATGTTGACACGATTTTTATTCTATAAATACTATCAACATAAATTTTCATGCATCTAGACTTGCTAAGAAAAAGAAAAATACTAGCCAATTTAGGGCTTTGTTTGGAAGACAAGTTTTTTGCTAAATTTGTCTGTTATAAGTTTTTTAAAAATTTTAATTATAGTAATTTTAAAAAAATTTTCAAAATTTTTAAACTATATATTTTAAAATATTCAAAAAAACGTATTTCAAAATTTTTTTAAAAAACTTCTACAGTAAAATTTTAAATAAACATCCAAAAAACTCACTTACCAAGTCTCCAGTGGAAAATTGGGTCTCTAAATCTAGGGTCTTGAATTAGTCAAGTGCATGTGAATCGCTACAAATGAATATTTTGATACATCATCTTCAAGATTGTGTCTAATATTGTAATGAATCAAAATCGTTATTTCTAATGGTGTACATGTCGATATTATGTACATGACTAATTCTGTTAACAATTTTTTATTTCCGTTAGAGGTCTTAAATTGGCCTTCTTTTGTAAATATAAGGGACTAAAATAGTCGCGATAATGGATAAGGGATTAATTTGACGAAAACTCAAAAAATGAAGGACCAAAATGACCATTTTCCTTTTTTAAACCCTCAACATTTTAGTTAATCCTTTTTTTTATCAATACTTTTCTAGAAATTGTTTCATTCAATATAAAGATCAATTTTGAAATATTTTTGCGTCTTCTTTTGGATAAACTTTTCATCACTGGGAATACAATAACAAACAAAACATATATTACGCACTGTTTAGATGGTTGTTTTTTGGAATTTTTTTAATGAAAATCACTATAGCAAATAATCTGTCTCGTGTGAAATGAAAAAGTTGATTGAAAAATATGTTTAATATTTTTTCACAACATGTTTGTAAAAACTAGTATAAAACTCAGTTAATTACTCAACGATTTGTTGCCCGAATTTATGTAGTAGATGATTGCCCCAATTGGTTGGTTTCTTTCTCAGCAAACCACCTCTCTTTCTTCTCACTTTCTTTTTCCTTTTTTTTTTTTTTTTGGTTCGGAAGGAAAACCACTAGTCCCTTCACCAACAATCCGCTGCCAAACCTATTGTCTGTATGAAATACTTTGCATTCTTTAGCGCAAAAGTAAAATCTTTTCATCAGCTTTATATTGCTCTTAGAGGACCATAAATCTGCAACGGTTACTTGTATTTTTTTTCCAAGTATGATAGATCTACACTTATTTTATACTAGGGGGATTGGAACCTGAAAAGACTCAAAGAAAATTCGGAAGGGATTAAACTACCACTGACTCAAACAGGCAACACTTCCAGAAAAGTCTATATATTTTTAGAATGTAGGCAAAGAAGTTTGATTTCTTGACCTACATTCAAGTAGAGGTTTAAAGCTCTTTTGATAGTCAACTACTTTAGGAGTAGTGGGTTGGTTACTTGTATTTGCAATACCAAACTTTTCCCATCCTGTATTCATTTATATCAGTTTATAAAGATAGATTTTATTAGTGAAATCATTCTTTTTATCCAAAGGTTATTTTTTTGGAGCATTTTTTATCAAAAGATTAGTAATTCAAAATACAAAAATTCATCTTTGGAATTATTTATCGGAATCTTCAGGGCACTGTAATATGGTAACTAAATGCAGTTGTCAAACCGGGAGATACCCAGTGTAATTTTAAGGAGGCACAAAGCTCAAAAAAAAAAAAAAAAAAAATGAATACCGGACAAGGCAACAATCATTGGGCTAAATTACTTTAACTTCCAGGAGCACGGGACAATTCATAATGTGCAAGTAGGGATGGTAATGACGCCAGTGGCCGCATGCACTCGCCCCGTGAGAGTTGCACTGGAATCTGGATGGCAGAAAATGGGCTTCGAATTCTCTGTGCTCAAAGTAGTCTCTGTCCCTCTGTTCCTTATTTGTATAGTTGTCACTTGTCTCTAGTCTTTTGTTAACCCAAACTCAAATAAATCGATAATAATCGGTTTACAAGTTTACTCAAAACCAATTAAAACAGATAACTCAAAACTTTTTTTATTTTCTTTTTAACAAAAAAAAGTCTTGTTGGAGCAAAAGGCACCTTAGTTATCTAAGGGATTGATTCTCAGTCTAGACCACAAAATCTCCTCTAGGGCGTATAATTTACTGTGAATTGAACGGATCCGGGCCTCACAAGTTTCATTCCACTCCATTTCAGGGTAAATTATCATTTTAAAAAGTTTTTTAATACCCTATTTATTACTTATTTACATCCTATTCCAACTCATTTATATTTAGGGACAAACTTATTTGAAATGAAACTTGTGAGACTCTGTTCACGAATTGAACTACTTAAAGATCCCAATCCAAGGCCTCACTCTCTAGATATCAAAAAAAACGTAAATTCGTAAGACTAGGATAGAGCATATATAATTAAAGTTCTAGAAAGCTAAGAAAACCTGATGAAAATACCATGTAACATAGCTAATTTTCATTTCCTTCGTTTTAGTTGGATGGAAATGGAATAGAGTCAGTGACGGAGCTAGGATTTTTTTTTGTTAGGGGCCAAAATTTTTTCCTAATAAAATTATCTTAATATATTATATTCAAAATAATTTTCTTCTATTTAAATATATGACAACTAAAAATATCAAATATTAAATTTAATTATAAAGGTATGTCTATTCATAAATATGCGGTATAGTCATAACAAAAATTAACAAAAAAGATAACTTTTGATTAAATATTTTATAACATCACAAACCATCCAATTTGCACATTATGAGAAGATGATCTCCAATATGTCACCTATGCAATATATATATATAACCATGTAATATAAATGTAACTATTTTCAATTGAAAAAAGATAAAAGTTATGTTAACATAATTTGAAATTTCAATATCTTTTCTTAGAAGTAAATTGAGTTCTACGCTTTTTCATAGAAATAAATTCATCTATGATTGAATCACTGCTAAATTTTTCAGCAACTTCCTTTTCTATATACACAGTTAGACAATCATCCAAGAAATTATCTTGCATCTTGTTTCGGAGCTTTGTCTTGATTATTTTCATAATTGAAAATACCCACTCTGTAGTTGCAGTTGATATAGGAAGAGTAGTAACAAGTAGGCCTGTCAACGGGCCGGGTCCGGGCCGGAATTAATAAATCCGGACCCGGACCCGTTACACTGTATTAATTCCGGACCCGGACCGAATACCCGACGGGTCTCTTAAACTTTATCCCAGAACCGCACCTGACGGGTCTCGGGTCCGGGCCGGGCCTACCCGGATAAGACAGTCAAATCCTAATTTTGCTACATCATCAGAATGGAACTTTGACAGATAAATGTATCCTACTCCATATGGGAAAACCGTATATCACACAAGCAAACAACACAATTGATCTGTATCTATGAGTCAAGTGATTGAATTCTGATCAAATTCCCTTCATCAATAGCCACAAATTTAGACCTTTCATCAGAGAGAGGAGAGCAAAATTCATGTGCTTCAATTTATCTTCTCAATTCAACTAAAAGAAAAACACCTACCATATAAAACTATCAAATGGCCCATGTAAAACCTTATCCTACCACACTTGGCAGTTGAAAAAGAAATTCTTTCAACAGGAAAATTAATTCGTTAACATACTTCATCAACCATTGATACATCTGATATAAAGCCCTGATCAAGCTGAAGTCACTCAATTAATTACCTAAGTCTAGAAACAAGAACATGATACCCCGTAAACACAAGACAATACTTATTCAATGACTTAAAAAGACATTTTCACGCAAAACAAGATAAGCCTCCGTTGTGAACAAGTGACTGAACCTGGTGATGCAATTTTTAAAGAGAGCTACTTGAGGTACTTAACAAACCAATCCAACTTATCCTGATGGGCCTCTATTGCTGCCTTCACCTCTTTTTCATCTTCAACCTCAGGCTTAGCATCCATGCATAGGCAGCATAGCCCCAGGAAATATCTTCACGAAACCATCAACCTCAGGCTTAGCATCTAAGGCTTCACCAAATTTTTTCAGCAGCTAAAAAAGTGCTGTTGAAAGTTGATTTGGGTGATCTACAAGCTGAACCTTCTCTGGTGGCAAATCAATTGAGCGATCTACAGATGCTTGAATTGGGCCCAGAGATGGAGAGATGGAGCTGGAGAATGGTCAGTGGTCACTGCCTCACTGGCAGAGGCGGGAGGCATGCAGAGGCGCAGAGCAGAAGAGAGAGAGAGTTGGGGGAAAGGGGTGCGGCGGTGGGTATTAGCTATTAGGGTTCGACAGATTTGGGATTTGGGAACGAAAGTAGTATTCCGTGTGAATAATTGATAGATAGATATATATTGTTTAATTATTAATTAATAAAAACGGGTTCGGGTCGAATACGGGTCGGAAGGGTATATTCCGTATTCGACCCGTAATTTTATTAGATGAAACGGGTCCGGGTCCGGGTCCGGGTTTCGGTTCTATATACCTACCCGAACCCGGAAAATGTAGGCGGATCCGGTCCGGGTCCGGGTCCGGGTCCAGACCCGGACCGTTGACACCCCTAGTAACAAGTCTAATAAATCTGTCAATAAGAGGATATATCACTGATTTTCTTGTCTTCACCAAGTCTTGACATAACTCATGAATACCAGATAATTCTTGTAATTCATGATGATTTGGAATGTCGAACTCAAAATATTGAAATTCTATTCTTAGACGTACTAGTTCTTGTTTTTAACAATTATGACTTGAGTCTTTTTAGCCCATTAACAATTATGAATTGGGTCTTTTTATTCTAATACGTCACATTGGGTCAATTTACTATGGAACATCAAATTATATGTTTAATTTTTGAAAGTTAAATAATTAGTACAATAAAAAATAAATAACTTTTTCTGAAGAAAAAAATTAATTCAAAGATGACTAATTCATATATATATATATATATATATATATATATATATATATATCTCAACTCTCATAATATAAACTAAAATTGTAAAAATTTAGGGGAGGGGTCAATTTTATTTTACACATATATTTACATATTATGAATTAAAATTTTCAAAACTTAAGGGCCATGGCCCCTCTGTCCCCCTTGGCTCCATCATTGAATAGAGTAGAATAGATGAGTCAAGTCCCACATCGGCTAGCTCAACTGTCATGGCCCCGAAGAAATGCTTTATAAGGGCCCCCACGGCGCCTTGCAAAAGCCACGCAGCTACGCAGTGGGCACAGAGCGAACTATTCTTTCGCCTTTTACTAAAGAATACCGTGTGCTCGCTGCAAAAAGTAGCATACGCCAATATTTGGAGAGGTCCAGCCTGTTTGGTTGGGCTTCTACATATCTTAGTCAAATCTTTGTTGTTTTTTTGGCTAAAGAAACTAAATGAATTTCATATTTGGGGGCTTCTGAACCCATTTGCAATTTGTACGCGTAAAAGAATAACAGTTTTTTTTTTAACTTTTAGAAATACATTCAAACAAATAAATTTAGTAATTTGTTAACACAGTTTTTGTTCTATGAACTCTCAATATAAATATGTTGACACGATTTTTATTCTATAAATACTATCAAACCACCTAGATGATTGCCCCAATTGGTTGGTTTCTTTCTCAGCAAACCACCTCTCTTTCTTCTCACTTTCTTTTTCCCTTTTTTTTTTTTTTGGTTCGGAAGGAAAACCACTAATCCTCTGTTTTAAAACTCGGACCGGATCGGCCGGTCGAACCGAGAACCGGCCAGGTAATCGGTCCGAATCATATTAAAAAACCAGAAATTTAAAACCCAGTCAAAGCCGGTCAAAAATCGGGTTTGACCGGGAAAAACCGATTTTTTCGGTTCAACAGTAATTTTTTAAAAAAAAAATTCAAACTTTTTAATATTATGTTTTGACCCCCTAAATTGTTAAAACTTATTGATATACCTCAAATATTTGATACTTAATAAATATTGTCCTAAAATTTGATGTTATTTTTCAATTAAATTCATAATTTTAATTCTAAACTTGTTAATATTTATTAAATAATATAAATTGCTACTTGATTGTTCTAATTTCTTTGTATTTTCTTGTTAAATATATTTGAAACATCAAATCTATATGAATATACCTTTATTAATATCAATATATTATTAGATATTATATATATAATATTTTAATTTTTAAATAATTTTTATTTATGACGTCATCCGATTCGACCCCTATCGACCCCCGATCGAACCCATTGACCCCTGACCCCTGATCTCGGCCGAGTCACTATCCGGTCCAGTTATGAAAACATAGCACTAATCCCTTCACCAACAATCCGCTGCCAAACCTATTGTCTGTATGAAATACTTTGCATTCTTTAGCGCAAAAGTAAAATCTTTTCATCAGCTTTATATTGCTCTTAGAGGACCATAAATCTGCAACGCTTACTAGTATTTTTTTTTCCAAGTATGATAGATCTACACTTATTTTATACTAGGGGGATTGGAACCTGAAAAGATCCAAAGAAAATTCGGAAGGGATTAAACCACCACTGACTCAAACGGGCAACACTTCCAGAAAAGTCTAGAATTTTAGAATGTAGACAAAGAAATATTTGGCTTGTTTTACGACAGAAGGGGGATGAATTTACTTGCATGATTTTGTTTGTACAACTCGTTTTAAGACAATGTGACATGAATAATGAAATTGAAATTCTGGCGAAAACTCCTAAACAAGGAAATCATATGGGTAGCATAAATTAGATACGTTGAGAGCCAACTTAAAGAATGTATGCACAGGGAACTTATGCATGCCAAGTGTTTGTAAATTTGACTCAATTGATGAATTAAAGTTCTCACCTTTTAAAATCTGGTTGCATAGTATACATATATCTTGGCTAAAAGAGGTTGAGTGGGGTGGCTTGCGTAGCAAAAACTATCAGGGTAGTTGATAAGTACATTTGTACACGTTGTAACACTAGAATAACATTTGTAATACTAGTACACGTTGTAACACTAGAATAACACTAGAGTAACACTAGAAAACTATCACGGTGTAATATCATTTGTACACGTTGTAACACTAGAATAACAGCGAGTAATTATACTACCTTTAACAGCAGTAACCGTCCCTGCCCCTTCTCCACTAATTACATAGTCCATGATACTACATTGGATCAGTCTAGTAACATGATACGTAAGCCTTATATTGCAATCCAATTCTGAACAAAAACACCATCTACAACTAGTTGTTTAGATGGTGAGAATTGCAATGCACAAAACTATACACAAGTAGTTCTAAGATTAGTCAAACAGCACCATAAGTGGCAGGGAATATAAATCAGATGCACATTGCACCACTTATCAAAAAATTGTCCACAAAAGCTAACATTGCTTCAGTATTGCTGGGAGCTAAGAAGACTAGTACCTAAACTACTTCAGATACCACAAGCAAGGATTGCGGGGAACCTTTAGCACTCTCAAAACATCATAGAGAAACTGCTGGTTATAGTGTTAGAGGCCACTATTGCAGCAGTATTAATGCTAACAGAAGTTTCGGCTTGAGATCCACCATTTAGAGTAGCTTGAGCATTTGGTACAAAGGGAATTATACCTTGCTTGTTTACAGCAGCATTGGTTTTCATTGAAGACCTTCCTCTCTGCATCAGAAAAGAACAAATTTAAACTTTTTTGCTGCAAAACTTTAAATTACTCCAGTAGTGCACTAGTTCTGAATTTTGCAGCAGCAATGTATGACATTATAATGCTTACCCTCTTAGTAGAAATGCTTGTGCTAGCCTGCAAATTAACTTGCACATTGACAGCTGCATCTTGTTGGCGAAAACTTGGATTACTCCCCTGACTTGAAACAACCACTGGCACATTTCCTTGTACCTGATCCTAGATCACAGAAGACATGATAAACAAGTTAATAATATGTGCAACGTATATACTTTGGTACATGATCAGATGATCAGATTGAACTTAGTTACCCAAAGCACAACCCCTGCCAATCCCGTGTTAGCTATGCCTCTACCAGGCTTTCCTCTCCTTAGAGCACCCTGCAATGTAACAACTTCAAAATTGAGCATATAATTATCTAGCTCCCACAAGTTAGCTAATATTTTGTGATTATCAGGACAAATTTGGTCCCTTTTACATGTATACATAGTCAAGTAACTAACACCTAACGTGATGTATATTTTTGTAAACTGATTGTACCTCATAAATCACCCTGTGTAAAGTACTCACAGATAAGCAAGAACTACTCATACAAGTAAAATTACATATCTACTATAGGGAGATGCACAAATTGATCAAAGGGCTAAATAACCATTCGAAATTTATGCGTATACATGCACTACCTTTTATAGATATACACAGTCAAGTAACTAACATCTAACATAATGTACATTTTTGTAAACTGATCGTACATCATACATCACCCCTTGTAAAGTACTCATAAATAAGCAAGGACTACTCATACAAGCAAAATTACACATCTACTATAGGGAGATGCATAAATTGATCAAAGGGCTAAATAACCATTCCAAATTATGCGTACCATTACACTACCTTTTATAGATATACATAATCAAGTAACTAAGATCTAACATAGTGTACATATTTGTAAACTGATTGTACCTCATAAATCACCCCGTGTAAGGTGTTTATAGGCAAATTGTGCGCCAAAACAATGGCATTTTTGTTATTTTCTGGTTTCCAATAATTTTTCTTATTCATTATTTTTTTCCAGCATTTCCCCGCTTAAAACTTTGCCTGGTGTTGGTGGTTTTTGGGTAATTTCTCACCTTTTGATTAGGACAACCTGTCACATCCTATTGCCAGGGGTGCTAAGTGTGATTTCAAAAATATGGGGGGTACTAGATGTGATTAGAAGAAACCTCAGGGGAGGTTTCTGATATTAACCCAATGAATTTACTATATAGTTGTTCGCTGGTTATATAGAATCGATATAAGCGTACAAATTGGGATCTAATATGTTATACCCTGCATGCAATTGTTAATACATTATATCTTGTTCAATTTATTTTACAGCATACCAAGGATAAATACAGCTTCTTTTCACAAATTAATGGATATCAATCAAAGGTGGTAGAGCAAAGAAGTTAGATTGGATAATTAGATAGTTTTTTTTTATTTTGCCAAACTCATAACACTCATTAGAATATATTTACACTTAGTTCTTAGTGCATTACCACATGTTCAATCTATTTTATAATGTACTAGGGGAAAGAAAGGTTAAATTGCTAATTTTAGATTTTGTTTATTGATATTGCTAATTTGCAGTTATTTGTCCACATGTATATCGCAACCACATGCATAGTGCAATGGTATGCATACATTTGGAATGATTATTGGTGCTTTAATCCACCTGTGCATCTCTTTGCAGGCTACAGTGGGTGTGTAATTATATTTGTATGACTAATACTAATTTGTCTATAAGCAAATTACATGGGATGATCTATCAGTACAATCAGTTTACAAAAATGTACATCATATTAGATGTTAGTTACTTGACTGTGTATATCTATGAAAGGTAGTGCAATGGTATGCATAACTTTGGAATGGTTATTAGCCATTTGATCAACTTGTGCATCTCTCTACAATTGATGCATAATTTTACTTGTATGAGTAATACTAGTT
This sequence comes from Coffea arabica, assembly GCF_036785885.1. Classification (NCBI taxonomy): domain Eukaryota; kingdom Viridiplantae; phylum Streptophyta; class Magnoliopsida; order Gentianales; family Rubiaceae; genus Coffea; species Coffea arabica. Next base: position 35,460,802 of record NC_092314.1, read on the forward strand.
TGTCTGTGAGTATCTTACACGGGGTGATCTATGAGGTACAATCAGTTTATAAAAATGTACATCATGTTAGGTGTTTGTTACTTGACTATGTATATCTGTAACAGTGAGATTAGATATAGTGCAATAAAAAGTAGTCACCTGAGTTGGAATGTATTTTAGAAACTTTGGTATAATGCTATTAGTATTTTTTTGTGAAGTGTACACGTTGTTAGTAGGTACGGAGTAGTGCTATATGTTATGTATGCTTACATGGTCATAAATTTATAAAAAGTTAGTCTATTATTTAAATTTGTAATTGGTTGTTAACTCTTACACATTGTCACGTACATATACATAATGTAAGAATGAATTTACCATATAATTGTTTGCTGGTTACATAGAGTTCATATAAGCATACAAATTGGGGTTTGATTAGCTATACCGTGTATGTAATTGTTAACACATTATATCTTTTTCTCCTTATTTTGTAGCATGTGAAGGGCAAAGATAGCTTCTTTGACAAATCAATGGATTTCAATCAATGCTGGTGGAGCAAAGAAATTATATTGGATAATTAGATAGTTTCATTATGCTAGACTCATAACACTCACTAGAATGTACTTACATTTAGTTCTTAATGCATTATCACATGTTCAATCTATTTTACAATGTACTAGAGGAAAAAAAGTTAAATTGCTAATTTTAGATTCTATTTATCAGTATTGTACATCTAGTTAGTATTTAAGTAGTATTTGTTGTTAATTTTTTTTATTGTTAGCTCGATTTGTTTTACAATATATCCAAAGTAGTAACTTCGATTCTATGAATTGGTAAAACAAAATTTCTATTGCTAATTAGTAACATCCCGATGTTGTACCCCATGTTAGTATTTATTGACTTTTTGTTGCTATCATCTTACAAACGGTTTAGTCCATTTTATGATATGTTTTAGGAAATAAAAATTTTTGTTTTACAAATTGGTGAAAACTAGTTACATTTAGTTATTTATAAGTTACATACATGTTGATTAAACACAAATTTAACTAGTCATATACCACTATTATGGAAATAGTAGCTTTAGGTAAAATTTTAGTTGTCAATATATTATAATCTCAAAAAGTAGTAATTGCCCATCAGTAAATTTGTTACACTCAATCATAGTGTCACTCGTTTCTGTTTTTATCAAACCCCAAACTAAAAACCTTAAAAACGTGGTTGGAATATCAATTTTGGCATACTTCTATCATTTAATTGATCTTTGAACAAATATCCTTAAGTTTATTAACTGTGATGCATATAAAAATAAACCAAATGAATACTCTAGTTATAACATTATGGACAACAATTCTAATGGATATATACAATGCTTCAAACAAATCTACAAATTGAACAAAAATCTACGATGATTACAATGATATCTACAAGGATTCTTACCTATCACTACATAACATTTTGTATAAATCGAAATTGAAAATTTACAAATATTGTGCTAACAAAAATCTATAAAAATAAATTAAAAGAGTTATACAATGCTGTTAACTGAGTTTCACTTGCTCCATTTCTTCTTCTCAAGTTGATTTCTTCTTTTTCTTTCTAATTATAAATGGTGGGATTGGTTCTGCAAGGTCAATAGTTCCCACTTTTTATATTTCTTCCTTTTCATTTGGATTCTTTTTTATCCTTTTCCGTGCCATCTTGCCACTGCTCATGCAAATTGTAAAGGCTATTTACTTTGTTCAATACATATCAGTTTGACTATTAGTGATAGATGACTAATTAAATTTTTATTCAATCAGCGTGTATGTAACTTATAAGTAACTAAGGGTCCGTTTGGTTGGATCAAAATGGAAAATATTTTCCTAGGGACAAGGGAAAATATTTTCCATTGAAGTCATTTTCCTGAAAAATCACTTCTTTCTCCATAATTTTCCAGTGTTTGGTTATTAAGTGAAAATATTTTCCAAATTCCTTTTTTCATAATTTTCCAATGTTTGGTTTATCAATGAAAATATTTTCTAATATGTTTGTTGATATGTTGCAAATATTTTTCTACTCTTAAAACATTCATTTCGTTAGAAGTTAATTTTAGTTTCTATCCATTATAATCATATTATCATTTCTATAAAATATTTATTCATATTACACCATGAATTCTTAAATGGAATTATTAATGATACTAATGAATTGGTTGGGAAAGAAGAGTTAAAAACCAAACAAAAACCTAGCTGAACACTATTCTTTATTGGTATAGTATCATGTCATTATGTTGTTCCTTTGAAAAGGGAGAAGAACCTAAATGCAGAGAATCCTATATTGGAATATAAACCAAGATTTCAGCTCCAGAATCAAAAATCTTATTCATGGTACAGAGTTAGAACCATTGGTACATACAAGCACCCTAATCAAGCCTAGAGTGATTCAAATCCCTGCTTTAAATGTTGTTGGCCTCAGTTGGATCAAAAATCTGGAACAATTCAATACATACAAAGGCAAATATAAGCCAAAATATAAAATATTGCTCAACAAAAAGGAAAATCACATCTCCAAATGGAAAATGGTCCCAAAAATATCAGTTGCCTAGGTAGTAAATCATGGATACAAAAGGAAACATCTATACAACACGTCACCAATGTTCATGTGAACGTTTTACAGGAAAAAATTTAGTGACCAGAGCTTTGAACAAATCCAGTTGGCCTGCACCTACAAATTCCCAAGGCCAAGGCAAGTGGCAAGGTACTCAGTCAGCCCTCCTTTTTTCCACTTGTAGATCACCTCCAAGGTGATGCTGAAACACAACAGGAAAAATAAATATCTTAATACGTGATAGGATCTAGTTCTTTCTTAACTAACTGATGCTTTCTTTTTATTTTAACCTGCCACATGCGTTGATAACTTAGCAATGACACAATGGACATTGTGAATAGCCAGTAAATAAACCCTCAACAAGGATTTATAATGACTTACCTTACTATCTATGTGACATACATATGGGCATGTTGGACAAAAGAATCTGGCAGGGCGGTCCATATGCGGCAATTCATACTGCAATAACATCCCACAAGTCCGGCAAAATTCCATTGCAGTCTCTTTTAGGATAATCCACTATTTATGTATGTCTCTACAAAATTAAAACAAGGGGAAAAAAGCATCAGAGTAACATAATATTAGCACACAAACTTAATCTTCACTTGATTGTTTCATTCACAATTTAAAATAAATAAGTAATACATATGCAAGATGCGCAAAAATGAAGCACTAACACAGTGGCCATAAAGAAAGGAAAACAGAAGTATCTAGATGATTAGAAAAGAAAACAAACTCTTTGATTTGACTCAAAATGATGAGCATTTCATTCCTTTCTATTGTTTACCTTTCGACACACACGCTCTCTCCTTTCTCTTCTTTCTTCTCCCTAATCCCAGAAGAGTATATGCGCAACTGAATGAATATTTAAGATACTAGAGAACCTCACCTTGCGAACGTCTTAACAACTTAACCTTTACCCCAATCCCAAAACATAAATCCTAAAATTTAAATTCTCTAGACAAGAAATTCCAACATTCAGTATTCATATCGCTCAGAGAAATCAATAACAGCCATATACATTTAACAACAAATTTCTCAATAGAAAGACAAAATCAAACTCTAAGGACACCAATTGATTGATAATTTACAAAAAAACTACTGAAGTTTCTTAATCTATCAATCAATTGATACAAAAACAATCATGCAAGCTCAAGCCCTTACCTCAATAAGAATCGTCAGAAAATGGGAGTGGAGCAATAAATTTTACCAGAATTCCTAGAGCTTCATATAATTATAGAAAAAGAAAACTGAAAACTAAAGATAAAAGAAACATCTTTAAATAAAAATCCAAATTCCTCTGTGAAACTAGTGCCACAATTCTCAAGAATTATAGCAACAAAATTAAAAAAAATCGATAGAATCCTAGATTGGAACAACCGATTTTATCAGATTTTTTTGGAAAAAATAAAAAGATATTCAAGACAAAGCCCTAAATAAGAATCTCACCCAAGGCACCTTGCCAGAGTTGGAGATGGCTGCCATCAGAAATGATCATATTGTTGGTGATTTCTGAGTCTCTCCAATCTTCATTGCCCACTCTCTGTATCTTTAGCCGCAAAGTCTTTGTTTGTTTTTGTTAGAATGTGGGTAGGGAGCTCTATTGTGAAGTGCAAGAGCCGCTCGTTTTAATGAAGGAAAATAACTTAGTAAGTCAAAAGATGAAGTTATTTTCCACCAAGTGAAGTAAAATATATTCCCCGCATAAATCTTTTTCCAAGATAAAATGATTACCAAATACAGGAAAATTTGGAAAACATTTTCAGGAAAACATTTTACATTCAAACAAACACACCCCAAATGTAACTAATTTTCACCAATTTGTGAAATAAAAATCTTTATTTCCTTAAACATATCGTAAAATAGGCTAAACATACCTAATGTCTTTGCTTCACCAGTATTGATTGATATCCATTAATTTGTCAAAAGACGCTATCTTTGCCCATGACATGCTGCAAAATAAGGTGAATACGATATAATGTGTTAACAATTATATACAGAGTATAGCTAATCAAACCCCAATTTGTATGCCTATATGAACTCTATGTAACCAATTAACAACTATATATTAAATTTATTCTTACATTATGTGTATGCATGTGACAGTGTGTAAGGGCTAACAACCAATTACAAATTTAAACGATGGACTAACTTCTGTAAATTTATGACCATGTAAGCGTACATAACATATAGCACTACTCCATATCCACTAACAACGTGTACCCTCAACAGAGAAATTTTAATATCAACTATACCAAAGTTTGTATAATACATTCCAACTCATGTAATTACTTTTTTCTGCGTTATATCTAATCTCTCTTTTATATATATACATAGTCAAGTAACTAACACCTAACATGATGTACATTTTTGTAAACTGATTGTATCTCGTAGATCATCTTGTGTAAGATACTCACCTTGTCCAATTCGATTGTGTAAGATACTCACCTTGTATCTCGTAGATCACCTTGTCCAATTCGATTGTGTAAGAGGGTAAGCATTATAATGTCATACATTGCTGCTGCAAAATTCAGAACTAGTGCACTACTGGAGTAATTTAAAGTTTTGCAGCAAAAAAGTTTAAATTTGTTCTTTTCTGATGCAGAGAGGAAGGTCTTCAATGAAAATCAATGCTGCTGTAAACAAGCAAGGTATAATTCCCTTTGTACCAAATGCTCAAGCTACTCTAAATGGTGGATCTCAAGCCGAAACTTCTGTTAGCATTAATACTGCTGCAATAGTGGCCTCTAACACTATAACCAGCAGTTTCTCTATGATGTTTTGAGAGTGCTAAAGGTTCCCCGCAATCCTTGCTTGTGGTATCTGAAGTAGTTTAGGCACTAGTCTTCTTAGCTCCCAGCAATACTGAAGCAATGTTAGCTTTTGTGGACAATTTTTTGATAAGTGGTGCAATGTGCATCTGATTTATATTCCCTGCCACTTATGGTGCTGTTTGACTAATCTTAGAACTACTTGTGTATAGTTTTGTGCATTGCAATTCTCACCATCTAAACAACTAGTTGTAGATGGTGTTTTTGTTCAGAATTGGATTGCAATATAAGGCTTACGTATCATGTTACTAGACTGATCCAATGTAGTATCATGGACTATGTAATTAGTGGAGAAGGGGCAGGGACGGTTACTGCTGTTAAAGGTAGTATAATTACTCGCTGTTATTCTAGTGTTACAACGTGTACAAATGATATTACACCGTGATAGTTTTCTAGTGTTACTCTAGTGTTATTCTAGTGTTACAACGTGTACAAATGTTACAACGTGTTATTCTAGTGTTACAAATGTTATTCTAGTGTTACAACGTGTACAAATGTACTTATCAACTACCCTGATAGTTTTTGCTACGCAAGCCACCCCACTCAACCTCTTTTAGCCAAGATATATGTATACTATGCAACCAGATTTTAAAAGGTGAGAACTTTAATTCATCAATTGAGTCAAATTTACAAACACTTGGCATGCATAAGTTCCCTGTGCATACATTCTTTAAGTTGGCTCTCAACGTATCTAATTTATGCTACCCATATGATTTCCTTGTTTAGGAGTTTTCGCCAGAATTTCAATTTCATTATTCATGTCACATTGTCTTAAAACGAGTTGTACAAACAAAATCATGCAAGTAAATTCATCCCCCTTCTGTCGTAAAACAAGCCAAATAGTGCAATGAGTTTGCAATATTCTTACCTTTGGGGTTTAGTCCAATTCGATTGAGTCTATATCTGCTTTAGATCTCACCAACTTCCGTCTTGTTGCAGCCTTCATGAAAATTTTTGTTCCGCAACAGTTACTTCTGCAACACTATACACTTTCTCCAAGAACCTCTCATCTGAAACTCCCAATTTGGGGTAGGGATATTATTTTGCTGATACTCTGGAATTGTGAATGAATGTTCACAAGATATGGTTTTGGAGGGAGACCAAAATTTTATTTCATTTGAAGAGTTCAGATGAAGAGTCGTGCCTCATTAATTTGAGCGGGATTTTTTGGAACGGACAGCTGAGGTATTTTAACGGAGCCCGTTAGCCCCTCAGATGTTTTTTTATTTTTTTTCCTACTCACTTACTAAAACAACGTCGTTTTCCTTTGCTGTTGCTCCCATTATACGTGGCCTATTGCAGTCCTCTCATTTTTTTTTGTGAGAGGACCACCGTCCCTGCCCCGTATCCCCTCGTGAGAGTTACACTGGAATCTAGGTGGCAGAAAATGGGGCTCGAATTCTCTGTCCCCAAAGTAATCTCTGTTCCTTCTATCCCTTATTTGTATAGCTATTACGTGTCTCTAGTCTTTTGTCAACCCGAACTCAAATAAATCGATAATAATCGATTTACAAGTTTACTCAAAATCAATTAAAACAGATAACTCAAAACTTTTTTTATTTTCTTTTTAATAAAAAAGAGTCTTGTTGATTTGAGATAAAAAATAGGAAAAATCGTCCAAAACGTCCATCACATTTTGTAAAATGACTTTTTTCGTCCTTCACTTTTAAAAGTGTAATTTTATGTCCCTTACATATTCACATCGGTCAAATTTAGTCTCTAACTAGGTTTCCGATCATTTTTTTGCCGGAATCCATCACGTGCAAGACACGTGATCATTTTTGAAGGGTGAATTTGTCAATTATATTTTACATAATCTGATCTATAGTTCTCCACATTTTATAAAATAAATTTTTTTATCCCTCACATTTTATAAAATGATTTTTTCATCCCTCACATTTCACAAAATGAATTTCTCCATCCCTCACATTTCAAAAAGTGAATATTTCCATCCCTCACTAATTATGTGTGTGAGGGAAATCCTAAAAAAAAATATGTGTGTGAATACATTTTGTTTAAACACATGTATATGTCTATTTGATTTTGCTTAATAATATGAATAGCATAAATATATGTATGTGTCTATTTGATTTCACTTTACAATATGAATACCATATATTATACGTCATCATTTGATTTCATCTGGTATTAGCTAGTAAAAAATCTTGCATTCATTGTCAAGTTGGCCAACAAATCTATTTTCGATCAACATACAATAAAAATATGCAAATTAAGGTTTTATTGGTAAATATTAGTCATAATCATACAAAAAGAGAAGATAACCCACAAGTTGGGCCCAATTACATTCATGTGTTTATACTATTATTATTAAGCAAAATCAAATAGACATATACATGTGTTTAAAAAATATATATATTCACACACATAATTAGTGAGAAATGAAAAATTCATTTTTTGAATTATGAGGGATGGAGAAATTCATTTTGTGAAATGTGAGGGATGAAAAAATCATTTTATAAAATGTGAGGGACAAAAAAAATTTATTTTATAAAATGTGGAGGACTATAGATCAGATTATGTAAAATATAATTTGACAAATTCACCCTTCAAAAATGATCACGTGCCTTGCACGTGATGGATTCCGGCCAAAAAATGATCGGAAATCTAGTTAGGGACTAAATTTGACCGATGTGAATATGTAAGGGACATAAAATTACACTTTTAAAAGTGAAGGACGAAAAAAGTTATTTTATAAAATGTGAGGGGCGTTTTGGATAATTTTCCCTAAAAAATAAAGAAGAGTTTTTGATTTCTATGTTTATGAAGATAAAAAATAAAGAAGAGTTTTTGATTTCTATGTTTATGATCAACAAGACTCTTTTTTGTTAAAAAGAAAATAAAAAAATTTTGAATTATCTATTTTAATTGATTTTAAGTAAACTTGTAAACCAATAATTATCGATTTATTTGAGTTTGGGTTAATAACAGGTTAGAGACACGTGACAGCTGTACAAATAAGGAACAGAGGGGACAGAGACTACTTTGGGGACAGAGGATTCGAAGCCAAAAACTCTTCTTTATTTTTTATCTCAAATCAACAAGACTCATTTTTGTTAAAAAGAAAATAAAAAAAGTTTTGAGTTATCTGTTTTAATTGATTTTGAGTAAACTTGTAAACTTCTTCATTTTTTATCTCAAATCAACAAGACTCTTTTTTGTTAAAAAGAAAATAAAAAAGTTTTGAGCTATCTGTTTTAATTGATTTTGAGTAAACTTGTAAACCGATTATTATCGATTTATTTGACTTTGGGTTAACAAAAGGCTAGAGACATGTGACAACTATACAAATAAGGGACAGAGAGGACAGAAACTACTTTGGAGACAGAGGATTCGAAGCCCTAATCGGTTTACAAGTTTACTCAAAATCAATTAAAACAGATAATTGAAAACTTTTTTTATTTTCTTTTTAACAAAAAATAGTCTTGTTTATCCAGGTAAAACAAATCAATAGATCATATCCAGGTAAAACAAATCAATAGATCATGTATGATCAACAAGACTCTTTTTTGTTAAAAAGAAAATAAAAAAAGTTTTGAGTTATCTGTTTTAATTGATTTTGAGTAAACTTGTAAACCGATTATTATCGATTTATTTGACTTTGGATTAACAAAAGACTAGAAACACGTGACAGCTGTATAAATAAGGGACAAAGACTCCTTTGGGAACAAAGGATTCGAAGCCAAAAATGGGGGCGGGAGTGTGAGGATTTTTTCTTCCCGCACTTTAATGCAGTGGTACAGGATACCCTCGTCCCATTTCCCCGCCACACCCTAGCCAATGATTTAATATTATCCATATAAAATATAGAATATATATATATGTGATATGAAATGATTAATTTGATATTATCTTGTGATAAAATAATTTAATATTTCTTGTTAATCTGTTGTACTTCAATGATAATGTTGTTATGGTAGTTTATTCTTTTCTCTTTTTTTTTTTTGTGTAAGGCATGTTGTTTATATATACAAGAAATAATGGATTTAGAATTTAGGTAAAAAAAAATGTAAAGAAACAAATTTACAAGATCAAAATAAATTTTAAACTTTGTTTGACGTTGAAATTTTTGGCTAAAAATTCAAAACAATAATTGCTAAATTTATTATTAGTATTGTGTGCGGGTGTGCATATATATATATATATATATATATATATATATATATCAAAGTCAAATAAAAAGTGAGGCACAACAGGACACCCGGAGGCAACGGGGCAAGGTGAGAGCGGGGTAAGTCGTTGGAAGAGGGCGCGGGCTCCCCTGCTCCACTCCCCTGTTGCCATCCCTTTGCATAAGCATTTGATTAATGATGCGTAAGCAATTATTTGATGACAAATGATAACAAAACAAAAAAAAAAAAGGAGGGGGGAGGGATGGGTTCTAGAATCATCGGTTCTGATTTAAAAAATAATGATTTTGATTTTTTTGAAAGGTAGAATTTGAATCGATCCTTACAGCGGCGGTTAATTATGGCTTTTGAACCTCTGATTTTGGTTCGGTTTTAGTTCTAATTTTATATTGGTTACGATTTTGATTTCTTTTGATTACGGTTGCAGTTCTTTTAGTTATGTTTAAATATTATTATAAAATTAATTCTAAGAAAATATGAGAATGAATATAAAAATTTTATTGTATTATCATGTACAAGAAAAAAGAGAATATGATATAAATTTTATGAAAAATTATTTCATTATTGATTAGATTAGATTGGTCTTAGATTTAGATTAGTTATGAGATATAGACTTACTAATGAAATGGAATAATGAATTGTTGAATGAGGTTTGGACTTGTTGTTATCAGGTACTGAGTATTGATATTAAACTATAAAGTGCTTAAATAGGTTTAGATAGCAAATGTTTTTCTGAACAGCTTGAATAGGTCATAACTGTCGGTTTTGGTTCCAGTTCAAAATTTTAGTGAACTTGAACCTGAACCTGAATCTGAATCTTTACTCATGGTTATGGTTTAGATTCCGGTTCCCAAAATTCGATTCCGGTTTCGATTCAAAAAACCTCTGGACTGATTCCAGTCCAAACCTGAAATGTTACCATCCCTAGATCCCGGTTTCAAGACCAACCTCTTACACTAAAAAATGATGATAACAAAAAATATATATACTCCTACTAAGTTTTATAGTTTTTCCATGATATAACTGTTTCGGTGGTGTACTATAGAGAGAGAGACAGATGTTGTAAATTCAGTCTATGGGATTCAATAATCATAACCTGAAAAGCTACTTCTCGACTTTTGTGTTAAAACAAAATGGAAACAAAATCTTGGATGCTCTGTGGGACATAGACTATTGTAAATTTATCATTTTGCTTCTTTGATTTTATTTCCTTTATATACTTCTTATTTTCAAAGTTTTGGAATGTGAGCTTGTGTGTATATGAGATGATTTTTTTTTGAACAAGATTTATTTATTTTTTAAGCTTATATGAGAGGATGTTACTCATAACTTTTCTAACATAAGCCTTGAGATTATTCACTTTGTATTTATTCATTTTTTCAATGTGTCATGCGTACTTTCAATTTTCCAAGTTCAATTGTTTCACAAATTTTATAGGTAATTTGTACACCTAAAATTTAATACTGAGTGGCAATATTAAAAAAAGAAAAAGATCTTGCTTTCCTAAACTATTAGTAGGCCTGTAACCCATCGATTGTGCCAACTCCCATATAAGGCCATCTTTTCTCTTTTTCCTTACTTCTGATATTTGAAAAAAAATAATAAAAATCACTTTCAAAAATTCACTTTTAAAACAATTATTTGTATTTTATTTTTATAAAGTTAAAAATAGGCGCAATAATTAGAGGTGGGCTAGTTGGTTTCCATCAGGAATGACAGGAAGATGGGATTAAACTCTAAAGAAAGCTATCATTTTCCTTTTTTTCTAATCTTTGAAGAAAACCAACAAAATAATCACTACAAAAAATTCACTTTAAAAACAATTATTAGTATTTACCTTTTTATTTTTATAAAGTTAAAAATAGGTGCAACATTATTAGTTTCTTTCCATAAAAAATGAGGGGAGGTGGGGATTAAACTTTAAAGAATTGGTCAAATTGAAGCAGCAATGACACAGAGAAGTCCTGAAGCTTTTAGTGCAGAGCATGTTGAGAGCTTATGCCTTGTTTGTATTCCCATTTTTCATCTAAAAATTTTTACTTTTTTCCTAAGCACATTTTTTAATTTTTTTTTACTTCACATATATTAAATAGATTAATCTTATATATATTGTCAGTGTATACACAATCATTATTAGATATATGATACACGTGTAAAATTTAAATTTGAAATTCAAAATTTATTCATGTATCATCTATCCAATCGTGATAATATATACACTGACAATATATATAAAATTTACTCATATTAAATCGTAACAATCGAAGAAAACTTCAAAAAAATAACAATCCAAATAGGTTTAGCTTGTCTCAGTGGTCTTCTTCTGTTTGCTAGAGACTTTGGCATCACTCATTTCCATTTGGAAAGAGATGCTTTAAATATCGTGCAGAAGATAAACAGTGCAGATCATGACCTGTTCTTGATCGGTGACATTATCCATTGCATCAGGTCCATGCTAGCAGAATTTGGCTTTGTTAATGTGAAAAGATCAAACAATATACCTGCACATTTGTTGTCTAAAATGTCAGTTGTCTCTTGAGGGAAGTAAAGTTTGTTTGGTAAACTTCCCCAAGGATGTTATCAATGCTGCTATTGCTGATCTAAGTTGAATGAAAAGCACGGCTTTTTCTTTTTTTCTTTTTTCAAAAAAAGAAAGAAAGTAAGCTATACTCGCAGGCCATTCCTTCTGTAGCAAATGATAGGCCACTGGACAAACCTGCTTCTATATTTTAAGGCCTTTTATCTTTCTTTTTTTCTTTGCCGTGTCTTTCGTCCTTTCTTGCTAGTTGCTAGTGGCTGCTATCACTCCTTTGCTACGTCACGTAAGCGGATGGCCGCTGTTACGGGTCCTCTGAAATGGCATAATAAATGATCTGGTTGATCACACTCTGCCCCACCTCGTAAAGGTTGGGAATATTCACACTTTATCCCCTCTGACTTTGGAAATATATATCACTTCACCATCTTCAAGTTAATGAGGTTAATTTTTTGTTTAACCACTCGCCATTTCCTTCTCCTCACAATTGTGACTACAGAATTCAAATCCTGAATCTAATAATCAAAAAAGACTCCAAACATTCTTCCCTAATTACTGGACCGATTCCAGTAGTTAACTCTATCACTCCATTTGAATATTTCTCTTTTGGAATTATCCATAACCTCTCATAGCTCAACGAATAAGTTTATGAGCGTTATATTAATACCTTTCTATATAGTATTTATTCATTAGAAGGTACAATACGAAACAAAAGTCAAGCCAAATGTTTTTTATACTTTAACTTCAATAAATAAACCCAAATTCTAAACTTTTGAATCTAACGTCAACAAATGGATCACAACAATTAGCTTAATGCTTGACAAGGTTACTTCAATGCTGTTAAATTGCCTAATTCGTCCTCTTCATCAATTGATTGAATTGTTTCATTAAGCGAAAATTCAGTGAATTTGAGGGAATTTCAGAAATTTTTCTAGTCTCTCAAAAGGATTCAAGGCTCTTTCAGAATTTTTTCCCCCCTACTTATTATTGGCTGTCTTTTTTTTCACTTCGTAATAACTTTTTTTGTTCTTTTTCTGAAGTCATACGTGCAGTATGCTTAACTTTCCTCCAACACAAGCGTCAACAAACCATGGCTATTTAAGTCTTTTCAACACATTTTTTTGACGGTTTTAACCTTTTCAATATTTGACTACTCAAGAGGGGAGTAAAGTGAATATTTCTAAAGTTGGGGGCAATAAAGTATGACTAGGTACTACTACTTTCTGGAGGCACACTATGATTAACCCCAAAAAATATAATATCATATCAAATTTTAAAATCCCATGATAGACCTAACGTCACGTTGTTGACCTTTTTTTTTTTTTTTTTGGATAAAAACGTTGGCGTTTTTAAGAAATAGAAATTCCGTGTATCTACAGGTTCTTACTTCTTAATGCTTCCTAATTAAGTTCTAATGTGAACTCATTTATTATGACTGGAACCTACGATTAAAAAGCATCAATTGGCAGCATTAAAAAAAGGGGAAATGATCTGACAATATGAAGTTCCCGAAAATCTTGTCGTCTCCTGAAGTGGCTACCATCCTTATCTGACTAATTCTTTAGCTTTTGCAAGTAGATATTACAAAAGATACTACTTATACTCTCAAATGTCAAATCTTGCTTAGCATTTGATCAAGTTAACAGATAAGATACTCTTCTGTAACATTTCTGCAAAAATGGCTTCAATCGAAGTTCTGTTTAATCCGACATGGATCATTACAGCAGCTTTAGCTGTGGTTCTGACGGCATGTGTATTGAAGAGTATGAGAAGAGGATCAAGGGAGAAGAAAAACTACACTCCTGTTGGGGGCACCGTCTTCCACATGTTGCTCAACTTCGACAGGCTGCATCATTATCTGACTGATTTGGCTAGAAAGTACAGGACTTTCAGGATGCTCAACTTTTCCAGGTGCGAGGTGTACACTTCAGACCCTGCAAATGTTGAGTACATTCTCAAAACCAACTTTGCAAATTATGGCAGGGTGAGTACATGCTAAAACAACCATGAATTTCAAGTTTCAGGAGGCAAAAATGGTGTTAGGAATTTTGTGTTCTGTATCTTAAACTGTTTTGGGAAGGTTATTGAAGATAGAAGTTAAAAAGCTTATTTAGCCTAATGGTATGGCTAATACATTTTCCCTGAACAGCATAAATTGTGCCTGTTAAAGAACTATAGTGGAATACCTTTTTGGAATTTGTCTAGGTCTATGTTCTTGCAGATTGTTTCAGCACAATAGAAACAAGATTTTCAGGATTGACATCACAGAGAAGCATTAAGATGTCAGAATCTACATTGGCATCCAGGAATGCCGTATATTCTTTGAATTTGATTAACAAATTAAGTTTAGGAAGTCTAGACAGTTTCTTGGATGCCAACACATTGAAAGAAAGAAAACCTTTGTGGATTGCAGTATGATATTTACAATTGGATGTATGTAGCAGTAAACATTGTGATACAAATACTTACGCAAAGAAAAAGGGGAAAAAAGTGGTGAAACAGAATTCAGCATGTAGAGGACAGTCTACTGACAAATCTTTCCAATTGTAAGTATCTTATGCAAGATTTTGTGTAGGGACCATACCACCACAGCGTTTTGGAGGACCTTCTTGGCGATGGGATTTTCACGGTAGATGGAGAAAAGTGGCGAAATCAGAGGAAGACGTCTAGTTACGAATTCTCTACCAAAATCTTGAGGGACTTCAGCAGTGGAGTCTTTAGAACTAATGCATCAAAACTTGCTAGGCTAGTATCAGAAGCAGTGGCATCAAATCAGACAATGGATGTCCAAGTAGGAATCTTCTTGCTTTTCCATAATAGAAATAACAGAAAGATCCTTCCAGTTTCAAGGATGGAAAACTTTGTTAAATGAACTCCTTTCAATAGACAATAGACTGATCTTTTATCTCATCGGCAGGATTTGTTTATGAAATCAGCCCTGGACTCAGTTTTTAAGGTTGTACTTGGAGTGGAACTCGACAGCATGTGCGGAACAAATGAAGAAGGCACACGATTTTCTCGTTGTTTTGATGAAGCAAGTGCAATCACCCTGTATCGCTATGTGGATTTACCCTGGAAATTGAAAAGATTTCTGAACCTTGGATCAGAAGCAAAATTGAGGAACAATGTCAAAGTTATTGATGAATATGTCTATAAAATCATCAGAAGCAAGACAGAACAACTGCACAAGTCGCGGGATGATTGGCTAGTGAGTTAAACTACACTTCTTCTTGACCTTAAATTAAGCATATTGAATATGTAACTATAAAATGCATTATGACAGATGAAGAAAGAAGACATTCTGTCAAGGTTTCTGGAAAATAATGAAACGGATCCGAAGTATCTAAAAGACATCATTCTTAGCTTCATAATTGCTGGGAAGGACACAACAGCTAGTACTCTTTCCTGGTTCTTTTACATGATGTGCAAGCACCCTCACATGCAAGAGAGAATTGCAGATGAGGTGGTAAAAGCAACAAATGTGAAGGGCAATCCTTTGACGGATGAATTAGCGAACAACATCACTGAAGAAGCACTTGACAAAATGCAGTATCTTCATGCAGCCTTGACCGAAACACTCAGACTGTATCCTGCTGTTCCTCTGGTGATGTAACCGATAATATGTTATTAGCTGGTATACCGTGCAGAATATTGTGTGACTATCAAAGATCAGCTAAATGGTATAGTGGTATCTTTCTCTACTGCAGGATGGGAAGTTTTGCTTTTCTGATGATACATTCCCAGATGGACTCAGTATCAGGAAAGGGGACACCATCTCGTACCAGCCTTGGGCTATGGGCAGGATGAAATTCATATGGGGTGAAGATGCAGAAGATTTCCGCCCAGAGAGATGGCTCAATGAAAATGGTGTTTTTCAACAAGAAAGTCCTTTTAAGTTCCCTGCTTTCCAGGTAAAAATTTAAATTCTGTGTTTAACACAAATGTTCATAGACCTCTAATAAAAGGCTCTTTTAATTTTTACATTCTTGCTACCATAATCTAAACAATGCATTTCCTTTTCTTCATTCCTTTTCTTGCACAAATAGCGGTTATTACTTCTCATATTTAGATCAAATTTCTCATCAATTTGCTAAAAGACACTGTAAAAACCCGAGCTGGTGTAAATGCAGGCAGGACCAAGGATCTGTCTTGGAAAGGAGTTTGCTTACAGGCAGATGAAAATCTTTTCAGCTGTATTGTTGGGCAGTTTCACATTCAAATTAAGTGACAAACAGAAAGTGGTCAAGTATAAGACAATGCTAACTTTGCATGTGGATGGAGGCCTCCATCTTCAAGCTTCCCCCAGATGGGGTGACATAAATCCTTAAGGTGGCTGCTCAGCCACCTTATTGTTGTACACTTTGTTCTATCCTATAAACCTAGAAATATATACTGGAACATGATGGCATCATTAGTACAGATAGTGGTACTTTGTTTTTTAGTTTGAGAGGCGACTTCAAACCTTACAAGCGGAATAGGGAAAGGGGAGGGGTTAAGAGTCAGAACTTGGAACTTCACGATCACCTGACTAATATCTCTACTTTATACAAAGTAGCGCTCTCCTTGTTAACTATTAAGGCACGTGTACGAGTAATGTATCATCCTCGAACAATTATACTTCTCTATACTGTTTTAGCACACGAAAAGCAAAACAGTAAATCGTGGCATCATTAGCTAAATACAGTACTTCCATGGCTTTCACATTCAAAATGTTCTAAATGTGTTGTATTAAGCATAAATAATGTGGTGGACTCGAAGAGGACATTGAAGTTTGGTTGCTTGCAGTTTAACAGAGAAAAGTTGAAGTCTTGAGAAATAGATTAATTTCTTCATTAACATGTTTTCCTAAAAGAACTGAAAAAAAGCTAGCGGATATACCCAATCTATATCTTACTATAGAAAAACCACTGGTTCCAGCTTTCATTTTTTTTTTTTTCCGGAAACGATAATAAATTATATTAACTTGTGTAAAAATTTACACTTAATGAGCAAAGGCTCAAGCTTCACTATACAAGTGTCCGCGACACTGAGGATTTAACCATTCCTCATCAAAATATATGCTTAGCGCATAAAAACTGAGGTTAGCTAAGCTATTCCTCACTTCCTCCCTAGCTAAAACAAATGAGCATTCCATAAACATTGAGCTTAAATCGTAGATGTGCTCAAGATGAGAATGGAATCGAATATCCGTAGCCCTTTTGGTTTCTATCATCTTCAAAAGCTGTCGCTGTGTGATTGCTACTTGAATTCTCCTCCATTGCTGCTCACTTGCCTTTATCATTGCTAGCTTGATGGCCGCTGCAGTATCCATGAGAATGTTCCATGGCCGCTCCAGCTTTCATACTAAGTGGAAAAACGAAAGTTCTTCATGAATTTCGAGATTAGAATCTTTCAAGGATCACATTACTTTATTTCTTGCTAAAGATGATACTGCTGACGGAATAGGAGATGGATTAATATAGAGAAAAACATGGTAGGAACGGATGGATGAACATAAGAAAAGAGAAGAGGTTAATGTGTCAGCATCAGATTTTCGTGTTAGCAGAGACGATTTATCAATTGGTCGATTAGTGTAATAAAATAATTAGTCATTACTCTTAAATTTATTAAAGTTAGTGTCGTGTCTACGTAACCATGTCTAAGTCTTTAGAAATATCCGTATCCTAATTTTAGATTTATACAAATTCGATACCTAAATATGCACCCGTGTCCGATGTCCGTACTCGAGTCCACGTAACATAGGCAGAGATATCTCAAGTAGAATGATTCCTAAACGAGAAGGACGAGCTCTAGGTTTTCCTGAAAAAATTTTGCCAGCGGGTGCACAGGGATCCGTTTGAATCAATTGTGGTTCATCGAGTTCCTTTTGATCTGTTTGACTCTCCCTCCCTCTAATTTAGAATAGAAGAAGTTACAACATATAATTTATCGTGCTGACAAAAAAAAAAAAAAAGAGAGAGAGAAGGACGAGCTCCAGTCTAGAATTGAACAAAATTTAATTCATGGAATTGCAAAGGCGGTTTTCATCAACTAGGACAGAAACACAATATTAGTATAATGGGAGCATGATGTGACCTTCCTAGTGCTGTCTGTGGACTTTAGATGCTCTTTATAAACAGAAACGATTGGATTCTAAATTTTTTATACCCCAGTTAAACTCTCAAGTCATTTGCAGTGTTTTATGGGTTCAATTCAATTTCTAAAAATGTTTTGTCAACTTTTCTGGTATACTTCTTTAAAGGCTTAAATTCATATGTATTGCACCTTGTAATTAGAGGTTAGTAGTGAATAAACTCTATGATTAACAGTCAAATGTATTTAGCTAGCGGCAAGACAATCATGCCCTCATTGAAAAGTTTGTCACATAATTGCTCTTTTTGTTTCTTTTTTTTTTTTTTGTTTTATTATGTGTGAATTTGTCTTTTCTCCTCTTCCATTCCCATTCGAATATAAAAATTTTAATGGACTTCTTTTCATGTTTAAGTCTATATTGGTTGTTTTTTTAACTTACGGAAATTACAGGATAAATTTAGTAAGAACAATAGTTTCATAAGACAATTTTTAATTTGTAATAGAAAGGTGAGTGTCACATTGAATTACTACAGCACATACTTTGCCTGAACTTTGCATTGTTGCAAATACATTAACCAACCAAAGGATATCATGGTTATTTTGGGGGTGTTTTCAGAAAAAAAAATAACGGAGTACTTTTTATCAATTGACATAGTTGTGAGATCAAAAGAAAAAAGCAATTTCAAAACATGTTTCAAAATTTTCAAAAGCATTTTCTTCAGAGAATTAATTTCTTTTAGGCCCCATTTGGGATTACGGTGCTTTTAGTAAAAAAGCACTTTTGAGTGTTAAAAGTATTTTTGAGATGGTTGGTGAGCACCATTCTATAAAATTAGAAGTAAAACTTTTGGTATTAAAAGTACTTTTAGCAAAATCTCAAATTCGATGCTTTTAGAATAGCTTTTGTATTTAAAAAAATAAAATATTAAATTTAATCATTTTATCCTATATTACGAACTAAATAAAGAGATAAATACATTTAAAAAAATTTTAAATTATACATTACCCAATGTAATAAGTACTTATTGAACTATGTATCCAAACAATATACTTAAAAGTATTTAAACACTGGATAAGTGCTTTTTATTGAAAACCCTATTGATGAAGTATTTTTCAATAAGTTATGCATCTCCAAATGGTCCTAAATATGAAACACAATAGTTACTCAGCACATTGTTGTCAAATTTATTTAGTAGGTGGCTGCCCAAATTGGTTTCCCTCTTGGCAAACCACCCTCTTCTACTTTGTAATTTGTTTTTCTTTTTTTTTTTTAAGGAAACCACCCTAACTCATCTTTTCACTGACAATTGGCGGGAAAATACCGGTTTTCATCCTCAAACTTTGGGCACAAGACACATTTCGTCCCTCATCTTTCGGGCATGACACATTTGGTGTCTGAATTAACAATTTTTAACCAAATGTCATCCTCAGACGGCAATTTAGCCAACCTTTAATGGACCGTTAAGTAAATGTGGCTATCTGAAGCAAAATCAGGTGAAAAATGACGTTGTCTTCACTTTCCCTTTTTCTTTCACTTCAACAACTTCCTCTGCAAATTTCCAAGACTAAGCTCCTACTGCAAATTTCTCTGAGAGTAAACCCCCTCTTCCAATTATAAATATATAATTATAATTATATAATACATATAAATATTACTTATACTAATATTTTATATAATTATAATGTATATTAGATATTAAATCTAATCATTATATAAACTTATATTCATAATAATAAATATAATTATAATTATCTAATTTATTAATATTATATACACATATATATTATAAGGGATAATTTCAGAAACCTCCCCTCAATTAGCTTATGGAAAAATGGGAAAATGGATAATTTATGGAGAAAAGCCATAAAGAGCTGGTGTTTTATTGGAGAATTGGTTTATTTTTATTTTATCCGATAAATAAATTTGTTTATGAAAAAATGGATACTTTATTCTTATAATAGAGGAAAGCCATAAAGAGCTGAAGTTTTATTGGAAAACGAGTTTATTTTTATTTTATTCGATAAATAAATTTATTTATGGAAAAATGGGTACTTTGTTCTTATAATAGAGGAAAACCCTAAAGAGCTAGTCTTTTATGGAAAAGTGATACTTTATAGAAAGTGACCGCGATTTGGTTTATGAAATTATCCAAAAAAAAATAGAATGAATTTGTTTATTTAATTAAATAATTATTATATATATATTTATATAATGCATAATATAATTATACTACTATTATTATAAAATATATAATTATAACTATATTATATATATAAATATTAATTATACTAATATATTATATGATTATAAAGTATATTATATATTAGCTATAATTTTTAGTATATATTAGTATATTTATAATAATAAATATAATTATAATTATATAATATATTATTACTATATACACATATATATTATACATATATGCACATATAATATACATTTATAAATATATATATAAATATATTATAGTTATTACCCTAAATATATTAGAGTTATTAGGGTATAGTTATTATAGTTATTATAGTTATTACCCTAAATATATTATAGTTATTAGGGTATATACCCTAATAATATATTTATATATATTTATAAATGTATATTATATGTGCATATATTTTAATATATATGTGTATATAGTAATAATATGTTATATAATTATATTTATATTTATTATGATAAATATATTAATATATACTAAAAATTATAATTAATATATAATATACTTTATACTCATAAAATATATTAGTATAATTATATAATGCATTATATAAATATATATAATAATAATTTAATTAAATAAACAAATTCATTCTAAATTGTTTTTTTGGATAATTTCATAAACCAAATCGCGGTCACTTTCTCTAAAGTATCGCTTTCCCATAAAAGACTAGCTCTTTAGGGCTTTCCTCCATTATAAGAACAGAGTACCCATTTTTTCATAAATAAATTTATTTATCGAATAAAATAAAAATAAACTCGTTTTTCAATAAAACTTCAACTCTTTATGGCTTTCCTCTATTATAAGAACAGAGTACCCATTTTTTCATAAACAAATTTATTTATCGGATAAAATAAAAATAAACCAGTTCTCCAATAAAACACCAACTAAACACCAACTCTTTATGGCTTTTCTCCATAAATTATCCATTTTCCCATTTTTCCATAAGCTAATTTAGGGGAGGTTTATGAAATTATCCCTTATAATATATATGTGTATATAATATCAATAAATTATATAATTATAATTGTAATTATTATTATGAATATAAGGTTATATAATGATTAAATTTAATATCTAATATACATTATAATTATATAAAATATTAGTATAAGTAATATTTATATGTATTATATAATTATAATTATATATTTATAATTGGAAGAGGGGGTTTACTCTCGGAGAAATTTGCAGTAGGAGCTTAGTCTTGGAAATTTGCAGAGGAAGTGAAGACAATGTCATTTTCGACCTAATTTTGTTTCGGTTAGCCACATTTACTTAACGGTCCGTTAAAGGTTGGTTAAATTGCCGTCCGAGGATGACATTTGGTCAAAAATTGTTAATTCAGACACCAAATGTGTCATGCCCAAAAGATGAGGGACGAAATGTGTCTTGTGCCCAAAGTTTGGGGATGAAAATCGGTATTTTCCCGACAATTGGCTGCCAAACCTTTCATTTACGCTAAATAATTTTCATTCTTTATAGACAAAAAAAAAATTAATTTTTTTAATTTATATTGCTTTTAGTGGACTATGCATTCGTAACAGTCAGTTGTATTGACATTACCAAACTTTTCCTATCTCAGATTCGTATGTTTGAATTTAAATAAAGATTTATTAGTGAAATCGTTATTTAAGAAGTTCAAAAACTCAAAATATGACACCCTATGCTTGGAAATTTTCCGGTATTAGGATCTTTTGAAATATTGTAATACGGCAATGGCATAAAGAGCCAGGCACTTGAAGCTAAATGGAATTGTCAAAATCATGAAAAAAGCATATAAAAATCTGGGTGATGGATACCTTTATGTCATGCCAAGGATACACAAAACTAAGATAAACCAAAATACCCCACAAGGCAACAAAAATACTAATGATAGCAAAATTTTTAGCCAACAAATGATAACAAAAAAATACTAATTTTTAATAGTTGGGTTAACTATATTTAACTCCTTCAAGGTTTGGCCGTATTGCATATCACACCCTGCGGTTTGACCATATAAGAAATACCTTATCAATGATCTCCATTAACTCTGACTGACGGAACTGGTGAAAAGTTCGAACTTGCCACGTTATAGAATGATCTAATAGTGAATAATTTAATAATTCTAACGTCCATAACATTCAATGGCGAATCGATAAATGTTTATTCAAGGTGTATAATTGTAAACCACTAGAATCGGTTCAATAGTTAGAAGAGGGCTCTTAGATTCTTCCTCGTTATCAGGTTAATTCAAATCTTATACTTAATAATTGAGGGTGAAAAGAATGTGGAAAAGGGTGAGAGCATAATTGTAGTAAGGTCAAACCATAAGAAATGATTTGTAATATTGCCAAATCTCGAGAAAGGTAAATTTACTTGATGCTTAAAATTTTCCATAGCTTATTTTGAAAATGAAATAACCATTTCCATGGTATCTATAGAGAGGCTGTGGTAATAATTTCAATCCGTGGGATTCAATAATCATAATTTGAAAAACATTTTCTTTACTTTCAAAGACAATTTATCTTTGTAATACACGAACAAAATTAAAAAAAAAAAAAACTGCAGTCAAAAAGTGCTGTAAGCTTACATCACTTATAATTCCTCTCTCACACACACACACACACACATATATATATATATATGCATACGTATATCAGACATACGTACATATACATATATACGTGTGTGCTTGTGTTTGTGTGTGTATATATGCATGTGTTAACATACTCATAATGCAAGGGGGACATGGGCTGTCATTGGAGAGAAATGAGGAGTTTTGGGCTGCATTTGCTGACCGGCAGATGGTTCACTCTGTTCGCTTCACTCCTGATCATGTCCGTCAATGGCGGTGCTTATTTATTCGGTGTCTACTCCAATGACATCAAGTCCACATTAGGCTATGATCAAACAACCCTTAATTTGGTCAGTTTTTACAAGGATTTGGGAGGCAACCTCGGAATCATATCAGGGCTGATTAATGAAGTTTGTCCCCCATGGGTCGTTTTGGCCATTGGCGCTGTTATGAACTTCTTTGGTTACTTCATGATCTGGCTAGCTGTCACGGGCCGTACCCCGAAGCCTCAGGTGTGGCAGCTGTGCTTGTATATATTCATCGGTGCTGATTCACAGGCATTTGCTCATACGGGCTCTTTGATCACAACCGTTAAGAACTTTCCTGAGAGTCGAGGCATCGTTTTAGGCCTTTTGAAAGGTTTTGTTGGCCTAAGCGGCGCTATCATGACACAATTGTACCATGCCCTGAATGGAGATGATACCAAGTCCATCATACTACTCGTAGGATGGCTTCCGGCAGCTGTTTCAGTCGTGTTTCTTCCTGCAATTCGACTCATGAAGGTCATCAAGCAGAAGAATGAGCTCAGGTTGTTCTACTCTATGTTGTATATTTCACTAGGCCTTGCCAGTTTTCTGATGGTTATAATCATTATCCAAAAGAGGCTTACGTTTAGTAGGAGTGAATATATTGCAAGCGCCGTTGCTGTGCTTATTCTGGTCTTTTCTCCACTTCTTGTTGTTGCAAAAGAAGAATTTAGTGCCTGGAAAAGCACGAGACTATTGTTGCCAAGTAGTGACATTTCACATCATATCCAAGTTGAACCTGCAGTAACTCAAGTTTCCCCGCAGACACCTGCGGATTCAGTGGCGAAAGCCCCTGAGGCTGATGAGGCGGCAGCAACATATTCATGGAACAAGACAATTGCTTCAATGAGAAATGTCTTCCATCCACCAGAACTAGGGGAGGACTACACCATTTTGCAAGCAGTTTTTAGTTTGGACCTGTTAATTCTTCTTATTTCGACATCATGTGGCATCGGTGGTGCACTAACAGCAATAGATAACTTGGGTCAAATTGGCAAATCTTTAGGCTATCCAAGCAATAGCATTACCACTTTTGTATCACTGGTCAGCATCTGGAATTATCTGGGACGAGTAGCAGCCGGATTCTCCTCAGAATTCCTTCTGATAAAATACAAATTTCCGCGATCTTTGATGCTTACATTCGTACTTGCACTTGCCTGTGTTGGTCATATCCTGATTGCTTTTCCAGTTCCAAATTCTCTCTACACAGCTTCAGTGATCATTGGATTTTGTGTTGGAGCACAATGGACGTTACTTTTTGCAATAATATCAGAGATATTTGGCCTTAAATACTACTCCACATTGTTCCAATTTGGTGCCTTGGGAAGCCCAATTGGAGCCTATGTTCTCAATGTGAAAGTAGCTGGTCATCTCTATGATAAAGAGGCAATGAAGCAAATGGTAGCTAAGGGGCTCACAAGACAATCTGGCCAGGACTTGACATGCTTTGGGGGGAAGTGTTACAGAAAATCTTTTATTATAGTAGCAGCTGCAACCCTTTTTAGTTGCCTTGTCTCTTTAATTCTGGTAGTTAGGACAAGAGAATTTTACAAAGGAGACATTTATAGAAAGTTTAGAGATGGCACAAAGATGGATTTTGCTGATGCAACTGGTACTGAAGCATATGATGGCACCATCACTAAATCCAAGCATGAAACTGAATGTATAGATGAAAAGAAGCAAGAAGATTGCACATAGGTGAGAAACCCCTTCAAATTTTATCTGGTCCTGATCACCAATTCCCTTATACTTCTATTATTATATAATAATTCCAAAATACATACATATATATATATATATATACATATAACTCTAATAATAGTGGTACTGTAGTACTAATATTTATTTGTTTATATTAATAAGCACGGATATTACATTGACATGTTGGTGGATAGCACATCATCATATGTAGACTGGCTTGCATACAAACAAAAAGATACGTAGAAACTTTTAGGTTAACTTTGATTCTTTATATTTGAGAGCATATAGGAAGGGTAGAGGTGGCAAATCAACCCACTTAACTAAATTTACTCATACCCGTCCATGAATAAATGGGTATGGGTATCTTAAATTTTTGTATATGAGTATAAATGGGTTACCCAATAATACCCATTTAATAAATGGGTATTATTGGGTAACCCATCAAAGCCAATTAACCCATTTAGAATTCTCTTCCCCCCAAGTCTCTTCTTTTCCCCCACCTTTTTTTTTTCAAATTTTTCATTTTGTCATGATGTTAACTGCTTTTGTTTTATTATTATTATTATTATTATTATTATTATTATTTGTTGATTTTATCTTATTATTTTATTTTCTCTTAGTTTGTTAATTTGCTCATTTTTTAGCATTACCAATTTATGATAAATTTTAGCCTATTTTCTTATCTTTATAAAATGAAATTTTAAATTTATATATGAAAAAAATGTTAGGGGTTCAAAAATTTTGGATTAAGTTTTTATATTAATTTTTATAGTACTTAGTTCAAAATTTTATATTCTTATTATTCAATTATTAAATAATAGGTAATTTTGTGACATAGAGTATAAATGAAAAAAAAATTGATAATTAAGTTTATTGAGCATTATAAGTAAATATTTAAAACTAATGATGGGTACAAAGAGTGATATAAATTGATAACTTAGTTTGCAAAAATAAATTTAAATGAGTGTGCAAAAAATTAAAATAAATGGGTAATTGGATTACCCAATTCATTTTTTGACTTATCCATTTATACCCATCTAATTAAATGGATATAAATGAATTGACTCACTTATACCTATTACCCATTTTACCCAACCAAGACCCGCCCAAGTCACCCATTTTAACACCTCTAAGGAAAGGGTAGCTGTTGCTATTTATGGTTATTTTTTGGTTGCGTAAATAGCAAGATCTGACTTGAATTAATAATTGAACCTTTTCAATTTATTAATTTTTTTTCTGATAAAACAAACGATAATTTTCTTGGAAAATCTTTCTCAAAGAAAAAGTTTCCCCTATAAAAATGTTTACAGCTTCTCAATTTTGACCTTTAGGAACTGGGACTAATCCAATCAGAGAATGAGAAAATTTAGCCATTATTCTGTCTGAAAACTGAGGCTTCAGTTGGCTTGCATCGTCGCACGTGAAAACATGCATAGAACAGATTTTTAAGGAGATCAAAATGGGCTTCGCCATGAATATGAAATCCAAAATTCATCTTGTTTTCTCTGCTTTCTTTTTTTCTCATATAAAACAAGATTACAACTAACCCAGTGGATTCATGCAAAGTTGCAAAACAAATACAGCTCAACACAGTTACTTTTTTTTTTCTTTGCTGCTATAATTCTTACTATAATAAGAGCAAACCGAGGACAACCAACAGATAGTCATTGATTCCACAGGTCTTTTGCACGTACAAGGTAATTGAGGATACTCTGCAATTTGTCCAAAAAGAGTTTACTATGTGCATCTGATATCTCCAGATCCTTTCTGCAACCTGCAGGCATCATAATTGATCGCACACCTCTACCAAGTAAAATTCATTTTACCAAAAACTGGATATAATAATAATAATAACACACACACACCCCTCTCTGCCATGGCAATCAGAAGAAAAAACTGATTAGAACATCAGAAAGGAGGCAAATAATGAGGACACTATACATGACAAGGGATACAAAAAATATACATGACAGTCAACTGTGCTTTGATCTAACACAAACTGCCTCAGCACCCTCTAATCCTACTTAGTACGATAGGGTACTCAAAACTACAAACAAAAGAATGGTTACAACAAAATCCAGCCTCACGTGACGACAACCTGCACCATAGCATGACAGAATATCAGCTACCAACTAATAAAATGGCATTATTACACAACGTGAAGCCAACGGACTGCTACAAGAATGTGGTACTGCTGCCACATGAACAAAATTTTCAGCACAAAAAAGTAGAACTTCATGCCACACATTAGCCCATTACAATGCGTTTTCTGAAAAATTCTTAGCTCTAATACTTGTTCAAAATTATTTCATCGTGGAAAAAAGTAAGTTATGAAGTTATGTACAAGTAGACTTCCTTACCTAAAATGCAACACGAGGAAATGAGAAAAGGTCTATTCATGGCTAGAGATACATAAACACAGAAGATTAGGCTTTGTAAGTTGTAACACGGCCAAAAGAAGGGAAAAAAAAAAGGTGCAACACACGAGTTTAATCAGTAAGATTGTCCTTTTAAGAAACCACACCTTCCGAAATTATTTTTTTAGTGACTGCATCAAGTATTCATAATAAACATAATTTTCATCCCATTCTGATCATATTATAGTTCTAATCAATAATATCACTTAGCATTCCTGAATTGTAACACTCTTAGCATTACTTTACTTGCTAAGTTCGAAAAGATTAAATATCCTGGTAATTTCTCTAAACAGACACACACCTCCAGACACCCCCTCACGAACATTCTTTTTCCCTTAATGCATAAATAGCATTTAGAACCACATAATAGCTGTAAAATAATTACGTGAGTTACCACATGTATACATCTATCCACATTAAAGAAAATGATTTCGCCATCAGGTTATAAATCTTCGTTCTTTCAACAAAAATATTTTCTTCCATGTAAGTTCTGCTTTCACTAGATATTAGAGCAATAATGACAAAAGAAAGAACCATAAAGGTAGAAATATGATGAAAATCCAGTATAATGAGATTATATCAAAATTAAGCGAAAGCAGTACCAATCTAGCAAACTTAGACAATATTTTTATGTTAAATTTAAGTTTCTTTTGAGATGGAAATGTAATACATTACCTATCATACATGTAAAAAGAGAATTTTCAAGTCCATTTGAACTATCAGTGGATTGAAATGCACACACACTCAAAATTTTAACGTCTTCAAAATTTTGAAGTCAGCCTTTAGATTTTATAGCTCACTCCAAGTTTCCATAGGGCATATATTTATGACCCAATCAACAACAAATCCACAATGCCTAAAAAAGATACTAACAGAAGTGTGAAGCTGCTGCCAGCAGCAATACGCACCATAATTGTGCAGTGTCTCTGACGTGGGTAGTGCTGGCAAGGACATCTCTGCAAATTGGAGTTCAAACCATCAGTAGCCCAGACACGACTTTTAAACTAAGTCACCTTATCGAATTTGTATGCAATTTATTACTTTTGATAAACTAAATCAACATTTTTCTTTTTGGTACTCATACAAAGATTGTGAACCAAAATTGGATAACTAGGTTATATTTGAATGAATTACCAGGAGCACAAAGGGATAAGGATGTCATAGAGGATGATGAAGGCCACGGGGCTGCAATATTGTCCCTTAGATCACAAGTAAAGCTGTAGCCTGTTGAATTGTCATATACCACATCTGCAGGCAAGCTCCCAAGCAAACAGCCTACAATTTATGCCAGAATTGCATCAACAAGTGCTACATTTTCGTTTTTGTATATTTCAATCAGCGCAACCCAAGAGATGTAATCCGTTAACTGCTTGTCACTTACCAAGTCATAAAAATTCACTTCCATACAGACACGCAAACATGCGTACACACTCTTAAGATATGCACACATACACATTCATATACATTTGTGTCTGCGTGTGGGGGTACATCTAAAGAATATGTGTTTACATGTATATGTATGCATTTATGCATGTACACACATATCCATGCATACACAGACTATTGCAGGTAAACCTTGTACATATTCCAAATGGCACCTGTCTCATCTTCATTTAAGAAATCAAAAGCAGAACAAAATATTTCCAATCTCAACGCACAAATAACAGAACTATTTTGCAGGATTTGTCAAAATGAACAGATATCAGTCGAAAAGTATTAGAAACTACACTATTTGATGGGACTTTAGGAACAATAAAAGCACTCAACAAGACACCTCAAATAATTTCCATTATTTAATGCAAATGTGTGGAAAGCACTAACTGCAAATCTTTCTACCATCTTCACATCAAAGGAAAAACATCATCTGAGCAACCAAAGTCAGATCCTACGCATCAGGAAGGCTGGGAATGCTACAACCGGGGCAAACTATAGTTATTAAATCCGGCCCAACAAGGAATCCGACAAAGGGAACCGGGTCAATGGGTCACTAGTTCAACCAGTGAGTCACTGATTGAACTGGTGTGTAGTAATTTAACATTTACAAATACAAAATAGTAATTCTAGTATATGTAAAATATCTAATAAAGTACTTTGATACTAATTATTGTACTTAGATATATAATGAACAAATAAATAATAATAGAAGATTTAATTACATTTTATCATTCTTTTACATAAATAAATAATATAGTCAAATATAAAACAAATTGTGTCACTTGTTTTCAAAGATATGCTTTACTTTTTTATTATTTTATTTTTGTATAAAAACAAAATAATTATCTAACTACTCAAATATTGTCAGTTTGAAAGTTAAAAATGATTCATTGTATAATAAAAAAGTAAACAAGTTTATTTAAAAAAAAATTAATGATCAAATAAAAACTAAGCATGTGGTAAAGTCTTATGTACATTTAAATGAAGATCCAATTTACAAATCTTGTCAAAAGCATATATACACTTTGTTTCAAAAACAAAGACCCACAATTGTTAAAAAAGAAAAAGGGTTAACTGGAAATCGGACAGGTTCCCAGTTGAACAAGCAGGTCAAACGGGTTTGACCCAGTCAACTCCTTGTCTGATCAAACTAGAGTCCTGGCCTGAAGCCCGGTTCACCTGCCCGACTGGTTCAACCACTGGGCCGGGCCTGGTTGAATAACTCTATGCATCCACGTCATAAACCCACCAATTATAAATGTGCATGCAGAAACAAAGAGACACAGCAAATTCAAACAAAGCTTCCTGCTATTTATCAAGACACCAGAGGCATCACTCCCAGGATGCAGCCCAATCTAAAATCACCCTCAATGCAAAGCGGCTAAAAGGGGGGAGTAAATAATTAGATGCAGCTAAGAAAGCGGTAGGCAGTCAGGAAACATGTTTAATATCTGTAACAATTAGTAGGCAATTAAGGCCCATAACAAAGTCACAAACTGAAAGTGAGCATTGAATGACTTTACTCTTGCATCACTTGGATTACCTAGGCAATTAGAGATTCGAGTTCCAAATAGTAACCCCTTAGCATTCACTATTTCAAGTAGAAACATAAAAGCATCCAACAGATACCCATGTCAACTGAAGGTGTAAACATAAGATTACACCAGCAGAAAACGTCTGCATGTCCTACAGATGACCAACAAATTGACATTGAACAATAACTCCATATAGTAGGAAGGAGAAGACAGAGAATATAGTCAAAGAAAAGCTCAAGTGCAGTGATAATATGATTACCTTGCTGTCCATTTGCTGCTCCAGCCAAAGAGTGCAATATCATGAGAGATTAAAAAAAAAATTCAAATCAGAGGAAATATAAAACCTTGTACAAGCAATAGAGACTGAAACTGTAACAAGCAAATCACCTTGAAGACTAAAATCTTTCAAGTCCACATCACAAAGCTCATAAACGTTAGTCATTACTCCAGCCTTCTGTAGCATGGACCCAAACACCGTTGAACAAATTATTGCTTGCTTGTTCGTGATTAACATTTGTCTTTGTATCCCCAGAATGTATGTATTTAAGGAGCTACAACATGAAGGACTTGGAGCAGCTACATTTCGACATGCTTTAATCACTTCTGATGGTTGCGTAAAATTCAAAGGACAAACTGCATTCCATATACCACAACTATAAGAACAATTCCAGCAGCATAGCACTAAAAATGCAGCAACAATAATCCAGGATATCTATGCTGTAATTTCCTGACCATTTTTATTCATAACTTCTTCTCGAAGAGGTAATAACATATAATATTCAGTATAGAGCTAACCATGAGATACCAAATCCAAACTACTTAAGCTTGAAAGACAATGCAACCATACTTCTTATCCAGGGAAATGTTTAATCAGGCTTCCCATCTTGGGTTTCGGATGTAATGTGAGAAAGTGTTGCTCAATTTAATGCCACCAAGGTAAATGTAAAAAAAATGCCTTACTTTTTAAGTCCTACATTGTTTCTTTAGAATCCCAAACTCTGTAAACACACTCAATGGATTTCATCACCATAACCAATTCACATAAATGCTTCTTTGTCACTGCTAACGAAGCAAGGACAAAAAGAAAAAAAAAATTACGTAAACAGTTCACACAATTATAAGTAAAATAGGTCAGATAGCATGTGGAATTCCATGTTGGCATTGAATTGGAAAAATCTGCCTAGTGATTTGTAGGTGTGGTGTCCAAACTATTGATTTGGATTGAATTGTCTTGGTGGTAATTACACACACAATAGTCCGAGTGGTTTTGGCCCTCTTGGGTCTAATCACCAAAAAAAAAAAAAAGGTTTACTGACTTAACAGTGTAAATTCAGGATTAAAGAAGAAGAAGCAAACAAGGATTTCAAAGCTTGATTTTGGTTCCAGCCAACTAAATTCTCCAGTTTACCTCATGTTTAGCACTCTAATTTCTCATTAGTTACTTCCGTATTTAAAAATAAAAACTCCTCCAACCCTAAAATATACTGTCTCCCCCTAATTTCTCAGTAGTTACCTCCATATTTAAAAACAAAAACTCATCCAACCCTAAAACATACTATGTCTCCCCCTCTCTCTTGGTACACTTGTGTGCAAATAATTGATTCCTAAACAGAAAAACATTGACTAAATACAACTCAGATAGTTAACCAAAGATGACACATGTACAGCCTGTTGAATCCTTGATATTATTTCATATATTGAGTAAACAATATACTCTAGGTTATTCTTTTCCTTCTACTTTGTTTACTTTTCCGGGAGTAATGCATAGTTGCATATAATAAGATCATAAACCTCTGCTGAAATATTATGCAGCTCAATGAGCTCTCTGATATCCAGTAAATGAGAAGTTTAGGTTCTTGCTCACTATTGAATAACAACACCTGATTTTAGTCAAAGGGCCATTATTGATTAACTCTTTCTAAAAATCTCAGATTTCCAGCCTTACAACAAAGTATAAATGCAAAATATCCAAAAGTCAAAGTATTTGAAAGATTAAAACCAAAAATGATTCTTCCATCTGAAATAGAAACAAAGACCACTCGAAGAAGCATTCTCTAACTGACAAAGCAGAGAATACAGGAGAGGTGGTAACTAGTTTTAACATGTCACATATCTTATAGTATGTAGTTGAATCTATCATACTTCAGTGAGGAAAAGAATAATGGTAGAAGCACAGTAAGGCATGCACAAGATGCAAGCAAGCAAATTTTTTTCAAGACTTCAAGGTGCTCTGGAAGTTCAGAGCATAGAAGAAACAATGGAAGATACAAAAAAAATACCTCTGTTAGCTTTGCAGGCAGATAACATCCGAAACACAGAATTGGCATCTTCCAATGGGAGTTTACTTGAAATCCAGGAATACACAACGCCTCTACAATCATTTATGGTGTCAACACTAGATTGAGCAGCAGCTATGTCCTTGTTACCGGTCATCACAGATTGTAGCCCTGAAATCTGTACTGCAGCCTCCATAATCGCAGGCTGACAGATTGGTCTGCAACACTCTTTTAGATGATCCACCGTGGTACAAGCCTCTAATAATTTGCTAGTGTTCACTGTTTTCTCAAAAGTCGTTATATCCTTCACAGGACAAGAACCACCAGTGATATTTAATGACTTAGCAGAGCAGATTACAGGTAGCGAGCTGTTTGCCCCTCTGCTGGCCAATATACTGATGATATCTTTAAAACAATCATCAGCAACAGCATCTTGCAAAACTAAATTACTGGAATTCTTACTATAAAATCCTTGGAATATGTGAAGTAAGCTACCCAACTGTGGGCAGCATATGACATTTCCTACTATTGCCGCAAGCGGTTGGGAACAATCAGATGCAGTTTTCTGTGTGATACTTGAAATGGCTGAGAAATTTACAGGACACCTTCCAGTCAAGACTGGCTCATACGTTGTTGGGTAGATAGGGTACATTGGTGGCAGAGGCTGCCCAGAAATTGGATAATGCGGAAAAACAGCTGGTGATATTTCTATGGGTTCAAATAGTCCAGCAGCAGGTGGACTAGCTAACTCTGAATTGGAAGAAATATACCCAGGTTCTGGTGGTGTTTGAAAAGCCACTCCATCCTGAATGGTAGACCAACACCAAATTGCAAAAAGTAGGAAATGATGGCCGAAAGGACCTACAATAAAACACAACCAGACTAAGTGTTCATCCATGAATGCATCATTCTGTGGTAACATCGAAAACGAAAAGAAATAACAAAGAACAAGATATTTAGTTAGACAAGATATTGAGTTAGACAACATCATTCGTGTGCCATGATGGTACTTATGGTTAATTAGTTATCCCCGGGATTGATGAAAATATTGAAACTTTTTTTGTTTTCTATACAAGAGAGAGAGTCAATACTTGAAATCATCATCACATCTTGCATACTGCAGTGGTGGAGGGTAGTAGCCTGGTTTATACGCTGGTTTTAAGCAATATTATGGTCTAGCCTTCAATTATCAGGTACCATCAACTCAAGACTCACAAAAAAAGAAGGTGCAAGAATGATTTTCAAGATACAGAAAGGATGATTACATCATACTCCCAGAGTGGTAGTATATGAGATAAAGTGGAGATACATAAAATGGAAACACAAGTCATGTGTCGTGATGCCCGCATCAAGGTATTTAATTTCTATTCATAACTGCATTCACTAACTCACTACATTAAGAGGTCCCATTCTTTTGTGGATTAGAGTTATTTTCAGACACATAGATGTTATCCTTCTCTTATTCTGCATTGAAGGAGCAACTGAAGGTAGTTTCTGTTCATAGGTTGGTTAACTTCTTTACTCTTCACTTGTCTACCTATGGTTTCATCGATAGAACAATTTGTGATGATAGTAATATCAATTGATTTTCACCTGCAGAGGAATCTAAAGCAAAGCACGGCAAACACTAAAGGAAAGCAGCAGCTCTCTTAACAACTTCAGCTAAACCAGGATAAATTAAAATTACAAGATCAAAGAACCAACCAAAAGAACCAAGAACTAGGAACCCGTAGCTGCTTGAAAGTCTAGCAACCCATCAGAATTCATAATTAAACTTCGAGATCATCGAAAACAGCGAGTAAAACAAAATTAAGAGAAAATCCAAAACCTCAAACACCACAATTAACAACTAACTCACCCTTAAGACGCGTAATTCTCTTTACACAATCCATAACTCCACTAACCCTCCTCCAGCAACATGGAGAAATCCAAGCTCAAAAACACGCTAGCAGTTCAGGTTATTTCCATTGTGAAACCTGAAAACAGATAACACGACATAATTAAGTAATAAAAGTCAAATCAATTACAATAAAATTAGACAAGATTAGAACTTCATTACCAACTCATAGCGGATAAAATCAGTTCCTCAGAAAAAATATCGAAATCCCACTCCTACCCATTCCCGCTTCTTAAAATCCCACCCTTCCGCTGTTTTAAATAGTTGGAAAAAATACAAACACTTCATTACCTACTCAACTAGTAAAAAGAAAAATGCAGCTGAAATCCTTAAGATCCATAGTCATCAACACATAAACACCAAAAAAAAAAAGCTTTAAAATAAAATAAAAGCAGAAAAAATAAATTCAACCAGTACCTGAAGTTACTAAACCCCAAAACGGACCGGAAATTTCTCAGATCATTTCTCATTTGTAAGCCCTAGGGCTCCAAATTCAGAAACCCTTCTCCGCTCCCACCAAAACAATTTCGACAATACCAAATAATCAGTGCTTCAAACCCTTTATTTCACTTCAAAAATGAATTATCCTTTTTCTTGAGCTCCGGAAATGGGAAATGGGATATTTAAACAAAAACAAAGAAAAAGAGAGAGAGAGAGAGAGATAGAGAAAAGAAAAGCCCTAGATTGAGAAGAGAGTGAAGAGTAAAGTTTTGGGAGCTCAATAACCGAATGATTCGAGAGAAAAAGTAAAAATGCTTTCCTCTTTGAAGAGTGTCTTTACGGGGTCTGTTTTCTTTCCTTTTTCTAAGTATGCTTACCTAAACCTACTCCGTTCCAGTGTAGCAGCGGTGTACCACTGGATTCGGAATATAATCAACCTGATTTTGCCACGTGTTATGATTAGAAAAATGAGTCCTTTTCTTGCATACATATACATACATATATATATATATATCTTACATATATAAAGCACGAATCGCTTGTGAACAGTGCAGAATGGACCGGTTATGCCGTTATTTTTGTGAGCTTGAGGGGCTTTTCGGTCTTTTGCTGATGGGTGGCAGTGGCTCTGCTGGCATTTTGCTTCTGTCCGCGGGCTCTCTTGGAGTGGTGAGTGGACCGGTTATCCAGTAATTTTCACCAACTTTGAGGGCATTTGGTATTGTTGGCTGTGGTTTCCTTTTGCGAGCAAAATTCGTAAATATCAGGCTGGCTTCTGGTTAACTGTCCGATTGTACAAAACATATTACATTCAAATTAGCACCATCAAATTCAAATTAACTCCTCTTACTAACAAAAAAAATTAAATTAACTTCGCTTGCGAAGTCTATTGCATGGAAATTAAGACCGGTTCACAAATTAAGATCAGTGGTGAGTGGGTGATGTAACCTTGCACTTTGCTGCAAGCTGCTGCTCGGTTGTTTCTTCAGTTAAAATGGTTAGAGAGTCTTCCTGTTTTAAAAAAATATATACATAAGGGTCCCATGTAAAATATATATATATATTTTTTTTTTTTGCAAAAGGATAAACTTTCTTCATAAAAAAATATAATTTAACAAATGGATTATAGTTTTTGAACTTTTACAGTAGACCCAACTTTTTTCTTTTCGAGCATGAAAAAATTATTCAATAAATACATATTTTCTAACCTTAAACACGAGTTTATTACCCCATTTGGTAGAATAGTTCCACCAGTTATTTCTTACCATTTTATTCTAACCTATCCTTAAACGCAAGTTGATTTGGAATTCACCATTTAAAGTTTTCAACTATCTCTTGATTTTGAATACCATTTTTATTTAAAAAGAAAAATAAAAGAGAAACTCACCTATTTTAGCACATGATTTAAGAACACAAAATAACCTATAATTTTGCAGCTTATGATACAGATTACAAAAAAAAAAATCATCAACCAAGTAAGAGAAAGAAACATCAAATAAGTAAGAATTATAAATCCAAAGAACCTAGAAAGTAGAAAAGAAAATTTTAAGCTCAAAAAATTATTAGATATTGTATATATCTAAGCCATTATCTTAGTGAAAATTCAAAGAGGTTCTTCCATGCTCCTCATACTCACCACATAAAGTGTTGCCTCCCATACAAATTATCAAAACCAAAATCATCAAAATCTAAAAAAAAAAAAAAAAAGAGAGATAGACAGCCTAAAAAAGGAAAGAACGAAAGAAAAATAGTAAAATATGCATATTCACCCTTGCAAGTTAAAATTGTTCAATATTGAGAGTCTAGACTCGTTTTCAATAAATGATGTCATGTCCAAAGAAATCATTGTTGCTCCCGCCATTCTTGAACACTTTTAATCTATCAATCAAACAATCATCTGAATTGCAACAAAAAGAATAGGATCCAATATGAAATCCTGATTAGGAGACATGTATAGCCATATGCCTTTTAGTTCTACCTAATTTTAGGCATTACTTACTGATTAATGCGACATTAAGAATGTTAAACAATCATGCCTTTTAGTTTTGCTTAATTTCAGGCATTACTTACTGATTAATGCTATATTAAGAATGTAAGATAACCTGATTTTAAAGTCATGTTTATTTATGCAATTAGGAAAAAATACACACTCATACACATGTGACATGACTACTATATCTAACAAAGAAAAAAAAACACAAATATAATAGCAAAATAATGAGTCTCAGCTACCTGACGCATGGCGTCAAGGCTTAAAAACTAGTATATATATATATATATATATATATAAACCTAAGCCTTCTTCTCCCACGTTGATCCACGTGGCTGCTCTTGGGGAGGGAGTGTACTGTAGCAGCTACCTTTTGCCAACAATGCCCTCCAAATTTGAGTTTCTGCACTGAAAAATTGACTACTGTTAAGGGGCTTGTACGTCTTTTATCATTTAATAACAATTTTGCCCTACCAGATATACCATCTTCTCAAAACAGTAGGTAACTGTTCAGGGTTATTTCTGGAATATTGGGTCAAATAATCCTCCTTTCCTTTTCATTGTTCCTGTATGTTGGACTACTCCTCTTCGGTGGAAAAAGAGAAGCAGAGAAGCAAGGAAGTAGCTGAACAGCTTTTAGAAACAGTGGCCAAGAAATGGGTTGTCCGCCTGCTATGTGTAGTTCCAAGCCAAACAAAGAAAAGTATGAATTCAACTCTTCCACCACTTGGTCAACAGTTTCTCCTTTCTCTATCTTTCTCGTTATTTTGTTTCTACTTCGTTTTGCTTTCTGCTTTCTAGACAATGAAAACTGGGACTTGAAT
This sequence comes from Coffea arabica, assembly GCF_036785885.1. Taxonomy (NCBI): domain Eukaryota; kingdom Viridiplantae; phylum Streptophyta; class Magnoliopsida; order Gentianales; family Rubiaceae; genus Coffea; species Coffea arabica. The sequence continues at coordinate 35,498,550 of NC_092314.1, forward strand.
GCAGTGAGTGATGCATAATCTCTTCTATGAATACATTACACCAAATTGAAGATTACAGAATCTGTGGTAGTTTCTCTAAATCCAAGTATCTATAAAGCTGGAACATTAAAAAAACATGAGGTATCCTTGATCAAATATGTTTGCTCAGTAACTTTGAACCATACATCCTGATATTTGCACCAAAAAATGCACAAACCTAATGAGGTCAGATTGTCTGGTAAGAACTGATATAGCCCTTGCGGGACAAAATAAAAAAGCATCTTAAAGTCGTTGAAACGAATTGATCTGGTTATAGTAAGCAATAATTGAACGATAAAAAAATCTCTTAAGGAAGTATTCCACATCAAAACATTTCAATGAGTTGATGAATCCCAAAAATTGCGAATCTTCACTTAATAAGTTACTTTCATTTTTCTTAATCTTCTAGATGTAACAGAGAAAAAAAAAAATTTCGACGACAAAAATGTCATCTCTCATGCCACAAAACCCACATGCATGTACAACAGTTCAGGGAAATCCACGTATCTGTATCATTGAAGGAGAAGAAGCCGGCATTGCTGCATATGTTAGCAGAAAATCCCATGTTATTGACCGGTCATGTAGTGGAAGAACAGATGGTTGATATGGGAAGGGTGATGCTTCAAGGAACCATTTGATTTTTTGTGCAATGGAAAAGTTATGTAGGCAGCTAGGAATCTAGGATATGCAGACAAACATATTTTGGATGAACTGTGAAGGTTTGGGTTCAGTTATGTCATCTCTAACGCCATCTCTATGGTCATATCTAACAGGTATAGACCACATATTGAGTTTTTGGGTGCAAATTTTCGTACATGACAGGCTTCAAAATCTAGCATGCAAAAGAAAGGCAGCAATGGTGTCACGATCTCATCTGTTGTTCAGTTTCTTTTCATCCTTATCTAATCAAGCATAATGCGGGAGTTGTATTGACAGGGTACTAATCTAGGTGTGCTTATCATGAACTGATTGACTAAGTTCTTCAGTGCATCGATTGATTTCTTTCTCCTTTTTTTTTTTGGTGTAAAATTTCGTACATGAGTGAGGAACGTTACTCCTAGATTTTATTAAGAAAAAAAAAAAAGAAGAAGAAGAAGAACATGAACAAAACATCCAAAAGTACATGGAAAAATAAAAAACAACTAAAGAAAGAGTATTACTCCCTTATATCAAGGCCTAACTCTTCTAAAGATGGAAACCAATTCTGTCAATGCGCAATTCCCCTTTAGCTCCTGCGTGTCAGTTCAGTAGTTCGATTCCCTGCTAATCCTACTTTTTCAATTGTAGGTTCCTTTGCTTTACTTATTAATCAAATGTATGCTTTATATGACTATAATCAAGTTGACTAATCAACAGATTGATATTTATTGGAAACAAAAGAGTAAGCATTTCTTTCTACACTTTATTTTTATTACCTTCGTCTAGACAAATGAGTAGACAGGCATGATTTTGATTTGAAATCCTCGCATTGATCATTAATGTTCTTGAATAGTAAAGATGCCCATTCCTATCTATTCTTCATATATGAGCTTCATATGCGTACAATGCTTTTACAAGAAAGCGCCCGCGTTGCTCATTACTGACAAGCAATTTCTGTCGACATAAGTTATGCCAAAAAAATCTTTCAATATTCTTTACACAATACCTTGGGCATTGGCTGTGCCTTGCACAGCCAGAAATACTCTAGTCTCAAAAGAAGTACTTATTTAGCTCATACGGTAGTGCCAAATATTGGGTGTGTTTAGATTCGCATTATTTGTGAAAAATAAAAATTATTTGTTTCCATCGTAAATATATTTTTTAATTATTTTTTAATTTCACATATATCATATTATTATAAGTGCTACAGTAAATATTCTCCTATCTAAACATACTTTATCTTTCTATTGTTATTAATTATAAATTGATACAATATATAAATAATTCATCAACAATGGTTTGTTTATTCATATTTATATTAAAAAGTTATTATATTTCAAATATTTAACTTGCATATTAATCTTTAGAAACTTTTGTACATAATTTACTACAATGTGATAATGTTTATTAAATAGTAGAATGCATAAAAATAGAAATAACATGTAATCTTCAATATAGTAATTAAATTTTCTCATGAATATGGTTGTACAACTATTCATATTTATTTTCAATTTAGGAAAAAAAAATACAGCAATATACTTTCATATGAATATTTATTACTTTTAATCAAAGTTAATGAATTTTTCAATGTAATAATTAAATTCACATCAAGCAAAGTTATCAAATATGGATGAAAAGAATAATTCAAATTTATTAAAAGAGATTGAAGCTGTTAGAAGATAGATAACTTATAAATATAAAATTAATTGGAGGAGATTTAATGATAAAACTGAAATCTGAAAACTAAAATTTAAGTACTGAAGTTTGAACATGCTGAATTCATTAAGTCAAACCTCGGAGTACAAACGAGACGAGTCGAATCAATTCTTAACCTAGGTGTGTGAAGTTTGAACTCGAGTTTGAACCCGACGAGATCAAAATGTAAAGTTCGAACTTGAACTTGACTCAAATTCGAGTCGAACTCAAGTTTAAAAAAATAAAAAATAATTATTTTATTTTAAAAAATGAATAAAATAATAATTTTCTTAATAAATAGCAAAAATATTAGGGATATATATGTAATTTTACTATTAAATAATATATATATATAATCGAGTTCGATCCAACTCACGAACTAACAGTTTAGTATTTTTGAATTCGAACTCGATTTGGTCAGCTCAACCTCGACTCGAGCTCGAGTCAAGCTTGGACTCGAGTCACTCGTGAGTTGCTTGTGAACGGCTCGATTCGTTTGCAATCCGAGTCAAACTTGTATAATAATCTATTGAATTTGAGTACTAATTAAAAATTTTTAGTAGATGTATATTATATAATTTAATACCAATTATCTTATTTTATTATTATGTTAAATTAGTTCTTTAAATATCACTAATTAATATTGTTTAACTGAAATTATAATATGAAAATTGAATTTGCGTATGTGTTTATGTATGCAAATATGTGCTTCAGAAAAAAAATACATGTCTATTTGTGCAATAAGTAGGGGTGGCTAACAAGGCGAATTGGTCACAAGCAAGTCGATCAAAGCTCGACTCAAGACCGAGTTCGAGCTACTCAAGTCTAGTTATTGAGTTGAGCTCGAGCATTTATCTATTTAGGTCTCGAGCTTGTCTAGCTTTTCGAGGTTTTCACACACACACACACACACACACACACACATATATATATATATATATAAACTAAAAATAAGGCTTTGTTTGTGTGGCGACCCCACTTCCCCCTGAGGCGAACCAAAGGGTTGGCGGGCCGTCTGCCCATCTCTCGCCAGGACTCACGCGAGCAATCTAACCCGAAACCTTTCGAAGAATAAACTAATCTATTACAAAACAACTTCTCCCAAATAGAATCATACCTAAAGCCCCATTAATTTCAGAGATAGCAATGATAAAAATAACCAGTCGAGGCCCTTAAACGACCTACGAGCTACGTACCAAAATATAAGCCGTACCCAACCAGATGGATAAATACATAAATCCATAATACAAACTTACAAGTTAAGTAATCGAATTAGGGTTTACACATTTTCCAGCTTCAAGTGGCAATCCAAAAAGGAAAATACATTATCCCAAGTAACACATGACAGCCCACAGAATAAGTATTAGTGATCAAATACAATCCAAAAGGAAACATAAATAGGCATCCAGCTTTCAGTTTCCAGAACCTGTTAAGGAAAACAATACACGTGGGGTGAGCTAAAGCTCAGTGGTGCCCCAAAACATGCAATCACATAATATCAAACAGCGATTAATAACTGCACAAATTTAACCAGTTAGGAAAGCGTATAACAGCACAAGGTAGGATACGTGGGCTCTCAGGAGCCATTTCCCTCGCTTGATCACCAATTATCGTAGTTGACCCTCCGTCAACTCTCACTACTTATAATCCATGTAGATCCACTTATATTAATCCTAACCCGTCACCGTTCATACCTCTGCTTCGGGCCCAAACTTCGACTACCGATGCAGTATACTCGAGATATACCCGTATAAAATTAGTCGAGGGATTCACCCAATGACGTGATTGCAATCAGATATATGCGTCGAGGAATTCACCAAACAACGTGATTGCAATCAGATACATGCGTCGAGGGATTCATCCACCGACGTAACTACATATTGATTTATGGTAGTTAGATTCATGCGTCAAGGAATTCACCAAAGACGTGATTGCAATCAGATACATGCGTCGAGAGATTCACCCAATGACGTGATTGCAATCAGATACATGCGTCGAGGGATTCACCAATGACGTAACTACATTTAGATTTATGGTAGTTGGATACAGAAGTCGAGGGATTCACCCAACGACGCAACTACATTTAGATTTATGATTTCAAGAGAAAAATGTTTTTGCACAAGTCACCACTCGAACGGCTAGTGCGATAAAGTACACACAACTCACTTCGATGGATCAGAAACCAATTTTTCAACTTATCACACATCAAGTCAAGAAGGTACTTTAAGCAGGTAAGCATAGAACAGGCAGGGACACTCACCAAGAGTGGAGTTCAGATATCAAATTGGAATCGAATTCCGCGTCCTCGCAATACCCTAGAAAACCAGGTTTTAAAACTATAAGTGTTGTTATACGGTTTCTTAGTTTATAAATACAAGGTTATCTGGTACATAACTAGTTTATCTACTCCAAATAAATCAACAATTTCCCTAGAGTTAAACTGATGAAGGTGATGAAATACTTCGTAGGATTTCTTTCTTTCTAGAGGTGCAAACCAGAACCAATTTGCTTTGAATAAGGTTTCTTGCCAAACAAGTTTTCTGCGTAAATTATTAAAATCAAGTTTGACCTTTAAAGTACAAATATAACATTTTCAATTTCTATTCAAGTTCTAGGTTTATAAGTATAAAAGATTCTCTAGTTTATAAATGGTTTATTCTCTCGAAATAATTCGACAATCCACTAAGGATTAAGGGTTAGTAAAAGTAGGAAATGTTTTACATGGCTTTCCTTTAAATACTTTTCTTTATAAAAGTGCGGCTAGTATTATTTTATTTAAAGTAAGTTTTCTTGCCGAGTAAGTTTCTGCTGGTTTTGGTTAAAGTCACTAAAATCTTGTATTTTTTGGAAATGTTCCTCTAAACAACTAGCCAAGAGCAATACTTAATGAAAAGAAAAGGAATAATATAAGACTTAGAGTTTTCAAAAGCTAAAGAATTTATATACTATAGCTATCAAGGCTAGTTTGAGCTAAAGGAAATTATCGAGTTGGAAAGTTTTAGGCAAAACACTAGATATGGAGTTTTATAATATAATACTAGCTGGAAAAATATTTTTGATTAATTTGATCACAGTTACTCGAGTTCGCAAAGTCGAAACGACTTCCACAGCTCCGGTTCCGTTTCGAAATTATATTATGGATCAAAATATGACAAAATCACATAGCAAATTACTAAGGTTTCGTCAATCATTAGCCTTAGATTTCAACAAATGCATTTCTGATAAAGATAAAATGAACGACCAAGGCTTCATCAATCATTAGCACTTGGTTTCAGCAAGCCCATCACAAACAAATAAAAATAAAAGTAAGGCCTCCAAGACATTCCAACAATTAACTTTTATCATCCAGTAGTACTTATAAAGTCATTCAAATGGCCAAGGGCTTCATCAATCATTAGCCCTTGACAACATCAATTACTTCCAAGCACAATTTAATCAAGAATTTAAACCACAAGTAAGCTACAAGTTCAATCCAAATCCAAATTCAGTTTCACGAAGAAACAGGACATTCTTACAAAACAGTCTACTTGAGGATTCACAGACAGCAGTATATATGGAGGAAAAATATGAAATTTCTACAGAACAAAGGCCTATGATTCTAGTTTCAAATGCCACTGACGGTGCCTTAAACGGATTTTCCTACACCAAGATATAAGCATTTTACTGAGATGGGTCAGTGAAATCCGAAAATCTGGAAACTCACTTTTCACTTGTGAAAAACTCCTTTTTCTCTTTTAAAACCATAAGACTTTTATTCAAACCATCCATACATTTAATTATGACATTCATACCAGCAATTTTTAACATGATTTAAGCATCAAATTTCAACAGAACCCAACGAATATACATGTATACCAAGTTTAAAGTCTTGTAAGATGTTTAGACTAAGATTAAATCATTTTCTATCCAATATTCAAGGATTAAGGCAAATGAACCCTTCATTTCACACTTAAATCTAACATGCATGTTAAGACTGAAGTATCATGTAATGTATTGAACCTCAATATACAAGTTTGGAACCAAAATTCATAGAGGAAAACTAGAAAGTTCTTTCTTTCCCTCTCTCGGCCATCCCAATAGATTTGCAGCAACATTACCTCAAGGTTTTCAACAAAGTTCCATCTTTTACTTGGTTAAAACACTCAACACTCAGTATACACTCTGTCCTACCGAAACTAAAACAAATAACATGTAATTTGAGCAAATAATCCCAACAAAAGCAACAATTAATTCTGTCCTCTGCTAAATGCAACTTCCAGCAGTTCGGCAGTTAAGTACAAGACTGTTTCCCTCAATTTCTTCATTTTTTTTTTCACCCACCAACTTAACATGCAGAGAGTAATTATCACACTACAGAGTTTTTTTAAGCAGCAATAAGAAATTTACTGCCAAGAATTTGAAGAGAAAAGCTGAATCAAACTCTACTTCCTCTCTCAGCCATGATGGATGAGTTCTAGCAGCAATCAGTCTTTAAGACAAGAAAATTCCCCCAATAAACTCCTTATTTTAGACTTAAATCTTGCATGCATGTTAAGACCATTGTATTATACAATATATTACAGCTTAATATAAAATTTCAGGACCAATATTCATAAGGACAGCTGGAACTTCTTCATTTCCCCTACTCGGATGAAGCTAAAACAAATTCCAGCATGTTTCTTTCAATAGTTTCAGCTCAAAGTTCCAACCGTTCACAAGTTCTACAGCTAAACCTCTTATAAGAACCTAAGGTACACATATTGCATGCATTTCTTACAATATTTTCCATTTTATACTGATAACAGGCTGCAACTCAAGCAAACAGCTCACGGTTCCTTCAATTTTCTGTCCAATAACTTATTCATCTTCTATGCAGAAATTTCCTTGGTTAAGAACTCATTTTCCTTACTAAATTTTAACATGCAGATGCTTGACCAACTGATTAACATTTCTAGTTCAGAATTAAGTTCAAACACGGTTATAATTATCTCCAAAATTTCAGAAATTTTCCAGCTATCTTCGGATGATCGTGCATGCAGCAGATTTCTGTTTCAATTAATTTTTTTCTGGTTTAAACCCATTAATTAACTACATGCAAGGCCCAATTATCTTGTTATTAACTAGTTAATCATGGTTATAAACTCAGAATAACCAAATTAAACCGAATTAAGCTGCATTAATCAGGACAAGTTCTCGGCAACATCATTTGTCCCCAAAACAGATTTTTCTAGAGTTTTGATTTCATCAACCGACTGCATAAACAATACATGCATGCCCCTAATTAGCTTAATCTTTTTGTTTATGATTGGTTAAACACATAATTAAGCTCAGATTGTCACAGGAAAACAAAAATAAAGCTGCAATTTCTAATCAACTCTCGGCAGGAACATTTTCTTCCAGAATCAGATTTTCCTCTTATTCAATTCATCATCCGAACACTTAACCTTCACATGCATGGCCATAAACAATTTAATCTACCTCCGATCAACACATCTCAGCCCAGAAAATTACCTCAGACCGAAGCTCACTCACACGGCAGAGAAACTGAAATTTTCTCTCCTCTCGGTTCTCACGTACGGGTTTGATTCTGGTTGCAGTAGTTGCTGCTGGAAACGGATTGCAGCTAGTATGGTGTTGCGGTGAAGATGGTTGTGGTTGGTGGAAGGTGAAGAGTGCGACAAGGGGTGGAGCTCACGCGGTGCTGCTCCCCTTTCTTCTCTCCATCTCACGGACAGAGCAGGAAAAATTTGCAGCTCGCGGATTCTTTTCTTCCCTCTCGGATTGCAGAGTGCGGCTCAGTCTCTCTCTCTCAATCTCAGTCGATGTTAACGAGGTGAAGGTGGAGTGTGGTCTGAGGTGAATTGTTGCAGAGGAAAGGGAATGGAGTTGCGGTAAGTGATATGAGAAATGAAACAGAAATATGGTGCCGCGGTTTGTGATATGAAGTGGAGAGAATGGTTTACGGTTTTGGTGCAGAGAAAGAAATGGAATTGTGGTTTCAGTCGTGAGATAGAGAGGGTGGTACGGTGGTGTCGTGGTTTAAGGAAAGGATTGCGTATAAGAATTGGTTGCGTATCAAATTGGTAATAGCTGCGGTGATTGGATTTGTGGTCAGAAGTCTTGTTTGGTTTGCATGGAAATGTAAGGCATTTTAGTCTTTTCACTTTGCTCCCTAACCTCAACTTAATTTCTCAAATCCAACTTAATTCTAAAAATCATCCCCAAGCGTGATTTAAACGCCTAATTATACCCTAATATACTTAAACCATTTTTTATTGAATATTTAGCGATTAAACTTTAATATTAGGGTTCCTAATAATTTCTATATTATTTAGCGATTAAATTAGTTATTAGAATTTCCAATTATTATTCCTCAAGAAATAGAGTTAGTCTAACTCGAAATTTATCGATTTAGTAATATAAAGTCAAATGAAATAATAATTTAATCCAAGGGTGTCAATTTGCACATAAAAGTATTTTTACGCACTTATTGCGAAAACAAAGAAAGATAAGGATATATTTATCGAATTTTCATGCATTAAGCATGTTTAGTATATTAGAATCATATTTATCTAAAATTCATTGGTTTTCATCTTAACGCGGAAATTCCTATTAACATTTAACATCATTAACGATTAAAACTAGTTATCGGAAATCAAAGAATTTATTTTAAAGTAATAGAATTAATCCAACTCAAGAAATATTAATTTAGTATAGCAAAACCGAATAATTCAATATTGGCACAATTATATTATTTATTACATAGAAATTATCTTTACACTTTTATTTCAAAACAATTAATTACAATACTAGAATTCAAAGAAATTAATTGTTAGATCAACGAAATAGTTTACCATCGAAATATGAAGTTAATGTAACCAAACTAAGAAATTTAGTAGTCTAGCACAATTCTTTTATTTTGCACATAACGTTTATTTCTACGTACTTATTTAAAAACAATTGGACTTAGTGCTAAAATTTATTAAAGAATTAAAATGCAAATAAAATATGCCCTGATAATTATATGTCTATTTTCAGGGTTCTCACAGTTTGGATTTCTCAATTATTAAAAAATAAGTTTTTTATATACAATATTACAGTAATATACAAACAAAAACAACTCTAAAAACACTATATCCATACAATATATCAAAAACAACTCTACATATACAAAAAATATATGTATACCACCACCCTTACTCTCCACTACTACCGCCACCACCCCCACACCCACGACCCTTCCTCCTCTCTCTCTTTCTCTCTCTCTCTCCCCCATCTTTCTTCTCTCTCTCCTCCTCTCTCCTTCTCCCTTCCCTTTCCCTGCCCCCCAATTCCCCCTCCCCTCTATTGACTGCAACCTTTCTAGTGGCAACCAAATTTGATCGCAAATAGAAAGGTCGCAGCCAAAAGCCACGACTCATGGTTTCTGGTCGTTGTGGCGACCCCACTTCCCCCTGAGGCGAACCAAAGGGTTGGCGGGCCGTCTGCCCAGTCTCGCCAGGACTCACGCAAGCATTCTAACCCAAATCCTTTCAAAGGATAACTTAATCTGTGATAAAACAAATCTTCCCGAATAAGATCATCCTTACATCCAACTTAACTTCAGAGATAGCAGAGATAAATTAGCCAGTCGAGGCTCTTAAACGTCCCACGTGCTACGTACCAAAATATAAAGTCGTACCAATCCGGGTAGATAAATACATAAATCTCTATTACAAATTTACAGGCCAAGTGATCGAATTAGGGTTTACACATTTTCCAGCTTCAAGTGGCAATCCAAAAAGAAAAGTACATTATCCCAAATAACACATTACAGCCCACAGAATAAGTTATAGTAGTCAAATACAATCCATAAGGAAAACATAAGTAAGCATCCAGCTTTCAGTTTCCAGGACCTGTTAAGGAAAACAATAAACGTGGGGTGAGCTAAAGCTCAGTGGTGCCCCAAAACATGCAATCACATAAATCAAACAATGGATAACAATTTAAACAAATTTAATCAATTAAGAAAGCGTATAACGGCACAAGGTAGGATACAGGGCACTCGGGAGCCATTCTCCTCGCTTGATCAGATACCCTCGTAGTTGACCCTCCGTCAACTTTCACTACTTATAGTCCATGTAGATCCACTTATTTTAATCCTAACCCGTCACTGTTCATACCTCTGCTTCGGGCCCGAACTTCGTCTACCGACGCAGTATACTCGAGATATACCCGTAATAAATTAGTCGAGAGATTCACCCAACGACGTTATGGTAGTTGGATTCACGAGTCGAGGGATTCACCCAACGACGCAACTACATTTAGATTCACGGATTCATATGTTTGGTAGTTGGATTCACGAGTCGAGGGATTCACCCAACGACGCAACTACATTTAGATTCACGGATTCATTAGAAAATGTTTCACACACGTCACCACTCGAACGGCTAGTGCGATAAAGTACACACTGCTCATTTCGATGGATCAAAAACCATTTATTTCATTTTGACAATTATCACATAGCGAGTTGATAAAGCGCTTAACTACATAAACATGAAACAAGCAGAGACACTCACTAAGAGTGGAGTTCAGATATCAAGTTGGGAATCGAATTCCGCGTCCTCGCAATATCCTAAAAACCAAATTTTGAAACTATAAGTTTCTACTCAGTTTTTAAGCTTATAGACAACGAGGTTTATCTAATATATTACTAGTTTACTTTCCCATAGTAAATTCAAGAATCTACTTAGGTTGAAGCTTGACAAAAATAGTAGAAATGTTTCTTATAGTTTTCTTTGAGATATTTTTCCTTATAAAAGGGTAACTAGTATTATTTTCTTGAAATAAGTCGACCAACCTCTTAACATCAAAGTTAGAAAGATACCTTGAAGATTTCTTTAAAGCTACGGTTTTTGCAAAACTTATCGCTATAACTATTTTACCTAAAATAAAGATTCTTGTTGAGCAAGTTTCTACATTTTTAATTAAAGTTATTAAAATTCTTATTTTGGAACTTTTCCTACCGATAACTATCCAAGAGCAAATTTTAAAGAAAGAAAAGGAATTAAAATAAGACTTAGGGTTTTCAAAAGCTAGAGAAATTATTTTCTATAGTCCACTAGCCAAGAACAATTCTTAGAGGAAAGAAAAGAAGTAAAACAAAACCCAGAGTTTAGAAACTAGTTAAATCATTTTCTAAAGGTAATAAGGCTAGTTTAAGCTTAAAGGAAGAAATATCGAGTTGGCAAGGTTTTGAAAATCCCTACATGAAATTTCTAACTTTAACATATAGTGCTAATTTTTATCGTACCATACTAGAGTGAAGATACATTTAAGTATCTTGCTTAAAACTTCTCAAGTTCATAGGACCAAAATGGATTCCTGACGATTCCGATTTACCAGTACATAATATTTCAGATTCGATAATATAATCAATTCACATTTCAAATAGAAATCTCACTAGGGCTTCGTCAATCATTAGCCCTAGTTTTCCACAGATTCAATTCTGATCAAGAATAAAATGAATGACCAAGGCTTCGTCAATCATTAGCACTTGGTATTGGCAAGCTCATATCACATCTTAACTAAAACCAAATGAAGGTAAGGCCTTCAAGAAATTCCAGCAATTAAAGTTCATCAGCCTTTAATATTTATACAACCATTCAAATGGCCAAGGGCTTCATCAATCATTAGCTCTTGACAACCAATACACACTTTCAAATACCAATTCATTCAAAACAAGAACAAAAACTACAACCAACTTGAGATCCAAATGATTCCAAGAATCTAAAATATCCATTAAACTTTCCACTTTTATTTGCTAGAATCACTATACATATAGATTATAATCTGTCCAAACCAAGCTAAAGTAAATAATACACGGATCCAGCAAATAAACTCACCAAAAGTCCCAACCAGTTCGGTCATGCTGGAAAAATATTTTCCTTCAAAAATTGCTTTAGTTCATGTTCCACAAATCAAACAGTTATGAAAATTATACTGTTGTAGAATAGATTTTTAATACTATCACATCCCAGAAGACACTTTTCAGAGATTCGAATCACAAATGGGCCAAATATTCTATCCAAGTCAAGAATTCAGTTTCCTGAGAAAATAGGACATTCAAACATGACAGCCTACTTTGAGGAATCACGGACAGCAGTACACATGGAGGAAAAATATGAAATTTCTACAAAACAAAGGCCCATGACTCTAGTTTTAAATGCCACTAACGGCACCTCAATCGGATTTTCCTACACCAAGATATAAGCATTTTACTGAGACTGGTCAGAGAAATCCGAAAATCTGGAAACTCATTTTTCACTTGTGAAAAACTCCTTTTCCTCTTTTAAAACCATAATACTCTTATTAAAATCATCATACATTTAAGTATGATATTCATACCAGCATATACCAAAGCAAGTAACGCTTAATTCCAGTACATGGTTCAGCCAAGAAATCATATATTTACTAATCTGTCATCAGCTAAGTATAACAATCATCAATTGGTAATTCACCCACAATTCGAGTGTTTCACATCTACATGTCTTATAAACTTTAAAACAGCATATTCCAGGCATTTCCATCTATCATGATTCAAGGAACAATTTAAAAATCAAGTTAAGGTTCCAACTCACCCTTTAGCTATCACACAAGAATTTCCAACATGTATAACCCAACATTTTTTTGGTTCCATCTTCAATTTATCAAATATTTCATTGTTAACCAACTTACACTACTTAAGACTTACAACTCCCCTGTATTTCTCAACCATTATATTCCAAGGAAAATATTCAAAAATCAACCTGTGAATTCCGGAAACAATTTAATATTTTCAGCTCAAACACTTGGTTAACTAAATTTCTCCAGCAGCCATTGATCTTATATTAAAATTTTCCCTTGGCTAAATTATTGCGTTAGGTGCTCCATTTTGGCATGCAAATATTTAGCTAGGTAAGAATCGCTTCCAGCTCGAAATTAAATCCAAACAATAGCTATAATCCTCAAAATTTCCAGGTTCGAACTAACATTTCCCAACTCAAGTCTCACGGCTTATTACAGCAGCATGCATGGTTAGATTAACTGATTAGTTATCCGTTTTAATTCCAAAATCAGATTTTAATTCAGCATCAAGTTCGGACAGTTTCAAGAGAAAGAAAAACAGGTTATCACTTGACCAAAAATGTTCCCACTTCTCCTCGGACAGGCCGCATGCAAACAGATTTTATATCTCTTAAATTTTCTTGTTTGATCACCACTAATTAACATCGTGCAAGGCATAATTATCCAGATCTAATCCAAAGTTAGGTTCGGTCATCATCAAGAGAGAAAACATCAATCAGAATTTTATTTCCTTCCTCTCGGATGGCTTGCATGCAACCGATCCTGTTCTACTTCAATCTTCTGGATTAATCAGAGCTATGCAGCCTCATGCAAAGCATAATCATCCCATCTATAATTAGCTAAACGTATATCTAAGTTCAGATTGCATCGAATTAGCAGATTAAAGCTACAAATTTCCAGCTTAGCTCTCGGCAATTCTAATTCTTTCACAACCAGATTTCTTGTAACTTAATTTGTCCCCTAACTGCACAAACCCCACATGCATGCTTACACACGGCTTCATCAACCCATAATCAATTAGTTTAAATTCAGAAAATTACCTCAGCTTAAGATCGAGCTCACACAACAAGCGGCTGCAAAACTTCTCCCTCTCGGCTAACCAGAATGCAGCCTGCTAGCCCGTCCTTTCTCTTGCTCAAGCTCGCAACTAAGATGAAGGAAGTTTGGCACTCAAACTCCTCCCCAACTCACGGATGGAATGGTTGCAGAACCGCAGGTCTCACTCTCTTTTCTTTAACTCACGAACAGAAAAAAAAAAAAAAACAGAGCAAAGACTTCGGCTCTCCCTCACTCTCACTCTCAGCTTGCCGGGTGCAGCTCTCTCACTTTCTTGGTCGATGATCACGAGGCAGAGGCTGGAGAGGGAGTGTTTGGTTGCGGACTGGGGTGAGTTGGTGCAGAGAGGAAATGGAAATGGTGGTTTGTGTTGCAGCAAATGAAGAGGAAATGAAGAGAGGTGCCGCGGTTTTTGAGAAGAGGTTGAGTGTAAGACATAGTTGCGTGTTGAGATGGTTGAAGGTTTTTGATTGGTCGGATGGTGCGGTGCTATGCTGCTGTCCGAGGAGTTGTTTGATTTGCATGGAAAGGTAAGGTAGGGTTATTTTAGTCTTTTCACTTTGCTCCCCAATCTCAACTTAATTTCTCAATTTCGACTTAATTCTAAAAATTATCCCCAAGTGTGATTTGAACGCCTAATTATACCCTAATATACCTAAACCATTTATATCGAATAATTATCGATTAAACTTCAATATTAAGGTTCCTAGTAGTTCTTATATTATTTAGCGATTAAATTAATTATTAGAATTTCCAATTATTATTACTCAAGAAATAGGGTTAGTCTAACTCGAAATTTATTGATTTAGTAATATAGAGTCAAGTGAAATAATAATTAAATTCAAGGTGTCAATTTGCACATAAAAGTATTTTTACGCACTGATTGCGAAAACAAAGAAAGACAAGGAAATATATTTATCGAATTTTCACGCATTAAGTATGTTTAGTATATTAGAATCATATTTATCTAAAATTCATTGGTTTTCATCTTAACGCGGAAATTCCTATTAACATTTAACATTATTAACGATTAAAACTAGTTATCGGAAATCAAAGAATTTATTTTAAAGTAATAGAATTAATCTAACTCAAGAAATATTAATTTAGTATAGCAAAACCAAATAATTTAATATTGGCACAATTATATTATTTATTACATAGAAATTATCTCTACACTTTTATTTCAAAACAATTAGTTACAATATTAGAATTCAAAGTAATTAATGATTAGATCAATGAAATAGTTTACCATCGAAATATGAAGTTAATGTAACAAAACTAAAAAGTTTAGTAGTTTAGCACAATTCTTTTATTTTGCACATAACGTTTAATTCTACATACTTATTTAAAAACAATTGGACTTCGTGCTAAAATTTATTAAGGAATTAAAATGCAAATAAAATATGCACTGATATTTATATGTCTATTTTCAGGGTTCTCACAGTCGTGACCTTTTGGGTAGCAACCAAGAAGGTCATGGCTAGAGCAGTGCTAAAGTCGCAGCCACCACTCGCGAGTGGGAGAAGGATTTGGGGTTGGAGCAAAGGAGGGGAGGGGAGAGAAGGGAAAGGAAAGAGGGAGGAAGAGGAGGAGAGGAAGAAAAAGGAGAGAGAGGGGGAGGAGGGAGGGAGATAGGGGGTGGTGGTAGGTGGTGTAAAATTTAAAAAAATACCTCAAAAAGTTATAAATTATAAAAATATTCCAAAATATATTTTAGAAATACCTCTAAAAAACAATCCAAAAAACATTTATAGTAGAAGTTTTTCATATATATAGTTACAGTAAAGTTTTTGAAAAATACCCCCAAAAATAACTAATCCAAACAGAGCCTAAATTTTTAGAACAAATTACATGCCTTGCTACTCAAACTTGAGCAGTTTGAGCTTGAGTTCAATCTTGAGCACACTATTTTTTACACGAATTGAATTCAAATTCAGATAATACACTTCAAGCTTGAG
The DNA here is from genome assembly GCF_036785885.1 of Coffea arabica. NCBI lineage: Eukaryota > Viridiplantae > Streptophyta > Magnoliopsida > Gentianales > Rubiaceae > Coffea > Coffea arabica. Next base: position 35,514,500 of record NC_092314.1, read on the forward strand.
CTTGAATACACCAGTATTCGACTTCAATTTAACTTGTTGTCACCCCTAATAATAAATAGATTATATTTGAAATATAGAATGCTAAACAAGTATGCTTGTGCATGTATGTGTGTGTGTGTGTGTGAGTGAGTGTATGGGAGAGAGAACGAGAGAGTACATGTATATGTGTGAAAGTGTGTATGTGTGTATGAAAGAGAGAAATAGATTGTGTATGTATGAAAGTATGTTGGTATGTGCCAAGAAAACCTTAGTCTAGTGGCGAAGATTGAGACCTTAGAATTTAAAAGTTTTGGTTCAAATTTCCTTTACCCTCCCTATATTTTAAATCCCACCTTTCCCTTACTAGGGAAAAAAAATTTTAAATGTGGGTATGTGTAATAATAATTTTGAATGACTATTATTACATTAATTAATATATTAAGCAAATTAAGTAATTAAGCTTTCGCTTAAAATTTTGTATATAAATTAAGTAGCTCCTAATGAATTCAATGGTAAGAAAATTTTGTTATCAAACAAGCTTAATAGAAAAAGTACTTAATCCCTTAAGTAATTAATCGGGTTATCAATGAAAGTGTATATATCCAAAATTCAATCAACTTTTAGGATTTGATATGTACTTGAACTATTTATAAAATAATATATGACATTTTTATTTTATTGATTGTTTGTATATTTACATTTGTAAGATAAAGTTCTTAGAGTTGTTATGTCCTAGGTCGACCTAAATAACTTTTGAACGAAACCATGATTGCAAAATAGTTAACCCAAATTATTATATAGCCCATCGATCTAAGCTAACATACTAATAATTTCCACTTCGTCCCACCAATATAGGATATCACATTCACCCTCACTTAATGATTTTGTGTCCTTGCAGAACCCGGTCACGATCGAAACTGTCTACTTAGTCGTGCCTGGATTCTAGAGTGCCTCGTATGGGCCCCAGAAGTGGTCATCGTCCAATGTGATACTTAGTCTAACAAGTTCTAAAGGTCGCCCCCATCGAACGTGGCACTAAATTTTACACAGTACTTTACTCTTTGCACTTCCTAGTATAGTCGGAACCATAACACTACTTGACCCTGAGCTCACATTGCTTAGAGACCATGTGAGGTTCGCTCTCATACTAACTATAGTGCTTTAGGCCCACGGGCTGTCCCAAATAACTTTTAAATGAAACTAGGGGTTCAAAATGGTTAATCCAAATTATTAGGTAATCTATGGGGCCAATATACTAACTATTTCTGCTTCCTCCCACTACTATGAGATATTACATTCACCCCCACTTAAGAATTTTACGTCCTTCCAAAGTTTATTCACAAACTAAACTATTCATTTATCATATGCTGACTCTAGAAGTAGCTCGTACAAACTCTAGAGGTGACCCTCAATCTAACATGGCATTTAGGCATTGTTTGGATTGAAGGAAATAAAAGGAAAAGGATACTAGTGGAAAAGCAAGGAAAGGGAGTAAAGTGGTTTCCATTCATTTTATTTGGATTAAATATGGAAGGAAAAGAAAGAAAATATTGAAATTTTGTAAGGAAAAAGGAAAATATCAAAGTGTTAGTGAATTGAAACGAATGAAAAAGATGACTTTTTTTTAAAAAATTAAATCTTTTATTAGATTTGGTTCCCTTTCCCTCCATTTTTGCCCACTTTGGATGGAAATTATAACTTAGCATTTAGAGCATTTCATTCCATTTCACTCCATATCCTTTCCTTTCTCTTCTTAAAAAATCAATCTAAACAAAAAAAAATCAAATCCCTATGATTCTTTTCCTTTCTTTTCTCTCTGATTTCTTCAATCCAAATGGTATCTTTGTCTTATAGGTTCTAGAGGTGGTTTTAGTTGAATATAGCATTTAGTATCATACAACACTTGATTTTTTGACTTCTTTGCGTTGTCAAAATCATAATGCTACTTGACCCCATATTCGTATCATGTAGAAATCACAGCCTTAAATAACCTAACTTATTAAATAACCTATAGGCCCAAGCTAATATACCAATAATTTCCAATTCCTCATTGTGATACCAAGTGTAACGTCTTGGGTCCACGGGGTGACCTAAACCTGTGACCAAAATAACTTTTGAATGAAATTATAGGTTCAAAATTAAAATACCAATCATTTTTACATTCTTCCACTGATATGGGACATCATATTTACACTATTTAGGGGCTTTGCATCCTCGTAAAACAATGTCATAATTCAAACTACATGCTTAGTCATATATAGACTCTACAGGTGGTTCCTACGACCTCTAGAGTTCGCTTCTCCAACATGGCACTTAGTCCTGCAAGTTTTAGAGGTCATTCCTATCAAATATAGTAGCCCCACATAATATTTAACTCCATGCACTCTCTTGTTTAATCGGAACCGTTACACAACTTGGTCCCAAACTCATTCCGCATAGAGGCCACATGAAATTTACTCTGATATCAAATGTAATGTCTCGGATCTACAAGTTGATAGGCCAAAATAACTTTTGATCGAAACCAAGGGTTTCAAAATGGTTCACTCAAGTTATTAGGTGGCCTATGGGTTTAAACTAATATACTAATCATTTTCATTTCCTCCCACCGATAAAGGATATCACAATTTCATTATCACATAAAAGTTTGGTTAAACGTTATTGACCAAATGTGAATCGATGGAAGGAAAAACAGTTATCATTTTGTTCTTCTCATGATACCTGACACTAAAAAGGGAGATGACGAGATAAGTGAATAACATGTATTTGGAAAAGTTTTTTAGAAGTTTGGTGCCAAATTAAGAGCATGCTTTTTTAAAGACACATGTAGACACCAAATTTTGATCTATACCTCAAAATTTTATTTGCCAAAAAATTTTCATTTCTCATTTTTCATGTTATATTTGTATGTACTTATTTTTTAGAAGTCTAATTTCTTTAATTTAATCCCTTTTTATTTTTTATTCAAATTTTTTTTGGCATTTTAAAAGTAATACAAGTAGGCTTGTTTTACTCTTAAGAGGTTCTTGCACCTCAAAAAAATATATTTCAGTTTGAGAGAGTTTGTTCGGTTTAGTCCAAAATTCCAAAATCCTAAGCTCAAGTTTAGAAAAATTGAAATACAAAACACACAACCTCAAGACCCAAAGAAATTGAAAGAAACAAAAGCAAAAAACCCAAACCCCCCCCCCCCAAGTTCACTTCTTGCAAGACATCACCTTCTACTTGTTCTTTTACATTCATCTTTAGTACTACTTGTACTATTTTACCTATGCTTTTCTTTTTTTCCCAATATTTCACACACTAATCTCATTTTCACTCTCTACTCTATCACTCTCTCCATTAAAATTACACACGTCATTATCTTCCATCCATATTTCTCTTGGGCCTCTCTTTCTCTCTACACACATTATACATACTAGCTATTAAAAAACACACACTTTGCTCATTCACACATAACTCACTCAATTCCCTCTTTCCCTCAGTCTTCTCTTTATTCCTCACATACTAACACACACTCAAGTCATTCCCTTTTGTTTTTAGGTTATATCAAATTTCACATAAACACTTCACAGATACACATACAGCCCACACGCATTTCACCGAAACACACAAATAACTCACATGCACATATACAAAATTTTTGGATATGAGGAATAGGCTAAGCAAGCAGCAAAGAAACAAAGGAGGTTGATGTGATTGTCAAAAATTTGCTCTAAAAATTTTCAACTTAATGTGGAATGAGTTACCCCCTAGGTTCAGGAATCCCTCGTCCCCATTGAAATAAATTATTTAGAATTTAAATTTAGGTTATTTTCATGATTTTATTATGATTTCTTATTATTCGTTGTATGTTCTTAGAGTTTAGTAGTAGTTCATTTCCTATTCTAATTAGGTATTTGGGAGTTTTCTTAGTTAAGAAGTTATCTTATCTTATAGATTTCCTATTTCTACTATGTCTTTAGTAGAAGTAGCTCTATAAATAGGCATATTTAGGGCCTTTGTAATTAATTACTCCTTTATCAACTATTTATGAAATTTTAATTGGTTATTCCAATTTTGAGAGTGCTCTCTTGTTATTCTCGAATCTTTGATTCATGTTTCGGGGTTAGAATGTGATTGTTTCCCTTTGTTCTTCTATGAATTGCATTCGTGAAAGAAATTTTATTTACATGCTTCTGCTATCACATCATGTGGTATCAGAGTAGGATTCGCCTGTGATGAACACCGATGCATATCTCAATAGCTTGGATCGCGATTGCTTCAAGCGCATGCATACTACTGCAAATCGCATTAGTGTGGATGAACATATTGTCAGTGCGGGTAGTATACAACGACAACTTGCATGATCTTACAATGTTTGGATTTGTTAATATATATACGTGATCAAGGAAACCAAGCAGCTGCGAGACAAGGCTACAAGAGATCTACACATCACCATTGTGCAATTAAGAGATTTACTCTTGATGAGCCTGGTGTCTGTGTAGTTCCCCCATGCTTTCATAATTATCAGATCTATGAGAGTAGTACCCAAATCACTTAATATCAATATCCGATCCACCAAACAACAACACCAATGGTTGTAGCTCAATATGAATATGTTGTAATTTTGAAGCCTGAGATCGAAGATGAATAGGAATACATGTGTGAGCCTGAAGATGGAGAGCTCACTCTTCCTCTAGGCTTAGTTGAATCTCTTCCATGCTTGTCCATGATAGATAAATCTATCGTACATTTTCCAACCATAGAATTTGAGGTCTTGGAAGAATTTGAAGATATGGAAGTGGATGACATTTTTACAGATGATTCACCACCGCCTCCGGCCCCTACTGATTTGTTTCTTAAAAATTCAAAGGATGTAATGATTTTTATGGCCAAAGAAAATATCCTTTATGGTGAAGGAAAATCCATGTTACAAATTTGTTCCTGCTAAGTATTTTCCTATCAAGGCGTTGCATGCTGAATTCCTTGTTGATCAAGGGATAAAATTTGTTTGGTCAATGGAGGATAGGGTAACCGTAGGGTTTGAACTCTCTATACAGGTTCCAAGATCACGTGGAATTTCTTATGAGCATGAATAGGTACTTAGGTTCCATCGCAAGCATCATCTTTACAAGATTTGTGGGTAAATAGTTGCTACATCTTCTCATAGATCATGTGTCAAGCTCCTTTGTGGAACTCGAGAGCAAAACTCGGAGGAGAGTTCTTTTTAAATAGGGAAGTCTAATGTGGAATGAGTTGTCCCCTGAGTTCAGAGATCCCTCATCCCCATCAAAATAAATTATTTAGAATTTAAATTTATTTTATTTTCATGGTTTTATTGTTATTTCCTATTATTCATTGTATTTTTTTGGAAAAATCGTTCAAAACGTCTCTCACATTTTACAAAATAACTTTTTTCGTCCCTTACTTTTAAAAGTGTACTTTTATGTCCCTTACAAATTCACATTAGTCAAATTTGATCACAATCTAGGTTTTCAACTAGTTTTTTATCAGAATCTACCATGTGCCTTGCACGCGATCATTTTTTAAGAGCAAAATTGTCAAATCAAAATTTACATAATCTGATCCATAATCTCTCACATTTTACAAAATGAATTTTTTTTGTCCCTCACATTTCACAAAATGAATTGTTTCGCCCCTCACATTTCACAAAATAAATTTTTTCATCCCTTATATTTTACAAAATAAAATTTTTCATTGCTCATTGATTATGTATACGAATAACTTTCTTTTAAACTAATGTATATATCTATTTGATTTTGTTTGAACAATACAAATAGCATGTAATAAATCTCTATTTGATTTTATATGAACGTAATATATACGATTTATTTTACAAAATAAATTTTTTTGTCTCTCACATTTCACAAAATGAATTGTTTCGTCTCTCATATTTTACAAAATAAATTTTTTCATCGCTCATTGATTATGTAGACAAATACCTTTTTTTTAAAAAACTAATGTATATATTTATTTGATTTCACTTGAACAATATGAATAGCATGTAATATATCTCTATTTGATTTTATTTGAACATACTGTTCAGGTAAAATTAAAATAGATATATACAAGGGTTTAAAAAAATTATTAGTTTTTCACTCATGTTCATTACTTTTACTCAAAAATCGAAAATAAAGAAGACATTTAATTCTAAACATTATCAAGTATTTATTTTGAATTAAATTTGGACAGAAAAATAAACAAAAAAAAAGTATGATAAAAAAGGTAAGTGATTGACACTTTCAAATTTTAAGATAATCATAAGGTAAGAATTCAATTGTTGGTTTTAAAAGTAGCGAGTAAAAATTTTAGATTTAAACTGTAATTTGTTAGCATGACTATAGAATTCAAATTAACACCGATTAATTAGATGATCTTATTACATAATTCAATAAATGAATTATTACCAAAATAGAAAAGACTACAAATATTGAATAAATTCGCATAGTGACATCAAATATATATATGGGTTTAAAACAAAATTGTTAGATTTAAACCTATATATATATATATATATATCTATTGAATAGTATGGGTTTAAAACAAAATTGTTAGATTTAAACCTATATATATATATATATATATCTATTGAATAGAATATGTACAACTACAATCAGTCTGCTTAGATGAAATCAAATAGAGATATATTACATGCTATTCATACTGTTTAGGTGAAATCAAATACATATATATATGAATTTAAAAAAAAAACTATTCGTACACATCGTTAATGAGAGATGACAAAAATTCATTTTCTAAAATGTGAGGGATGAAAAAATATAACTATTTATGTAGTTCTCCAAAAAATATATTTTGTAAAATGTGAGGAACGAAACAATTCATTTTATGAAATGTAAGAGACTATAGATGGATTATGTAGATTTTGATTTGACAATTTTGTCCCTAAAAAATGATCACATACAAGGCATGTGATGAATTCCGGCAAAAAACTAGTCAGAAACCTAGGTAGGGACCAAATTTGACCAATGTGAATTTATATGGAACGTAAGATTACACTTTTAAAAGTGAGAGATGAAAAAAGTCATTTTACAAAATATGATGGACGTTTTGAACGATTTTCCCTATTTTTTATTATTTAGTATTAGTTCGTTTCCTATTCTAATTAGGTATTTAGGAGTTTTCTTAGATAAGAAGTTACATTGTTTTATAGGTTTCCTATTCTTATTGTCTTTAGTAGAAGTAGCTCTATAAATAGGCATATTTAGGGTCTTTGTATTTAATTATTTCTTTATCAACTATTAATGAAATTTTAACTGGTTATTCCAATTTTGAGAGTTTTCTCTTGTTATTCTCGAATCTTTGATTCGTGTTTCAAGGTTGGTTGGAATGTGATTATTTCCTTTTGTTCTTCTATGAATTTCAATCATGAAACAAATCCTACTTATATGCTTCCACTACCTTATCACAGCCAAATCCCATATAAATCCACTACCTTATCACATTTATTCTTTTCTTGTTTACATGCTTAAAACTTAGAACTGTCAGTAGGGCCGAGCCAACTCGAGATCAGCTCGTTCGGCCCAAAAAAATCTCATTGAACCTAAATTTTAATTGGGCCGGATAGAGATTGGGTTCAAATATTAAGTCCGAATTAAATGTGAGTTGAGGTTGGACCATACTAGGTTCAGACCAGATTAAAACCCGATTCATATATGATTATAATTATATATGTAAAATATATATAATAATATTTATCATTTCTAATTATTTATACTATATATAAAGGGAGATGAAGGGTTCGGAAGAAACAAAAATCTGTCACTTTATATACTTCCTAAACTGCCGTTAATGATGAGGGAACTTTTGGTATGAACAAAAATTTATCTATCTTTGATAATTACCTACTATGAATATTATTTTTGACAAAGTAATATGTATTTTTTATATTCTATTTTTCAAATTATTTAGTAAATCTTAATTTTAATTAGCAACAATCAATTATGGTTATGAATAACTACCAAACAACTACTTTTTATAACTTTTATATTGGTGAATTTTTTACATATGTATTTTCAAAATATAAAACTAATTTTCTTGAAAATAATTTCAATAAGTATACTTAAAATATTTTACAAATATTTTTTATTAGTTGCACACACATTAGTGTGTGCCTTGAATACATATTATGACATAAAATATTATAAAATATATATTATATATAATTTATGTATTAATTATGAGTTTGGCTCAAACTCAAATTGAGCGTGAAGTTCATATAATAGAGTGAGTTGAGATTAAACCTTTATTATAAAATATATATTATATATAATTATGTATTAATTATGAGTTTGGCTCAAACTCAAATTGAGCGTGAAGTTCATAAAATAGTGTGACTTGAGATTGAACCTTTTCAATATAAGTCCGAATCTCGAAAGCCTGAAATCCAAGAATCTATATAATTTGTGAGTCAAGGTTGGGCTTGCTAAAATCTGACTCAAAAAATCCGATTGACATCCCTATTAAAACTTTATGCATTTTTCATTTAGCTATGGGAAGTTTGATTTTTTTTTTTTGTTAAATTTTTTGCCTTCCATGTTTAATAATATGTTAGCCTAGGTACTAGTAGACTTACGGTGATTTTTTTTATTGAAATTTGCAAATTTCATGCATAAAAAACAAAAATTGAATTTCTTAAGGAGGGATTTGTTCTCTCTTTAATTCATCATATTTGTTATTATTTCTTCCTAAATTGTAATCATGGTCGCGCTACAAATTCTATGAGGGTCATTTTGGTAGAGTTTTTTTTTTTTTTTTTGAGATTTGGACTTAGTTTGAAAGAGTTGGAAAAAAATAGATTCGGCTGCAAATTGCCCATTTGATCATCTTTTGATAATTTTTTTAAGATTAAGGCTAGAAATGGAATCTACATAAAAAATTGAATGGGAGGTAGGATTTCGGTGAAATTTAATTATAAGTGGCCGACTGATAGTAATTCTGGAATCTCCATGGTTGTCTGCCACTTTGCTAGTGAAGAAGAAAGATCAAGAAAAGAGAAAGAAGAAGAAAATAGAAAGAAGAAAGAAGAAGAACAAAAATGAAAACAAAAGAAAATAGAAAATAAAAGTTTAGTAAAACTACATTGTTTTGGATAATTTAATATCAAAATGACGTTGCTCCACTAAAAGATTAATAAATGGGTTTTTAAAATAAAAATAGAATTGTAATTTGACCCTTGAATTTCTAAATATTTTAACTACAACCTTGAGACTTTGACTCTTTTTCATTAGGCTCCCAATTTTAGTTGCATTTTGATCATAAACTTTGTTTATGTCTAATTTTGACACTTAATCTTTTATAAAATTATATTTGTGACTCCAAAAACTTTCTAATTTTTGTAATTAAGTAACTGATAACTTGTTAACTTCTCAATTATGATTATTTCTTTTCTTTAATTGCTAATTGTGCTTCTCAAGAATGCATTTAACTAGTCATTTTGAGTGCCTATAAATTCCTTTGCATGTTTAATATGGCAATCTGGGCTTAATTCATTTTAATGCTTTCTTTTTAAAGTATTTCAAAGTTAGTGACACCTTTGGTCATTTATTCAAATGTTAGATAGGAAATATTATATTGATCTTAACTCACCATTTCAAAAGAAGGTACTCCTATGACCCCCTAAATTTTCAAAATATGTGATCTTAACTATTTATGTGCTTTGTTTGCTATTTCTTTTGTCTACATTTGGCTTTAGTTATTTATCTTCATGTTTATTTCTTTAGTTTAGTCTTTCTTATTATTTGGAGGGCACTTGAATACTAAAATATAATATGTTGATTATATTATATTTTTCTTTCCTTTTATTAGAAAAGTTGTAAAAAGGTTTGTTTTTCTACTCGAATATAATAGATAGGTTAGATAGACTAATTTCCTTTTCTTTTCCCTTTTTAGATTATTATTAGGTCCCTCAAGTAGATAGGTTTTGTGTGGCTTATGTGTTTATGTGTTATTTGCTCTACGTATTTTTATGTGTTACTTGCTTTAATCCATACTTTATTTGGTTATTTATTACTAATCCATACTTTAATTGATACTTTAAATGATATACTTTATTTGGTTATTTATTATTATTCTTTACTAGTTCAATGCTAGTAAGGAATTGTAAAAATAGGTTAGTTTAATGTTTGACCTTTAAACCCTTTACGCGCTAGATTCATCAATCATATGTTATTCATGTCATTTCTATGCACATTTTCTATTTTTAAGATTTTTTCATTTGTATTTTTTTCTATTTTATATTCCAATCCTATATGTGTTTAAACTATTTCACATAGAAATTGCATCCCATGTAGAAATTTAGAAATTAGATAGTTATTTGCTTGTTTAGATTAAAAAAGTTACTCTTTATGTATGGAAATGGGCGATACTGATTCTTTAACCCTAATCTCCCATTAATTCTCTACAAAACATAAAAAATTGTCATGGATCTTAGTCCTTTACACCCATTAGACTGCATTCCCTTTCTTTGGTTACTTATACCTATATATAGAAGTTATAATTTTTATTTCTTTAAATCTCATAGAAGTTATAATTTTTATATATAGAAGTATAATTTTTATTTCTTTAAGTCTCATTTTACATACTTGTAAACCCTTTAAGGGATCATTCTTGAATTTTGCAATTAATGTGTTGGTACCAATTAGATTTTGAAGGAACATTTTGTCCTTCCCAATTTTTCCTTAAATTTAGATTTTGCATCTATATAGAAACATTCAAATGTAACAATTTTAAAGGTTAGATTGGAAAATTTTAACTAAATCTAGTAAGTAACTTTGGCTAGGTTAAAAAGATACTTTAGATTTGAACTGATGTGCCTTCCTTCTCGTCAGCTATGATTCTTGGGCTCTTTTTTTTTTTTTTTTTTTTTTGTTTTCGAAGATCTAGAATTGACTGAAATGGTTTTCTCATTTTTCACTAAAAACTTTTTATGGTGATTTCGTACGCCTAAATTTAGTATCAAGTGACAACTCTTTTTTTCCTCAAAACTCTTTTTTTACGGTCACACCGTTGTATTTTGAAGTCTCCATTTTAGGCCTTTTTAATTTTTTTTCCAAAATTATTTCTTTTTCAAAAACAAACTTCTTTTTTGATCAAAAAATGGGGCTCGATAGCTTGATGACTTCACTGAAGAATCACTAATGAGTTCGAATAATAGATTTAGTTAGTTTTTCCTTTCTTTTTCTTTTCATGGATTGTATTTAGGTTACACTTTTTAGGACTTTTTGACATTTCACACACCTTAGCCCCTTGTTTTTCGCATATATGATGGATAGTTTGTTTATTTACTTTTATTATTTATTTTTGTCATGCTTTACATCTGGGATTCAAAGAAGTAATTGTTCTAAAACTTTCATGCATGTTTAATAGTATTAATTCATTCTCCCAAAGAAAACACGTCATATGTGCATGCATTATTTTAAATATTTTTATTTTTTATGGATGCTACCCTATATTTCTTGTAGGATTAGGATCATTTTGTTAGGTATGTGAATGATGTGCCCTGTATCTATAGCGGTACTTAAGGGATCATTTTAGCGATCGAGTTGAAGTCTTGAAATTGATGAACCTTTGCCCGTTAATTAGTCTAAAGGTTCAAGAGTTTGAAATCTTATCGAGTCTAGTTACATTAATGATTTTACTTTATGTATTTATTTAGAATCATCTAAGATAGAATTTCCTTTACCCAATTAGGAATATCAGACACAATAGGAGAGATCTTACCCTCATTCTTGTTCTTTTTACATTTTTGTAAACTTTGTTGCTCCAAGGTACTTATTCGCTATTTCTCTATTTCTTATGCTACTAATCTCTCGCTTCTGGCATTCAAAAATTTTAAAACAGGAGTCCTATATGCACTCTTTAGGAAGCCATTTCCTATATGCACATTAAAAATTCTAGTCTATAGCATTAAAATTATTTATTGCATGTCATTTCTAAACTTACCCCTATTATCCAAATGGGATCTCTTGAAGCCTTGTTTCTTTTTGCATATTTATTCGTTTGAATAAATTGCCATCATGTATAAACTATAACGGGGACACTAAATTAGATACCCTATCAAAGGCAAGCTAACCCAATAAGTCTAAATACATAACCAGATGATTTTCACATTTATGTTTTCTTGCATCATTAAGAGGAGGAGAGTACAAAATAAAGGTTTGGATCAATATTCAATCCAAGAAATGATTTCTAACCGCAAGTAAAGACCCGATTCGAATTTACTAGAACATGAACTTTTGTGTATCACACGTTGGCCACATTAATAAGTTGGTAAAATTACTTATACTCATGGACATTAAATTCATAAAACATTAAAAAAAATAATTTTCTCCATCTACAACAAGAACATTAAATCAAAGGCCAAACTGTGATATCTAAAGATTCATATACTATCCATTTGTTAAACAAATTCTCGACCCTTGCTAAGCTAAAGTGGAACCAAAATAACCTTTCAGACAAATCCATCCATTCGAATTAGGTTCTCAAATACTATACCTAACCATTAATGTCCAATCTCCAATAGGTTGATCAAACTAACAAATCCTTTCAACCATTATTTTCTTGAAACTTATTTTAGATTTACCATGATATTGATATTTAGACTAGTAACAATGAACCACAATCGATAATCGTCTTTAAGTCAGCACCAAAGTCCATTAGGTTTGTATGTTCCTATTCCGGTGGATTGCATTACATTCTGGGCCAATTCTTGGTATAAAAAAGGCAACCCCATAGGTCACGCATACCATTTTTTTTAAATTATTTACTAACTCAATTTAATTTTCTTTTCTTTTTGTTTTATTACTTTGTATCTTATGCATGTTTATATTGCTATTAAAAATTTTCAAAACGTTCAAAGTTAAAATCATGTTTTCCATAAATTGAATAGATTTTTTGCTATTTTTCCTTAGAAAATTTTCATTAAGCACTACGATCAGTTGATTTTGAGCAAATATTTTTCAAGATGCCGAATTTAAGACAGTCGATTCTAGTTAGTGCAGTCTTTGACTTCTAGTGCTACATAAATTGATTTTAGCAATACAAAGAGACAAAATATATTGAATGTAGTTCATTTGGTAGTAGATAGGTAAGAGAGGTTTCAAGTTGCTAATCTAATATGAGAGAATTTGGTTTCTAACACATCTCTGCCATCTCTTGTTAACTTGGCCTATGTGGTACCACCACTACTGTATACATAATCAAAAGATCCACAGTTACTTCAATGATTTCAAGATTTGAAAAACTCTATAAATATGTTCGAGAGGATTAAATTATTTTGGCGACATTAAGTATGCGGAATTTTGCTTGTTTTATATATGGATATTCCTCCAAATTTCAAGGTCCCAAAGTTTGAGAAACATGAGAGAACGAGTGATCCATACACACATTTGAAAATGTACTGTAATATACTTGATCCCCATGATTAAAGTGAGAAATTGAGGATGCACTTTTTGTAGCAATGTCTATCAGGCATAGCATAGCAGTTGTTTGCAAACTTCAATCATGACAAGTTAAAAACTTGGAAAGACTTAACTATAGCTTTCCTTTAGCAGTATGAGTATAATAATGATTTGGCCCCCATATAGTGATAGTATGATGATGATGATGAAGAAATTATCTAAATCATTCCAAGCATATGCAATAAGATTGGGGAAAATGGCATCACAAGTTCAGGCTCAAATGAATAACCGAGAATTGGTTGACATTTTCATAAGTGCCCAAGAGAAAGATTATTTTAGTCATCTCCTTTCTTAGATGGGCAGAGCATTTAAAAATGTTGTCAATCGTAGGGCTTATATAGAGTAGGACTGAAAGATGGAATAATATTAAGTCTAATAAAGATGAAAGAGTTATTTAAAACTATCAAATCATGAGCGAAAATAACTCAATGGTCAAAGAGACAAGTTGAGGAATTTTATCATGCTGATTTTAGTTCTAAGAGGTCTAGGCGAACATGATATTTCAAGAAAACCTACCTCATTTCCAATCCTAAATCCATCAAAATTATCATCAACAAACACTTTTGCTACCCAATCATGATCACCAAAATTACCCATCTAACCTATTATCTTGCTATCCAACTTCTTAATAGTCTCCTAGTATCATCAAATGTCCTATCTTTGATCAATCCATCTATGTCGGTCTGTCTCTTCTAAGACCTACGAACAACATAGTAATTTGTAAGAGTCAATTGTGCCTTCACTCCACTTCCTAAATCGATTATTCAGATTTTTTTCTCAACTCTGTGAAATGAGAAAGATTAAACCTATCTGTGATGACCCCACCTCACTCTAGGGCGTACCCCAAGGGTTAGCGAACCGCCTGTCCAACTCTCGTCAGAACTCACTCATTCACATTAATTTCAGAGATAGCATTAACTATAAAGTAAGCACAAACTTTCCCAAGAAATATTGCAACTATCCAACTTTACAAAACATTCATACTTAAGTATACAGCTAAACGGATCAAAATACGAGTAATTCAATCACCTCACCAAGTATAAATAGGATGGCCATTATTTAAAATGAGGACTATAACTTTTGAGCTCACCATTCTTTGGATGCCGAATCAATAACATGATAATTCTTCAATATACCATGTACATGCTACAAATCATCCGAATACACAAGCCAAAGTACAAGTCAAAAGGTAAGAACTTGAACAACTAGTACTATAATACAGTATCGACCAAATACAAGTTTAAAATTCCTAATACAACTAGTACTACTCTTGTCTCTCTCATCCTCGCACCCTGTTAAGGAAAACAAAACTAAAGGAATTTACTAAAATCCAGTGAGGTTCCAAGAAAACATGCAGTTAAATTGGCAAAATATTTTTCACATATCTCAAAAACTTAGAATGAAGATAGTAAATAGTTACAGCTAATGTCATGGATCGTTCACACATTCAGATAGGCACTTTAACACCAGCAAGAAAAGGATACGGTACTGATACGGTGGCTTCCACCAGGTTCTAGGCAGAGCACCCAAGATTCAAATGTTGATACAGCTGATATGGTGGCTCCTGCCAGAATTTCAACAGTGCACCCAAGATTAAAACGTTGATATAGCTAATGTGGTGCTCCTGTTAGATTTCAAGCAGCGTAGCACTTAGTTCCGTACAGTGTTTCACTTGCAGTTAGTTTCGCAGTAACATCTTCCAAGTCCGTTGACACTCCGTCAATGTTTGAAATATAGTAACAAGTCCAGTAGAATATCGCTCATCTCCAATCTCCATCCACCGATCAACCCCCTACCGGGCTCGAACACCATGATAACAGAGATGGTAACAGAGGTGCTAATACTCGAGTATACTGAAGTAAGAACAAGTATAGTCGATGAGATAACTCTCTAATCGATTTAATCAAGATAGAGGTATTGAGACGGGAATGAGAGGCACCTCCCACTCGAATTGAATGTGGTACATACTGCCGCTCAGCCCTAAGGTCGATGAGATAACTCTTGAATCAACTTAATCAAGATAAAAGTACTAAGACGGGAATGAGATGCACCTCCCATTCGAATTGAGTGTGATGCATACTATCGCTCGACACTTACAAGTCAATCACAAGCACAAACACAAGTACAGGTCAATCAAGTTCAAGTAAGTACAAGATCATTCAAGAAGGGGAGGACAAGTGTGATAAAGTACACCCTCACCTAAGCAGTAATAAGCCAGTTCAAGTAACAAGTCATTTTTGAACCACAAGTAGCATGGAACATGCAGTTGAAACACTCATATAATCAAATGGACAGTCATATCTCGGTTTTAGGATTTTCTTAGCTCATCATTGACTCTTGAGACATATCCACGTTTTAATTGCACATCATCTTGATCAAAACAAGTGAATGACACAAAAACTCCAATTTTAAAGATATTATACTTGTAGGTTAAAGATATAGGGTTTTGCAACCAAAAGCATGAATATAAGGTCAGAACCCTTGCCTGTACTCTTGGTTTCTTTTGATAGAAATTTGTCGTCAAGATGACTTCCAATTTTCTCCAAACACCAGTGAATTTGTTCATACATATTATGTTTAAAACATGAAATGTTTAATGAGTCAAAAGGTACGAGTTTATAGCTAACATCTTAATATTAAAGTTGGAGTTAAAGCTCAAAGAAAATGGTAGCTACATGTTCTCGATTTAAGTCAAAATTTTTTTTTGTAAAATAGCATCTATTTGTTACAAGTAAGGTCGAAATTTAACCATGGTTCATGACTGGGAGTTTTTCCCCCAAAACAGGTTACATGTTCGTGGATGGCTAATCAAAAACTCAACTTTTTCATGGTTCAAATATAAATTAGGCAATGCCTCATAATGTAATTATAAGGCATGAGTCTCTTTGAAAAACTGTAACAAAATGGAAGTTATAAGCTGGAAAATCTAGTATGTAGTTCACGATTTAAGCAAGCAAATTCCAACGAGCTTCACCTCACTTTGTCACCAAAACAGCCCTCTCATACTTATTTCAACCATAAATCACATAAAATAGGCTTGTACCAAGAGAGGTGGTACTACTCATGGATTCCAGTAAAACTCAACAAGAAAATTTACATTTAAATACAAGAAGTTCAAGTTTTCTCTACTGCTCAAAGCTGGAAAATTTTCTAGTAAGAAAACAGTTTGCTAAGAGAGTTTTTCTTCAATAAAACTCTTTGTTTATCACGTAAACTCAACATGCATATAAAAATAATATGTTATGAGGGTTATTGAACAACAACCTAAAAGTTTTGTAGCCCCAAAAGTCGTGTATAAATCAGAAATGTTTCCTCATTTCTCACTTGTCCATCCAAGTGGATTTCCAGCAGTTTTTCAAGTTGCTCTCTTGTCAAGTTATCAAGTTGTCACTAGATTCAACGGTGAACATACCATAAGTATCATTCAAACAAAAATAAGACATGTCTTAACCAAAATTTGCAAATAAGTGCTGCACTTACACAACTTACTCTCTCGACAAAGCTAGAGAAATTCCAACAAGAATCATAACCTTAAAACTCAAGTTTCTCCATAGAGCCCACATACATGTCACTATTATTGTATTATAAAGGGAGATTAACGGCATGCATGCAGTTTTGGAGCCAAAAGTTATAGAAAAGTTGAAAAAAACTCATCATCTCTCTCTCTTGGTCCAAGCTGGAAAAATTCCGGCAACAAGCACTTGTTTGAAAAAATCATAACTTGAGTTATAAATGTTAGAAAATCATAAAATTTAGTCTGTTAAAAATTAGACTCAAAGCACTAACAATCTTTAGAAGATAGCTCAAAGAGATTTAGTTCATAAGTTAGTCTAAATTGAGCCACAAATTACTACAATATTCTAGCTTTTACTTGTGCAAGGCAGATTTTTCAGTCCAATTTGCTGATTTTCTGGTGCACATATGAAATGAACCACAGTTCCAATATTGGACCATTTTAAAGATCCCTGAGTCTAGTTTTAAACACAACTGACGGCACTCAATTTTGATTTTTCTACACTAAATTACGATCATTTTACTAAACCTGCCTAGGGGTGACTGTCACCTGAAATTTCAACCTTTCACTTGAGTTATTCCAACTTTATTGCTGCCCATAACTCACATCTAGGCCAGCAATTTGCGACCAAATTCAAGGACAACATGCTATATATCATATTAAACAAGAAATATAGCATTTAGAGCATGACTTCCTAGTCAAAACTCCTCAAAGAGACGAGATAGCAGGCTGTGACAAGGATGAAGTAAAGTTCCTCCAATTTTCCTCAAGCTCTCTTCATTTTTTCCTCACCAAAAGAACGTATTTTTTACTTAGTTTCATCCATAAATCACACAAAAACATATTTATAACATAAGGTAAGGTATTAATCAAGTATTTCCTAGTAAACTTGTAGCAACATAAACCAAAAGGTAGAAGAAATGGCAGCCTTCACTTGTTCGGTTCAAACTGGAAACTTTCCAGCCACAAACAAGATACTTCCACTAATTTCTACCTCTATCTAATTTCAAATCAAACATGTATTCACATCCCTATAAAGTATAAGGAAAGATTGAAGTTTTTCAGCCATATTACCTTATTTTTCTGCCACAAATCAAGTTGGAAGTTGGCTCACCTTCCTGATTCTTCCATGGTTCTAGGAAGCTAGAAAAAAAATTGTAGGCAGTCCCCCTTCTTTTCCTTTGGTCCCTCAAGGTTGAAATACACTAGGTTTTCTCTGTTTTCTCCCCCTTCCAATGCAGCTTTCTTGTCTCTCTCACACTCACACTTTAAACTTGAAGAAATAGCGAACTTTTGTGAAATTTCTATGGCCGAATCAGCCTTGATTCTCGGATGCAAATGGAGCAAGAAAGTTTGATTTTTTCATTCTTTCTCTCTGGTTTTTCCTCGGTTGGAAAAGGGAGCAAGACAACGAAAATTCTTTCAACTTTCCCTCTAGTCTATCGGCTCCAACAAGAAGAAAAGAAAGTGTCAGTCTTGCAAGAAAAGGAAAGACTAGTAAGGGTGAAGACTTTGTCAAGAGGTGCTTAGTCAAATTGATGGCTGGTCTAAAGGTCATGCTCCCTCTGTCTTGACTGAAATGGAGAAAAAATAACAGGAAGACTTGGTTAATTTTTTTTCTCTCTCTCTCTCGGCTGAAATGGGGCATAACAAGAGGAAAACTTTGACTAATCTTCCTCTCTCTCGGTTAAACTAAATGGAAGAAACAGGAAGGAAATGAATTTGTTTTGACTTGATCAACTTTTGCATGCCATTTGGATAAGTTTCTCTCCTCCTCTTTCAGTTGCAAATGGTCAAAAAAGAAAGGGTTGATTTGGGAATTTTGGTCTTGGTTAAAGTCTTGATCAAGGTTGGAGGGATAATTGACAAATAACCTAACTACAAATTAAGCCTATTCCTTTGTCCACTAATTCATCTTAATATCTCCATTAACTCTTAACACCTTGTAGCACAATAACTCTTTTGTACAAAACTCCCTCTAGTTCACGAAATTTATCATACATACCTCGCTAGTTGGACTAATTGGTATATCACCCCTAGAAAACTAATATGCAATAAATTGAATGAAACAATAGGAATAAAATTATGATTCAACCATTAGATTAACCAAAAATTCAAGGCAAATATATTAGAATATAAAACAGATTGAAAAATAATTTTTGAGAATATAAAATGTAAAAATAATTTTTGGATTCTCATACTATCGAGCATAGACCTTTTACTAGACTTCCTCCCACTCAATTTTGTGCTTATGACTGTGGAGCTTGTGCGTATGCCACTGAGGATTGCTATTCTATTAAACATCAAATCCAAGACATGATTAAGAATAGAGAATTTGATTTGAATATATTTGTTAATCAAGAGTCTGATTTTACCAGTTGTGTGATATCTAGTGATGAGGACATGACTAATTTCAAATAATTCATTGTACCAGAAAAAGTTGTCACCGGAGTATTTGAATTATCTCATGAAAAGATAAAAAACAAAATTGAGGAATCTTCTAAATCCAAGTCTGAGCACAAATATGTCATGATGAAAAAAATATTTGACTCTCAAAGCAAAAGTTAAAGAATTGTTAGATCAAATTAAATTGCTCACACCATTGGTGACTAGTCAATTGGATAAAATGTCTAAAAAAATTGGAACAGCTTCCCAAGTGAATGTATTTATTTACCCAACGATACAACTAATGCCTTGTCATGGAAGTACAATAAGTCTCATGCCTCTTGTATAGCATAAGCATACTCAACCTCACATTTTCATGCTTTACCTTTGTTAGTCCCAACTATTTCTCCTACATGGATCCACGTCCATACAAAGACATCCCTCTACCTAAACTTATCCAAGACATATACCTTCACTTGTTGTAGTTGGGGAAGATAAAACTCATTAATGCTAAACTTATTGTCAATCAATGCTTTAATGTAGGATTGAGATGTAAATACCATTCCAACATACTAGATCATTCATTTTAGAGGTGTTGGAATTTAAAATACAAAATTCAAGGTATAGTAGACAATGGAAGAATTAGTTTTCAAATAGAGCGAAGAATTAATGAATGGGTAAACTGCAAATTTGACTTAAGAGTCATGAGATATTTTAGGATTTTGGGTTTGGAGGAAGTCAGAATCCATTTCTCCTACTATTCTTGCAAGAATGAAGTACTCTATGAGAATTTCAAAAAATTGAAAAATTTATGTTTATCTTTTATTTTCAAAATCCATTTCAATGGTAAGCTATTTTGTTTTACATATTTGGATGCCATAATTTTATTGCATGGAGACTCAACTTGACGCTTAAATTTCTTTTTAATAAATTTTCAAGAGAGACATTAACATGGAGCTTGATAGGTAAAATCAAATAAAAGTGCAGATTAAATATCATGTGCACGCTCTTCACATTCTATTTTCAACTTCATAAATATGTTGCATGCACATAAAACTTTGGCCAGCTAATTTAGCGAGTGTACCTACAATCTCATTTTTCAAATGGGGTGATTTTTTCTTGTAGGTTCGTCTTGAAGGGTTGAAATGATAATGGTCTTCGTTGCCACTATCTAAATACATGCTTACCCCTTGCTAACCATTTTAGTCTCTAGAATGGATAGACTTAGTTCAACTAATTACCTTGATGATCACACCTCAAACTAGGGCAAATTTTTAGATAGTTATTATTTCTCTATCTTTGCTACCATAGAAAGTTAGCATGATGTTATGAGTATTCGTTTCTCCATCCAAATACTATTTATCCTTTGCTATCTCCCTTTGAGCCACTTGCACTGGCATTTTATTTCATCGATTGTACCTCCACATTATGAGAAGATTTGAAAAGAGAAAAGAGAGAGAAAGAAGAAAAGAAAATAGAAGAGAAAAGTCATGTAAAGTTAATGTTAGTGCTAATAATATAATTCATTTTGAAAAACACTAGTCTATCTAAATGTCAAAAAAAAAAAAGAAAAGAAAAGAGAAGAGCTTGTTACCAAATCCTATCAATTAGATACTAGGGTAAAATTTAGAAAAAGATCAATCAAAGATATAAAGTCCCTTGAAAGTAATGCTTTTAGCTATCTCTTCCAACCACATCACAAGCATACAAAGTTTACATGTTGACTATCTTCCAAAACAAATGAGGATAAGAAGTACAATTTTATCATAATATTATAGTGGATTAGTTGGATCTATCACGTACAAAGTGATCACAAGGTGATGCTACCCTTGATACAAAAATGATCTAGCTTTCATTTTTTCAGCCACATTACTGTCCAAAAAACTAAGTCCATCTAATTGGTTTTGAAGGAAAATTAACAAGAAATGAACGATGTGCTCCTCAAACGCTAACCCTAGTAAGGGAGATATTTTTCTTAGTTTGCTTTTCCTAACGATCCTATATTGATATCTCTTCTAGAAAATTGAGAATTTCTTCAAGTGTCAAATGAAGTTTTCATTGTTAAAAGCTGCATAACCTCTCTATATTCAACTCTTGTTTTGCTTATAAGAATAAGGTTTTCATGCATGTTAAAAAAAAAAAGAAAAAATTGGATCTCATGGAATAGGCCTTCTTGAAAGGATAAGAACTTCCGTGACTAGGAATTTTCAAGAATCGGTGAGACCCTGTATATGAAATTATTAGAGAAATAACTGGGTTTCCTCATTAGTGAGAACAACAAAGATAATATCTGAAATTCAAGAGGCAAAAAATTGGAGTTAATTTTCAATCATCAAAGATTCACTTTGCAGTGCTCAAAACAAAAATTGGGGTAAAATGTGATTGCATTCAAGTTTTAGTGTAATCTTGAGATCTAGAGCCAAATCAGACACTATGGCAATCCTACTTGGATTATTTGTTTGAATCAATTAATACTAGCAGCATGTGGTGGTTTGAAGTCAATCAAATTTAGTAGCATATGGTGCACAATCACAAGTCAAAAATTGGGGCAAAATTTTGATGACCTTGGGGAACTTGTTTAAAATCAATTGATTCTACTTTGTATATGCATATATCTCCCTATATTTTGTGATCTCACATGATAACTCAACTTTTAAACGCAAGTCTTAAACTTGAAGCAAGTGACATATTACAGGGCAAGTGGGAATCTCGAAGTGATTCTTCATAAAAGGATAATTGAACTTTGAAACTTGAAGTTTAAAGTTCAAATCAACCAACATATCATCAAACAAGTAGGTTCCTCAAGTCATTGTTGACTAGAGGTAATTCCATGTTAATTTGAATTGCATTTCATATAATCCATTTAACCTCTTCTTGAAGAAAAAAAGAGAGACCCTAAGTTTTTTTGAAAAAAGAGTGTTAGAATGTTCTCATCACATATAATTCAATTACGTTGTTTTTTGATATTATTTCCTTGACATTCACGTTTTAGATTTCAATCCCTAATTTTTCAATTTTCAAATTTCAAATCCCTATTATTTCAAAGGTTAGTCACTTTCATAGCAAGTGCTGCATCCTTAGCAAGCCCATTAATTTCAAAGTCAGTTTTAAATTTCAAATCTTTGTCAATTCAAATTCAATCTCTGATTGTTTCAAAAAGTTAATCATTTGCATAGCAAGCGCCATTTCCTTAGCAAGCACATCAGTTTCAAAGTTAGTTTCAAAATCTCTGTCAATTTCAAGTCAAATCTCTAATTGTTTCAAAAGTTAATCACTTTCATAGTGAGTGCCCCTTCCTTAGCAAGTGCATCAATTTCAAAGTCAATTTCAAATTTCAAATCTGTCAATTTCAAATTCAATCTTTGATTATTTCAAAAGTTAGTCATTTCCGTAGGAAGTGTCACTTTCTTAATAAGCGTATTTGGTTAAGATCAACCCCTGGTGATCATGTGTGCCTTCTCAGTTATTTTTGTAAAGAATGTCTCTTCCGCATCAAGTGTATTTGGCTAAAATCAACACCGGGTGATCATATATGCCATGTTAGCCACTCTCATAGAGAGTGCCACTTCTATAATAAGCATAAAATAATTTTGCCAGTAAAAGTATTTTATAACATTTCTAATTCATGAAATTTCATTTACTAGCACTTCCATCGAAAAAATACTACTTGTCTCATCTATTTTAGCATCACGCCATTCTTGCATTCTTTTTTCACAATAAAAAATCCAAAAAATCAAACGAAAAATAAAATATAAGTAAAAAAATATATAAAAAAACTCAGGGTCTACTTTAATATTCAATTATATCTGTTTGAGTGAACCACCTCTTGACTTGAGTCCTTTACACAAATACATAGGCAGCTATTTAAGGAGTTTGGTTACATCTGATTCCTATTTAAGGAGTTTGGTCACATCTTTCAATTTTACCGTCTATTCGTAGCATGACTTTCTATCAGTAGCACTAACATTTTTATTTGCATTTTTGCATGGTGTAAGGCCAAAATTCGATATTGTCTATTTTTTTTGTTTGGAACCTCGTGCAGATGCAAAATTTTGACCCTACCTAAAAATTTGATTTGCCAAGATCTTTACTTCACATTTTTTAAGTCATATGTATAGTACTTATTTTTAGAATTTAAATATAAATTTTTTAATTTAATTCACTTTTTTTTATTTAATTTTTTTGGCATTTTAAAGGTAATACAAGTATGCTTGTTTCACTCTTATGCAGTTCTTGAGCCTCAAATAAACTTGTTTCAACTTGAGAGAGTTTGTTAGGCTCAATCCCAACTCCTAAAATCTCAAACCCAAGTTTTAAGAAAATTAAAATCCAAAACACACAACCTCAAAACCCAAAGAAAGTGAAAAAAAAAAAACGAAGAGTCAAAATTCCCAAACTCACTTAATGCAAGATATCTTATTCTTCTTATACTTAGCACTACTTGTACTATTTCACTATGCTTTTCTTTCTTCCAAGTATTTCTCACATAATTCACACACTAACCTCATTTTCACTCTCTACTCTATTCACTTTCTCTCCACTAAAAGAACACACTTCATTCTCTTCACCTTTCTTTTTCTCGGGTCCTCTCTCTCTCTCTCTCTCTCTCTCTCTCTCTCTGTGCATATACCACATACCAGCCATCAAGAACACATACTTCACTCAGACACAATTCACTCAATCCCTTTTTCCCTTAGCATTCTTTGTGCTTCCTCACACACTAACACACATATAATTAAAATCCTTTCTCTCTCAGACTCTCTCTCAAATTTTACACACACACACTTCATAATTGCACATGCTTCATAGAAACACACATATAGCCCATGCACACACATATTTTTGAACAGGAAGAATAGGCTAAGTAGGCAATAGAAGAAGCAGAGGAGCTTCGTGTGATTGTCAAGATTTTGCTCCAAAATTTTCTAGCCAAAGACCTATCTAAAGCCACTGTAAAATCCCACATCCTTTCCTTTATACTTTTCTTTTTTACATGTTTAAAGCTTTATGACCTTTTTCATTTAGCAATGGAAGTTTGATGTTTTATTGAATTTTTTTGTCTTCTACATTTAATAATATATTAATCTAGGTGCTAGTAGGCTTACGGTAATTTTTCTAGTTTGAGATTTGTAAGTTTCCTGCATAAAAAAATAAAAATTAAATTCTTAAGTAGGGTTCTGTTCTTGCTTTAATTCGTTATATTTGCTATTATTTCTTGCTAAATTAGAATCATGGTTGCAGTGCAAATTCTGTGAGAGTTATCTTGATAGAGGTTTTACGACAATTAGAATTAGTTTGAAAGGGTTACCAAAAAAACTATTGTAAATTGATCATTTGACATGCTTTCGATCAGATTTTGTGAAAATTGACATTGAAAATGAAATCTATGTGAAAAATGAAATAAAAAGTGTGGTTTTGATAACATTTAGTCATCAATCACTAGAACTGTTAAACGAGCCGAGTCGAGCTCGAGCACACGACAATCGAGTTCGACACAAACATCTAATCGAGCTAGCTCGAGCTCGCTCGATTAGTAATTTGAGTTTCGCAAGCTGTTCGAGATTGACTCGATGTACTTGGTAGAAAACTCGAGCTCGAGCTCAAGCTCGAACTCGAGTTCACAAAGCGAGCCAAGCTTATTGAGCTCGAACTCGATTTTGAACTCGAGCCGAGCTTATCGAGCTCGAAACTCGAGCTCGAGCTCTTTTACGGAAGATTGCATATCAGCTTCTTGTACACTCATATTCAGTTTGACAAAAAAAGAACAACACATTCCCTGATATATCATCCACTCAATTCGACAATGCAAAATAGAAATATCATAAGCACGAGTAGCAAAAAAGAAGTTAAAACTGCAGCTCAAACTATCAAATGGAGGAACAAAATGTCCAAACTCGGCATCAAACTAGATCAGATTACAAAATAAAAAATTACATAAAAGAGTCCAAACAATTAAACATCAGCCATCAATACGTTTTAAGCAGTTTCTAAAATGTTCAAACTCTAGACCAAGAGTTAAAAACAACTTTCTTGGGTGAAAACAACTTGTAAACGATGCAGCTTTTGAACGAAATTAGCATGTGAATGAATCAGCTTGCACCAAGAAGCATCAACAGCCACCAAATCAGGTTGTGAGTGATTCAGGAAGTTCAACTTCCTCAAATGTGATTGATTCGGCCGCATCAAGTGATTCCTACAAAATAAAAGTATGAAAGTTATAAAATTCTTCCAAATCAGATATAAAGAAACTGTAACAACAACAAAAACATCCAATCAATTATTTTCGCGAGACTTATTCTTTAGGCCATGAAGACTGCGGATCCAATCGTTGCCGCAAAGCAACATTTGCACCATCTCAACTAACATAGAAGCTCGTCGATCATCGATCAATTACTCTACCTCCGGTGCTGAAGGTAGATTCTGAAGCCACAGTTGTAACAGGAATGGAGAGTATATCGGCAGCCATTCTCGACAAGATAGGAAATCTCAATCTTTCCCTTTTTCACCAACCCAAAACATCCAGATTTGCATTTGCATCACAAGTATACCTACTTTCCTCTAAATAAATATCTGAATTTGATTTCTCTGGTGGATCCCTGTCAATTTCACTCACATGCATATGAAACTTTTCTTTACCAGTTAAAACGGCGGGTCCAGTCATTTTCTGTTTCTTACTAGAAGAACTAGAACCTTCATTTTGTCTCCTTTTTACAACCTGCCTCTGTTGTTGTTCAGAATGGGAAACAATGTGACAATCAACATATTCATTGTAAAGCTCATAAAGAATGTCTCTAGTCTCAGCCGTGAATCTAGGAGCTGCATCCTTACCATAAATCACCGAAAAAACATGATTAATAAGAAACATTTTGTATCTCGGATCCAAAATTGCACCCAAAGATAGTAGCACATTACTTTCCCCCCAATACTTATCAAATTTAGCAGACATACTTCCAGCCATAGCCCAAATATGCTTAAAAGGGTCAAGAGCTTTTTCATTTAAAAGCTCTTTAATCCTATAGAGCTCCGTAAGAAAAATGTTAGCTGTTGGATACTCGGACTCGGAAATCATATCAGTGATTTCATGAAATATTTCTAGAAATTTGCATACTTCTTCCACTTTCATCCACTCAAAATCAGTAGGAATATAGTGAAATCCGGGGTTAATGTCTGCATATCTTGGAAAGATATCCTTGAACTCTAAACCCGAAACTAACATTAAATAGGTGCTATTCCACCTTGTTGGACAGTTCAAAATTAGCTTTCTAGAGGGTAACTGAAGCTGTTTTTTAATTTTGGCAAATTCAAGAAGTCTAGATTCAGAATTGTTCAAGTACTTTATCCTTCTCTAACAACATCAATCACACCACCAAATTGACCAAGACCATCTTGCACTAAGAGATTAAGTATATGTGCACAACATCTAACATGAAAATTTTTTTCTCCAATACTTAATCTCTTTCTTAGATAAAAAATTCTCTCTAAGTCTTCTAATGCACACATCATTGTATGAAGCATTATCAACAGTTATGCTAGAAACCTTATTCTCAATCCCCCAATCAATAAAGCACTTACTTAGAACATAAGCTATAATAACTCCAGTATAAGGAGGATGAGCATTGCAAAAATTCAACACACTTTTTTGTAGCACCCAATCAGAATCAACAAAATGATCAATCACAATCATATATTGAATTTTTTTACCAGATTTTCACAAATCTGTGATAATACTAATCTTACCAGCACCTTTCAACAATGATTTTAGCTTCCTTTTTTCAATTGTATAAGTACTAATGCAATCTTTCTTAACAATCTGTCGATTAATTTTTTTATAAAATGGAGAAACCGTTTTCATGAATTTGTTGAAAACTACATAATCCATCATAGAAAAGGGGTACTTATATGCAAGAATCATGTGTGATGCAAACTCTCTTACATTGGCATGATCATACGAGAAATTTGTGATGGAAGTGATACCATCACTTGGGGTTTCGGTGAATGACAACACTTGTTGCTTTTATTTGCTTTGCTTCCCAATTGTAGGCAAGAATTTAAGTGTCTCTTTTGCTGAGATGTGGCTCCGGTTGCACTTTTGGCAAAAAGTTCTTTGTAATGATTGCACTTCACTTTGACCGTATCACTATCTAGCACTACTGTTATCATTTCATCCCATATGCTGGATTTCTTCTTCCTTTGCTTTTTCTCAAAAGGACCAACTCCTTCATCTCCATCTACTTGTTGTTCTTCTTCATTGCCCTCATCTTCTATCGTTTCTATCTCATCTTCACTCATTTCATCAGCTCTTTCTTCATTGTAGTTCAATTGTTCCACGCCTTCCTTATTTTTTCTCCATCATAGGACTTGATAAGGAACCTTGAAATGAGTTGAATGGAGAGCTATACATTCCTTAATCAAAGCACATTGAATAACCAATACAGATTTTGATTAGCCAAAACAGAAATTTAGAATAACATTTCTAAGAAATAAGGTACAACAGTAATAAAACAGATTCCAAGAAATAATGCCCATTTCAAGTCAGTTTTAACATTTCTTTAACTTGTTCCTATCTCAGTTCTCAAGCTTACATTCAGATTAATGAAATAACAGAGAAAAGCTCTTAAAAACTCTTAAAATGGCAATCCAAACAAAAAGTTAGTTTTGCTGAAATGAAGAAACTAAAATGAAGAAAGTTTTGCCTTGCAGAATCTTCTAGGTTGAAAAATGCTTTCACTGTCAAGCTTAAACAAAAGTACAAAACAGGAAGAAATATCACATGCTAAAGAAAAGAAGATGACTAGCTGTGTTAAAGTTTTGTCCACTGTTTGCTATATGGCTAGCGCTGTTAAAGTTCTGTCACTTATGGTTGACTATTACATCTTTTCCAGGTACTACAAAGAGAGGCAACATTGGGTTGATACTTACTTTTCAGTGTTCATTAATCAATAAGAAGTTGCAGATCGTGAAAGCTGTCATTTCATTACTAGAAACAGACATTTTCATAGTCCAAGAAGTTTGCAGCTTGTTAAAGCTGTCAATTGATTTCTGAAAATTGACATTTTATGGTCCATGATGCATACCTACCTGCCCTTCCTAACAGTATAACTGTACTTATCAGAAGTATCATAACAGACAGTTTAGAGTGCCATTTTAAGACGATTGGTGGAAACTTTTGCAATTCGCAAGCGCTTTCAAGGAAATTTATGGACATCAATACAGGAAGCTACATTTAACCGAAAGAGTTAAATGTATGGGAATTGAATACTTTGGCTTTCTTTTAACAAAATATTTGGCATCATCAATAGTCAGTTCTATAACATGGATTCGAAAATGCAGAAATCAAAGAGCACAGAGACAAAAAGTGATCTTTCCTTCTTTATTTTCTTAGAGACACAAGTTTAATCGTAACAACTATTCCATGGTCTAAACGAAATGAAACATCGAACTCCAGCTTCAGGTGTCGAAGGAAGGTAACGCAGTAGTGATGCACGTAATCTCATAGAAGAATATGTGGGCATTTCAGGCGAAATTTGACACTTATGCAACAATCCAGAACAATGGGTAAAAAAATGGTTATTTAACGGGTAAAAGACATGCTATTTGAAACCAAAATCTACTAAGTGATGCATAAGCAATCCGTGCAAGTGAAATTTGGGATAAAACACAGAGATAAAATACAGGAAGCCAACGGGATACGAGGAAGCCATACAGGATACAAGACTATCCACCATTAACCAAAACCCACACAACTTATTAAAACCAATATAAATTGCAAAAATTGAGAAGAAATGGTTACCAGATTATGCAGCGAATTGGGATATGGTAGAGGCCCCTGACTCTATCGAGGTGGCTCCGTATGGCGCGGCTCACGGATTCACGACAAGGGGATTGGATGATGGCGGTGAGATGGTGGACGGATTGCTGATAGAGGTGAGATGAATGGATTGGTGAGTCGGTGACGGTGGTGAGAATGAAGGGTGCGGCTACGGCTGTGGAACGGGAAAAGGAAAGACCGAAAGAGAAAAGAAAAAATTAGTGCTGGCACCTGGTAGTGAGATAGTGGACGGATAGGTGATGGTCCTGATGGAAGTGAGATGATGAATGAATTGGTGAATGGTGAGTCGGTGACGGTAGTGAGAATGGAGGGTGCGGGCGTGCAGCTGCGGCTGCGGAAGGGGAAAAGGTAAGACCAAAAGAGGAAAGAAAAATTAGGGCTACAAACGGGAGAATGACTTAGGTTAGAGTGCCACATACATAATGAAATAACGCTAATACCCCTACTCTTCGAGCCTACCGAGCTTAAACGAGCCGAGCATAACTTGGCTCATGTATTAAACAAGTACTAAGTAGAGCTCGAGCTCGAATCGTTTCTCTCTGAAAACGAGCCGAGCTGAGCCCTTATCGAGCCGGATCGAGCTCGGCTCGCGAGCTACCCGATTCGATTAACAGGTCTATCAACCACCAGAGGTGGCTTGGTAACAGTTTCAGAATCTCCATAGCTACCAATCATTTTGACTTGGGAGGAAAGAAAAATAAGAAGAGAGAAAGAAGAAAGAAAAAGAAGGAAAAAGAAAAGATAAGAAAATAAAGACTTAGTAATACTACATCATTTTGGATAATTTGCTATAAAAAACTATACCATTCCACTAAAAGAGTAATAAATAAGTTTTAAAATCAGAAACAGAATTTGTAAATTGACCTTTGAATTTCTGAATAATTTTACTACGACTATGAGACTTTGACTCTTTTACATTTAGTGATGGAGTTCAAGTTGTTCAAGTCGATCGTCATGCTCAAGTTGATCCCGTTGTGGTACTGGTGAGTCCAATGATGTGAGATCGAGTCAAACACTTTAATGAGTCATTGCAATCCATGGTTCATGTTGTCTAAGAATCAATTGGAGTGCCAAACATGGTTTAAACCAAACATTCAAGTATAGTTAATTTACTTCAAACCGAGGTTGAAGAGGGGGCTTGATGGCCGAATGATCCAGCACTTATGGAGTTGTTAGTTTAGTCGTTAGTTTAGCATTAGTTAATCATTATTTTGGATTAGCTTAAGCTAATAAATGGACTAGCTTTTAGAGTTTGAATCCAACTTTAGTTAGGATTTTGGGCCGGATTAAAAGGTCCAACTAGTTGTGTTTTCGTTTGGACTAGTTTCATTAGGTTGTATCAAGAAACATTAAATGATGACATTTGTCTCTTTCATGAAAGATGTATGACATTTCATAGAAAATTTCTTAAGAGTTGCTCTCTTGGCTCTCGAGCTTTTTTTGAACACTTATAATCGTTTTCGTGTTCATTCGGCTTATTAATCAAGTTCATCATCCTTGATTGCGACGCCTACTATCGTTTTTGTTTTCATTTAGCCTAGTTTCATACTTTCACTAGGTTGTATCTGTACGCGATAAAAATTTCAAGTCTGCAAAACGACAAGAAAAAGAAATACACGACAAATATGTACTATATAAACTTAGAAAAATATGTAGGTACAATCTCTGGAAGTTTCTCGAACTTATGGAGAGCTTCCTTCGATTCTTCTCCTCGAACACCAATCCAAGGGCTTCGCAGCTTGTTCTTGGATTCACCACCGGTTCCTTCAAATCTTGATATGGAAGACTTGAAGGGCTTGAAAATATTTAGAGGCTCAAGCCTTGATATGCGGAAGAATTGGAGAACTTGAAGATCCAACCCTTCGTAGCTTGAAACTTCGATACTTGAGTGTATGGGATGCTTCTTGATATCTCTGTGTATCTGTGTCCCCTTAACTTGGTTGAGAGACCTCTATTTATAGTTGTAGCAAGAGGTGGAGGTTGAGATCATGTACACCACTCTACTTGCCTAGCAAGACGTACAGTCATATTAGGACTGTGCCAGTTAAATATTATCTCTCCATTAAAGAGATAAGTAATTTCTCGATTGGCCAGACTTGTGGGGACACGTGACGTGGCGCCATTTTACTGGCCAGGCCATTGCAGTATATAAGAGATATGCTTGGATTAAACAATTCTAAATATTATCCCTTTAATAAGAAATAAATATTTAGATATTTATCCAGTAAACATGTGATATGATGTGATTTGGTTGGTGGAGATACCCCTGCAATTTGAATTGATTTGGAACACCTCACCTTGACACGTGGCAACATATAATTGGTCATTTAATAACCAATTTTTCCAAGTGTACATGCCATATGGCAATATCCGATTGGACAAAAATATTTATAGACCAATGATAATTTAATTAAAATTCCATTGTCTACAAATGCCCCCTCGAAACTTGTTCGTGAATGTTGAAGACCGAAGCAAATTTTGAACGGACAAGTTTTGACATTTTTTGTTTCAACTTGAACACCGTTGATATTTTAGCTTTTCAAATAAAACTCATAAATGGGCTAAATTCCAAGCTTTGCAAACTTCATATCAATTACTTGTATCATATAGGATAGCTACGTGGAAGACCACCAATTCATGCCTTATTCATCTCAATTTCCAAGACCACTAGTGCCTCCAATTTTTCGAGGCCGGATCACTTCATTTGGCATGCTAATTCAAGTGATGTTTACAAACGTAATTTACTTGGAGCTTTGCAATGTTTGTGGCTTTGGATTGAATTCACTTCATTAATGTTGTCAAGTCCTAGGAGCAGGACAATCATTAGTCTCCAATTCAAACTCATATACGTATGAAGCTACTAGCCATGGGTCTTATAACATAAAATGATGATTGCATGCACTTAGTGCTTTCAATTCCCGAGGCCGAATTGTATCCACCATTGGCATATTAAATAAAGGGACTTTACTTGAAGCTTTGCAATGTCGTAGCTTTCCAATTGATCAGAAGATGGTTATGTAGGATGCCACCAATTCATGCAACATTAGTTATATCAATTTCAGGATCATGCCAAGGCTTTGTCGGACCATCAATTTCAGGAGCAGCCTGTTCAATGTCATAGCTTTACTCAAAGCTTGGCAATTCAAATATCAATTCCTGAGCTCTGCCCAGAGCTTTGCAGTGCCGCGGCTATTGAACCAATAAAGACATGGTGTTATCAAATGCCTCCTAGACCGATATAGACCAATGATAATTTAGAGAAGGCTGCTTTTATCAATACGAGATAGTCATGCAAAACATTTTAAACTGCATGCATCTTCTAGCGGTATCCACTTCCAAGACCGACTCGTCTTACTTGTAAGTTCTATGTCCATAGCTTTCCTTTCGCCAGCCTGCCACATGCACAAGAAATCTTGTCCTTTTGTGAATTCAATCGCTTAGGAAGTTGGGAAATATTTTGGTGCCGACTCTTA
Source organism: Coffea arabica (assembly GCF_036785885.1). NCBI lineage: Eukaryota > Viridiplantae > Streptophyta > Magnoliopsida > Gentianales > Rubiaceae > Coffea > Coffea arabica. Next base: position 35,547,158 of record NC_092314.1, read on the forward strand.
AGAGATCAACTCTCAAAAGGAAACTATGTCCGGACGAACTACTCCCAAGCTTATTAATTGAACTTTGGTTAAGAGCAGAAACCCATTCGAATTCAAATTAGAACTTTCTTCAACCTGAATCCTCCTTGAACGTGGTATAATTTATGAACAACTCTTTGGATTCTTTGGATATAATTCACTATGTATGATTCACATTAGACTTGCAATCGAATTCAAACTCACCTTAAGGATTCTTTGGATTGAAGAGTTTAACTCTTCTTGAGTTCTGAAGTTTTGCGGAAATAACTCTTCTGAAATAGACCACTTAAGTAAGAAGCTGCCCACAAAAGCCTTCAATATCAGAATAAGAATCATACAGGTGATTCACGTGGAACTCCATCTCACGAGCATCTGTCTTGTGAACACCTTGCATGCAAACCACTTTTCGGTCAGCCTAGGGAGTTTCCAACTTCAATTGTGAAACAAACATCTTGTTCCTTGATCAATCATGAACTCCACTGCTTCACTAGTTTCAATGCCGACACAACTTACTTAGCGTATAGAGGTTGGTTGCGAAAAGAATTCCTTCCAAAGCCAACGTGAATTGAAGCTTGATCGCATAGAATAATAAACTGGTCTTTTCTAGAAGCAAGCTCCCGAGGCCAGATTCCGTGTAGTATTTGCATTCTGAGTAGGATTCAATGTTGATAATTATAAGAGAGTCCCGCGGCCAGATATGTGGAATTCTTTTTGTCAGTCCATCACACGCACAAGACTTCATGTCCTTTACGAATTTTAATCAAATTCAACCTCTGAGGGCTTGGGGAAATATTTCAGTGATGACTCATACGGGTAAGAGTAGCAATTCCGATTGTGAAAGAAGATCAACTCCCCAATCCTACTAACTAAATTCCCGTGGGACAGGAGATCTACTTGGACTCAGATTAGAACATTATTCCAACCCAAACTCTCCTTGAATGTGCGGCGCGCCTTTATTATAAATACCTCAGATCCAGGCGTCAATTTGTTTACACTCAAAACCAGAGCCAACTCTCTCAGTTTGTTTCCTTTTTTTTTTTCCTTCGCGCTGATATTGTCCAGTTGCTGGTGCTTGTCTTTGCAAATTGCTCCCGTGTCACCTCTAAATTGCTACGCCGTCAGTTGTGGGCCTTTGCGAAACTCAGCTGCTGCCGTTGCTGCGATTTGAAGGTAATTATCCTGAACCCGTCGTTCATAGATGTTTACATATTAATGGTCTGCGTGCTTAGTTTGATCCTCTTTGCCACCTTGAGTGCGACTGATACTCGGAATTTACATGCACCTCGTCACACCTAATATGACTAATAGTTCGGGTTTGTGAGCCTGTTGTCTTCTATAGGACAGTACAGTTTTGTAACACGATTCTGATGCAAGCCCAGTCTTCAATGTCATATTTGACTTACTTATTTTTCCGTCAATGAATGTTACTCGCTAATGCCCTTGACTCCAATCACAGTAGGCTAGCCCTCTTGTAACAGCTATCGACGTTCGGGAATCGAATTCAGGATCTTGGCAACAAATAACCACTTAGGTAAATGGGCCTTTTTTTTTTTTTTTTTTTTGCTAATCTATTAGGATAATACCAAATATGATATTTGAACCCCTTTTTCTTCCATGTATGAGGGTAATACCAACTATGGTATTTGAGCCTTTTTTTTTTATGAGGGTAATACCAAATATAATATTTGAACCCCCCTTTTTCTTAACACTAAATATGATATTTGAGCAAACGAGTTTTTTTTTTTTTTTTTTTTAAGCCCATGTCAATATCTCAACTTTACTAACTTGCTCTTTTGTAGACACCCCATCTCGTGCCTGAAACGAAGCTTGAAACGACTTTGGGGATTTGAAGAGAGCTACCAACTAGGTAGTTTAATTACCAAAGTCTTGTAAGGATTTCCTTTCGTCGCCTAATATTTTCCCTTACATAATTTCAGCAAGCATGCAAATCAAGGACTACACCACGCCATTGCCCCATATCTCACTGACGGATGAAAGGGGAGGGCCTCAATCAAAGAGTTTGTCGCTACATGTGTATAAACCAGCTGTTGGGGCGCTCGCCGAATCTTTTATACCCCTCGAAGGATGCTTTCATCTCGAGGATTGGACTAGCAAGTGGACTAAGGAAGTGGTGGCGCCGTCGACTTTCTCCACTACGTCGAGGGAAGAAGAAGTGGTCGTATTAAACTCGTCACTTCACAATGGAGATCCCGAAATAGCCAAATTCACACTTCCGTTTGTGGGATTCAATGTTGATAAAGCTACATGGAAGATCCCTTCGTCCTTCTTCGGTGAGGCATGCTTCACCTCCCATTATTGGGAGTGGGTTGAGGACATGCTTGGAAGGTATAAAGACAAACTCACACGCGGTGGTATATTTGAAGCCGTCTACGCATCGAGATACTCCTACGACCGCTGCGAAAATGTCTTGCGAGCCTTCTTCAAATATTGGTGTCCCTCGACGAACACACTCCATACGCCCGTTGGGGAGTTGTCCATCACACTTTGGGACCTCTATCGACTCGGTGGCCTTTCGATCGACGGCGCGTTTTTCGATGAAGTTGTTCCTTCGGCGCGGGAGCTCCTTACTCATGACAAAGAAGGGAAGCCACTTCTCCCCGAGAGTTGCAGGCACCTCTTTTCTGCCTACTACCACCTTTGGACGAACGACCAAGGGGTATGGATGAAGGACTGGATTCGCTTTTGGTTTAAAGGAGAGACTAGGTATAGGGCTCCTCCGAGTAGAGCGAATAGAAGGAAGACCACATCTAAACCCAAAATGACTTACAACCCTTCTGGAAGCGTGGAGCCTTACGACCTTGCTGATACGAAGGACTTCAACGTCCCTTTCGACACACTGGACATTCCAGGGTATTTAAGAAAGGAAACCTACATTGCGGCATTCATAGCGTGCTGGATTTGCAAGTTTCTTTTGCCAAGCAAAAAGGTCGATCGCATTCGCCCAAGTGTCTTTAAAGTTGCATGCTTAATGGCTACAGGGAAAAGATTTTGTCTTGCGATTCCCGTCCTTGCGAGCATATATCATGGGTTGAGGGAGATCGTCTACGCCCCTAACCTTGGAGAATGCGGGGTAGCTTTTCCAATTCATTACGTCTATGCTTGGATTGGCCAATACTTTGACGTATATCACGAGAATAATCAAGTGAGTAGCCACCACGCGCGCATGACGAGATTTAGTGGTGAGAAAATGGCAATATTTTATGGTCAATTGGAAGCTGAGGAAATTTTCAAAGAAGTGAATCCTTTGATGCTCCCTAAATTGTGCTGGACTAAGAATGAAGAAAAGGCGTTGATCGATGACGGATCCTTATCATCAAGACTCACGAGCTATTTCATTAGTCAACGCTCTTGCCATTTAACTCTACGTAAGGACAATACTTTTATCATTGAAAAATATAATCCTTGCAGGTTTAGCAGACAATTCGGCTTTTGTCAAGACATTCCCAACAACTTGAAAGAGATTACTCACACGTATACTTTGGGTGAGGCCATTCAACTATGGGATTCCTCAGTTCGCACGCAGACACGGTCTCGGATGACTATACCCGCGCACAAGAAGCATCCATTGATCACAAAAGACTATGACGCCTGGTGGTCGACTCGGTCAAATAGTGTCTCTTCCTTTAAATTCACCGTTAAGATCCCTCAGCAACCATCGAAGAAGGGTAAGATTACCTCCGCTAATGAGTCAGGGCATCATAACGGAGCTATAGAGATTGTAACGGGTCTTGCCTCATCCACCTTGCGAAAGAACAAAATTACTAGCAGTCCCTCGAAAAATATTGCCACAAAAAATAAGTCTTCCAAGGACTCTTGGCAGGCCATCAAAGAGGCGCAACCAGCGGTTCCAGCGAAGAAGACGCCGCCCAAAGCTTCGAAATCCTTATCGACAACTCGTACTGAAGAAGATATCGAAATTGAAACGGTGGACGATCGTGATTCTATCGAGGCTATAGAAAAGGAAGGAACTCAAGTTCAGGACATCGGATCTACCCAAGAAGGGGTCCATTCATTGGCGAGCGGTAGTAGTAGTCAAGATCGTCATTGGAACCGATCGAAGAAGAGGACATCTTCTGACTTGGAGGAGATTTCCTTTACACCACTGTCGGTTGAAGTGTCGCCACTTAAGGTAATCATCTCTCCATCTTTTTCCCTTTTTTGTAATAATTCTTTTTTTTTTGGTGACCTTTTCCTTTTCAGCCCCCGTTTCTTGAATTCCGTCAAGAAGGTGTTGGTAACAATTCACCACTCGAATTTGAAGCTGATGATACAATTTTAAACAACAAAAATGACGAGATAGCTATAAGTACTCCCAGACAATTTGCCCCCAGTGGAGATACCTCGTCAATGCATAAGAAAGAACTGACTGGCTCACACGAAATCCGAAAAAGGCCTAAGGTGGCATTGGTTTCAGAATTTCATGGTCAAAAGTTGATCCAGGCACATCGAAGAAAGTACTTGCAAAGTTTGTGGATGGACTTCCGCGGACAGATTCTTGACACTCCAACTGAGCAGATCTCTTCTTTAAAAGAGTGTGCAGAGGAAATCATTGCAGAAATCACAAGAACGGATCCCACCAACGGTCTCCCTTTAAAAGACCACTTGATGGAGTTGTTTGCCAAGGCGGAGGCTTATGATGTTCTGGCATCTTCATCGTGGGAGAGGATGAGCAAAGAAACACATGCAGAACTCCTTTCCAAAGCGACCGTCCAACTCGAGAGAGTTAAGGCAAAGGGAGAAGAGCTAACTTGTCATTTGCAAAGTTTTGAAGAAGAGTTGCAATCCATTGAAGCCAGGAAGAAGGTTCTACAACAGGAACTCATCAGTTTGGAGAAGCAAAGCTTGGAAATCACCTCAACTATCGATCAAAAGTATGAGACCTTCAAAGAGATTCAGGCCGAAATAACCCAAGCGCATGATGAGCTATCTTCCATTGAGAATACTGGCATCTTGACTGATGACGCCGTGAAGGAACTAGAGGACATGAAGTCTGCACTTGAATCATATAAAGTAGCTGTAGTGGAATACAAATTTGATATTTAGAATTTCCACCATGTTCTTCTTCTCCTTGAATCACTCATTTTTTTTCCATGTAATGAATTTTTTCCCTTTTTAATAATAAAACGCTTTTAATTTCTTATCTCTTGCTTTTTTTTTTTTAAAGAGAAAAGAACTCAAATGAAGCATTTTATTATTATTATTATTTTTTTTTATTTTTTTTTTGGAAAGAGAAAATTCTTTTTTTTTTTTTTTTTTTGCAAGGGACAAGGATTTGATTTGGAATGGTGTAACTGAACTTAGAAGTTGCCCCCCAAGTTGCCTACGTATCCCAACAAGGGAATCAAGTCACACGTAGTTCCTGCCGTTCACATTTTAACCTCATGCGGGCCAGGAGTATCCATTTGTTTACCACCTTAGACTTGGTGAAGTGTTTCAGCAGTTTAACCACATACTACACTATTGGTGGTTGCCATCCACAATTTTAGCTCATGCGGGCCAGGAGCATCTCGTGGTTTCGATTACGCATAGTACCTTTTTAGGTACTTGCCATTGATGGGGCCAACCCTTAATCCATCTTCAGCAACCAACTTGTATGAGCCATTTGTATATACTTCTCGAACGACATACGGACCATCCCACTTAGCAGTAAACTTTCTTTGACCGCCATGAGTGAGAATGATCGGTCTCCGAACGGCGAGTACTAAATCTCCAATCTGGAAAGAGCGTGGCCGGACATGTTTATTAAATGCTTTTGAAAGGCGGGCTTGATAACACTCAATCCGTTGCTGGGTTTCCAATCTCTTTTCGTCGAGTGCTTCTAACTCCTCAAGGCGAAGACGAACATTATCTTCTCCGCTGAGCTCTTCTTGAATCGCAATTCTTAGCGAAGGTATTTGACACTCAAGTGGAAGAACAGCTTCAACGCCATAAACAAGCGCGTATGGGGTCGCTTGCGTGGGAGTTCGAAAAGTAGTTCGGTATGCCCAAAGTGCTTCTCCAATTCGAAGATGCCAATCCCTTCTCGATTTATTCACGATCTTCTTCAATAGATTACATAATGTCTTGTTGAATGCTTCAGCGAGTCCATTTGCGGCAGCGTAGTACATGGACGAATTGTATTGCTTGAAACGAAACTTTTCGCAAAGCTTGTTCATTGCTACATTGCAAAAAGGCTTACCATTATCGGTGATGATATAGCGCGGGACTCCATACCGATAAATGATGTGCAAGCGAATAAAATCTACTACATTCTCCTTTTTGACCTCTCTTAGGGGAACCGCTTCAGCCCACTTTGAAAAGTAATCTGTAGCCGCCAAAATAAAAACATGTCCGCCAGAAGATTTCGGAAGTGGTCCAACTATATCCAAACCCCAAGCATCGAACGGCCAAGAAGCCACAGTTGGGTGCAATGGTTCAGGGGGCTGATGGATGAAATTGCCATGAAATTGGCATGCTTGACATCTTCTAGCAAAGTCGATGCAATCCTTTACCATTGTTGGCCAGTAGTATCCCATTCTTTTAATACGAAAGTGTAATTTCGGGCCAGACTGGTGAGCACCGCATATCCCAGAGTGAGCCTCCTCCATTGCTTGCATGGCCTCATCTTCTCCAAGACATCGTAGAAACACCCCATCGAATGACCTTCGGTAAAGCGTCCCTTTGTAGTAAATGAAACGTGGTGCTCGACGACGTATATCAACCCTTTTCTTAGGATCTTCTGGCAGTTTCTCATGATTAAGGTAATCAATGATGAGGTGACGCCAATCTTCCTTTTCGATCTCATGGACAAAAATATGATAAGTATTTTCTTTTTCACTATCATTACCTTCATCAAACATCGGAGGTATGACCCAATTTTGACATATTGAAATCTGATTTCGATGAGAAGGTAGAGTGATCATGGACGCTACCCTTGCCAAAGAATCAGCTTGTTGGTTGAAATTTCTAGGGATATGTTCTATAGTGACATTACCTAAATATCCCATGAGTTGCCTTGCATACTTGTAATATGGGATCAATTCAGGTTTCTTGACATCATAAACACCAAGGAGTTGATTTACCACCAATTTTGAATCACCGTAGACTCTAAGATGCAACTGCTTCATGTCTACAGCCGTTTCAAGACCGAGAATCAACGCCTGATATTCAGCCACATTGTTGGAACACCGGCGTGTTAAAGTGAAAGAGTATGGCAATATGTCTGCTTCATGAGTATAAAAGACAACTCCCGCACCAGCTCCATCACGGTAGGCAGCTCCATCGAAATACATTGACCACGGCAATTCGACCATAAACACTTCTTCATCGGGAAGTTCATCAGTCAAATCCCACTCGGCAGGTAGGGGATGATCGGCTAAAAAGTCTGCCAATATTTGTCCTTTGACAGCCTTTGCAGGTACGTAAATAATTTCAAATTGCTGAAACTGGAGGTACCATCTCGCGAGCCGATCAGACAGTACAGGTTTTGCCATCACATATTTAATGGGATTAGACTTAGATATGAGTCGAATAGTGTGTGCTTGAAAATAATGTTTTAATTTCTGAATGACAAATATAAGTGCCAAGCACAACTTCTCGATGGGTGAGTAATTCAACTCATTAGGTGTCATCATCCGACTCAAGTAATACAGCGCATGCTCCTTCCCTTCATCATTTTCTTGAGCAAGTAAGGCCCCAACCGACCGTTCTTGAGCGGAAATATAAAGAATCAATGGTTTTCCTGGGATGGGTGCAGTCAAAACTGGAGGACTCATGAGATACGTTTTGATGCTTGTAAAGGCATTCCTACACGATTCATCCCACTCGAAGGGCACCCCTTTCTTCATCAGTCGACTGAAGGGTTGGCATCGCCCGGCCAAATTAGAGATAAACCTCCGCATATATGCCAACTTCCCTTGAAGGCTCTTCAATTCATGAATATTTCGCGGTTCAGGCATGTTCACGATGGCATCGATTTTAGATCGATCGACCTCTATTCCCCGTTGATGAACAATGAAACCGAGAAATTTGCCAGAAGTGACTCCGAATGCGCATTTCAAAGGATTCATCTTCAGTTGGTATCTTCGAAGGCGTTGAAAAACTCTTCGAAGGTCTTGAATATGATCCTCTCGCTTCTTTGATTTCACCACAAGGTCGTCGACGTAGCACTCCACATTCTTATGGAGCATATCATCAAAAATTCTTTGCATTGCCCTTTGATATGTCGCTCCAGCGTTCTTCAAGCCAAACGGCATCACTTTATAGCAATAAATTTTCTTGGGGGTGCGGAAGGCAGTGAGCTCCTCATCCTCGGGCGCCATACGTATTTGATTGTAGCCAGACGATCCATCGAGAAAAGATAGCGCTTCGTGCCCGGTCGTAGCATCTACCGTCAATTCCGTGATGGGGAGCGAAAAATCATCTTTGGGACAAGTCTCATTTAAGTCTCGAAAATCAACACAAATTCGGATTTGCCCATTCTTCTTCCTCACAGGAACAATACTTGAAATCCATGTTGGATATTTTACTTCTCGTATGAATCCGGCTTCAATCAATCGATTTATCTCATTTTCTATCAGAGGAATCAATTCGGACCGAAAGCGCCTTTGCGTTTGCTTAACAGGTTTTGCTCCTCGCTTGACGGACAAATTATGAACGGCGACCCTTGGATCCAAACCAGGCATTTATGAGTAATTCCAGGCAAAGACGTCCCTGAACTCGAGCAGCAAATCAACATACTCTTTTTCTTCTTCAGGAGTCATACAAGAGCTTATGTAAATTGGGCGGGGGTCGTCGCTTGTGCCAAGGTTAATCTCTTTTAGCTCATCGACCGTATTTTTTACTCCTTGTTCAAGTTCAGCGGGAGCGTCATCTGCATCTTCTTCTTCTTCTTCAAGGTCACTGATCGTAATATGGTGACAGGAAGCCGTACTTTCTTGACCCTGTTCTTCAAAAATGGTTTCAATTCTTACATTGAATAAGTCTCCATAGTGCATGAAGAAATTGGAGACTCGCTTTCTTGGTCTGTTCTTCTTTATTGGAGTAAGACTTTCTTCCCTGGCAACTTGGTACTCTTGTTTCTTACTGCCTAATCTCTCATAGACGGGCGACTTCAGGTTTTTCGGCTGCGGGCCAAGTCTGTCAAACACAGAAGTACGTTTTGACTTATTTCCCAATCGATCGAACACAGATCTCTTTCGGCTTGTGACCTCCATTTCTTCGTTCACATAGTTACAACTCGCTCTTTTGATCATTATACGAACAGGAGAGGGCGGTTGATAACCAAGACCCATCGATGAACTTTCAACATTATAACCCCTTTCTTTCAGCATTTTCTGCGTAGGTGTCAATCCGTGAGTCCTCTCGCCAGTCACTTCAGGAGGGAGTTTGCCCAATGTATTCTTCTCATTTGGGTTATAACCCGCCTTAGCAAGAAGTCTATAGGCGTTTGGATCAAAACCTTCTTGAGTCCGATTAGTTGGTAGCGAGTAATGTTCCACTGCCGGTTCTTCTTTGGGACGAACGAACCCTTGCAAGCCCACCTTCTCAATTTTAACCGGCTCTATCTTGGTGAGCGGAACATTTAATGTGTCATTTCTGATAAAAGAAGACTGACCTTTTTCTCTCTTTGATCTTGGAGTATACCGCAAGATGGGTACTTTGGAATCTTGACTTTCTTCCCTTACCGATTCCTTTCTTTTTGCTTCTTTGTGAAGATAAATTTTGGCATCGGCAAAGTGAGTTTCGGCTTCCGTGAAAGGTTTGTCATCGGCAGTAACTTTCTTAACAATACCGTCTCGACAATATTTGAAACATTGGTGTAGAGTAGACGGTATAATTTCATTCTCGTGAATCCAGGGTCTTCCCAAGAGCATGTTATAAGAGGTTTTGGCTTCGATGATATGAAATAACGCACTTGAAGACAGCTCACCAATGAGCAATTCAAGCCTTATGAGGCCAATTGCTCTTTGCCCCCCTTGGTTAAATCCTTGGATCATGAGGCGGCTCTGGGAGAGTTCATCGCTTGAGATTCCTAACTCTTTCATAGCACGCACGGACATGATATTGACAGCAGATCCCCCATCAATGAGTATCCGATTCATCTTCTGCTCTCGGACATACGCACTAACAAACAAAGGTCGATTGTGGGTTTTAAACTCAACAGTTAAATCATCATCATCAAAAACGATGGTCGTTGCACAATCCACTGGAGGTTTCTCATCGATTTTGAGTTTTTTCTCAAATTCCTCGCCAAATTGTGTAACTTGAGAATTTTCAGTTTTGACGACATTACAAGAGATGGAGTTATCAGCATCGTCACTTAAATACCCCTTGGGTATAAATTCTCTCAGTGTCACGGGCTGTCGAACCTCTTGAAGGAGATGAAAATCTGAAGGAACTGGTTTTGTGGCCACTCCCTTCTGTTTCTTTGTTGCATTTCGTCGTTTTATTGTCACTTCAGGCTCTGTTGAACGAATGCTTTTCGAAAAGATGTACTTCTTTATTTTTGGCTTGCAAGTCCTCTTCCGAGTGACTAAAGTCCATCCTTCATTGTCATCTTCAATAACATCTTTAATTGAGGATTTTTCAAGCTCCTTGGACAAAGCGCTGCTTGTTGTGAATAAAACTTCTATCGGACAACACACAGATCCAAACATTATTGTTGTTTGGTTTGTCGATGCTTTATCTTCCTCGAGAAGAATTTTTCCTTGACGGGCCAATTCCATAATTTTGTCTTTAAAGACAAAGCATTTAGTGAGAGGGTGGCCAATCAAGCGATGATAACAGCAGTAATTTGGATCATTGACTTGACCAGCTTCCTCTGGGCGCTTCATATCGGGAAGTTCAAGGAGCCTCTCCTTGAAAAGATCATCAAACATTCCTTGTAAATCAGATTCGAGAAAGGGGTATTCCTTTTCTTGCATTTCTTTTAGAGTAGGTCTTCTTACCAACCTATTTTGAGAAGAGTCTACTTTTTCGGTGATTTTTCGACTCACCTTAGTAGCAATTTTCATGGGGGCTGTGTTTATTGCCATAGACTCCTTATTACTGAATTTTGAAGTAGGCTTGCCCCCCTTCTTATTTTCTTGCCTTTCGTTGCTTTGACGAGGCGGCTGCGCTCGCGGAGCTTGAATAGGGAGCCCGTCAGTTGCATTGGCCGTGATGTTTAACTCCATATCATGAGCACGAGTAGCTAATTCTTCAAATGTATTTGGGCGTATACCTTGTAGAATATAGCTCAGGCTCCAATGCATTCCTCGAATGCACATCTCTATGGCAGAGGGTTCAGACAGTCTATCCTTGCAGTTGAGACTCAGACTTCTCCACCTATCGATGTTGTTGACCACAGGTTCATCCTTCCATTGACGAGTGTTAGTCAACTCCAGCATACTAACAGTTCTTCTAGTGCTGTAGAAGCGATTTAAAAACTCTTGTTCCAGTTGTTCCCAACTGTCGATGGACCCCGGAGTGAGATCAGTGTACCAGTCAAATGCGTTACCCTTCAAGGATCGGACGAACTGTTTGACTAGCAAGTCACCATAGGTTCCGGCGTTATTGCAGGTTTCGACAAAATGGGCCACATGTTGCTTTGGGCTGCCTTTCCCATCGAACTGTTGAAATTTAGGCGGTTGATATCCGGCGGGCATTGCTAGGTTGTCAATTCTAGCAGTGTAAGGCTTGCAGTAGGTAAAGCTTGACTTTGAACTACCCTCCTTTTTATCTTTGATCACGCCTTCAACAAGTTCCTTCAACTGTTCTACGGGGATAGTCCCCTCGGCGGTCACGTGTACTTCCTTCACCTTGTCTTTACCTTTAGATGCGAGATTTTCACGCTCTTGGTTCTCCTTAGAATTCATATGGCTTCCCTCAGGAGCGTGGTCCTTTTGAGTGAGCAGTTGAGCGATAAGAGCATCTTGGTCCTTGATGTGTTTCATCATGGTTTCCATCATCTTGGACATGTTCGAAACTTGTTCTTCGAGACTCAAAGTATTCGTCATCATGGCAGGCATTGCAGCAGAAGAAGCAGCAGAATCTTCAATACAAAATCTTGAATGAAGAGTTTCATGTGAAGAGGCTGATTCAGTGCTTGATGAATCATCGTCGTGCTTGTAAAATTTGGGTTCGGATCCAATTTCGAGCATGGCAAGAGCCTTCTCAATCGAGGTGAAAACGTCTTGGACCCCCATCGTGGAGGAATAGCTCATTTGTGATGTTGACCCGAAGACGGGAGTTGGCGCCCAGGGTTCCATGCTACTTTGGGTGGAGGCCCTCGTCATGCTCCTTGTCACAGGACCAACAGTACGGGTATTGGTAGCGACATGTGCAGCTTCTTGAACAGGCTTAGCATCAATAGCCTTGGAAGGTGCAATCATGATTTTGTCGCTCTTTGGTGCCATTGGTGATATACGTAGTCGAATATTCGAGGAGAAGAGATGGAAGGCAGAGATGGTCCCACTGGGCGTGCCAAAAATTTGTACGCGATAAAAATTTCAAGTCTGCAAAACGACAAGAAAAAGAAATACACGACAAATATGTACTATATAAACTTAGAAATATATGTAGGTACAATCTCTGGAAGTTTCTCGAACTTATGGAGAGCTTCCTTCGATTCTTCTCCTCGAACACCAATCCAAGGGCTTCGCAGCTTGTTCTTGGATTCACCACCGGTTCCTTCAAATCTTGATATGGAAGACTTGAAGGGCTTGAAAATATTTAGAGGCTCAAGCCTTGATATGCGGAAGAATTGGAGAACTTGAAGATCCAACCCTTCGTAGCTTGAAACTTCGATACTTGAGTGTATGGGATGCTTCTTGATATCTCTGTGTATCTGTGTCCCCTTAACTTGGTTGAGAGACCTCTATTTATAGTTGTAGCAAGAGGTGGAGGTTGAGATCATGTACACCACTCTACTTGCCTAGCAAGACGTACAGTCATATTAGGATTGTGCCAGTTAAATATTATCTCTCCATTAAAGAGATAAGTAATTTCTCGATTGGCCAGACTTGTGGGGACACGTGACGTGGCGCCATTTTACTGGCCAGGCCATTGCAGTATATAAGAGATATGCTTGGATTAAACAATTCTAAATATTATCCCTTTAATAAGAAATAAATATTTAGATATTTATCCAGTAAACATGTGATATGATGTGATTTGGTTGGTGGAGATACCCCTGCAATTTGAATTGATTTGGAACACCTCACCTTGACACGTGGCAACATATAATTGGTCATTTAATAACCAATTTTTCCAAGTGTACATGCCATATGGCAATATCCGATTGGACAAAAATATTTATAGACCAATGATAATTTAATTAAAATTCCATTGTCTACAGTATCAAGAAACATTAAATGACGACGCTTGTCTCTTTCATGTAAAATGTACGACATTTTATAAAAAATTTCTTGAGAGTTGCTCTCTGGGCTCTACAAGTTTTTTTTGAACACTTAGAATCATTTTTGTGTCTATTCGGCTTATTAATCAAGTTCATCATTTTTGATCAGGGCGCCTACTATCATTCCTAGGATTTGCTAGTTCATAGGATTGTGGGTCAAGATTGTATTGAGGTTTGCAATCATGGGGATTAGAGGGATCTGCATAGGAATTCTGCCAAAATCCAAACTTGTGTTAATCACCATCGATTTTGGGTTTGGTTGTTTGCGAAATTCGTCATCAAAGAGGTTCGCATCAGTTTGCCTCAGAGTTAGTTGGTGATTTTTCAAGTTATGTCCTTTGTTTTTATTCAATTCATTAGTTTTTTTGGTTGTTTGTTGTTTTTGTAGAAACTGAGTCGCTAGGTTTCTTTTCTTGATCATCGCGTTTTGTGGTTGTTTCTCGCTTCAATTTACTCGTTTCTTGTTGCAATCTATCTATTACTTTTTGTAATCATTTCTTCATGTTTTTAGTCCAGAATTTTGTGTTAATTCATGTTGTTTCTTTATGACATTGTTCCAGTAAATCAACACAAAAAAAAAGATGTAGTTGCTAGGGTTTTTTTTCGCAAACCAATTAGGGTTTCATCCTTTTAGTTGCTGTCCGAACTTGTTTCTTGCTATTGCCTTCATTTCTTGTGTCCAAAATTTTGTGTTATTGTTATGTCTTAATTGTAGTTCAAGTTTTGAGTCAAAAAAAAAAAATCTAGAGCCGCTAGGGTTTAACCTCGTGAAACCGATTAGGGTTTATGTTTCTTGTTTCTGTTCGAATTAGTTTTTTTTTTGCCTTCGTTTCTTGTTTCTAGCATCTTGAGTATGTTGTTTTGTGATTTAATTGAAGTTTTCAGTCAAAAAAAAATAAATAAACCATTCATTTGATTTTTAAAAAAACCCGAGTTCTTGTTCTAGGGTTCTTGTTAGTTTTCATATGGGAATTGGAATTTGGAAGAAACGTGGACTAACCGTGCATAAATTCTTGGAACTTGAGTCGAAACTTTAGATTTCTTGAAGTTCTTAATTATTCACGTAACAATCTTGAAGTTCTTGAAACTTTAGGCGAGATTCTTGAATCTTTATTTCAACTTTAAAATCTAACTCATTCAAAACCAAGAAACCGTGGGTTCTTTGGGGCTTAATCTTCAAATTTTCTTTGTTTCTTGAATTCTGAGAACACCTTCATGAATTCTTGATAGATTCTTAAAATTTTTTTAGGGTTTTGGTAACCGAATCTTGTTCAAAACAAAGTTGCAAAAAAATTCCAGCGGCTAAGTCTCTTTGTGACAGCCCCACCTTTCCCTAAGGCGAACCAAAGGATTCGGCGAACCACCTGCCCAACTCTCGCTAAGATTACGGAGACAAGATGCATAAAAACCCTATGTAACGCACAATAGAACCAAAACTACAGGTATCAAATCTCACAAAAGGGGTAGAAGATACCTCTACAGTTGTAGGTAGACTAACTCAAAGTCAGGTAAACATTTATCAAGTCCTCACGGTCCTAGCATAAAGGAAACAGGTCTTAGGTGCGAATTTTCTTACAACCTAGCCACCCTCTAGAGAAACCCTAACCAGACTAGTACAAAAGTAGTCCATGATAACACTTCCATATCCAATCCCCTCGATCGGTCTAATAACTAGGTCCAATGTGAAAATCTTTTGTGCTTTGGCCTTTGCCATCAATACTTACCTCAAGTTCAATCAAGATACAGATCTTTATTCTACCGCTCTCCACCTTTTGGTACTCAAGTTCAAGAATCCACAATAAGACAATTCACAAATCGAGCCGGCCGGTCCCAAGAGTAAATCATCTATATTAAAGATTCCTACCCGACATACATATCTATCATTCCCCAAGTGTCATGATAAAGGTCTAAAACCTAGAACGTTTCATGATTCATAACCTATGCTCAAAAGAGCTGCTTCGCGTGGTCTCTGCGCGGAGTGACCTTGAGCCAAGTGGTGTTTTGCTCCTGATTTCATGAATGAGTGTAAGGGGTTAAGTGCTTGGCTCAAGGTCACTCCGCGCAGAGACCACGCGAAGCAGCTCTTTTGAGCATAGGTTATGAATCATGAAATGTTCTAGGTTTTAGACCTTTATCATGACACTTGGGGAATGATAGATATGTATGTCGGGTAGGAATCTTTAATATAGATGATTTACTCTTGGGACCGGCCGGCTCGAGTTGTGAATTATCTTATTGTGGATTCTTTTACTTGAGTACCAAAGGGTGGAGAGCGCTAGAATAAAGATCTGTATCTTGATTGAACTTGAGGTAAGTCTTGATGGCAAAGGCCAAGGCACGAAAGATTTTCACATTGGACCTAGTAATTAGACCGATCGAGGAGATTGGATATGGAAGTGTTATCGTGAACTACTCTTGTACTAGTCTGGTTAGGGTTTCTTTAGAGAGTGGCTAGGTTGTAAGGGAATTCGCACCTAAGACCTGTTTCCTTTATGCTAGGACCGTGAGAACTTGATAAATGTTTACCTGACTTTGAGTTAGTCTACCTACAACTGTAGAGGTATCTTCTACCCCTTTTGTGAGATTTGATACCTGTAGTTTTGGTTCTATCGTATGTTATATAGGATTTTTATGCGTTTTGTCTCCGTAGTCCTGGCGAGAGTTGGGCAGGCGGTCCGCCGAACCCTTTGATTCGCCTAAGGGAAAGATGGGGTTGTCACAGGCCTCCCTAGCCGATAATACCTCTGACCAATATTGTCCCACAGTTAACTGTCCCATTGGGCCGTGGGTTTTGTTTCTAGAGGTGGGGTTATAGCCCACAACAAGTAAAGAGCCTAAACCCGCAGGTCAAGAGGCCCATCACCCCATCCCAATTTTTTTTCAACTTGCCCTGCCAATCCGGCCGGGTATCCGGCCAAGTTTTGGCAGGATTGTGACGTGGCGCGTTTTCGTTTCGTTTTTATTTTTTTGTTTCGTTTTTCTTAATGTTGGTAATCGATGTCCCATTTCACCGTATGGTTTGGTAAATCATAGTTTGGCTTGGTGGTCTCCAATTGTTATTTTCTTTTGGTTCTATCATGTGTTATATAGGGTTTTTATGCATTTTGTCTCCGTAGTCCTGGCGAGAGTTGGGTAAGTGGTCCGTCGAACCCTTTGGTTCGCCTTAAGGAAAGGTGGGGCTGTTACACTCTTGTTCATTGAGTTCTTGGCTAGTTCGACATTGACTAGAATTTGATCCATGAAATTGTTATCATAGCCACAATTTTGATCCCTTAAGAGACCAAAATCGCACCTTATTTGTGTTTTTGAAAGCTTTCAAGTCAGCTAAGTAGAAAAGCAACAAAACAACAGCATTTACCATTCCAATACCCATTTGGATTTCACCAAGTGTATCCAACAGCTTTGTGATTAGTTGTAGTTGGAAATTTCATGAGTCCAGCCTTGATTTTGATTCATAAGTATCCAGAAATTGAGCTTTATTTGTATTTTAGAGGTCTTGAATCGGCCAAACAAATAACAAAAGGAAACAACCGCATCTTTATAATCCAAATCCCATTTGGATTCCTCCAAGTTTCCTAAATTCGACAGCCTTGACCATTTCTTGCTGAAAAATCCATGAAACTAGCTTTGAAATCCTTGTGCCATTGGGAAAAAAGGGTAATTCCGGATTTGTTCCAAGAGAATCAGTCCAAGTAAATTTTTAGATTGCACAGCTCTTGAACTAGTTTCGAGTAACCTTGTTTCCAATTGTTCTAGAGTTGAAGTCCAGTAGTCCTTTGTGTCATTACTTTTATTCTTTTTTCAGTAGTTTTTACTCCTAAATTTTAGTAGTTTCCAGTTTTAAAGACGTCCTCACAATTTCAGTTAGTCTAGTGTTAAAATTTTCAGATTTTGTGTCATCATGAACTAGCTTATCAAGTCAACTCATTAGTCATTTCATTATCGAGTTTTTAGCATCAATTCTAGTAGTTCCAGCCACAAAATTCATCCTTAAGTCCAGAAATTATGTCCAAATTTCTAGTAGTTAGGTCCTAAGTTCGACAAAAAAATTTTCAGATTTTTTTCAAGTGTCGAAAATTCCAGGTTTGTTGGTGTTTTCTTACTAGTGTCGGTGCCGCATCTTTAATAGGCCTTTGAGTCGATTCTCTTAAGTTCATTCCAATAGATTTCCAGCGTTATTCTTGTTCCAAAGGTTTGAGTTTCTTCATCCAAATTTCCATATTTGTGTCTTTTCTTTGTACCACTAATTCCACTTGAAACATGTGAAAGTAAAGTTGATAGTAAAGTTGGCTACATTCAAGGCATGTGATAGTAAAGTTGATTGAAACACTTGAAGGTGAATTCTTACCTATTCAAGGAAGGCAGTCGAGAGTCCATATGAGAGCTTTGGTGAGATCAATAGAGTGGAAGTTAAGTGAAAACACGAATATGAGTAGATACACGTGAGGGAGTGATAAAGGACATATTTTCTTTTATACTAACATTTTTCTTGCAGGGTACCTAAGTGATGGAGGAACATGAACCAAAAGTAGAGCTTACTCTTAAATTAGAAGCCTTGTTTGGTGATTTCACTAGGAGAATCACTAATAACATGGAGGCTCTGCATAAAAGGATGGATCGATTGGAGTTGTCTCAAACACCATTTAAGGGATGACGAGACAAAAGTAAGATGGGAGAATCCAAAAGCTCCAATGACGATGAAATCGAGCAGAGGTTGAGACCAAGACGTCGTGACACAAACCAAGGAAGTGATCTTATAAATCAAAATAAAGATTCCAACGTTTCAAGAGAGGTCAGATCCTGAAACATATCTCAAGTGGGAGCAGAATGTGGAGGTGATTTTCGAGTGTCACAACTACACCAAGGAGCAGAAGACCAAACTCACGGTAATCGAATTTACTAATCACACAATTTTTTGGTGGGATTAGTTGTGCACAAGTAGAAGACGAAGTGGAGAACCCTTCAGCACTACTTGGATTGAGCTACGAGGTATTATGAGAAAGAGATTTGTTCTGAGCTACTACTACTGTGACCTGTACCAGAAATTACAAACATTATCACAAGGAAGTTGCTGTGTCGAGAACTACTACATGGAGATGAAGGTTACAATGCTGAGGGCAGATGTCCAAGAGGACCGTGAAGCCACCACCATGGCGAGGTTTCTCAACAAACTAAGACCTAATATAGCTAAGAGACTCAAACTACAATCATATGTAGAGATTGGCGAGATGGTTGACAAGGCCGTAAAAATTGAGTAAAGGCTCAAGAAGACTGGTTAACGACGATCGAGTTATACATACTCAACCCTAAATCCAAAGTCGAGCCAACCAAAGAGAGACTGCCAAAAACCAATGCTTTTACTCCACAGTCGAAGGGGGAATCACCCAAGGGGGATACTAAAATAGCCTCTAAAGTGTCTTCAGAGATGCAAAAGGGAAGGATTCGGGACACTAGATGCTTTAAATATCAAGGACGAGAATACATAGCTAGTCAATGCCCCAATCAACGGACAATGATTATGCTCCCCAATAGCGAGATAGTGTTCAATGATGAGGTAGAGTACGAGCGTATGCCACCTCTTATAGATGAGGAAGAAGATTCAGGTGAAGAGTGAGCCGTAGATGAAGAAGTTGGGCTCAAACTCGGGCACGAAAAGCATTAACGGCCCAATTCAAGGAGGAAAATGCACAGTGCGAGAATATCTTCTACACATGATGTCAAATCAAGGACAAAGTGTGCAGTTGGATAATTCACGGAGGTAACTATACCAACGTGGTGAGCGTATTGATGGTCGAAAAGTTAGAGCTTGAAATTACGGATCAGCCACAACCTTACAAGTTTCAATGTGTCAACAACAGGGGTGAAATTTGTGTCTCTAAATAGGTATTTGTTTCGTTTAAAATTGGCAGATATGAGGATGAAATTTTGTGTGATGTAGTTCCTATGCATGCTAGTTATGTTATACTTGGTAGACCTAGACAATATAATAAAAAATTATTTTTAATGGGGTTTGTAACAAAAACACTTTTACGCATAGACATAAGAAAGTTATATTAGCTCCTTTTACACCTAAACAAATGCATGAAGACCAACTTAGTTTGCAAAGAGAGTTTGAGAAGGAAAGTGAGAGAAGAAAATCAATGATTAAGGCCAAAATTAATGACCCAAAGAATCATAAGATAGAATCGGCCAAGTTAGAAAAATTAGGGAAGAAGTTGAACTTTCTTATAAAACTTAAGGTAGTAAGATATGCTGTAAGTGCGAAGCAATGTTTACTCTTACGTTATAGTAAAGAGGCTTTATTGTCTACTAACAAGTTACACCCAACTTTGCCGAAAGAGGTACTGTCTCTTTTGCAGGAGTTTGAGGATATTTTTCTAAAGAGATATCAAGTGAACTACCACCTGTCAGAGGGATCGAGCATTATATTGATTTCATCCTTGGAGCAGCTATCCCTAATCGACTAGCCTGTAAGAGCAACCTTGAAGAAACCAAGAAGTTTCAATGCCAAGTCAATGGGTTGCTGACCAAGGTTTGGGCGATGGAGAGTTTGAACCCATGTGCAGTGCCAGTCATCCTAGTGCCTAAGAAAGACGAGTCATGGAGAATGTCACCTACTGTTGAGCAGTTAACACAATCACAGTAAAGTATCGTCCCCTTATCACAAAGAGTTATGATGTATTAGATGAACTATATGGTGTAATTGTATTCACTAAATTTGACTCAAAAAGCAGGCATTATTAAATTAGGACAAAGGAAAGAGATGAATGGAAAGCAGCATTTAAGACTAAGTATGGGTTGTATGAGTGATTATTTATGTCTTTTGAATTAACTAACACACCTAGCACTTTTATGCACTTAATGAATCATGTACTATGATCATTTTTAGAAAAATTCATTGTACTTTATTTTGATGATATATTTATCTACAGTCGTACTTTAGATGAACACTTAGACCATTTGAGATCCGTTTTTGATATATTTCAATGAGAGCAGCTATACACCAATCTCAAGAAATACACCTTTTGCACTGATCGATTTATGTTTCTAGGTTTTTGTAGTTAGTGCACAGGGTATACAGGTGGATGATTGGTCAATACCCAAGTCCGTGGGTGAAGTTCGAAACTTTCATGGACTCGCGAATTCTATCGACAGTTTGTGAAGAACTTTAGCTCATTGGCTGCCCTATTGACCACAGTTATCAAGAAGCACGAGAAATTTGTTTGGAGAGAAACTCAAGAATAGGTTTTCCAAACCCTTAAACATAAACTCACACACGTACCAGTTTTGTTCTTACCTGATTTTAACAAAATGTTTGAAATTGAATATGATGCCTCAGGTATTGGAATAGGTGCTATATTGATGCACGTAGGGAAGCCGATTGCCTACTTTAGTGAGAAGTTTGGTGGGGTAGCATTGAACTACTCGACATATGATAAGGAGTTATATGCCCTAATTCGAGCATTAGAGACGTGGTAGTATTATTTGCGGTCTAAGGAGTTTGTGATTCACACAGACTACGAGTCTCTGAAATATTTGAAGGTGCAACATAAGTTGAGTAAGAAGTATGGTAGATGGATTGCCTTCATTGAATCATTTCCATATGTCATTAAGTACAAGTCTTGTAAGCCAAATACTGTTTCCAATGCTTTGCCACACAGGTACGCTCTAATCACTACTTTAGATACTAAAATTCTAGGGGTTTGAGTTTGTTAAGGACTTGTATCAACATGACAATGATTTTGGAGTGATTTATGAATCTTGTAGAGCACCTCATGAGGGTAAGTTCTTCATTTATAATGGATACATTTACTATGTCAACAAGCTATGTATTCCCATTTGCTCAATTTATGAGTTATTATTGAAGGAATCACACTGTGGGGGATTAATGGGATATTTGGGAATATCTAAGATTTATACCATTTTGCACGAACACTCCTATTGGCCGCGCATGAAGCGGGATGTGGAGCGGTTCCTTGACAAGTGTATCACATGCCGACAAACCAAATCTAAGGTACGTCCACATGATCTTTACACTCCATTATCTATACCTAAGGAGTCATGGGTAGATCTTTCTATAAATTTTATATTGGGGTTATCTAGGTCTAAAAAGGGCAATGATTCCATCTATGTAGTCGTAAATAGATTCTCGAAGATGGCGTATTTCATTGCTTGTCATAAAACTGATAATACATCTCATATAGTTGATTTGTTCTTTTGGGAGATAGTGAGATTGCATGGTGTTCTTAAGTCCATAGTGTCTGATAGAGACATTAAGTTCCTTAACTATTCCCTTAAAAT
Source organism: Coffea arabica (assembly GCF_036785885.1). Lineage (NCBI taxonomy): Eukaryota > Viridiplantae > Streptophyta > Magnoliopsida > Gentianales > Rubiaceae > Coffea > Coffea arabica. The sequence continues at coordinate 35,568,876 of NC_092314.1, forward strand.
ATTGTGGTCAAAGTTAGGGACTAAGTTGTTGTTTTTGACAGGTAGTCACTGTCAGACTGATGGCCAAACAAAGATAGTTAACCGAACTTTCTCTTCTTTGTTGCGTGCCATATTGCATAAGAATCTTAGGGCATGGGAAGAGTGTTTACCTCACATGGAGTTTGCAAATAACCGTACTATGCATTCTACTACCTAATACTTACCATTTGAGGTTGTTTATGGTTTTAATCTACTAATGCCTTTAGATTTAGTGCCTTTACCTATTTCTAAGCAAGTGAACTTAGATAGTAAGAAAAAAGTGGAGTTTGTCCGCCAATTTCATGAGAAGGTGTGAGCTACTATTGAGAAATGGATGATGCAGTATGCTACCCAAGTCAACAAGGGGCGCAAGCGCGTGGTGTTCGAACCAGGTGATTAGGTTTGACTTCACCCGAAAAAGAGCATTTCCTAGTCCAGCGTCGAAACAAGTTGTTACCACGTGAAGATAGATGGACCATTCCAAGTACTCGAGTGTGTCAACGATAATGCCTACAAACTCAATCTACCAGGTGAGTATGGAGTTAGTGCCACATTTAATGTGTCTAGTCTAAGTCCATTTCTTGCAGGTGATGAGGTCGATTTGAAGGCAAATCTTTTTGAAGAGGAGGGGATTGATAGAGCTCAAGTTGTTCAAGTCAATCGTCGTGCTCAGGTTGATCCCATTGTGATATCGATGGATCCAATAACGCGAGCTCGAGCCAAGTGCCTTAATGAGTCATTGTAAACCATGGTTTGAGTTGTCCAAGAATCAATTGAGTGCCAAACATGGTTCAAGCCAAACATTCAAGTGTAGTTAATTTACTCCAAATCGAGGTTAAAAAGGGGGCTTGATGACCGAATGATCCAGCACTTATGGAGTTGTTAGTTCAGTTCTTAGCTTAGCATTAGTTAGTCATTATTTTGGGTAGGCTTAAGTTAATAATGGACCAGTTTTAGATCTTGGATCTGACTTTAGTTAGGGTTAAAAGGTCCAACTAGTTGTGTTTTTTATTTGGCCTAGTTTCGTTAGGAGCTTTGTATCAAGAAACATTAAAAGACGATATTTGTCTCTTCATGAAAGATATATAACATTTTACAAAACATTTCTTCAGAGTTGCTCTCTTGGCTCTATGAGTTTTTCTTGAACACTTAGAATCATTTTCGTGTTCATTCAGCTTATCAATCAAGTTCATCATTCTTGATTGTGGTGCCTGCTATTGTTCCTAGGGTTCGCTAGTTCGTAGGATTGTGGGTCAAGATTGTATCAAGATTTGTAATCATGGAGATTAGAGGGGTACGTGTAAGGATTCCGCCAAATTCAAACTTGTGTTAATCACCATCGATCTGGGGTTTGGTTGTTCGTGAATTTCATCATAAACGGGGTTCATATCATTTAGGTTCTGTTCTTAATTGTATTTTGGTCCCTAAACTATATTTATGACTAATTTTAAACCTTTATCTTTTCAAAATTATATTTTTAACCTAAAACTTTTAATTTTTGCAATTAGGTCCTTGACAGCTTGTTAATTTCTCAACTGTGATTGTTTCCTTTCTTAATTACTACTTATGCTTCTCAAGAATGCATTTAGCTAGTCATTTTGAGTGTTTTTAAATTCCTCTGCATGTTTAATATGGTAATGTAGGCTTGATTCATTTTAATAATTTCTTTTTAAAGTATTTCAAAGATAATGGTATCTATACTTATTTGTTCATATTTTGAGTGTTAGATAGGAGACATTATATTTATCTTAACCCACCACTTCAAAAAGGAAGTACTCCCATGACTCTTTAAATTCTCAAAACATATGCTCTTAATAGTTTATAAGTTTTATATGCTTTCTTTGCCATTTCTTTTGTTTACATTTAGTTTTATTTATTTATCTTCATGTTTATTTCTTTAGTTAAGTTTTTGTTATTATTTGAAGGGTACTTGAATATCTTAGGTTATATTATAATTTCTTTTTCTTTTATTTAAAAAGAGTTGTAAATAGAATTGCTTTTCTCCTCAAATATAATGGATGAGTTAGATAAACCTATTAGGTTGTGTATGTCTTGTGTGGCTTATGTGCTTATGTTAGGGGTAAGGGTGCTCATCGGTTGGTAATCAAAAATTCGGTAAATAAATTTGAGCATTTGGGACCGATTTTAATAGACCAATATCTGATTACCATCCAAACTTTACTTTGGTAAATTGGATATTAGTAATTGGATTTCAATTAGAAAATTGGTAACTAGGTAATATCCAAAATTCAAAATGTCAATAGTAAGATAAATATTTCAATTTTTTCCAAAAAAATTGTTGCACCAAAATAATATCCCACATGTTTTTTCCAAAAAAAAATTCAATCTATTTGGCTAGTAATACTTTACTAGACTCCTAGTTAGTAGTTAGTAGTTAATTAATTACTAATTCAATCAATTTCCAAAATGTCAATTTTGTATTCTCGTGACCCCTATAAGGGATCATTCTTGGATTCCAAAATTAATGCATTGGTACTAATTAGATCTTGAAAGGACATTTTTTCTCTTCCGATTTTTCCCTTAGTTTAGATTTTGCATCCATATAGAAACATGTAAATGTGATAGCTTTAAAAGTTAGATTATGAAAATTTTAACTAGACATCACAACCAGCTTAAGTTAGGTTGAAATGATGCTTTAGATTTGAGCCAATCAAGTCTTTGCCGTTTCTTTTTTCAACTGTAATTTCCAAACACATTTTCTCTTACTTTCAAAGATATGGAGTCATCCAAAAAGAGTCTTCTCAATTTTCAGTAAAAACTTTTTTCAATGACTTGATATATATATAAATTCAATACCAAATGACAACTTCTTTTTTTCTCAAAGCCTTTTAGACTATTGTTTTGGCCCAAATCCGTCGCATCTTAAAGTCCCCATTTTAGGCCTTTCCCTTTTTTTTAACAAAAACTATTTCTTGTTGGGAAATGAACTTCTTTTTTGATTGAAAAATGGCGCAACAACACAAATAAGACATTCTGAAATTTTGGGGGTCGAAATTAATATTAGCCATGAGATAAAACGAGCCCGCTAGGGCCGGTACAAAATAGCATAGGCAAATAGTCCTCTATTTCTCATTCCAGGACCTTCTTACTAGGGTGTTCAAACTTCGAAAAAAACCAAAAAATCAACCAATCCAATTTAGATTGAATTCCCAATACAATGGAACTCAGTAAAATCGAAATATATCCAATTATAATTTTTGGTAAAATAATTTGAGAACAGATATTGAGAATATATTGCCAAATTGCCAATTACTGGCTGAATTTTTCAAACTTATATATATACACATATTACTAAATACTAATTACTGATAAGTGATTAGTAAACTACTAACTACTAGCTAGTAGCCTATTGAAGTATTACTAGCTAAATTAATTGAATTTTGTTGGAAAAAAAGTATGGGATATTAATTTCGTGCTACAATTTTTTTAGAGAAAATTAAAATATTTAAGTTTACTATTGACATTTTGAATTTTGAATATTACTGAATTACTAGTTTTTCAATCAAAATCCAATTATCAGTATCCAATTTATCAAACTAAAGTTTAAACGGTAATCGGATATTGGTCTTGAAAAATTGATTCCTGAATTACCGAAACTTTTTTTTATTGAATTCCTAATTACCAACCGATGAACATACGTACCTCTTATCCTTTAGGTCCTTTATGCTCCTTCAACCCTTAAACAGAAGAAAAAAAATAAAAGCGAGACATGAGGTAAATACATTTTGTGGATTTCATGTATTTTGAGATAGATCAAGATTTCTTCTTTTTTGTATGCAAAAGTAAATCTTACCAGTATGCACATATCTTTGGAAGTCTACAGAGGAGTTTTCAATTTATGAAGGGTTTTTACAGTTCCTCTGAGTAAATTGAAGAAACAAATATTTGCCTGTCTTATGCAAGATTAACATCGTTATTCAAGAAAAGGCAAAAACTCAATTTTATTTAATGTTGTAAGTGTAAAAGTTTTATTGATTTGGCATCTTCTTTTTTGCTAGTTGATCAATTATTATTATTATTATTATTATTATTATTATATATATATATATATATATGTATATATATAAATCTCTTGTATTCTAATCTTGAGGAATGTGATACTATGGTAACCACTGGAAATTCAAAGATACTTGCTTTGCAGTTTAAATTGTTTTGCATCTTGCTTTGCAGTTTAAATTGTTTTGCATTTTGGATTATGGGAATTAAGGATTGATGTGTACTAAATTTTTAGAGAACTCTAGTGGATAGTGTGAGCTGGCTTCGTTTTTTAGTATCCTTATTTGCCAAAATGGCTTGATGCCCTGGTTTTATCTCCTCCCATTCTCACCTCTCAATGCCAAATTGTCGGCTTAGCATCGAACCCAATGGGAGTGAGAGCCAATGGTGATCTGCTTGAGTCCATTTATTCTGTAGCTATTTTGCTTTCATCAAGGACAGGCTAAATAAGTAATCTCACTATTAGCGGTATCCTAGGCAATTATATATAAGAGAGAAATCTCGTTTCTCTAAGTGACTCAAACTCATTTGTACGATTTTGTGCAGTGATAGTACAATTTGGATGGGTTCTAATTGGAGGTCATTCAGATGGGAAACCTTTATGGTTGGAAGCCTTTACCATTCCTACCGTAGGCAGCCACTCAGAGCATGACACGTATTGGAGTTGGATGGAGTGTAAATGGAGACGTTAAATTATGGAAGAGCACGTAAGGAGCAACATTAAATTTTAGTCTGCGGCTACAAGCAAAAAAGCACACGTTCGGACTTCCATTTTCCAATGTAGTAGGTTGGGCCAGGAAAGGGTAATTATAGGTCAGAACCACCGGCATTTATACATTTGCAAATGTACCCGTTAGCAACGGAAAAATACTGCAAATGGCTTCGACAAAAAAATATGCGTAAAGAAGGTACTGAAGTTTTAACAATTAATAAATGTAAATGTTACACGTGTCGGGGATAATAACTTGAAAGAAGGAAAAGTGGAGTAGAGGTAAACATAGTAATTCCACGGCAACGCGAAACACAAAGAGATTGAAGCCTTCATTATATTTATATACATATATAAATTTAGTACTCAAGTGTTCAGCTTAAGCATCCGGGAAAATGGTCCCATAACTATTGTTACGGTAAATAAAACAGTTTTAGACATGATATAATAGGTTCTAAAAATTTTAGCGACCATTTGATTACTCGTTAGACCTATCCACTTAAATAGGATTATGGGCAAAATAAGGAAGTAAATTTCTCATTTAAAATAGTAAATTAATGTAATAAATTAGTAACTTTTGCAGTCCAAAAGGTAAATTGTAAGTAATATGAAACATACTTTTTAAAGAGATAAATTACAATAGTATATCCCAAATATACTTTTGAGGGAATAAGTTTATTTGAAGTAAAAGTATATTTTTATACATAAATAGTGATTTTTACTTATAACATAGTAAATTTGATTAATGACAAAAACATGCTAATTTATGGCCAAAATATTGTATAATGCTTAAAAAACTTATACGAAGCCCATATTTTAGTGTTATTTGAAATAACACTAAAATGTATTGTTAATGATTAAAACTGAGTATGTTACTTAGTAAGTACTGTTAATATACTTGTCGCGCCCCATTTTTCGCGATGGAAAAAATAAAAAGAATGGGTTTGTAAAAAAGATGTGATTTTATTTTAATAAATGGAAAAGGACCAAGAATGGGACTTAAAAAAAATGCGACAATTTGGATCCAAAATTTAGTCTAAAAGGGTTTTGAAGAAAAATTAGAAGTCGCCACTTGGTATCGAGTTTGGGTGTACCAAGTCACCCAAAAAGTGTATTTAAATAAAATAAAATAAAACCCTTTTCGACAACTCCAGGTCTTTGAAAACAGAGAAAATAAGTTCGGGAGTCACGGTTGAAGAAAGGGAAGGCAAAGGTTCGATTAACTCAAACCTAAGGCACCCTTTCAACCTAGTCTAAGCTAGTTGCGTGGTTTAGTCAAAATTTTCTTAATCTAACCCTTAAATTTATCACATTTGGATATTTTCTATATGGATGCAAATCTAAAATAAAATATCGAATGGGACAAAATATCCATTCAAGGGTTTAATTGATATCAATCGCATTGATTGCGAAGACCAAAATAATTCCTTGAAGGGGGCACGAGTATGCAAATGATGAAATAAAATAAAATTAAATTAAATTATACATAGGTATAAGTGATCAAAGAAAAAGGAAATGCAGCATAATGGGTACGGGAGACAAAAACTCGTGACATAATTTTATTATACAGGGATTAATGGGGTATTTAAACTAAAGAGTTATAATCACCCATATCCATGTTCAAAAATAATTCTCCTACTATGAACAAGCAAATGAACTAACGTATTCCACAATTTCTTAAATGAAATGCAATTCTAAATGATATGATTAACATATGTAGAGGGTAAGGGGTAGAGGATAATATAATAGAAAATATCATGCAAATGAGAAAAGATCCTAAAAAATAAAGTATGCATGAAAATGTAATGAACATCACACAACAATGAATCTGATGCATGAACCATATACGGGTCTAGCGTTGGACTAGCCCATTTCTAAAAAGTCTTACTAGCGTTGGACTAGCAAGTGGGCGGAGGGAGAAGCCACAACTAGCATTGGACTAGTGTGGTGACGTCATGCATTTATAATACTCAGTAAACAAATAAAGTATAAATTAAAATAAATAAACACATAAGAGCACGTAGCACATAACACATACATATAATATCTAGATGCTAAAATCCTAAGAAAAGCGGATAAAACACATAACACATAAGCCACATAAACACACAACTTATCTATTACATCAGGGAGCGCCTGACTACAATCTAGGAGGGAAAAATATAATAAAACAAATCTAATTATCCTATCTATTACATTTTTGAGGTATTTAAATACCTCTCGAATCATTATAAAAATTAACTAAAACGTATATAAGAAAATTTGAATGAATATTTAAATCAAATAAATAAAGCATATAAAAATACATAAACACATAGGAACACATAGAAGCACATAAGAGCACGTACTTGACATTGAAATAATAAAAATAGGGGTACCTCCCGTTTGAAGTGGTGACTAAATGGAGTCAAATTGTTCTATTTATACTCACAATGAACAAAAGAATTATGGCACCACTTTAATTGAAAATAATAATAATAATAATAAAAGTACTAAATTCACACTAATATGTCAACATAAAGAAATTTAAAATATCTAAAAATTACAAGTTGAACATGTTCAAAAGTAACATAATTAGTTAAAAAAGAAACAATCATAATAAAGAGAGCCAAAATTTGTTAAGGACTGAATTGCAAAAATTGAAAACTTTTAGGGGACAAAATTATATTTTTCCAAAGTTCAGGGGTCAAAATTAAATGAAAGATAAAATTCAGGAACCAAAGTGCAATTAATTTAAGGACCGAGTTGAAAGGAAAATGTTCTGGGCTGCAGTAAAAGTACTTGAAAGTACAGGGACTGATATGCGAAAACATTTTCTTATTCCTTAACAAATCAGGCCACTGGGCCATCATTTATTTATTTCTGGGCCAAAAACTACCTAAGCCCAACCGAAACCCAAAGGAAAATAAATGGCCCGGCCCATCCCTTTTGTCAAACAAACCCAGCTGAAATACATGGGCTTCAACTCCCAAGCCCATGCGTAAAACCCAAAAAAAAAAATAACCAAAACCCAAGTCAAAACCCAACTAAAAACAAACACAAGCCCACTAAAACAAATAGCCCATTTCCTTTTTCTTCTTCTTTTCTTTTCTTTCTTTTTTTTTTCTTCTTCTTCCATCCTTCCGGTTCTTCTTCTTCTTGCCTGACCGGCTGAAGCCCTCCGCCACCGCCAACCATGGCTGACATGGCGGCTGCCGGCGCCGCCACCGCCGGTCGCCGGCCATTTTTCCGATCACCAAAATACACCCTCTCACTCGATTTTTCACGTAGATTCCAAATCCGGATTTAGTTTGTACAGAAAATAATCCGAAGATAGTCAAAATGCCGGAAACAGTCACGATTTTTATTTTTTCCAAATCACTTTATCTTTTACCAAAAATTATAAAAATTATACTACAACACTCCTTACAATTTTCACAATATAACTATAAACTGAAATCAATAAAATCAACAACAAATATTACAACATTAAATCAAAACAAACCCCCTAAAATTCCTTTTTTTCATTTTGGCATTTTCACAAGCACTTGACATGCATATACAAAAATCATACTTCTTTTCCTAGTTTTGTCCATGACTTATCCAAAATTTCAGCAACCCAACAACCCATAAAACCAGCAAAATGAAACAACAAACAAAGCAACCACACATACATTCAATCTAATTAATTAAAAAATAGAAAAGCATGGAAAGAAAGAAAAAAAAAAAAAAGGAAAGGGAAATACCTCAATGGAATTTATTCTCTTGGCTGAAGTTTTGATGCAATTTCCAGCTCCAATTGTCCCGTTGCTGCCCTTTTCTTCTTCTCCTGTCTTTTCTTTCCTCTGTCCGATGCCAAGAGAAAAAGCCAGTGGAGACTGAGGACTTGTGTAGCAAATTTGGAGAACTCCCTTCCTTTCTTCGTGTGATGCCTTTGGAAAAAACCGAGAGGGAGACTATTTTTCTGCTAGTTTTGCCTTCTTTGCGGCCCAAAGGACCTCTTGCAAAATTTTCTTTCCTTCTCCGTTTTCTGTCCGTAGCCTTCGGCCGAGAGAGGGAGAGATGCGAGAGTGAATCAGGGGCCTCTCTGCAAATTTTCCTTCGTCTGTTGAGAGCTTCTGAGGAGAGCTCGGGAGAGAATTTTTTCTTCTGTCAATTGGAGCTCCAGGGACTCTCTTGCAATTTTGGAGCCTTCTTCCCAATTTCATCCGTTGCTCCCTTCGGATTCTTTGGTCAAAGAAAGAAAAAGAAAGACAACATCATGATGTTGGTGGCATCATGATGATGGTGGTCATCATGATGCCACCACCACTTTTTATTTTTAATTTAATTTATTATTTTTTTAATTTTTTTTGTTTTTACAAAAATTGATTTTTCTTTTTGTTATTTTTCTTTTGCTAAAACAAACCTGCAAATATAAGAAAAATACACATTAAAATGTAAGAAAATAAATAACTCATCAAATAGAAAATAATCAAGAAAAATATTAAAATTGATAAAAATTTGGTGTCTACAATACTTGTATACATACTTGATCGTATGTGAATAAACAAGTCTTTTTGAAATTTATAGGGAAATTAATTTTTTCTTTTGCAGTTTAAAAAAAAGTAAGTGAAAATCTTTTTTCTCGGAGCACAAAAAGTCACAAGTCAAAGTAGTTGGTCTAAAAGGGAAAGAAACATTCTGAATATCATTGTTTACAGTATTAAGTAAATTAGATGTAAAATACTCGTTAAAAGCAGGTGCATTGACATATAATAAAGGAAAGTCATAAAGAGCAGGCTATTTGCGGGAAAAGTTATCATTCATAAAAATAGCAACGCTTCACGGTTTTCTTATCAGTCTTGCAACATATGAGCAAAGTGGCAATAATTAAAATAGTATTTTTTTCGATTTATACATATTTCATTAATTTTTTTTGCATTTAAAAAAATGAATGAAAATGTTTTATGAGAAAGCACATAAGTCAAAAGGAATAGTCTAAAAGGGAAAAGAATAGTAGATACGTACAGTACTTGTAGTTCATGTTCGAAGGACTATAGGGCTGTTTTTGAAAAATATCCCGAAAAATATGTAATCCAAACGGAACCGATTCTTCACTATTTAAAATGTCAAATCTGTGATTGTATTTTAACTCTTATCCATTGGTATCCTAAAGTATCATTTTCCCATCAAATGCCACCTCTTTAAAGATGTTTTCCCATAAACAAATTTAGTTAGCGGATAAAATACATAAAAATTCATTTTTCAATAAAACACTAGTTCTTTATGGATTTCTTCTATTATAAGAATAGAGTACCCATTTTTCCGTAAACAAATTTATTTATCGGCTGAAATAAAAATAAATCCATTTTTCAATAAAATACTAACTTTTTATGGCTTTTCTCTATTATAAAAACAAAGTACCCATTTTACCCCCTCTAGAAAAATTTTAGCCCCAGTGTAGAAAAAAATCTTGGCTTTGTCACTGACTGAAATGTTTGTAACTGAGATTTATCTATGGTGAATGTATGATACATAATTTTTTCACTGTATTCAATTTATATGATGACAAATTAAATGGGTCAATTGGATTAGTGAGCATCAGTTTTGTGAATGATTATGAGAGTAAACTATATTATGACAATAAAATACGTTGAATTGTGAAAATTATAATTTAAACATGCTCCTAAATTTTGGATATGTGACTTTCGTAGTTGCGAATTTCTTAAATTAACAGTTAGTTATTACTATGAGTAATGTGGTAAGTGTGAGATATGATTGTCAGTAATAACTGTTAGTTATTACTATCAGTAAGGTCAGCAGTAAATGTGAGACATTAATTGGAATTTGCAGATATCATTTTACATGGGTGGTTATTTTCTGTTAGTTAAAATTTAGGAGTTTTAATTTTATGGATTAGTGGGAGAAACGTGAGGGAAATGTGGGAAAAACATGAGCATGAGTATAAGATTTGTACGAGCAGTTATAGGATTAGTTGTGACATAAACATTTCTTAATTTTAGAAATGTAAAATTGAAATAAAATAGTATTCAGACTTTTGACAATTTGGAAAGCTCCTTATCCAAAATTCCCTCTGCAATATATATAGATAGATATAGATGACTTTTTTTAGTGGTTCAATCTCATATTTGTGAACTATCTGCACAAAAAAATAAAATTCTAGACTATACTAATTTTGTTATACCAACTCTATTATTCTTATTATTGTATTAATTGTTATGCTATTTCTCTCATTTTGTTAGGTCTACATTAATACAAGTTTAATTCTTATTATGTCTCGTGTCCCGGAAAATACAAATTATCCTATTTAGGTGGATATGTCCAACAGATAATCAAATTGATGCTAAAAATTTAGAATGAATAAGTTGCTTTTGCATAACGGTTGTAAAGGTTTCTTGAGACTTTATGAATTAGGTGTATTGCGTTTGCAAAAAGAATTTCTAGCATATTTTTGTAATGGAAATGGACTTAAAACTTGCTATAGGTTATTTTCTTGTATTTCAATTTTATCGTAAAAGGGTAATTTGCTGTTCAACCTAATTTTATTCTGATTTTATCCAACTAATAAATTAACTTATGAAAATAGATAATTTATGGAGGAAAGCCATAAGTAGTTGGTGCTTTATTCAAAAATGAATTTATTTTTATTTTATCCAATAAATAAATTTGTTTATGAAAAATGGGAACTCTGTTCTTATAATGGAGGAAAGTCATAAAGAGTTAGTGTTTTATTGAAAAACGGGTTAATTTTATTTTGTCCGACAAATAAATTTTTTATTGGAAAAATGGGTACTCTGTTGTTATAATGGAGAAAAGTCATAAAGAACTAGTGTTTTATTGAAAAACGGGTTTATTTTTATTTTATCCGATAAATAAATTCTTTTATGAAAAAATGGGTACTTTGTTCTTATAATGGAGAAAAGTCATAAAGAGTTGGTGTTTTACGAGAAAATTGATTTATTTTTATTTTATCCGATACATAAATTGGTTTATGGAAATACGGGTACTGTGTTCTTATAATGGAGGAAAGTCATAAAGAACTAGTGTTTTATTTAAAAACGGGTTTATTTTTATTTTATCCGATAAATAAATCCTTTTATGAAAAAATGGGTACTCTGTTCTTATAATAGAGGAAAGTCATAAAGGGCTAGTGTTTTATTCGAAAATGAATTTATTTTTATTTTATCCGATAAATAAATTTCTTTATGAAAATATGGGTACTCTGTTCTTATAATGCAGGAAAGCCATAAAGAGGTAGTGTTTTGTTGGAAAACGGATTTATTTTTATTTTATCCGATAAATACATTTTTCTATGCAAAAATGAGTACTCTGTTCTTATAATGCAGGAAAGCCATAAAGAGCTAGTATTTTATTGGAAAACGGGTTTATTTTTATTTTATCCGATAAATAAATTTTTTAATGGAAAAATGGGTACTCTGTTCTTATAATGAAGGGAAGCTATAAAGAGCTAGTGTTTTATTGCAAAACCGGTTTATTTTTATTTTATCCAATAAATAAATTTTTTAGGGGAAAATGGGTGTTAAAGAGGTGGTATTTGATGGAAACATGATACTTTAGGATACCAATGGATAATAGTTAAAACACAATCACAAATTTGGTATTTTAAATAATAAAGAATCGGTTCCGCTTGGATTACATATTTTTCGGGGTATTTTTCAAAAATAGCACTGTAGTACATATCTGCTATTCCTTTCCCTTTTAGACCAATTCATTTGACTTATGTGCTTTCTGATAAAAAATTTTCATTATTTTTTTTAAATGCAAGAAACAATTTAATTCTGTATAAATCGAAAAATTTACTATTTCAACTATTGGTACTTTGCTCGTTCTTTGGAGGTCTGGTAAGAAAGCCGTGAAGAGCTGGTATTTTTATTAATGAGAACTTTTTCCATAAATGGCTTGTTTTTTATGACTTTCCTTTATTATATGTCAAAGTACCAGATTTTAACCAGCATTTTACATCTATTTGTTTAGTACTTTAAACAATGATATTCAGCTGTATCTTTCCCTTTCAGACCAACTATTTTGACTTGTGGATTTTGTGCTCTGCGAAAAAAAAATTTCGCTTACTTTTTTTAAAACTGCAACACAAAAAATTTAATTATGTATAAATTTCAAAAATATTAATTTATTCACATACGATCAAGTATTTATACAAGTATATAAACAGTACTTACCAAGTAAGGTACTCAGTTTTAATCATTAATAAAACATTTTAGTGTTATTTCAAATAACAATAAAATATGGGCTTGGCATAAGTTTTTTAAGCATAATAGAATATTTTTGCCACAAATTAGCATGTTTTTGTCATTAATCAAATTTACTATGTTATAAGTAAAAATGATTATTTATGTATAAAAACATACTATTACTTTGAATAAACTTACTCCCTCAAAACTATATTCAAGATAAAAATTGTAATTTATCTCTTTAAAAAGTATGTTTCATAATACTTTCAATTCACCTTTTGGGCTGCAAAAGTTACCAGTTTATTACGTTAACTTTCTATTTTAGATGACAAACTTACTTCCTTATTTTTATGCATAATCCTATTCAAGTGGATAAGTCCAACAGGTAATTAAATGGTTGCTAAAATTATTATAACCTATTATATCATGTCTAAAACTATTTTTTTACCATAACGATAGTTACTACTCCATTTTCCCACATGCTTAAGCTCAACACTTGGTACTAAATTTATATATGTATATAAATTTAATGAAGGCTTGAATCCTTTCGTTTACCTCCACCTTTCCTTCTTCCAAATTATTATCCCCCACGCGTGTGCGATAATAATTTATTATTTCTTAAAATTTCGGTACCTTCTTTACGCGCATTTTTTGTCCAAGGCATTTGCAGTCTTTTTCCATTGGTAATGGGTACATTTGCAAATACATAAATGCCTCTGGTTTTAACCTGCAATAACACTTCCTGGCCGAACTCGTACGGAAGTCAGTGTGCTTTTTGGTTGTATCTGCAGACAATTCTATCTAATTTCCTCTTCACGCGCTATGCAACAATTTAACGTCTCTGTTTGGACTGTATGCACCCCAACACGTGTCGCTCTCTGCCAGCCTTCCTACCATAGGTAGGTTCCTACCATAAAGGTATCCCATTCAGATGAGTGCCAAATCCTTTCAACTCATTTGGTTAACTTGAAATTCTCCTCTGACATTTTGGTTGATAATTGACTTCTTGAGAAGCCTTTTGTTTTTTGTTTGTTGAAAGTTGCTCTTGTTCTTACACTAGACGGTATATTATTCATACATAGTACACTGATTTTGTATAATTCCACTTATTATGTTGGAAAAATTTAATCTTGATTTAGAATAGAAGAAAGTTGGCTTTTACAATAGCATAAAAGTTCCTTATATGGCATCTCTTTTTATAAAATTAAATGAGAATCATGATAATTCGAATTGCTTAAGGTTTCAAGAAACGCTCATACATTTAGGCTGCCATATCAAGTTGCCAACTTTTGCTTTTATCAATTTATTCTTGCTTGTGATGTTTTAATCTCCAATATGTATTTCATTCCAATTGTGCTTTCTTGCACATAAGGAATAGATCATATATGAAAGATAGTGGGGTTTGTCATTGATAGGGATGGCAGCGGGTGGGTATTCTCAAAAAACTCTCTTATGAAATCCTAACTTGCAAATTTAAGCATTTTACCATTACCGAGTAATCCTACATATTTTAATTCCCATCACCAAATCTTTTTACGTTCGGGTATGAATTACTATCAGGTATCCTCTACCCACTAAACTTAATAGTTCAAGAAAAGGAAAATTAATTTTTGGAAAACTAAAATCAATACATACATCATGTTAAATTAATATAGTATATTGAGTTTTAAACTTGGGTAAAACCAAAGAGCTTGCATAGGAAAAATCCAACATTCAATGAAGGGTTAAATCAACATTCTTCTATCTTTAATCATAATTTTCTTCGTCCATATTGGGTTAGAGTTGTATCTTATTGGATTATATAAAAGTAAGTAATGTGTTATTGGACAATAAAATTGGAATCAGTATATATGTATACTAGGTATGGGAGAAAGGCACAAATAGTTGGCAGTGTAACCATTTATAAATGATGTAATACTTTTCAAATAAGTTGTAAATTATCACAAATAATTTGTACAGCTTATAACAGTCATGTTATAATTAGCTATTATTCACGTGGATTGTATATGTCAATTACGTCAAAGTTACATGCCATGATCTGGGCTATACGTTTTCAAAATTTGTACTGATGGCTAAATTTGAACCTTAAATTTTTTGGGATGGTTGCCTTTGCCACGAACAGGGCTATATGTTTTCCAATTTTGTACTGCTGGCTAAATTCGGATCATAGATTGTTTAAGACAGTTGCCACTGCTCCTTGTCTATTAGGTATCAAGTATCAATTTTTGGGTTCCTTCTACCATGCCCTATTGAGTTACCTGTCGATAACTCTTCATCAAGATCAAACCAAATGGATAACCTTTTGATCGTGTAATCAGATCAACCATCGGATTGGATACCCTTGGATATCGAGTTTTACCCTAGCCATTGCTATCCCTAATCATTGATAGCCATATGCATGTATTGATGGGTTCCTTTAAATAGGATTATTTGTGTTCTAACAATGTGTTTATTACTTTTCCTCAGAAAATTAGTTGCATAAAATCATATTTAGTTTGTGTAAATGTACAGTGTTATTATGTAACTGTACATTAATAATTTACAAGTCACCAGCCATGTTTTAGCGAATGATTAACAAATTTACATTTTAAACCTTATGGGAGCATTTAGATCTCCTCTCTTATTAGATAGTATTTTTTGTTTTATGACTTCTTGACTTGCTATTAGTAAAATATATAGAATTATTGATATTGCACATAATGAATATAAAGATTTCAATGAGAATTAAATAAATATAGTTTTGTCAAGTAGGGCATTGAGAATATAATATTGTTGACTACTATGGGAAATTGTTTGCCAACTCGAATCCGTCAGAGAGAGACTTGAGATTGGTGCTAGAGAGAGTTAGAGCCAAGGTTTCTGCAGAAATGGATGGGCGGCTTCTTGAAACTTTTTTCAGCTAAAGGGGTAACCAATGCTCTTTCCAAAATGCAGCCGTATGAGTCTCCCCCGGTCCTGTCGGGGGTGGGAATATTTTCTTCCAAAAATATTGACATATTGTTAGTCATGATAGCTTACTTTCGTGCCATCACGAAAACCTCGGGAAATCACACAATTTCGTGCCATCAATTTCTGTAATGTGGTTTGTAAATTATCATCAAAAGTTATTGCAGATAGAATTACACCATTTCTACCTAGCATTATCGCTAATCTCCAATGCGCTTTTATCCGAAGTAGAATCATTACTGACAATATTTTAGTCTCCTATGAGCTCCACCAATACCATAGAACTAAAACTAGATATGAGGATAGCCTTTGACCATGAGTAAAGCCTTATAACTAAAACTTGGGGTGAGGAGGGCCTTATTTCTCTTAAGCTAGATAATGTTTACTCACCACCTGATTTTGTCAAACAAATAGGTCTGGACGATTTCCAGCAAATCTTATAAATGAAAAATTTTATGTTTTCCTATCAAAATAAAGTTTTGTCAAGGACATTCAATTACATTTGTGAGGACTGCACAAACTTGGGGAAATTTTAATTAGTTTTTATACCATGAGATAATTTTGAACGTCGAGTTTAACGTTATACTTTATACTATGGGGTTTGCTTGAACTAAAGGGTTACTTTATATAGTCCTTTTGAAGTGAAGCAATGATAACAAAATTAAATTCATAGGTACAATACTGTTGTACACTTTTACAATAGTTTCATTACAAGCATGCTAACCAAATTAGTGGTAATCGTACTTGTCCCAACTATTTGTGAGAATGAACTTAAAAGAAAAATTAACTCATATTGCAATACTCAAAATTAAATTAGCCTTGTCCTAATTCATCATGTTAAATGTAACTTCAAAGTTGTTGAACTGATTTCGTTGATAGGAGCATGATTATCCACCTGCAATATTAGCAAAAACACAATCAGTGCCTTTGATATAGATTCAGAAAAGCTAAATAAAAATATGAAAGCATCCTCCATATGTTTTAATTCAAAATTTCAATTACCCCAAATTAAACATTAATACGACACCTCATGACACCTCACATCCACCAAACTCATTTGTTGACTCAAATATAGACCACTGATGCTTCAAATTTGTCCAAGAAACAAAACTAGCCAAATTATTAACAGACCCCATAGAAGAATATGTGGCAAAAATATATAACAATCACTCATGACTACAAATTTCCAACAAAAGTAAGTGCACATTCCAAGATCATATTTAACAAGTTAGACACATTTTTAAATTGGCTGCAGTAACTCTCACTATCCTGTTCATTTTCCTCAATACACCCTTTTTTTTGCCCACTCTAGGTCAAAGTTGAACACGTTTTTTCCTCTGGAGTTACATACAATCTTGAATAGCATCCTTCCTCGATCCAAGATTCGTCATGCATGGATAATATTAGATAAAAAGGAAAATTATCCTTCTAAATTCACAAAGCTCTGCTATGATTGAGGTGGTGGGTGGCTATAGCCGGTGAAGAGATCAAGAATAGCGTGAAGGGCTATGTTTTTAAACTACTAACTGGTCTGATCGGTTGAATTGAAAACTGACCAAGTATTCAGTCCGAGTTATCATACAAAATCGAATAGATAGAAACTCAGTCAAACTCGGTCAAATTCCATTTTGATCGGAAAAATCGGAAGAACCGGTTGGTGTCAAAGTTTTTTCTTAAAAGGTCAAAGCATTTTCAATATTATGTTTTGATCCCTAGGTTGTTAAAAATTATTAATATACCTCAAATATTTCATACTTTATAAATGTTGTCCTAAAGTTTGGTATTATTTTTTCAATCAAGTCCATAATTTTAATTCTAAACTTGTTAATGTTCATTAAATAATATGAATTACTATTTGATCGTTCTAATTCTTTGTATTTTCTTGTTAAATACATTTGAAACATCAAATATATATGAATATATCTTTATTAATAGTAACATGCTCTTAGGTATTTTACGTTCAATATTTTAATTTTTAAATAATTTTTATTTATGATATCATTTGGTTCAACTCCAATCGAACCTGTTGACCTTTGACCCTTGAGTTTGACCGAGTCGATACCCGGTTCGAGTTTGAAAACATAGGTGAAAGGTAGAAAGCGAAGTGTGCTGGCAAAAATCCGGTGGAGCCGAATTGCCAGCCTACGGGCATGGTAAGAAGCAATACAGAATCGGAGCTCATCTCCGGAATGGTTTTGATGCTTAAATTATAGTAGTCTATGTGGGCTTACATTCAAGAGTTGTGAGAGCAATTCTTCAATTACCTCAATACCGTTCTTCCATCTCACATCCCAAGATCATATTAAGTAGTGCACCTATGTAAAAATAAGTAATTAAAATACTTTAATCATCAACATATTAAACACCTTCACTCCATTTAATTTCAGAAAGCATAAAATGCAAAATATATGTACACTAAAATAAGATGGAAAAGTAGACAGATTTGATCAAATATGTTCAAGTATGCTAACCATAATGCATACCATGAGAAAAACGAGTTTCTTATGCACAAACAAAAATGTCAAGTTGCGAAAGAGATTAGAAATAGTACAAAGTGCACTCATGATATATATTCTAGTGCGAGGTCATCCATTGTCTAACATAATAAGCATGAGAGAACTAAATGTCAATGATGATAACTCCCAAACTCGAGAAAAACTTTTTCAAGTCTCATTTAGATGTTTTAAATGTGAGAAGTAAATATGAAAGTGAAACTCACAAAAGCAAACTAAACCTTCATGTAGGCATATTGGTTTTTAGTTTTGACTCGTATTATTTTGGACTTCAATATAATTCCATAAATTTCTCTTTTTGATAGTAAATTCTAAAGATGACCATTTGAGATGTTTTAATAAAAGAAACTCTAATGCTTTAATAGCTAGAAAAGAATAGAAAAAGAAAGACAAATAAGAACCCAGTTTTCCTTTTAGTAGGATATGATATTAATATACCATCCTTCCTTCCAACAAGAATGCATTACACCTTGGATTATTTATGATACCTAGCAAAAATATGTAAATTGACTGAAATAATTTGTTAGACAGTCATTTTAGCCACAAATTTACCTATACCACCATTTTTCTGAAACATCAACATAATATTTTCATCAAAGATTGACTGAAAATTAGTTTGTGACAAAACAAGCTAATAAAAAGGAACCACAATCTACAATTTCAAGTTCAATAAAAAAAATCAAAATCAATTTCACAATCATTTTATCGAACAACTAGTAGGCAACAACAAACTAGTTCTATGGTCAATCCCAGAAAGCAGTTCTATTATCAAAACTTCCAAATATTAGCTACTGCAAATGGCTGCAAGCTTGTCCAATATGATACCTCCTACAAGAAACTCAAGTGTTTTTCCGAGTATATCCAATTTTATGGTATAAGACAAATCAAGCGACAATTCACTTCACCCCGTAGGAGATGAAACGACGGATTTCTCTGAATTCTTTTCTAAAGAGAGAATGGAGCTTTAGATTTTAATAATAATGAATGAAAATGCAGATTAATCATTGGAAAATTCCTTCAGCGTCAAACGATATCAGTATTGGAAGATAAGGCGGAATTAAAAAAGACAGAGAACAAAGGAGTGGAAGTATAAGAACTTCAGATGTTTTAAGAACTAACACTGGCTGATGAAGTTAGTGCTCCAAAATTTATTATCCCTCTTCTTTATTAACCGGATCAAAAAGACAAAACTACTGTGTTTTGCAGCTGCATTTTGACAAGAAGTGCGTAAACATTTTCTTCCCTTAGATATCTTCATCCTTATCGTCAATTGCAACAAGCACACAAAAGAAGAAGAACATCTGCCCCTGGTCCGGACAGATGTCACTAAATAATGGTGACCTGAACCTGCCAAATAGTTTAAACGAGCATTTGGGGAGTTGCTGATGTTGATCTGATGTTTATGTTGAGCTTCCATTCTAACAACCAAAGAAGGTAACTGGCCTTGCACAAATGTACGATTGTAAGTTTTTTAAACTTGGTAGAGGCAAGGTACCTTTTAACACATTCATTCTTCTCATTCTTAATCTCCTACCCCAACTCCACTTGAATTCCAACTTGTACAAATTTGTCTCTCTAAACAAATCAGCCCTCTGAGCAGCTTCTTTTTCTTTGACTTTGTCAAGATAGCAGAAAGTCAGCCTACCAAAAGGTTTATTTAGCTATACCAATTCTTCAATCTGATGACATTTGTCTTGATTCGCATGAATGAATCTTAATGTTTAAAGATAAGAAAAACGTCCCATTTCAAGCAACATTTCATATATGAAAATGCGGAAAAATCAAAAAGCCTTACGATTATCAAGATCACTGAACTGGTCCAGAGGTTGTCATTGAGAGTAGCGGTCCTTGACTCTCAAAATCTCTGAAGTGTAAAGCTTGCAAACAGATCACGACAAAGTATTGATTGTACTAATTGATTGATGAAGGTAAAGCAAATGTATTAACTTGCTAACTTATGTTGGCAACTGCTTAATATCTACCAAAATCAAAACAAAAAAAAGGCTCAAAAACTTGCCCCGTCTACACGACAAGCGAAGCATTAGTCTCAAAAAACAATAATATTAATAGATATAACTTGCAAATGATTTAAATCCAAGGTAACAAATCTTGCAAATGCTCTGCATCAGATTTTCCAAAACTCAAAATAAATTGCGCAAGATCATGTGCAAGATCATACACTATACGATGTGTTATGTTGTAATACTCATTGACTTTTACATCAAGCAATAAGGAATGTGTTATGCTGTAATAGTCATTGCCTATTACACCTAGCAATAAGCAACTCTTCCTCAAAATGTCAAAAAAATGTATAGTATCATGAGATTGAATACACACAACTGAAGACAGCATAATGGTTGGAATATACTGCACTGAAACATCCTTAAGCATAGGCGTAGACAAGAATTTTCTGACAAAATATGATCAATCTCAAAATGAGAATCTGGTAATGCTTGCACCACTCAATGTTGGGCAGCTGCTCATGTTGCAACACCTTCCCTTTAGATCAGAAGAATGCATCGTATAGGGAGGCTTCGGATGGATTGGTAGGAGGTTTACAACTCAAGCTGTTCAGATGTGCCAACTTATAATCCTTCAACAGATGAAAGCTTCTTGAGGAGACCAGGTTATGTTGCATTAGAAGGGCTGACAAGCTTTATTAGCAACATTTGTCATCTGAATAGATACAAATTTTGTTTCTGCAAGGCTATAAGCATTTCAAAAATCATTAGGTCAAGTGCAATAGTAAGTACACTCTAGAAAATGGAAGCTGCAGATCCAGGAAGTATAACCATGATTATGAGAGCAAGGGAATACCTTGACTTAAATTCCAACCAGTAGCTTTCCCATGTATTGGTTTATCCATATCTCTTTTCTTCTTGTAAACAATGGGCGAAAGATTCACAATTTTATTCAAGTTTAAAATAAATGGCAATGTATGAAGATCATTTTTATTCTGCTGATTATGAAACTCGATCGAAAGCACAAAGAAATCAGAAGTCATGAAAATCAGATAAATTTCCTTGAATCAAAGTAATAAAATCACAAAGAGAAGTGTACATCATGCATGAGAATCCCTATAGTCAGCCAGAATCATCTTCATGCAGATTCTTGAAAATCTCTAGGCCTCAAGAAAATCTATCACTCTCAGCCTCATGTATATTTCCATGGACTCGCTATTGTGATTGTAGACTCTCAATGCCGATGACCATAGGAAAAAAATGGCATCAGACTAGAAGTTGCACAATGAGCATACTCCAATGATCAATGTAGATTGGATTAAAGTGAATTATAACTTGACCTTCTCTGTGTACGATTAAAGTGCAAGAGTCTTCCTTTTGAGAGAGACTAGGTAGATTGCTACAACTGAAAAGGTTTTCTCCTTACTTTTTCTAGTGCAACTACGGAAGATCACTTCAACTAGGCCAATTAAAGACCTAAATCTTGGAAGTCATATCCTCATAGCATACTGTTAGATAATATAGCAAAGGTTCCTCAAAAGGTGCCATGCCTTTTCTGTTCAAAAAGTGCCTTGTGAGCAAAAAATATTGAGCTATCCTCAGGCCTAAGTAAACAGCATTTTGAATTTCATGTTACAAATTTTATGCAAGCCATGCTGACTCCAAAATGCAGCAAATAAAAGAAAGTACAGCATAAAAACAATCAGTAAAATACAGTTATTAGAAGATAACAGCATAAATCAATGCTAGGTTTTTCAACGAATGAAATGGTAGATTTTTTTTATTGAGAAGTTTTTTTTTTAAAAAAAGGACAAGTATTAAGAGTGTAACCAGCTAGCTAAATTAAGGTCACCCATTTCCAAGTTATTAAAATTGACTTTAGTTCCTTAGGTGGAAGTGGAACCTAGCATTCGACTGTTTTAGGTGCACAAGTTTGTCATGAATCAAATTAACATCAGGTTAATGACCCCAGAAACCTTTTGAACCTGCAATATGGCCACACTCAAACTTCATATCTAAGAGATCAAACTATCTAAACAATGTATCTGGACTTTGGATCTTGTTCAAATCACTCTAAGATGATAAGAAAACCTGTTTCAGTAGGAGTAGTCCTTGCATTCTTGAAATATAAACTTAGAAATCCACAACAACATACAGAACAAATCATGAATAAAATGAAAAAGGATATGAACATTAAAGGATGGTAGTGGCATTCAGGTACCAAATCCTTCCCAAAATTTCTAAACAAATGCAAAATTTTGTAAGAATTCACTAAGTACTAATTGAAAACACTGAATTTGCAAGAAACTACAAATATTAATCTTGAAAAATGATTTTTTTAAATAATTAAATAGCACTTTCTTGCTATTTCTTCCAACAAAGCTACGTAGCTTTGAAAACACTGAATTTGCAAGAAACTACAAATATTAATCTTGAAAAATGATGTTTTTTTAATAATTAAATAGCACTTTCTTGCTATTTCTTCCAACAAAGCTACGTAGTGGAGACAATGGACATTATTTATTTCACCGGGTATGGAGTGATTATATATTATGAAGTTACATATTGTCCTTATAGCTGATTTTCTAAGTTAATTTTTTATTGGTAGTTAGCAAACCAGAATACTCTAGGGTGGCTCATTTTCTTCGTTTTTATTTATTTATTGATCTCTTTATTTGTTTTTCTAATTTCAACATATTTACAAAAGGAATTTGAATTTTTTCAGAGCAAAAGTAACTCACCAAGTATTTTTAATAACAGTTCCCTTACAAGGCATGGACACTCTCTTTCACCAGTGGATTGCAATCCACATGAACTGTATTGCCAAGAAGTTTGATCCTTCCTCTTAGAACACTTCCTGGTTGAATGATATGAATCAAGATTTCCATGTATACCCCAGCATTGAACTCGACCTCACCTACATAAAAATTTTTACCTTCTCCATAGTCCATTCGACTGTTTTAGGTGCACCAAGTTTGTCAAGAATCAAATTGACATCAGGTTACTGACACGAGAAAACCTTTTGAACCTGCAATATGGCCATACTCAAACTACATATCTAAGAGATCAAACTATCTAAACAACGTATTTGAACTTTGGATCTTGTTCAAATCACTCTAAGATGATAAGACAACCTATTTCAGTAGGAGTAGCCCTTGCATTCTTGAAATATAAACCTAGAAGTCCACAACAACATACAGGACAAATCATGAATAAAATGAAAAAGGATATGAACATTAGAGGATGGTTGTGGCATTCAGGTACCAAATCCTTCCCAAAATTTCTAAACAATTGCAATTTTGAAAACTGCAAAATTAATTTTGGAAGAATTCACTAAATAATTGAAAACACTGAATTTGCAAGAGACTACAAATACTAATCTTGACAAATGATGTTTTTTGATAACTAAATAGCATTTTCTTGCTATTTCTTCCAACAGAGCTGCTTAGTGGAGATAATGGGCATTATTTATTTCACCGGGTATGGAGTGGTTATATATATGTAGTTACATATTTTCCTTATAGCTGATTTTCTAAGTTAACTTTTTTATTTGTAATTAGCAAACCAGAATACTCTGGGGTGGCTCATTTTCTTCGTTTTTATTTATTCATTGATCTCTTTATTTGTTTTTCTAATTTCAGTGTGTTTACAAAAGGAATTTGAATTTTTTCAGAGCAAAAGTAACTCACCAAGTATTTTTAATAACAAGTTCCCTTACAAGGCATGGACACTCTCTTTCACCAGCAGATTGCATTCCACATGAACTGTATTGCCAAAAAGTTTGATCCTTCCTCTCAGAACACTTCATGGTTGAATGATATGAGTCAAGATTTCCATGTTATACCTCAGCATTGAATTGTACCTCTCCTACATAAAAATTTTGACCTTCTACATAGTCCATTTATCTAATTCATTTCAAAGAATCACAATTATCAAAGTCTTGTGAAAATGCAGGTTGGAGAACTTTATCAGATGTGCAAAGGAAGCGTATTAACCATGCCATCTCTTCCATCAACTTTGTAATAGCCTTGAACTAGAGTATTTGCCCCATCAGATTGAGACAACAGCTTATGCTGAACCATTCATCAGATTTTTAGCACTCAAACAACTGCATAAGAAAGCAGAGCTGCATTTGAGAATTCACAACATAAAAGAATGTAATCCCCCAATTAATTTTGTTTAACGGACACATATATTCATTAGAGAATAAGAACTAACTCTGCAACTAAGGGATCAACCACCTGAAAATATTCTGGTTGGCTAACCACAAATAAACAAGTAATATCAAGGACCAGCTACAAATCATTGCATACTGGGCGAAACAAAAAGTAGAAAGTTGCCTATTATTACACCAACTAGCTCTAATTGGATGACATATCAAGCAATTGCTTCAAGGCTACTTGACAATTTAATCATCCGAAAAACTTCACAATTAAATAGCATTGCTGCTTGAATTTGTCTTTGAAGTCAATTAAAGTTTTCTTGAATCATAAATTTTTCATCTGAAAGAGGAATGTTATCTAATGCATGAGAATCCCCATAGCCCATCCAAATACAAAAAGCGGTGCCTTGTTGGGGATGGTCTGAAGATGATTCTGAAAAGAAGTATTCCTGATGCTTGTGAATGTGATTATGCAGAATGGCAGATCATTACCCCTTTAAATTGTCTTTAAAGTCAGACAAAGCTTTCCTGACTCACAAATTTTTCATCAGAAAGAGGAGTGTTACCTCATACATGAGAATCCCCTTAGCCAAGCCAAATAATCTTTGTTACAGCATGTTGGAGAGCTCGAAGCCTAAAGAAAACCTATTAGACCCTCAGCCCTCTAGACTATTCCATGTGTTTTTAAAATGGTTCATTGTAGACTCTAAAACTAAACTTGGTATTGCCTATAACATAAGAAAAGACGCCATTAGAAGCTGCACAACAATTGAATATAGCAAAGAAAAAGCATTAGAGGAATGCTGAACTGTACCTAAATTGTCTCCATACAAAGGAGGAGAAAGAGTTTCTTTTGGGAGTGCCCTGATGGATCTATTTGAAACTAGAAAGCCCTCACCTAGCAAACAAACCATCATTTTGCAAGTGCCAAGAATGTGTAGGCACTTATCTGATCACCATATAACAGGAAACCATGATAGCTAAAGACTTTTGTTCCAATATATCTGTTACCATATAAAGAAAAAAATCATAAATTGAAAAACAATTAAAAATAAAAGCAGACACACAAAATAAGATGGTTGTCAAATACTTTGCCAAACAACACAAAATTGTGATCACCTTTGTCCCAAGTAGTGAAAGATAGATTTTAGCATTTGTTCCTATAGCATAAATAGCAACAGATACAAAAGCTCCAACAGGTAACTGGTCAATGGCCTTGAGCTAATTTCAGAACAAATTAAGGAGCAAAGTATGTTCACAATCATTACTTTAAAGGTTAACAGTCACCCAGTACTGCTACAATTTCTTTCAAAGAACATGACATAGGATCAAAAGCATGTTCACAATAATACGTTAAGAACATAGTGCGTTAAGCTTACGTTATGAAGTGCATTCTTTGACAGGTAAAAAAAATCAGTATTTTTGAGTAAAAAAGCCCTTAGTTTCAGCTAATAAGTGGAATTCCTCAACTGAAAACTTTGCATAACTGATCACTGCTTGAAAATATTTTCACTTTGCTCATTGAACTACAAATCTTTTACCAGAAAGACACACTCAAGTATCTATAATTTTATGACTCACCAAGCTTCTCCACGGTCATTCTCATGCAGAGCATTCTTATGGCTTAAAAACTATCACTTTGCTGGCTGGCTACATTTATTGTCGGCCATAACAATCTGACAAACACATTGCTTATGTCAAATTTTCAAACCATAAACTCGATATGGCATACTCTTGGCTGAATACATAAATGCTAAAAGAAATGAGAAACTCAAAACCCTCTGCCTTCGAGTAATGCTATTATTTCTCTAAGTCTAATAACTTGTTTGAGAAAAAGGCAAGACTTTATTAGTCCAAAACTTTCACTACTGAATATAAGTCCAGAACTAAATTAACAATTAACTGAAATAATCAACAATGCAATTAAAAATACAGCTAGAGATAAAAAATTCAGTCTACAACGTATGTACTAAGTGCTTAAACAAAGTAGAAAGAAAATAAGATGAAAAAATTTTATAAAAAAAATACATGATTGGATATGCTGAAAAAACTAACCTAATTCATAGCACCGAATTGGGAAAGTTTATGCTATCCATAAAAAAGTGCAAAAAACTAGTGGTGCAGTGGTTAGAAAATATTTTCCGCTGTCAATACTAGGAAAATATTTTAAGGAGAAAGAAATACAGATGGATAGAACAAGCAAAACAAATTGACAAATCTATGCAGTTGAGTACCGAGTAGCTATAATTTGGGAAACTAGCATTATTTATGAGCTTCAAATGGAGATTAGCCTTTGATTCGCTCCCCATCAATTACAATTTCGAGAATGGGAAATACCGAGTAGCTTTAATTGGGAAATACTGATTAACCTTTTAAGTAGTGAATGTTGCCATAGCAGATTAACTAGTTAATAGTCCTGAGCTCCTCAAAGAAGGTTAGAGAGTTGATTTACCAGAACTATTTAAACCCAAAGTGTGTTATCCTAATCCCACTAAATATTGACCTTTTTCAAGTCCAGTACTTATTAGCCTAACAATCTCCGAGTACTACTACAATTTGTTCAAAGAAAGTGAAAAGACGATCATGCTCAGAGTCATGCTAAGTTCAGAATCTCCATGTAAACATAGGGAAATCAGTTTACTTCATGAAGTCCAAAAAACAAAAAAAAAAAAATCAGCATTTTGAGGAAAAATTTCTTACATTGGGAATTCAGTTTACTTCAAGAAGTGCATTCTTTGACAGGGGGAAAAATCAGCATTTGGAGTAAAAACCTCTTGCTTTCAGCTAATAAGTGAAAATTCTCAACTGAATAGAAAGCTTTGCATCACTGCCACAAAACATTATCCTTTTGCTCATTATGTTACAAAGCTTTTACTAGAAAGACACCGATAAGTACCTATACGACTCACTGAGCTTGCCCACTGTCATTCTCGTATAAAACATTCTTAACACTTC
Source organism: Coffea arabica (assembly GCF_036785885.1). NCBI lineage: Eukaryota > Viridiplantae > Streptophyta > Magnoliopsida > Gentianales > Rubiaceae > Coffea > Coffea arabica. Next base: position 35,596,349 of record NC_092314.1, read on the forward strand.
AACATGATAGTGGTGTTAGTTAGCCACTTCAGTTGTCAATCCTTACAATCTCATATGCATAGGGGTTGTGCAAGGATGACTATAAAAATGCCAGAATAAAGGAGAAACCAGGAAGAATGATTGTTAAGCATTAATGGCGCGCCGAAACAGCTTGTGTAGCTAAATATTGTGACACAGAAACTCACTCATACCAAATATACCACTTTTAGAACTTCAAAAGAAGCCCAGGCAGTCTCGTAATCTGTCTGAGCAAAAGGCAAGATTTTACACTTCCACTGCTGCCTAAAAATCTAGATTTGAATTAACAATTAACTGAAATGACCAGTAATGAAATTAAGGAAAAAAATGGACATAAAAGATTGATACATAACGCACACAGTGCTTAAGCAAAGTAGAAGGAAAATAAGACCGAACAAATTTGATCAAAAATACTTGTTGGATATGGTGAAAAATTAGCCTAAGTGACTGCCCTGAGTTGGTTAAGTTTATGTCACCCACTAAAAACTGCAAAATTTTGAAATTTTCCATAAATATGGCAACTGGAAATGGTTGTGGATAACCATATCAGACACGAAAATTATGTTTCGCAATAAATTCCAGGTATGGTCTCAAAAAATTGCTGTCATCAACCAACTTTCGGACACTGTTAATTCTTTAACAAGTTGAAACATACGATCAGTAAGAGGAAGTTAAAAGTGGTAGTAGATCACAAATGAATATCTAAAAAGTGGAAACTCAGAGAAAAAGACACACAAACACATTAACCGAGAGGTTAACTGGAAAGCAGAAATTCAGAGAGGACCAAGGAAAGATTTTGCAATAGTTATTCGGCAATAGTTAGGCTGCACAATTAAAGATTCGATAGAGAAACAGTATCAATACATTACCACTGTCAATACTAAGAAAAGCTTTCAAGGGAAAAGAAATAAATATAAATGGATAGAAGAAGCAAAAATTAATTCACAAAACTGTGTAGTAGTACAGAGGAATACCTAGTAGCTTTTATTGGGGAAACTGACATTATTTATGAACTCAAAATAGAAATGGAGATTAGCCTCTGATTTGCTGCCTATCAATGGGAATGTCGGAGATCTTCAACCACTCAGAATTGAGGTAGGTGCTGCTGCTGCTGCTTTCTGGATTTCATCTTTCCTTTAGAAGGGGACACATAATAATCTGCAGCTCTCTTAGTCTGGTGAGGCTTCTCATAGATTGGTGAGAGGGTAAATTCTCCAACTTTTCACAATTACAGAGATTGAGTTGTTCAAGTGAGGAAAGCTTTCCAAACCAATCGGGTAATGATTTTACTCCAAAATCATATAGTCCAAGAGTTGTTAGGGCAGAGAGGTGCTGAAGTTGCTCGGGCAGGGATTCCCAATGAGGCCATCCTCTCAGATGTAAATATGAAAGGGAGGGGAAGTAGGGGTGCAGTGGTGGGAGAGCATCAAAGAGGACTAGGAAGGAATGCAACTCTGCGGTGGTTTCTGAGAATGGTCCGATTTCTAAGTATCTCAAGCTTGTAAGAGAACAAAGCTGCCCACTGGGCAAGTCGGTTAATTTCTTACATTGTGATATGTCCAGGTAAGAGAGAGAAGGTGTTCGGGTTAAATCAATTGGAAAGGAGATAAGATTGGGGCAGCTGTATACATACAATTCCTCGAGAGGAAGAGGAGGACAAGTACCGAAGGAGGAGAAACGTGAAGTAGTGGAACCCCACTCTGACTCAGATATTTGGGGGATGGACAAGTGGGTTAACCCATTGCAACGAGAAATGCTTAATTGTCGCAAGGCAGTGAGGTATCTGCGTCCCTTGGGGATTGAAATTGACTCTAGCGAGTGGCACTCAGTAACAGTTAATTTCTCTAGGGACTCGAGGCCAACCAAATGTTGAGGAGCATTATTGTCGGTACCAGTGTGCTCAAGCACTGATTGACAATTTGGTCCTTCTACAGTTTGAGGAACATCAAATGGAAAATCCGAGAATTGGGCCAAATCACCACAATTGACTAACTTCAGATGTGCAAGATTTGGATTGTTTTGAAATAACATATTTGGTAGCTTGGCAAGCCCATTCACACTCTTAACGGAAAGTCTAGTGAGAGTGCTGACTCCGCTACAAATACATGTCATTAATGCTGATCCATTTTGGGTGTTATCGATCTCCAATTCCTCGAGACGTGGAAAATGACTTGGCAAAGTGGCTAATTGAGGGCAATCAGTAATCCATACCGTATGAAGGACTGGAAACACCACCACTGTCCCATCGTGAACTGGTGCTTCCATCCATTCCCTCAAATTTGGTATTTTTTCTAGAATGAGAAGTTCAAGTGCTAGAAACAAGCTTAGGGGTCTTTGACTCCTACTGCCACTATGCATGCCAGATCCGCCATAAAAAGAAGGGCCTATACTTGTTACGCTGTCAAGTCCTTTCAATTGAAGAGATTTGAGCAAGGGCATGTTTCCAAGAGTTGGTAACTCTTTGCAGTTTTTGCAATCTTGCAATTCAAATTTCACCAATTTCCCAAGTTTTCCAATCCACGTTGAAAGTTTATCACCAAAAAATCTTTCAATAATCAAACCTTTCAAATTTTGGTGAGGATGCAAGCCTTCCAGCACTCGATTGTATTCACTATCATTATTTCTTGAATTATCTATTTCATTCCATAGTAATCTTAACTCATCAATGTTTGGCTTCCCAATCAGATTTGCAGACTCAGCTTCTTCTTTGCTTTTCACTAACTCAAGATTACGTAACTGAAGTCGTCCACTGAGATTCTTCAAATTCCTCAATTCTCCAATTTGTCGACCTCTTTCTTCACCAATATTGAAAAATGGCAAAGTTTGGAGAAATTGCAACTGTCCGATCTCAAAAGGCATGATATCACTTGATCTATCATAATTGAAAAAGTCAAAGTGCCTCAAATTCACCAAATTCTTGAAATTCTTAGGAAACTTTTTCAGTGAGCGACAATATTTAACTCTTAATGTCTGCAAATTGTAAAGTTGACATAGAGACTCAGGCAATCTATTGATTGAAGCTCTTGATGAATCAAGATATCGCAAATGAGTTAGCTTGCCAATTGATTTAGGAAGCTCTTCGACACTCGATGCCCTCAAGTTCAAAACTCGCAACATAAAAAATGACATCTCCCTGTCATTAAGTGATATGTTTCCCTGCAAAAACAATGTTGTAATACATTTGAAACTTTTAGTGGAAGGAAATGTCATTTCTTCTTGTATTCTCTCCAATGCAAGATACCGAATAGAAGACGTTTCCATATCAACACTACCAGACTCTGTCAACCTTAAAGTTTTGGAATTGGAAATGGATTGCACCATATCATGCACAAGATCATGCATTTTGCAATTCAAAACATTCCCATAATCATCCTCCTCTGCCTCTTGAAATAAGTTACTATCCAACAAAATGGTAAAATACCTGTTACCAACTTCCTCCATATGCATATCGTCTGTTGGATTTGAATGAAGAAATCCTTCTGCTGCCCAAAGTTGGATTAATTGATTCCTTTCCATTTGAAAATCCTTGGGAAAAATTGAACAATATGCAAAACACTTTTTAAGAGAAGGATGTGAAAGATGATCAAAGCTCAACTTCAAAATTTCATTAACGTTACTATTTTCACCTCCACCTAAAATTTGAAGCCCACTCTCTAATTTTTGCCATTCATCTGGTTCCTTGTTGCGCAGCATACCACCGAGAACACTTGTAGCCAATGGTAAGCCTCTGCATCTTTGCACAATCTTCAACCCTATATCTTTCAACCCATCGGGCACTTCCCCAGCACCAAATGCATTTTCTTTGAGAATGCGCCAACATTGATCATCTGATAATTGTTTCAAGGAATAACCCTGAGGAAAAGAAATTCTGGTGATGTCTACCACCTGTTGCTCACGAGTGGTCACAAGAATCCAACTCCCCATGGCTTGGCTAGTACCTTTCAGAGACCCAAGAAAATCATTCCATAGCATGGACTCCTTATTCCACACATCATCCAAGACCAATAGGTATTTTTTACCGTCCAATAATGCCTTAAGCTGCTTGACTCTGGCTTCCCTATTCTTAGCTTCAGGCTCTTGACCTTGCAGTGATTGTAGAATCATTCCAAATAGCCCATTGGCAATGAAATCCTCCGAAACACACACCCATATTCTCTTGTCAAAATGTTTTTCAATCTTTGTATCATTGAAAACTTTTCGAGCCAAGGTGGTCTTCCCAATCCCGCCCATCCCTACTATAGGGAGAACGGAGATAGTTTCATTATTATTTGTGGCAGTCAATTGTGTTACTATTGCTGAGACATCATTATCTCTTCCAACAAAACTCGCATCAACAGTAACAGAGTCAGTCTCTCTGTTCTTTATAAATGCTCCTCCGCTAGGAGGAGAAAGAGCAGGTGCATCTCTAGCTCCATTCTGTGACTGGAGGAGGCCAAGTTTCGTTGCTTGTTCATGGATACTTTTCAAATCCATATTGATTTTTTGAATCTTGCAGGCCATTTTGCAACGAAATGCAATGGGATTGGAGAGTGAGAAGAACAAGCATACCTCCCTCTTCATTTGGTTTTGAATCTCAACTTTGCGCCGGATCATCTCATAGTTGAAGTCATCCAGCACATTTTCAGCATCGAAAGCCACACGTTCAAGGTTCTCCAGCCATCGCTTCACGATCTCTTTAGTCGCCTGCTCTTTCTCTGCGTCACGGAGGACAGCCTGGATCAGTGTCAACGTATCCTTCAGTTTCTCCAAATCTTTCTTGAAGCCAACAAACTGGCCAATTTGTTCGGAAGCCAAATTTATTGCCTTCTCCACTAGAACTTGTACTGCAGATCCGAGCAGTGCATCCGCCATCAGGTCAGGTCGATATCTGGGAGAAAGAAAGAATTTGATAGGTTTGACAGTGTGGAATGGAACCGGGCAACTTGCAACTTTGAATGTGAGAGGAAGAGTAGAATGTAGCAGTAGATGAAACTGAAGTCTACTAATTGGTGGTGGTTTTTAAGCTTTTGAATACTCTTATTAGAATTGCAGCAGTAAAAGGAAAATGAAAAGGAAGAAAAGGTTCCCGACAAGCAGATATGTGATAGACAGGAAAGGCAATGAATTCTTTACTTTTCTAGCCATCACGTTACTGTGCATTAACAACCCACCATTACTAGGAGATCCAATCCAAAGAAACTGTAAGAAAATTGCTAACAAATAGTTTTGTAAAGCAGAAGACATTTGAAACTGTAACCACAAATAGATCAAAAGCTAATGTACCAACTTTATTCATCCCGAAGGAGCACGCCGCAAAAGGAATAGATAAAAGTGATTTTCTATGTGGAACCACCAACTTTATTCAGCATTAAATCAAATGCAATAAACTGGAAAAATGGTGACATTGGTTCAATAATAACAAGAAGGTTTTATATCCTCTTGAGCAAAAACCATCATAATTAGTTCCATTATAGTAGTAGTGGAAATATATTTCAAACAATAGATGTGTTTGGATAGGAGAATATTTGGAATAACACTGTCGTACTTTTATGATATGACGTATAAGATAAAAAGATGGTTAAAAATTGTGTTTATAATACAATTTTAATAATATTTGAATTTTTTTGGCAAAATAGCAATTACAACTTTAATTGTTAAGCGTAATGCAAAAGAAATTTTCTGATATCCTATTACTATGAGCTGAATCTTCTTAGACTACACTGTAATGAATTCGGGGGGAGAAAAAAATTTCTTATTCTGCTTGAATTGGTCTTCACCTGTGGTTACAGACTTACAGTACAATATCTCACACTCTACCCACTCTTGTTCGATTAGGCATCAAGTGATGGATTTTATCTAATCTAAGTATACAAAAAGCACAATCAAGTACCTTGTAAACAACTAATACATGTAAAATTTTAGATTTCATTCATTAGCAATTGTGGAAATTGATAAGACAAAAATGGAATTCCTTCATATATCCCAAGTCAATGTACCCGTAATATGAAGAAACTACCAATGAAAGAGAAGATTATTACCTGGTCTTGGAGCAAAAAGATGGTCTCTTTTTTCTCTCTAGCAGTGTCAGAGGCTGTTGTGAAGAGAAGGAAGTGTGAGATGAATTTTTGATTGAGTGGGCTTCATACGGAAGCTAGAAATCAGGGGGAATTTAATTTTTCCCTATGAACCTTTTAAGGGTAAAGCTGTCATATTGTAAAAGTAAACTCTAAAAAGTTTTCTTCTTTTCCTACCATTTCAGCCGAATTTTGGGTGGAAAATACTTCTAAAATTCATAGTCAGCAGATTTTTGGTACTGCTTTGGAAGTTCCTTTTCTTTGAACTTCACTTCAGAAGTAATAGAATTTCCCAAAAGAAGTTATGGCTAGATGGAGTTCACAATGCTTTAGAAAAGTGTACTACTTCATTTAGCTTCCTAAAGCTAGAAAATCCAGATGACAGAGATAATAAATAATATGTACCAATTAATTCCCAAATATTACTTTTTTTTAGAAGATTAAAATCATCTTACTGCTGAGTAAAAAATCAGATGCCAAATATTCGGGCAAAAGCTAGTAGGACGGTTTCTTAAACAAAAGCCAATAATATGGGATGACTTTCAATGTTCTTGAATGTCTACGAAGGATCAATGTGTGAATTGTGAATTGACCGTTGAAGGTGGAAATTTTTTTTTTTTTTTGACAGTAAACATCTAAGGTGGAATTCAATTCCATCGAGAAAAGGAAAAATAAAAATAAAAAAAAAGGAAGCTAGAGTTCAATTTCTCAGCATCTAACTCCGAAAAACAACAGCTTGCATTTACTAATTGGGCTGGCATTGAAAAACTACAGTTTGCATTTACACTCATTTGTTATATGCTAACTTTTTCTACTTTCTTCTTCACGAGTAGACAGACTTGCACGAAGAAAACAACTAAGCAGAGTCTGAAACGCATAAAAGCTTGACTGAATCTTTGGATAGTGTATTATTTGAAATATTATTTGGAATAATTACTGTAGCATTTTTTGTGATATGATGTATATGAGATAAAAAAAATGGTTAAAAATATAAAAATATGGATTGAAAAATGTGTTTATGATACAAGTAAAATATTATTTAAAATAATTTACCATTCCAAACAAACCCAATAATGAACTTAGTGGGCCATTTTAATAATTCACTTTGGATGGGATTGAAAAGAAACTTACAACCATAGTCATCCATGGCAGACAGCTAGACGCATTTTGTTAGATGCATTTTAGATTTTTTTTTAAATTTGTTTTAGACTAATTTGATTAACTTTTAACTTTGTCCCTATTTTTCATTGAGCAGAGATTTAGAAAGGGATAAAGGTTTTAGCACACATTCTGATAAATTTTTTATTTTTTGTTATTTTTTAAATACGATAAGTTTTAATCTACTCCTACTCTTATTTTTTCTTTTTAATTTTTGTTAACAGGAGAGGAGTAGAACTTAAAAACTAGGGAATTGCATATAACTTTTGGTCCACAGGTCGTAGGCGCAGTGCATGTGTGTACAAGTGACTACATTCAATTTGGTTATGGTAGTGAGGTTTCATGTCTCATTAGTCTTGCACTGTTTAAGAGTTATTAACTGATTATCAAACAATTAACAAAAAATTGTGGGATGATTCTTGAGCAAAAAGCTTGTGGGCTGATTAGATTCCTGGATGTCTAAAAAAAAAAGTGCCTGAATTGATCGCCTAAGATGGAATTCGATTCTATAAAGAAAAAACAAAAAGAAAGTTTAATTTCTATACAATGGAAAATACTGCTCGATAAGGTAATTTGTTTGGTGAGAGTAGAGGAATTATGATGGTTATGTAGTTTAGATATGTTTTATTATGATGTTGAAGGTTAATTTTTACTTTATCTATGTAATAATTTTTGTCAAATACACTAGTCCTATAGTATAGACAAATCATTCGCATAGGTTGTTATAGTTGATGGAACAAGTATGGTCAAGAAAGTATTAAACCCCACCATTGTTATCCAATTGGGAAGGATGGATGTTTGAGATGAGTCGAACGAATTTGGGAAAAGATCAATGCTTGCTTGTTTGTTTAGGTGTTAGCTTTTGACTAATACATTAAATCAATCATATGCAAATATAATTTTTAACATGATTAAATTTCCTTTTATTTTCAATTATTTGTTTCCGTGTCATAACTAACGTAAGGATGCATTAAATACATTAAAGTTATAGTAATGAAATTTAATATATATATATATATATATATATATATATATATGTATATATAAGGAAACTAGAATGACTTATTATAAAAACACATTTTTAAAGAGAAATTAAATGAGAAATTATTGGAGATAAACATGTTAATTGATCAAAAGAAACTTGCTGTCGGGGTAAAATTATAGAGTTCAAACTTAAATCTAGTACTCTATATAGAAGTTTCGAAAAATTTTTGGGAGGGAGGAGGGCAGGCAAGGTCCGTCGTTAATTAATTTAGTATCAAACAATTAACATAAATTTGTGGGATGATTTCTTGTGCAAAAAGCTTGTAGGATGATTTCTTTAGGTTCTTGAACGTCTAAAATTGACCACTTCAGATGGGATTCGATTCTTTAAAAAAAAAAAAAAATGAAGTTCAATTTCTATGTTGTGGAAAATACCGCTCTATGAAGGTACAGGAATAACTACTTGTTCTGATTATGGTGGTTATGTAATTTAAATATGTTTTATTATAATGTTGATATTTAATTTTTACATGTCTATGTAATAGATTTTATCAAATACATTAGTCATATAGTATAGACAAATCATTCGGATAGGGTATCATAGTTGATGAAACAAGCATGATCAAGAAAGTATTAAACCCCACCACTGTTACTCAGTTGACTACAGATTCATCCAATTTCTACATAACATTAATCAAATTTCTTGACAGATTCAAGAGAAAGAAGGATGATGACAAATGGACAAGGGGCAGGGATGGTCCTGAACAGTTAATGGTCATGATTGAAAAGAAACTTACAACCATAGTCATCCATGGCAGACAGCTAGACGCATTTTGTTAGATGCATTTTAAATTTTAAAACTGTGTCTATGCCCTAAAGTCTAAAGCAATAATTCACTCAGTGGACCAGTTCAATAATGCACTCTTGGTGGGATTGAAAAAGATGCTGGAAGTGCATATGAACTTTCACCTTTAGGCTCTGGGTCGATGCATGCAATCAGCTGTGACTTGTGAGTCAATATGGTTAAATGGTTTGTGGTGGTGTTGGCACGAAAAATCCCGCGCGATGAGCGGAAGTAATTTTTACATATATAAAAATATATGAAAAGAGGAGGAGAATAAATATTCAATAATTTATTTTACTCAAAACTTAATAGTAACAAATACTAAGTCGTATCCTTTCGCTCACAACAATTCACAAATTTCAATTATAAGATTTTCTTTCAAGTCTAATCTTTAGACTCAAATCAACTCTCCACTTCAATTAATAATCTACTGGAGTGGTAGTATTTATAGACTCTAAAACAAATATAATTGTGAACCAAAACTTATTTGGAAACTGATTTGAGATTTCCTAATCTAATATGGAAACTAAACAAATAAGATACCAAAAAGAATTAGGGAACTAAAATACAAAAATAACTTGGTTTAATTTCCTTCATGTGATCACAATTTCCTCTTACAGAGAAAAGATCGAAAGTTCTAGTAGTTTGATTTGTTAGAGATTTGTCATTTGTTTTATAGTGAAAATTACAAACGGTCACAAGCTATTCAACCGCTATTTCACACTTTTTATGCACATTCGTGGACATCAAGAGGCAGCACTTAATTTGACAAAAAAAAAAAAAAAAAAAGAGGCAGCACTTAACATCCTTTGTTCGATAGAAAGTGTCAAAACCATTTCAGAAACTTTTTTGCGGATGGATCCACCTTCACAATTGCGGATCTGGTCGTGGATCCACTATGCTAAAAGAGCCTCAGCGTCTCGGACGGATCACTCTTGCTTGGAACCAAATTTGCTTTGCACATTGTGACCACAGAATACAGAGCTCCTTGGACTCAATCCGTTGCTAGAATTCAGCTCACCAAGCCTAGATCCATAGCCAGATCTGGATCCACAGAGGGATCCTCAACCTCAAGGATCCACTCACGGATCTTGTGTCTGGTTTTGTCCTAAGGTTCGGAATTTCTTTGTTCCAACAAGCCATGTTTCTATTTCATTTTACAAACTATTCCAACAATACATATGTTCTTGTGTGGTTAAAATTACAAAACTCAAACTCATTTTTGTTTCTAGTTTTGTCCAAAGGTTCTGAGTTTCTTTGTTCCAACAAGCTACATTTCTATTTCATTTGACAAACTATTCCAACAATACATATGTTCTTGTGTGGTTAAAATTACCAAACTCAAACTCATTTGAATACTTAGTGCACGCATTAGAAATTTTAACGCCGTCATTCATGGCGGATGCGTCTGACAGATGCATTTTACCCTTTTTTCTTGTGTTTTTAGGCTAATCTGACTAACTATTAACTTTGTCCCTGACTTTCAATGAGCAGAGTTTTAGAAAGAAAGAAAGGATTATACACACCTTCTGAAAAATCTTTTATTGTGATGCAAGACATGCAATCTCGGTGCATTAAAAATTCTTATTAGCGAAACAAGTTAGATACTAAAATTACATGTTTAGAAACAGAACTGAACAATGTAGATATTAACATATGTGTAGTAGATGCACTGTTCATCTGTTTAACCTGCTGCAAACTTTAAAAATTTTGCTGTGTTTCAACAAAGTTCAAATAGCGAAATTTTGGCCTGGGATTGTTTCTTAGAAGAAAGCCATCCTCAGGAAATGCATATGGTTTTTCGGTCTGTGGAATTGGCTCAATTACTGCAAGTTTACTAGTGACTACATTCAATTTGATTATGGTAGCGAGGTTTTCATGTTTCCTCAATCTTGCACGTTTTTCGAGTCGCTAACTGATTATCAAACAATTAGCAAAAACTTAGGAGATGATTTCATATGCAAAAAGCTAGCGGGATGATTTCTTTAGGTTCCTGAACGTGTCTAGCATCTAAGATGGAATTTGATTCCTCAAAAGAAAAAAAATTTAATCTCTATAAAGTGGAAAATACTACTTAATTAGGTTACTTGTTTGGTAAGCGGAGGAGTAATTACTTGTTCTGGTTATGATGGTCATGTAATACAAATATGTTTTATTATGATGTCGAAGGTTAATTTTTATATGACCTACATAACAATTTCTATCAAATACATTAGTCCCGTACCATAGACAAATTATTTGGATAGGGTATCATAATTAATGAAACAAGGATGATGAATAAGGCATTGAACCCCACCAACGTTCCCAGTTGACTATAGATTCATCCAAAATCCTATGTAACTTTAATCAAATTTCTTTACAGATTTAAGAATAAGAAAGCTGATGACAAATGAAACATGAAGGAAGTTACTTGTGAAACAGGAAGACAATACCATTGACATTATTTATTACCATTTTCCCTCTTGCGCTCTAATCATAAAGTAGTGACCAAAAAGAAGAACTTACTAGTGGGCTTAGACACATTCAAATTGACCTTATAAGCCTATGTTTATGTGTCCCTTCCTAAAAGCTTCCTAAAGGCACAACCCAAGCCACCGTGCATCTTCTCCTCAACATCTTAACATTTTCCCAGCTTTGAATTCACTCTTTTTGTTTATTTATCTTTTATTTTAATGTCCTTTTGTCTCGTTCCTTGTGGTTCCTCAAAGTACTTGTAAGGCCACTGCTACTACGTCTTTAGCTTGGCATTGAAATGACCCAATATACAGTTTAAAATAAATAACGAGCTAATATATTGACTCCATCATTGTATGATTCTTTTGCCATTTTATCCATGATTCTTCAACTGCCCTTTTTATCTCATAGGCTAATTATTCAAGTGTGGTATAATGCTTCCTCAACTCAAAAGAATAGAAAAGAAAAAAAAGGTTATTTGAAGGCTTCCCATGCACCAAGTATACTATTCAGCATTTGACTTGTGAGTATGATTTATTAGTCTGCAAAAAATCAAACAAATTGTTCCTCACATATTGGTTTTGTACCTTTTACATCCCTTATATATAAAATATTAATTTTTTATCCCTCGCATATAAAATGATAACTTCTCATTCCTCACAAATGAAAAATTTTTAGCCCCTCAACTCATTTTTACTCATATTCTTGCCAAGATGAAAAATCTCGAGGTAGTAGCCATGGTTACCTCCAACTATCGCACTAGCAATATTGCGATTGACCGGCACAACTTTCAATCACAAAATTTCACCAAAAATTGGTTTCTCACTTAGTTTTTTTGCATAAAATCTATTTTATATTAGTTTTTGATCTAAAAGTAAACAAATATGGATAAAAAAAATGGAAAAAACACTAGCAGGTAGAATTCAATTTTGATATTAGTTTCGTGCTTTTTTCTAAATTCATACAGCTAATAGAAAAAAAACTAATGCTTTTTTTTTTCTAGATATTAGTTGTGGCAAATTCTGCCCGCTAGTGTATTTTTCTATTTTTATCCAAAATTTTCCTTTTTTTTTTTTTTTTTGCAAAAAACTAATATCAAGATTAGTTTCTGCATGAAATTTTGAGTGGGGAGTTGAATTTCAGTGAAATTTGTGTGATTGAAAGTGGTGGCGATCCATGGCAACACCGCCAACACAATGGCCGGAGGCAACCATGTCTATTGTCACATTTTTGGCTTGAAAAGTATGACGAAGAAGAAAGAAATGTAAGGGACATTTTCCCCTTTATCTTTGTGATTTTTTATTTTGTCTCTAATGTTTGTGAGACATGAAATACACATCATTTTTTGTTTTCAATAAGAATATGAATAGAAATGAGTTGAGAGACTAAAAAAGTGCATTTTTATTTGTAAGGGACCAAAAATTTTCATTTTATATGTGAGAGAGATGAGAGGTACAAATTCAATATGTGAGAGAGATGAGAGGTACAAATTCAATATGTGAGAGATGAAAAATCATTATTTCATATGTAAGACACGTAAAAAGTACAAAACTAATATGTGAGGGACTATTTGTTTGATCTTCCCTTAATCTACAGTAGTTTTTTAAAATTCTTTTTTGTTGTTGTTATTTTAAGTGTGTATATTACATTGCTTGGTAAAAGTGTTACTTGTAATCGGTTACCTTACTTAGGCCCTGTTTGATAACCTAACTCAATATTTAAATTTAATAAATTCAGATCTTAACATGTTCAGACGCGTTTGATAACAAAAAAAATTGAGTATCCGAATTAATTAAATGACATTGAATTTTCTAGGCAAAACTTACTCCCAAAAATAAATGATAAGTTATTTACTTTTTACTGAATGTGATGTAATACTTTTTTTTTTTTGGCAAACCCCGTGTACGGGGGAGGGACGCCACCGTGAACATTGAATTTTTTTTCTCAATAAACAACTAAAAAACTTGTTCTGTTCTTTTCCCACCATTGACAAAGTCTGATTTACACAACAAGACCATTTTAACTCAGGAAAACAAGAAAAAAGTGCATATTACATCATTCACATGCAAATCCAGGAACTACTTGCATGAGATACGCATCCATTCAGTGGGATCACTTGCTGTATCGGCACAGAAGAACAGAGACCCCTTCTATTTATGCAGAAGATCCTTAAGGGCTGGCCTCTTTGCTGCTGTTCTCACCGTTGTCCAAGTACCAACATTTTTTTATTTGGAATTTGGTGCATTCGCCTTAATATCCATTGCTGTTTGCAGCTTGTTTGGTGTTCCATGTATTAGAATGGTTCTCCTATTCTTCCGTTTGAAAGTAGACATGAATGGCTTGGAAGGTGATTTAATATTTAACAATTCAATAATTTAATGGATTTAAATTTCGGATTTCAAATTTTAGTTTTTAAACTTCAACTTTATTAAATGCACACTTGGTACTAAAGTTCTTTGTATAAACTACTTGTTTCCCTGCAAAATTTCAAAGCAATTGTTTCCTTTTTTAAAGCTTATGTAAAAATTATAATGTACACTAATTTTATGACTATTTATTCTAATGATTGCAATGGTACTAGACTCCGCTCTATTACACTCTCTGCTCTATTACACTCTTCGCTCCAATAAAATGTTGGAATTGGTACGTTTGATAAAATTGAAGTCTGAAATTTGAAATCTAAAGTTTGAATCCATTAAGTTATTGAATTATTAAGTATTAAATCTAATACATTTGAGTACATATCATATTCAGTGATAAGTGAATAGTTTATCACTTAATTTTAGAAGCAACTTTTGCTTAGAAAATTCAGTGCTACTTAATTAATTTAGATACTTAATTTTTAGCTATCAAACAGTCTGAATAGGTTAATAGTTGAATTCATTAAATTTAAGTATTGAATTGGATTATCAAACAGGGCCATATTTCTAAATCTTAATTGTAGAATGTCATCCTATTAATGTTATCTACTAAGGAAAGTTCTAATTAGTTGCATTTATCAAGATTGCAACCGATATATCTTTTCTTCACTTTTAAAAAAATGTAAAAGAAACGAAAATAATATAAATTATAGGTCCTGTTAGTCATTTATAAAAAAATTTTAGCATCCCATACAAAAAAGGAAATTTGATTTTTGATCAATTTTAGTGCTCATTCTTTCTCTTTTCTTTTTTTTTTTTTAAATCAACAAGTCAAGTGATCCTAGCTTTCATAACAGGAACCGTACAAAAATGAAAATGTCATATTGATTTTGATTATGAATCCTAATAATCTTTCTGTCTCTAAACTTTTGTCCTTCCTTGAATCCCAAAATTTGAGCTTCAACATTTAAATTTTGTGTCTTCCAGTTGTCATCGCAATTGCTATTCAGCAATAGTTTTCAGTTGGACTATAGTAACAAATAGAAAAGACATTCATCAAATAAAAAAGGGGTGCCAAAAAAAAAACAACAAGATAAGATTGATGAACCGCCAAAAATTAGCTGGTTTATGGGATGCATAAGAATTTTCATAAGTATCTATTTCTCTTGTTTTCAATTGTTGCAATTTTTTTAAGTCAGGAAAAGATATAAACTTGCTGAATTTTTCACTGTTTATAAAATTCATTTCATTTTTATTTGTTGGAACTTTGTAAACTAGATGAATATGCTTTTTCAATTGTTGCTATAGTTCCAATGAAAGCAAAAAGCTAGACAGCATGTTGAATAAGATGCAAAACTACAACAATTAGAAGAAAATTTAAATGGTAAAACTATAACTTTTGGATTCAATAAGAGTATAGTAAAACTCATGAAATAAGAGGATAGTACCCTTATCATTATTTCTTATGATTTTCCCTTTTGTACTATAATTATGAAGTAATGACCAAGAAATAATGCTTTTCTAGTAGATTTGGATTCATTGAAGTTGACCCAGCAGGCCTATCTATCTATCCCTCATGTTAAAAGCTTCTTAAAGGCCCAACCCAAACTACCATGCATCTTCTCCTTGACTTCTTAGCATTTCCCAGCTTTAATCTCACTCTTTTTTGTTTCTGAAAAATACCAATATCCTTTTGTTTCCTTGTTTGTGACACCCCAAAATATTTGTAAGGCCACTGCTATTTCTTGAACTTAGTATTGAAATTAACGACTATACGTTTGCAAATAAATAACGAGCTAAACTACTTATTCAATCATCGTATGATTGTTTTGCCATTTTATCCATGATTCATCAATGACCCTTTTTATTTCGTGGTCTAATTATCCAAATGTGACATAATTCTTTCTCAACTCCGAAAGACAAAAAGAAAAAATGGTTACTTGAAGGCTTCCAATACACCAAGTACACTATTCACCACTTGTGAATTTGATTTGTTAGTGTACAGTGGTTTTTCTAAACTAAACTTGCTTTTTTTGTTCGTGTCTTAAGTGTGTATAGTACGTTGATTTGTAAAAATGTTACTTATAATTAGTTGTCTTCCTTATAGTGTTTTGCCGAATATTGAACTTGTTTGTTCCATGCTAAATTTCAATGCAAATGCTTTTATTTTTTTTAAGCTTATGTATTATGTATGCTCATTTTATGACTGTTTATACTAATGATTGCAATGTATCAGGACTCCTTATTTGTAGATTTGGCATTACGTTTGCATTGATAAACTTTTCCTTACCTTCTAATTTGAGAGCTTTAAGACTCACTAGGAGGGGTTCACCGCGCAATGCGCGGTGTTAATTTCATGATGCCCAGAAAAAATGCCCATATTTACAAGCGAAAATATCATAAATTATGTATTGCGTTAGAGTTAGTTGCTAAAAAAATGAGTAAGCTTTGAAGTAAGCAATGTTGCAAGAGAACAAGTGAGTAAATAAAAGTTTGCATTCATCATGTTGTTGAGAAAAAGATTGAATAGGAAAAATCGAGGCGAGTAAAATTGAAGTTCATCAGGATGGTTTTGTTTTATGTAGAGACGTGGCAAAGCGTTGGGAGAAGTAAATGAGAGATCTAAAAAGATTAAACAACGAGCAAAGGTTATTAAATTTTTTCAATTTTCCTGTGGAAGGTTGATCATTTTTTGCTGTTTTTAAATTTACAATAAGAATTGACTCCGATGATGTTCAATAGTTTGCAATTTTTTTATTCTATGGAAATGTCTTGCAATTGAAATTTATTGTTTCTTCACAGGGAATGGAAATGTTTTCTAAATGAAGTTATTGTTGGGAGAACGAATTAACCAGTCGATGTATGGAAAGGTGGAAATTTGTTTGTGGAGTTGAGTTTCATGGCAGAGTCAATAAAATTAATTGATAAGTATGCGAAGAAAATTAGTGGCAAAGGTTGATGTTAGGTATTTGAAATGTAGTTGTCGCATGCATAAATTCATTGTAATGCAGTTATATTTAGTAGGAATGTATAGTGCGCTCGAAGGGGAAAAAAATTCCGACCATGTCTGATAAAAAGCTTCAAGAGAAAAGCGATTTTTTTTACAGAGAAAAGGATGCTGCTTAATCTAGGTAAAAGCAGGACAATTAGAAAAAATTGTGAAGATGCAAGACCATGGAAAGATCCTCTCAACTCCACGATCATCAAATATTAAAACTGTGAACGTAGTTGCCGATTCTGGAACAAACACAAGGATCTCATTGTGCTGCAACCGATGCTGGAGAACGAAGTTTCTCCAATTTTTTTTTAGTTTTTTCCCTTTTACACCAATCTCTGTAAGATTTTCTCCGGTCCTAATGAGAAGCGTTGGAGTTCTTTGTTCATTAACAAAGTGATCGACGAATCTTGGGATTTTCTAATAGAAATGGACGAAAGTTAAATTCGAATACATAATGTATAGAGTCTGTTTATAGCAGTGCAGTAAGAGGAGGAGAAAGAAGTAGGGTAAGGATTTATTACCAATGTGTTTGGAGTTGCTGTATGAAAGGTTTGGTAGAAGGAAACCGAGTCAGTGAGGTTTTGGGCTAAATTGGGCTTTATTGATGAAGCAACTGACTGCTGAAGTATTACAGAATCTGCAGCGTGAGAAGGTATTTAGCAGATAATAAATCAGGACGAAATTTTCGTACAAGCAACTGCATGATATAAAGTGAGGCATAAACTGACCTTGGGGATGGTCAGCACCAGAGAGCGATAAATTTGGCAATGGAACTGTCCAAGATAGGTAAATTTGTTTTTGCAGCTCGGAAAAATGGATGACATTGAAGACGAGATCTCCGATATGGCGCAGAAGCAGCATATCATGTCTGGTTGCGATATTTTCATGGCAATATTCATCCCAACCTTCTTCAAATGAACGATCGCCGACGACAACAGGCCATTTATGAATTCCATGCCTGAGAATGATTGTATTGTGGCGGTGTTGGTTAAGTAATTGCTTGAATTCAGCTGGCAGAATCTGTGTATTTAGAGATAAGAACAGGAAATGTTAAATGAATATATGTAAATGTGTTGCATATCATTAACATGCATTGTCCAGCAGATGAATGAATGATTATACCTCGCCTTTGTGGTTGCATTTAAGCAGAAAACAACAGGCCATTGAGCTGCTGTTTGTTAATCCATGGGTAGCTAATGCTTCTGCCATCGATCTAACTATACGCAAGCAAAGAAAAGTGGCAAGCGGTAGGGATAAGTCGGGGGAAAGGAGTGGAAAAGTTAACTTGTAGCCGTGAATTGGTTGAGATGTATACTCTATTTAAGTAGCAGGTATATATAAAGAATGGATGGCTCACAGGAAATTTAATGATCCCAAGGCTTTTATATTTAGTCTGGCTCCCATTTTTCACAAGCAAGTGGCTCAATCATCTGTCATATCTGTCTTTGTTAAATTATTTAACGTTGACCAAAGGGAAAAGTTGTCTAGGCTTAAATTTATTGAAGGCTGAGCAACTATATATTTTACGGATAATAGATGGCCGAGCCTGAGCTGGTGAGAAGAGTAAGTTCAGGTCATAAAGCAGGTGCGATATTTAATAAGAGAGTTATGTCTAGGGGAAGACTTGAATAGGTTCTGAGGAATGCATTCTGAAAAATTGATGCACAAGAAATATCACATCCACCAGGAGGGTAATTAATAAACTGAAGACAGCAGAAGTTGAATTTAAAGGCCACTGCAACAAGTACATAACAGCTGCAAAGCACGAATCTAGATACATAGTTGATGTTGATTGCAGCTTTGTAGGAAAGACAAGAGCTGGTAGAACAAAAAGAAGTTTAAGGGGTATCCATGGACAAAAACACATGTTTCGTTAGCACCTAAATAAGGCTTGTAAGTTTGCACAAAAAACTTTGGGAGAAATAGAGGACAGCAGGTTAGGCTCAGCATCTAAAGATCAGGTGGATGCAAAACGGCACAGCAACAACCTAGTTTAGTTTTTGCTTCTTGCTAGAGCTGCACTCTGCATTTTCATCCTCATCTGGTTCAATGTTTTGAGGCTCATCAAACCTATCAGAAAGTCGAACACAAATCTTTGAACGAGCACTATTTCCTCCTGCGATCATAAATTTGTGCCATGTCAGGATATGCATAAATTTAGCAGATAGGTGTAGAACAGAAATCAGGTATTTTGATCTATACCTGGAGTTCCCAACTGTATGGTGTCAGATTCTTTGGTAGGAAAAGGAGAGCCATCTTTTGGTTGCATTGCTAACTGGGCAGAAGCGGTAGCATCATCAATTTCAGAGTAGTATAAAATCGTGTAACGCTGTCTTGCATCGGCGAGCTGTGCTTGCACAGGTTTGATGTGTAGCAGAAAGGTTTTTGAGCTGAGCTCATTATGGACAAACTCTAGCGGCAGTTCAACATTCTGTCAAGGAAACAAAGAACAAGAGTAAAAATTGTATAATATCTTAAGTACTAAGACTTACGAGGTAAGAACCTCATTAAAATGCTGCATTGCTTCCAGCGCATTAAATGTCAATAGCTTTTCTGCCAATTCGCCAAACAATGAAGCTGGTATCACACCAGTGCTATCAGTTAAATCAACATCAAAGCGGCATCTGAAAAGGGGCACACAGTAAGCAGGGAGGCATTTATTGACTTTATCAGTATTAGATAACACTGAACAGAAAGCAATATATGAAACATATATTATTTAGTACCTAGGAACTGCAGGATGTTTCTCTTTGCACGAGTTACATGTAAACACAACTTCATGGCCTGCAGCTGTAGCTCGGCAACAGTTTTTACAGCTCATGTACCAATATTTTTGGAAGATGTGTTTGAAAGAGACCTGCGCCTTCACCCATATAGTCTGAAAGGCCAGCAAACAAGAGTCTAAAAAAATTGTTCATACAGCAGGAAAAGTACGAAAGGAGGTAAAATTTGCTCGTTACAAACCTTCTGTGATGAAGTTATGTTACAAATCCAAGTTGTTTTTTGGTCTGATTTCAATGACAGCTGTGGATCATATTTAATATAGGCCTTTTTTCCAACAATTTCTTTAATCAGGTCAATGTTCCTTAAAGCCCTGTGCCATAGGAGACATTTTAAATCTTAGAACTGGAAGCCAGGATAGCATTGCGATCTAAACTATGTACAGAATGATGACTGTAAATATATTGTACCAGTTCTTGAGCTCTCTTGCTTCTTGTATAGGCGGATCAACAAGAATTGCTGAATCAAACCAAGTTCCAAGTGCGACTCCTATATATTGAAAAAAAATGGAGAAAGAATTACAGCTGGTGCAGGCGACTATAGGAGGATAAATGTAAATAATGGAAAGAATAAATGGTTGGAGCAAACCATTATAGTTATTCACTCTGACTCTGCGAGCAATTATCACAGGATAGCTGTGAAGCTTAGATAGCATGTCCTCTCCCTCATTAGCTAGAAAGTTATCCCATAAAGACAACAGGACTGTCTGTGATCTGTAGTTGGGATTAAAACTAAGAGTCACAGACTGGGAAATCAAGTTGTAGAGAAAGAGCAGGAGGTGTAGCGTGAAGTTTTTTGCTAAGCTGAAGTTTAAAGCTCTTACTCTTCATTAAGCAGAACAAACTTTTGAACATCTGATTGCCTTGAGTTTTTAGTAACTGTTTTCCTCTCAAGTGCACTGATCACTACTCCCAGCACATCTATGAATAACTCAGAGAAGCTGACTATTAAAAAGTTGACTGAGATGTAAACATATTAAGAGTAAGGCATTGAAGGACTCACCCATTGATTTAGTTTTGTCATCCATGTACTGAACTAAATTAGTAAACATTGAATAGCAGAATTTCACAGGCATGACTTCATCATCATCTGGAATTTTGTCAATGACAGTCCTGCTACTGATCACCCATTGAACTGTAAGGTCAGATGTCTGGAACTTTGATGGTATAGGCCTGACTTCAGCATTGGAGATTCTATACTTTTTATAAATCTACAAGATCTGGCTCATTCTAGGAATGTCATCATTGAAGATGATTCCTTCGACTCTCGATCCCTATTTAAAACGGCGAAAGAAACACAGGATTAAGAAAGCAAATGAACAGCCTATTTAAACTATTACTTCTAAAACAGAGTATCAGTTCTGACTAACTTCTGAATCGTAGAAAACAAACTTTTGCTTTCTTGTTGGTGTGCCCATTGAGCTTGTAATCTGCTGCCTTTCTTGAACAGTGATGTCGCAGCTCCAATTTGTCATATGAGGCACAATATCTCGCATTGGCAGCAAGTTAACCATTCTGTAAACACATAAGTTGCTGCATAAGTGAAAGGAATAAAATATCCAAGAACACAGCATCTAAGAAGTAATAAGCTGAATAGCACCTTGTTGTAGCATAATTTCAGTAGAAAGTGATCTATTCCTGAGCTAATTTAAAAATTTCATGAAAGACAACATTCCGAGTCTTGCAATCTATTTTTGTGCCTCCAAATGTTCCAGGAACAAGAAGAATTTTGACTTTAGCTGCAGTTCTAGCTCTGGACAGAGCAACATACAACTGTCCATGAGAAAAAACTGGCTCCCGTAAATAGATTCCGACGTAGTCAAGGGTCTGACCCTGCGATTTATTGATGGTCAAGGCGAAGCAAAGGCGGACAGGAAACTGTGTTCGTATGAATGGAATTCCATTTTTGTCGCTGTCAGGCGATCGAAGAGGTATCTTTGGAATAAAAACTGTTTTTCCTCGGTGATGGCCAAAAACAATCTCGGCAGAAATTGTGTGCTGTCCAAGATCTCTGCATATCAACCGTGTTCCATTGCATAGACCTTCAGCTGGGTTTAAATTTCTTAGAAGCATTAGTGGACAGTTTTTCTTCAACAGCAACTTATGAGAAGGGAGACCTTTAGGATTTTGCGAATTTAGGAAGTCCTCGTAATCACTTTGGTGCCGCTGATCAACAGTCTTGTCTGAGCTAATGTAAGTCTGAAGGTTTCCAGGAAACCTCTTAATCATCATTTCATTGAGCTCGTCGACAGAGCTATTTTTAGGAGCAAGGATGCACCTATTTATCAGGTTACAAGGATCGTGGGTATAGAGGTTAAGATCTGGAAAAACACTTTCTATTAACCTGTATATAAGAAGATTGATTAATAATAATGGTAGTAGAAGGAATAACTATAAAAATGGCTGAATTTGATAACATGTGGCTAGCTAACCTGTTCAAAGACACCTCTTTATCTACATAAGGAATAACTATATCTGGGGATAAAGTTATCTCGCCCTGATCGTCGACAGGTTCTCTCCCCTCTCCCACCCTTAAAAGGAATTGAGAAAAGCCTGGATCAAACATAGCTCGCATGTTTTCTGTGAGCCTGATTTTGTGTAGTTGAGACCACAGGGGAGAAACGGGAAAGGTCGATTCTATGAGAACTTCCTTAGTTGCTTGCTCAATGATCGGCAGTGTTTGCCGGAAATCGCCACCGAAAACAACTACCTTTCCTCCAAAAGGCAAATCTGAATCCATTAAATCTTTTAGCAATTCGTCAAATGCTTCAATCGTTTCCCGTTTAGCCATGGAAGCTTCATCCCACAAAATAAGCGTAGATTCACTCAGGAGTTTTGAAATCGAGCTCTGTTTGCTAAGTTGACAAGTCTTAGTTTTCGAGAAATCAAGCGGTATCTTGAATCTCGAGTGAGCTGTCCTTCCTCCGGGAAGGATTGATGCTGCAATTCCAGATGTTGCCACTGCAATTGCAACGTGGTTCTGTGAGCGCAGGGTGGCGAGGAGCGATCGATACAAAAAAGTTTTACCCGTCCCGCCGGGGCCATCAACAAAAAAAGCTTGTCCTTGTAAGGAAAAGCATGCTCTTAGAATCAGATCATAGGCATGTTTTTGCTGAGGGTTCAGCTTGTGAGACAACAATAGATCCTCAGGTTCTACGATTAAGCTTTTTTCACTCTCAATCTCTTTTGTTAGGCTTTTAGCATAGCTGGAGGTAAATTCATCAGAGACAAAGTGAAATTGAGCAAGGCTTTTGCCCATTTGTTCGAGCGAACTGTTTATATCCTGCAGTACCTTTCTTTTAATTTCAAGAGAAGAAAGTCCATGGAACTACTGTCGGTGATGGTAGTCGGCAGAAAGGTCAAGTTCAAAGTTCTCCCAAAGCGACTTAGGATTTGTCGGAGAACAGTACACAAGGAGAGTGGCAAACAGCAGACGCAATGAGGATGGCATTTGAAACGCCACTGCTTCCTGAAGCGTGTCCTCTATGTACGCATCAGACTGCAGAAGGCCGAGAGCTAAAGCGGACTCTCTAAACGAAGCTGATCTTTGTCCGTTAACAGACAAAAGGGCTTCAAAAGACGTCGGTCCAGCAACGTGGGTCAAAAGCAACCTCAAATAATACCTCTCTCCTTCTTTCGGACTAACAGTCACCATCCGGCCAATGACTTTTCTACGTTTTCGTTCAGTCCACTCTTTATATTTAGGAGACCAGACAAAATATTCAGGGAAATCTCTATAGAAGCATTTCAGGGCCTGCGCTCTTTGATTTGTTCTGTTCATGTGAAAAAACTGAGTTAACATTGTTTTAGAAAAATCAACTTTGCTCAGTAATTGCAACAGGTCAGAATTCTTGTTGAAGGAAACAAATTGCTGGTCTGGAAGGTGAACTTGAAGAGTGTAAACTGCTGGAGTCATTTCACTGAGTTTGAATTCATAAATGCGCCAAAAAGCTTCTGGAGGTGAAACCCATCTACCTTTCTGAAAGTCTCTTATTTCATCAACATCACTGACTGATTCACAAGAAATAATCTTAAAGCTCACCAGATCATGTCCTTTGAAAACATACTTATACAAGTATTTCACGAGTTTAAGAGTTGAACAGATTTCGACATTGATGTGGCAATCAAATAAAGCAAGTAGGTAAGGGTTATAAGGCACAACCCACCGATTGTCAAGAGTAAATCTGCGAACTCTGATACTCTTGCCGTCGTCTCTCCTTCTGTAATATGGATAAGTATCCTCACCATGGGTTCTTTGAGGACAAAAGTTCTTTGGATAGCGATTTTTGCAGGTTCCATCTCTCATGCAAGGGCAAGATTTATCATATGTTTGATAACAAGAGAATA
The DNA here is from genome assembly GCF_036785885.1 of Coffea arabica. Taxonomy (NCBI): domain Eukaryota; kingdom Viridiplantae; phylum Streptophyta; class Magnoliopsida; order Gentianales; family Rubiaceae; genus Coffea; species Coffea arabica. Next base: position 35,620,345 of record NC_092314.1, read on the forward strand.
CAAGTGAGGAAAGCGATCTTTGTCGGGCAGCTCAGCACAAACAACTTTGTCATATGACTCCGGGTTAAGTAGCTTATGACCAGGTTTTAAGATCAATAATAAATGGGCATGAGGAAATCCCCGCTTCTAAAACTCAATCACATAAACACACGCTGAAACTTCGCCAAAGATTTGCTTATTCAGGATCTCGGCTTTAAGCATTTCAAACTTAGCTCTAAAAACTCTAGCTAGAAGGTCTGGCCGATCTTGAGGTTTTTCATGGTATTTCAAGTTCTCTTGAATCTCCTTCCAAACTGGATTACATGTCATCGTTAGGAAAATGTCCGGTTTCCCGTACTTTTGGACCAGCGACATCGCATCAAGGTAGCGACGACGCATATCCCTCGGCCCGCCTATAAAGGAACCTGGCAAGATAACCTTACGACCAACCTTAGAACCAGCAGTTTGGCCAATAGAAACACTATCAAGAACTCCTTGGAGAATTTCTGAGCGTATTTTGTTCTGCCGATGTCTATGGAAGTCAAGCCTAGATGTTTCTATCTTCACATAACCATCAACCGAAAACTGCTGTAGCAATCTAAGGGTGTGTAACAACATTGACTCATCATTGTCCCTTATTTGAAACCTATAACAGTAGTACTCCCTAACCGATACAGAATCACCCTCTGTTTTGCCTCGATCAGCAGCTAAAAAGATGAAAAATAGTTTATACGGGATTAGATGATACAATGCAATGGCTGCATTAAGTAGCTCATAACAAGGGATAAATGTACTTGCCTCTCTGTTCTAAATCAATTAACTCTGATGAGGAGTTAACTGAAGCTGGATCAAGGGTAATATCGCCCTCACAGGAGTCCTGTCCTCTTTTCCTTTTGTGAAGTCTCTTAATTCCATGGTGCCAGCCACACTCACCACGGGAGAAAAGGAGAGGGTACTGTAAAGGGTCATAACAGCCATAATAATGCTGGATTCTATGGCTACCAGCTGAGCGAGAATAGACCTGAATATGAGCGCGTCTATCAGATGGCTGATCTTCACTCTCAGTCCATATAGCTGCTACTTGCGAGGCAGAGGGAAGATTATAAACGCGCTGGTCAAGGGAAGGATAACAATTAAGGACAATGTTCAGGTTGTCAACGTTTGGAACATCCCTAAGGCTTTTAAAGAAGCGAGTATAAGGATTATCAGAAAGAACGCGCATAAGCAATCTTAAAGTGGTTTCGCGCAGTTTATCAGAGTTACCAAGCCTCTTTGCTAATTCTTCATCAGTGTCAAAGAAATATAATTGAATGCCAGATGGTTTTTCGCCCAAGTGAATAAGGCCATCAAGGAAGTGGTAGACCTGGCCTTGGACACGGAAGGTATAAACACCTTTCGTGTTCTTTGTTAGCTCAGAGTCATACTTTGCAGCAAAGGTTGTAAAGCCAAGGTTGTTGTTATAAGTACGAACATTGTTTCTGAAATGAGCACTCTCTTCATCGTTGCCAGTGAACAAACGTTTCAGATCATAAGGCATTGGAGGAGCGACGATAGAGATCTCTCCTCCCGAGCAGCAAAAGGTAGGAGGCTCCAAATGGAACCTCTTCACTCCACAATGCTGACAATCAGGAGCATCTGGTAGCACCAGAGATGTGGAAGGAATATTGCCAAGACGAGGTAGATATGAAGTTGAAGGGGCTCGCTCCATCGCTGCAGTTTTATTTTGCACACGAGCGTTGCGTCGAATGGATATATAGGTAAATCAGAATATAAGGTAGCCAATGGCTAAGGGAGTCTAGAAATCGACGACAACCTGATTCCTTGTTGGCTACAGTTTCAGAAATATTGCGTTTCCTAGTACGAGGTCGACAAAAAGATGGAGCAGCAGAAGGATTCCCTTCGCTGCTTCCCATCTCCAAATGACCAGCCGGTGGTTTAGACCTGACGACATCCTTTCCAGGAATGCCTGTGGATTGCAGGACTGAGTAAGCCATAAAAAATAGTCCGAAGTCCCTTAAAGGGACCCTGGTGAAGAAAGGCCAAAGGTTCTCAGAAACAAGCTATAAAGATGAGCATCCATTATTTATAGGCTGGACGAAGAAGCTCAACACTGATACAAAGACAATGAATATGCCAAGGTAAGGTAGTACCTGTGTAAGGAGGGGGTAAAACAGAATCCGAAAGCATAGCAGGGAAAGAATTACTTTTACAAGCAAGATTTCTCTGAACTGGTTGTTCAGAGTTGATAAGAGTTGAATTCAAGGAAAATAAGTCCAGCATAATTTCAGAATGTTCATTGTTCATCAAGTGTTCATTTTCAGGGGAAAGGGGTAGTATGTTCCTAGGGCCTCCTTCATTTGATCCAGCACTGACTTGGTAAGCAGTAGAATGAATGGGGATTTTTTTTGGGTCTACACCGTTAGACGACCTCTGATATTTTACTGGAGCAAGACTATTACGGAACGGAAGATCTGCAGTTATGAACAGAGGCAGATGCGTTTTGAGAGGTACAAGGGAAGTAATGTCAGCCAATAGAGATGAATAACGCTAAACGATGGCTTAGAGGGGGAGCTAAACGGTTCCAGGGATCGGATGATGACAAATGTTGATATACCTGTAGCAGGAGACGTCTTATGGACAGGAATTGTTCTGTTAAAGGAGGAGGAAGAAGAAGAACAACCAAAGGGACCAGGTAGTTGTTTGGACATGAATTCTAATCCTTCACCAACCGCAGGGGCGCTATCAGCGGGAAACACAACATCCGTGTTTCCCAACGATTGAGAGGGAACAGGCGCTTGATCTGGACCATGGCACGGCATGCAACGGGCATTTGGAAACGACACACCAGATTCTACATAGCCTAAAGGAACCTTGCGAACACGAACAGGTAAAGGTTTTTCAGCTCTCTTTGCTGCTCTCGCTTCTCTCCTAGAGCACAGGAGCTTGGCTTTCTTTGTAGGAGACATTTCCGCATATTTTTTGCGCCGCATAGCATTTCTATCCATCTGATTACTACATACCTTAGTAGTTGAAAGAAAAGCTAACACACACCCCTAATGCACTACTATAGTATTCCGAAAGTAAGCACGCAGGAGGACGAAGTTCCAGTAAACAAGCTAGCATAAACAAATGGCACAACAAAAGCACGCGCTAAATGACTGTCATCCAAAGGGGGGAAAAGAGAAAAATAAAAGCTAAAGAAAAGTCTGTATACAACACCGTTTAGTTAAGCAGTCAATCCATTTGAGCACTACATACTTTAGCAGGTGAAACAAAGGCTAACATACACCTTTAATGCACATAAAAAATAAGCATAGCAGGTGTCAATTTTCAGGAGGGAAAAGGCTGACATAAAGAAATGCCATAACAAAGGTATGTATTAAATACCAACTATCAAAGGAGAAAAAAGACAGGGAATTAAAGCTAAAGCAAAGTACTTATACAGCACCACTGAACTGAGCATTGGTTCGAAATTGAAAGAAAGGCTAAAGTATCAGTGTAATGTACAACGACAGAGGCAATCAAATAAGCACAGAGGAGGCTAGAGCTGGAGCAAGAAAGGCTAAATTAAAAGAAATGACATAATAAAGGCACATGACAAATGTCTCTTATCGGGGGTGGGGGGGGGGAAGTAGAGCAAACAAAAGGGAAAGCAAAGTCCTTAGGAAGTCACATGAAACCAAGCGGGTAAAAGTAAAGAAGGCAAATGGCTGACAAAATATCTATAATGCTTAAAGTTAGACGTAGTGGAAGGCATGGAGCTAATAGGCAAGGCAAAAAAGCTGAACAATTGTAGGAGAGAGAACAAGAAATGTCACCTTAACCTTAGATAGACACAACAAGGCTTGTTCAGCGAACAGTAGAGCAGCAGGAAAGAGGGCAGAACCTGTTCCTGCAGCAGACAAAACAACGAGGGGTGGAAAAAACATTAAGAAGATACAAGGAGAAAGGGTAAATACACTATAATACGCAGCAGAGTTCAAAAGAGGGAAAAGGTGTAAGAGAATTAATGAGAAATGGGTAGAAAGCATAAAACAGGAGGTGGGGAAAGGTAACCTGAAGGTGCTAAGCAGGGCAGAACAGGAGCTACAAAAAAAGGGGGGCGTGAGCACCATTGGCAGGAGGGAAACGAAAAGGCGCATGTAAAAAACGTCGGCAGGAAATCAAAGTTAAGCAAAGCATCAGGAGTAGCAAAACGAGCGGCAAAGCAAAGCAAGCATAAAATGCAACAGCAACAGCAGGGCAGGGCATAAAATTTAGGGGAGAAAATCAAATAAACATGACAATGAAGACAACAAACTCACCAGGAGGCAAAATCTAACAAAAGCTGGGGAAGTAAGTTTTACACAAGAATGTAGCAAGACAGCAGCTTCGGCAAAGGAAATACGGAAACGGAAAGAAACGAGCTAATAGTACAGTACATACAAGCAAACAGATGGGGGGAAAGAAAAGAACAAGCAGCATGAGGCACACTTACCGCGGACCATGATGATGCTTCGGGGAAAAGACGGCACCAGTAGCCTAGAAACCTCTGCAAACATCGGAGGAACAAAAGAGGCTCCAGTCCCTTCAATCAAAGGAAAGAGCCATGGGTCTGTCCTCGGGAAGAGAAGGCAGAGAGCGTCCTACTCTCTGGCAAATGGAGAGAGAGAGTTTTCAGGGCTCTCAATCAAAGAGGAGTAAAAAAGGCCGTTTTTTTGCCAGCTCTCGTTTGCAGAGGCGAAAGTTCTTCTTAACAAAGGACAAAGTGAAGCAAGGAGTTCAGAAACAGAAGACGCTGCATTTTTTTTCTTTAAAAAAGGGCACAATTGTAAAAGCATGCAAACCCACCTTGAGCCCATCACCCAACACTTGTCATCAATCAAACCATGACTAACCGCCATAAGCACCAGTTCTACTTAGTCAGCTGGTGCTCATTTACTTCTCTCGGACAAAAGGACCAATCTTACTTCTCCTCCAGCGGACAAAAGCAAGAAAGAATTATACTCCTCCTCCCAGCGAACGAAGGCACGCGAGTCGCACGTGATTGACGACCAAACTCCATCCAATAAAATACCTCCACGTCAGCACAGCAACCACCGAACCCATTCACGCTTTTACTATATAGGTTGATGAATACAACTACCGGTTGGTACTATTCGGCTGTTCACCACTAAAAGCTATTATCTCGTGCATTTTAAGATCCAATAGTTCAGGGGATAATTTCAGAAACCTCTCCTGAGGTTTATGACAATTTCATTGCTCTCTCCTGAGTTTCTAAAAATTTCACTAATCTCGTTTGAAACCAAATTTCTTGTAACAATTTAGCTCAATTAAAAACAAAGCAAGAATGAAAAAATAATTTTAGGTGTGAGATGATTTGTTTATGCCAAAAGTGCCCCTCAACTATTATACCAGTTAGATTATTTGATCTAACTTGTTAATTCACTTATGGGGCCATTATAAGACATGGTCAACAAAAAATTTCCATCATTTATAACAAACAACTACAACTTTCAAAATTTAGCAAATTTTTTTTCATACCTTAAGATTCTTGTTATCACCACAATTATAGAAAAAATTATCCCAACTAAAATTTCTGTATATTTTACTCCTTTTATTTGTCAACGGTGCCAAAACTTGATCGATGAATTTCTACAAGTACAAAGGGTTGATCGTAGTAATAAAATCACCTGGAGTATCCTAGGGGTCGAACCCACAGGGATAAGTTAATTTTCTACTTTAATTATTCTCAAATAACAGAATAATAAATTTTTAAATTCAAGAAGTTGTATTTTCTAACTAAACAATAAAAGAATAATCAATTCAAGTAGAGTAGTGGTGAGAAAACAATAGATGCAAGTCTAGGGTTTCAGGTTTTAATCCAAAATTTAAATCAATTATCTAGTTAATTTCTCACTAAACCATGACGCATCACACAATTATATTTTAGATTATCTCTCGATACATCTAAAGTGCGTCTAATTAAATCCTATGTCTCTCTCGAGATTGCAAGTATTCAATCAAACCCTTTAAGAACTTCGGTAATAGAAGTGTATCATATAAATCCTAATATACTCTCGTGATTGGGTTAAGTATATTTATCTATCTAGTGCATGGTTATATATTCCTTCTTAATTCAATACAAACTCTATGAGCATGCCTATGGTGCCCAATCACAAATATGTAATTAAATCAAAATAGATAAATCAAGGCAAAAGGCAAGAAATTAACTAGAAAAATTAATAAAATTCTTTCATAAGAATCATAACCCTAGAAAAAAATTATTCAATATGATTTGGAAATTAAAACCACAAATTCAAAGAGTTGCTACAAGGATAAGATAAAGAGTAAGAAAACTTCTCAACAACTTGCTCTAATCTTCTCATTGCACGCTCCTTGATTCATCTCCATTTGATTTTGATCCCTGAAGAATAAACAATGAAAAGATGTTAAAACTAACATAGACATATATTTTCTACCCCTGAAAATGACCTAAAGAACTATTTATAGTTTTTTGAAGATATATTCTAAACAGGGTAGGAATAGGCTTTATTGAACTTGAAAAATCACGTTTTCGGACATTTTTCCGATGAAGACCGGCCTAATGTCCGGCACCGGTCATTAGCCCAAGCTCAAAACATAAAAGAATTTGGAGATGTCCGGTGCGAAGTCATTTGTGATGTCTGGCCCTGATCATGGATCTGTCCACAGATTGGTACGGATCCACGCGTATATCACTTTTGGAGCCCAAACACATCATCATTGAGGCTGAATCAGTTTTTGTTCGAAACATAAAAGGTGTAGCTCATAAGCTTTCCAATGCTGCAAGAATCAAGTCATTTGAAGGTCTGGACACTGAGATATGTCCAAAATACTGAAACCTAGTTGTAAGAGCATTGTAGTGCAACAACACTTCATTAATTTGGATTTTTGACCATGCAAACATGAGAACCAAACTTTAATGTCTCATAAGATTTGTAGAGCATTATCATAGTTTCAAATTGAATTAAGAATCATCTCATTTCAATTTGGGCAGCTCAAGTTATCGCCAAAATACTGAAATATGTCGTCCCTGCCAAGCCTCTTTCTCTTGACATTTTCCTTTTCCATTGCTTCTTCACGCCACATTTTTAGTTCGTTTTCTCTCCACTTGAGCTTTTAACCTATTAGAGCAATATAAGAACAAAACTAAGTAGTTTCACTCAAGGTAAATCTCAAACAACATAGTTAACTAACAACTTATACATATAAATGTGATACAAAATGCACCCTATCAAACTCCCCCCCTCCCACTTTGTTTGTGCTTGTCCTCAAGTGCAAACAAAATCCATTAAATACAAAAAATGGCTATATTCAAGACTTATCATTATTAAAGCAACCATTCTAAGAAGTGTCAAGTGCTAATTGTGAAAATCACAGAGACACTTCTTCGCTTAGATCTTAATATCATCAATCCCTTCGACTCTAGCTATCTTAATTAGGAATATAAAATATTTAACAAACATTTCCTCACAAAATGACCCAACTATTAAACAAAATCTCAAACATATAATCGCATGGATCCACAGGCTATTATTACAATCCACATTTTATTCCTTTTTACTTTATTTTTCTTTTTCTTTTCTTCAAACTCTGCCACACTTAAGCTTTTTCACATTTTAACAGGGGAATGTACTTAATTCTCAGCCATTCAAGCCTTTTGACGCATCCAACATCTCCTAAATGAAAGAGCCCAGTTACTCAGCTTTTCACCACTAAAGAATCACATACTCATAGCTATCAATATTTCAAGGCATAATTTCAAAGGTTTCTAAGGCATAATTTCAAGGATCATTATGAGAAGAAATAATCTTTGATTAAATATCTTATAACATCACAAACCACCTAAATTGCACATCATGAGAAGATACTCCAATAAGTCACTTGTGCAAAAACAAAAATATAACTATGCAATATAAATATAACTATTTTCAATTAAAAAGAAATAAAAATTATGTTAACATACCTTGAAATTTCATCCTCTTTTATTAAATGTAAATTAAGCTTTACGTTCTTTCATAGAACTAAATTCATCTATAATTGAATCAATGCTAAATTTTCGAACAACTTTCTTTTTTTATGTACATTGTTAGCAATCATTTAAGAAATTATATTTTATCTTGTTTTGGAATTTTGTTTTGATTATCTTCATAATTGAAAATGTCCATTCTATAGACGATAGAACAAAGCCAGGATTTTTTCCTTGGAAAGAGGGCCAAAATTTTTTTGAACAAAATTATCTTAATATGTTATATTCAAAATAATTTTCATCTATTTAAATATATGACATCTTAAAATATCAAATATTAAATTTAATTATAAAGGTATGTCTATTTCATAATTATGCAGCATAGTTATAACAATAATTAGGACAAGAAATAACCTTTGATTAAATATCTTATTACATCACAAACTATCCAAATTGTACATTATGAGAAGATGATCCAATACATCACTTGTGCAAAAACAAAAATATAACCATGCAATACAAATATAACTATTTTCAATTAAGAAAAGATAAAAGTTATGTTAGCATACCTTGAAATTTCAGCCTCTGTTCTTAAAAGTAAATTGAGTTTTACATTATTTCATAGAACTAAATTCATCTATAATTGAATCAGTGCTAAAGTTTTGAGCAACTTCCCTTTTTTTATATATATTGTTAGACAATCATTCAAGAAATTATCTTTTATCTTGTTTTGGAGCTTTGTTTTGATTATATTTATTATAATTGAAAATGCCTGTTTTATAATTGTAGTTGATACATGAAGAGTGAAAACAAATATAATCAATCTGTTAACAACATGATAGATTACTCAATTTCTTGTCTTCACCAAGCCTTCAAGTAATTATTTGTATATTTGTATATGGGTCCAACAAGAGGATAGATCACTAATTTTAAATTTTTTTATCAATTAGGCTAAGTTGTATATTTGTATATAGACCAATAAAGTAATTATTTTTATTTTAGCCCATTCATAATTATGAATTGAGTCTTTTATTATAATATATCAAATTGGGTCAACTGACTATGGATCATCAAATTATATGTTTAATTTTTTGAACGTTAAATAATTAGCACAATTAAAAATAAATAACTTTTTTTGAAGAAAAAATTAAACCAAAGATGGCTAATTCACACACATACACATAGATATATATATATATATATATATAAACTCTCATAATATAAACTAAAATTATAAAAAATTAGGGGGGCCAACTTTGTCTTAAACATATATTTACATACTATGAATTAAAAATTTCAAAACTTGGGGGGCCATGGCCCCCTCAGCCCCCCTTGGCTTCATCATTGGCTGGATGGAAGAGAGAATACTTGATTGAAGGAAATAACTACATTGGCTGGTACGAAAGTATCGATATATTGCCATGATAAATACTTCAGCTAAGGAAACTAACGGAAGGAAACATTTGTAGTCTTTAAGTGTGTGGACGGTCATTTATTCTTGAAAGGGAAGGTCTTTTTGACAACTAAATTATACTTAACTTATCATTTGAATACACACATTTATAATTAATTGATCCCCTGCAATTGGATACTTTCTCGATTTATTTTCACTCTTATTCAACAATTAATACTTGAAACTATCTTAACGAGTGCCTCTAGGGCATTTCTTAGCCAAACCCCAATAGAAAATGTGATCAATGAATGTTGCTAAATAGCCAAGTTATTTTGGGTAGGTAGGCCACTAAAATAGATTTAAAAACTCTTTTTAGACTATAGGTCAGAGGTTCAAACCTTGCACCCTGCACCTTTTGAGCTATCCGCTATTATATTTTGGTGACCACATTCACCTAGCTTTGAGATTTAAAAGAAAAAAACTCTTAAGAACATCATGTAAATTAGTTTGTGGTTAGGTTTTTGACTAGTTGATATGGTAAGGGATTAGTATAGTAACTAGGTATAGAGTTGAATATTGTACCTACGTTCTAAATTGATATTTAGATAAGGAAAAGGCAATATGTAGATTTATTCAATATAAGGAACTGCGTCTAAATTCGCCGAGTAAAAGAAAATATAATAAGTAGGAAAAAGTGAAAGATCACATTAAAATTACCTTTCTACTAACTAAACGATAGAGGAGTATCTATTAGGGTACTTTGGTAAATGAAGAGTATGTATTTTAGAAATCAATAAACAACTGAAAATACTCAATATTGGGAAAGACCACAATGGCTTGAGTCAAGAAAAAGAGTTAAGGAACAATTAAACTAAGGGAACTGTCGATGGCACCTAATCATTAGCTGTTTATAGTTTTCTTCTAGAATGGTTTACACTATTTAAGAAGCATTTAAGTGTTATTAAGGCCTTTTTCTAGAAAAACGTAGATTACAAGGAGAGAAGTTGCCAAGTCAACTTCAAAAGAAAATATTGAGAAAGTGCAGAAGACAGGAAGATGGGAAATCAGGATCAAGATTTGAATTGCCAAATTGAGGTCAAAATAGAAGAGGATAGAATAGTGATAGGCAAGTAAAGCAAAATAATTTTTATTTTTTGGTGTACATTTTACAAAAAAAATGTCCATTTCTTATTTGAAATTTTATTTAAATAGTAATGTAACACTTGTTAGGACGTGATGTATGTGAAACAAAAAAAAATAGTTGAGAAAACAAATAGATTATTAGAAACATCTTTATGAGGCAAGAAAAGATTTTTTGAATAAACAAAAATAGCAGTCCAAATTGGGTTGAAAATTTTTCCCTTCTAGAATACGGTCTTTAGTTTGAAAGCTTGAAATTGGGGGTATATGTTTAAGTTTCTAAAACCTGGGGATCTTGCCGAAATTTTAATAAATCTCTGGAGGCGACCCCATGGTCTTGAGATGGTGTGCGTGGAAATGGAAACTACTTTCCGTTAGGCGCTACCGCCAAAACGCATTCCTGCTACTACCATGTACTATTTAAATGTAACCCACCATATCATATTCCCATTTTGCTTCTATGATTCAAAAAGATTGGTCTTTCCTGAGCGTGAGAGAGGACAATTTGGGAGCCGTAGGAAGAAGAAGCAGCCTGAGATGTGAGGAGAAAGAAGAAGAAAAAGATTAAGCTTAATGTTATTGTCAGGTCAGATTTCTGTGTTTCCCTTATTTTGTTTTTATCTTGGTTGCTTTGTTTCTTAATTCTTTCGGTGAATTTCTTGCTGGGTATTGTCGAATTTTCAGTTGTTTTTTTGCTTCCATTGTTTAAGGATGAATTTATTCAGATTTGGTGTTGTTTAGCTTTGTTCTGAAATTATCACCGAGTTGTTTGAGAAAAAGTCTCTTAGATCTTCTCTTGTTTGAAAGATATCTTTTATTCCTTTTTTTCTTTATTTTTTTCGCTTTCCTCCTTTTTGTATTGTACTTGGTGAAATTTATGTCTTGTTGACCAAAGGACCAGAGGTTTTTGTAGAATATGAGTTCCTTCATGGAAAGATGGCCTTAGGACAAGTTTTACCTTGTTGAAAAAGAAAAAAAAAACTTCTAGGTTGAAATACACGTTAATGATGGCAATTGGTTCCGTATAGATTAAGAGGTCATGTAATTCCTCAAGGCGCCATAAACAAGAACAGTGCTATTGATGGTAAAGCTCCGTGTTCATATATCTTGATATTAAAAACTGAAAATATGAGTCTGGCCGAAATTTAGTTTTGTTGAAATATAGAGCTTTTTAGCTTCGTCTGCTAAGTGTTTAAAGAAGAACCCAAAAGGTAATACCGAATTTTCTTGGTTTTCAAAATTTTGTTATGCTGAATTTGCCGTAAAGTTCTAAATGAGATAACAAGTGAAAAGATTTTATTATGACTGTCTAGGTAATACTGACTTTGACTTGCAAATCAAAACAAACCAAAAGTTAATGAATGTAAGAATAAGGGTTATTGCTGCATTGGGAATTAAGAGTCATTTATTTAGTAAGCTAACCTTTTACTCACTGGACATGGGATGGCTAGCGACTTTAGATTGATGTCCTAATAACTATCCTCACAATGTCCTTAAAAATAACTGAGTAATACACCAAATGGAAATGAAAAATTGAATCTAGGAAGGAGAAAATTAGATTGTCAGAAAGGGGTTCCTTGTATGTTGAGGTACTATGAAGTGCATGATAAGAAAAAAACAAGAATAGTTTCTACAAAGCTTTGTAAGATTTTCAATCTCGGCATAGTGTTTAGTAAGTTTTTTTTTTATGGCAAACCCCATACACGGGGTGGGGTGCCAGCCCAAATTTATTAATCATGATGAAATGGAAAAATACAAGGAGGGGGACTACACCTTACCTTCAAGAACACTAAGAAGTAATTCTGAAGATCATGGGAACCAAAAAAAAAATAGTAAGTTCTTCGTGAAAACTAATGAGCAATGGAAAAACCAAACATTCATAAACAATAAAATAGATAATAGAATTCTTTTTTTTTTTACAATTATAGAAAAATGATGAAATTCAAAAACAAAAATTCAATATGTAAACAGATTACACATTGGAATTCATACTTCAATCTCAAAGAAACTATAAAGCCTTACTAGGAAAAAAAAAATATAGTACTTAGAGGAATAAATTAGTTCTTCACACATTGATGATTTTGTTTCTTGATAAACTTGGTTCGCAACTCACAACCATTTTATTGTTTCAAGGATATACCATTTGCTCTTGGGTCGCTTATTTTATCTACTCTTATGAATTGTAAGCCTCAAAGGGGTAAAAGATCTATTTTTCAAGCAATAGGATGTTTGCAAGTTGTAAACCAAGTTTATCACTGAAAAAAGTATTAAATGTATGATGAACTGATTTATACCTTTAAGTACTTTGTTTTTTCTTGTTAAAACTTTATAGTTTCTTTGAGAATGAATTACAAATTCCAATGTGTAATATGCTTGTATATTGCATTTTTATTTTTGAATTTTTTTAATTTCTCCATTTCTTTCTATACTTTTGACTAAATATTATGTAAATTTTTGTAGAATTGTAGAGTTCTATCCTTTGCTTTGTTTGATTATTAATAGTTGAATTTTTTATGCTAAGCTACTTTGCTTATTTGTTTTGCTTCGAATTTACATAATACTATCCACTGAGTGGGATTCTTCCAGGGTTTATACTAACTCATTTCTCGTACTTTCTCCTCATTTGAAACAAACCTAATTTGTCTTTCTTTACTTAAAGAAAATAATAGCAAAAAGGAGTCGTTGTTTTTGACCTGATAAAATGGAAACAATGTACAAATATTCTAGTACTAATTAAAGCTAAAACTTGAAGATCTCAATGGTATGCCCTTCAGAGATTTGAGTGAGGCGTCCAAAGTATGAATCCAGCATGGATGGGTTGAAAGAGCTATTTTGTGTGGCAAGATAAAAGTAGAAGAGGGAGAAGAAGGATTTGTTTTAAGTATTTCACCTAGCAGTTTGAACTGGAAACTCTTTAAGGCATTAGCTTAAGGAAAATTGCACAATCACTCACCTTAAAAACATAGTTAAAATCTTCCAAGATTTAGGGGGGTTAAATCATTATTAGTGATGTTAAGGACATATTCATAACATTTTTGAAATTATTTTTGCTTTATAGAGAATTTAGACTTTAATATTATGGACTGGACCTAGTTACTTTTCATTTCTTCTCTCATTCTTATTTATTCTCTAGACTTCTCATGTTATTGTTTGTTGGTGGAATGTGTGTGTGTGAAATTGTGCATGTGTATGTGTGTGTGTGTGAGAGAGAGAGAGAGAGAGAGGGAGAGAGAGAGAGAGAGAGATGGACAGATTGAGAGGGGAGGTCCTAGAGCTATGGAAAGTTTAAGAAAGGTGAGATTCAAAAATTTTTCTTATTTGTATGGAATACTGCATTTCTAGCAAGTAGTTGCAATTGTAGGCTTTCCATAACATAATCTAGTCCATCAAAGGTTTTGCTTATTTGCCTTTCAAAAACACAAAGGCTTTTTTGCACGTAAACTTGAGTGTTGACTTCTATTAATTAGTTTATAACTATAGTGGAACATGAGCTTCTAAGAAATACACCTAGTTCTTTTGCCTGGATGCCCAAAGTGTTAGGTTGATCTTTTGAAGATTGGATGAAAGTTTAATCTTTATTTTTTTACAAGTACCTTTGTTTAAAGGAATACTGAACTAGTGAGTCCTAGTGAGATCAAAGAAGGAATGTAATTGGTCGTTCAAGGATGGGTTAGATTGGGAAATGAGAAAGTGGTATAATTACTTTAGGTAGCTCAAGCTATGATGGTCCTTAGACTATGGTGGCATGAGATTTAGGACTGAATCTTGATTAAATCTTGGGAAATAAGACATTGTCTAGACTATTGGATTCTAAAATGAGGATAACCTACACCTGTGAGTGGCCAACCTATATTGTGGATTAACTTTATTTTGGTTCCATAGACTAGGTTGCCATATGATTGTTGAAGAGAATCTTGAGTGAATGAGGCTATTAGATTTGGCACTACTAAGATGATAATTGCAGAATCATTCACCTAAAAAACATATTCAAAATCATCCACATTTTATGGGGTCCAGTCATTATTAATGGTGTCAAAGACATTTTCATGAAATTCATAGTATTTTTTTTTCAACCAAGGATAGAGGTTATATTCTAGCACACTCGGTAGCTTTTGGTAGCTTCTCTCATATTCAGACTCCTCGTATATGTTTTCTAGTACGTAGTAGTCTCAATATGTAGACATAGAAGTTTTACAACTATAGGTTGCGCATAATCTAATGAGCTCTAATTTATTATCCATGGTTTTGCTTGTTTAACTTTCAGAAACAGGTGATCACTAAACTGTTTATTAGCATGCAAACTTAACAAGTCACTTATATTAGCTACCAAGTGTTGTAGCGCTTGAGCTTCTTCGAGACACTAATTTCTTTTGCATAGATGACTCTCTATTTTTTCATGGTCTAATTATTAGTTCTGTGCCTTAAGATAAAGGAGTATTGAACTAGTGATCATTAATTAGAGTTAAAGAGTCATCTAAGGAGGGGTAAAATTGGGAATGAGAAGATGGTGTCATCAGACTATGGAAACATGACATCTAGGATTGGATCTGAACTAAATATTGGTAAATAAGACATTATGCACTTTGTTGGATTCTTGAATATAGATAATACTTGGGGAGCTGCTAGCTTGAGTTGTGGATTAACTTTATTTTGGTTTGATAGACTGGGTCGCTCTATGATTGTTAAAGATAATTTTGAGTGAGAGAGGTGTATAGATTCGGCACGGCTAAGATGGAAATCTAGATTTTGAAATAATTCTGGTCTGGTGTGTATTGGCTCATAGTCACAAAGGGTTGACATTGAAAAGATGTCCAATTTGAAGGTTGAATTGAGTTCGGAATGCAGTTGTAGGATTGATCTTCAGTGTATGTGTTTTAGGGTGAATGAGTGTTGCTTTCTAAGCTTTTATTTTCCTTCCACTCTTTGGGATCAAGGAAGACAAACATGTGTTTTACTATAAAGTTTATCCTTTTTCACAAATCTTAACTGTAATACAACACATATTTCCCTTCCTTTTTTTTAAAGTTAAATGTCTACCCATTAAGCTAATTACACGCATAATGATTTTGGATAGAAAAAAAGAGTACTGGTATTTCAATTTATTTTATCTAGAAATTCAAATAATGACAATTATTCTATAGTAAAAATCAAACATACATCAAAAAAAATCTTATAGTTGTCTTCCCTTACAGACCATATAGAAGGGCATTTTTGTCAAATCAAATATTTTAATAGTCAACTTGATGAGTTGAATTGCAATAGGAGGTGGAGTGAGAAGAAATAAACGTTGGGAGGTAAAATGCAATTTGACCAAACGCTAAAGGGAGTTTTTGAGACTAACCCTAAAATAAATGACCACTACTTGTCTTTTTCTTTTTATTTTTCTCTTCTCTATACTGTGAAAGAAACTTCTCTAAAAAAGAAACTGGTCAAATTTGCCAAATACAGAGTCATAGCAACTAGATTTTCATGAATTACAGAGAAACTTCAAATTTTAGAAAAGTCCTCAACATCCGAATTTATGGCCAGGAACTATGGGATGCGAACTTAGATTAACTAGTTATTCTATCTTAAGTAAAATTTGCTCTGAAGATCAAGTAGTAAAACAGAAAAAATGCGATTTTCATGGAGGCTGTCTTAAGTTTTATCTGCATGTGAGTTGGATAAGTCACTTCTATTAGTTTAGAAGTCTTGTAGTTTGAGTTTCAATGGTGTGCTTCTAATTTTTTTTGGATGGATTCCATGGAGTTGAACGGTTCTTTTTAAGGTTATTTTTCTTAGGTTAGTTATCGGAAAAATGTTTCAAGTGTATTAGTTGACAAGTATCTTTATCCTGAGGGAATTTTGACCCAGTGATCAATAGTGAGAGCCAGGAAGGCATCTAACTTGTCTCCTCTATAGGGGCGGGTTAGGTGGGGGGGCATGAAATGATGTTGTTGTGGATTGATTTTATTTGGGTTCCATTGACTGGATTTCCATTTCAATTGTGAAGGGAATTTTGAGTGAGAGAGATACATAGATTTGCTACTTAAATGATAAAAACCTAGATTGTGGAGTGATTATGGTACCATTCAATATTCTTGGGATTTGGCTAATTGTCATGATGGGTTGACATGTGAATACATGTCATGTATGAATATTCAATTGATTTCAGCCGATAGTTCTCGGGTGTAGAAGTTTTTGGTTGATGGTAGATGTCTTTTGGGATAGATCTACTTTTGCTTAGTATGCTTTTGCTAGTAATATATGGGTTTGGGAAGAAAATGAAAATTTTATCTCTGTACTTTGTTTTCAAGTATTGGGCTAGGAAGTCTTTAACATTATCAACTTAATGGACAACAGGGAATCGCACACTTTAATGGCATTAATGGCATTTAGTCATTAATGGTTTCAGAGAGTTTTGGGGGATTTAGTCATTAATGGCATTGTTAACTACCTGTTTGTTAAGTTCTCGAGTATTTATGGTTTCAGAGAGTATTTTTGTTCAACTTCCTGGGTTGGGGCTGGCAGCTTTTGGATGCTCTTCAATCCTGAATATCTCACTTTCTTGAAAAAAGTAAGAATAGCTTACTAAAACAGGGAGTTTGAGAAAGAGGAAGGTTGATAAAGTTGAAAAGAGAGTCGGCTAGGGGTCATAGGGTTGGAGAGAGCTTTTGCTAGTTATAAAATTATACTGATTTTGGAATCTAAGATTTGAACTCCTAATTTTTCTGCAATTTAAATTTCACTGGTGACAATTCACCTAACACAAATTGGTTCCACACATTTCTTGTTGTGTTATCCCTTTTTTGGTTTGGCTTTATCTTATTTTTGCCAGAAAACTTACACTCGATGAGGATTCAAAATGAAGTTACAGAATTAGACATTGGGATAAATATCAATGTGGACATAGAAATTAGGTGCATGTAAAATTGCAAAAACTATAATTAAGGTTGAAGAACCATATGCTTTATTCAAAATCATTTGTTTATGGCATATGCAACTTTAATGCTTTCCAGCCTTTCTTTCTTCACACTATAATTGTCTTGATGTAAGTGATTGTGCATATTTAAAAAATAAACAAACGAAGATTGTACCCAGCCTATTTGAATAGTGTATTATCAATAATCTATTAGATATTACTGGTATACCTAGTGAGTTAGCATCCAGTCTTTTTTAAAAATCACTAGGTAGAGTAACCACAGTGTATGATAAAAAGTAGTTCGACATTTTTGCCATCTAAGGGAGAAAGATGAAAAGGTATACTTCAATTAGTTAGGCCTAGTTTGAGGTTGCGGTTCTTTTGGTAAAAAAGCATTTTTAGGTGCTAAAAATACTTTTAAAATGTTTAGTGAATATCATCCCAAAAAATCAACAGTAGAGCTTTTTGGTATTAAAAGTATTTTTAGCAAAAGCTCAAATTTGGTACTTTTAGAGTAGCTTTTGTGATTTAAAAAATAAAATATCAAATTCAATCATTTTATCCTATATTATGAACTAAATAAAGAGATAAACACTTTTAAAATTTTTTAAATTACACACTAATCAATATAATAAGTACTTATCAAATTATGCCTCCAAACAATATATTTAGAAACACTTAAATTGTTAATAAGTACTTTTATTAAAAACTCTATTGTGGAAGTACCTTTCAACAAGTTACCCCAGGTGCAAATGGGGCCTTAATATAAGAAACATCTAGGGTACCTCACATTGGTTGATCATACATGAGGAGAGAGTGGAGATGTGTGGATCCTCTTATTGATTGGAGAATGAAGATAAGCTCTTGCCCATTTTATGGTACCAATGTATCCTGCTCCATACACTATTTCACAAATTAAATTGTTGGTAAGGCTTTTTTCCTTTTATTTTTTTGTGAAGATCATTAAAATTAGAAATATATGGTCAAAATCTAAATATTGATCATGACATGATATTGACCATTAAACTTGTATGATGAATTTAGTACGCAATAAAACTAGGCTCTGAACATATGTTCACATGTGAGTTGATTATTAGCCAAGCATGCAAAAAATGAATTTAACAAGGATATGGTAAATGAGAAAAGAATAGTGAAAAGTAGGCTAGAACGAGATCCCTTCATTGTTGAATGGGAAAAGAATACTTTAATAGTGAAAGTTTTCCATCTCATTCTACAATTTTGAATTTTGTTTGAAAATCTTGCAAATGATTCTGAGGTTATGGTAAGGAATGTTGAGTTGAGTTGGGTGGTAAAATGAAAGGATTTGTAAGTAAGAGGTCTAGGTTCAAGTTGTCCCACTTACTCCTAAAAAAAAATTCAGAGATTATGCTTCAAGCAAACAATATACAATTGAAATTTTCACCAAGTCAGTTACATGTCTAATCCAAAGTCTCGAATTTGACAAAGAATTATTTTGTTGCAAAGCATAGTAAATCATCTAAAAGTTGGATTCTAAAATTTGGAGAATGCTTGTCCTCAAACCTCTCTCCTCCTTCCCCAACCAAAAAAAAGGGCAAAAGTTTCGTAGTGACATAGAATCGATAAAAGAGGGAAAAAATAGTAGTCTAAACACTTAAGCTCCTTTTGTTGGGAGGAAGCAATTGTCAATTTTATTAAACAAGATAGTTCTTGGTGAGAAGCTCTTCATTTGATTTTGTTTAGCATAATGTCAAAGTTGAATGCATCCAGACGATTTGCAATGCGGTTTTTTCCATTTTGAAGTCATTGTGCCAAAGTGAAAAGTTAATTACGTCCTCTAAAAGAGGATGGATCCATTGATAAATAGTGCCTACCACAAACATTTATGTAGTAATGTTTATAATTATTGCATTAATAGTATAGTGTCTACATACATGCACCATTTTAGAGTCTAATTGTCTTGTGAGCTTGATATTAAAAATGTTAAGATCCTTAATTTGTTTTGTGTGTATACATGTTGTGTAAAAATTAAATGAAATCCATCCAATCTACCAAAAAAATAGGTGACTGATGATAGTCTTGGAGAAAAGACAAAGCCCATAGGAGAAAAAATAATTAATAGGGTCAGTAATAAAATCTATCTTGCAATTATTTTATGCAAAAGAAATGTAAGCACAAAGTGTAGTATATTTATAAGGATACTACTACTCCACATTTAGTACATAGGAATGGCCTGGAAAGTAAAAAAATCTTTGTAACTTGTTATTTCATCCAAGTTTGGTATGAATCATTTAAGTGGGAAAATCCTTTTCCTCTTGAATGCTCATTCCAACTTTTTTCTTGAAATCTCCATTCCTCAAACTAACATATGGAAAATTCTTTCCAATTTCATCTAAAAATGTTCAAAATAGTAGGATGCCAAATTTATTTTTACAAATCATTTTAATTGCATCAGCATATTTTAGGATATTTATTAGCTCAATTAATATTTGAATGTAATTTTTTCATAATAAATAATATTTCTTGTATTTAAAATAATTTTTTTTACTAACAAACAAATATTTTAAAATACTTTATTGTATGACTTTTGAACAATTTGTGACTTTTTTTTGAGTTTCATTTCAAAAATGAAAACATAATAAAAATTAGAATTATATTACATTTTATTTTGATTCATATAATTTATATTCTACATTGACGCAAATTTTTAACATAAAAAGCTATATGCTAGAATGAATCAAATATTACAATTAAAAATTTTTAATATCAATTGTCAATATTATGAAAGCATAAAATATCAAAATTCCATCTAAATAGACAAATAACATAGTCAAACAAATAAAACAAAAGTAATAATGCCCAAAAAATAAACCATATCAAGTCTTATAAATTAATCATGGGTAATTAAGGCAAATTTTTATTAATTGGATTCCATCGGATGTCTAAATATTGATTATATCAGACACTAGAAAATGAGTGAACATTCCACTCTAACTTGCGTACCAGACATTCTGGAGAGATAAATTATTTTACCTACCATTCTGAGTGGAAAGATCTTTCCATTATGGGCATTCCCACATATGAAACAAAAGTGAATCTCCATTGAGCACTTGCCAAATTGTTTAACACAGAATCCTTAACAATTGAAAGCAAAAAGAATCATGTAATAGATATCATGCTATTATTATATGATGCTTTTATAAATTACCTATAGAGTATAGATTAGATCACTTTTGACAAATAGCATTATCCAAAAGGAAAAAAAAAGAAAAAGATACGATAAGTCAATTGCTAAGGCTGTACTCTCCTATTTTGTATTATGCGCTATGGAAAGGTAATTTTTAGATTTGGCACTAAATGTAAAGAAAAAAATGTTTTAGATATTTTGTCTTTTCAAGTGATCAACTTTTTTAAAAGATAGAATATATATATATATATATATATATATATATATATATATATATGTATGTATATGTTCAAGAGGAGAATTCAAATCTTATAAGAGGAAAAAGGGAAAGAGGAGGTCTTAAGAGTCGAATTGGGAATTTCACCATCACTTGACTAATGTCTTCAAGACCTAGTTATTAACATATTCTTTCACTTGAGATAACATAAATGATTAGATTACTCATTGCATAAGCAATAATTAGGGACAACACATTTGGACACAATGACATTACATAAGCATGACTTGAACGAAATCTGATTGAAACATGGTACATAAAAATTAGTCTTGCAATTGGGTATCAAAAATGGGTATTATTGGATCAACACATTGATTAATACAATTAATCAAATAATAACTTGTTAAAAGTTAAGAGTGGACACATTAACCCTAACCTATCATGTCACACTTATAACCCGAATGATCGGCCGTATTAGGTACTCTTATTTTTGCATTATATTATACTACTATTGTACTATTTTTTATGTTTAGGATTCTTATTAATTTCTTGGGTTTCCTTCAGAAATCACACCAAAAATTTCAAAATTATGAACAAATTATTTGAAAAACTGCTTGGTTCCCACCTATGTCTACGCCAAATTTTTTTGGGATTTCCTCATAAACTTAAAATTAAATTACTCTAATTCGGACTTCCTCCTAAATAGACTAAAAGAGCCAAAGGATAAAGGCAATTCACACCCAATTTCTCAAGAGATTAATTTTTAAGAAAAGAAAAAGCACTAATTGGTTTCCCTTACATATTTACTTACACAAATTTTTTTTTGATTCCATCATGAATTTATCTTTATAGTAGTAGTTTAGACTATTTAGTTTCTCCTAAACAAAGTAATGGAGCCAAAAGTCTTATATTTATCACAATAAATTGTTTGTTAAAGCTAAATATGATTAAATTTCTCATTGTATGTTAGACGCTTCATTTAATGAAATCAAAGAGTTTGCTTCATTTACATTTATTATAAAAATTATAAAAAAAAAGAAGCTCATTGTCAGGGGATGTACAGTAAGCAACAAAAGAGTGAAAGGAAAAAGAAGAAAAAAAAAAGGAAAGAAAAAAGAAAAAGACGGAAAGAATTGAGAAACTATGGAAGGTTTTTTTGAGGTAAAATTTCAATGTCTTTTGACAACAAAAGTTAAAAACCCTGAGATTTTAGGAATATGACTTTTTTCTCCAGTCAATGAGATTGAACCATAAATCACCATTGCAACATAGGAAGTTACAATATTCATTTGCTATTCTAATAATTATTTTAGCAAAAAAAAAAGTAGAAAAATAAATGAAATCGATGAAAAATGGTTAGTTTCTAAGAATTATTTCTTCATGCAAACAGTTCTAAAAATTATTTAGAAAAAAATCTAGAAGGAAAAAGGAAAAGTAAGATCAATAACCAGAAAAAAGGACTAGTTTAACAATTATTTTTGCACTTAAAATCCTAAAAAAAATGTGGAAGAAAAAAAAGTTGAAATCCAGAAAAGGTTGGCAACTAAACAACCCTCCTCCCCATCCCCACCCCCACCCCCCAAACCAAGCAACACTGTTTTTGGAAAGGACAAAAAATAAAGGTGACTTTGAACATTTTGATTGAAGCTTCTTTTTGGTCAATTATTTCAGAATTTTCTAAAATCCATATTATGTTCTTTCATCATCGTGTCAATTTATTCACATGTGTCAACTCGATACACGTTTTCTACAAGACTATTTGGAACCAAAATTGACAGAAGTTGAAATGAATAAAAAGCTAAAACTTTATTAATTATTACTATGTTTACGTGGCAAAATGTTGTGGACTTGAAAAAGACGAAATTGACACACATGATGAAACGTCAAATATGTAAATTCTTGGTTTAAAATTTTTAAAACAAAAAGAAAAAGAAAATGAACCCAAATACTACTAAATAAATGGTGCAGTGGCAGCTGGGCAGCGGCCAATGAGCGATTCGGCATCAACGTCGGTGGGTGGTTGAGGTGTTGCAGTGGAAAAAAGAAAATGAAGAAAAAGGAGAAAGGGGAAGGAATTGGTTGGGTTGAGTTTGACCGCGAAAATACTCGTAAACGCTATTAGCTACAGCCTACAGGAGGGGTCTGGACCCCACAAAATGTCTGCATTAGACATTAGAGCGGACAAGAGACGAAGGTTGTGGGGTCACGCTTCCTCTGCCCCCTCTGCCCTAAGCAAATTCGACAATCTCTTAATATCTTTCCTTGACCCCTGATCTAGGGATGTAATCGAACCGAGCTATTTGCGAGCATCCAGAAGCTTGATAAGGCTGTCGAGTCGAGTTCGAGCATTCAGAAGCGATGCTCGAAGGCTCGACGAGCCTTATCGAGTATTTTAATTTTAATTATTTAATATATTATTATTTAATATATTATTATAAATTACCCTTATATCCAAAAGAATTGTCGAATTTACGAAATGTTTCAAGTCATATAAAAATTTTAAAAGGGCAATAATGTCTTTTTACTTAAAAAATCAAGAAAATAAAATTTAATAACTCGAGCTCGAACGAGCTCGAGTAGACTCGATAAGGCTCGAATGGACTCGAGCCCATGCGAGTCGAGCTCGAGTACTGCGAGCAAGCTTCGAGCTCGAGCTCGAGCTCCAATAATACTACTCGCTCGAGCTCGAGCGCCCTAGATGTATGTCGAGTCGAGCTCGAGTATGGCGATACTCGAGTTTGACTCGACTCGATTACAACCCTACCCTAACCTACACTACAGACCAAAAACATGTTTCTCTCTCTCTCTCTCTCTCTAATTAATCCCACCATCTTCTTACATTTATTTCTTAATTCCCCCCGGGGCGGAACATAGCTTTTCTAATACCAACGCACCCTTTTACTCTGTGAACTATAGATTCTACTTAAAACCCGTTTGAATTGCTATTTTTTAAAATTTTTATAAAAATATATATTATAATAATTTGATGTATAAAACGTGTTATAAAAAAGTAATTTAAAAAATTTATTTACAAAATATGTAAATTTTTTTTGGAGAAAAGTTACAATTCAAGCAAGGCTGTTCCATTATATTGATGCGTGAAATGTTTGTGGTAGTAATTATTAGCGAGAAGAAGATGAAAAGAAAAACAAGGGGAAAATGATTATTGTAACACCAGCAATTAATTCAAATCTTCCGTAAAATGAAAGAAAGACGCCTTATGAGCCATGGCCATAGTTCTTTCGAAACTAAATACTGAAGCTCTAATACTCACCTTTGATCACTTTTTTATACAGGAAAATGACCCATTGCTCATATATTGCTTCGCTGTTACTCAAGCTTTCCGTCACTTGCCTTGTCATGTTTCTGGTGAGGAAAGTAATGGATTCTTTTTACCTTAGTTCTTGTTTAGAGAATAAGTAACTGTTTTAACTTTATATGTTATCCAACTAATTTTTTTTTTTTTTTTGGGTTTGGATTGCACATTATTTACATTTTACTTTACACATACCGACTTTGAACTCATAGAACTAAAACAACTTGGTTTGGAAAGAGCCAAGTGATTGTAGTGTCAACTGATTGGTTAGCATGCAATAAGATTGGGCGGTTTAGTAGCTGAGATTGAAACCACAAAACTGATTTAGGATCTTAACTCTAATTCTCTTTTCCCCTCTTTGCTTTTAAAATTTCACCTTTCTCCTGTTAAAAAAAAAATAGAAAAAAGGTGAAATCTCTTGGGAAGGTTGGTGATACGATCAAAAACCATTGGAGAGACTTTCTGAAATATCCTTTTTAAGCATGAAGGTTGGTGATATTATCAAAAACCATTGATGAGGCTTTCTAAAATATCCTTTTTTACGTATGACAAAAGAACACTAAGGGTAAAATTGATTTGGGAAATTTCTCCGTTGGAGTTTTCCTCAAGTTGATTGCATCAATGGAGAATAAATGTGGATTGCATCAATTGTTTACTTGAGTGGTTATATCATCTTCCTAAGCGTATTTTAACTTTATGATTGCAGGAGATGTTGTTTTGACACTTGAAAAGCAACTTGAGAGCCCTAGGGAAATTACATTCATAAGCTGGTCTACAATTGAAAGAAAGAAACTCACAAAGTAGAATGCATAATGAGACTCAGTACAAATTAAAAAGCAATACGACATTTAAGCATTAGCATATTTATTCTATAGTTGCTCCAAAAAAATTATATTTACTCTATAGTTGAGGCAAAAAATTAAAGTTTTGGCACTGAAAATAATCAGATTTTCAGCACAATAGAACATTGTGTGGTAAATATTTCAGATACTTCCTACTTCGTCAGCACAAAGCCATATCTATCTATTTCTTTCCATCTCTTGTAATAACAATTTGATTTGTTTGTCAAATGTTAAATCTTGCATCACTATCAAGCAACCTGTTTGGAAGAAAGTGGAGGAGGAAAACAAAGTAACCAGTTATCCTAATTAAAGCAATAACCATCCAAAGAAATAACTTAGGACGATAAAACCAATTATCTTGAGCATGATAAGCATCGTTTCTAGAAAGCAAAAGCAATTTCCAATCCACAACCTTTTATCTCAACGAAGAATTGAAAAAAAAAAAAAATCAATGTTTTCGTGTAAGCTTGAAATTTTTTTTTTTTTTTGAAATTTTTTTAGAATGATTTGTTTAAGGCAAACTCTGTACATGGGAGAGAGATGCCACTTAAAAACTTTATTAATTACTCAAATAATTACAATGGAGGGGGATTTGAGCCCAAATCTCCAGGCAGTACATGAATAAGAAGGAATTTAAAATGATTATTTATATAGAACTGCAAATTTACAAACATGGAGAACAATACAGAGGCCTTTGCACAAGTACTAAAATGTAAATTTGACTGTTCCTTGGCAGATAAGATCTGATAGCAAAAGTTTTAGAGTGGCACATTAGAGATACTAATTACTTGTTGAATTACAATATTCAGTGTGTTTGGGTTGTCAAATCATTCCAAATAATATTTTGCTTGCATTATAAACACATTTCCCAATTCGTCTTTTTATATTTCCAACTATTTTTTTATCTCACATACGTCACATCACAAAAAGTGCTACAGTAATTATTCCAAATAATATTTCAAATTATTAACTTCAAGCGATAATTTTTAGTTAAATAAAAGGAACTCGTAGTAGTCTGTTTGCTAGATATATTTCTTATTCCACATGAGGTGAGAGATTTGGGAATTTCACAAAAGTATTGATATCTAGAAAAGAATAGAGCAACATCTCCAATGTCTATGATTGAATTCTTCAAATCCAATCTTCTGGAAAGCGTTGTGACTGAGAAACATAGACAATACGATTGACACTACGGTTGAGCTAAAATTGCAACTCTTCGTTACATCATATTGCAAATAAAATACCGTGGATTGGACACGTGGAATAAAATATTGTCAAAATGTTCCAATTTCAAATTGATTTTCTGAATCGACGAAATATACACAGGCAGAGTATGTAGCACAGATCTGACTAATATGAAGCATAAATTAAAAGTGAAGCAGAAGATGATCTGATAAATAGATGATATGTAATCAGTGGAATATATGAATACGGTAGTTGCATAATTAACTAATGAATGTACCAATGGAATGAATGATGCAATGTATCTTTTGGGGTGATAGAACGGATATCCAACTTATCATTTCATTAATTTCATAACAGAAATGGAATCTTTTAGAAAATTTTTCTCCAAAAGTCAGAAATGGCACCTCAATTGATGGATTATTCATATGTCTTGGCTTTAATTGGAAGGGTTTTGAGAAAAGAAATAATGAAAAAAATAATTGAAAAATATATACTAATACTGTATCCGATGCTTGCTGCCTTCTGACTTTTTTGGATTGCATTGCGCAGAAAAGCATCGACCACAGCGGGTGGCAGGCAATGCAATTAGGGATGGACCAAGATCTTACTGCTGATTCTTGTGCTTTCAATTTGGCGATTGCTAGCCTTAATTTTTTTTTTTTTTTTTGTTCCTCCAAGATCCTTCGTAGCCGGCGTTTCTGCAAGATACTCTAGTTGGTGGTGAGAGATTTTGGAATTCCACTCTGTAGGTTCCACTGGTGGGGTCAAAGACGTAAGTGCTGGAAATGACTTTTCCCACTGGGAGTGAAAATCTAATGCTTGTCCATCCATTACAAGACGGTGAAGAAACGGTTGATGCCCGAATGGTGTGCAGAAAAATCAAAATGCCTTGGGATGTAGAAGTTCTCATGGACAGTAGAGCTTCTTAACTCTCAAAAACTCCTTGTAAAGCTTGCCAATAGATATCGGCAAAGTTTTGATTATAGCAATTGATAGATCAAGATAAAAGCAAGTGTATCGACTTGCTAATTTTTGTTGGCAACTGATTAATATCTACCTAAGTCAGCATAAAAAAAAGTGCAAAAGTTTGCAGGTGAACACGACATCAAATGTATTAGCCTCCAAAAACAATATTAATAGACTACTTGCCATTTCCTTCCTGAAAGTGCATGTGTGTTCTCCAAATGATTTAAATTCAAGGTAACAAATTTTGCAAATATTCTCTGCATCAGATTTTCCCAAAGCTCAAAATAGATTGTGCAAGATCATATACGTTACAATGTGTTAAATTGTAATACTCATTGACTTTTACATGTAGCAATAATCGTGTATACTGCACTGAGACATCCCTAACATAGAACTGAAGCCAGCATAATGGTGTATACTGTATTGAGGCATACATAACATAGGCATAGACAAGTATTTTCTGAGAATTTGAGCAAATTTTGACAACTTAGCATCCAATTAGAATATGATCAATCTCAAAGTAGCCAATCTGGTAATGCCAGTGCCATTCAATGTCGGGGCAGCAAATCTTGTTACAGCACCTTCCCTTTAGATCAGAAGATATGCATCCTATAGGGAGGCTCCTGATGAATTGGTACGAGGGTTACCACTCAAGCTTTTCAGATGTGCCAACTCAGAATCCTTCAACAGATCAGTGAAAGCTTCTTCAGTAGACAAAGCTATGTTTCCTTAAAGGGCTGACAAGCCCCATTAGCAGCATTCGTCATCAGAATGGAGGCGAATTCTGTTTCTGCAAGGCTATAAGCATTTAAAAAGTCATTAGGTTAAGTGCAGTAGTGAGTACACTCCAGAAAATGGAAGCTGCAGACGAGCAAGGACACACCATGACTTAAAATCCAACCTGCTGCTTTTCCATGTATTGGCTAATCCATATCTCTGTTCTTTACCTTGTAAATAATGGGCAAAAGATTCACAATTTCATACAAGTTTAAAATAAATGGCAATCTGTCAAGATCTTTTTGATTATATTGATTATGAAACTCGGTCGAAAACACAAAGAAATCAGCAAAAGTAATGAAAACCGGGTAAATTTCCTTGAATCAGAATATTAAAATCACAAGGAGAAGTGTACCACATGAATGAGAATCCCTGTAGCCAGCCAGAATCATCATTCATGCAGATTCTTATAGAGCTCTAGGCCTCAATAAAATCTCTCTCGCTGCCTCATCCTCTTGTATACTTTCAAGGAATCACCATTGTAACTATAGACTCTTAAATTAGGCTTAGAATTGCCTATGACCACAGGAAGAAATGGCATCCGATTACAAGTTGAACAATGAGCATACATCATCAATACAGAATGGATTACAGTCATGCTGAATTAACTAGCTAACCACATTAAGGTCACCTATTTCAAAGTTATTAAAATTGACTTTACATCATGAATTCAGTATTTATCATGAATTTAGTTAACATCAGGTTATGCCACTAGAAAACCATTTGAAGCTGTAACATAGCCCCACCTCAATCTTTATATCCAAGCAGTCAAACAATCCAAACAAAGTATCTGGACTCTGGATCTTGTTCAAATCTTCACTCTAAGATGATAAGAACACTTGTTTCAATAGGAATAGTCCTTACACTTGAAACATAAAATCAGAAGTCCACAACAATATACATAAAAAATCACAAATAAGAAGCAAAGAAATAAGAACATTAGAGGATGGCACTAGCATTCAGGTACCCTCCCCAAAATTTATAAGCAATTGCAATCTTGAAAATGCAAAATAACTTTGTAAGAACTCACTAAACAATTGAAAACACTGAATTTGCAAGACTATAAATCCTAATCCCGACAAGTGATGTTTCTTGATAATTAAGTAGCATATTCTTTATATTTTTTTCCCAATGAAGCTACTTAGTGCACATAATGAGCAATCTAGAGTTTTTATTCACTTGTTTTTCTAATTTCAGCGTATTTACAAAAGGTGTTTGGCTTGTCTATTCACCATACTTATAATTTTGTAGAGGAAAAATAACTCACCAAGTTTTTTTCATAAGAGGTTCCCCTTACAAGGCATTGACACTCTCTCACCGGGAAATTGCCATCCTCAAGGACTGTATTGCTAACAAGGTTGATCCTTCCTGATTCAATGATACGGATCAGAATTTCATGTATACTTCCAGTGTTGAACTCTACCACTCGTACATAAAAAACATAACTTTCTCCATAGTCCATTAACCTGATTCATTTCAACGACTCACAATTATCAATATAGCATGATAGGCTGGAAGACTTTATGACATGAGCAAAGGGAGAGTATTAACCATGGCATATTTTCCATCAACCTTGTAATAGCCCCATCAGATTGAGAGAACAGCTTATGATCACAGCTTTTCACACATAGGAAAACTTCAAAACATGTCTTTAGACCATACATCAGATGTCCAGCTCTCAAACAACTGTATAAAAAGCAGAGTTGCACTTGAGAATTTATGACATAAAAGAATGTAATCTCCCAGTAATATTTTTCAATAGACACGTATAATTTATTAAAGGATTAGAACTAACTCCGCAACTAAGAGATGAATCGCTTCAAAATATTCTCCATATCAAGAAGAAGGAAGAGTTCCCCTTGGAAGAGCCCTGATGGACACTTTTGAAGATAGAAGGCCCTCACCAAGTGAACAAGTCCTCTTGAGGAAAAGGAAACTGCAATAGCTGAAGAGTTCGGATGTTTCAGTAATATTATAAAGAAAAAATCATAAATGAGAATATAAAAAATAAAAGCAGACACCCAAAATAAGATGATTATCAAATAAGTTGCCAGACAATACAAAATAGTGATCACTATTTTCCCAAGTAGTGAATGTTGCTATAGCAGATTAACTAGTTAATAGCCCTGAGCTCCTCAAAAAAGGTTAGAGAGTTGATTTGCCAGAACTATTTAACCCAAATTGTGTTATCCTAATCCCACTAAATACTGACCTTTTTCAAGTCCAATACTTAATAGCCTAACAAACTCCGAGTACTACTACAATTTGTTCAAAGAAAGTGAAAAAATGATCATGCTAAGTTCAGAATCTCCATGTAACCATAGGGAATTCAGTTTACTTCTTGAAGTCCAAAAAACCAAAAAAAAAAAAAAATCAGCATTTTGAGGAAAAATCTCTTACGTTGGGAATTCAGTTTACTTCATGAACTGCATTCTTTGACAGGGGGAAAAATCAGCATTTTGAGTAAAAAACCTCTTGCTTTCAGCTATTAAGTGAAAATTCTCAACTGAATGGAAAGCTTTGCATCACTGCCACAAAACATTATCCATTTGCTCATTATGTTACAAAGCTTTTACTAGAAAGACACCCAAAAGTACCTATATGACTCACTGAGCTTGTCCACTGTCATTCTCATATAAAACATTCTTAACACTTCAACATGATAGTGGTGTTAGTCAGCCACTTCAGTTGTCAATCCTTACAATCTCATACGCATAGGGGTTGCACAAGGATGAATATATAAATGGCAAAATAAAGGAGAAACTAGGAAGAATGATTGTTAAGCATTAATGGCATGCCGAAAGCAGCTTGCGTAGCTAAATATTGTGACACAGAAACTCACTCATACCAAATATACCACTTTTAGAACTTCAAAAGAAGCCCAGGCAGTCTCGTAATCTGTCTGAGCAAAAGGCAAGATTTTACACTTCCACTGCTGCCTAAAAATCTAGATTTGAATTAACAATTAACTGAAATGACCAGTAATGAAATTAAGAAAAAAAATGGACATAAAAGATTGATACATAACGCACACAGTGCTTAAGCAAAGTAGAAGGAAAATAAGACCGAACAAATTTGATCAAAAATACTTGTTGGATATGGTGAAAAATTAGCCTAATTGACCGCCCTGAGTTGGTTAAGCTTATGTCACCCGCTAAAAACTGCAAAATTTTGAAAATTTCCATAAAATATGGCAACTAGAAATGGTTGTGGATAACCATATCAGACACGACAATTATGTTTCGCAATAAATTCCAGGTATGATCTCACAAAATTGCTGTCATCAACCAACTTTCGGACACTGTTAATTCTTTAACAAGTTGAAACATACGATTAATCAGAGGAAGTTAAAAGTGGCAGTAGATCACAAATGAATATCTAAAAAGTAGAAACTCGGAGGAGAAACAAACAAACAAACGAACGGAGAGGTTACCTGGAAAGCAGAAATTCAGAGAGAACCAAAGAAAAATAGGTTTGCAACAGTTATTCGGCAAAATTTAGGCTGCACAATTAAAGATTCGATTGACAAACAATATCAATACATTACCGCTGTCAATACTAAGAAAAGATTTTAAGGGAAAAGAAATAAGCATAGATGGATAGAAGCAGCAGTAATTAATTGGCAAAACTGTGAAGTAGTACAGAGGATTACCTAGTAGCTTTGGTTGGGGAAACTGACATGATTTGTGAGCTTCAAATGGACATTAGCCTCTGATATTCTTCCCATCAATTACAATAAAGGGAATGTGAGAGATCTTGGACCACTCAGACATGGGGTCGCTGCTGCTGCTGCTACTCACTGGATTGCATCTTTCCTTTAGAAGGGGACAGTCTCGAATCCACAGCCCTCTTAGTCTGGTGAGGCTTCTCATAGACTGGTGAGAGGGTAAATTCTCTAGCTTTTTACAATTGTCGAGATCGAGTTCTTCAAGTGAGGAAAGCTTCTCAAACCAATCGGGCAATGATTTTACTCCAAAACCATATAGTCCAAGAGTTGTCAGGGCAGAGAGGTGCTGAAGTTGCTTGGGCAGAGATTCCCAATGAGGCCATCCATACAGCCATAATATTGAAAGGGAGGGGAAGTAGGGGTGTGGTGGTGGGAGAGCATCAAAGAGGTATAGGAAGGAATGCAGCTCTGTGGTGGTTTCTGAGAATGGTCCGATGTATAATTGTCTCAATCTTGTAAGAGAACAAAGCTTCCCCTTGGGCAAGTCGGTTAATTCCTTACATTTTGATATGCTCAGGGAAGAGAGAGAAGGTGTTCGGGTTAAATCAATTGGGAAGGAGATAAGATTGGGGCATTCGTATACTGTCAATCGCTCAAGAGGAAGAGGAGGAGGACAAGTACCGGAGGAGGAGAAGGGTGAAGAAGTGGAATCCCACTCTGACTCAGATATTTGGGGGATGGACAAGTGGGTCAACCCATTGCAGGACCAAATCCATAATTGTCGCAAGGCAGCGAGGTATTTGCGTCCCTTAGGGATTGAAATTGACTCGAGCGAGTGGCAGCCCCAAACAAATAATTCCTCTAGGGACTCGAGGCCAGCCAAATGTTGAGAAGCATTATTGTCAATACTAGTGTGCTCAAGTACTGATTGACAATTTGGTCCTTCTGAAGTTTGAGGAACCTCAAACGAAAAGTCCAAAAATTGGGTCAAATCACCACAATCGTTTAGCCAGAGATGTGCAAGCTTGTGATTGTTTTGGAATAACACATTTGGTACCTTGGTGAGCCCATTCACATTCTCAACGAAAAGTCTAGTGAGAGTGCTGACTCCACTACAAATATATGTCATTAATGCCGATCCATTCTGGGTCTTCCTGATGTTCAATTCCTCGAGACGTGGAAAATAATTTGGAAAAGTGGCTAATTGAGGGCAATTATTAATCCTCATAGTATGGAGGACCGGAAACACCACCACTGTCCCATCATCAACTGTTGCTTCCATCCATTCCCTCAAATTTGGCATATCACCTAGACTGAGATCTTCAAGTGCTGGAAACAAGTTTACGTGTCCTTGACTGGTACTGCCACTATGCACGCCTGATCTGCCATAAAAGGAAGGGCCTATGCTTGCTAGGCTGTCAAGTCCATCCAAGTGAAGAAATCTGAGGAAGGGCATGTTTCCAAGAGTTGGCAACTCTTTGCAGTTTTTGCAATTTTGCAATTCAAATTTCACCAATTTCCCAAGTTTTCCAATCCACGTTGAAAGTTGACCACCAAAAAATCTTTCAATTACCAAACCTTTCAAATTTTGGTGAGGATGCAAGCCTTCCAGCACTCGATTGTATTCACTATCATTATTTCTTGAATCATCTATTTCATTCCATAGTAATCTGAACTCATCAATGTTTGGCTTCCCAATCAGATTTGCAGACTCGGCTTCTTCTTTGCTTTTCACTAACTCAAGATTACGTAACTCAAGTTGTCCACTGAGATTCTTCAAATTCCTCAATTCTCCAATTTGCCGACCTCTTTCTTCACCAATATTGAAAAATGGCAAAGTTTGGAGAAATTGCAACTGTCCGATCTCAAAAGGCATGATATCACTTGATCTATCATAATTGAAAAAGTCAAAGTGCCTCAAATTCACCAAATTCTTGAAATTCTTAGGAAACTTTTTCAGTGAGCGACAATATTTAACTCTTAATGTCTGCAAATTGTAAAGTTGACATAGAGACTCTGGCAATGTTTTGATTGAAGTTTGTGACGAATCAAGATATCGCAAATGAGCTAGCTTCCCAATTGATTTAGGAAGCTCTTCGACACTCGATGTCCTTAAGTTCAAAACTCGCAACATAAAAAATGACATCTTCCTATCATTAAGTGATCTGTTTCCTTGCAAAAACAATGTCGTAATATGCTTGAAACTTTCAGTGGAAGGAAACATCATTTCTTTTCCACTTATCTCCAGTGCAAGATACCGAATAGAAGACGTCTCCATATCAATGCTACTAGACTCTGTCAACCTTAAAGTTTTGGAATTGGAAATGGATTGCACCATGTCATGCACAAGATCATGCATTTTGCAATTCAAAACATTCCCATAATCATCCTCCTCGGCATCTTGAAACAAGTTACTCTCCAACAAAATGGTAAAATAATCATTACCAACTTCCTCCATACCCATCTTGTCTCTTGGATTTGGATGAAGAAATCCTTCTGCCGCCCAAAGTTGGATTAGTTGATTCCTTTCCATTTGAAAATCCTTGGGAAAAATTGAACAATATGCAAAACACTTTTTAAGAGATGGATACGGAAGATGATCAAAGCTCAACTTCAAAATTTCTTTAATGTACCTATTTTCACCTCCACCTAAAATTTGAAGCCTACTCTCTAATTTTTGCCATTCATCTGTTCCCTTGATGCGCAACATGCCACCGAGAACACTTGCAGCCAATGGTAAGCCTCCGCATCTTTGTGCAATCTTTAACCCTATATCTTGCAGCCCATCCTGCACTTCCCGACCACAAAATGCATTTTCTTTGAGAATGCGCCAACATTGATCATCTGATAATTGTTTCAAGGAATAACCCTGAGAAGAAGAAATTCTGGTGATGTCTACCACCTGTTGCTCACGAGTGGTCAGAAGAATCCAACTCCCCATGGCTTGGTTAGTACCTTTCATAGACCCAAGAAAATCATTCCATAGCATGGACTCCTTATTCCACACATCATCCAAGACCAACAGGCATTTTTTACCGTCCAATAATGCCTTAAGCTGCTTGACTCTGGCGTCCCTATCCTTAGCTTCAGGCTCTCGACCTTGCAGCGATTGTAGAATCATTCCAAACAGCCTATTGGAATTGAAATCCTCCGAAACACATACCCACATTCTCTTCTCAAAATGTTTTTCAATCTTTGGATCATTGATAACTTTTCGAGCCAATGTGGTCTTCCCGATACCGCCCATCCCTACTATAGGAAGAACGGAGATAGTTTCATTATTATTCGTGGCAGTCAATTGTGTTACTATTGCTGAAACATCACCATCTCTTCCAACAAAACTCACATCAACAGTGACAGAGTCAGTCTCTCTGTTCTTCATAAATGCTTCTCCGCCGGGAGATGAAATAGCAGGGGCATCTCTGGCTTCATTCTGTGACCGGAGAAGACAAAGTGTTGTTCTTTGTTCATGGATACTTATCAAATCCATATTGATTTTCTGAATTTTTCTGGCCATTCTGCAACGAAATGCAATGGGATTGGAGACTGAGAAGAAGAAGCATACCTTCCTCTTCATTTGGTTTCGGATCTGAACTTTGCGTCGAATCATTTCATAGTTGAAGTCATCCAGCAAATTTTCAGCATCGAAAGCCACACGTTCAAGATTCTCCAGCCAAAGCTTCACGAAATTTTCAGTCACCTGCTTTTTCTCAGCGTCACTAAGGAAAGCCTGGATTTCAGTCAACGTATCTTTCAGTTTCTGCAAATCTTTCTTGAAGCCAACAAACTGGCCAATTTGTTCGGAAGCCGAGTTTATTGCCGTCTGCACTAGAACTTGTGTAGTGGAACCAAGCACTGCATCCGCCATCAGGTCGATATCTGAGATTAAGAAGAGAGAATTTAATAGTTTTGAGAGTGTGGAATGGAACTTTGAAGATGAGGAAGAGTTGAATGTATCAGTAAGAGCATCCACAATGGATTACACTTTGTGGAGTGTAATCCACATGCCACGTCAGCATTCCACTTTCTCCTCTTTTATTACACTTTCACTCACAATGGATTACACTCCACAAGGTGTAATAGCATGGGTCCACAATTAATCAAATATTTATTTTAATAATGCATAACTCATATCCCATAAATAAATAAAGTAATTTTTAAAACTAATTTTGTTATTTTTAAAAAATAAAGTACTAACTTTCGTTAAATTTTATACATTTTGAATTTTTTTATTTTCTAAAAATGATATTATTAATTGTTAAGTTTGAATAATATATCTTTTTCTATGTTTCAAAAATAATATATTGTTATTTTTTAAAAAATAATTATGTAGAAAATTAAATAAATATTTGATGTGCATGGGAAGAAAAATCAACGGATTACACGCATCATATGTATGATGCGTGTAATCCGCATGACACGGCTCCAATGGGGAGCCGTGTCATGGAGGGGTGTAATGGGGAGCCATTACACCCCCATTGGAGATGCTCTAAATGAAACTAGAAGTCTATTATTATTGTTACGGATGCGGCACCAATGCGTTAATGGACCTGCGTTAACATAAAGTTGTCATATACATCATACATGCAAGTCAGACACGACAAAATTCTTGTAGAAATTTATTTGATCACATTATAAATACAGTTTTCAATGACATCTTTATTTTTTCAACTATCTTTTTACATCGTATATATCGTATTACAAAAAATATTATGATATTTTTTTCAAAAAATTATGTCAAATAATCTTTTATCAAGTTATTTGCACAACTAAAGTATAACATCAATTCAGTGCTAGCCTCGGTGTTTGTTGATCGAATCAATTTTTGTTAATTATGTTACAAAATCTAGAGGAAGGTATCGGGAATTGGATGGGTAATCTTGATTTGAAATCTAAACTGCTTGGTTTTGTGGGAGTTGTAGTTGCTATTTTTATGATTATTAAGATTTGATATGGATGCCTTCAAAATTGTTTTGAAGGGATTAATTGGGCACACCTAAACTGTAATCATGAATAAAGCGAAAAGGAAAAAAATTGAAAAGGAAAGGATTTCCTTAGTTCCTTGGGCCGAATAGAGCGAAAAGAAAGTACTCAACAAATTGCATCTCAACTCCAAAACTTAGTTTCTTTTAATTTCACCATTTTTATAAAGGAATATTAACATAATTTGTTTCTTATCATATTTATCCATTTTTAGGTACCTACAACTATGCTGCCGTGTTTTGCATCCTATTATCAATACCAAATATCATAAAAATATACCCTTCTGTAATTGTTTCTTAATTTTTCACAATTTTATTATCATTAACAATACTTTTCATATTCATGAACTTTTTGTTTGTATTTTATTATTTTAAAAAAATAAAAGTCAAAATTCGATAATAAAAAAAAAATATAAGGGCTTCATCCACGCAGAAATAAAACCCCCCTTACTATAGTCTAGCTTTTCAAACCACTATTTCAAATTATTGAAAGTTAAGAGAAGTGACAGGAATGATTGCCAAACTGGTTACTTTGACAAGTGTGCCCTTACCTTAAAAAATCTTTGAAAAATAAAATTGGCAGCTTTAGCTTTAAACACTACTACTTGTTGTTTGTTGTACGAGTCAATAGGAAACCAAAATAATAATGGACTCTCTTAATCTCTCATCCTACTTGCCTAGGATTGGGAGATATTATTAAAGAGGGATAATTTTGAAAGATTATTGATATTCTATAATAATTTAAATAATCAAGTAAAAAATAAAGAATAACTCATTGTGTGATGCATTCTACCCACTCTTGTTTGATAAGCATCTAGTGATGGATCTCATCTGAACTAAGTGTATAAAAAGCACAATCAAATATCTTGTAAACAACTAATACCCACTCTTGAAATTTTAGATTTCATTCATTAGCAATTGTGGAAATTCATAAGACAAAAATGGAATTCCTTCGTATACCGCAGTCAATGTACCTGTAATATGAAGAGGTTGCTTCTATGGCGAAAAGCTGAGTCATCGTTTCATAGTGGGAAGAAGTAATAGGAATCGGACAACTAAGTTAGGTGGGCCAGAAAACAGACCAAAAAATGAAATTTGCAACCGAAGACGGGCTAGAACCGGTAATGAACACGGGGCGTAGTTTAATTTTGGTTTTTTGACCCAATACAACATCCCCAATTATTTTAAAATGACGTCTTTAAAGACATTTTAAAGTGGTCTTTTTTTCTATTTTGTTTAAAGTAATTTATCCAATTTTTGTCATTTAATTTTTTAATTCATTTATTGGTTCAAAAGCATTTTTCCTTTATTGCATTTATCCTTTTTAATTCTTTTTAAATATAATTTAACCAAATTTTTCTTTTTTCTTTAAGAAAAATACTATTTCATTTAACGAAATTTGAAAGACATTTTAAATGATTTTTCCTATAAATATTTATTATTCAATATGCAAGAATTGAATCTTTTCCAATTATAAATATTTTTTGTAATAATAATTAACAAGAAACCAATTTCATAACCATAACCCAGTTGGCACCAACATGGCATGTTGAACTCGGGATAGTAACTCTGAAAATTGGACTGATATGTTAAACACCTTGTCAGTAATAACTAATAACAAAACTCAGGTTTTGATGCAAGAAAGTCATTAATTCACTCAAGATTTCCGGGTTTCATCTAGAGGTGTCAAAATGGATGACTTTGGTGGGTTTGGATTGGGTAAAATGGGTAATGGGTATAAGTGAGTCAACTCATTTATACCCATTTAATTAAATGAGTATAAATGGGTAAGTCAAAAAATGAAATGGATAACCCAATTACCCATTTATAACCCATTTATTTTAACTTTTTATAAACTCATTTAAATTCATTTTTGCAAACTAAATTATCAATTTATACCACTCTTTGTACCCATCATTAGTTTTAAATATTTACTTATAATGCTCAATAAGCCTAATTACCAATTTTTTTCATTTATACTCTATGTCACAAAATTACATATTATTTAATAATTGAATAATAAGAATATAAAAAGAGGCTAAAACTTATCATAAATTGATAATGCTAAAAAATGAGCAAGTTAACAAACTAAGAGAAAATAAAATAATAAAATAAAACCAACAATAATAATAATAATAATGAAACAAAATTAGTTAAGATCATGACAAAATGAAAATTTTGAAAAAAAGGGGTAGGGGAAGAGAAGAGACTTGGGAGAAGATAATTCTAAATGGGTTAATTGGGTTTGTCGGATTATCCAATAATTGGCATCAGCTGGGGAGCAGCTCCCAGGCCAAATTGGCGAAGGACAAAATTTGAAGGGCAATTTTGGTAAGTTAAAAGCCTATAAATGTATTTATGTGTACTCCAATCTCAAGGATTAAATTTA
Organism: Coffea arabica; assembly: GCF_036785885.1. Lineage (NCBI taxonomy): Eukaryota > Viridiplantae > Streptophyta > Magnoliopsida > Gentianales > Rubiaceae > Coffea > Coffea arabica. Next base: position 35,659,255 of record NC_092314.1, read on the forward strand.
ATTGTTAGTTCGCGTAGATGAGTAATTATATACATAAATAATTAAAAGGAATTAATTTTATAAAAATTTTATTTTTCACAATAATTTATTGAAGAATTTTGGTTCATAAGGTTATAGTAATTTGGTAATTACAATACTTAAGGTAGTTATATTGGCAAAATGTGATTAAACAATTAGAGCAAAAATTAAAAGTTTTTCCCTAAGGATAAAATTGAAAGTTTAGAAAATGGTATTAAAAAGTTTATACTAACAGCGATCCCTCTAACTAAGTCCTCATAGACAGTGATTTTTTAATTGGAATCAAAATTGTAGATGAATAATTAGAAATATAATTAACACAGTGTTACAAAAAACCAGAATCGTGACATAATTGACCTGGTAGATTTTAATTTTAATTTAGAAATTAGATAAGTAATCTTATACGTAACATAGTGACTTTCAAATTGATATCAAATTTGTAGATAAGTAATCATAAATATAATTAACATAATACACCAAGAAACTAGAATTGAGATTGTAGATAAAATAATCATAAACATAAATCATATAATACAAAAGTTTCAAAGATTGAACGTTTGAACTATTGAAATAACTAGATGGTTATGAATTTAAATTCTAACTCTGCAACTAGTTATATTGGACATGACAAACTATAAATCACAAATTTGACCAGTAAATTAGTGTCAAATTTTGAGAATTTTTAAATATTAAAATGATCTAATGATAAGGATAATCAAATCATAGTAAAAATCAAACTTTACACTTAAAAGTAAGTGCTGAATTAAAAGATTTTGTTGATATAGGATTATCTAATGATAGCAAATCCATTGAAACAAGCAAGCAAAAAATGCAATTGATGATAAAGTAAAAAGGTGAAACCCAATTATGTTAAAAAACAATTACAATGTAAATAAAAATTAGTTGCTTAGTTTAAAAAAATAATTTAATTTAATGTGAAAATTTTTTATCCCACCTTCTGTTTCCTCCGCCTCTGATGATAACAAATTTAAAAAGGACAAACTTGGCTCTTATTGTTATTCCAGTATAGCATCTATTGTTTCACTAATTTATTTAATCACCCAACCCAATTTATATTAGTATTTGCTCTTAGCTCCTTCAGATGATAAAAAGGCTTTGCCGGTCACCTACTCTCAACTGGGCCCCAAAAACATGGATAGATATGCTTGTGCTGAGCTGTCCTTCTAGCACTCTTTCTGCCTAGGGTGGGCAGGTCAACTTACTTTCCACCATAGAAGCAACCATATGAAGAAACTATCAATGAAAGAGAGAATTACCTGGTCCTGGAGCAAAAAGATGGGAAAGAGTAGCTTCTCTATTTTCTCTCTACTCTCTAGCAGTGTCAGAGGTTGCTGTGAAGAGAAGGAAGAGTGAGATGAATTTTTGATTGAGTGGATTTCATAGGGAAGCTAGAAATCACGGGGAATTTTTAATTTTTCCCTATGAACTTTTTAAGGGTAAAGCTGTCATATTGTAAAAATAAACTTTACGTCTTCCGCTTTTCCTACCATTTCAGCCGAATTTTGGGTGGAAAATACTTCTAAAATTCATTGTCAGCAAATGTTTGGTATTGCTTTGGAAGTTCCTTTTCTTTGAACTTCACTTTAGTAGTAGTACTCAAATAATAATAATGTTTCTGAATGTCTACGACAGATCAAGGTATGCGAATTGAAAAGGAAAAAGAAAAAAAATAGTTCAATTTCTCAACATCAGAAAAAACGTTTGGATTAACTGTTTTTTGGATGCTTTTAAAAAATTTTACTATAGCAGAGTTTTTATAGTATATTTTAAAATATTTTTTAAAAATATTTTGAGATATTTAAGAGTAGAAGAGTTTTTAAAATATATTTTGAGATATTTTTTAATTATTAAAAAATTTTAAATTACTTTTTAGAATATTTTTTAAAAATTTTAATAATATTTAAAAAATTAATTTTTGAAAACCTCAATAATCTAAACAGAGCTACAGCTTGCATTTACTAATTGGGCTGACATTGAAAAAGAATTAGACTCTTGCTAACTTTTTCTGCTTTCTTTTTTCACGAGTGGACAGACTTATGCGAGAAAAACAACTAAGCAGAGTACGAAACGCGTAAAAAATTGACTAAATGAAGGACGACCGGTCCATCCATGTGTTTTTCTTCGTTGCTTTCTTATCATCTCAGATTGCCTGAGTCCATGCGCCCAAGAATTCTGAAGCAATAATGATCTTACTGGGCCATTTCAATAATTCACTTCGGGTGGGATTGAAAAGTAAACTGACAAGCAGAGTCATCCATGGCAGACGGCTAGACGCATTTTCTTAGGTGCTAACTTTTAACTTTGTCCCTATTTTTCATTGAGCGGAGATTTAGAAAGGAATAAAGGGTTTAGCACACATTCTGATAAATTTTTTATTTTATTATTATTTTTTAAATACGATAAGTTTTAATCTACACCTACTCCTACCTTTTTTTTAAAAAAAATTTTGCTAACAAGAGAGGAACGCAACTTAAAAAATTGTGGAATTTACATATAACTTTTGGTCCACAGGTCGTAGGCTCAATGCAAGTGTACAAGTGACTACATTCAATTTGGTTATGGTAGTGAGGTTTAATGTCTCCTCAGTCTTGCATTGTTTGAGAGTTATTAACTGATTATCAAACAATTAACAAAAAATTGTGGGATGATTCTTGAGCAAAAAGCTTGTGGGATGATTCGATTCCTGGACGTCTATAAAAAAAGTACCTGAATTGATCGCCTAAGATGGGATTCGATTCTATAAAGAAATAACAAAAAGAAAGTTTAATTTACGTACAATGGAAAATACTGCTCGATAAGGTAATTTGTTTGGTGAGGGTAGAGGAATTATGGTGATTACATAGTTTAGATATGTTTTATTATGACGTTGAAGGTTAATTTTTACTTGTATGTATGTAATAATTTTTATCAAATACATTAGTCCTATAGTGTAGACAAATCATTTGGAGACATTGTTATAGTTGATGGAACAAGTAGGATCAATAAAGTATTAAACCCCATCATCGTTACCCAATTGGCCATAGATTCCCTCAACATTATATGTAACATTTATCAAATTTCTTGACGGATTGTAGAGAAAGAAGGGTATGAGAAATGAAATGAGTAGAAAGCCACTTGTGGAACAAAAGAACCATGCAGCTTCGCCTTAACTTATTAGCATTTTCCCAGCTTTGATTTCACATTTCTTTTTCTTTGAAAAAAAAAATTAATGACCTTTTGTTTCCTTGTTTGTGGCCACCCAAAATAGTACATTGGCCGGTAAAAGTGTTATTTGTAATTGGTTGTCTTGCTTATGATGCAGTGTGGACTACTGAACCTCTTTATTCGATGCAAATGTTTTTTTTTTCAAGTTTATATATAATGTTTACTAATTTTATGACAGTTTGTACTAATAATTGCATTTTTTTCGTGAAGATTTGGCATTAAGTTTGTATTGATAAACTTCTTGGTTTTTATCGTTGAGTTTGAAGACTCATTCCTATCCAAACAAACCAATTATTGGTTGGTACTGTCCAGCTGTTCGCTATAAAATTCCATTATCTTGTGCATTTTAAGATCCAATATTTCGATTGCTACCTTCTAGAATCACTAAATTTCTTGAAATATATATATATATATATATATATATATATATATATATGTATATATGTTCTGATTATACAGTATCACTATTGGGGCTAAAACATATCTTTGACTAGGCAACTAATGGATGTTTATCAAATTTAACTTTCTTCAATTTGTGCACAGTTGATTAATAAGATTTTAAAAAAGAGTAACTTATGAAATTCTAAATAGGTATCAAAAACTTCTACTACCAAGTTTATGGCTGATCAGGTTCTTGCCACCTAAGCCTGAAAAGACCAGCTTAAATTCATTACCTGGGCCGGCACTGGAGTAGACATAACACTTAAACCAAATGCAAAAACCGCAAAAAGGGTGACATTCATTCTATAATTAGTACCACTAGGCAACTACCATTATAGTACTAGTGCAAATATGTTGCAAACATCACATATGTTTGGATAGGAAATTATTTGGAATAACAGTATAGTACTTTTTATGATATGATTTATGTAAAAATAAAAAAAGATGTTAAAAATTGTGTTATGATGCGATCTAAATAATATCTGAATTTTTTTTTGGCAAAATAGCAATTACAACTTTAATTATTAAGTGTAGTGCAAAATAAATTTCTCAATCTGCGTGAATTGTTCTTCACCTTTGGTTACAGTAGGTACCGAATTACTCCTGTTATTACTTCTAAAGTATAGTTACAACATTGCTACTGTAAATTGTTATGTGCAATATATCACAAATGAGCAAGCGTCTGAAAAACAAGAAATATGATGTCCCAGAAATTAAATTTTCTCCGCTAGCTAGACTATCACCTTGCATTTGAGAGTATTATTTGGTTAAAATTATGCATGCAAATTATTCCATAATATATCATGCATTAAACAAGATAATTTGAACAATTCTCGAAACAACTATCACTTGTTTTTACCACATTAAAAGTATCACATTTCAAAATAAAATGAGCAATGCGAATGTACCAAACAGACTGGAGGGTTTGAATAAACCTTAAGCCTTAACATGAACAACATCAGAAGCACTTTTCCCAAAAACAGAAAAAGATAAAGAAAAAAAATACAGAAGAACTTTCAATTTTTACCATAAACGCTTGACTTTTCCACAGTGAATCTAAAATACCATTTTATCATTAGCTCTAAATTGAGAAAATACCTCATTAAAATTAATCTCTAGTGCACCCGGTTATGAGTTCTACTTTTTTCGACTTTTTTTACATCTTGAAATCCTTGGCACCTCCAAAACAGTTCATTAGTTCATTAGTTGAAGAAACTCAGTGCCATTGCACAATTAAAGTATAACATCAATTGAATTGTTTTTGTGTGTTTTTTGTCAGTTGTGGTTCTAAATCTAGAGGAGGGCATCAGAAATTGGATGGGTTAATCCTGATTTGAAATCTAAATTGATTGGTTTTGTGGGGAGTTGTAGTTGTTATTTTTATGATTATTAAGCTTTGATATGGATGCCTTCAAAATTGTTTTGAAGGAATTATTTGGGCACGCCTAAGCCGTAATCATGAATAAAGCGAAAAGAAAGTACTCAACAAATTGCATGTTGACTCAAAACTTTAGTTTCTTTTAATTTCACCATTTTCATAAAGGAAATTTATCATTCAATTTGTTTGAATAGACATTATTTGCCAAATTTTATTTTCATGCATCATTAACACATTTTTTAGTCATTTTTTTGTCTCACATACATCACATTAAAAAAATGATACTGTATTCTTTTTCAAAAAAAATTATCCCAAATGATCTATTATCCAAACACACTGATTGTTTCTTATCATACAACCATTTTTAGGTACCTACAACTATGTTGACATGTTTTCCATCCTTATATCAATACCAAATACAATAAAATTATACTCTTCTATAATTGTTTCTTAATTTTTCATAATTTTATTATCATTAATTGATAATAATTTTCATATTCTCATAAACATTTTGTATTTTATTACTTTTTAACATAAAAGTCAAAATTTCATAAAAGTTTCACCCACGTCTTTGTAGAAATAAAACATCTTCATAGTTGAGGGTCAAATTATTCAAAGCTTTAACTTTTCAAACCACTATTTCAAATTATTCGGAGTTGAGAGAAGTGAAAGGAAATGATTGTCAAACTTGTTACTTCTACAAGTGTGCCCTTACATTAAAACAGTCTTTTAAAGAAGGTAATTGTAACAAAACTGACAGCTTTAGATTTAAACATCTTTAGTTTATTTGTTTTCAATAGGTAAGTAAAATTGTAATGGACTCTCTTAGAAAGATATGAACCATAATCTCTCATCCTTCTTGTCTAGGATTGGGAGATGTTATTGAAGAAGGGTAATTCTGAAGGATTATTGAAATCCTATAATTACTCAAATAATCGAGTAAGGGACCAAGAGTAACTTATTGTGCGATGCATTCTACACACTCTTGTTCGATTAAGTATCAAATGATGGATTTTATCTGATCTAAGTATACAAAAAGCACAATCAAGTATCTAGTAAACAACTGATACATGTGAAATTTTAGATTTCATTCATTAAGCAATTATGGAAATTCATGAGACAAAAAGGAATTCCATCATATACCCCACGTCAATTAATGCACCCATAATATGAAGAAACTATGAATGAAAGGGAAGATTACCTGATCTTGAAGCAAAAAGATGGGATGGCTTCTCAGCGTCGAACGATTGTTGTGAAGCCAAGGAAGAGTGAGATGAATTTTTTATTGAGTGGGGTTTTACAGGGAAGCTAGGTGCGATCGAAAATTGAAGTTTTTCTGAGGAATTAAGTGATTGAAATGGCAAGTCCACAAATTGGTGGTGGTTTCAACTTTTCTCTTGGTAATTAAATTGAAGTTGAAGCTTTTCAATATTCTTTTCCTCTGAGAGAGCAAATGCTGCAAGAAGGGATAATAAAAGCAGGATGAAAAGGAAGAAAAGATTCCAAAGGCAATCATTTCTGTGCTTTCCTTAGTGTTTGCTTTTAGCCTTTTCCTTACTTGTTAGAAATTGATTGGTATCTATTCTTGCAGTGGCTTGAGGTTTACCGCTTTTGTAGACGAAAGTAATAACACTGCAATCTATATTGAGGGCATCCGAATTTTTTTTTATTCCAAAGGTTTAGTCTAGATTTTTCTATTTGGGTCCCTTGGATTCTTATGCTTCCTTGTGGCACGAAATGAGTTAAAGTTCTTGTTCCAATTTGAAGGGTCACCCAGTTATTCTGTACCAACAGCAATAAAAATATCTTTGGCTTAATTCAATAAAAATATCCTAATCCTTTAGGTGAAAGATATGCAAGAGTATATACAGTATCTGCAATTATGTATGGAAAATCATGTAACCACTTTAAGAGGGTAACTCTAAGTTGGTGTAACGTACCATAACATTCTTGTATGTGAGATATCTTAGTTACAAATTATCCCTTTTTGAATTCCATGAAACCAACAAAGAAGGGAAAAAAAGGATGGATATTGCTATTGAAACAATGAGAAAACACCACATTGCATTTGAATCTATGCTCATTCCAATTTGAGGATTCTCTTCATGGGATAAATGGAGGAGAATATATGTTTATTCAAATTTAATGGCAATTCTTGTATTAGCAAACATTTTCTAATAAAGTATCTCCAACATTTTTTTTTTCAATTCGAACTTCTATTTTAATCTGTAATTTTTCCCTAATAGGTTACAGAATTCCATTTTGAATAATTTAACTGCTCCCTTAAATTACTTTCTCCCTTAATGTGCATGACAAATATTTTCTTATTTGCTCCTACCATGTCCCCAAACTTTTACCCACATTTTGAGCTAATCTGAGAATATTTAAATTGCTTAGGTGGATTATCTTAATAAGTTTCGAGGGTTAAAAGTTGAACCTTCATTTTTATCCTTCAGATTTGCAAGTATTTGATGTCATTGCGTTCATTTAGGGGATGACTTTTATGCACAAATGTGACTTTTATGCACAAAATTAAAATACATTTACATTTGTTAATTTAATGCAGGCTGATGCATCTTTGCCGTAATTGTTGTTTAATGTGAACAATAAGTTGGTGATAGTAAACGTAGCATTTGTTTATAGAACACAAGAAAAAAGTAAAAATGTGTTACGCCTCGCACATGAATAGTGCATAGGTACTAAGATTATTGTTTTGGTATCTTGATTATCTAAGATTATTGTTTTAGTATCTTGATTATCTCGTGCCATAGGTACTCAATTACTAAGTCCCTATTTTTCCATTTTGTATTTGCACTATGGAAGGGTGATTTTTAGGTTTGACACTAAAAGTTAAAAAAAAATGTTTTAGATATTTTGTCTTTTCAAGTCATCAACTTTTTCAAAGATAATTTTTTTTTTATTCAAGAGGAGAATTCAAACCTTATAAGGGGGAAGGGGGAAAGACAAGGTCTCTAGAATCGAATCAGGAATCTTATTGTTACTTGACTAATGTTCTCAAGACCCGGCTATCAACTTATTCTTTATTGAAAATAAAATAGCTGATTAGATTATTCATTGCATAAGAAATAACTAGACATGGCACTTTTGGATATGATGACACAACATTAACTTGACTTGAAAGAAACTTGATTGAAACACGACATAAAAAAATTAGTCTCCTCGTTGGGTAATTTTAGATCAACCCACAAGTTGATACAACTAACCAATTAGTAACTTGTTAAAAGATAAGAATTGACATGTTAATCCCAACCTGCCATGTCTTATAACCTAAATCATCAGCCATATTAGGGACTCCCATTTTTAAGTTATATTATTATTGTTATAGTCATGATAGTGTAGTACTATTATTTAACTATTTTTCATGTTTGGGATTCTTATTAATTTCTTTGGGTTCCTTCGGAAATCACACCAAAATTTTCTTTTTCTATGAGAATAATAAGACTATCTATTTATAAACTACTAGATGGTATATAAATCTTGACCACAATATTAATTATCTAATAAAATATTAATTTCTAAACAATGAAACTACTATTACTTAACATTAATAAAACTACTAAATATTTGACTTGACTTGACTCTAACAAAACTACTAAACATTTAAGCTTTTTCCCCTAGAGAGGAACTGCTTGAAGAAGCAATAAGACAAGAAAAGTGAAACGGAAGAAAAGATTCCCAAAAAAAGGCATCACATAACATACAGCAAAGACAATTCTTTACCTTTCTTACTTTGTTCTTTATTTCTATCTTTTTTCATTACTTGTTATCAATTGATTGGGATTTAATCTTGTACTAACTTGTGGTTAACTCCTCTTGTAGATGAAAAGTAATGCTGCAAATCCAAAGTGATTTACTTTATTCCAAAGGTTTTCCTCTCTTTACCCTATTCCAAAATTTTCTCTTTCGGTTTCTTGGATTCTTATGCTTCCTTGTGGCATGAAATGAATTGAAATTCTTGTCCCTATTTGAAATTCTTATTTGGTATCAAAAGCAATGCTCCAAAATCTTCCAGATAAAAGCTATGCAAGGATATAGTATCAGCAAAATATTACTGCAATAGACTTTTTTTTTTCCACTATTAATGCAATAGATTACTTTGCCTTAATTCAATTAGATCTGAATGATAATGTAGCCATTGTAAGCTAGACCCTGAATTTGGACCCCCTAAATAAGTGCAATGAAGGTAACTCTAAGTTGGTGTGATATCTTAACTACAAATCGTCCCATTTTGAATATTCCTATGAAAACAGTGAGACAGCACCACACAATCTACAAGCCACATTACAATCTGCAGGTGATAGATCTTAAAATTGTTCCCGACCTTTTTTCATTCACATTATATTCTTATTCTTTTAATAGAATTGAATCTACGCTCATTCCAATTTGAGGTTTATCCTCATGGAATAAATGGAGCTGAATATATGCTTATTAAATTTAATGGCAATTCTCCATTAGCAAGCATTTTCTAGTACATAGCTCCAATATTTTTAATTGAAATTCTATTTTAATCTAAAATTTCCCCCAATTAGGTTACAGAATTCCATTTTTAAGTAATTTTCCTGCTTTCTTAGAGACTTATGTTCACCCTTAATGAACTTGATAACTGTTTCCTTGTTTGCTCTCACCTTTTGAGCTAATCCAAAAATATGTAAATTGCTTAGGTTAATGTTCCAAGACCTAGCTATCAACTTATTGTTTCATGGAATAAGATACATGATTAGATTAGTCCTTGCCTTGGAAATAATTATGGGTGGCAATTTTGGATACAATGACCTGGCATGAACATGACTTGAAAGACACATAATTGAAACACAATAAGGAAATATTAGCCTCACAATTGGGTATCAAAATGGGCATTATTTGATCAACTTGTAGGTTGACACGATTAACCTATTAGTAACTTATTAAAAATTTAAGGCTGACACGGTAACTCCAACTCCAACGTATAATAAGTCACGCTTATAACACGAATGATCGGCCATATCAAGAACTCTTATATCACATTATATTATTATTATTGTTATCATATTAGAGTATATTACTATTATTATACTATTTTTTTATGTTTGGGATTCTTATTTCTTTGGGTCCTTTAGAAATCATACAAAAAAATTTTACTTGGCCCTCCCATGTTGACACCAAAATTCTATGGATTTCCTCCTAAACTTACAGTAAAAAATTGTCTAATTCGGGCTTTCTTGCTAAATAGACTATAAGAGCCAAAGGCTAGAGGTAATTTGCACCAAAATTTTCAAAAAATTAACTTTTTAAAAAAGAAAAAGAACTGATTGTGTTCCCTTATATATTTATTTACTCCAAAGTTTTTTTTTATTTTCATCCCATCATATATTATCTAGATAGTAGTTTAGACTATTTACTTCCTTCTCAACGAAGTAATGGAGCCAAAGTATATTTATTAACAATAAATTGTTTTTGAGTGCCTCCCCTCCTGAATAGATTAGTGGTACAAAAATTTTGTGGAGGCCCTTCTTGAATTTATAGTGGAAATAATTTAGTTGCATCGTAAATAGAGTACTTGAACTAAAATGTTAGCGGTAAAGACTCTTTAAGAATTCACACCAAGTTTCAATCAAGAATAAATTTTTGAGTTCCTTCCTAGTGGTTCCAGTAATAATATGTTGTTGCCTGATGCATAGTAATTTTTAAATTTTTGTGATGTTTCATTAGTTATTTTATCTAAAAATTTAAACAAGTCAAATGGATTAAAACGCAACATGATATCTTAATAATTAGTGTATTACTAATAAAAGAAAAAAAAAAGAGAGAAAAAAGGGTTTGATACAAACATGACACAAAAGCTTAAATGTCGTATATAAGTTTCTACCCATTTGACAAGGACTAAACGATGACATGACGCAACACGTCACATTTATAGCTCTGAAAAAACCTAAGTGGTTGCATTGTAAAACTACTATAATGGCTACATTGTTGTGAAAAATATTTGAAGGATTAATTTTTTCTACATTAATAATGTATACACTGTCAGTTTTGGATAAATAAAAATTATACAAAATTTGAATTTAAAATTCAATTTTGCACATGTATCATGAATTCAACAGTAATAGTGTATACACTGTTAATGTATATAAAATTTATTCATATTTAAATAGCATAAATTATCGCAAGTGACTAAAAATTGATCTAGTAAAGATACTTTATATAATTTATATAATTATTTACATTTGTAGTTGTATCATCAATTCCTAGATATTACAAATTTCTTTATAGAAAAATATAATAGCATAATTTTCTAAGGACAAAACGGTCAAAGCATTATATACATGAGGCATGCCTGTCCTTTCACACCTCACATACACAACAATTTAATCTACACGTTTGACCAATTAATTATAGGGGCAATTTATAGACTTTTGGCTTACAAAGGGCAATTTAATACCCATTCCATATTACAGGAGGACAACTTGAGATCAAGTCTACGGACTATAGGCCACATTACAATCTACAGGTGGTATGACCTTAAAATTATTCGTAACTTTTTCTTTTTTTTTTCAGTCACCTTATATTCTTATTCTTTTAATTATAGAATTGAATCTAATAAACTCATTCCAATTTGACGATTATCCTCACAGAATAAATAGAGCTGAATATATGTTTATTAGATTTAATGGCAATTCTCCTATTAGCAAGCATTTTCTAATAAATATCTCCAACATTTTTTAATTAAACTTCTAATTTATTCTAGAATTATCCACCTAATAGGTTATAGAATTCCATTTTTAAGTAATTTTGCTGCTCCCTTAATTTATTTTCTCCTTTACTAGACATGATAAATATTTCCTTATTTGCTTCTACCATATCCCCCTACTTTTACCCATGCACCTTGAGCTAACTAGAAAATATTTAAATTGCCTAGGAAGTATTTGATGTCCTTCCTTCATTTTTGTCCTTCAGATTATGAGGATTTAATGTCATTGTGTCCGCTTAGGCGCTAACAAGTTAGAGTTGATGCAGAAGTATGACTTTTTGTGCTCAAAAGTAAAATCTTGTTACATTTGTCATTATAAAACTAATACTAATATAATATAAGATTTGTGTTATTTATATAGTGGGGGCTATGTTAAGAAAATCAAAAAAATTGATGAACTTAAGAAAAGAGAAAAGTAAACAAGAAGGAATTACACTTTGCACCTTCAACTATACCGGAATTCTCACTTTAGTGTCTAAACTTTAAAATAAGACACTTTAATCCGTGTAGTATAAAATTTATTCTACTTATTAATCCATAAAATATAAAATCTATAACACTTTAATTCCTAAAATTATAAATGTTGTCCCATTTATATATAAAATCTATCTCACTTCCGTCAATGATTTTACTTATTTGATCCTATTTAATTATATGTTTTAGCAACTAAAAAGTCCTATTTTGAAGTTTAGGAACTAAAATGAGAACATGGACATAATTGAAGGATACCAAGTGGAATTAATTCTTACCGATTGTTGTTTAATATGAACAATACTTTGGTGATTACAAATATAAACATAGCATTTTGTCCCAGCATACAAGAAAATGTAAAAATGTGATAGGTTTCACATATGAAAAGTATGTCATAGCCATTTATGGCTAGATTATCTCGTACGATAGGTAATCAATTTGCTAAGATCCTATGTCCCATTTTGTACATGTCACTATATGCGTTATGGAAGGGTAATTTTTAGATTTTACACAACAAGTAAAGGAAAAAAAAAGATTTTGTAATCGTCATAATTAAGAAAATTACATTATAAAACAGCCCATCCCTTATACAGTAAAAGGTGGTTTATGGAATACGCTATGTTACTAGTGCAGAAGTTTGGAACATGATATCAAAAGTGAAATATTTTGCAGCTTTCACTTTCAGGGAGTGAAAGTATAGTAGATATCTTGAGTAGCTTTCAGGTAATTTTAACCTTTCTTTTTGTAATTAAACTGAAGTTTAATCTTTTTGATGTTCTTTTGCCTTGGCGAAGAAAAGCCATGTAATAGACAACAAAGCAATCAATTCTTTGCTTGCTTTTTTTTTTTTTTTCATTTTGTTGTTTGTTTCTAGCTTTTTCCTTGAACTGACTCGATGTTAAGCATTCTTGTCCATATTTACTTTATTAAAAAGATCTTCCTTTCTTTGCTATATTCCAAATTTTTGAATTTCAATTCCTTGGAAATCTTATACTTCCTGGTGGAACAACATGGCTTTTAAAAAAAAATTCATTAACGAATTAATAAAAATCGTCCAACACACTTTGAATTTATATTACAGAAATCTGCACTAATAGCAAGGTAGGTTAAACATGCAATATAAATAACATATTTGTAATTTAACAAATATAATAGATTTAAAAAATTATGAACAGATCTGAAAAATACAAAAAATTTCAAAATTATCTTCTAATAAGATAAATCACTTTGGCTCTCTTTTGTACATGTTGCAATCACTAGATTTGTTAATCAACTATCAAAGATTCAAAAATTTTCCAAATCTGAACATTATGTCTGAAATAAATTCAGATCTAACAACATAAGAAAAAACTACACAAAAATCTCACTATGAACTCCTAGAAAAAATAGAAATTTCTTATTAGGAACCTCTAAGAAAAATAGAAAACTCTCATTAATAAAACTTAAAAGAGACTTTGTTAAAAAAAAAAAAACAAAGTAAAAATGGAATCCATGGGAGGGAGACTACCATGGTTTCTCTTCCAAAAAGGAAGGTCTTCTGAGAAAAGGATAACAACAACAGAGAAATTGGAGAAGAAGAGAGGAGAGATGGAACCACATGACTTGAAATTCCAATTTGAGACTATTGCCCTATTAACTCAGTATCGAAAGCAATGCTTCAAAATCTATTAGGTGAAAGATCGGCACTCTAACATAAGTTAGTGCAATAAACTACTTTCCTTAAAGTAAATCTCTTTTGTCACAGTGTTATTTAAATAATCATGAGTTTTTTGCTAAAATAATTCAGTTCCCAAAAAATATTGCCAAGCTAGTACAATTTGGAAAAATATACCCTTTCTAATATATTTGATGCCACTCGGACTTTTAATGCAAGTTGTTGAATGTAAATATCTACTCCGACATTTATGTGATATCTTTGTTCTTTACGCTCTTTTTTATTTTTCTGGCATTACAAGATATATTTTATTATATGAGGTGCACCAAATGTACTTTGTACAATAATAATTTCAAGCTTCATTGTTCCCAATTAGTGTTCTCTTTACAATAATTTCAATAGTATAAATCATTTGCATTTGTTTTACTATTGATAGAAGAACAGATATTTTTTTTCAAGCAAAAAAGACTTTAAATTTTGGATACATTTTACTGATCTTTTGTCATTAATAGCGCGCGGTGCATTGACAGGGTGTCGAGCCTGTGCAATAATAATTATCTACTCAAGAAAAATACAGATTTTGTATATAGCGGTGAGTAGGGTCGAATCCACAGGGACTGGGGATAATTTGTTTCTTCTAAAGTTCAGTGCATGCACTACAACAAAAATGACCTTTAACGGCATTTAAAGGTGTCAGTATAGATAATCTAACCTGACACTTTACCTTTTCTCACACCTCGGACGAGTGTCGTCCCTTCCAATGTGGGGATAGGCTCGTAGCATTCAAACGTGTTAGGAAAACTATGTTGTTATAGCATCCCATCTGCCAACAAAAATCTCTTTTCTTGATAATCGAAAGTGTCAGGATAGCTATAGTACAACATTAGAATATCGAATTCTATGTTGACACTTTTAACTGCCAGGAGTTTTTTTTTTCTTTTTTTTTTATATAGAAGCAACCTGCAGGTAATGTTCCTTGCTATACATTCCGTCAATCAGAAACCCAAAGGACTTGTAAAATTATCCCAAAGAACAGAATGCATATAGTAATCTAAAAACAAATGTCAATACTCAAATATAATTTGTTGAACTAAAAGTCAGTAACAAGTGCTAACATAGCAAATCCCTAACAAGTACAAACTTAGTTTCTAAATTTCAAAATCATAACCAAGATTACAACATTGAATAAACACAACTTTATTAAGAATGTTGTAGCTGATTTGTACCTTTGCTTCTTCACTTTTTCAATAACCCCAAAGTTTTATCCATTGCTCTTTCCGAACCCTTACATCCTTTTGAAACCGACCACATACAAAACAGAGGACTCAAGACCAATATATCTTCGGCTATGTTTGCAGCTTTAGCATCAGATTAGTAATTGTAAATTAATGGCTTTGGTTAATCATATTTGCTAGCTTCAGCTTCTGCAGGATCCTTGCTGCCTTGACTTGCTTCTGATGTTGCCCAGCTTTCTACAATCTCCCCAGGCCAGTTGCTGGCAATTACCCCATATCCTAACTTGTTCTTAATTGGACAGATTGTTGCAGCAGAGTTCATCTTTTGATGCAAACATCAATATGTTCCATTTCCACTACGCTCAAACTCCTCGTGTTGTATTCTCACTGTTCCTGAGTGGCTTTTATGTGCAACCTTGTCCATTTCTAATCTGGATTCACTAAACTGTGCTTTGTTCTATCCTTCCAGATTAGTCATCGTAAATTGCAAGTAAGCTGAATGTGCTCCTTCCCAGCAATTAAAAAAAATGCCTTCATGCTTTTGCAAATTACAGAAGGCAAATATACCTTCATCCAATTGAAAAACAAAAGCTCCGAATCCTCACAGTGAACTATTTCTCACTCGCATCTAGCACTCCAGCATATTTTGGGGATGCCTTGCTCCAGCGTATCACCTACATATGAGGTCTCTCAAACATGTAGTAATAGAGCTTGACCCTGCTAGTAAATGGGAAAATGACTTTTAAAGTCATGCAGAGCCAATAATTCGAGTCAGTAGTTTGTTTACACACTGTGTGCACATGTGACTTTCGTATAGAAAGTGATAAAAAATTTTCCAGTACTTACCATACCTATGATAGTAGGACCCACCCAATATAGATTGCACCCATGCCTTCTTCACAATTACAGTTCCCAGAAGATGGCAAAGTTCCTGTGTTGAGTAGGACTTCTCTGGCTGCATAGAAATTCACAGGTTTAAGCATCATCAATGACAACCTAAAAAGCCATGGCTAGTCAGCAATTTGCCGGCACTATGTTCATTTTCAATGGACTATAACATGTGTAATATGTAAAGGAAACCTGCGTATATATATGTCAACAAAAATCTCACAAGATAACCTGGATATAAGTAGTAAGCCAACCAAGTACAGTGTCCATTTGCTATGTTGCCACATTTTATCGAACAGGTTATGGGCAGTAAGTGCATAACAAAAATAGTCACATGAATCAAGTAGACAATCGAGAGGAACAAAGCTGAACAACAAGTGCACTCAAATCATAAACTATTACTATATCCATTTCAATCTCAAACAGACGGGACTAATCTCAAATGTAATCAATTTAGGGCAAACTTTGAAACTTAACCTTCATAATTCAACACAATAGAGTACACAGCTTCCAGAATAGCTAATAATGTCCAGAAAAAAGCTTAAACATTACCTCATATGGAAAATAGTGATTGGCTGCCATGTACACGAACATATAAGTAAGGGGGTTGTACTCGAGTGCAGGTACAGAAGCATTTTTCCTCTCATCTGCTGCAATTTGCAATTGGCAATTGGATTGTGTTTTGTTTGGCTCGAAATAAATGGTAATAGCAATGGGAAAGCTTGAAGAATGGACAGCTTCTTTACGGTGACATTTAGCAAAAACATTATCTAATTGCTCAAAAAATAAAAAAAAACCATGCAATTACATACCTTCAATGGGAAAGCAAGGAAAGTTTGTTTTCAGGGAGATTCAGCAGAAAAAACTCCAAGTGTTTTGGCTAGAGATAATTTGCTGAGGAGAGAGTGTTTCTTGTGAGAGAGATGAGATGAAGCAAAATTTGACTAAGTCTTTTGGCCGGCAATTTGAAAGTTTTGAATATTTCATGGCAAATGAATCTTCCGCCAAAACAAGCCGATGTCGTTTAGTGTCTTTCTTTATTTTTTAATTTGGGTGTATCTCACATTTTTTCAAGTGTCATGATAGGTAGTCTAAAGGCACATTATTATTCTTATATCAGATAAAATAAAATAAAAATAGAGTATATATTATTGAGTTGATAATAAGTGTCATGATAGAAGTGCTATAATGACACAAATCATCAAGTGTCCTTATAGGCATGTCAGGAAAGGTTATTTTTGTTGTAGTGATGGGGGATTTTGGAAAATATAAAATTACTAATTAACTGACTAATGAAACAACTAAAAGAAATAAATAGGAAATAATCAATAACTAATACGACTCTAGCCAAAGGTGCAACTTTTCAGACACGGTCCATTCAACTGATCATCGATGCAAAGATAATTTAATTACTCATGAATAGATTGGTTATAGTTGTCATACATGCGATGAACAACCAGCCTTTTCTTAATTTCTCGATAGTTAAGGTACGACCGTTAACTATTTCCCTAACCAAGAAATAACTCTAGGTACGACCATAGGATTTAATTATTCGATTGCATTAATAATTAGAAAAGCCCAACCCTAACCAACAAACACGCTACGAGGGTTTGTTTAAGTTAGATCATATGTTTCCCTAACATGAAACCAATCACGCTAGTCGCCACTGGTATCAATCAATTGAACAATTACGGATTCAATCAATTAATTTGGCATTAGATCATTAAGTTAATTCGAATATCGGGCCCTTGACA